>NC_092136.1:131989196-133189196 GCF_043159975.1 Macaca nemestrina | reverse complement strand
TAGTCTGTTCTCACATTGCTATAAAGAACCACTTGAGACTGGTTAATATATAAAGAAAAGAGATTTAATTGAGTCATGGCTCTACAGACTGTACGGGAAGCACGGCTGAGGAGGCCGCAGGAAACTTACAGTCATGGCGAAGGTAAAGGGGAAGTAGGGACGTCCTGTGTGGCCGGAGTAGGAGGAAGAGAGTGAAGCAGGAGGTGCTACATACTTTTAAACAACCAAATCTTGTGAGAACACTCACTCACTGTTGTGAGAACAGCAAGGGAGAAATCAGCCCCCATGATCCAATCACCTCCCACCACACCCCTCCTCCAACATTGGGGATTGCAATTTGACATGAGATTTGGGCAGGGATACAGATCCAAACCCTATCAGGCATTTTGCAAACCATAGCACAATATCACATCCAGGATACTGATGTTGACACAGCCAAGACACAGAACAATTCTATCACCACAACAATCCCTCATGTTACTCTTTTGTAGCCACACCCACTTTCCTCCTGTACTCACCGTTTCCATTTCTATAATTTTTATCATTTCAAAATGTTGTAGAAATGGAACCATACAGCATCTGACGTTTTGAGATTGACGTTTTTTCACTCTGCATGGTGCCCTTTAGAGCCATACAAGTTGTTGTGTGTATTGACAGCATTTTCTTCATTTTCTTTTGTATTGCTGAGTAGTATTCCATCATATAGGTTGTACCACAGTTTGTTTAACCGTTCACCCAGAAGGACATCTGTTTCCAGATTTGGACTATTACAAAAAAAATTTCATAAGTAAGTCTTTTTGTGAATATAGTTTATTTATCTGAGATAAATGCCCAGGAGAGTAAATGCTGTTTCAAATGATAGTTGCACGCTTATTTTTCAAGGAACTGACAAACTTTTCCAGAATGGTTGTTCTATTTTACATTCTCACTAGCAATGAATATATGAATATTCTAGTTTCTCTGACTCCTCACTGGCATTTGGTTTTGTCCCAGTTTTTTATTTTTGCCATTCTGATAGGTGTGTGATAATAAATAATTATGCTTTATATTTGGATTTCCTGGATGGTTAATAATGCTGAATAGCTTTTGTGTGCTTATTTGCTATATCCTCTTCAGTGAATATAGCATGTCTACTGAATGAAATGTCTTTTCGTTTTTTTTGTGTCAATGATCTAATTTTATTGCTTCTTCACCGTTGAATTTTAATAAGAGTTTTTAAAATATATTCTAGATACTAGTCTCCTGTCAACTATGTGGTTTGCAGACATTTTCTCCCAGTCTATAGTTTGTCTTTTAACCAGTTAACAGGATCTTTTAGAAAGCAAATTTTTAATTTTGAGTAAGTCTAACTTAGCAATTTTTCCTTTTATAGACAATGGTTTTGGTGTTAAATTCGAGAACAATTTGCCTAGTTCTAGATTCCAAAAATTTTCTCCTTTCTTTCTTAAGATTTTATAGTTTTACATTTTATATTTAAGTCCATGATTATTTCAGTTAATTTTTGTAAAAGTGTGAGTCTTTGGTTGAGGTTCATCTTTTTATTGTCTGTGGGTGCTGTTGAGAAGGCTTTCTGCCATTGAATTGCTTTTGTACTTTTGCCAAAAAGCAGTTGAACATATTTGTGTGGGACAGTTTCTGGATTCTTTGCTCTGTTGCATTGATCTATGTGTCACATCAATGTGATTAGCACCAATACCACATAGTGGAGTACTGTAGCTATATAATAAGTCATAAATTAGAATGACCACTTTATTAGTCTTTTAAAAATTGTTTTAGCAATTCTAGTTCTTTTGCTTTTCAATTTAAATTTTAGGATAGTCTTGTTTACATTACAAAACATCTTGATAAAATTTTGATAGGTATTGTGTTAAATCTGTATATCATTTTGGGAAGAATTGACATAGTTGAGTATGCTGACTCTTAAAATCAATGAACATGGTATAACTCTCTATTTTTTAAAGATCTTCTTTGATATCTTTCATTGGTACTGTATCGTTTTCAGGGTGCAAGTTTGCATATATTTTGTTGCATTTATAACTAAGTCTTTATCTTTTTAAAAAGTAATTGTAATGATAATGCATTTTTAACTTCCGTGTCTCTGTTCATTGTTAATGTGTAGAATTACAGTGATTTCTGTGTATTATCTCATATCCTAAGATCTTGATGAACTCAAATGTTAGTTACAGGAACTTTTGTTTTAGATTCTTTGTGGTTTCTTACATAGACAGTCATATCATCTGCAAGTAGGGAAAATGTATTTTTTCTCTTATGATCTCTCTGCCTTTTATTTCCTTTCCATGACTTACTACACTAGCTAAAACTTCTAGCACACTTTTGAATAAGAGTGGGGAAAATAGGCATCCTTGCCTTGTTTCTGATATGAGGGGGAAAACCTTCAGTCTTTCACTATTACATACAATGCAATCTGTAGCTATCTTGTAGATACTCTTCAAAGAGTTGAGGGAATGTCCCTTTCTTTCTTTTTTTTTCTGAGCATTTTTATCATAAATGGTTGTTGAATTTTGAAAATCTTATTCGTCTTTTTTGGAAGACTTTCTTTTTGAGCAGTTTTAGTTTTATGGCAAAATTGAGAGGGAGTTACAGATATTTCCCATATGTCCTCTACCCCCATATATGCACAGCCTCCCCGACTATCAACATTCCCCATCAGAGTGATACATTGTTACAACTGATGCACCTATATTGACGTATCACTATGAACCAAAGCCCATAATTTACATTAGGGTTTGCTCTTGGTGTTGTAAATTCTGAGTTTAGACAAATGCATGACGACATATATTCATCATTATAGAATCATACAGAATGTTTTCGTTGCCCTAAAAATCATCTTGGTTTCACTCATTCACTCTCTTTCCTGCATCAAATCCTGGAAACCTCTGATCCTTTTATTGTCTCCATAGTTTTGCCTTTTCTAGAATGTCATATAGTCAGAATCACACAACATGTAGCCTTTTTAGATTGGTTTCTAATATGCATTCTAGTTTTCTCCATGCCTTTTCATAGCTTGATAGTTCATTTCTTTTTAGTGCTAAATAATATTCTATTGTCTGGATGTAACACAGTTTATTCATCCATTTACTTACTGCTTCACAGTTTTGAATTTTGACAAACACTTTTCTGCATCAATTGCTATGATTGTATAATTTTCCCTCTTTAGCCTGTTAATATGGTGGGTTGCATTTATTGATTTTGAGATATTGAACAAAACATGGATTTTGAAATTTTGAATATTGAATCCCTGGAATAAACCCCACTTGGACATGGTATATAGTTCTTTTTATATAGTGCTAAATCCTATTTGCTAATATTTTGTTAAGAATTTTTTTGTATCCATATTCATGAGGAATATCAGTCTGCAGTTTTATTTTTTTGTACCATCTTTGCCAGATTTTGGTATCAGAGTAATACTAGCTTCATAAAATGAATTGGGATGTGTTCTCTCATCTTCTATTTTCTGGAAGAGATAGTGTAGAATTGGTGTTAATTCTTGTTTAAACATTTGGTAGAACGTCCAAACCATCTGGTCCTAGAGATTTCTTTTTCGGGAACCTATAAATTATAAATTCAATTTCACTAATAGTTATCGGGCTATTCAAATTATCTGTGTCATATTAGGTGAATTGGGGTGGTTTGTGTTTTTGGAGGAATTGGTCCATTTTATCTAAGTTGTGAAATTTATATATGTAGCATTATTGATAATATTCTCTTACTATTTTTTTGATGTCTGCAGGGCCAGTGTTGATGTAACCTGTTTCATTCCCAATATGGTATCTTGTGTCTTCTCTGTCAATTTTATTGATTTTCAAAGAATCGGCTCTTAGTTTCATCGATTTTCTTCATTGGTTTTCTGTTTTCAACTTCATTGGTTCCTGCTCTTTATTGTTTTCTTTCTTCCACTTACTTTGGGTATTTTTGCTGTTTTCCATGTGAGGTGGTAATTTAGATTATTGATTTGAGACTTTTCCTCTTCTCTGACAAATGCATTTAGTGCTATAAATTTCACTCTTCACTCTGCTTTAACTATGCCCCACATTTTTTGATATGTTGTATTTTCATTTTCATTTGGTTAAATGTGTTTTTTAAATTTCCCTTGAGACATTCTTTTTGGCCTATGGGTTATTTGTAAGTGTGTTTTTTAGTTTCCAAATGCCTGAAGATATTCTTGTTCTCTTTCTATTATTGGTTTTTAGTTTTATTTCACTGTAACTGGAGAACACAATTTGTATGATATTTGAAAAGAATACATATTCTACTGTTGTGTGGAGTGTTCTATTAGGTTCTGTTGGTTATTGGTGTTGTCAAGTTCTTCTATATTGTTACTTATCTTCTCACTAGTTGTTCTATCAGTTGTTGAGAAAGGAGTGTTGAAGTCTCCAACTATAATTGTGAATCTGTCTATTTATCTTTTTACTTCTATCAGTTTTGCTGTACATATTTTGCAGCTCTGTCATTTGGTGCATACAGATTTAAGATTGCTTTTTTTTTTTTTTTTTTTCCAGTAAATTCATTCTTTTTTTTTTTTTTTTTTTGAGACGGAGTCTCGCTCTGTCGCCCAGGCTGGAGTGAGTGACGCGATCTCGGCTCACTGCAAGCTCTGCCTCCCGGGTTCACACCATTCTCCTGCCTCAGCCTCCCGAGTAGCTGGGACTACAGGCGCCTGCCACCACGGCTGGCTAATTTTTTCTAATTTTAGTAGAGACAGAGTTTCACCGTGTTAGCCAGGATGGTCTCAATCTCCTGACCTCATGATTCGCCTTCCTCAGCCTCCCAAAGTGCTGGGATTACAGGCGTGAGTCACTGTGCCCAGCCAGTAAATTCATTCTTTTATCAATATATAATGTCTCTTTCTGTCTCTCGTAATTTTTTTTGCTTAAGTCTACACTATCAAATATTAATCTAGCTCTCCTGATATCTTTTGATTAACATTTTTACTGTATAATGTTTTCCATCCTTTTTCTCTCAACTTGCCTATGTTGCTCCATTTAAGTGAGTTTCCTTTAAACTGCAAATAGTTGGATCATTAAAAAAAAATCACTCTGCCAATTTCTTTTCAATTGGTGTATTTAGACCATTTAGATTTAATGAAATTATTGACATGTTAGGGCTTAAGAATATTTTATTTTTTTGTTTTCTGTTTGTTTTCCCCTTTTTCATTTATTTGTTTTCTTTTCTCAGCTTTTTTTTGTGTTACTTAAGCATTTTTTGGAATTTTATTTTGAGTTATCTGTACTGTTTCTGAGTGTGTTTCAATGTATATTCTTTTTAGTGGTTTTTCTATGATTTATATTTTATTTTTTAAAAATTATTTATTTGTATTTCTTGTTGGTATATTATTGATGTACATATTTTTGAGGGTACACATAATATTTTGATACCTGTATACAGTGTGGAATGATCAATTCAGAGTAAAAATTCACATTTTATATACATGTAATTTACCACAATCTACTAGTGTTGCCATTTCATCATTCAAATTAAGTATACAAACTTTACCTCCTTTTATGTCCCTCTTCCTTCCTCATTTATAGTGCAATTGTCTCAATATTTCTTCTATGTATATTTAGAATGACATTAGTTGTGTGATAATTTTTCCTTCAACTATCAAACATAGTTAAGAAAACTCAAGAGAAAGAAAACCTATTTTATTTAACCATATATTTGTATACCATGTTCTTTCTTCCTTTCTGGTGTTCCAAGTTTCTTTCTTTTATCATTTCTTTGTGGTTTAGGAAACTTTTGTTAGCTGTTCTTTTAGGGTAGATCGTTTGACAAGTTTCTCTTAGATTTTCTACATTTGAGGGTGTCTTTATATCTTCATTCCTGAAAAGTAGTTTTACTGGGTATAGAACTCTGGGGTCACAGTTCTTTTCATTTAACACTTAAAATATTAAGCGTTAAATTTTAAGTGTTAAATAATACTTAAAATATTAAGTGTTAAGTGAAAATGCCACTTCTTTTTCTCTTTCATGGTTTCTGATGATAAATCCACTATCATTTAAGTTGTGGTTATTCACATAGTTATGGTGTCATTTTTTCAAAAATTTTCTTGGTCTTTTTTTTAAAAAAATCTTAATTATGCCATATTTTAGTTTAGAATACTTTGTATTTAAGCTGTTCGGTTTGCTCAGTTTTTTGAATCTGTGGGTTTATGTCTCTTGCCAGGTTTGAGAAATTTTCAGCCACTATTTATTTGAGTACTTTTAGCCTTAATTTATTTTTTTCAAACTTTAAATTATTTATGTATTTATTAATTTTAATTTTTAATGTATATGGATACATAACAGTTTATGGACTACATGTGATATTTTGATACAAGCATAAAATGTGTAATGATGAAATCTAGACAGTTGGGATTTTCACCACCTCAAACATTTGTTTTTTTCTTTGTGTTGAGAACATTCCAAATCTACTCTTCTAGCTATTTTGAGACAGATAGTAAGTTATTATTAACTATAGTCACCCTATTGTGATATTGAACACTAGATCTTATTACTTCTAACTGTATTTTTGTATCCATTAACCAATCCCTCTTTATCCCCATCTCCTTACTGCCTTTCCCAGACTTTGGTAACCACCATTCTATTCATCATCTCTATGAGACCAATTCATTTCAAGTATGTTTGTAATTGCATGTCAAAGCATTTTCTATTATTTCTGCCCTAAAATCTATGTCAGATGATTCGAACATCTCTGTCATCTCAATGTTGGCATCTATTGATCATCTTTTTTTTTCCCCCCAAACTCAATTGAGATTTCCCTGGTTCATGGTATGACTAGTTATTTTTAATTGAAACATTTTCATATGATATTATGAGACTCTGGATCATATTTAAATCTCTTTTAGCTGGCTTTTGCTGACACTGCTTTAAAAGGCAAAGGCAGCATTTCTACCTTATTACTGACAGGGAGAAGCAGAAGTCCAGGTTCCTCATTCAGCCTCTATTGGCACCCAGGGCAGGAGCTATTCTTTACGGCTGGGTGAGGGTGGGAGTTCCGGCTCCCAATGTGGTCTCCACTGACAGTGCAGTGGAGATGGTCTTGTTAATTCTGAGTGATAGGGAAGGTCCTGATGTTCCACTAGGCTTCCTCTGACACCACCCCAGCAGGAAGGTGGAGGAATGCCTTGTTACTGATGGGTTAGAGTAGAAGTCCAGGCTCTCTATACAGTCTCCACTGGAGGTGTGTGAGTGAGGGAGATTTTCTAAATGGCTGATGGAGATGAAGTTCTGGCTCCCTACTTGGCCTTTCCTGATACCACCTCAGCAGGGAAGTTGAAGTCCCTTGTACAGCCTGGTGAGCGTGGAAGTCTAGGCTCTTCAGGTGACTTTTGTTAGCATGTGTATGAATGCAGCTATAGCCTTCCCAGTGATGTTTGTTTGCAACAGAGTGGTTGTTGTTCAGAATTTTCTGTCTTGCTACCTCTTTCCTGGTCCTTTGTTTAAAGAGAGAGGGCTTTTGTTTGGGCTTATTTTATCTTTGGTATTTCTGGGTTGCCAACTTCTTCAACCCCAAGTCTGAACTATACAGGCATACCTGTAAGATATTGTGGGTTCAGTTGTACATCATTGTGGTAAAGCAAATATTTCAATAAAGCAAGTTACACAAGTTTTTGGCTTCTCGGGGCATGTACAAATTATCTTTATGCTATATTATAGTCTATTAAGTGTTCGATAGCATTGTGTCTAAAAAACAAAGTAGGGACCTTAATTAAAAAACATGTTGTTGCTAGAAAATGCAACTGATCATCTGAGCCTTCAGCATGTCATAATGTTTTTGCTGGAGGAGGACCTTGCCTTGTTGTTGGTGGCTGCTGACTGATCCAGGTGGTGGTTGCTAAAGGTTGGGGTGTCTGTGGCAAGTTAAAAAAATAAGACAACAATGAAGTTTGCCTCATCGATTGATTCTTCTTTTTGTGAAAGATTTTTCTGTAGTAGGAAATGCTGCTTAATAGCATTTGACCCCTGTAGAACTTCTTTCAAAATTAAAGTCAATCCTCTCAAACCCTGTCACTGTATCAACTAAATGTATGCAATATTCTAAATCTTTTGTTGTCATTTCGACAATGCTCACGTTATTTTCACCAGGAGCAGATTCCATCTCAAGAAACCACTTCCTTTGCTCATTGATAGAAAGCAACTCCTCATCTGTTCAAGTTTTATCATGAGATTGCAGCATTTCAGTCACATTTTCACCTCCACTTCTAATTCTAATTCTCTTGCCATTTCTACTGCATCTGCAGTGACTTCCTCTCCCAAAGTCTTGGAGGAAGTCATCCATGAGGGTTGGAATCAACTTCTTCTAAACTCATGATATTTTGACCTCTTTCCATGAATCACGAATGTTGTTAATGGTATCTAAAATGGTGACTTCTTTTCACATTTTAATTTATTTTGTCCAGAAGCATCAGAGGAATCACTATCTCTGGCAGCTATAGCCTTACTCTCTCTCTCTCTCTCTCTCTCTCTCTCTCTCTCTCTCTATATATATATATATATATATATATATATATATATATATTTTTTTTTTTTTTTTTTTTTTTTTTTTTGAGGCAGAGTCTCACTCTGTCACCAGGCTGGAGTGCAGTGACGTGATCTCGGCTCGCTGCAATGACTGCTGCTCGGGTTCAAGTGATTCTCCTGCCTTAGCATCCCAAATAGCTGGGACTGCAGGCACACACCACCATGTCCAGTAAAATATATTTCTTAAATAATAAGACTTATAAATCGAAATTACTCTTTGATCCATGGACTGCATTGTGTTAGCAGACATGAAAACAGTATTAATCTCCTTGTACATCTCCATCAGAGCTCTTGGGTGACTAGGTGCATTGTTAGTGAGCAGAAATATCTTGGAAGGAATTTTTTTTTTTTTTTTCCTGAGCAGGAGGTCTAAACAGTGGGCTTAAATTATTCAGCAAACCATGCTTTAAACAAAAATGTTGTCATCCACGCTTTCTTGTTCCATTTGTAGAGCACAGACAGAGTAGATTTAGGATTTTCAGAATGGTAAATTAGAATTGGCTTCAACTTGAAGTCACCAGCCTCATTAGCCCCTAACGAGAGAATCGGCCCGTCCTTTGAAGCTTTGAAGCCAGGCATGGGCTTTTCCTCTCCAGCTATAAAAGTCCTAGTTGGCATCTTTTTCTAATGTAAAGTTGTTTTGCCTTCACTGAAAATCTGTTGTTTAGTGTAGCCACCTTTGTAACTTACCTCAGCTGGATCTTCTGGATGACTTCCTGTAGCTTCGACACCGGTGCTTGTAACTTCACCTTGCACTTTTATGCTATGGAGACAGAGATAGCGCCTTTCCTTAACCCTCAGGTACCAAGCTATGCCACCTTCTAACTTTTCTTCTGCAGCTTCCTCACTTCTCTCGGCCTACAAAGAATTGAAGAGTTAGAGCCTTGCTTTGAATTATTATTAAAATAATAATAAATAATAATAATAATGAAGCTTGAGTTATTGTGAGAGTTACCAAAATGCGGCACAGAAACGTGAAATGAGCACATGCTGTTGGGAAAATGGTGCTGATAGACTTGCTTAAGGCACTGTTGCCAGAAACCCTCAGTTTAAAACAACAACAACAACAACAACAACAACAACAAAACCGTATCTGGAGAGTTTCAGAAAGTGTAACACAGTAAAATGAAGTATGCCTGTATGAGACAAAAGGAATACAATGGGAACTCACCATTGTGTTATTCCTTAGGACTTAAGGTACCTAAAGGTCTTCCTTCTTCTCTTTACACCTTTCAGTTTTCTTCTGTTTGCTTTGTATAGAACTCCAGGATATTTAATTATATGGCCAGCTCCCTATATCCACAGGTTCCACATCCACAGATTCAACCAACCACAGCTAAAAAAATTAGAAAAAAATTAACAATACAATATAAATTAGTAAAAATAAAAATACAGCATAAGAACTATTTACACAGCATTTACATTGTATTAGGTATTATGAGTAATCTAGAGATGACTTACAGTATGTGAGTATATTATATGCAAATATTACACCATTTTGTATAAGAGACTTGAGTGTATAAGAACTTTGATATCTGGGATGATGGAGTCGATCTCCTGCAGATACTGAGGGATGACTGTACTTAGCTGGAGGAATGAGGAAAGTACATTTACTTCATCTTCCCTGAAGCAGAAATCTCATACTTTTATTTTTTAACCTATCTTTGTCTTTATATTTGCTGTGGGTTCTTGCAGGTAGCATATTGTTGAGTGCTACCCACTCTCTTTCTGTAATCTAAGCTGGTAATGTCTGTCTTTTAACTGATATGTTATACCATTGTACTATTCACATATAACATGATGATTGATATATTTACACTTTATTTTACTACCTTGTTAGTATTTTTCTATTTGTTCCATCTATTCTTCTTTTTTTTTTTTTTTTTTTTTGAGACGGAGTCTCGCTCTGTCGCCGGGGCTGGAGCGCAGTGGCCGGATCTCAGCTCACTGCAAGCTCCGCCTCCCGGGTTTACGCCATTCTCCTGCCTCAGCCTCCTGTGTAGCTGGGACTACAGGCGCCCGCCACCTCGCCCGGCTAGTTTTTTGTATTTTTTAGTAGAGACGGGGTTTCACGGTGTTAGCCAGGATGGTCTCGATCTCCTGACCTCGTGATCCGCCCGTCTCGGCCTCCCAAAGTGCTGGGATTACAGGCTTGAGCCACCGCGCCCGGCCCTATTCTTCATTTTTTTCCCACTTTTTCTGCATACTCATGGAGTATAACCAGAATATACTCTTAAATAAAATTATATTACTTCATGTGTAGACTAAGGACCTTACAACCATGTATTCCCAATTTCTCCTTCCAATTTTTTATGCTATATAGCACATGGTATAAACATTCAATACATTGCTACTATTTTTGCTTTAGACCATTGGTTATCTTTTAGAGTAAATAAAAATAAGAAAATTTTAAGTTCTCTTAATAGTATTTTACTTTTATATATTCAATTTCTTGACCTTTTATTTCTTTGTGTAGATCTGAGTTTCTGTCCTGTGTTATATTCTTTTTGATTGAAAAACTTTCTTTAATATATCCTGCCATGTAGATCTGCTGGTAGTGAATTCCTGTTTTTGTTTGTCAGGAAAAATATTTCTCCTTAATTTTTGAAAGATATTTTCATTTGGCAGACAATTTTTACTTCTTTCAGTACTTTGAAAATGTTACTCCATTGTTTTCTAGCTTTCATAATATCTTAAGGAAAATGTGATATAATTTTTATCTTTATTCTATATAACGAGTCTTTTTTTCTCTGGCTGCCTTCAATATTTTATCTTTGTCTTTTGCTTTCTGCATTTGACTACTCTATGAATAGATGTGCTTTTTGTTTGTTTTCTTGTTTGTCTTGGCATTTATTCTGCTTGGTATTCTCTGAGTTTCTTAGATTAGAGGTTTGACATCTGTCATTAATCTTGGAAAATCCTTGATGATTATTTCTTCAAATATTTAACTGTCCCGTTATTGCTTTCTTTTCCATCTGCCATTCCAATTGCCTGTTTGTTAGGCCATTTGATTTGTTTCACAACTCTTGGATTTCCTATTCTGTTTTTCTCTTTGTATTTTGTCTGTGTGCTTCAGTTTGAGTAATTTTTTGAGATCCTCAATTTCCTTGCTTCTTTAGCTTGTTGACATTGTTAATAAGCCAGCTAAATGCATTTTTCATGTCTGTTACTACATTTTTCATTTCTAGCATTTTCATTTTGTTTTTTAAATAACTTTATTTCTCTGCTGATATTATCTACTAAGTCTTGTATCTGGTTTGCCTTTTTCTTTAAAGTCCCTATACTTATTTAAAATTCATTGTTGCATAGTCCCCACATATGTGTCATACTAGAGTCTGGTTCTGATGGTTATTTTTTCTTCAGGAGAGGGCAGTGTGTGTGTGTGCGCGTGTGTGTGTGTGTGTGTGTGTTTTGCCACTTTGCATGTGTTGTAATTTTTTGTTGGAAGACAGACATCTTGTGAAAGACATTAGACATAGAGGTAAATATTTTTCATACCTGAAAGAGACATATATTTTTCTTTCTGCTAAGTCTTTAGAATGGTTGTTTGAATTCACATAACTAGGAGTTGGGCTGGATTTGAGGTTGTTGTTAGGGCTGTGCTTAGTGAGTTATGGACTTCATATTTCCCTAGCAATATCTTGCGTTTAGGGTAGAGACTGGTTTTCCATGCGAGTATTTTCAATGCATGCTTCACCCTCCAGCCTAAGGTCTTCACTGTGCCTTGCACTGAAGAGAAGGTGTGTCTCCTGCAAGTTTTATTCCATGCTTGTTAGCCTAGCCATGGTAATGAGGGGGACACTCTTTTGTTCTGGTTGAGCTTCCATCTTTGGCAGGCACTGTGTCCCTGGGCCTCAAGGACTGGCCCTTTTCATGCTGGGTCTCTTCCCCATTGTGGTTCTCTTCACCTAGGGGTGGAGGAATGTTTTTATCCTGTTACCTTTCTCCAGTTACAATGGGTCTTCACCAGTGCCCTGAGGGTGACAATATTTGTTGCCCCACCCGTTAAGGCTTTTGTTCCAGAAAGGGGAAAGAGAATAAGGGAGGCTCTCAGGAGTCTCAGTCTTTTCTGTGTGTGCCCAGTAGAGTTTTTAAGAGAATTGTGTGGACTCCCCCAGTTCTTTCACCACCTACAGGCTTAATCATCTATCACCAGTACCCTCTTATCCTCCATCAACTTGCCAGTTCCTCTAGCTGAATTCTCCTTACTACTGTCCGAACGCCTCTTGTTAAGACAAATTAGTTTATGCCTCATATCTCTCCTGTAGGCATATCTCTGCTTAGATTTAGGACCTGTTGGTTTCTCTGTGAGCTCAGCACTCCAGTTGGTCCAAATCACAAACCTGATTGTTTCTCTTCATTTGTTGTTGTTGTCAAATTCGGTAGTCATCCTTTCCTGATCACTAGCTCTTTGATAGGAAAATGGAAGTGTGAAATAATATTTTTTAAAGCGTTTGAGTTTTTATTCTAGTTGTATTCGGCCAAATTGCTACTAAAATATGAGGACATAATAAAAATATTCTCAGATGTTTGTCACAGAGAGACATTTATCGAAAAGAGTTTTGGATAAAATATTTAAATACTAAAGAGAATAATCCAGAATATTTTATCAGTGTAAAAGAAGTAAAGGTAATAAAATACCTAAGTGTGTTGTCTTTAAAAAAGGAGAAATTTATTCATGGTGATATAGAATTAAATATGTAGAGTAATAGAAATATGATGGGTGTTGAGAGGATATCAAAGAATGTAAGTTCTATTTGGTTAGAGGAAAATAATATTTTTAGAAAAGTAAGAATAGATGGATAAATTCAGAAAAATGTAGAATAAACCAAAAAAGTAAATTATGTGGTGGAAATAGGTTCAAATATATAAATATAACAATAAGTGTGAATAGACTAAACTCATCATTTATAAAACAAATAAAAGGAAACATCCACATACAGGTATAGTTGTAGATTTTTTTCACCAATTCGAATATTTCTAGTGGAAAGTTCTCCTATTAACCAAACTTTATAGAACATACATACCTCCTAGTATAACATTTTTCGTTCAGTATTTTATGGGGAAATTTTATATTTATACCCATCAAATTCAACTCAAATCTTCGTAAAATGATTTTAATAAAAATAACAAGTTATTTTCTTAATACAATTGGTGGAATCATGTGTAGGGATTTTGAAAATCTTGACAAATGGTAGCAAGAAGAACATTCATTTTGGATGTTGCTGAAAGGCATCTCAGAGTTAGACTTAGCTGAGTAATTATCTGCCATTGTACACTTCAACTGACATGTTTCTCCAGTGTCTTTCATATTTAGCTTAGTGTTGCAAGATAAGTCCCCAGGAAAGTTGAGAAAATGTTGAAGGAAATTGTGGAACAGGAAGCAAAATGAATAAGAAAAATGATCAAATGGAGGGGGATATTACTGTGAATGAGGAAACGTTTTGTTAATAGCCATGTTGAGTTTTGATCATTGAGAAGGGATGTTTTAAATATTCTTTAACCTAACAAGTTTGTTACAGGCATATAGGCATTTTATTATGTATATTTATATTTTAGGAAATAGATCAGCTATTTTTGGTTGATGTGTAGTATATTATTGTAAAAACAAAATAATGCAGATTGCACTTCTGATACTTGTTTTTGTGTAGGATGCCTGATAGTCAGGAACAAATTGTTGAACCTAAATAGAAGTTGCCTATATATAAGGTAACATGCAAAGGTTGAAAACGAGAGGATTTAAGACTTTAAGGCATTTCTAAGGATGAAGAGGATCATTACCTGGTTAAAAAAAAATGTTCAGTTTATTAAAAGGATGTGTATACATTTAATAAAAGTTCTTTAAAATCTATGACGTAAAAATTGATAGAGCTACAGTAAGAAATTGATAAATCCACTTTCATAGTGGGAGATTTCTACATACCATTGTTCACAATTGATAGGTCAAATGGGTCAAAAGCAGCAAGTATATAAGAGATTTCAGCAACGCACTTAATGAGTTCTGAGTGGGACGCTTTGTTACTTTTGGTTATCTCACTGCCAAAGTGTAATTCCGCCCATTCTCCAATTTTCTGATGTATGAAGATTTTAACACTTCCTTATTTGATTAGGAAGCTCCTCCTTGCCTTGTGTCTTAATCTTTTTTTCCCGTGGTTTCCATCTGTTGGCTCTTTTTTTTTTTTTTTTGAGTCGGAGTCTTGCTCTGTGGCCCAGGCTGGAGTGCAGTCACAGGATCTCGGCTCACTGCAAGCTCCGCCTCCCGGGTTCCCGCCATTCTCCTGCCTCAGCCTCCCCAGTAGCTGCGACTACAGGCGCCCGCCACCTCGCCCCGCTAGTTTTTTGTATTTTTTAGTAGAGACGGGGTTTCACTGTGTTAGCCAGGACGGTCTCGATCTCCTGACCTTGTGATCCGCCCGCCTCGGCCTCCCAAAGTGCTGGGATTACAGGCGTGAGCCACCGCGCCCAGCCTCCATCTGTTGGTTTTAATTCTACTCCATTGGAGCCTATGGAAAAAGGCATCCCCATGCATGTGACGTGGGGCAATCTGTTGAGTTATGTTTTGTGTATGGTATGAGGCAAGGGTGTGAGTTCATTTTTGTGCATATCCAGTTGTGCCAGCACCATTTATTAAACAGACTATTCTTTCCTTACTGGATTCCCTTGGCACCTTTGTCAAAATCAGTTGACTGCAAGCACAAGGATTTATTTTTGGACTCTCAATTTTGTCCCACTGATCTATATTATTTCCCCCATGCCAGTACCATGCTGCCTTCATAACTGTGGCTTTATCATAAGTTTTGAAACCCAGAAGCATGAGTACTCCAAATTTGTCATTTAAAGAGACATCTTGTTTTGGATTTTGTATTTCCATATAAATACAAATTTTACAATCTGGGCCAGGCGTGGTGGCTCACGCCTGCAATCCCAGCACTTGGGAGGCCGAGGCGGGCAGATCACTTGAGGTCAGGAGTTCAAGACCAGCCTGGCCAAAAATGGCAAAACCCCCATCTCTGCTAAAAATACAAAAAAAAATTAGCTGAGTGTGGTGGTGCATCCTGTAGTCCCAGCTACTCCGGAGGCTGAGGCAGGAGAATCACTTAAACCCAGGAGGTGGAGGTTGCAGTGAGCCAAGATTGTGCCACTGCACTCCAGCCTGGGCAACAGAGTGAGACTCTGTCTCAAAAAAAAAAAAAAAAAAATTACAATCTGCTTGTTAATTTCTGAAAAAAAAAAAAAATGCTGCTGGCATCAGGGGTGGCTTGTTACACAGCAATGGATAACTGAGCAAGCATGTTTACTCACAGCCTTTTTCTCATGTACCAATGTCTCAGTCTTCCTCCCATGAGCTGCTTCAAAGCCACCATCTCTCACACAGTAGGCTTCTTTTCTTCTTTTCCTTTTTTTTTTTTTTTTGGACTCATGTGAAGTACTTCACCTTTTAATCTATTACATTATATATGATTAGATTTTGTTGGAAATTTGAGCTAGTCAGTCACCAGTTCTAACATCCATGTTTCTCTTGCATCTCTCGCCTGTAGGTCATTTACAATGTAAATAACCACACTTTTGTGTACCTTTATGTGAGAACTGAATAAAAATTGTTGGGCAGATCAGGAGAGAGCCTTGGACCCTGGTGGGAACCATAGAATCCAGTTGTCTCCAGGTGCTACTCTGTGGCTAGCCTCTCTAAAACAAGATTTGGAAATCGGAGAAAACTACTGAGAAACTTCAGGAAGAGTGAAGTTTTATGTGGGGGCAAAGCTGAGGTCTTCTGAGGGACTTTTTTTGTTTTTGCAAGTGCATAAGATTACTATTCCTTTTGAAGAAGAAAGAATGCAGGGATAAGATCCCTTCAGCTTCGCCTCACAAAAGATGACTTACGGCAAGATCTCCAGGCAAAAGAACACGTCTTTTTGGAAACATGCAGGACAGCTGAGTCACAGAATGTACTTCCTCAGTGAAAGCCGGGAGGGAAAGATCAAGATCACAATAGAAGAAAGGCTTCAGCCCACAGTGCTAGAAAAGCTGCCTGTGGAGGCTCAGGCAGTCTTTTTGCAGTTGAAATTATATTAAGGAAAAAAGAGATTCGAGGGAGAAAAATTGAACCACTAATAAATGAGAGGATGAATTAATGCTGACTCGCCACTGCCTGGGACTCCCAGCACACTTGGCAAATCAGTTCCCAGCAAGAAAACAAAGCTATGTGGACAATCAGGAAATAATGAAGACCTGGCGGGACTAGCAGCCGACAAAAATGAGCAAAAATGAGGTGGCGTTTGGGAAAGTGAGACGTGGAGAATCTGAATGGATGGAGAACTGGCTTGTTTCCTTTCTCTGCTTCCTTCCCCTCTCTGTCCAATAGGCCCTTCAGTGATGAGGGATTCTGGGGCATTATTGTCTCCTTGGGAGGGAGGCTGGTTGAATCCAGCTCTCAGGGCTGCACTAGCAGGTGTGGAGGAAGGCACCTGATGAGGAAGGTCTCAGGGGACAGGCGGGAACCCAGGCTTCTCCCTCACGCTGTGATCTTAAGGCAAGACGCCTGGGCATCCGCGTCTGCTGGAACACAGGCACACTGGACACCTGACCCATTTCCTGTTCCCCTTACCTGTGGTAACAGCATGCACCCACGCCTCCTTTGGGAGCTGACCCTTCCCCGTTCCTTGGGCTTCTAGTGGGGCTGCCCATTGGAGAACACTGTCTTGCTGAGTATAGGGGTAAACCTGTATGTAACCCAAGCCAGGCCAGCCTACGACAGTCTGTCTTAGACTGCAGGGACGATGAGGTGACAAAGGTCAGAGTTGAGCTGCCCAGGGCCACATCCGAGAAATGCCGTGATTCATCCTGGCCTTTCTGAGGCTTAGATGTCGATGGCTTTCAGTAGTTTAGTGAGGTTTGCCAGTGTTCGTCCTATAAATACATTTCTTCCTCTTAAGCTTGTTTCGTTGTTTGGTTGGGTTTTGTTTTGTTTTGTTTTGTTTTTTCTGAGGTGGAATCTCGCTCTGTTGCCCAGGCTGGAGTGCAGTGGCACAATCTCGGCTCACTGCAAGCTCCACCTCCCAGGTTCACGCCATTCTCCTGCCTCAGCCTCCTGAGTAGCTGGGACCACAGGCGCCGCCACCACATCCGGCTAATTTTTTGTATTTTTAGTAGAGACGGGGTTTCACCTTGTTAGCCAGGATGGTCTCGATCTCCTGACCTCGTGATCCGCCCGCCTTGGCCTCCCAAAGGGCTGGGATTACAGGCGTGAGCCACCGCGCCCGGCCTGGTTGGTTGTTTTTAACTGAAGAAGTCTATCCAGTATCAGGGGAGAGGACATCCCAGGGAGGCAGAGAGGAGCTTCGGGGAAGCGCAGAACCACTCTGCCGTGTCCTGCCGAGCAGCGTCAGCGCTTGCTGCCAGTGAGCGGGGAGCACACCCGTTCTCCAAGCCGCTGTTGAGGAATGTGGCCCCGCAAGACCCGGAGTGCGGGCTGTGCCCTCTGACCCCTACTTTCCTGTTTGCAGGACGGACTCCCCGTCTGTCTTCCAGGGGTATTTCTAGAGCAAAGAAGTGCTTTGATGATTTTGGAAGAATTACTGAAAATTAGCTCAAGATGGTATGAAAATCTGGGCCTAGCCCCTTCAGCCAGCCCTGGGGATCTCATAATATCTGATAGTGACTCACAGGAGAATGGCACTTCTTTGCATTTCTGATTCTGTCACACTCTTCCATATTGATTTCCCAGTCTGGTCTAGAAAGGAAGGAAAACACACAAAGACAAAAACACTTTGCAACTAATTAATTATTTTGCCAATTTGAGAGACAAGTAGGGAAAAAACTCCTTTAAAATCAAATAACAATAATTTTTAAAGGAAGCCAACCGACACATTTCCATAAAGCAAATATGTTGGACCTAGTTGGAGGCAGCAGGCTCATGAGAATGCTGAGACTTCTTCAAATTTGCATATATAGATTTTTAATAGAGGGTGAGGGAAACAAGTCAACACAAATAATTGTAACATTTTAATTGCATTTCTTCAGGGCTCTAACAGTTTTTAAAAAATAAACATATATAAGAGAAAGTCAGTGTTACTAAGTGGCAAAGATTCTGGTGGAACCAATTGGTTTTCTTGAACTACATGAGAGAAGAAGGTGCAGGTGTGGTTTACTTACCTCTGAATTGCAGAAATGCTAAGAATATGGGTCTGGTGTCAGAGTCCTGTGTGCAGAGAAAGTCACAGTTCCTCTTTGGTTCTGGAGCATTTTGTCGCTAACTCACTTGCCTAGTTGCTCACTCACTAGCATAGTGCAGGCCACTTAGTAGCGAGTTTAATAAATACTCTTTAATGGGAATCATTTGCTAATATGTTGGCAGAATCATCTTACACATTTCATGGCTCAAAAAATACCAGAGATGGAAGGGGCCCAGAGAATTCGGTGATACCTACAGATGGACAGCAATAAGGCTATAAAACATCTATATTCTCCCTGGGAGATCCTGCCTCATCTCTTGTACTACAAACTGGCTTGGAGTCACCATCGTTGTACAGTTGCCTTCAGGATCCTTCAGCTGTGGCTGGCCATTGAGTTTTTCTCCAGAAGTCACACTGAATAAAGAAATTCCTCCTCTTTTCACTCCTCTAGAGCTAACTAGAGCCACCCCTAGATTCAGAGGGATCTTTTCTTGTATTCTGGGTCAAACTATGGACCGTTGGATTCTAAGACCATATTTCTGGAAGGGACTTTCAAAAGTTGTTTTACTTTTTGTGTTTCACTGGAAGCCCAGTGGCTTTGAAGTAGCTCCAAAATCTTAGGCAAGTGAAGTCAAGCCCAGCTGGGCTCCCAGCCACCAGGTTCTTCCCTTCATTCTCAGCGAGGTGAGTTTGGTCCCCATGTGCAGGCCCAGCTAACTCCAAGAGCCAAATCTAATCCTGATCTAGGCTGGAGAGACGCTCGGGCCTTCTGAAAGGGTGGTTGTGGTTGGACATGGGGCCATCTGGCTGTCTGTCTGGACTTTGTGTGTTACCTCCACTTCTAGGAGCAAGGTCTTTTTCTAGCTCTTGTAGTTTCTCTCTGGCCTTTCTCTCTTTCCCAGATGGGAGTCTCAACTTTGCACCTAGGCAAGATATCAGTCGTTATGAGTCTGTTTCGTCCTTTGCAATGTGAGGATACTGCTGCTACTTCATTGCGCTATTGTGACTGCTGTCATTTAAGGTTAGTTGCCACGATAAAGAGCCTGGCATTGTCCAGAGGGAAGTGCTGAATGCACTGTGGAAATGACTTTTATCATTCCCTTGGCCCTTCTTAGGAGTGTGGCTCTACAGCTTCCTGCCGCTCTCCTCCCTGGAGCTGAGCTGGAACTCTGTTCCGGTTTCCAGTCTGGGTGTGGGGACTCGATCTTACTGGATAAAGCTCCCTGATGCCTGTGATATTGCCTCTCTGGGCTCTCTAGTATTGCCAGCTCTGATTTCCTGATCATTGTGTCATTCAGCTTTCAGGCCTCCCTTAGGCTGAATGCAGTGGCTCACGCCTGTAATCCCCACACTTTAGGAGGCTGAGGCGGGAGGATTTCTTGAACCCAGAAGTTTGAGGCTAGGGCAACATACCAAAAACAAACAAACAACAAACAACAAAGCCCACCACCACCACCAGCAACGACAAAACCACCGAAAACTCTACAAAAAAAAAAAGTAGAAAATGAATAAAGTGAAAAGTAGAAAGAAAAGTACTTCTAATTAATGGTGAAGATAAAAAAAAAAAAAAAAGGAAAAAAAAAAAAGAGAACAAAAAAGCCTTCTTGCCTCTGGTGTTGAATTCTTCCCTGTGACTGCTCGCCTGAACTGGGACTGATCTTGGCCTTTCCCTGGACACCTCTCTGGGGCCAGCTCCCTCCCCGAAGGCAGGCGTGAGGGCCTCCCACTGCCCAGCTAGGAATGCGCTGCTTTGACTTCTCAAGATTCTCAAGAAAAGATAAAGGAAAAGCTCACAGACCCAAACTGCTTTAGTGATACTCAGTATTATCCATGTCTACCCTATTCCCTGTCCGGCCTGCTCCCCTGAAGCCTCTCAAGCCTCAGAAGGGAGAAACATCTGTTTGCAAACCCCAACTCAGAACTGCCACCCACTAAATAAAAACAAATTCTGTGAAAATTGGGTGTGGTAAGAAAAGAAAGATGTGGAGTCCGCCAAAGGTCATTGAAGCCTGCTGTCTGATTTCCTGGTAGTGTGAGCATGAAAATTCATGAGGCAGAGGCAGCAGGGAGGAGAGGGAGAAGAGGTAGGGATTAAGAGAAAGAATGAGAGAAGAAAAGAACAGTGTTCAATTTTTTTCCAATGTATTCTTTTATTCTTAAATGCAGGAAAAGTTGCGGAACCTTACTTTCCTCCCTTTACAAATGCAATTCTGGTATTTATATATAGCGTTTACACGACAGCATTTTCCGTTTGTTCATCTGTTCCATATGTAGTTTGTGTTCCGGTTGTTTTCATATGTATATATTTTATCTTCCCAACTAGATGCCGAGTACTGTCCTTTGTGTCAAATGAAGTGTTCAACAAACGCTTGGCAATCAAGTGTCTGGGTTCACAACTCGCCTCCCGCTTACCACCTTTATCCTCTCTGACCCTCAGCGACTCCCTGTGTTCATCCTACTGCCCAAGTCCTGTTTCCCCAGCCTTCTTCTCTTACTCTGTCATCACCTGAAGTCCTCAAGTCCTGTTGTTTTTTTAACATGTTTCATATCTGTTACATTCTTATTGTTTCTGCCTCTGCCACCTTAGCTCCGGCTTTCACTTCATACCTGGATTATTGCAATGGTCTCCTTGCTGTTCTCTATTCTGCTACTCTCCTACCACTGCCTGTTTAGTCTCCTTGAAGGTAAGTTTACTGCCTTGTGGGCTCCTCTACCTAGAAGTGGTCCCTTGTTGCTCACCAGGTGAGTTCAGTCTGTCCCTGGTGTGGCTTTGCAGGAAGGTCTTCCCTGATGTCTGCGGCATGGCATCTCCCACTTGCTGGGTACGTTCCCCGTCTTCTCTAGCTATGTGGGGCTCCCTCTCCCCAGACCACACAGTGCTGTTCCCAGCCAGCCTGGGCTTGTGCTGCTGCTTTCCCTTCCCTGGCCTTTGTTGCTGTGGATTCCACCTCTCCACACTCAGGGCTCAACGAATGTCCTCTCGTCAAGAAGCCTAGTGCTGTGGTCTGTGTGTGTGTCCTCCTAAAATTCCTATGTTGAAATCTAATCACTCGAAATTTCTGTTGAAATCTAATCACCAGTTTTAGGAGGTGGGGCCACTGGGAGGTGATGAGGTCATGGGGGGCAGAGTCCTCATGAATGGATTTAGTGCCCTAACAAAAGGAAGCCCAGAGAGCTGCATAGCCCCTTCCACCATGTGAGGATGTGTCAAAAAGGCACTGTCTGTGAACCAGGAATCTAGCCCTCATCAGGCGCTAAATCTGCTGGCAACTTGATTTTGAACTTCCCAGCCTCCAGAACTGTGATGTAAATCTCTGTGGTTTGTGAACTACCCAGTTAATCATACTTTGTTAGAGCAGCTCACATGAACGAAGGATACCTAGTCAGTCATTCCAGGCCACAGAACCCTCTGATCTCTGGGATACATATTGTTCACATTGGGATTTGATCATATATTTTAACATATAGGTGTCCAATTGTTTCAGGTGTATTCTTATCATCCCAATGTAATGCTACAGCTTTTGTGAGCAGGGATCTAGCAGCACTGTCCAGCACCCTTGCTGGGAGATATATGAGGTGCTGGGCGCAGGGGCGAGTGAGCACACAGCTTGAGACACAGCTCATCTAGGGCCTAGATTTTGACCTCAGCAAGACCTAAAGTCAAGCTCTCCTCTGCTACTTAGTAGCAAGTTACGTACCTTTCAGACTCAGTTTCTTCAGCAGTAAAATGGAGATATTTATATAACATGATTCTTACAAAGATTAAATAGATCATATGTATTATGTTCTGAGCATGGTGCTTGACACACAGACGGTTAATAAATCATTTGCCTTCTGACAAACCATTTGTTCATTTCCCTTCTGATGACAACAGCTATTTTCATAGGTGGCTTCTACGATCAAATATTCCCTACTTACCATCTATACAGTATCATCTGATAAATACAGAGAGGAACACACAGAAAATCCCTGGTTCTTTCACTTTGACTTGGAACAGGGAGCACAGTCCTCCAGGGCTGGTCCACATGGAGCATGAGATCTGCCCATCAGCCGTTTGTGGCATCGTAGAGGCCCCATTCAGGTTGCAGTGCGGTCAGTTGGAAGAGTGTCTGGCCTCCTCATTACTTTCTTGTCTGCTTGCTCACATAGCGAGTGCTGTACGCACAGTAGGGCCATCATTGACACCTTCAGGTTGATTGGAGGCTTGCCATTGTGGTGGATTGAAGCCACCGAGAGAGCTGTGTGTGATGGGCTGGTGCAGACGTTGCCCAGCGGGAGAGGACTGGGGGCTGCCCGTGCCTGTACAGCCAGAGCTGCTGCGCCATCTGTTTTTGCCTCTCCCTGCTGCTGCTTCCTCCTGCCTTCACCCCATTCTGCCTGCCTCACTGCTCTAGCTCCATCCCCGAGGCCTCCTTCAGCCCAGGGCCCATTCCCAGGTCCCTGCATGACGTGGATAGGGAGGGAAGGGGCCGATAAGAGAGTGTGGACACGTGCGTGTGGAAGGAGGGTAAGGAGTGTGTGGAGTAGGGAGAGTAAGTGAGAAATGGGAGGGAGAAAGGAAGCGAGGCAGAGAGGGTGAGAAAGGCAGGAGGGGAAAGAGGGAGACAGAGATGGAGTAAGGGGGGCTGGGTGAGAAGGATGGGGGTGGAGAAAGTCTGTGTATGTGAGAGAGAAAGGGAGAGAGAAAAGAGAGAGGGAGAGAGAGCGGGAGAGTGAGAGAGGGAGAGAAAGGGAAAAGGGAGGAGGAGGGGGTAGAGAGGGAGAACTTTAACTGTACAAGCAAGAATTGCATCCAGCACTTGGAATTACAGGGCCAAGGCTGAGACTGAACCTGGGGTGTGGCAGGAGCTGCACTGAAGATGAGTCTGAAATTCCCAGAGCAGCGGAGGAAGCGGAAGCATCTGGGATGCAGTTATCTCTAGAAGCAGAAGGCATTTCTCTGAGTGCACAGGGCGTCTTACTTTCCGGGTCAGCACTGGGCGCTTTGTTCTTTCTTCTGGGACAGGAGATGGACAGATACCATCTGCGTGCTGCTCCCTGCCATCCTGGAATGGGGGTGGAGGGATGTGCTGATGGAGTCTCCTTGGAGCAGTGTCACTTTTAGGACAAAGGGCTCAGTCTCCAAAGAACTGCCACCCCCATCTTTTCCTGCAGAGCATGTTCCTACAGCTGCTGTCTCTGTAACTCTGGCCAGCGCGGGGTGTGGGGGGTGGTCCTACGAGGTGGAACCTTGGTCAGGGGGTTTCTGCCTGCCCCTCCTCCCTTCTGAAGGCTCTGTCCCTCTAAGACGGAGGAGCCCGTTGGATGCTTGGGGCGGCACTTCACTCGCCTCCTCATGAGGCTCCTTGGGAGGCAGGTGCCTGCTACTGCAGATTTCTAAAGCTGGACTGAAGCTGGGATCAGGGGAGCTGATGTCACTGAGATCACTGAGCTTGTCTTCCTCAGAGCTTTGAGGTTACCGTCCTCTCAACAGAGTTCTGTTTCCAGGAAACTATTAACCTGAGGTGGGTTCTGACTGAGAAAGACTCTGTGATTCTATTAAGTTGGTGCAAAAGTAATTGCCCTTACTTTCAATGGCAAAACCTGCAATTACTTTGGCACCAAACCAATACATCGATGAGCTAAGGATACACCTGGTGTGGTCTTCTGGGGAGAAGGGAGATGTGTGAGGTCACGTTTGTGTCTCTGGTAAATGTTGAGGTGAAGAAACTGAAGACTAACAGGAAGGAACTAGAGTCCCAAGTGTGAGAGGATGGCATGAGCACTGAGGACCAGGCTCCAGATCTGGGACTAAAAGCTACATTTAGCCACTGGGGTGTTCAGTGGCCTGGCCAGTCCTCTTCTCCTGAACCTTCTGTAGTTTTTTGCCCCATACCCCTTACTGTCAGTGCTAGAGACATTTGAATAATGAATTCTGTTTAAGACTGAAAACCTCGAAGTTCCATCTGTAACAAGACTCGAAATAATTACAGATGATGATTGCCTGGTACACTCAGCCAGAAAAAACAGAACAGCTTTTGGCCGCCAGCAATTACAAGCAGCACCGGCTTCAGCACAGACAGAACTTTTAAATGAATACATGAATACATTGCTGAAGATCAGAAGGCAAGAAAGGCTGTCAGAGCTGGGGTGGGGGTGGGGGAAATGAGTTGGCAAAAACGGAGTGACTTCACCACCGTGGGGAGGAGAGAAAAGGACGGGGAAGGGACAGGGAGAGGGAGAGAGAGAGATCTCCCCCAACTCTTCGCCCATTCAAATTTTAAACTATAAAATAGCAAAAAGAATTGACACGGAGTAGCATCCCCAGGAGTACCGTATTTTAAGGCTTTCTCCAGTTTGAACCCTTATCATGGGAGACCGTGAGATGAAGTGGCTTGTTTGTCATGGATATGGTTTGAAGTTACGGCACTTGGTGCTTTTCTTCTTGTGTGATGTGGGGGAAATAATATAAGTTTTTGAATCAGAGACACCTGGAGCTAAATGTTAGTTTTGCTACAATTGTTATCTGGTTTGGTCAGTTAGCTACTCTGAACCTCCATTTTCTCACCTGTGAATCCCACCTTCAGGTGTTCTCGTGGGGAATAACTAGGATAACGTCTGTAAAGCATCTTACGCTGCTGTCTGGAATAGAGAACGCCAGTGTGGGTCTCCAGCCACAGAGTCTCCTCCTGTCTCTGAAGGGTCCTCTACTTTCCCACTGGCTTTATCTCACATCTTCCATACTTTACTTCTTGCACTGGCTGAACCTATCCAATCTCGCCCATTGATTTAGAAGAACCGGGGTATTCAAGACTCAAAAAATCCTGGCTATTCATTTTGTTAGAGACTTTAAAAATTAAAGTGCAAAAATTATGAACCAAAATGGAGAGGCTAGGGCAATTTTGTGCAGGTTGACTGTGATTTTCCTGCCTGAGTCACACGTCTGCTCTTGATTGCTAATTTCAACCTAGATTAGGAGTGGAAGCCTGAAACTCTTGGGACCTTAACAGCTAGTAGATGAACCATCAAAGTCTTGGTAATCAGTCCATTGGAGTGAGGATTTTCAACCCGATTTGAAGACTGTTATTTCAGGGCACTTCAGCTTCTCACCAGCTTCTGACTCAAGCTTCCCACTCCCATCTGGGAGTTCAGGCAGGTTTGAAAGGGTGCTTCCTGTCCTTGTGAGGCTGGAGCCATCTGGGTGGGAGATCACAGACCAGATTTTAACATGAGAGAAGTTTGCAGATAGGCATTTAGAAGGAGCTAGCCTCTGTGCAAACCTTTTCTCTGATGGGCTCTAAGGAATTATCTCAGCTATACTTAGTCTGCAGAGTTAGCACCAAATGGACATTGCCGAAGTCCATGGTCTGTACCATCCAGAGTAGTGGCCAGAGGCGTGGCTGGGCCCACTCAAGCCATGGCTGGGGAGCCCCAAGACCACTGTGCCAGAATGTGGGTGCTGACACTTGAGGAAACCCCAGGCTGCAAATGCTGATGTCTTGCAGATGTCTCTCTGGAGACTTTGCCTTTAAGGTCCTAGATGGGAAGGGAAGCCTCAGAGACCTCTGAAATGCCTTTGGGGTGTTTCTTGATAATAACGTTTGCTTCTTTCTGTCTGTAGTCATCTCTTTTTGCAAACGGTCACTTGGCCATACCCTTGGTTTGCGCTCCTAAAGATGCCTTTCAGTCTTTGCATACCAGGGTGCAAATTTTCCAAATCTTTCCTCTTTGCTGCTCTTTTAATTATAAATGTTATCTTTCAATCTCTTGTTTCCTCTTGAATATTACTATATATAGTTAAAAGTAGCCACAAAGCTCCTTCAATATTTTGCTTCAATATTTATTCTGCCAGATATCTTAGTTCATTGCTTTTAAATTCTTACTCCCAGGCTGGGTGCTCATGCCTGTAATCCCAGTACTTTGGGAGGCCGAAGTAGGAGGATCACTTGAGCCCAGGAGTTCAAGACCAGCCTGAAAAACATGGCAAAACCCCATCTCTGCGAAAAATACAAAAAAGTTGGCTGTGCATGGTGGCATGCACCGGTAGTCCCAGCTACCTGGGAGGCTGAGGTGGGAGGATCACCTAAGCCCAGGAGGTCAAGGCTGCAGTGAGCTGTGATTGTGCCACTGTACTCCAGCCTGGTCAACACAGTGAAAAATATCTGCCTTCCATAAAGCTATGGGGCATGAACACAATTCAGCCAAGTTCTTTGCTAATTTATGACAATGATGACCTTTCCTCCAGTTTCCAATACCTTGTTTTTCATTTCCATCTGAAACCTCATCAGAATGACTTTTACTGTCTATATTTTTACCAACATTCTGATCACAACCACATAAGTAATCTTTAAGAAAATTTAGATTTTTCCTACAGCTTTTCTCTTCCTCTGAGCCATCACCAGAATCACCCTTAATGCTCTGTTTCTGAAAATACATGCTTTTTCTGGCGTTCACTTCGAAACTTTTCTAGCTTCTATTCATTACGCAGTTCTGAAGCTGTTTCTACATTTTCAGGTATTTGTTATTGCAACACCCCACTTCCAGTACCAATTTTCTGTTGTCATGCATTTTGTGCTACTATAACAGAATACCAAAGACTGGGTGATTTATAAAAGATATAATTTATTTTCTCACCATCCTGGAGGCTGGGAAGTTTGATATAGGTGCCGGTATCTGTAAGGGCTTTTTTTGCTGTGTCATAACATGGCAGAAGGTATCACACAGGTGAGAGAGAGAAAGAAGGGGATGGAACTCATACTTTTATAATGAATCCACTCCTTCAATAACAGCATTAATTTATTTATGAGGGGAGAGCCCTCATGACTTAATCACCTCTTAAAAGTCACCTCTCAATGTGGTTGCATTGGGGATTAAGTTTCTAACACATACATTTTTAGGGCCAGAGGCAGAATGCTATGGTTTGAATGTGTCCACTAAAGTTTATGTGTTGGAAAATTGATCCTCAGTGAAACAATATTGGGAGACTTTCAGGGTGATTAGGTTGGAGTGGGTTCATAACAAAAATGTGAGTTTATCCCCTACCCCGCTCTCCCACTCTCTCTCCCACACGATGCTTTCCACCATATTATGATGCAGCAAGAAGGCCCTCACAGATGTCAGTGCTTTGATCCTGGACTTCCCAGCCTCCAGAACTGTTTTTTAGAACCAGCTTTTTACAAAACTACTTTTTATAAATTACCCAGTCTGTGGTATTCTGTCATAGTGGCACAAAATGCACTAAGACGAGGGGGTTGGTGGGCAGAATGACTCCAGTTCTATGAGTGCTCACATTCTTTCTTGGAATTACTTAATATTGAGAGCTTGTTTTGTGGGTGGTGATGCATCCTCTTGATCACTCAGGCTCCTGTTCAGACCCCACCTCCTCTCTAAAGCTTTTGTAAAGCTCCTCAGTCAAGGCCAATCTTGAGTTCTGTGAAATTCTGTGTAAGAGTAAAGATATGACCTGAGTGCCAAGCGCCCTGTTTGTGCCTCTAGCTAACTGCCTTTAGCTGATTAAACCCTTTTAAGATCAAGTTTGTGTATAAATACATAAATAAATACTAATTATAATAGCTTGTGATGCTAAACAATTTGCTTAATTTCTCTGAGCCTCTGATTTGTTTTGCTTTGGTTTTAGAGATAGGGTTTCACTCTGTTGTCCAGGTTGGAGTGCAGTTGTGTGACTGTAGCTCACTACAGTCTTGACCTCCCAGGTTCAAGGGATCCTCCCATCTCAGCCTTCCAAGTAACTGGGACTACAGGTGCATGCCGGCTAATTGAAATAATTTTTTTTTTTGGTAGAGATGGGGGTCTTTCCATCTTGCCCAGGCTTGTCTTGAACTCCTGGGCTCAAGCAATCCTCATGTCTCTGCCTCCCAAAGTGTTAGGATTATAAATGTGAGCCACTGTGTCTGGCTTGAATTTGTATTAAAAAACTTATGCTGTTTAAAAAGTCAGCCTGATGTCATCAGTATTTATTCCCTTAATATCTACTACCTTGTGTTATTCATCTCTGTCTACCAACATATCCATTCTTTAGATAAACTTGAGGTTCTTTGAAGGTTGAAACTGTGTTATAGATATTCCACATTTATTGATTATTAAATAATCATTATTGAGCTTGTTTTGTGGCTACAAAGATGAATGATACCTTATTGCTACACTTTAGGAACTTGGGTTGGGGGCAGAGAGAGAGACAGAGATGAGAGAGAGAGAAAGAGACTTGCCTCTGAGAGACTGAGACTACTGAATAGAAAAAATTGGCTTCTATTTTTTCATGTTCCTATGACAGTATCTTCCATATGGTATGTGAATTTCTCAGTAAATACTTATGAATTGACTGATAAATAAGCCTAATTCCCTCATGGCAGCAAGTAATGTTATGAATTTTAAGTGGAATTAGTAACAAGTAGGGGATTTTTGGCTAAACTCAGTGGTGTGAACACATGGTTTTATCTCGGCTCCTCCCCCAAGGCCCACTGAAATGACAGTAAAGGATAAAATAGAAAGAAATATCAATAAATACACAAAAATATTAAGAAAAGAGGGAACAGCATTTGAGGAATGACCATAAATATTAGGAGATAGCAAACAGATGAAAGACAGGTAACTGCATTAAAATAGGCAAGCTAAAACCTAAGCTCATGTGTGTGCCTGTCTGTGCATGTGTGTGAGTGTGTGCATATGTGTGAATGTGCGTGTGTGTGTGTGTGTGTGTGTGAGAGTGATGAAGCAAGCAAAAAGCAAACTGAAACATCCTGGCCTTGCATTTGGCTGTGCTAAGTACCCCTGTGGCTGAAAAGAGAAGGCTTGATTGCTAGAAAGCACTAGACCCCAGATTGCCTCCCCAAGCCTGTGTCGCTGTGTGACTGCTCTGCCCCTACCAAGCAGAAACTGGAAGATTTGCACAGGGGAGGAGAGGACAGACATTGTTCTGAAAATAAAGAAGGCCTAAGGGAAAGTTTGTGTTTGAAAGAGTGACACTTCCAACCGTCTTTTCCTGTCCTGCTCTCTAAACCTGGCAAGCAATCCTTCCATGTCGGAGGTTGGGTCACTTATTTGAAAAAACAGACTGACATTAAAAAAAATATTTTTAGATACTGAGCATAGCCCAACCCAAATTAGGTCCACAGTTTTTGCAATCTGTGGTGAAGCCCACCATTGATAAGCTTAGCAGGCGGCATGGGCTAGGCTATGCTACAGTAACAAACAAGCCATTAGTGGTCCTGACTTGAGCCAAAGAACATTGATTTCTCATTTAAGCTACGTGCCATCATTGGTTTGCCGGACTTCTGCTCCAAGTACTCCTCATCCAGAGGCTCCAGTGAATGGAGCAGTCATTATCAGGCACGTAGGCCAGCATCATGGCAGAAGGAAATAGTGTGTGGTGGACTGCACAGTAATTGCCTAAGCAACTTTTGAATTTACTTATTTATCAATTTTGTTGAAATTGACAAATAAAAGTTGCATTTATTTATGGTGTCTGACATGATGTTTTGAAAGATGTACACATTGTGGAATGGCTGAAGAGAGCTAATTAATATGTCCATTCCCTCATAAACTTATTTCTTTGTGGTGGGAACACAAAATCTACTCTTGGTGGCTTTCAAGTATACAATACGTTGTGATTATCCATAGTTACCAACAGTACAATAGGCCTCTTGAATTTATTCCTCCTGTCTAACTAAAGTTTGTATCCTTTGACCACTACCTCTCCACTTCCCCCTCTCCCCCATCCCTGGGAACCACCATCCTACTCTCTGCTGCTGTGAGTTCAACTTTTTTAGATTCCACATATGAGTGAGATCATGCAGGATTTGTTTTTCTGTGCCTGGCTTATTTTGCTTGACATAACGTCCTCCAAGTTTATCCATGTTGTCACAAATGACGGGGTCTCTCTTTTTTCAAGGCTAAATAATACTCCATTGTGTTTATATGCCACATGTCTTTATTCATTCATATGCAATGGACACTTAGGTTGTTCCCATATTATCTTGGCAATTGTGAACATTGCTGCAATGAACATGGGAGGGCAGATACCTCTTTGACACACTGATTTCATTTCCTTTGGATATATACCCAGAAGTGGGATTGCTGGATCATATGGTAGTTCTATTTTTAATTTTCTGAGGAACCTCCATCCTGTTTTCCATAATGACTGTACTAATTTACATCCCCACCAACAGTGTTTGCACTGATTCTTACAGTTCCCCATGGAAGTGACACATATCATTCCCACACACTTTTCATTGGCCAAAGCAAGTCATATGGCCGTGACTAACTTTAAAGGTGGTAAGGGAGTGAAAATTCACCATGTGCCTGGAAGGAGAAAAACTGAGATATTTGTGAACTTGGACAACAGTCTTCCCATCTGGTCACCAAATATTCTGTTTACCCTCCTTTCCACATGCAAAGTATGGTTATCTCTTCCTGAGGTGGATTACTCTACTGTCTCATCTAGTTGGCATCAAACGCAACCTCTGGAGTTACATGATACCAATTTTAGGTCTATCTGTGGCTGCTAGCAATCTGGTAACCTAAGAACACACACACCACACACACCCCCCCACACCCACACACCCCCACATACACACACCCACACACACACCCACACACACCCACACACACCCACACACACCCACACACCCACACACACCCACACACACACCCACACACACCCACACACACCCCAAGAACACACACACCACACACACCCCCACACCCACACACCCCCACATACACACACACCCACACACACACCCACACACACCCACACACACCCACACACACCCACACACACACCCACACACACCCACACACACACCCACACACCCCCCACACACACCCCCCCACACACACCCACATACACACCCACACCCACCCACACACCCACATACACACACCCACATACACACACCCACACACCCACACACACAACCACGTACACACATACACACACCCACACACATACCCCACACCCACACACACCCACATACACCCACATCCACATCCACACACACCCACATACACACACACACACAGAGAAACAAAAAGTCAACTAACAAAATAAACAAGTTATTTCCTCCTTCCACACCCCTAATACATAATCATGAAACAAGGAGAGAACAACTCGGAAAGCCTCTTGTTCGGAGAGGCACAGGAAGGGAGTCCGGCAGCAGCGAGTGGTGGGTTTCACGGGCAGCCACGTTTAGGGCCCCCTGGTCCAAGAGAGGAAAATGTCCTTTAGTTGAGCCTTGACACCTTTTCCTGAATCTGTTTTCTTGTCTGTTGTTTTCTGTGGTCCCTTGGTCTGCCTTTTTCAACGTTCTCTCGTTCCCATTATCCTCCTTTCCTCATCTCAGGTGACGCTGGGAAACACGCCTTCCTTTAAAACTGAGCACACTGTCCAGCCCACCTCCTGTCCATAAACAATGGGAGCTCAGTGATCATTTTAAGTTTTAAAGAATCACAGCCCAGGTGGATAGTTTTTTTCAACATGAACCTCTCAAAAATGTGATTAGCTTATTATCTATTTGATTATACTCAGTCCCATGTGTTAATAGCTACATGCAGTTCTTCCATAGATAAACTTCTTAAATTTGATATATCTATATGTGTGTATACACACACACACACACTTACTTTTCTGCTTCTGAGCCTCTTCCCCTCTTAATTTAATTACGGGTACCTTGGAAAAACCTAATCAGCCTTTGGTGGGACAGCCACCCCTTCTACCTCTTCCCCGAAACATTTTTTCATTTGAAGGAATTTTCTGGATGACATGTCTTTCTTTTTTTTTTTGATGGACATCTTAGTCTATTTAGAAATTTTAGTATTGGGTATGATGGCCATGCTTTTGTGATTGTTAAAGATCAATTTATAATCATCTTGTAATGTTTTTCTCTTACGGCTTTCTCGGTTTTTTCTATTACTATGTAGCTTTAAGAGGTAGATGCTTTTTCCAACCATGAAAATAACCAAATTATTGATCTCTGTTCGTTTGCATCCCTGCTTGGATGCCTGCAAATTCTTTTCTAAGCTCATCATCATCTTTTGCTTTTGGCTTTATGTCAAATGTAACTATCATGAACAAAAGCACACTTCTCATACTCTGGTTTTCTAGACCTACAAGTTTATTTGGGTTTTGTATTAGGGTTCTCCAGAGGAACAGAACCCATAGATTTATTTTTATTTATTTATTTAATTTATTTATTTACTTTTAGGAGTTGGTTCACACAATTATGGAGGCTGAGAAGCCCAGACACTGGAGAGCTGAAGTTATAGATCCAGCCCAAATTCAGGCCTGAGAGGCAGGAGAGCTGTAAGTTCCAGTCCATGTTTAAGTCTGAAGGCAGGAGAAGACTAATGTCAAAGCCAGCCAGGCAGAGAAAACAATTTCTTTCTTGGTCAGCACATGATTCTATTTCAGATTGGATGAAGCCACCCATAGTGGGGAGGGCATCTGCTTTGCTCAGTCTAGAGATTCAAACGTTCGTCTCCTCCAGAGACACCTTTCCAGACACACCTAGAGTAATGTTTAGCCAAAAATCTGGGTGCCCCATGGCCTAGTCAAGTTGACACATAATATTAACCATCACATATATTTGTTTCCAAAGATAAGAGGTTGTATATTTGTCCCCTCCTAATCTCATATTAAAATGTGATTCCCAAAGTTAGAGATGCGGCCTGGTGGGAGGGGTTTGGGTCATGGGGTCAGATCCCTCGTGAATGGCTTCATGCTGTCCCTGTGGTAATGAGTGAGTTCTCGCTCTGTTTATGTGAGAGCTCATTGTTTAAAACAGTGTAATACCCCACCTCTCTCACTCTGCTTCTCCCTCACTCTGCTTCCTGTACAGCCTACAGAACTGTGAGCCAAATAAACCTCTTTTCTTTACAAATTATCCAGCCTCAGTTATTCCTTTATAGCTATACAAAACACAAGGTATCTTCAGTGAAAGTTTAACCAAATGTTCCCCATTGCTTAACATGAATCGCCATTGTGCTAGCCCCTGGTAGGTTTTCTTGCTGCCCACTGCCAAACCATGGAGCCAGTGGCACCGATTTCAGGTGTTTGATGTGGCACTTCTGTGTATTAGTTTCTGTATCATTCAGTATAGTATACATTGTGCTATAGTGACAAACAATTCTAAAATCTCAGTGGCTTATGCTAACAGGTTTATTTCTCAGTCATATCAACTGTCCCTTTCTTTTCTAAGTCATCTTTGCATCAAGACAAAAACTGATGTAGTTCCAATCTGGAGGTCTGCTGCTGCCACTGCAGAGTAACAGAGAATCTACATCCCTTCTGCTCACATGACACTGGTCAGAAGGAGTCATATGGCTGCAACTAACTTCAGTTGCCATTAATCCTATCATGTGCCTGGAAGGAGGAGAACCAAAATATGTGTGCACAGCCTGGATGATCCCCGTGCAATCTAGCTTAGGCACACAAAGCTTCTCATCACCTTTTTAGTGGCTTTCTCCTAAATGTGAATGGAGATCCAAGCATCATCAGTGCTATGGTTCAAATATGTCCACCAAAAGGCATGTGTGTGGAAATCCCCAATGCAACAGTGTTGGGAGATGGGGTCTAATGAGAGTAATTAGGTCATGAGAGCTCTGCTCTCATAAATGTATTAGTGCTATTATCATGGGAGTGGGTGTTATTGCAGGAGTGGGTTCCTTATAAAAGGATGAGTTTGACTCTCTTTTGTCTCTCTCTCTCCTGCACTCTTCCTTTTTTGCCTTTTGTCATGGGATGATATAGCAAGAAGGCCCTTGCCAGATGCCGCCCCCACAATCTCACATTTCCTAGCTTGCAGAACCAGAAGCCAAAATAAATTTCTGTTTATTATAAACTATCTAGTCTATAGTATTCTGTTATAGCAGCACAGAACAGACAAGACAGCCTGATACTTTATGAAAGCCCTAATATGAAAACCAGAGACCGATGCAAACCAAAGTTTAAAAAAGGAATGAGAGAATACATACAATGCAGGAAACAGAAGAGAACTTACAAAATAATCCTCTGATTGGTCTCAGAATAAAATATTGCATTCCTGAAAGAAGAATAGAATGCTATGAAAAGGAACAAGCAAAAAACAAGGAACAGCTCTTAACCATTGACCATATGATAAAAGAAATTTTAAAATTTACTGGAGAATTTGAAGAAGAAGTTGATAAAGCAGAACAAAATATCCAGTTGGTTAGATACAGAAGGAAAAAGATGTGAATCACTCAAGAAAGCTCATCCTTCAATTAATAAGAGTTACACGGAAAGAAGATAAGTCAAACAAAGAGAAAATACCTTTCAAAGAAATATTTTCGGAAATATTGCAGAACTGAAGGCAGTTGTATTCCATGTTGGAGGGACCAAGCAAGTCCCGAGTACAATGAAATCAAAGAGATCCACCCCAAGGCCCATCCCTGTCAACGTTCAGGATGCTGGTAAGGAGAAGTGCCTAAAAACTTCTCTGCGATGGTGGCAGACACGGTGACAAAGTGCTGGGGTTCAGAATGGTATTCCAGCAGCAATTTGGAAGCTAGAACAATATCAGAAGCTGAAGACCTGGAGTCCAGGAAACTATAGGATAGAGGTGAAAGAGATTTCAGGAAGAAAGTGGATGAGGATTTCAGCTGTGCAGCAGGCCTGGAAAGCCAGCAGCCCTACTTGGACCACAGGAATGGGGGCTTCCAGGGCAGAGAGTGGCTGCTTCTGGAAAGTGAGAATTAGCAGAAGGAGCAGTGAGTAGGGCAGAGAGCTGCCTATTGACATCACTGGCCTTTGTGTCTTTTTAAACGATGTGTGTATTTTATTTAGTTAAAGAAAACCCCCAATTTAAAAGTGTTTCTATGTGGCAGTGAATTATAAATTTAAAAAACCCATGAGATTGATTTCTGATTCTGATTACTAACTGTGTGACCTTGATCAAGTCATTCCACCCCTTCTGTAAATAATTTCTTGTTTCTTCATTTGCAAAATAAGGCAGTAGACTTAGAAGCCTTCATAGGGTCTTTCTGACCCTTACCTTCTAGAATTCTAAAGGGCAACAGTGCACAGTCACCTTAAACAGAATGGTCTCGGATTCTCGGATCACCGGGAGTCGCCCTCCTCTCTGAGGCTGATGTGCTTTCGAGTGCACCTGATTCCAGTTCCTTTCAAAGAACAGATCAGGACCAAGGGTGAGCACCTGAAAGCCAGGGCCCGGTCCTGATGCATTTTGCATGGGAAGCGTGTGGTTTATTTAGATGCTTTTATTTCTGTGTCACGGGGACCCCTCAGAGGCTCCCCGCTGCGTAATGGGGTTGGCTAGAAGCTGATCTGGCAGCTCGTTAACACTCAATTAAAGCTCTTCTCTACAGTATGGCATTAACTTTTTAAAAATTTATACATGCAATTGAAGGAATTAAAGTGCAACTGTGGTTTTCAAAGCGGCTTATGTGAGGGAGGCTGTGAAATTGTTCTCATCTGCCCAGTCTTCAGTTTTCAAATTTATATGTGCAATTGAGTTGGAAATCAAAGTGCAGTTTTAAGGTGGGTGTGAGTGTCTTACATGGTACAACATTAACCATTTTAAATTTATAAATGTAATGAAAATGAGATGACTTTGGAATTAAAGACTATGTGAAGGAAAAAATACATGCTCTTTCTTGGGGATGTGCTGCTTTTTCCCTTTCTATAATCTAAATTCTTGATGAGTGTGTAGTCACCCACGTCTTACCTTCTGTAGAACAGTGAGCTAGGGTCTTCCGTGCCAAAAGGGCAGAGAGATCCTCATCGCATCTGACCCACCCTTCATTGCCTCTCTTTCCCAGGTTGAAATCTAGGGTGTCTACATCCCACAGGATTATGGAGGGTGTATGCACTGTGCACTTGTCATTTGAAGACTTGTATGGTCTGAGAATAATTTTCCTTAGTGACATCATGGTAGAGACCCAGAGATGGCATTTCATGTTCTGGGAGTTATGCATGAACTGGCTTTCTGGAATTAAGGGTACAGATGTTTGTGGGACACCTCCTTTGACATTTCTAGAAAATTGTTTATTTATTGCTTAAAACCCTCTGGTTTAGACTGGTTCTTTCGGCTCACTGTCTCTTCTAGCTGTCTGACTGGGACGTGTCCGATGCTTCTGGAGAAGCTCATGGCTCTGGAGAATCCCAGGGTGGGGATGCAGCCTGTTTGTCCCAGGAGATGGTGAGACTGGGTGTGCACAGCTCCCGACGGCTCCATCTGCCCTTCCACCGAGTCTCCTTCATGGCAGGGGCTTGTCTACATCCTCCCATCGTGCCCCCTTGTCCCTCCTTGTCTTCACCCAGGCCCACCATCCTGGAGCAGGGCTCAGAGCAGCAGGAGGGTGACCAGTGGCTTTAGCCGGTAGCACTCTACTGAGTCTTGAGTCCTGGGCACTCTTGCTTCCTGAGGCCAGGCGTCAGCTGCCCTGCCTTGGGTCTTACCCTCTTCACTGTGCTGGGCAAGGGGCAGGGAGATGGTGTGACCTAAACCCCTTCATCCTTCCTCCTTATCATTTTCAGAAGTCTTTGACTCAAGACCCCTTTCTCCTTTTTCTCCCCCTAATACATTTGCATGCTCATTGAGGCGAAAAATTACATGATTTCCAGATTGCACTGAGCCCTGTTTCAGACCTGGGCCCACTTAGCAGGGCCATCACTTCACAATTAAGCTGCAACTCACCATTCTTGTTTAATGCCACTGCCGCTCCCACATGAGGACTTTCAGGGTCCACGGACCTTGCTGCTCTGTCACCCCTGGGGTGCCTGTTTGTCCCATCCAGAGCTGTCTATACAGCTTATACACCCCACAGAAGGCAGGTCCACTGTGTAACTGCACAGTGAATCACAGTAAATGAATGACCAAGAGAATACGTGAGCGAATCAATTTATTGAAAAAAAAAAATTCTGTTTAAAAAGTTAGGCCTTAATCTTTGGCAAGAAAGTCAGACTTGCTATTTAAAAAAGACAAAACAAACATGACGAAATTATTGACAGCTTTGTTTGCGCTGTGCTTCGTGTCAGCAACGATTTGCTCGGCCTTCCAAAAATACATAAAGAACAGGCTTCACAGTGAGGAATTTAGAGTGAAGAGAAAAGACAGATGAGAAAGCAATAATGCCCTCCATTTCTCTGAAAAAGAAGAAAAGCATTACAATTGACGGCTAAGAGAAATACACAGAGAGACACCCATTAAAATATCTGAGCAGGGCCCACCTTGGGGCCCCCAAGCTCACATTGTTTGGGTGCATAATGTTTGCCTGGGCGACTGAGAGAGATGGAGCCAAGTTTGCAGCCGACCTCTAGCAATTGGGTGGGGCCATTTATGTGGATTTTTAGTCTTCACTGGGCTTTATTATTTTCTCATCTATCTTTTCTCTTCATCTCCAGTTCTTCAACTATTTCAAGGTTCCGGCAAATCTTTTGTGACTTGAGGCACAAAGTAAATCAGTCAATGAGTTAGAAATTATTATGGGATTTACTCAGAGGATGAGAGGAACCACTTACTGTAAATCTTCCTAAATTGACTGACCTGAAGCAAAAGCCAGAATTAATTGTCTGATTTAGTGGACATCATTTGTGAATATCCTTACCTATTTTCAGCTCACCCAGTGAGGACTGGCTGCACACCTATTTAGTGCATGACCCTGGGTTAGGGATGGTCTTCTGGAGACACCAAGAGTGACAAGCTAGACAGGGTCAATGTCCCTCCTGCGCCTCACCCTTCAGGTGGAGGAGGTGAGGAAACGCCTTTCTAGAGGCTGGGGTGATGGAGATAGAGCTGTTGCCTAGAAACTCGTGGGCATTGAGTTTACTCTTTCTACCCCAACGGGAAATTGGTCTTGCCAAAAATGGGCCAAGCCTTAACGACTGGGATTTTGTAAACAGTTCCTTGAACTGCAATGCATTGTTTACACAAATCCCTCTTGGAGGGTGAGAGAAGCTCTGAGTATGAGAGAGTGGGAGAGCAGCAAGCATTGAGCTTCCCCATGCTGGCGTGACCTTGTGTGGCATTCATCCCTGAACGCTGCGGGCCGGGCATCGGCTGCCCTCTGCATGGCCCTTCCTCCTGGGAGAGGACGCACTTGGAGCTCTCCCAAACTCTGATGTGCATGTGGGTTCTTTCCCTGCTGATCCATTGGCCACCAGAAGCACTTTACAAGAAAAAGGACAATAAGCATTCAAGTAAGTGAAGGAGATGACTTAGAGAGTGAGTGTGGTGTAAAGGAAGAAGGGCCAGGGTGCTGTGGCGGAGGGGAGCAGGAGGTGGTCAGAGAAATGTTCTTGGAAATCAGTGCTGTAGGCAGAGGAAAGCCTCATGCATGGGCCTCCCTGGGTGCTTAAGGGACAGAGTGGACCAAGGTGAGTGTGGAGAAGCCAGGTTGGTGATGTGCTTGGCAGGGTTTCTGGGGCCAGATCATGAAGAGCCCTGGAGGCTGTGGTGAGGAGTTACTTCAAGTGCAATGGGAAGCCATGGAGAGTTTTAAGTGGGAGAATGATGTGATCTCATTTATGTTTTAGGACGTTCTCTGGCTTCTTTATTGAGAATGGATTAGAAGGGGAGGTGGGTGCAGGGTCAGAGCAGGAGTGGAGAGATCAGTTCAAAGTCCTCTCTGCAGCCAGGGAGAGCTTGCCGTGGTGTTGTTGGTGGTTGGGATGTCTGGCCACATCGTGGCCAGCAGTGTGTGGTTTCCCACCATCTCCCTTCCGGATCGCCCTCACTGGGCCTGCACACCTTTTGTTACACCGTGTCCCTTAGAGCCCATGCCATCTCCTTTAACAGGTAGGTCAGTGGATTTTTGTCCTGTAATATTGTTTCCTAAGCCAGTCGTCTTAATTAGATTGCGAGTATGTCCAGGGTAGATGATTATGCTGACTTCTGGAAACGCTTGCTTACGTTAAAGAAAGAGAGAAAGCTGTGGATTGTGTGTGTGTGTGTTTGTGAATGAAGATCTCAAACTGCCTTACAAGGGTTCCGTCTACTTCTTTCCTACAGTTGGAAGGTTACATATGTATCACGAGCATTGTGAAAACACTCAGATACTCTTAAGTCTTACTGGGCTTCAATTTCTAGATCTGTGACACGACTGTGTTGAATCTAAAATGCCTCTTCCAGCTTCAATATAAACAAAGACCTCTGCTTCTAGACATGGCCGTGAACAGTGTCTAATAGCCTTTGATAAAATTTCCCTTGACCCATAGAATTAGATTATGCATGCTATGGTCTGAATGTATTTATATACCCCAGAATTCATATGTTGAAATCCTCACTGCCAATGTGATATTAGGAGGTGGGGCCTTTGGGAGGTAATTAGGGCATGAGGGTGGAGCTGAATACATGGCATTAGTGCCTTTATAAAAGAGGCCCAAGGCCGGGTGCAGTGGCTCACACCTGTAATCCCAGCACTTTGGAAGGCCAAGGCAACCTGCCTTGGATCACCTGAGGTCAGGAGTTCAAGAGCAGCCTGTCCAACATGGCGAAATCCTGTCTCTACTGAAAATACACAAATTAGCCGGGCATGGTTGGTGGCAGGTGCCTGTAATCCCAGCTACTAGGGAGGCTGAGGCAGGAGAATTATTCGAACCTGGGAGGCGGAGGTTGCAATGAGCCAAGGTCTGCCATTGCACTCCAGCCTGGGTAATGAGCTAAACTCCGTCTCAAAAAACAAAAAAGAAAAAGAAAAAGAGGCCTAAGAGAGACCCCTTGTCCCTTCCACGATGTGAGGAACAGCGAGAATGCATTCTCTAAGAACCAGGAAATGGTCCCTTACCAGACGCCAAATCTGCCAGCACCTTGATCTAGGACTTCCCAGCCTCCAGAACCGGGAGGAATCAATGGCTGCTGTTTGGATGTCCCCAGCCTACAGTAGTTTGGTACAGCAGCCCGAGTGGACTACAGGAATGCCAGTGCCTGCTGCCCAAGATTTAAACCATGTGGGCTCCCCTATGGTTGTATGATTTATCTTATGTATTCATTTGACCAGCATTTTTCCTCCCCCATTTTTTCCCACATCAATGTGGAGATAGGCTTCAGCCTAGACCAAGTAATCAGCAACAGCAAACGTGTGTGACGGCGCAGGAAATAACCGCTGCTGAGTGAACACCCAATCTCTGATGAACCTGGGAGTCCAAATCCGTGACAGATTCATTGCCTTGTCCCTTCTAGGCTGAAGCAACTTGAGGGCAGTTGTCCTTGTACCATGTCTAGCTTACCTGCAGGCACTTAACACCTGTTTATCGTTATCACTGAGACTGACAAATAATAGAATCCCTCCTGCCACCCAACATGTGGAAAGGTAATTGCTGCTTGGCCGGTATCAATTCAAACCATACCACTGCAACGGAGACAAGAACTCTGCCTTATCTTGAAGCCTTACAGCCACTGGAAGCTGCAGGCCAATGTAATTTGCTGGTGCTTTTTAACTCAGCAGCAGTTTTTCAGCAAACACATCAAACCCTTAATGGGGTTTTTGAAAGTAAATCTCCCATTTGAAGTGAGAAGAAAAAGAAATAAACAGTTACTATTCCATTTCTCTTCTTTACCTTTTAATTTTGGGGAGGGGGAGCTAAGTGCAATGGGGGTAGGAAAAATGACTTCTCAAAGCAAATAGGAGTCCCATTGGAGAATCAGCCTCATGCAGCCCCTAGTCTGCCCGGGAGCTGTGTGGATGAAATATTAAGTACTGGGGTAGCAGCAATGTGGTTGCTGCAGACATAATCAGATGAGTAGTTAAAGGTCTGGCATTCTTTAGGGAAACAAGTGATTGATCAACCCAGCAAAAATAAATAACCTGGCCTTTTAAATCTATGTAGCAACTTTAAATATTTAATAAATCCTTACGCATCCGGAGGATGTGTCCTCACCCTGCTCCTTGTTGCCTGTGATTTTTGGATAAATTTATCGAAAGTGCCTTTTAGGGACTTCTGATCCAGGCCACAGATTCAGGAAGCACCACTTAAAATTCCTGTCCCATCCCTTTCTTGGCACAATGCTCATCAGAGGCTGCGATGACATGCAGTCATCAGGAGGATGTGCTGTTCTGGAGGACAGTGTTGGGGTGGGAACCATCTGGGACACTGGCGTACGTCACAGGTGTCAATCACAATGCGCACCTGCAGCTGAGAAGCAGCGCATTGAACACAAAACATGACGCAGCTCAGTAAAGGAGCTGGATCTGTGCTGAAGTCTGTTGTGGCTGGGAAGGTTTCTGGCCTGGAGAGGATCCTGGCTGGGCAGGGCAGTGACCCTGAGCAGACTCTGGGGTTCCCAGCACGCTGGTCGGGAGGTGGGGGCCCAGTTAGAGGGTGCTACTCCAGCTTTCGTGTTAGAGGGCACCAGCTGGGTGAGAGGTGGCTGCTGCTTGGGAGACAAGCAGTTGCGTCTGTGGTAAGGGACTACTGAAGATGTGTGGAGTAGGTGACTGGATTTGCACAGGCATTAGTTTTTATACCAAGTTTGCTCAGAGATAGGAATGCAGGTAGAAGTTGCAAAGAGGATGCACCTCTAGGGCTGCCATCACCAGACACCTCTCTCTAGTCTCCTGGTCACTGCAAATGAGTAACAATGGCCGGGTAAAACCCAGTGACTGGGTGGCTGGCTGGGGGACACATGGCATCGAATGGGCATAACCCCCTTTACTTGGGGTGTGTTAAGACTTTCAGTCCTCTTCAGAGACAATACTAAGATTAACTGAGTTCAGAGGTGCTAAAAGACACTCACAGAGATCTCCAGGAAGATGTTTGGTTTGGATTCAGTGAAGGGACAAGATGCAAAAGCCACAGAGCCTTTTATGCTCTACTGTCTAAGTCATGTAGAAAATGTTGCCTGATAATAAATTATGTCATTTATCAGAGTCAACACACATTTGTCAAGTGTTTATTACGTATCAGGCCCTGTGCTGAGGATATGTGGATGGGGCGTGAAAGACATGGTCTTGGCCTCAGAAAACAGTAGGCCTCTATCAGAGCTCAGATTTCACTGACATGGTGACGCCTGTGGATCTTATTAGATAGTTTAGACACTATCTAAAAGGTAAAGGGGTAAAGAGTAGGACATTTATTCAGAGAGAATCTCTGTGGTTATCTCCAGAACATCAGGGCAAGTAGGGGAAATAGGTAAAGACAACATTATTAGCAATTTGAAGCCAGTAATTAAACTTAGGGACCAGCAGTAGAAGCAGGCTTTGGTGGTAGAGTCCAGATTATTGCCTTTGTTTGAGGGTGTGTGTGACCAGGCTCAGGGAACAAATGAGCTTGTACTAAAGACAGCAGATGGAGAGGTGGATCCTTCTCCTCAGGTCTTGCTCAACCCTTGCATGCAACAGATGGCACCTGGCAGCCGAGTGAGGCCAAGGTGGGGCACACAATGGGCCTACCCCAGTCACCTGTGTGACCTGGGTTTCCCAGCACCTTGGAGACGAGGAGAGTGGGGACTGTGCGTGTGGAGACATGGCTTTCTGGGGACTCTCTTCACATTAGGTAGAAAGGAGGATACAGTGAGGGTCACAGAGTTAGGGGAGGCTCTGATGGCTTTCCTGGAGTGACAGCTGGCAGGCAGCTGTAGAGAGATTGTGTGTGTGTTAACAGCCACAGTGACTGGGTGTTTATTGAATTGCTGTGGATTTTCTAAAAGCAAAGCAAGCATACTAAATTGCTGCAAATTACCAAGGGCTTTCCTAATGTTCGATAAAAATACTGTGAACATTTAAGGACACAGGCTTGGCAAACAGTTCTGAATGTGGTTGCAGGGCAGCTCTTGCACTGAGAACAAATGCTCTGGCTCGTCAATACAAATCAATGGAGTTAGTGGAATGGGGATCGCACCAGAAGCTGGACATTACAAATTCAGGTTGGCATCCCCTTCCTTTTTTAGTATTTGCTTTCATCCATTTTACACATGCGTTTCCTCTCCTCTGCCCGCCTTGCCAATGAAGAGATGATTATTTTGGTGCATGGCCTCGGTGAGATGTAGTGCACCTTAAACTGGCTGTGGCGGCTTATCTTCTGGTTCAGAGATGAAAACAAGTACAGGAGAATGGGCTAAGTTTTTAATCATCTTCCGTAATGATCCCCAGTCTTTCTTGTGTTTCTCAGTGTTCTGAAGACCATCCATCAGCTGTCAAGGAACAGGAATACCTGCAAGGAAGGCCAGACCAGGGGTCTAGAATAGCCCCCATCTCCCATTCGCCAGTTAACTCCCTTCATGTCCCATGCCTGGTTTCTTCAGGTTCAACCTAATTTCTTTCTGTCCCTGGAGCTTTGCAGTTTTGCTCATTTTCCTCCCTGAGTTAAGTCTTGTTCTTTGGACAGAAGTAAAACATAATATTTTGTCCTAAGGAAAAAAGTAGTGCCACTGGATTTGAAGGCTTTTGACTTCCAGCTTTGTACTGAGAAGCAGAGGACAGTCAGGAATCTGAATTAAATTACACCTCAGTTTAAAAATCAAAGGAATAGCTGTTTAGGAGCCAAATGCACTTTGGGTGAAATCAGTTCAAAGCATCAGAAAAATCATTAGAAATATTTGAAGAGGACAGCAGGTGTTTTGGTTTGCATTTCTTAACCTGTGCCATTTGATGTTTTGCTTCCACAGGGAAGTGTGAGGAATTTCACTGCCTTCCAGCAATTAAATTGCATTCAGGGGTTCTACAGTAGCCTTGGTGGTTTGCAACAAAATTTCGAGGATTAGATGCTCCATCTCCTCTCTGATAAGTTGTTGTGATTACCACTATCACCTATGAGTCTCAGTGTGGAATTCTTTTGATCATAATATTATCTCATTGAAAATCAAAAAACTAGAATAGTTTCTAAATGCAGCAAGGTATGCTTTAGTGGTAAGGTCAGCATGGAGCCAGACATATTGAGGTTTCAATATATACTAGAAAATTAGGAGAGATGGTCCGATATTTTTGGATGGACGAACAGACAGGTTTCTCCAGGAACACTTAAGTCTTTGAGCTTTGTTAAAAGAAGACTGTACAATTATCTTCCCTTGATGTTTTTCCCCAAAGGATTTGACATGTGATGTGAGAGATTGAATCTGGTAGTTTAGGAAATGGAAGGAACCTAGGAGGTCAGGAAACCCAGTCTAACCCAAGCATCAGGGTAGATGCTTCCTGAGCCATGGAACAAAATGGGCAAAAAACAACAGAGAATACAGCTGGGTCAGAGAGGGAAAGGACAAAGGCACAAAAGGACAGGGGGCTATCACAAAGAAAGAGGGAACCAGAGCTCCTGCAGTGTCTTGCCTGGCCACAGCGTAGCAGCCCAGCCATGATGGGACAGGCATGAGGGGTGAGACAAATAGGAGACGACAACAGCAATGGGATAGGAGCAGCAGATGTTTTCCCTCGAGAACAATTATTGAGCAGTAATCACACGCAGAGGCAGGCTCCTGTTGCAAGCAGATGGACTTTATTAGCAGCCTTATAAATTGATGCTCTGAAACTCATCCGATGATCTTTGAGGCCTTAGCCAGGATTCAGTCACCCTCTCCTGTCCTCAGGGAAAAAGTCCTGATCAACCATCCCAGACAAGCACATTCTGAGGGTGGCCCTCTTGAAGCGTGGCTTCTGTGGGTCAGGAAGGGCTTCTGGGGATGAAATAATTTCCCTAGGAGGGATTCCATTCAATGGATAGGAATCTATGTTACTAAATGGCTATGTTCACAACGTAGGTCACAGAACCAAACATTTGTATACGTGACCTCCATCGCTCTGGGTGCCACTTTCCTCATCTATAAAGTGAGGGAGTTGGATTTCCTGACATCTTAGGTTCCTTCCATTTCCTAAATTACCAGATTCAATCTCTCACATCACATATCAAATCCCTTGGAGAAAAACATCAAGGGAAGATGATTATACAATCTTCTTTGCACAAAGCTCAAAGACATATATGTCTCTGGAAAAACCTGTCTGTTCATCCACCCACCCATCCATGCATCCATCCATCCACTCATCTGTTTATCCATCCATCCATCCATCCATCCATCCATCCATCCATCCATCCATCTATCCATCCATTCATCCACCCACCCATCCATGCATCCATCCAGCCACTCATCTGTTCATCCATCCATCCATCCATCCATCCATCCATCCATCCATCCATCCATCTATCCATCCATTCATCCATCCACCCACCCACCCATTCACCCAATTATCCATCCATCCATCCTTCCATCCATCTATTTAATCATCCTTCCATTTATCCATCCATTCATCCATCCATTGGTACTTACAATGATTCATTTGTTGGTTCAGATTTCAAAACTTATTAAATACCTAAACCCACAATATTTTAATCTCTGTTGATACTGTATCTATCCTTAGTATTTGGCAGATCATTAATACTTAAATATTTACCAAAGGAATGAGTGAAAGGCAGCTACACTACGTGTTTTACAAAGCAACAGGTTGGAAAGTGGTTCTGCTTCACTGCAGTCCATTTCATAATTTCGTGGCAGTTGCACATATTTCAGCGCTAAATAAATATTTGTTGAAGGAAGGAAGGAATCTGTGCAGCTGCAGTTGTGTATGTTTATAGGTTTTGGCCATCTGCTTATGTCTCATCTCTGTAGGCAGTGTGGTATGCTGGGTAGGGTCTGATGGGTCTGGAGTTAAGAGGCCTGGATTCTCCTTCACACTGTTTCAAGCAAGCTCTGCACCTTGAATAAGTCATGTAGCCCTTCTGGGCCTCTCCTTTCTCAACTGCAAAGTAATACATTTGCTTTGCTTACTTGCAGGTTTAAAGTGCATAGTTAGAGTGTGAGGGTTAAAAACTGAAGAGACCTAGTATGCACTTAATAAATAAGTGATAGTTACTGTTTAAATGCAGGGACTTGTCTTCTTCATCTCAACATTAAAGAAGGGCTGGTATATCCTTTGAATATTGAATAAGTGCATTATAGTAATAAAACAATTGGGAGTTGTTTATGTAGCAAACACTTACATAGGGATTGCTGTGTGCCAAGCACTGTTATATATGCTTTACAAGTATTTTAATAATAGCTGCAACTAATTCAATCAACTCATCAAATTAACTAACTTAATCTTCATAAAAATTGAATGAGGTAGGTACTAGCATCAGCCTCACTTTTCAGAGCAGAAAACTGAGACCTGGTTAGTGAGATCAGCTCCTCGAGGTCGTCCCGTGGGTTCTGGTTAGTGAGATCAGCTCCCCGAGGTCACCCCGCCACTAGTCAGGGGCAGAGTCAGCAAATGAAGGCAGATGTCTCGGTGTTGTGATCCTGACTCCCCTGCTCTGCCAGTGTGTGCTCGACAACCATGCTATAGAATACAATCGTTAAAGTGGAATAGAGACCATGCTTCCCGCCATGAGGTTCTCACGGCCTAATTGGGCACATGAAATATTTAGAGAAGGAGAGAGCAGGCAATAAAGCCCCCACATGAGGTATAGGTCATAGGGGAACGTATAACAGGCCCCTTACTTTTTATACAACACTTTATGCCTCTCTGTGTGTTTCTGCATTCGTCATCTCCTCTGCTTTCCATAATCGCTGTCATTATTTATTGAAGGCTTACTATGTGCCAGGCACTGGGCTAAGTGCTGTTGCTTATATTATCTCAACCAAGCCTCACAGAAAACATTATGAAACAGAAAACCTATTATATGAGCATCATTTCAGTTTTAGTGTCAAAAATTCAATTCAACTTGTTCATGGAAACAATAAATGGGGGAGTCAGAATTGCCTTCAAACACAGCTGGTTCTAGGGACTCAAATAATGCCACCGGGTACACTCTCTCTCTCTCTCCTCCTCTGTTCATCTCCCTTCCTCACTTGGCCCTACTTTCCTCCCTGCTGGCTTAACTCTGAGACAAGTTCTTTCCTTAGGGCAACCCCAAGAGCTCCAAGCTAATGTCATCCTTACTGCAAATGATTAGCGTTTCCAATAAATGTCCTGGAAATGAGTTCTGTGCATATGACCTGCCTGTGGACTGATCACTGTGGCCAGAGGGAGGGAATATGTTGATGTGTGGGAACTGTGTCATGAGGCCAGCCCTGTAACTCCAGGAAGGAATCGGCCTATCAGACCCAGAGGAAAGGGAAGAGGATGTTTCTAGGATAAGGGAGCATGGAGTCCGTGAGACACAACCGCAGCAAAGTCCGCAGCAGTGAATTTCTCCACTTCATGGACGAGAAACAGGTTCTGAGAGTCTGAGGGCTTTGTCTTGGACCATGTACCTGGAGACCAGCAGAGCAGGGTTTGTATCACGTGTGTCTTGTTCTTCTCATCAGTGTTACGGACAGGAGGAGAGAGGCACCGACTGCATAAACGCCTTGTTTGATTCGTCTAGATAAAAGTGGACATTGCGACTGACAAAGATGTCCTGAAACAGACATCTCCACTCTTTTAGGGATGCCAAACTAGGTAAAAAATTCTGGATGGCTTTGCATTGCATCCTCTATCAAAACCTGCAACTTTGGCTTTGAACTGCAGCTTCTGCTTGAACACCCACATGGTCTTTGAATTTGGAACAATTAGAGAGATACAAGTGGTTCCTGTCGGGTGGCTTCTTTTACAAGTTGGTTTTAAAAACATGGTGCTGGGTGGTGGCTGTGGGCCAGGGAAGTGGGGACTTTGGCTGTGAGTTCCAGGCAGCAAGCTGGGTGGTGGGTGGACCAGCCTGGACTCCACAACAGAGTGGAGCACCGCGCGGGGCTTTGCATTTGGTCCTTGGGAAAAAGCTGGCACGGTGAGAAACCAGTTTCCAAGAACGGGCTCGGCGAGAAATTTGTATGCGGTATTGCATAGGGGAAAAGCACCGTTGAAGGAGTCGGCGCGAGCTCCTGTGGGCTCTGTGGCTGTCATATCAGCTATGAGGCCTGGGGTGCCTCGTTTAACCCCTCTGCGGCCATTTCCCCATCGTGAGACAGGACCTGTAGGGCGGGCTTTCTTAGGAAGGGGGCAGGTGTCCTTAGACTGAGACCAGCGCACAGTTTTGGAAAGGCCCCTCACTGAAGACAGGGTTCTGCAGGTCAGGCGGAGGGTGGTCTGTCTGCCAGTTCTGGTCAGTAGTCCTGACAAATAATGCTGGAAGAACTGGCTTCTTTGCAGGCCTCTAGGCCTGAGTCCGTATACAACCAAACCTGGTGGAGGCCCTAGTGACCCAGGCAAAGCCAGGCTGTGCTGACTGTAGTCCTGCCTGCTCCATGCCTGCAGGTCCCGCGCCTGGGGCTCTGGAGGGCAGGGAACACAAGCCTGTCTGGAGCTCATCCTCAACCCTCTTGTCTTTTACCGAAAGACCTGAATTGGAACCAGCGGGGACAGACAGGAGATCCTCACATAGCTGACCCAGGCTCAAATCCCTGTCCCTCTTACATGTTCTAAGCCTCAGTTTTGTGACCCATTCTTGTAAAGAATACATCAGATAACATTTGCAACTGCTTAGCTCACTTGCCGTTGGACCCAGGGGTGGATAATGCGAGTCTCTAGGGCTCGGGACATCTGTTTTCCTTCTCTCCCCCAACAGATGCAGGTGACTGCCTGGCTGGCCCTGAGAGCTACTTGCAGCCTGCCAGGTAACTAGGGGTAAGGGCTCAGTGTAGGGCGGCCCCTCTACTCCATGCTGGGGATCTCAGGAGAAGGGAGTCTGTTACTGTGCCACCTTCTTCCACTTCCACCCCCAGTACCCTCCTGCTCCACAGGCTTCCTAGTCCCTCCTCCAAATCTTCTCCTTACCAGGACCAATGGGAGACAGTTTCTGACTCACTTGTGCTGGGCTTGAGAAAGCCTGGTGGGAACCCTTCTCCCAGGCCGGCCCTAGGGAGAGCTTTCTCCAGGGGATGCTCCTGGCTGCAGGAAACAGACCATCCATGCCTTCCCTCCATCATCGCCTGCAATGGCTCTAGGCCCCAGGCATCAATGTGGGGAGGAGGTAATGCCACACATTTTCTTCTGTTATATTTCTCGACTAAGAAGGTTGTACCCTTTCCCACCCCGAGCTTCCCACTTGTACATTGTCACTGCGAAGTGCGGGAAATGGCGTTCTTCTGCAGCACACCGTTGTCACCCCCACGTCACCCCCATGAGCAGGAGCGTCACGTCGGCAGTGTTGTTCCTCGGTGGATGCACCCTGGCCAGAACGAGGACCCTGGACCAGATGAACTGAGCCTACCCCAGCTCCTGCTGCAACCCCAGACCAGGCAGAGCCTCGGCTCCTTCACCTGAAAAAGGGGAATGACACCAGGTGGAAGGGGGATTAGGCTGTATGAAGTACCTTATAGGAGAATGCCTCATCAGATACAGAGTATTTTACAAATGGTAGGGATTTTTACCATGTATACAATAAAATATATTTCACATAAAATTTACCTTTTTTAAGAGACAGGGTCTTGCTCTGTTGCCTGGGCTGAAGGGCAGTATTGCTATCCTAGCTCACTGCAGCCTCAAACTCCTGGGCTTAAGCCATACACCCACCTCAGTCTCCCGAGTAGTTAGAACTACAGATGTGTGCCACCATACCCAACTAATTAAAAAAAAAAATTAGAGATGGTGTCTTTCTATGTTGCCCAGACTGGTCTCAAACTCCTGGCCCCAAGCAATCCTCCTGCCTCAGCCACCCAAAGTACTGGGATTACAGGTGTGAGCCACCACACCCAGCCAAGATTTACCATTTTGACCATATTAAAGTGTATAATTCATTGGTATTAAGTACATTCACAATGTTGTGCAACCATCACAGTCCTGTTCCAGAACTTTCCCATCACCCCGAAGGGAAACCAGCACTCTGTTAAGCAGCCACTGCTTATCCCTGCTCCCCCAGACCCTGGCAGCTGCTCGTCTGCTTCTTGTCTGTGAACTCGCCTACTCTGGATATTCCACATAAGTAGGATCTTACAGACTGGGGCCTTTTGTGTCTGGCTTTTTCACTTCGCATCACGTTTTCAAAGCTTATCCATGTTTCCACATGTGTCAATTTCATTCTCTTAAAAGGCTTATTATTCAGCCATTTTTATTAGAGGCTTACTATTCCATTTTGTGGCGATGCAACATTTTGCTTATAGAAATGGTAGTTTTAGTTTAAAATCTCACCCTGGGATGAGAAATCATCCTGGAAATGATGGGAACAGGGGTGCCTACTGTGGAGCCAGGAGGTGGGCAGAGGGTCATCATGAGACCAGCCTTCAAATGTCAGACGGTTTGGTTAGGTCAGGTTTCAGTTTTGATGTTGCTTCTCCCAAAAGCCTTTTCTGACCTGCACCCCTGTTATAAATAAAGTTTTGGTGCCACAAGAGAAATAGCACTCAAATGTAAAGTTTTCTTTTTAATTCTCAGCAAGGCAAGTTACTTCTATAGAAGGGTGTGCCCTTACAGATGGAGCAATGGTGAGCGCACACTTGGACGAGGGAGGGGAAGGGGTTCTTACCCCTGATGTACGTGACCCCTGCTGCTGTGTCCTTTCCCTGTTGGCTAGGGTTCGACCGCACAGGCTAAACTAATTTCGATTGGCTAAAGAGAGTGACAGGAAAAATGTTTGGTGGGAAAAAGGGTTATGACAGAGTAGGTAATTGGAATGAGTGAGGATCGAGCAAGTAATTGGAATGAGTCAGGATGGAGCAGGTAATTGGAATGAGGTAGGGTGGAGCAGGTAATCAGAATGAATCCGGGTGGAGCAGGTAATTGGAATGAGTCAGGGTGGAGCAGGTAATGGAATGAATCAGGATAGAGCAGGTAATTGGAATGAGTTGGGGTGGAGCAGGTAATCAGAATGAATCTGGGTGGAGCAGGTAATCGGAATGAGTCAGGGTGTAGCAGGTAATCGGAATGAGTCGGGGTGGAGCAGGTAATTGGAATGAGTTGGGGTGGAGCAGGTAATTGGAATGAGTCGGGGTGGAGCAGGTAATAGGAATGAGTCGGGGTGGAGCAGGTAATAGGAAAGAGTCAGGATGGAGCAGGTAATTGGAATGAGTTGGGGTGGAGCAGGTAATAGGAATGAGTCAGGATGGAGCAGGTAATTGGAATGAGTTGGGGTGGAGCAGGTAATTGGAATGAGTCAGGGTGGAGAAGGTAATTGGAATGAGTCAGGATGGGGTGGGTAATCGGAATGAATCAGGATGGAGCAGGTAATTGGAATGAGTTGGGGTGGAGCAGGTAATTGGAATGAGTCGGGGTGGAGCAGGTAATAGGAATGAGTCGGGGTGGAGCAGGTAATAGGAATGAGTCAGGATGGAGCAGGTAATTGGAATGAGTTGGGGTGGAGCAGGTAATAGGAATGAGTCGGGATGGAGCAGGTAATTGGAATGAGTCAGGGTGGAGCAGGTAATTGGAATGAATCTGGGTGGAGCAGGTAATTGGATGAATCTGGGTGGAGCAGGTAATTGGAATGAGTCAGGATGGAGCAGGTAATTGGAATGAGTCAGGATGGAGCAGGTAATCGGAATGAGGTAGGGTGGAGCAAGTAATCGGAATCAGTCGGGGTGGAGCAGATAATCGGAATGAATCTGGGTGGAGCAGGTAATCGGAATGAATCTGGGTGGAGCAGGTAATTGGAATGAGTCGGGGTGGAGCAGGTAATTGGAATGAGTCGGGGTGGAGCAGGTAATAGGAATGAGTCGGGGTGGAGCAGGTAATCGGAATGAGTTAGGATGGAGCAGGCAATAGGAATGAGTCGGGATGGAGCAGGCAATAGGAATGAGTCGGGATGGAGCAGGCAATAGGAATGAGTCGGGGTGGAGCAGGTAATCGGAATGAGTCAGAATGCAGCAGGTAATCGGAATGAGTCAGGATGGAGCAGGTAATCGGAATGAGTCAGGATGGAGCAGGTAATTGGAATGAGGTAGGGTGGAGCAAATAATCGGAATCAGTCGGGGTGGAGCAGATAATCGGAGTGAGTCGGGATGGAGCAGGTAATCGGAATGAATCTGGGTGGAGCAGGTAATCGGAATGAATCTGGGTGGAGCAGGTAATGGAATGAGTCAGGGTGGAGCAGGTAATCAGAATGAGTCAGAATGCAGCAGGTAATTGGAATGAGTCAGGGTGGAGCAGGTAATCGGAATGAATCTGGGTGGAGCAGGTAATTGGAATGAGTCAGGGTGGAGCAGGTAATCGGAATGAATCTGGGTGTAGCAGGTAATTGGAATGAGTCAGGGTGGAGCAGGTAATCGGAATGAATCTGGGTGGAGCAGGTAATCGGAATGAGTCAGGGTGGAGCAGGTAATTGGAATGAATCTGGGTGGAGCAGGTAATTGGAATGAGTCAGGGTGGAGCAGGTAATCGGAATGAATCTGGGTGGAGCAGGTAATCGGAATGAATCTGGGTGGAGCAGGTAATTGGAATGAGGTAGGGTGGAGCAGGTAATCGGAATGAATCCGGGTGGAGCAGGTAATCGGAATGAGTCGGGGTGGAGCAGGTAATTGGAATGAGTCGGGGTGGAGCAGGTAATTGGAATGAGTCGGGGTGGAGCAGGTAATTGGAACGAGTTGGGGTGTAGCAGGTAATTGGAATGAGTTGGGGTGGAGCAGGTAATTGGAATGAGTTGGGGTGGAGCAGGTAAACGGAATGAATCTGGGTGGAGCAGGTAATTGGAATGGGTCAGGATGGAGCAGGTAATTGGAATGAGTCAGGATGGAGCAGGTAGTCGGAATGAGTCAGGATGGAGCAGGCAATCGGAATGAATCTGGGTGGAGCAGGTAATTGGATGAATCTGGGTGGAGCAGGTAATCGGAATGAGTCAGGATGGGGCAGGTAATTGGAATGAATCTGGGTGGAGCAGGTAATTGGAATGAGCTAGGGTGGAGCAGGTAATTGGAATGAGCTAGGGTGGAGCAGGTAATCAGAATGAATCTGGGTGGAGCAGGTATTGGATGAATCTGGGTGGAGCAGGTAATCGGAATGAGTCAGGATGGGGCAGGTAATTGGAATGAATTTGGGTGGAGCAGGTAATTGGAATGAGCTAGGGTGGAGCAGGTAATTGGAATGAGCTAGGGTGGAGCAGGTAATCAGAATGAATCTGGGTGGAGCAGGTAATCGGAATGAGTCAGGATGGAGCAGGTAATTGGAATGAATCAGGTGGAGCAGGTAATCGAAAAAGGTTGCTTTATGAGGAAGTTGTTTAAAAGTAGAAGGCAAAGAATTGAACATACTGACATACCGATTCTTTGAAAAGAAATTTAGAACTCATACCTAACACCCCAATAACCCTTCCCTCAAATCTTGATGAGTATCTCTTCTGAGTGTTCCCTTAGGTCCCTGAACTTCTCTTATTGTAGCCCTGGGCTGTCTGTGTCTGTGGGCCTGAGTAACTCTACCATCTGCAAGGACAGGGACCACTCTGTCTTGCTCACCACAGCATCTCTGCCATTGCAGACCAATGCCTGGCACATAGCAGGCCATCTGCACCTCCTTGCTGAATAAGTGAATGAATGAATGAGTGGTGAATAGTGGAGATAGCAGCCGAAGCTTGAGCTCACCTTTCTAGCACATCCCACAACCTTAGAGCAGACTGCTGTGGGGAAGCAAGGACTCCTGTGTTACAGGAGTCACAGGAGGAATTCGGGTGGCCACGCAGTCCAATATGCTTGGGGAAGATTGGAGTGAGTTAGAGAAATGGACCTGGCGGCCTTTGGAACCCCGTCTGGCTCAAACCTTCTTTGATTTGATGACTCCGAGAACTATCCCTTGCCCTCCGCCTGGGCCGTTCCTCACGCCGGCCGAAACGCTGCCGTGGCCCAGGTGTGACCCAGATGCTGACGCAGGATTCTTCAATCTCACAGGTGCTGCTCTTTATAGCTTTTAATCTAGTAATGCAGTGCCAGTGTGTCCTTTTCATTAATCACTCCTTTCACCACAGCCGCTTGGAGAGGGAGGCTGGGGGAGCAACAGAGAAGAGGATGGAGAGTCTGATGTCTTAAGCAGCATGTCAGAGTCAGAAGCGGTAAGAGCAGCGAGCAGCGCAGACCAGCTGGGGCTTGGGTGGACACCGGGAATGACACAGTCATGCACGCGTGGTGGTGGAGGGATATTTTTGTGGAAAGCAGTGCAGGTTCAAAACCTACGATTTCAACTACTTTACCACCACCTTCCATACTCCCTACCTCGTTCCTCTCAAAGGCAGTAAAACCCCACTCAGCTCTCTTTGCTGGAGTAGTGCTCTACATCCAGAGTTCAGAGTGCTTCTGCACCTAAACCCTACCTTCGCCGTTCTCTTGATGCGGGTGAGGGAAGCTATCAGAGTACCCCCTTTACAAGACGAGACACTGAGGCACTGGGCAGTTATATGGCTTGCCCGTGACTGGCTCTGTTCTGATAAGTCAAAGGGTGAAGAGAGAAAGCTTAAGAACCTGTGCTGATGTTGGACGTGCGGTTGGAGATGGGGACAGGATGGGGGACTAGAGTTGGTAAAAGAGTCTTAGAGTCTCACCATTTTTTTGATTTCCTGCTCAGTGCTTAGAGCCCATTTGCTTTTGTTTTCCAGGAATATTTTTAGTTTCCTTCTAGAAAGTGTGGTTCCCCCATGAGTAAAACCTCACAGGGCAGTTCTGTCTGCAACCCGTTCATGCTGGAAACCGTAGTGCGTTCAGTGAGCAATTTTCTTTCCTCTTTCCACTCACTCTGAGTTTTTTCTTCTTGCAATGCATGCAAAGGCCCTTTCATCTGGACCAGCCCCCACCTGCAACAGCCCCCCAGCATGCATTCCCTCTCCCTCAGTCCCTTTCTTTCCTCCTCCCTCTGGACAACAGACAGTAAGAAATGTAGCAAAGGGTGGAAACATGCAGAGATACAAGCTCATGAAAAGGAGCACATGGAAGGTAATAAATTAAATGCCACCCAGCAAGGATAGGGAGCCTGAGTGTGGAGAGATGCAGGGAGTAAAATGCGGATTAAACAAAGCAGAGCACTAGAGCAAGGGGTGGGAGGGAGTGAGCCTGCAGCCAGGCTTCTGGGGATAAAGGCTGAGCGTGCTGGGGAAGTCACTTTGGCCTCCTGACGGGTCCTCTGTACCAAGCTGGCCATTCTCCGAGGGCTGCCGCAGCGCTTTCTCTTCGGCCAGAGCCCTCACTCACGGAGGTGGAGAGGATTTGATTAATTAGGGGAGATCTCTTTCACACAGCCAGCCAGCTGCTGATGAGGGCCAAGCTCTTTAAGGGTGAGGACGCCCGGTGTCCAGGGCTGGCCCGCCCTCCCCGCCCTCCCCGCCCTCCCCGCCCTCCCCGCCCTCCCCGCCCTCCCCGCCCTCCCCGCCCTCCCCTACCCACAGACCTCATGCTCAGGTGCCTACAAATGCGGTCATTCATGCAGCTGCTTTTCCCCAGTCCTGGTGCAAAACTCCATTTCTTTCTTTCCTGGGGTAATTGTATAAGCCCTGGAAATGAGACTTTTTGGATGGATGAAATGGCGCTGTATTTGTTGGAAAACAGGGTGTGATGATTGAGGTCGGATTAAGTGGGCAGAGGGTGGGATCTTTCTGCCCTGGGGCCTTTGACAAGTATTTCTTGTAAGCTGTCAAGTGTGAGAGAAGGGCGAGAGATCAGGCTGGGGGCGGGGAAGGGTGGCTCCTCTCAGCCTCCTCCGGTGTCCCCTCTGACCTCACTGGGCACAGAAGCACCCTCAGCTGTCCAGCCCCTTCATGCCCCTTCTTAACAGCTCTGCTCCATGGACAGGCTGGGGACTTCAGGGCTTCCCCCTTTCAGGACAAATGCATCATCTGGGGTGGTTAGCAGGGGGCTCCCCACATTGCTCAGCTTATTAAAAGAAAGCTTTGCCTTCAAGTGGCACAGGTAATGAAGCATTGCGGGGTGCCTGCCAGCTCTAATAAGACGGAATGAACTGAGGGGGAGAATTAACCTGGTAGGATTAGTTCACTCTGCAGCAAGATGCTTGGAATCGCCTCTTAGACCCCGTGCCGAGAATCTTAAACACACTCCTTTCTCAGAAGGGGCACTGGCTGGGGAGGAGGGCACTGGGCTGAGCTAGACAAGACAGGCAGGGCTGCAGGCAGGGGCTGAGCTCTCTGCCAGGGAGTGGCCAGTTTTCTTCCCAGGCCGTGGCTGAGCGTGCTGGGCTGCACCGTAACTCCACAGATCTGTCTGTTCAACCCACATGGATGGTCCAGGCTGCGCCAGGGTTGATGGGGAGGGGAGAAGGCAACGAACCCTTTCATGGCCATGCTCTACTTGGTGGTACAAAGGTGGCATGGGTCTGGGACAGATGCCCATGTTTGAAATTGCAGACTTTGGGCTTGCCAATTCAGGTCACAGGAAGAGATGGAAAGAATAGAAAGAACACAAAGCCACAAAACTAAAGGCATCGGCATTCAAGATTCAGCTGCGAGCCTACTCCTGGCCAGGCCTGTGCTGGGTGCTGTGGTGGAGCCATGAATATGGCACGTCCACTGCCTTGAGAGGCTCCCACGCTGCAGGAGAGATGAGTGTGCAACCAATGGCAGCGCTAGTCAGGTGGCCAACGATGGACACCTGTGCAGGAGGAATCAGCGACTTCTGCCTGGCTAAGGGGTAGGAAAGGGCTTGGGGGGTCTTTGCAACAGAAGCAGCCTTTTTACTTTCTTTATCCAGCATAGGCCTCTCTACCAAACCATCGGGGGTCTCAGAGACCTGGTGGTTCTCTAGCTTTGGGACTCCTTCAGGTGTGTGTTAAGATACGCATGACCTGCCTGGCCCTGAGACCGAATAAGGGAAAATGTTTGGGGGCCTGAGAATCTGTGTTCGGACAAGCATCCCAGGGGATTACGGCAATCAGCAAAACTCAAGGCAGACAGAAGGAAACCAATCTCTCTTTTCATAGAGGAGGGAAGTTAGGCTGAAAGATGGGTCATGCAGTGGCTTATTCAAGACAAGTGGCTGGAAAGTGCGGTGCTGGGACCTGAGGTCAGTGTTGCTCATTGCCAAATTCAGTGCTGTCTCCACTACGGAGGTCACACGGTCTGTCTCACACAGCAGGAAAGGCACTAAGAAACAAGCTGTGGGGCCACACAGCACATAGCATTCCATATTAGGGCAAGGTCTTGTGGGGCTCAGGAAGCATATACAGAAAGGGGGGAATTGCAAGTTTCCATTGCTTCCTGCTTGCTCTGTCTACCTATGTCCTTGTTAACCCCACCCGCTCCAGACGGCAGCTCACCTTATTCCCAGAAGGTCACGTTTTCTTACTGGGCAGCTAGCAAAATGCCAAACGGACTGATGGGTTTCTCAGACTCTAAATAGAGATGGCAGCATTTACGAGGGTGCAAAGTCTTACCACAGAAAGTTGCCAAAGTCTTGTTTCTGGAGACAATGCTGCACGATATCTGTGGAGCTGAGGGAGTGCGACTCTGGGGCACAATGGCTTTCCTGAAACAGCACCCAATGCCCTTTCAGTCCTGGGGTGATACCCTTTATAAAATCTTTTCCTTGTCAAGAAAGAGCCAATGTTGCTTGCAGGCATGTGGCCTTGGCTTACCGGCCATCCTGTATTCAGTGTGAGAAAGGAAATGTGTTTCCACAAAGCACACACCCGCCACATCCAAGCTGAGAAGCCTTCGCTGGTCTTCCAAGGCAAGTGCTTCCAATCTCAGGCTGGCTGCATCCCACCAGCTGCCTTCATGCCTCCTGGGTGCGTGGAGGGTACCAGTATCCTGTGTGTCAGGCCCCTGCACACCACCTTTTCCTCTGACTCCCACAGGGCTCTGGAAGGAGCAAAGGGAGGTGTTGCAGATCATATGTTTTATTTGACAGATGAGGGAAAGAGCTGAAAAAGATTAAGTGATTTTTGTACTCACATTCACTCAGTGGTCAATTTAAGACTCACACCCAGGTATCCCAGTTCTACAACCTCCTCTCTTTCCCTTCCTAAACTCCAATTAGGACAACTGGTCCAGGTTCCTTCATGCCTCTGAGACTTTTTGAATATTTCCCCTCTCTGGACTGCCTTACTTTTCTTCAACCTTCCAGATCCTTCCAAATGGAGCTCAAAACTCCTCTAAGAAGTCTTTCCCAATTTCTCTTAGCCTCAATCCTCTCTGAACCTGAACGACACTACTTAGTGCTTAATTATGTTCTGTCATATTGTTTGCTAATTGTTTGATATGTGCCATTTTTTCTCAGCCCAGCTAGTTTGTAAATTCTACGTGGATGGTCGCTTCATGATTCTTTGATGGTGCCCGGTCCAAGGATGCTAAGCACAGGGTTTAAAACTTTTTTGCTGAAAATCTGCATGGAGAATGCTAATGGCATTTCTCCTCCCAAGGGAATGAACAACAGCGACCCCATTTAGCATATCCCACTGTGTTTGGTTTCTCCCTATGTTATTAGCGTAGAGACAGAAGCTCTCTGGCTAGGAAAAAGCATCCAGCTGTTCAGGGCAGCTGGAAGCCAAGTAAGGGTTATTTTGGGATGAGTTATTTCTTGCTTCTTAAGCCCTTTCAAATAATATTGTCTGGGACGGGGCTTCTTGCTGGAGAAGGCTTTCCTTACTTCCACAAACTAGAGGCAGATAAATTGCTACAGAAGAAAACCAGGGATGGACTGAGAAGGGCGGGAAGTAAGACCCCTTAGTGTTGACGGCCAGATGTTTTTGGAGCTCCTGCTTCATCCTCCTCCTGCCTCTGTACAGCTGCTCCCAGGGCACAGGGACAGCTGAAGGCTTCGGAGACTGCAGCCCTTTTAAACTGGCTTTCATCCATCCGCCCCCTGTGCGGAGGCCTACTATTTACTTATTCGCAGCTAAGTTCCTGCCTTTGATGTCAGAATTTCAGTGGGGGCCTAGAAAAGAAACATATACATACATAAATGAGGTAATTGCAGGGTGATAAGTGCTCTAGGGAACAGAACTCCTGGTGGGAAGAGTGGAGGGGAGGGTGTAGGTGGGAGCTGCTGTAGACTGGGTGGTCAGGGAAGCTGCTTGGAGATTAAAATGAAATGGAGGAAAAGCCATCCAGGTAGAGAGCTGGGAAAGTGCAGGCTGGCCCCGGTGGCAGATGCTGGAGGAACACGCCTAGGAATGGACGGAGGCCAAAGGGAGGAGAGCCCAGTGAGCCAGGGAGCCTGTAGGAGCGTCTGAGGAGGGCACTGGAAGCAATTGCAACCTTTGGAGAGTGGTTTGCACTGGAGGAGTGCTGGCAGCAGACAGTGAAGAGCAGGGAGGATGGGGGATGGATTCAAAAGCTAGAGTCAGGGTGCATGTTGAAGGCAGAGTAGCCAGGTCCATGGTGGAGCGAGTCTGGGGGCTGTGGGGAAGAGGAATCTCATGTTTCTAGCTTTGATTGAGGAATACTGGGCAATAAATCAGTTGTGTGTGTGTGTGTATGTGTATGTAATTCAAGAGTTCTAGTCTGGATGTATTGATACGACATGTAATAATGGCTATAAATTACTTATTCAGCCACAACTTATTGTGTACCTAGTATGTGCCAGGCACTGCTCTAGGCACTGGGAATACAGCAGGAGACAAAACAGACCTCCTCTTTTTCACGGAGCACACATTCTAGAAGACACAGGCAACAGACGAGACGAATGTAGAGAGTGCTAGGAGGAGAGCAGTGCCTTGGAGAAAGATGAGACAGAGAAGGGAAATATGAAGAGAGCTGAAGTTTTGTCTAGGATGTCCAGAGAAGTCATCACTCGATGATGACATGTAGGCAAAGGCTTAAGAGGGCTGAGCGATGTTGGAGGAAATCCCTGCAGACAGGAGAAACATCAAGTGCCTGGGCTTGAAGACAAGAGGATACCTGCAGTGGCCCAGGGGCAGGGAGGTATCCAGTGTGACTGAGGCGGAAGGAGTGAGGCTGAGAGCAGGGAGGTCACAACAGGGAGGGCGTGGTAGGTCAGAGAAGGCCTCATACTGCTGCTTGGTTGAGTTGGGAACTCAGTGGAGTATTTCAAGCAGAGAACTGAAATCATCTGCTCTAATAAACACGCTAAGAACAGACTGTAGAGACAAGGGCAGGGCAGGAAGCAGGATGAGCGGTTTTGGATGGATCCTGGGAGCTTGGACTAGCGCATTGGTGGTGGTGGAGTTGAGAAGGGGTTAGGGTCTCCATGTGTGTTAAAGGGATGATGACTGCATTTGCTAATGGACTGGGTGTGGGGATGTGGAAAAGAGAAATGTCAAGGGTAACACTACTGTTTTTAGCTTTGCAATTGAAAGGATGAAGTTGCATTAAAGATATTGGGAAGAAAGAGGGAAGGACAGGGTAGGGGTACAGTGAGAGCGCGGCTTTGAGCATACTAGGTTTTGGGCGTGCATTCGCCATTCTTTGGGAATGTTTGGCAACAGGGTGATAGGAGTTGAGTTTGGAGCAAAGGCCTGGGCTAGAGATACAAATCTGGGAGTCATTAGCATAAGAGTGATGTTAAAAGCCAGAGACTGGATGACCCGACACAGACAGTCAGAATACAGAGGGAAGAGGTCTAAAATCTGAGCCTGGGCCCTCTAGTGCTTGAAGGCCAGGCGAGATGGAACCACAGGTGGCTGTGTGAGCCTGTAAGTCATGCTAAGAAAGTCTTGAAGCAGGAAAACATGATCAATGCTCAAAAATATTGTGGATCACTAAGAAAACGAGAACCAAAAATTGACATTGACTTTAGCCATGTGTGTGACATCTGTGACCTTTATAAGGGCCGTGTCAGTGACGATGTGGGCGGGAAAAGCCAAAGCAGATTTCAAGAGTGTACCGGAAGAGATGCGTCTAAGACAATAGGTGTAGACATGGTGTCAAGGAACTTTAAGGAAAGAAAGAAATGGGAGATTGCTATAGGAGAAAGTGAGTGACAGTTTTCTTGATAGAAAAAAACCACAGTCTGTGTGTGTGTTGATGGGAAAGATCCAGTAGAGTGAGAAAAATTGATGTTGCAAGGGGAAGGCAGGAAAATTGCTAGAGCATTGTCCTTGAGAAGATGAGGACGAATGGGTCTAGCAGACAAGTGGAAGAGCAGGCCTCGGACAGGAGCACCGTCACTCACAGCAAGGGAGGAGAAGGAGGCGATCTATGTACCAGTTGATGGAAGGTAGGTAGAGGTGGTCGGAGTCTGTGGATATTCTTCTCGTGTTGTTTCAGTTTCCTCAATCATAGAAAGACGGTTATCAGCTGAGAGTGAGGATTCGTGGGCAGGTGTTCCACATGAAGGATGAGATAGCATGTCCTCGCCGTCTAGCAGAGCAGCCGAGTGAGTGTGCAAGAGCACTTACGTGTGAATGCTGGACAGCACCACGGGACCCCTGAGTCGATTGCTTATGAATTAAAAAATAACCAGCATGGGTGTGTTCTTTTTGTAAACATGTTCACTTGTGCATGTGCAAGCTGGTTAGACTAAAGCAGATTGTGATTTAGCTGCGTGCAGGAAAGTCTGCGGCAGCAGAGGGCGAGGACAGGCATGCTGAGGTTAAGGGTGAGGGGTGCGACCTAATGACTGGCAGGGAATGCAAGCCGGGGAAGTTGGAGACTCAAAGGGCAGGGGTAGATTGTGGAATCTGCACTGAAGCTGGGGAGGAGAGAGGGGCAGGGAGCATGGTACTGGGGTTGGCTCCTTGAGGAGATGGACTTGAAATACAGAAGGTGTTGTTCGGAATCTGGGATGTTTGAAGTCATGCTTACAGGGAGACAGCAGTTCTTGGCAATGACAGGATTGAGGTATGACCCTGAGAGTGACTGGATAAATTCGGAAGAGGGAGAAGTCCCTTGGAAGAATGGAAGCCAGGGCATGGCATTTGAAACATGATGATTGGTATAATAAATCACCAAAGTAGGAAAAAAAGTGTCAGGAAAAATAGTGTCAGGAGAAAGAGAGTCAGGAGCTGAACTCTTCAAGGTAAAAGGGGCCCTGGATAACTTGTGCCAAGGGTGGGAAGGGTGTGGTTTAGTCACTGACCGAAGATGCTAAGCACAGTACTCATAGGGGGATGGGGAAGAGGGAGCAGCCATGAGGAGCAAGGACATGAGTCTCAGGTGGGCCTGGGGGCCGAGGGGGCCTGTTGAGGGAGGACTGCCCAGGAAACCAGTTTCCAGGAGAGAGCCCGGTTTCAGTCAGAGGCACAAGGTTGGGGGTGTGCATAGAAGAGGGTGGCAATACGGAGATCTTGCAAGAAGTGAAGATATGCGGGTCTTGCTGATGATCGGTCTTGAGTTCTAGAGGTAAGTGGCAGGGTGCTAGGAGACGGGGCGGAAGGAAGGTAAGATCAGAGGGTGAGGCAGAGAGCCTGTGAGTGTCAGAGTCTGGGTCTGGGGATGAAGCTGCTGGAGGTGGCTGGATATAAACAGGGAGATGGATAAAAACAGCAAACATCCTGTGAGCGTATTCTATGTGCTAGTCATTTATGCATTAACTCATTTAATCGTCACAACTTTATGAGGTAGGCACTATGATTACCTCTGTTTATGGATGCAGAAACAGAAGCACGGAGGTGAAAAACTCACCACGATCACACAGCTTTTTTGTACAGAGTGAGGATTTGAACCCAGGCAGAGAGATTCTCAAATCTTTGCCACGACTCCATTCTGCCTCTGTGCTTGCTGATGTGTGCACTGCCCCGATTAGTTATGTGGCCTTGGGAAAACTGGCGACCTTTCTGAGTTTCACTTTTGACATATGCAAAATATAGGTGATAATATCAGAATTAGTGATTCTGTGCCTGTTGCTCAGAGAGAAGGACACAAAACATGAGTAGGGGAGGTGAGACACAGGCACATGTTCCTTGAAGATGGAGGAGAGCTGCCACTTTCCTAGAGGCCCAGCATACTGTGGAATCACAGAAAGAAAAGCAGAACACAGAGCTCCAATTTCTTTTTCTGTATAACAGGATCAAGGTTTAGCCCTGTGGAGAATGTCAATCTCCCCAAATATATCTTTCGTTCTCCTTCCCTTCCCCTTCCCCTCCTCTTCCCCTCCTCTTCCTTTCCCCTTCCCTCCTCTTCCCTTCCCCTTCCCTTCCCCTTTCCTCCCCTTCCCTTCCCTTTCCCTTCCCCTTCCCTTCCCTTTCCCTTCCCCTTCCCCTCTCCTTTTCTTTCCCTTCCCTTTCCCCTTTCCTTCCCATTCCCTTCCCTTCCCTTCCCCTTCCCCTCCATTCCCCTTCCCTTTCCCTTCTATTCATTTCCCCTTCTTTTCCTTTTCCCTTCCCCTTCCTTTTTCTTTCCCTTTCCCTTCCCCTCCACTTCTCATTCCCTTCCCCTTTCTTTCCTTTCCCCTTCCTTTTTCTTTCCCTTTGCCTTCCCCTCCACTTCCCATTCCTTTCCCCTTCCCTTCCCCTTCCTTTTTCCTTCCTTTTCCCTTTCCCTCCACTTCCTATTCCCTTCCCATTCCCTTCCCCTTCCCTTTTCCTTCCCCTCCCCTTTCCCTTCCCTTCCCCTTGCCTTCCCCTCCACTTTCCCTTCCCTCATCTTCCCTTCCCCTTCCCTTCCCCTTCCCTTCTTCTTCCTTTTTCCTTCCCTTTCCCTACCTCTTCCCTTCCCCTCCACTTCCCATTCCCTTCCACTTCCCTTTTCCTTCCCTTCCCCCTTTTTTCCCTTCCCTTCTCTTTCCCTTTTCCTTCACTTCCCCTTTATTTTCCCTTCCTCTTCCCTTTTCTTCCCTTTTCTTCCCTTTTCTTCCCTTTCCCTTCCCTTTTTTCTCCTTTCCTTCCCCTTCCCCTTTTCCTCTCTTCCCTTCCCCTTCCCTTTCCCTTCCTTTCCCCTCCCCTTCCCCTCTACTTTCCCTTCCCTCTCCTTCCCTTTCCCTTCCCTTCTCTTCCTTTCCCTTCCCTTCTCTTCCCTTTTCCTTCCCTCTCCTTCCCTACCCTTCCCTTCCCTTTCCCTTTCCCCTTCCTCTCCCTTCCTCTCCCTCCCCTTCCCTCCCCTCCCTTCCCCTTCCCCTTCCCCTTCCCCTTCCCCTTCCCCTTCTCTTTCCCTTCCCACTCTTCTGCCCAGGGGTGGAATCTGCAGCCTTGACCTCCCAGGGTCAAGTGATCCTCCCATCTTAGCCTCCCAAGAAGCTGGGACTACAAGCATGTGCCACCATGACCAGTTAATGTTTTAATTATTTTCATAGAGATGGGATCTTGGTATATTGCCCAGGATGGTCTCAAACTCCTGGGCTTGAGTGATCCTCCTGCACTGACCTCCCAAAGTGTTGGGATTACAGGCATGAGTCATCACAGCCGTTTTCCCAGGCCCCCCTGTAAGGCAGTTTTCTAAAGAGTAGAAATGGAGAGAGCAGATTGTGGAGGGATAGAGTGGAAATTGCCTTTTCCGAGATGCTGCACCCTGGAGACCGAGAGGACACGACTTTGTAAACTGTAACTGGAGGTGTTCTTGCTGAAGAAATGCAGTGTGGTAGAGTGACATTGACATGGGAAGAAATGAGTGTCAGTTATGGGCTGGTTTTACCTTCTTCTGAAGATTAATTCTAGAGATTGATAATGTAGGAAGACAGCAGTTCCATTTAGAGAAGGAGACAGACAGGCAGGCTCTTCCAAGGTGCTTGTTCTAGTACTGAGTGCCAAGGTTGTGGTGGACTCAGATGGACCAAGTCACCTGCCAGCACTGGCAGTTGGAGAGGTGAGGTCCATCTGTCAGAGCACGTACCCTTGCCATGTGGATACACATCTCTTTATGCAAGCAGTGAGGGTCAGGGATGCACGCTTTGCAGAATAGTGATTACATGGCAAACCTGCCATTCGGACAAATAGGGTTAAAATGGACCCTGCCCAAAATGGCAGAGTCAAAATGAGTAGGTGGCCTCAGGGATCCCTAAGGTGCCTTGATGTTCTTTCTGAGATTCTCTTTCTAACCCCGAGGTAAATAAGGGCTCAGGGAGTAAACTGTTCTTTAAGTAATGATGCCTGAAGACTGATCACTGACCTGATGGCAAAGCAATCAGGCCATGGAAAGCAACTAGACCCCAGACGAGGAAATTCAAGATGTAAACATGTTGGGCTTCCTGACTGCCCATGCACACACCTCCACCCCCATTCCAAGAGAGTTCTCTGAGCCAATACCCGCTTGGATAGAGAAGACGGTGACATTTCACTATTCAGTGTATGTGGAACAAGTGAAAGATAAGACAATGATTGTGGCGGGGGGATTTGCCGTAGGTCTGTTCGCTCGTTTCTCCCCAGCAGCTTGTAAGGGCACTATGAGAACCCAGGCTTAGCAGGCAGAGTTGTTCTCCACCCACCCCAAGAGGTGGCTGCGGGGGCAACAGACAGGCGGGAGGGGGAAGCAGGGACAGGAGGGTTCAGACAGAGTTTGCCTTGACATGACACTCCCCCAGAGCCAAGACCTGGGGGATGTTTCAGAGGTCCTGGTTTCCTATTGGACTGACAGACACATTTGCTGAGCTGAAGACATTTAAAGCTCCTGTCTCTTTTCTCCTCAGAGCTCCAGCGGGTTTTCTCGCTCTGCATACAACACGCATACTAATTGGAATCTCTCCCTGAGAAGAAGCCTTCTTCCTGACAGATCCTTTAAGAATAGCTGTAGGTTTTGAAAAAACCCAAGATGGCATTGCCTGTAATTATAAAGTAATTGGTGTAATTGAGAGCTCAGGGTCTCATGCAAATCATCCTCCCATTTCTAACTTTACATCAAGACTATTTTTATTTTTAAATGAAAAAAGAAATCACGTGCATGTGGGCATGGTACTTGTGCATCTCTGCCTGGGCCCCTATGTGTGCAAAATACTAGAGCAGAAGTGGTGGGATTGGCCTTGCATGGAAGAGAAAACCATTTCTGGTTCTTGTGTGTCTTACAGAAAATCCCCAGACTTCTCTCAGCCTTGGTTTTCTTCATCTGTGGAATAGGGAGTAACCTCATATTGTTGTGAGAATTAAAATAATACAGATGCATGAGCATTGTAAACTAGAAAGTGCATGCACAAACATGAGGACCTCCCCCTTGGAAACTTTTCTGCTCTTTAGGAGTTGGAGCGTGGTACAGTGGGAAGAGCCATGCTCTGAAGCAAGAGACGAAGTTGCTCTTGCACTTAGAAACTGGATCCATGACTCTAGTTGTTCTTTGGTGAGATCAGGTGGGGGGCTGATGGGGACACACATTGAAAAGTATTGCGTGCTGTTGAACTGCCTGTTTAGCCAGTGATCTGACCAGGTCTGTATTTTCTCTTCACCAAGATCCTTTGTGAGGAGTTGTGGTGGCTGCTATGATTTTACCTGATGCAGGTGAGGGTTAAATCTTCCAATACGAGACTCCCCACAACCCTGATCAGGACAGAGGTCGGTTTCTTACAGCTGCTCTAACAAATAACCACAGACTTGATGGCGAAAAACAGTAGAAGTTTATTCTCTCACAGCTCTGGAGGCCAGAAATTCAAAATCATTCAGGTAACACTCCCCTGCCTCTTCCAGCTTCCTTGGCCACATCGCTCTGATCCCTGCCTCTCTTCATATGGCCTCCTCCCTGTGTCTGCTATTTCCCTCCCTCCCTCTCTCTCCTTCCCTCTCCCTCCATATTTCTCATAAAGACACTTGTGATGGTATTTAGGCCCACTTCCCCCCTCCAGATAACCCAGGGTCTTTCTCTCATCTCAAGATTCCTAAGTACATCTTATCTGCAAAAAAACATTTCCCAAAACCCATGACATTTACAAGTTCCAGGGAATAGGAATTGGTCTATTCAGGGGACCATTATTCAGTTGACGACAAGAGTGAAGTCTCCCTGAATCCAGGCTGCCCAGGTGAGAGTCACAGCTCCACTGCTTTGTAACTTTGTGACCTTGGGAGAGCTTCTTCATCTCTTTGTGTCTCAGTTTCCTCATCTGTAAAATGAGGAAAATAATAATGCTGACCTAATGGGGTAGTTGTGAGGGTTAAATAATTTAGTATCTATAAAGAATTTAGAAAAGCTCTCAGCTCATAGTGAGTTCTCCCAAAATGTTCACTATTATTCTGTCTAGTTTTCCCTTAATACCTGGTTATAGGTTTGTCATGGTTTCATCTAAGCCCTTCTAGAACTTAATTATATTTGCCCTGCACAAACTTTTGGTGTAAATTACTTTTCATTTGCTCAAAAATTACTGTTTTATGTTTCAAGAGGTATCACTGGAAAGATGTCCCATATTCCTGGAGACTCACGTTGTTAAGATGAGAAATACTGCCCAGAGCCTCCTGCAGATCCAGTGCAACCCCTGTCAGCATCGCAATGAGGTTGCTTTTAGAAATGGATAAATATATCCTAAAATTCATATGGGCTCTCAAAGGCCTGCGAATAGTCAAAACAATCTTGAAAACACAGTCATAGTTGGAGGATTCACATTTCCTGATTTAGCAACTCACCACAATTCTGTTTGTACAGTTTGTTTTGATAAAATAATCAACACTGTGGCACTCGCATAAAGACACGGAACAATGTAATTGAACCGTGGGCCAAGAAATAACCTCACATCTATGGTCAATTTTTTTTTTTTTTTTTTTGTAAAGGGTGACGAGAACATTTAAGGGGAAAAGAATAGTGTTTTCAACAAATGATGTTGGGAAAACCAGGTATCCACATGCAAAAGAATGAACTTGGACTCTTACCTTATACCATTTATAAAAATTAACTCATAACAGATTAAAGATCTAACTGTAAGAACTGAAACTATAAAACTTCCAGAAGAAAACAGGGAAAAGCTTCATAGCATTGGATCCAGCAATTCTTGGATATGACAGCAAAAGCACAGGCAACAAAAGAAAAAAGAGGTAAACTTGGTTTCACAAAAATTAAGAAAGACTCTTTTGTGTTTCAAAGGACACCATTAAGAGAGAGAAAAGGCAACCCGCAGAATGGCAGAAAATATTTGCCAATCATAAATCTGATAAAGGATTAACATCCAGAATATATAAAAAATTTCTGTAACTCAAAAGTGAAAAAGCATCCATGTTACAAAATGGGCGAACAACTTGCACAGACTTTATCCTAAGAAGATACACAGATGGCCAATAAGCACATGAAAAGATGCTCAGCCTCACTAGTCATTGGGGAAATGCCATTTAAAGCCAAAATGAGATCCCACTTCACTCCCATTAAGATGGCTACCATTAACAACCACAAAAACAAAAGAAAAACAATGGAAAAACAAATATTGGCCAGGATGTGGGGAAACTGGAATCCTTGTATGTTTCTGGTGGAGATGTCAAATGGTTCAGCCCCTGTGGATAGCAGTATGGCAGTTCTTCAAAAAATTAAACATGAATATGAAATTATTTAATAGGTGAGGAGTTTCAGTTTAGGGGTGTTGAATTATACTGGAGATGGTGGTGGTAATGGTTACATAACAATATAAATGTACTTAATGCCATTGAATTATACACTTAAAAATGGTTAAAATAATAAAATTTGTGTTATGTGTTTTTACCACAATTAGAACACAAATAGTGCTTAAGTCTCCTTTTTTCCCCTATGGATCTGTGAGACCATACAGTGGACCTGAGGGGACATCCTGGTGCAACACACACCACAGATCACATAGGAGCTCCCCAGCCTGCATCCCGGTCTTTTCCGGTGAGGAAATGAGGACTTACAAGGTCTTGGTTGGGAAGAGATGATGACCCAGCTGTTTTTTTCTTTAAATAAAGGTTGTTTTTATTAAATTATTATGTAATCATTTTTAAAAAATTAATTGAATTGGCAAGAACTGATTGTGTACATTTATGGGGTCAGGAGGAGATTGTAGGGCTGAGGACAGGGCTGTGCCCTGGAAGAGGTTATAAAGATGAGGCGGTAAATGATGTGCCTGTGATGGGAAAGCGCTGGGGGAGACCCTGCAGAGCTAAGGGCTCTGAAACACCATCTGCATTCTGCCACCCTGAGCTCTCACAAGGCAGTCAAGATGCCATTGATGTCTCTTATAGGTTCTGGGCATGGTACGAGGGGGAAGATGAACTTCTTCAAGGAGCTTACAGGCTTGTCTGGGAGATGAGGCATAAATATCTAAATGAAGGAAACAATAGCTCAAGACAACAAAAGCTAAACTGGTATGAAGAACCGTCAAGTCAATTGAAGAGACGCTCATTGCTCAGGATGCTCACAGCAGGCTTGCTCACTCGAGGTGGGTGGCTGTAGAAGACAGGATTGCCTGGTGGTCACTGAGGTCTGTGGTGTGGAGAGGCCTGGAGCTGGGCTCCTACTCAAGTGCTGCCCATTGTTGTTGACCTGGGGCCAGGTTCTTCTAACCTCCTAGGCCTCTGTGTTCTAACCTGTAAAATGAGGTACTGTTATTTCCTCCACATGAGTTGTTGTGAGAGTTAAGTATGAGTATGAGTGTGTAGAGTCCTTAGCACAATACCAGGCACATTTAGTACACACTCACTGTTAGTGCAGGGGAGGTGGTGTTGGAATTGGGTCTTGAAGGAGAAGAGGGAAAGGGGATGGATGAATGGCAATGAGGCGTAGGGAGCTGGGTATGTTTGAGGGCAGAAGTAATGAGAGTGTCTGGAGTAAAGGCTTTTTTCTCTCTGTTTTCCTTTTCCCCAAAGAGAAGACTAGACTTCTGTTGTGCCAGCCACCAGGCTGATGAGGAAATGTGAGCCTGGCTCTGAGGTGGGAGGAAGGCCTGGACTGTGGGAAGAGGCTCACTGCCTTTTCTGGGGTCCTGTTCCCTTTTGGTCAATACTGTGGGTCACTGTGGGTCACCCAGGACTAGAATCCTGAACGTTTAGTCTTGACGCCAAGGTACAAACTGGCTACAGGAATCAGCATCCCACTTTCATGTGTAATATACCATTCTTGAAAAGTACTTTTCAATCATTTATTAGTTCATAAGAAATTTAATGAGAAGTGGGAAACATAATTTCTGCCTCATAGAATGAGATGAGATTGTTTGCAGAATATTTATGATCTTCAAATGGTGCAATACATGCAATAATGTTACCTTGCAGTAATGAACTTTTATTATTCAGTAGCTATCAGAGGTTACTCTATGAGAAAATGGTAAATGACTAAAATTTAATTTTAAAGGGAGGAAAATGAACCAATATTATCTCGTATGCCTTGTTTAGTTACTTTTGCATACATTTTCCTGAAATTGTTAGTGTCTTATGATTATCTGAACTTATCTTATTTTTCTAATTCAGATCCATTTAGGTAATTAATTGATCTGTGTAGTAAATGTCATAGACGAATACGAGTCTTCAGTTTTCTCAATGAAAACAGATTGAGCTGCTGGCTGAGTCTGTTTTCTGTTACTTAAAACAGAATACCTGAAACTGGGTAATTTAGAAAGAAATGGAACCTATTTCTCTAGTTCTGGAAGCTGAGTAGTCCTAGGTTGAGGGGCCACACCTGGCAAGAGCCTTCTTGCTATGGGGGACCTCTGCAGAGTCCTGAGGTGGCTCAGGGCGTCACGTGGGGAGGGGGCTGAGCTAGCTCAGGACTCCTCCTCTTCTTACGAAGCCACCAGTTCCACTCCTGTGATAATCCATTAATCCATGGATAGATTAATTCATTCATGAGGGCAGAACCCTTATGACTCAATCACCCCTTAAAGGGCCCACCACTCAATACTGCCACATCAGAGATTTAATTTCAACATGAGGTTTGAAGGGAAAAAATACTTGAATCATAGCACCTGTTCAATGAGACTGGGAATTTGATTACCATTCTTCAGTAGTTTTTGTTTTGTTTTTTTCCTCCTAAGATTCCTTCCAAGATACAATTCTATGATGGTCTGCTTCTGGTCCATGAAGGGCCAAAGACCTTCCTAACCCTCATGGCTCGATCAGGCACAGAAACCATGGTGTGGAGGTGCCTCCAAGGGAACCAGAGGGAGCACATCTCCAGCCCCTGCTCCATGCCCTTTTCCGCTGCTTTCTCTCTCTTATTCTTTGCTTCTCCAGCCTCCTTTCTAACACTTGTTTGCTCTCTTCCCTCCTGCTATGTCTCTAGCCCTTCAGAGATGCCTGTGTCGTGCAGTGCATGCTGGCTTAGCCACACGCAGGGTGATAGAGGGGCTGGCCGCAGGCCTGGCATCTGCGTGGGTTCCTGGGCCTTCTCCCTCTATTTCCTTTGCTCCCAGATTCTCTGCTGCAGGCTGGGTTGCACCAGCTATAGTCAAAGAAGCTCTCTAATGCCTCATTCATTGGTTACTCAACAGATATTTGAGTACCTACTGTGTGTCAGATGTATACCTACTATGTATAGGGACATGGCACTGAACGAAACAAGCTCCTGTGCTTACAGAGCTTCGCTTCTCATGAGGACACAGACAACAAACAAGTAAATGGCTGGTGAATATATGGACTCTTCAATGCTTATGAGTACTTCAAGAAAAACTAAAGCAACGAGAGTGATAGCATGGCCGGAAAAGCCCTTTGTAGTGACTTCGACGTTTGAGCAGAGACCCGAATGCCATGAGGAAGATGGGCACACAGATCTCCGTGTGACAAGCATTGTAGACAGAGGGAGCAGGAGCTTCGAAGGCCTGAGGCCAGAGGCTGTTGGTGTGTTTGAGGAGCAGAGAATGTTCCAGATGGTCTGGAGAGGAGGGAGGAGAAGGAAATGCCAGATGATGTAGAAGCTTTTTGACTGACTGATGGTCTCTACCTTTTTGGCAGAGTTGAGCTGAAAGTTCATCTTTCTTTTAAGGGAGGCCCTTCAACTCATTTATTTCCATCAGCATTTCAATATTTTTCTTGGAGTACAAGGAGTGTAGAGTAGATATCTGTTGCATTGCCACCTGATGTGTATTGCCTGTTCTTTGACAACTGTATTCTGCTCCCACTCCGTAGAGCTTACCTCTTCCCCCAACTGAGCCTGGGCATTCAGAGGGGCTAAGGATGCCACCAACGCCTTCTGCAATCACCATATCACATTCCCTTGGCAGTTAGACTGGAGGGGGAGCCACAGAGCCTGATCCAAGCCATGAGATACCGTGAGACTTTTGCTGGGCATACTGGAAAGCAGGTTTGCTTTTTCTCACCAATTCAATGCCACGAGAATGTGGGATATGGAATAGGTGCAACCGTCTTGAATCCACACAGGGGAGCCTGTCTGAGAATGGAGCCCCCTCTACAGGAACTGCAGCTGAGATAGTGAGATACGGAGTCCTGGGGACATAATCTGAAGCCTTGAATCAAGCCTTACTTGGAACCAGCAATGTATGTACCTTGAATTTTCTGTAAGCCAATAAATTCGATGATTGCTTAAGCCAGCTTGAGTTGGGTGAAAAACAGGTGTTTTTTTTTTTTTTGTTTTGTTTTTTTTTTTTGTGTGTGTGTGTGTGTGTGTGTGTCACTTGCAACAAGAGGAGCTCTACCTGACACTGACACAGATGATACAAGAGGGCATAGGGTGGGGATGAAGACCAGAACCTTGGATTCAAAACCTGCTCTTGACCTTGGGCAAGGTCTTAGACATATCAAGGCATACATTTCCTCATCTGTAAAATACAATACTAGTATCTTATTGTTGGGAAAATTCATTGAATATATATAACTTCGGAAGTACTCATCATAAGTGCTATGTAAATGTCTGCTGCTGTTGTAACTATTTTTTTTCCTTTTTGCAAAATAAGGTTTCTGAAGCTATACTGTATTGAGTGACTTACCCTAGTCACACAGGAGGTCAAAGTTAGAGTGGAAATTAGGCACCAGAATGCTCAAGGGGTGGCCTTTGGCAGTTACTCACCTACCCCAGAAGGCAATTTGAGTGCCTACCACATTCCAAGCACTCCATTGTGCTGCTGGGATGCAGACAAAGATGGCAGATTCCGTGAGAACGAGGGCTTATATATAGCTCAGTGTTGTGTTTCCCCTGGGTTCAATGACAGGGCTCTTTGCCCAGGGGGTGATGGGGTGATTACTCAGTGGTGTTGACTTACCTTCCCCAACACAGCTCAGCATTCCACGGAGGGAAGGCATTTTCTGAAGAGGGTTTATTTGGAGAATCAGTTACCCACATAGTGAATGTGAGCCCCACTCCCAGGGCCAGGGTGCTCTCTCTTGGCCTGGTAGCACCTCTGCCCTGCAGGGTGGCAGAGCCAGCAGACAGAGGCTCGGAGCTGCCTTCCTTCTTCCTGGATTCCCCAGGCATCTGTTTCAGCAACTTGCTCTTAGTCTCATGATAAATTCATTACCAGAAAATGAAGCTGGAGTTTCCTAGTGACATAAAATATTGATGAGCGAAATAAGGACTAAGATAAATTATCAAATGTTACTTTCAGGCCCGGCTGCATTCTGTTCTGCCTGGTCTGTATACATTTGTTCTTCTCTCACCCCTTTTGATTTGTTTGGCTGGGGGTTTGTCCTTTTAATAGGAAGCATATTGGAACACCAGTGAAGTGCTCCAACCTCAACGTCATACCAGAGTGGGAAAAATAGACATGTCTCCTGGTTACTGTCAAAACTATGAAACCCAATCCTGCCACTTCACAACCTTCTGGCAGGTTCTTGGCACCCTCAGGATAGCATGAAAAACACATTGCTCCCCTGCTCAGAAACTGCTAATGGCTTCGAATTGCTGTAGAATAAAATACAAACGCCTTACGATGTCATTCAAGGTCCTCTATGGTTCCGTCCTAGCTTGACTTTTCTGTCTAATTCCCCTCTGTGTTCCCAGGACTGACACACTTCAGCACACCTAGACTTTCAGATTCTCCGAAAACAGCATCAGTGTCCAAGCAGCTGTGCTAAGTTTCTTGCCTTGAAGTGCCCCTCGTCGACTTCTGTGATGATTGAAATCTTGCCACTCCCTCAAAGGCCAGCTCCATTCGCAAAATCCTCTCTGATATTCTCCTACTCAGAATTAATTCACCAAAGGTAAATGTTGGTGAAAGCATTGCAAATTCAGTGCTTTTCCTCATTGCTAGTGATGGTGGGAATGGTGTGTTTACAAAGGAATGTAGCTATAGTTTTCAAAGTGCTTAAATAAGTGCACATCTTTTGAGTCAGCAATTCCACATTTGAGAATTTGTTGTAAGGAAACAAAGTTGTAAAAATTAATTTGAGTATGAGGCCATTTATCCTAGTGTTCTTTAAAATAGTGAAATACTGGAAAGAATCGAAAAGCCCACAAGTAGGAAATTGTTAAATAAATTGTGATACATCTGTATGATAGAATGACATTTATCTACCCAAAAATTATGGTGCACAGAAATAGTTGATGGTTTAGAAAAATGTCCATGATGTTTTTGTAAGTGAAAGAAATAGGGTATAAAACTGTGAAGTATTGGGGGCGATGGGGGAGCTGTTTGAGCTTAGAGAAAGCTTTGGAAGCATATGCACCAAAATGTTGGGTTGTGGGACTATGGGCAATTTTTGGACCATTTTCTCTTACAAGCCCACTCAACAGAGTCCTCCTAATGTGCATAACTTGCTTCTCATCTCCTTCACTTGAAACTAGCCCCCAACCCCTGCCTTTGCTCGGTAGAAAAGTGCTTCAGATAATCATCCTCCATACACTTTAACTCTGCAGATCTGCCTTCATGCTCTGATCCCCAGTTAAACTCATTCATTTGCTCTCATCTTTTGACCTCCTTTTTACTCTCTCATGGTAGTGGTGGCTCTTCTCCTAAACTCTCCAAGTCCCAGGCATAAGCCATGGCTCTGCCTATGTAGTGCACGGCCTCAGTAAAGGTCAGATCAATACCGAGTTCTCCAAAGTTACTTTCCAGAGTTTTATGACTAACCACATGAGATCATCTCTACTATTTTTAATGCCTGTAAGGATGTGGTGGGGAATGGTTTCCAGAGAGGTTTTCAGCCATCTTCTCTGATGTGTATACATCCCAGACATTCTTGGAGGTTGTATTAGGGTTCTCTGGATATATATGTGTGTGTGTGTGTGTGTTTGTGTATGTGCATGTATTTATTAGAAGGACTTGGCTCATGAAGGCTGCAGTCAGCAAGACTTGGAGACAAGCAGTCTCAAAACCCAAGAAGAGCTGAGATTCCAGTTTGAGCCTGAAGGCAGGAAAAGGCCAGTGTCCCAGATGAATGTAGTTGCATGGAGAGGCTCCTCTTGTTTGGGGGCAGGTTAACCTTTTCTGTTCAGACCTTCAACAGGTTGGATGAGGCCCACCCACAGTGGGGAGGGCCATCTGCTTTACTCAGTCCACAGATTTAAATGTTCATCTCATCCAGAAACAGCCCACACAGACACACCCAGGAAAATGTTTGACCAAATATCTGTGTACTTTGTGGCTCAGCTGAGTCAACATGATGCGAATCCTCCCAGAGGTTTCAAGGCCAGTTGCTGAAAGATAGCTGGTTGGCCATAGGTCATATGCACTGACCAATGTCATCTTTTTCTCTCACTGCTCCCCCACTCTCTGGTGTGTCCAGAGCTCTGGGTAAGAGCAGATGCTTTACCCAGGAGTCACAGGATGTCAGAGGCATTGAAACAGGCACAGGCCCACAGAAACTGAGGACCTTGTTCAAGGCTGCATGTCTTCTAAGCAGCAGAGCTAGGACCTGGACCTGGGACCTGGATATCATACTGCCCTGGTGTTTGTCCTCACAGTGGGGAGGACAGGATGGAGGAAAACTAGTCCTCCTGAGTCCTGGAAAGGAGCACACCTCATCACACCCCTTGACTGCAGACTGTCATGTTCTCAGATTTCCCGGCTCCATCATACTGCTTGACACATGGGCACAGCTCTCCGTCCAAGGGAAGCTCGGATGCTGTGTTGAGTTGTGTGGAACAAAATCAGTTAGCAAATCCCTGTGAAAACTTTCTGAAAATGGAAAGTACAGACCCTACACTCTGGCAAGGAATGCTTCCTGTCCCTTGTGAGGCCTGAGTCCTGTAAAGCCACTGGCTTCTGGGCAGGGATGGGGACCCACGGGCTCCCCTGGGCAGGGGTGGGGACCCACAGGCCAGTCCTTGCAGGGAAGGACTCAGGACACCGAGAGCCCTCTTTGAGCTTTCAGTCTGGGCTCTTCTGGTCATTGCTGCAGGGTCACTTCCTGGCTCACTGATCCTTTATTTCCATGACTCACTCTCTCCTTCTGGGCTCTGTGTCCAGCTCCCCCCGCGGTTCCATGTTCAGTAACTGAAGGGTCAGGCCTGGTTCATCCTGTGATACTGCAGATCTCCTTGTTGGGTCCTCACCTCTAAACAGAGAACAGAGAACACTGAGAAGATTGAATGTGGGGCCAGGAGCACAATCAAATCTCAGTGCCCCTAAAGTCCACTTGTACTAAAACAATCTGGATAACTAGAGATCATGGTTTTTGGTTTCAGTTACATGGAAAAGTGACTTGTATAGTTAGAGATTTTGTGCACTGGGGCTTTTGCGGTTTCCTTGCTGTTGTTCTTGAACAATATCAATAAAGCTGCTAAATGCCCTGTTTAGCATTTCTGAGGACACAGGTTTTACCTGCGAGTCTTACATGAAGAGCATATTCCTTCTGCCTTGTGCTCCGCAGAGCTCCGCCCTCCCCGTAATTCCTTCAGTTGGAAGCAGAGGCACCTCCACAGCTTAGGAGCCCAGGCCTATCAGAGCAGAGTGCCCTTGCACAGGCCCCACACCCCCTCATGTGCTTACCTGTTCCAGGTGCAAGGGGTGATCCTGGGGTCACCAGACAGGTATACAGAAAAGATAGGATGGAGTAGATCAGAACATTTTGGAGCTTTTCAGGATGCAAAACCGGAATCAAATCCTAACTCTATCACTTGCTGGCTGAAGGCCCAGCATGGCACCTGGAACACAGGTGTTCAGGAATTGTCAGTTTCCAGTAGTGGTAGAAAGATTCTTGAGGCTCTTGGAGAGCTGGGGGCAACAGCAGTTAGGCGTCTTCCATCAGCAGTGAGCTCGGGGAGGAGAGCAGTGGGGACAGGGAAGAGTGAGGGCAAGGGGTGGGTGAGTCAAGGTGAGAATCAGGTCCTTGGGTCTCATGTTCCAACTGAATGTCCACCACTGTCCTGTTAGGAGTCTAGTCAAGCCAAGGCTACAGTCCTTTCTCCAACCCTCCCGGAGATCAAGGGCCTGTGTCATCACAGACAAGGAGACCCCTGCTCTGCCCCAAAGGGAGGCAAGGCTGGGTGTGAGGTTCCTGTGCACCAGGCTTCTGTGGCCCGGCTCCTGGCGCTTCCCTTTGGTGATGACACCTGGAGACTTTACAACTAAGGGGGCTAATCCCATTTTGAGTTATCCAGAGAATCTTCGCAGGGTTGGAACTAGAGAATTGATTTTAAAACTTCTTAATGTTGCCTTTCAAAGGCCCCAACTACTTTCAAAGGAGGGTAGTTCTATGTGAAAGGCATTTGAACCACAGTCTTGAAAGGCCTGGGAGAACGGAACAGACAGTAAGAAATAGATGGTGGCTGAGCTTCTCCAGTCTGCCTCTTCCCCAGGACGTAGTTAGAGAAATGTTGCTGAGAAAACTGGAGGCTAAGCCTCTGCTCCTGTGGCATCAGCCTGGCCCTTCCTCCCCAATGCCCCCCATCACCCACTCACTCCCCGTAGTCCCTGCCCACACCCCACTTGACTATTAGCCAACCCTGACTCTCCACCAAACCTAAAACCGAGTCAGGGAAGGGTGGTTCTCTTCAGGGAGAGGGCAATGAAAGAAAAATTATCATGACCCGTCAGGTGAGGGATTGGAAGGAGGAGGCAATATCAATCGTTTCCTGAGGCTGGTGGCAATGTGAACCTGGGAAGGCAGAAACAGCCGGCTGGGCCACAAGCTGTGCTCCTACTCCTCCCCGAAGTTTGCTGGGCACAGGGTATGCCAAGCCCTGGGCTAGAGCCTCCTGTGGAGCAGCTCAGACTTCACGACCGTCCTGGGAGTGGTGCTGTCATGATCCCACCTGATACAGGAGGGAAGTGAAGCTCCTATGAAGGTAATTAACTCTCCCGTGCACATACAACTGAGCCCAAAGAGGTGTTGTGTCACCCCCATTTTGTAGAAGGAAAACATTCTGCAGAGACGAGCAGGGGCCAGGTGCCCTCGTACACTCTTTTAGCTGTTGTTGACAAAGGACCAGCAAATATTTCTGTACAGGACCAGAGAGTAAACATTTCAGGCCATACAGAGCCTGTTGCAAGCATCTGCATACTCAGCTCTGTCGAGAACATCCCTAAACAATAGACAAATGAGTGAATGGGCAGGATTGGGCTCCAGAGGGGCAGAGTTTGGCCTTGGGCTGTAGTTTGCCCTGGCTCCGGGAGACAGTGCGTGGGCTTCAGGGCAGAGACCTGAATTATACCCCCCAACTGCTCCCTGAGTGATCCTGCACTTCAGGTTTCCTTCCGCAAAATGGGGATAATGCAACACCTGTCTCAGCCCAGTTGTGACAGGATTGAATAGGAGAATGCATGTGAAAGATTCACCCAGTATCTGGCACGTAATTATTTCTCAATAAATGTAGCTTTTTTTCTTCCTCCCTTAGTCCTTCAAGGGCAGTCCCAAAGGAGGGAATCACTGGTTGTTGAACCCTAGGGCAAGACTAAGAATCACTAGCACTTGGCATCTGTGATGTATAAAGTGCCTTGACAAAATACTGTCACATTTGGGTTTCGAGAAAACCTTCTAAGATACACCTGCCAGATCAGAAGGCTGCTCCTGCTCCATCAGCCTGGGAGGAGAGCAGTGGGGGCAGGGAAGAGCGGGGCAAGGGGTGGGCGAGTCAAGGTGAGAATCAGGTCCTCGGGCCTGGGTTCCAACAGCACATGCACCACTGTCCTGCTAAGGGTCTAGCCAAGTCAAGGCTGCAGGCCTTTCTCCAGCTCTCCCAGAAATCGAGGGCCTGTGCCATCGCACAGACAAGGGGCTCTGCCAGATGGGAGAGGCAAGTTTTTATTTCACAGATGAAAGGCTGGAGACTTTGGGACGGTAAGAGATCTGCCAGAGTCCACCCAGGTGGGTTTTTAATCCCTAATCCCACATACTTCATAAACTCATCCCAGTTTTGTGACTTTCCATGTGGCCCTGTGCAAGTCTCCGTGTCTCAGTGTTTCATACAAAATGGGGAGAATGACTGCATTTCCTCCCCACTGTGATGGAAGGTCAGTGAACCTCCATCAGAGAAACCCTCTGAGAAGGCTGATTTCCTGCCCTTTTTAGGATCCTCAAAACTGTTGTTTCAGAATTTCTCCTGCCTCGCTTCCCCTTGTGAAGTTCGGTGGCTCAAGTGTGCTGTTCCTGACCCTTAAAATAGGCCAGGAATGATGCGGGTGGCTGTGGCGGAGTGCGCGGATGGTGTCAGAGCCTGGAGGGGCAGACACGAATGGGTGCTTGTCCTGGGTGGTCTTTCTTCACAAGCGGACACAGCTCTTGTGGGCCGCAACACGCTATGTTCCACATGCAGGGAACCGAGGCTGGGCCGGGCCAGCTGTGCCCTTGGCCTGCAGGCAGAGCTTTCCGGAGCAGGCATTCTGACCTGTGTGCAGATCTATTCTTTATGAGGATGGCAGTGCAGGGCAGCAGGAGAGAGGAATAAACAGTTGGAAAATGGCCTAAATCTTTTCCTGCTAAGCTGGGGTGGGGGTCAGGGCGGAGGGCAGGAGATGGGAAACGATTTAATTTAACAAATTGTTGGATTCTTAGCTGTCCAGCAGCACAACTATTTCCTGCCGTCCATGATCAGGGAGGCCTTGGTTTCAGGTTCTATTTCAGGGCCATTGGTGAGTCTTCACAGTCAAGTCTCTGAAACCTCCGGAGCCTCGGTTTCCACAAATTCAAATGGAAATCATGATGTCAGGGATGTTTTCAAAATCGGCAAGTTGATGAATGAAGAAATATTCATAAACTGTAGGCTGTGGATTGGACAGAGGTTTTTGTCGTTCCAGTCTTTGATGTGCCTGTATATATGTAAAGCGACACCCAGAGAGGAGCTGCTCCCCCAAAAAGGTGTGGCTAAACGTGTGATGGTGGCACTGGTTCTTCCTGTGTTGTGCACACAACTCGGGTTTTCCGCTTTAAGATAACTGTTGCTACTCACAGCATCTTTCCGTTTTTGGAAGCTTCCCATCTCATCCCCATCGGCCCTGAGCACCGAGAGCCACTACAGTTCTGATGGGCTGTGTAAGGCTGGCTGGACAACAGCAGTTTTCCTCCGCTGCTGCCGTCAGAGTGTGTGTGTGTGTGTGTGTGTGTGTGTGTGTGTGTGTGTGTGTGTGGTATGTGTATTTATGACAATTTCATTGAGGTATGACTCACATAGCATAACATTCACCCTTTTAAAGTGTAAAGTATATTCATAACATATTGTACAATCATCACCACTATCTAATTCCAGAACATTTTTTCACCCTGAAAAGAAACCCCACACTCACTAACAGTCACAGCCTGTTCCTTCTTCTCTCGATACTCACGAACAATCACAGCCTGTTCCTTCTTCTCTCGATACTCACGAACAATCACAGCCTGTTCCTTCTTCTCTCAATACTCACGAACAGTCACAGCCTGTTCCTTCTTCTCTCAATACTCACAAACAGTCACAGCCTGTTCCTTCTTCTCTCAATACTCACGAACAGTCACAGCCTGTTCCTTCTTCTCTCAGCCTCTGGGAATCACTAATCTATTTTCTCTTACATGGATTTGCCTCTTCCATACATTTCACATGCATGGAGTCATACAGTATGTGGCCTTTGTGTCTATCTTCTTCTACTTAGCATAATGTACTCAGGGTTCATCCGTGTTGTAGCATGGATCAGCTCTTCACTGCCTTTTATGGCCAAATAAAATGTCATAGCATGTATCAGTGCTTCGCTGCCTTTTATGCCGTAACGTGTATGGATATGACACATTTTTTTCTGTTCTTTCATCAGTTGAGCATTTGGGTTGGTTTCCACATTTGCTCTTCTGAATAACGCTGCTGTAAACATTTTGTACAGGTTTTAGTGGGTATGTTTTAAATTCTCTTGGGTAACTACTTAGAAGGGGAATTGCTGGGTCATATGGTAACTCCATGCTTGTCTTTTTGAGGAATTGCCAAATTGCTTTCCAAAGTGGCTACACCATTTTATATTACCATTAACAATGTACAAGTTTTCCAATTTCTTCACATCTTCACCAACTCTTCTTATTATCTGACTTTTTGGTTCTAACCACCTGAATTGGTGTAAACTTTTTATTTAGATTTTTCTAGTGACTAATGATGTTAAGCATATTTTAATACATTATTAGCATTTGCATATCTTCTTTGGGGAATGTCTTTTCAAATCTTTTGCCCATCTTAAAATTAGATTGTCTTTTTGTTGTTGAAATATGACAGTTCTTTATACATCTTGTGTATAAGATCCTTATCAAATATCTGTCTTGCAAATATCTCTCATTTTGTGAGTTTTTAAAAACTTTCTTGATGGAACCATTTGAAGTCCCCACATTTTAAAATTTTGGTTAAGTCTGATTCATTTTTTCTTTACTTGCTTGTGCTTTTGGTGTCATAGCTAAGCAACCATTATCTAATCCAACGTAATTATGCTTTCTTTGAAATTTTTTGTACTTTCTCTCTTAGATGTAGGTCTTTGATCCATTTTGAAATTAAAAATTTTTTTTTTTTTTTTGCATATGGTTTAAGGCAGGGACCCAGCTTTGCCTGTGGATATTCAGTTGTCCTTGTACCACTTGCTGAAAAAAAAGTTTTTTTCCCCAGTGAATTGTCTTGGCATCTTTGTCAAAAGTCATTTGACCATAGTGTAGGAATTTATTTCTGGATATATTTCAATTCCATTGAGATATGTCTATTCTTATGCCATAGCCTAATGTCTTCATTACCATAGTTTTGTACTACATTTTCTGAACAAGAAGTATGAGTCCTCAACTTTTTTGTTGCCTTTAAAGGTAGTTTTGGCTATTTTGAGTTCTTTACATTTTCATATGAATTTTAGGATCATTTTATCAGTTTATTTAAAAAAGACAGCTGGGATTTTGATAGGAATTGCATTGAATCTGTAAATCAATTTGAAGAGTATTGTCATCTTAACAATATCAAATCATCCTGTCCATAAACATAGAATGTGTTCCTATTTATGTGTTTTTCCTTTCTTTTTAATTTTTTTGTCATTTTCAGTGTACAAAATCTTGCACTTATTTTGTTAAATTTATTCCTCAGTATTTTATTCTTCCCAATGTTTTTGTGAATTTAATTATTTTCTTAATTTCACTTTTGGATTGTTTATTGCTACTGTATAGAAATAGAATTGGTTTTTGTATGTTAATCTCATATCCTGAAATGTTATTGAACATGTGTGTTAGCTGTAATGGTTTTCTAGTAGATTCCCTAGGATTTTTTGTGTGTGTTTGAGATCACATTATTTGTGAGTAAAGATAATTTTACTTTATTCTTTCTAATGTAGATGTCTTTAATTTTTTTTTCTTGCCTAACTGCCCCGGCTGGAACCTCCAGTACAATTTTGAAAAGGAGTAGGGACATAGGACATCTTTGTCTTGTTACTAATCTTAAAGTACTCAGTGTTTCATCAGTTATGATGGTAGCTGTGGGTTTTTCATACATAACCCTATTGGACTGAAGAAAACCCCTTCTATTTCTAGTTTGTTGAGTGTTTTCATCATTAAAAGCTGTTAAATTTTGCCAAATGGATTTTCTGTGTCTGTGGTTTTTGTCCTTGATTCTATTACTATTTTCATGTAACTCCTGCAATACATTTGCTTGGCAGTGGTACATACTCCTTTTCATATGGTACTGGATTCAGTTTGATAGTGTTCTGTTGGGACATCTAGGATGTCTTTTTCTGGTTTTTGTATCAGGGTCATAGCGGCCTTAGCGAATGAGTTGAGAAGTGCTTTCTCCTCTTCTATATTTTGGAAGAGTTTATGAAGGATTGATATTGACCAATGAAGCATTTCTTTTTGTGAAGCGTTTTGATTACTAATTCAATTTCTTTACTAGTTATATAGATATATTCATATTTTCTGTTTCTTCTTGAACCAGTATTGATAGTTTGTGTGTTTCTAGGAATTTGTCCATTTCATCTAGGTAATCTAATTTGTGGATATATAATTATTCATAAAATCCTCCTTCTGATTCTATTTCTGTAAAGTTGGTAATGATGTGCTCTGTTTTATTCCTCATTTTAGTAATTTGAGTTTTTCCTTTTTTCTTGGTCAATTTCACTAAAAGTTTGTCAATGTTTTAAATCTTTTTACAGAATTAACTTTTTAAAAAAATTTTCTGACTTTTTCCATTTTTTATTTCATGTATTTCCACTCTAGTCTTTATTGTGTCCTTTCCTCTGCTTTCTTTGGGTTTCATTTGCTCCTCTTTTTCTGGTTTCTCAAGGGAGATTTGGTTCTTGGTTTGAGATATTTCTTCTTTTTAAATATATGCATTTATAGCTATAATTTTCTCTCTAAGCATTTCTTTTACCACATCCCATACCTTTTGCTATGTCGTGTCTTCATTTTCATTTGTCTCAAACTATTTTCTAATTTCCCTTGTGATTCCCTTCTTTGGCTTATTAGTCATTTAGGATTATGTTAATTTTTAAAATTTTAACATGTTTGTGAATATCCAAAATTTCTTTCTTATTTTGATTTCTGATTTCATTCCAGTGTGGTCAGAGAACATACTTTGCATAACTTCAATACTTTTAAATTTATTGAGGCTTGTTTTATGGTCTAGAATACAATCTATCCTGGAGAATGTTCCATATTCTGCTGCTGTTGGGTGGAGTATTCGATAGATATCTATTAGTCTAGTTGGTTTACAGTGTTGTGTGAGTCTCCTGTTTCCTCACTGATCTTAGTTGTTCTATACAGTATTGAAAGTGAGTTATTCAAGGCTTCAACTTTTGTTGTAGAATTGTCTGTTTCTCCCTTCAATTCTGTTTTTTTTTTTTTTTTTTTGGCTTCATGCATTCTGGGTCTCTGTTGTTAGGTGCACCACCATATTGTTTTATGTTGCACTTCAAAGCATCGCTTCTTGGGCCTGATAAATTTCTGTCTATCATACTACATATTTCCTTAACCTTCTTTTTCCAGACTTAGTAAGGTCAGGTTATATCTGAGCACCCATTCAAAGCTTTATAACTCATATTCTAGTACTTGCTTACAATTGATTCAGTCTTTTCATTAAGTGGGACTTAAAGATGATGCTGGATAAGAGGTAATAGAATTTTGGAAATTGGAAGTCCTTTAGATATTATTTAGTCCATTCTCCTCTTTTTTTTTGGATGAAGAAAGTGGGACCTAGAGAAGCGAATAAATTTCTGTGAGGTCACACAGCAAATTAATGGCAGGGACAGGGCTGAAACTCAAGTTTTTTTGACTCTGTTCACTATTTTTACTGAACCACCCTAGGTCTGTATATTAACTGTGTTTTTCAGTGGTTTATTTGTGCATGTCTACAGACTTGTGCTGGCTGGAGAGTCATCTGGGGATCTTATTTTAAAGTGTATATGTCTATGCATATGCATATGTATATGTGCGTATTTCCTGTCTGTGTCTGTCAGGGATTCTCATTCAGCATGTCTGAGACGGGACGGTAAATCTGCATTTTGGGAAACCTTCCTTGGGGGCTGCTGATGCACAGCCTGGTGTAGACACACTGGGTGCTTTCACAGATTCACAGCCTTTCACTTGGCCCTGCACCTTGACGATGTACACAATCTCAGTCAAATTTTCCTGAAGAAAAAATTAAGCTCTTTTTTGAAAACTTTAAAGTCAGTTTGTTATTAAACACTTTTATTTATACCTAATTATCACAGTTCCCTAGATTCTTCTCTCCCCCTTTCAGGCAGCAACTGAAACACTGAAGGCCACAAGCGTTTTCCAGTCTGCTGAGGCAGAAGCCAGAAGAGGGGACTGGTTGGCAATAGCAGCAGGTGGAACAGAGAGAGTTTCAGTCTCCTCAGAGCCTTGTTGTGTGTGTTACGTTTCCTTTATGTGCTCAAAGCAGGAGACTCAAGTTTTGTGGAATTACAGAAATTGGGGAAGGCCATCTCCATCCTTTTGTAAGCAAGCCCTATTGTCCAGGGCTCTTCCACTTTGTTTCTATGGGCACCTAGAGGTCTGAGGATGCGCTTCAGAGAACTTATTAATGCTCTAAAATGTTAGTCCCGATTTTGTATGCACACACTTGCATTATTGTAAGAAGAGGCCCCATAGGTTTCATCAGGTTCTTTAAAGTCCCACGGCCCTCAGTAAAGAACGACTGTTGCTAGAGCTGGCATTTGCTACAGGATCATTTCAGGTGCCGCGTTGCTCCTCCAAGGTGTACAGTGGTGCCTTGGGTTTAGTCGCTCAGGATCGTGGAGACGCTCTCCCTAGGTGTGGATAATTGAGGAAGAACAGAAGTAGAACTGACCCGCAGTCATGCTGTCCTTCAGCAGATGATTCCCTCTGTGTTAAAATAGACACAGAGTAGATGAGTTGAACATGAAGAAATGAGAAAGGAATGTGAACATTTATAGCATTTATAAATTATAAATAGCTATTTAAAGTATTTGACATCTTCAATGTGGGGAGCAAATGTGAATGGCAAGTTGTTATGCCAAGCTTGATATAATCCCCAAAATAAGTTCCTAACCCAGAAAGATGACCTTAGCAGGGAATTAGCGAAGCTTTTCTATGAAGAGACAGACAGTATGTGAGACTTTGCAGGTCATCAAGTATCACTGCTGGCATGAGAATAGCCACAGACAATACGTAAATGGGTTGATATGGTTGTGTTCCAATAAAACTGTATTTATGGGCACTAAAACTGGAATTTTGTATACTTTTCTGATGTAATAAAATATTTTTCCTCTTTTAGTTTCTTTAAAACCATTTACAAATGTAAAATCCATTTTTAGCCTGGGGTATGTAGAGAAACAGGCTGCAAGCTAGATTTTACATGTGGGTTGTAGTTGGTTAGCCCTTGAACTTGGGTAATTTAGAAGCTTTGAATTTTAGAATCCAAGTTAAATGAACATCGTTCTCCAGTTTTCTACTTTGGCTTTGGCTAAAGAACTCAGAAGTAAGTTAGGCAGCAATTGTAATAATTGAATTTTAATGTCAGAAGGTCCTGATAACTTGATTAAATCTTGTTCTATATTCTATCTTTCCTTAATTATGCTGATCCATTTTATGGTATTTTTCAGCTCACAAAGGGCTTACATCTAATGATTTCATTTAATCTGGTTAAAATCATTTTCAGATTTATTTTATTCATATAAGTAGAACCTGAAAATATTCTTATTGTTAAAAGTATCAAACAGAGAACAGTGAAAGTTCTCATTATCCCTCTACCCAAGTCAACTGTTTTCACCAAAGAAAACGTTAAGTTTGATGTAGATTCTTTCAAAATCCTGTTTTTTCAAAATTTATTTTTTAAAATTATTGTATATATGTAAGGTATACAATATGATGCTAGGAAATATATAGATAGATAGTAAAAAGGTTACTACAGTGAAGCAAATTGATGTATCCATCATCTTAAATACATAGGTATCCAGTTTTTTGTGTGTGCGTGGCAAAAGCAGCTAAAATCTATGGATTCAGCATAAAACCCACATACAGTACAATTTTATTATCCATAGTCTTCATGTTGTACCTTAGCTCTTTAGAGTTGTAGACCTTACATCTTAGGTATTTATATAACATTTGCACATCTAGTTTTGTGCATCTTTTTTTCTTTTTAAGTTTTTGTTTAGTCTGTGGTAAATAATGTTGTATGTATTCTAAACTTGCTTTTTGTTACTTTACAATAAATACATCATAGAGATCATCCCATGCCAATGCATATAAAACACAGGACCTATTTCCTTTTAGTTCATACAGAGCGGTCCATAGTTTGTGGTATAATAGCTTGTTTATTTTTTCCTTTATAACAATGACTTTAGCTGTTTTTAATTTTTCCTTTTTACAAACAATGCTGCAGTACACATTAACCCACACATGGGGAATGCCAGGGCAGAGGGTTGTGCACATGTTAAATTTGAATAGATACCCTCTACTCGCCCTTCCAGGCAGCATGGCCAGTTGATGCTTCCACCAGTAGCATGTGCGCATCCTCTTTACCCTGTACCTTTGCTGTTTTTTTTTTTTTTTTTTGCCACTCAGATGACCACAAAATGGCATCTTCTTGATTTAATCAGCATCTTTTCACGTGTTTATTAGATGTATACGCTTCCCCTTCTGCACATTTTCTAGTGGCAGAATTTGTTCTTCTTTTCTATTAGTTTAGTCTTCTTTTGTTTATTTGCACTGTTGGTGCTTACATACAAAGCGGGTAGCAGTTGTTTGTCTACTATCTATTCTGCAAATTATCATATATGTCACAGTATCTTCTCACTGTGCAGCTAATTTGTTAATTTTGCTCTTAATTGTGCAGGCATTTTTTTTTTTTTTTTTGGTAGATGTATTGATCATCTCTCCTCTTTGGTCATTCCTGTTGGTATCTAGCATAAGAAACTAGACCTTTGACCACATACATATTAAGGATTTCTGATCAATGAAGGAAACTATAAACAACTTTAACAGATGGATGACAGATTGATAGAGGATATTTGCAAGATAAAAGAGAAATTGACAAGAGATTAATGTATAATTCACACAAAGAATTCTTACAAGTCAGCCAGAAAAAAATATTGGGAAACCTGATAGAAAAATGAGCAATGGATATAAATAGCAATTCACAGGAGGAGGAACCCAAACAGCTCACAGTCTGAATAAAGAGACACTCGATCCTACTGCTCACTAGATAAATGATAATAAAAACAGCAATGAGATATGATGTTTTGCCTATTAGATGAGCAAGAATTTAAAAGTTATATAATCCTAATTGTTGTTGAGGATGTAAGAAAATGGGAAAACACGTGCAGCGCCAGCAGGACTAGAGTGTGCTGCGGCCATCCTGGTAATTGTGCAGGACTTAGAGGTCCCACTTGGTGTGTACCCTAGAGAAACACACGCATGAATATATAAAAAGGCATGTTCTACACTACTCATGGCAGCCTGTTTTGTGGCAGCAGAGTTAAAGGCAACCTGCATGTTCATTTTTGGATGAATAAATAGGCCAAATGTGATGGGTGGTAGGGAGCTAACAACACAGAGTTGAGAACAGAATGTAAAAATCAGAACAATATCTATAGCTCAGTTCCACTGGTATACATTTATAGCATGCATGTAAAAAATGTAATGTAAATTCATTAGAGTGGGCGCCTGTGGGAGTGGGGGAAGTGGAATGGTGATCAGGAAAGAAGAAGGGACAGCACATAGCCAGAAGAAATCTTGTGCAGATTGTGAGGATAATCGTCTATCAACCAGGGCGTTTGATTAACTGAATTCTCTGCATCTTGGTTCCAAAGGAGAGAAAGCAACAACTTTTATTTCATGATTACAAACATCTTATCCTATAATCATTTCTGACATTCATATGATTTGTTTTCCAGGCTTAGCTTTTGTATTGATTGGAATTTATTTTTCTGTACATTATCAATTAGTTCGTAATTTACATTTCTTCTAATTCAGAGTTAATGGTTTTAAAGCTGTTAAAGAATTCATACCTTTCTCCCTAACTTGAAACATAACCTTTATCACATACTAAATTCCCACATGAATGTGTTTTCTGTTCATTTATTTGAATATTTTTGTGGCATTTTCGTGCTATTTTAATTAGTATAGCTTTATAAAATGTTCGTATGTTCTGTCAGGTGAATCTCCACTTGCACCTCTTCTTTTTCAATATTTTGTCAGCGATTCTTTCAACTTTATCTTCTAGAGTAATTTCATAATCAGCCAATAAATTTTATTAAAAATCCTAATAGAAATATCTGTGGGGGTTGAAATTACTGAGTTTGTAGATTAACTGAGGGAGAGTATTTACCTCTCTACTTAGTGAGGTCTCTTTGCTTCAGTAAAGCCATATAGTTTGGCTCGTATAGTCCTGACACATTTCATATTAGGTTAATTCATGAGTTTTCATAAAATTTTTCCTATGACTGTGACGGCTTCTATTACAACTTTCTAATTTAATATTGCTGGACATTCCAATGCTTTTGATTTTCATCTGATATCTGGTCATTATAATGAACTGTTGTCAATTAATTCTAATAGTTTTAAAATGTATTCTTTTGGGTTTTTCAGGTAGACAATTATATATTTAACAAATAATGACAGTTTCACCTCTCTGCGGTATTTTTATTTTATTTTTTTCTTATTGTGCTGTGTGGGACCCAATTGCAGTGCTGCTCAGTGATGCCGGAAGGGAGTTTCTTTGCTTTACTCAGTCTTCTGCTGTGTCGCCATTTCATCTTTGATTGGCTTTCATTTTCTGGCAAATATTTCTTACCGAATTAGGAGATGGGATTTTTTTCTTTTATTCCTCATCTTCTAGTAGATTTTTCTAAAAACTCAAAATGGGTATCAGATTTTGTCAGGTATTTTCTCTGCATCTATTGTAGTGATAGCAGTCATGTGGGTTTTCCCATTTAATGGTTTGATTTTCTCAGAAGCTCAGTGAGCTAGATATTAATATACCCATTTTACAGAGATGGAAGCTAAACAGCATATAGGTTAAGAAAGTTGCTCAAAGTTGGACAAGCAGTGTGGAGCAGCATGCCATGAACTCCTGGATTTTCTGCAGTTGGCACTGTGTTTGCAGGGCTGGGGTAGCCGTGACTGGCTGTAGATTGGGAAACAAAGGTGAGGATTTGCATATTGTTGATTTCACCTCTGAGGGTGTATCCTAGGAAAATAAAGTGTGTGAAGACTGTGAACAGTGATGTTTATCACATCACAAGGTAAAAATAGTGAAAAAATTAAAAAGTTGAATGAGAGATGAGATGTCATCCATAACACAGTTATTAAAGAAAACATTACTTTCTTATTAAAATATTAATGATAAGAGAAGTGCTCCTGATAACATAATGTGTGAATAAAAGCAATAAGTCTACAACATTCCTGAGAATCCCTGGGAAGAATGCTGGTAAGAGGAATGAAAGGAAGACGCATGTTGGAGTCCCAGTAGCAGGAAGCCCCTCGTTGGCAGGGTTTTGGAAACAAGCCAGTCTCATGTGCTCAGGCCGCTTCAGAGGGACGTTTGCTTAAATACTTAGCTAGTGAAGGTCATTGGGGGCTGCAGCGCAGGTACCTTGCATCCCTGACATGAAGCTCTGGTATGTTCTATGTCTACGCCTGGTCAGTGGTTGCACCGTGTCAGTGAAAAGTCTGCGGCATCAGTCTCTCTCTGGAATCCTCTGCCGACTCCCCGCGCCCTCCCGACAGCCAGCAGCTGTCACTGCCGGCTCTGTCTCAAGAGCCTGCCACCCTTCATCTTAATGACCCTCTAGACAAGGCAAATGAGGCAGCTCTGCGGGTCCCTTCTCTTCACCTGGAAATGAATTAGTGGTCCATTAGCTTAATGAGGAGCTCTTCCTGCCTCCCCTACCGGTGGGACTGTGCTTTCAGGAATGTGGAGATGTTTCGGACGCAGGTCACACCCGTGGCCAATCAGAAACTGTGGTCCAGGGTTCTTTCTGCCCACTTTCCAACTACGTGGGTGATGTCTGTCTGCTGCTTTATTTTTCTCCCTTTGCAAGCAACTTGTCGTTTGATCTGAATTTAAACAACCCCGGCTTGCCTGGAGGAGGATAGGTGGGGGGTGGTACAAGTGGCAAATGCTTCTCACAGCTGATATGACAGCCTGGAAGAACTCTCTTTCCAGCTTAACTCTTGTTTCTGCCTCTGATTCTTTCTTGGAGAGGCATGGATCAACTCTAACAAACAAGGCGTGGCTGGGAGGCTCTCAGGCTCTTTCAGAGTCCTTCTGTATATTAACTATAAATTCTTACCGTATGTCAGGTGCTTTGCTAGGTACTTTTCAAGAATTAGGACATTAAATCCACATAATAATACAATCTGTTGGAAGCTATTACTATCCCCAGTTTAGAGATGAGAAAACTGAGTCTTAAATAGGTCAAGAAACGTGGCCAAGATTTTACAGTCAGTCCATAGCTGAGCATGGTAACAGTAGAGCTGGTATCTGCTGAGTGCTTTGTATCTACTTTGCATGTCACCTATATTAGCTCATTTATCCTAATAACCACCCTGTGAAATAGGCATTCTTATCGCCATTTTAGAGTTAAGAAAACTGATGCTGAGATGTTAAGTAAACTGCTCAAGGCTACTTAGTGAGGAAGTGGCAGAAGTGAGGTTTGCTCTCACATAGGTCTGATTCCAGGGCTAGCAACCACGACACTCGGTTTCAGCAAATATTCATTTAGTGCCAACTACAGGCCCTGGGCTGGGTTCTTGGAACCTCAGGTGGAATAGGCCATGCTATTAAAGAATGCACAGTCCAGGGAGAAGGAAACATGAAATAGACAATTTCAACGTAAGAGAGAAAGCCCAAGGAGTAGACCTTGAATATAAAAGGATTCCCATATGTATTAGTCAGGGTTCTCTCAGAGGGACAGAACTAATAGAATATATGTATATATATCTATGCGTGTGTGTGTGTGTGTGTATATATATATAAAGATATATATATATATATATATCTATGTATGTATGTATCACATGTGTGTGTGTATATATATCTATGTGTACATATATATATAAAGGGGAGTTTATTAAGTGTTAACCTACATGATCACGAGGTCCCACAATAGGCTGTCTGGAAACTGAGGAGCAAGAAGAGCCAGTTCAAGTCCCAAAACTGAAGAACTTGAAGTCTGATGTTTGAGGGCAGGAAGCACCCAGCATGGGAGAAAGATGTAGGCTGGGAGGTGAGGCCTGTCTCTCTGCTTCACATTTTTCTGCCTGCTTTATGTTCATGGGTGGCCGATTAGATGGTGCCCACATGATTAAGGGTGGGTCTACCTTCCCCAGACCACTGACTCAAATGTTAATCCCCTTTGGCAACACCCCGGATCAATATTGCATCCTTCAATCCAATCAAGTCGACACTCAGTATTAACAATAGCACCATAAGAGAGGATATTTGATGTAATATTAAAAGACGAGGTGAGATTAGTTGAACACATGGTTGCTGGTGATGAGGCAGAGGCAGGCCTGACAGCTCAAGGCTGTGTCGGGTGGGCAGGGGGTAGGTGAAAGAGGTTTGAGCCTCAGATTGTCTGGTAAGCGTAGGGATTTTTGGTTGGCGAAGTTGTCCAGGTAGGCAGCATGCCCATCACTGAAGACGTATGCCGTGTTCAAGAGTTCCAAATTTATCTTGGAAACGACTAACCACAAATGAGCTGCAGAGTGATATGGTCAGAATGGAGGGAAGAGACTTGAGGAGTCCAGTTAGGAGACTTCCGCAACCACCTAGACTAGACAAGACAAAAGCCTGAAGGATTCTGTGCTGGCTACAGTTTTCCCCAGTTTTCGATCCAGGGAGATAAGCCTCCTTGGGTCCCATGGATGGTACTGTTGATGGGCCAGAATGCTCCCCCTCCACGGCTGGGTTCTGGGAGTCAGGACTGGGTGTCTCCGATGGACAGTTTGTTCTCTCGGCCTGCAGCTTGGATGGCGTTGGAGAGGCAAAGCTGCATTAGCCTCCTCTAGGTCTTTGTTTGTTGACAAAGTTTAAATTTGCAATTTCATGGTTTGGTTACAATGAGGTTAGTTTATAAAATTCATGAGCTGTTAGGGGAGACTCAGAAATCCCTGCAGATCAGTGCACACGGTGGCAGCCACTCGCAGTGTCGGGAAGCACAGCTGCTGGGAGTTCTCTTCTGTGCTGCTCTGAAGCCATTGATTGGAGACTAATTTCTCCTGGGACAGATCGGGATTGGGAGCCCTAAACCAAAAGAGTGTTTAATTCTAGACTTCTTAATTGTGCTGGGAAGGGAGTTCTTGGGAATGGTAGAGCAATCAAAGGAGCAAAGTGGTGGGGTGGGGTGGGTTCGGGGTGAGAGTCACAGAAAAAGGAAGCAATTCACTTCTGGTGGCCTTGAAAGGCTTACCTGGCTAGCACTCTGTGACTGCCTCCTTTGGGGTAAGCAAAGTTAGAAATACACGAAGTAGTTTCTTAGGAAAAGATTTTGATTCTAGCCATACCTCTAGAAAGCTGGGAGACTCTGGAAAGGTCATTTGCATTACTGAAGCCATTTCTTGGTCTGATATTGGAGACCAATAGCAGGATTATTTCAAAGGTATTCCTAAAGAAAGTGTTTGAAACGGCAGGAGTCGAGAGTGTGGACTGTGTGGAAGATGAAGAGGGCATCGTGGGGATTTCTGGCAAAGAAATGTATTCTTCATTCTTAGAGCTGAGACAGAACTAGACAGCTTAGTTATTGGCGTGAGGACTGCTATTAAAAATAGATTCTTATTTCTCATAAGTCATATGTACATAGAATACAATTTAAAAGGACCAAAGGATAATGTAGAGAGCAAGACAATGCTCCATCCTTTCCCTGTCTACCAGCATCCTGTTCCTTCCCATGGGAGAAGGAGGTGTTATTAGTTCCACATGTTCCCGTACAGAGCTAGTCCATGCATTTGCTGTGGATATTTGTGTGACTGTATAGTTTTTAAACATTAAACAGGGTATTCTATGTGTTATTTCTAACCTTGCTTTTCACTGGTGCCGTTTTGAAATACCATCCACCGCAGAGCCAGTTCTTTGATTCAGTTTGTTTTCAGACTATTTGCAAACTTCTCTTGCACCTCAGAATATTTATGAGGTCTGAGCTTGAAATGGCATTAGCAAATTCTGACCCTTCAGCTTCAATTTTTCTGGACTGCTGTTTTCCCTCCTAGCAACCAAAATTGATTGTTTGATTTTATGGCTGAGAATTTTTCACTTGTTGATGAACTGAGGAAGAAAACAAAGAAGAAGGAAGAAATAGGTGAACTATGTAAATAGTTACCAATTAATTTGACAGGCAAATAGTCAAGGTGGGTGAGGGAAAAGGGTATGATCCAGAAAGTATTAAATCAGCACACTCACTGGCAAGAGCCCCATGACAAGAGCGGTTATGAATACCATGAGATTTGAAAGGAACAATTGTGTATTAATCTCATTAAGTGTATTGAGGTGGGGGCTTCAAAATTCACAGGCAATTGTCCTGTTTCCAGATTGCCTCCTCTGACTAGAGAGTCACAAATCCCTGGAAATGAACAGCTTGATAGAGCGATGACTGCCAGTCTTTAATCCTAGGACTCCTGTGAGGTTTGCTATGGGAATAAGAAGGCCAATTTAGCCTCATCCATATGTGCCGTGCACTCAGGAATAATGCATTTTGACATGTGTATTTCCTCTAGGATCTCTTTTCACTGCAAAACACCCCAATTTTAGAGAAGTAATTACAAGAATTACATAGGCCATAGAATATTAATTAATATTCCTTGTAAGTGGAAAGAGTGCTTCTCATGCTATTTCTCTCTTGGTATCTGACATGTTTCTATAATTTGATAGTTGTTTCGTATCTGTACTGAATATATTTTTTCTCTCCACCCTGATGACTCTGTTTCCTGAGATGGTATGGCCACCCAAATTTTTTGTATTTTATGCAAAATTTTGGGTTTTCAGATATCATCTTCTCACAAGTCAAGCTGCAAATTCTCATTTATTTCCTAGGTGTTTGCAATCACTGATATTAATTTTCATTAGCTCATTGGGCTGCCGGCTACATCTGTTCAGTAACTCCATAGGAATTGCCTGCCATGAACCGAGAGCTATCTGGGAAATGTGGCTAGCCATAATTTCCTCCCAGGATCCTAGAAAGCTACATGGCTAAACATGTAATATGAAAGGTCTTTACAAGTCATTGAATCATTTTTCCAGATTAGATTTCCAAATGTCAAAAGAAACAGCAGCTCATTAAAACCACAGCTGTAAAATCCACCAACAGCACACGTAGGAAAGTGATTACAGAGCAAGCTTGATTAATTAGGTGTGAAAATTTAGGACCAGCGTGGTAATAAATGATGGAACTCACCAGCAGCCTGCTTCCCTTCCACTGTGTTTTGCTGAATGGCCAATTTTCCACTTGTCTATTGTACAGAGATCACATTTCAGAGCTGGTAAAGTTTACATCTAAATCACAGAGCTAACAGAATACCATGCTTGAGGTCAGACAGAGTTCTGACTTTGGCTTCATTATCCTCTTTCTTTGTAGCCTTTGATACATCACTAAATCATTCTCAGTCTAATTTACTCCATTTATAGATGGTGAATTTCAGTTCCTACTTAGATACCTTGTCTTTGAATAGAAGCAATTTCATTAAAAACATGAACAAAATGAACTTTACATAATCCTGTGTGTGGCTTTGGGGTCTTTGGTATAAGAGATCTTGTGATATGTAAATATTATGTTCATTGTCCAACATAGTTTGGAAATCTGATGTTCTGGCTTATCGAATTAATCTCTTGAATGGAGTTAAATAACATTTGTAAAACTGCCTAGCCTGGGGCATGGGACATTGAAAGTAGTCAATGAACATTTGATGAATCACCACCATCTGAATGGAAAGTGAAGATTACCAATTGCAGAGAATGACAATAGAAAACAATATACTTATCAGGACAGAAATACTATGGTGAGTAGAATATAATCCCTTTTTGATGATTCAGAAGATAGTATTGTGCCTTGCTTTAGGGTCATAAATATTAATCAATAGTTACAAATATGTGTGATCATATTCCATTTCTCCTAGGCCCCAAACCTTCAGTGACTTCCAATTGACTGTAAAAGCCCAATTTTCCTGACCTGCACTTCCAGGGCATTCATTATGCGGCCCCCATGTTATTTCTCACTATTTATCTTTGTGCATCTGAACAGCCCAATTATACTGCTCCGTGCTTATGTCCCAGAATTCCCCACTTCCAAGCCTTTGCTACTCATTAAATAATTTTTGGAGCACTCACTCTATCCCAGGCACTGTGCTAGCTCTGGGGGATAGAAATTTAAATGTATATAGTTCTTGACCTCCAGTAGCTCTTTGTCTGGTAAGGAGAGACGTATAAACACACATTTGTAGTCCAGTGTGACACACTCAATGATAAACACTCTACCTTGCTATCTAGCTGCAGAATTCATGGCTGCCCTAGCTGCAGTGTCTTTTCCCTTCACTTCACGTAAGCCATATACTCTGACTGCAGCTGGCATCGTGTACTTGCCCAGAACATCCCCCTTTCCAAAATTTCCCTCTAAGCAAGCCCTCTCCTGACTAATTCCTCTGTGCTGTGGCTTCCCTCCATTACTCACAAGTCTCACTGCAACTGTCTTTTGCTTCCACTATTTTTTTCTCCTTTTCCACTCTCTTCTCTACCAAGCCTGAACTCTGTGGAATATTCCTGAAAATTTCGATGGCTGTCTGGACAGTACCCTAAACTCTGTGTTATTCTACCATAAAATCCTGGATCAATCCTTCTGTCTACCTTCTGCGCTCTATAATTATTCTTCGTGTAGTGTCGAGGACTTCTGGCCAGGCAAATGTCACTACCAAGACCATGTTCCTTCAGCTCATTTGGTCACTGGTGCTACCCAGAAACCCTTTACATGTTCCTCATTAGCTGCCAAATGACTATTTCAGAATTTCTCCTTTCTTCTGTAATGGACATATAAAGCACCTCGTATTCAAGAGTCTGAATCTTATTTCCAAGAAATGTGTTGCTGGTAAAATGCTTTAAAGTGTGTGTGTGTGTGTGTGTGTGTGTGTGTGTGACTGAGAGAGAGAGAGAGACAGAGACGGAGAGACAGGCAGAGAGAGGATCAGACCTGCAACTCAGCTAGATTCTTTCTGGAAGATGTTTAGAGGTGGGTTTCAGGGGTCAAGACTGGAGTGGAGGCCGGGCGCGGTGGCTCACACTGTAATCCCAGCACTTCGGGAGGCCGAGGCGGGCGGATCACGAGGTCAAGAGATCGTGACCGTCCTGGCCAACATGGTGAAACCTCGTCTCTGCTGAAAATGCAAAAATTAGCCAGGCATGGTGGTGGGCACCTGTAATCCCAGCTACTTGGGAGGCTTAGGCAGGAGAATTGCTTGAACCCGGGAGGCGGAGGTTGCAGTGAGCCAAGATCGTGCCACTGTGGCGACAGAGTGAAACTCCGTCTTTAAAAAAAAAAAAAAAAAAAGACTGGAGTGGAGAGCCTGTTAATGTAGGCTAATAGAGACTGAGCTAGGGTCTTGGTAGGAGTGAGAGGAAGGAGGAGATAGATTTGAGAAATATGTAGTGAGTAAAATCAGCAAACTCCAGCTGAGGCAGAAAATACAGAAGAAGGTGACTTCTTAGGGAAAAAACTAATGATTTCCATTTTCAACATGTTGAGTTGTAGTTGCCTGTGGGATATTGAAGCAGAGCTTTGATATATGTGTCTGAAGCTCAGGGGATGAGGCCAGGGCTAGAAATCTAGATTTAGGAGTCATCGGCATATAGATGATAATTAAAATCATGTGAATGACTGTGGTTATCCAGGGAGCATGTGGAGTGAGAAAACCAGCGGGTGGAGGACAGAACCCTGTGAAACGACAGCCTTTACAGAGCAGATGGAGGAAGATGAGCCCACGATGGGGCCAGAGGAGAAACCATCCAAGGTACAAGGAGAGCCAGGGAACATGGTGTCATGGAAGCCTCAAGAAGGAAGGAATGATTAATTATATCACACGTAGCACCGAAACCCAATCAGATCAGGATCTTAAAACGCCCATTACATTTGACATTTAGGAGCTCCTGAGTGACATTTTTCTGAGAATATATTCAACTGGAAGTGGAAGCAGAAGCCAAATGGCTGAGGACTGGGAGGGGAAGAAGGGGATTCCGTTAGTATAGATCTCACCTGAAAATGACAGATGAGGAGGGGAAGAGGTGGACTGGATGGTCACTACCTAGATAGGTATTAGGTAGAACAGATGGTGGTGGAATAGCTGATGCTCTGTGCTTTTGTTGCAAGATCCTTCATCACTGCTCCACATGTTTACACGTCATTCAAGGAATTATTAAATTAATAGTTCTTCCATGAAATCTCTGAAGATCTTCCGATGGGGAAGTATTATCTCCCTTCTCTGAACTCTCACAACTCCAAATGTATGGTTCTGTGAAGACATTCACTTCTGTTTTTCTTTAAACCTCATATTATGTTTACTTATTTACTCAATTTTTAGATCATTAAGTACCTCAAATATATTTGTTCAATATTTGTTCAATATTTATTTTCCAGTGTTCTATATGCCTATATTTTAGAACGTAAAGTAGCCAAAGAATGCCGTCAGGCCAGCAGGAATTCAATAATTATTGCAGGAATATATCAACCTGGACATCAATCACAACTACATAGAAATGTTTTGGAACTTTGGTTAGCATCGAGTTTTGTTAATAGAATCAATTAGCAGAAGGTGACCTGTAGGTAATATTTTTACCCTAATTGTTGACAAAGTTCTTTAGCTTGGGCTTCTGCTGTACATGGTTCTGGGAAAAATCTGAAGTTGAATTTCCCACAAAGGTAGCAATTCTCACCTGTCTGTGGTATGGAGATTTTAAATTGTTGGGAAGAAAAGTCAGCTGGAAGGGCTTGAATGTGATGCTCTCACATCTTTGATAACAAACAATACCTTAAACAAAAACTGCTCTTACAGGGTTGGCTCAAGAGAGCCCTTCAAAGAAGTCTGAGCACACTTTTCTCTTTTTGTGTCATTTTAGAGGGTAATGGTTGTCAAGTCCCAGTTGTTCCAATATTTAATTTATATGAATAATTACAGACATTTGGATATTCTCATAGGATTTCTTTAGAAATCCACATGGATGCCTTTGTTTTTGTTCCCTGGGAAGTCACTGTCTTTACCCTGTAAAGACAGGGGTATCTATCCCTGTGTCTTCCCAGAAATCCCAGCACTAGGAGAACAGTTAAACGGTTTTCTTCTAAAAATGAGAGAATTTTAGGGAGAGACTGGGCACTTACTAATTGAAGTGCATTTCCTTTTCAAAGGCAGTCTCCTATGGGGCCTGTTTTTACCCAAAGCAGGAGGAAACCATGATTTCGATTGTTTTTATGTGTGAGCAGAGGAAGCTGTTTTGGACAGAGCTCTATGGACAGTCACCCATTTCAGCCCCCACTGATGGTGCAATGTCCTCTCACCTGTGAGTATCTGCAGGGGAAGGATCGAGGTAGCAGAGATGGGCCTCTTGCCTGGTTGAATGCTCTGCTGCTGCTGAGTTGAAATTCTTAATAATTTTTGAACAAGGGAGTCTGCATTTTCATTTTGTATTTGGCCCTGAAAATTATGTAGGCTGTCCTAAGTGTCAGCACTGGGCCATGCTGATGGTGGATCCTCAGCTCCACTTGCGTACGTGACTAAAAGACTCCTCAGGGTCCTGTTGCTGGTGACAGCACCTTATCTCCAGGGGTGCTGGGGAAGAGTGAGAATGGCGGAACGCTCACTTGTTAGTCTTCTTGAAACAGCTCAGCATGTTCGCCAGCCAGCAGCATCATCTTCGTATAAGATAACCTGAACATTCTACGTACTTAATGAGACCACTGGAGTGTCTGTTCCAATTACCTTTTTGGGGAAAAAGAATGGAACATGCTGGCATGAATGAATAGCAGCTGAGTGTTCATTTAAAAGGTCAAGTCTATTCAGTCTCTCCCCTTGGTGCGCTGGTCTCACTGCCCCACTCTTGGCACTTTAATCAGATGCTTGTTTCGCAGTCCAATGTGGCACACCCCGGGTTCGATGGGGCCAGTACATTGTGCATTTATTTGGATTAGCATGTCTTATATTAAGTTTTCTTTTCAAAGAGGTTTATGCAGAGCAACAGATAATGAAGTTTCTGCTGCAGTGCCATCAAGAGGCAGGCAGAAAAGCATTTGCTGGACAGAACACGCTTTAAGATTGTGACTCAAACAAGTGAGCCCAAGCCTGCCTGGGGAGTGATTTTCTTAAAACAGTAGTGACAAAATCTCATAGAGATGCAAAGACGATGCCTGGAAGCCTGGAGCCATCCTTCATTTTGGATGACCGCTCAAGATTGCAAATATTTGTGGAGAAGTTACAAGCTGCCAATAGCGGCGTGGAACTTACAGTGGAAGCATAATTTGAGTGTTAGACAAGGATGGCAGGGCAGAGCTTCGTGATTAAGTTAATATATATTGATATTTCTCCCGTTGTTTTGACTTCCTAGGCTGTTTAAATTCACTCTTGCCACAACAAAATACAAAAGAGGCTGCAATGACATTGATTTTTTGGAAATCTTGCCTCTGAAAGATAGTGTGTTTTTTGTTCTGTGTACGTGTGTGTGCTTGCACTTCAGCATTGACAGGAAGGCAGAAATGTTACAACTGTGGCACAAATAATTATGTGAAATTGGTAAGCATAAATTAGCAAGGGAAATGCATTTTGATTGTGAACATAAATCAATTTTATGTGTTATGAAATTGCCACCATTTGAGTTTGCTGAGGTGACTTATTTCTGGCAGCTGTAAGCACATGATAGTTTGAAAATAGACACTCTGGTGTCTCAGGTCTTCATCAAAACCTGGACTCCTTGATTCGTAGGGAGAAAGACCGCAAGTGTGAAGGGGTTTGTGTGTGTAAAGAAACGCCCATTTCACACTCTTTGACCTAAGGCAAGCGAGATTTGACTCGGCCTACATTCCTTCAACAAGGCTTTAGCCACACAGATTTAGCCCCTTTGTTTAGCATGGCCTGCAATACCTGTGCTTCCAATTCAGAAACAAATTTAGCTGCAGACTTCCAGCCTATTGCATCATGAAACATGCCTCATCATAATTGAAAAAGACTTGTTTAGTTTTAGCAGACAGACAATACCCTATTATCTGGCCATCTCGCTATTATCTAAATGGAAAGAACCAATAATAACTATAAACAGAATGTCTACAAACCTAAACGTTAGTCTCTGCATTTTATACTTGGAGTTTCTGAGGTTGGGGGCGCGGTGCATCTATAGATGCATAGATTAGATGCATCTATATCCAAATGTGAATGCATATATTATATTCACATTTGAATATAGATGCATCTAATCTAGGGATTTTCAATATTCAAAACAAAGTAATAATGCTTCTCTTAGGAAACCCAAGTCAGAGAATCCAGCAAGTTGTCTTTCTTCCCCGGATTGTAAGCCCTGCTCAGCCCTTCCCTCTCTGCAGGCAGACAGCCCTGGCCAGGCGGAAAGCCGCAGCAGCCTGCGGAGCGCTGGAGGACTGCGTTTCCTCTCTCAGTCTGTTTCTGTGATTGAACACTTTTTGGGAGCAGAGACAAGTCACCTGACTGTTTTGGTTTGGAGGGACTGCTGGTTAGACTGTAGGGAGCAAAAAGCAGCAGAGACCAAGATGGTGATCATGAAGGAGTGTGACCTATCAACTGTGCCAAAAAGGACTTTAAAACAACACTGGCTGAGCAACACTGACCCCAGCTTGCTCTTAGAAGTGCTGGCTCTTTCCTCTTGAGGATGGCGCGTGCCCTGGACCTGGAGGCAGGACAGTGGGGCCAAGAGCACAGCCTCTGGGGCAGACTGCTGGGGTCTGAGTCCTGGCTCTAATTCCATAGCTGTGTGACTTTTGGCAAAGTATTTAACCTCTTTCTGCCTTGGTTTCCCCACCTGTGAAACGGGGAAGATAACAGTACCCACCTCAGAGGTCTGTTAAATGAAATAAGGTAATATATAGAAAATGGCTAGAAGAGGATTTGGCACATTGAAAAAACAGTATGTGTCTTAGTTGTTTATCTATATATAGATAATTCAGAATGCAGCAATCACCCCTCATATCTGCCTTCAGGAAATAGCTATAATGGTAACTTCATATCTAAATCTATATCTACTCTTTGATTTGGGAAAAAAAGTTTCAGTATTTCTTCCACAAATGACTTTTAATTGTTTTTATTTTTCTAACCCCAGAGTGGGGTAAATATTTCAGTCAAATTTCTGAAAACTTTATAGGATTCTCAAAAATGAATGGGGAAGTTGAGCTATCTCGAAAGTAGGTAGCACCCTATGAGTCTTGAGGAGAAAACCAATACTGGGAGTTAAAATGAACCCAAATTATTCTAAATTGAAGCAGGTATTTAAAATGCTTTTTTAAAAAGGATAAATACAAACAAGAAATCAAAGATGAAATGATTGGAAGGCCTGAAGTTGTCATTGACAGATAATGTGATGATGTACAAACCACAAAGAATTAAACCATTGTGACTAAAAGCAGAGGCCAGTGAAGTTTTCAGATACAATATTAACTAAAAAAGAGCAAAGGCATTTCTGCATACTAGTAGTAACAGCCAGAAGACTTTTAAAATCCAGGATACCCCCTATAACAACCAACACCTATAACAAAAGCAACATATGTAGCAAAGAATACAATGAATATTTAAGAAAAAATATAAAAATCTGTTATGGATATTTAGAAATAAAACAAATATATGTTGAATCCTTTCATACTCTGAATAGGATAATTTATCACAATAAAGATGTCAATATTCCCAGATTAATCTATACATTCAATGCAAATCAAATGTCCAATTAAAGTACTAGTTAAATTTTTTTTAGACAGAGTCTTACTCTATCACCCAGGATAGAGTGCGGTTGCGCTGTCTTGGCTCACTGCAACCTCCGCCTTCTGGGCTCAAGTGATCCTCCCACCTCAGCCTCCCAAGTAGCTGGGACCAAAGGTGTATACCACCACACCCGGCTAATTTTTTGTATTTTTTTTGGTAGAGACAGCGTTTTGCCATGTTGCCCAGGCTGGTCTCAAACTCCTGAGCTCAAGTGGTCTGCCTTCCTTGGCCTTGCAAAGTCCTGGGATTACCAGTATGAGCCACTGTGCCTGGCCCAGCTGGATTTTTTTTTTTTTTTTTTGTAGCTCAGTGAATGTATTCTAAATGTACATGAGAGGACAAAGGTCCATGCATAGCTAAGTCAACTTTATGAAAGGAGAGATGTGCCATAAAGTTATAGTAGTTAAAACATGTGGGCTCTAAGAACAGACAAATAGGCCAATGGAGCAAAAGACCATCCTCAGAGATAGAACATTGATTTGATAAATTTTGTGGGTGGTAGTAGAATCAATCAGGAAGAGGCTGTCTTTTTAACAGATGTGATGGAGAACCTGGCTTACTACACGGAGAAAAATAAAACTGGATATCTCACTGGAACCACCTGTGAAGGTGGACTCCATGTTAATTGCAGAGCTAAATCTGAAAGGTAAAAAGTTAATAGAAAGTAATGTTAGGGAATCTTTGTGACCCAGGATGGGGGAAGACTTTTTAAAACACTAAAAGTACAAAAAGTACATAAAGGCAAAATTGGATTACAGTAAGATTAGGCGCTCTGTTCAACAAAAGATGTCATGGATAAAATCAACACTAAGAGATTGAGAGATGATATGTAGGATGATAAGCTGATGAGATTAATACCTAAAAAATCTTGAGACTCAGCAAGAGAAAGACAAGAGCTCTAAAAGAAAAATGAGATATGAATAGCAAATTTGTATAAGATGAACCCAAATTAAACCAAACAAGCAATACAAAGAGATGCTAATTTTTTTGAAATTAAAGAAAATGGAAATTCCCGTATAACTGACAATAATTAGGAAGCTGGGTGATATGTCGATGAGGGTGAGGGGATACAGGAACCCTCACGGGGGGAATAGAGACTGAGATTGTCATTGTGAAGAGTAATCAGAAAGTACATATACATATACCCTACTGTCAAGCAGTTCCCTCCTAGGTGCATATCCCAGAAACTTCTTCCAGGCCAGCTCCAAGGATGCTCATCACAGCATTGTTCATGGTAGAGGAGAGATACATATCAAGGCAGGAATGGATAAATAAAGCATGATGGACTCACACTGTGAATTACAATGACACATTTAGAAGCAACAGAACAGATCTACCCAGCACAGCATGGCTAGATCTTAAACCCATAGTGTTCAATGTAGAAAGAAACTGAATGAGGTCTATAGCACAATACAGTATTGGTAGAGTGAAATACATGTAAACAAATCAAATAACATGTTTTACAAGATCATATGTAAATGAATGTATGTGTATGTGTTTGTGCACGCTCACCTCTCTTTCTTTCTCACATGTTTACATGGTTGCTTATGGGAGAAAAGGACATAGGAGTCAAGAATGGCACAAAAATGGGGCTGTGTATGAACTTAATGGTGTAAGTGTGCCCATAAATAAGGCTTGTAATTAACTCAACTCTCTGCACATGAGGTCAACGCTAAAGGGCTGGAAATAAACATTTAAAGAGTTTAGGAACCAGCCTCTACCATGTCCCTACCAAAAAACCCTGTTAAAGACCATCCAGCAAGTCTGCCTTGCATACAACTCTGCTGCTGCTGCGAGCAGCAACTCTGATTTCTCCTGTACTGAGGTTGATGTAACTTTATTTTTGGCATACAGCCACTTTTCCACAAGTGGAATATCAAGGCATTCCTCTCCACTACAGCAATTTGGGAATTTCATTTAGCTTCATTATGATAAAAGTTCACTCAACCTGAGTGCATGATAAGCAACTTCTATTGCATTTTCCATATTCGTGTATCTAAGGAGAAGGCAAGTTGCTCTCCAAATTTATGCAGATGCTAGAATTCTAAGATGAAAAATAGTGGGAAAAACAGTTCACAAGTCTCAGATGCTAAATAACAACAGCGAGGATTCAAAAACTGTTTCCAGATTTCCAGAAAATCTTTAACTTCATCAAGAGATAAATCAAATTGCAGGTGCTATTGACAGCTATTAAAGCTGGAGGATGGCACATCTTGATTGGGAAAAGCAAATTAAAAGAGGCAGCCAATTAACCCTTTATGCATGTATCATTTAACCTATTTTCACAGACTTTTTAGTGTTTTATTATGGTTTCTAGAAACTTAATTATTAGAGGTCACCATTTTTTAAAGTCAAATTTATCTATTGAAAACCCTAAATTTGGCTGGGCACAGTGGCTCACACCTGTAATACCAGCACTTTGGGAGGCCAAGGTGGGCAGATCACGAGGTCAAGAGATCGAGACCATCCTGGCCAACACAGTGAAACCCCGTTTCTATTAAAAATACAAAAATTAGCTCGGTGTAATGGTGTCTGTCTGTAATCCCAGCTACTTGGGAGGCTGAGGAAGGAGAAGTGCTTGAATCTGGGAGACGGAGGTTGCAGTGAACCGAGATCGTGTCACTGCACTCCAGCCTGGCAACAGAGTGAGACTCTGTCTCAAAAAACAAAAAACAACAACAAAAAACAAAAAAAGCCCCCTAAATTTACAAAGAAAGGAAAGATAAAAACATAAATGGAGTACATCACTCTCCTTTCTGAGATGCATTAGAAATTTTTGGAAACTAGAATATTCTATGTGCATTCAGAAATGCCATGTATTTATTGTACCCTCTAGATGGCTACCAGTGAGTATTAAATAAAATACTCATTGAAATAAAAGGTTGATTAAGCTCAAAATGGTAATGGATGTCCATGTTACACAGGGTATTTCTCAAAAGCATTTCTTATGCAGGTAATTTGTATGCATTACTTTTATAGTTTTCATTCATTCATTGATTCACTCATTCATTCATTCATTCTTGAGTCTTTCATTCGTTAAGTATTGCGTGCCTATTCCATGCCAGGGACTGTTCAGCCTTTGGTGGCACCCTCACTGGCCTGCTTGTCCACTGCAGGGGCCATGCCTATCTGTAGTCCCAGAACCAGCAGAGTCCACAGAAATAGGATGCTCTTAACTTTTAAGGGGACATTAGGTCCCGTCCTCCAATTCCATTGAGACGTTGCGCACATTCTTTTTCAAGACTTTTTAGGGAGGTCCTTTTTCTGACTTCCTGTATCTCTGTACCCTGTTCTTGACTCAGTATTTAATACCAAGTGTTCAATAATATCAGTGCAGTTGTATTTCTTACTCTTTGTGACATAATGCAGTTTCTATCATTCTTCAGTACCTGAGCAGGGGTGGGTGGGTGGGGGCGGGGTGGGGGGGAAGAGCAGTGACTGTTACTCTGTATCAGGCACTGTTCTCAACATTTCACATGCTTTTAGTCAACTTGGCCTTACCGTGACCCTCTGAGGAGCTAGAAAAACACCCAGCTCATATCACTCAGATGCTAAACAACAAGTAAGTCAAAAACTGCTTCCAGACTTTCAGAAAATCTTTAACTTCATCAAAGGGATAAATCAATTGCAAGTGCTATTGTCAGCTACTATCATAATAATTAATATTAGCCCCATTTTACAGATAAGAAAGCTGAAATCTAGGAAGTTTAAAAGATGTGCTCAAGGCTGCATAGCCAGAAAGTAAAGGAGACATGAATTTCACGACGAGACATGGTTAAGTGTATTCGCCTTTTCCAAATGAATCTCCATTCCTTTAGAGATGACCTGGAGGATAGAGGATACTGTGTCCAGTCTTCTTCCCTCCCTCCTGCTGCTCTGAGGTGATGTCACCAATGCCCCAGTGCAGATCCCCTGTTCCAGCAAACAGGTCCAAACTAGTGTTCTGAAATCAGGGGTCCTACATTTTGGTGGGAGAGAGCCCCAGGGAAGGAAAGAGGGATAAGTTTGGGATGCAGAATGGTCAGATGATAGATATGAAGGTTCTACATGAGGGAGGGTAGATGCTGCTCAGTAGAGGCCACGGGGAAAATATTAGTGCTAATTGGACAAACTGGGCTGGTGAACCTGCAAGTCATCCTGGGACAGGAGAGCCTCGCCCCCTTTGCTTCCGCTCATCTGTTTTGATGGAAGGCCTCGCTCTCCAGTTTCCTGCCATTCCTACCCCATTGAAGGGGATTTTGTGGAGGGCTAACACTTCATTTCAGAAACTTGGGATAGATTGACTCTGACTTAAACTCTAAGGTGTACCTTGCCAAACTGGCCATAACTTATGTTATTTGGCAGTGAAGAGTAGCAATGGAGAGTTCATGCTTATTTTCTTCTTTTCCCTCTTCTTAAGCAAGAGGTTTCTTGTATGTAGACTAACTCTCATAACTAACATTTTGATGAAATTAGAAGCATACATATTAATGCCACTTGTTTTTCCAAATTTCCCAGAGAATGGTCTTGAAGTACAATGTTGTAGGTTCTGTCAAACTCACATGTCGGCTAGGAGCTGCTTGAGAGCTGAATTTATTATCTGAATAGCTCCTTGTGCCCCGTCCGCACCCGTGTGGACCCGGCAGTGTCGCCCAGAGTCTGCTGGTGCCACCCTGTCAGGAATCCTGCCTGTGCCTTTGGCTCATGGCTGCTGATTGAAGTCTGTGGCATATGTCCCCTATATATAGAAATGCACATATCTATACATGGCTGTGGAGCTACAGATAGGCACACTGACACCCCCACACGTGAATCTGTGCAAATTTTTTTCTTGACTTTTTCCTTCAACCCAGTGATTTCCTAACGATCTGTTACCCATCTAAGACAGATTGCTTTTCATGGTTCAGCAGTCCCAGCACAGACATTCATTTTAATCAATAGAGCAGTCAAAAGAAATAATAGATTTACTTGTTTTTTTCTTTTTTTACATTTAATTGGAAATTTTCAAGTGATTACCAACTTGTGTAGATCTCAAAGTTTAGGAAGCACTGTTAGCTAAGCACATGGGCCTGGCATAAGTGCACACACGTCACCAGGCAGGATGTGGGTCTGCAGAGAGGCTGGGCTGGGGTGGAATGATTCAAACTGTTCCTGTGGAACAGCCTAGTTCCCCTCATTTCTCTCTTACATCATCAGCACTAAACTCCGAATTCCCAGGCATGTGTCTAGGACCCAGGGCCTATCTTTCATCCTCACCCTCATTGCCAATACCTTACCCAGGCTGTCCCTAGGACCAGGGCCTATCTTTCATCCTCACCCTCATTGCCAATATCTTACCCAGGCTGGCACCATCATTCCCTTGTGCTGCTGTACATCTGGGCTCCTTGCCTTCAGTTCTTCTTCCAACTGTTCTTTGAATTAGCTTTCTAAAGAAAAATAAAACCATGCCACTTCCTTACTCAAAAACTGTAACTCTCCACTGCCATGTGGCCTTGAGCTTGTTACTTAAACTCTGGATGTCAGTTTTTAAATCTGCAAAATGGGAATAAGAAGTCCACATCCTTAGCAAAGCAGGCAGAGTTCTCAGCCTCTACTGAGTCAACAAGTCTCTGAACACCCTACGCCTTTTCCTGTAACTCTGTCTCTATGGCAAACTCGTACCCTTCCTTCAAGACTCAGGTCAGATGCCTCCTCTCCTGCAAAGCCATCACTCTTTGGAAAATTGTGTCCCAGTTCCAGGTTCCTCCTGCCTGTTTGCTGGGCACTGTTTGATGACAACACTGGCCATTGGTGGCCTCTGGGCTGTAGGCTCCATGATGGCAGTAGTGTGCCTCGTCTTTCTGTCCACCACAGCACCCAGCACAGCGTCTAGTGCAGAGTCCAGCACACAGCATGGATGAGCGAGCAAAGTGTATGACCTGGAAGGAGTCTGGATCAGGTAGCTATGTCTCAGCACTGCTCTTCTTTATGTGAAAGTCTTGCTTGGCTAAGAAACTTAGATGGAAGTTATCCTATTGGTTGATGTCAGTTGGATTCGAAAATCCTCCTAGATCCCTGCAGGCAAATTATTAAGAGAGAAAACCACTCTGGGGGCCAATCTGGAATGGTTTGGAAACCTTTCTGTATTCTCCTTTGATGCACTTAAAATGTGTAAATCATTTGATGGGCCGCCCTGTATTTTGCTAGTAGGACTATGATTTTATGAGGTGCATGTTATCACTCTCCTTTCACTGGGGGAGAAACTGAGGCCTTAGAGCAGTAGCTCCTCAGCTGTGTTTGCAACATTACTTGGAGCAGCCTTAAAAAGACTCCTGCTACCCAGACCAATTATATCAGAATGCTGGGGGTGGGCCCAGACGTCAGTTTTGTCAGAGCTCCTCACGCGGCTCCGATTTGCAGCCAAGTTGCGAACACCGCCCTAGAGAATTTAGATTCCATATCCATGGTGACTGCGAGGCGGTAGAATCGATGCTAGAACCCCAGTCTTCGGTGCTAGGCCTACTTCCAGGACTCGCACTGTCTCTTTGTTATGACCGTGCACTTACTACAGAGAATCAAGCTCCAGCCCAGAGCGTCTGCTCCCTCTGCTGTGGCAGGGGAGGGTCCTCAGGTCTCTTTTTCCTCAACTGTAAACTAGAGACACTGAAAATTCTCTTACAAAGCTTCTGTTTGAATCCAATGACATGAGGCCCTATAGATGGGAGCAACTTTTAAATTAGAGGGTTGTGTAATATTATAAAATGAAGAAATAGTAATCCCATCATGAAGATAGATCGCTTTGGGCAGATTGGCTTCTTATGGGAGACTTGGTGTGATCCTGAGGCTGCTGGAGCTTTGAGGTGGACGGATGCAGCATTCCCCTCCACGCAACCGTCTGGGAATGGGAATTTTCAGCACCAAGTGTGTAGAGCTGTCCTTGAAGTCTCACCTGAGACAGGGTGTCTTCTTAGTATGTTGTTCCAGTCAGCTTTCTGCTGCCGAGGATATAGTAATTTGCCTACCCCTGAAAAGAGACCAAACGCAGACAGAGTATTCTGCAGGCAAAATCATACTTAGAGTGTCTCAGGTTATCAGAGTAAGTGGTAGTTGTCTGATTATAAAGTGGGAAGATATTATTCAGACATGGATGTATCTGTAATCAGCAATGATGAAAAAGGAGGTATACAGGAAGTGAATGGTAATTAGAGGGGACTTGGGGGACATTTTTGCCTAGGTGTATTGAGTCTCTTTTCTGCCTAGAGAATGACCCATTGCTTAGAATTTCCAGGGACCTGGGGACCCATTAGCATTGCAATTGTCATATAGCTTGGAAATGTGGATGCAGGCATTCTATTTTTGGAAGGATTCAAACAGCGTCATTCTTGAAAAGATCTTATAAGTTTGGTATCTGATCAAGAAAAATACCGAATAAAAACCTGGTCTTCACCAGCAGTTGCAGAGGATAATTAGGCTAAAGCCTCCTCTTGCCTGTGTTCAGGAGAGTTGTTCTGAGAAGTCTGAGACTGAAGGGATTTTGAGATGAAGAATTGCACTTCCAAGGGAAGGAAGACAAGTAATTTGATCTGGTTGTGGGACTATCAGACCGAAAGCATGGAGACCTGATTCAATTTCGCATCTGCCAGCTGACTGACTTGCAAGGTCATCTTTTTGTTTTTAGGCTTATTTAGCTCTTAGCTACTAAACAGACATATATTGAGAATCATATATTGAGAGTCAGAAGAAATGTTATCTGACTCTTGTGAACCCTGATACTTAACATTTAACACATAAGTATATTTGATGGCTTATAAAAGAGCCCAGTTTTCTACCCTGACCGGTGGCCCTAGTGTCTCAATAAAATAAGCGTCTGAAAGTTCATGGTGTTCTGGGAACATGGCCCCAGTGTGAACAGTGGGTACACACGTGCACAGAAAGCCACCATCGTTACTTCAGTGACTAAGAGACCTCTTTTTTTGTGATGATATATAGCCTGACCTCAGGAACTGAGGATGTGCAAAGACCCTCTCCCTAATTACGATCGCTGCTTCTTCACTGGCAGCAAAGCACAGCCAACCTTGTTTCATATGCAAATTGCAGGAAACGTTCCCCCCACCCCCCCAGTCCCTGTAGCTTCCCTTGATTTAGGAAGTCATTCATAGCCCCACTATTGTCTGTGTCGAGGGGGGCTGGGGGGGAAGGAACATTCACAGGCCCTCCTCACCCCTTTAAATGGATGTTTAATAAGCTTGGAAATGCGATTGTCTCCAAGAAAGCCAACAAGGGAGAATCAGAGCCTGTTTGCTTAGATGAATATGAAACTTTAACATAGTCCAACAAGACCCCTGCAATCCCTGCTAAATAAGATTTGATTTCTCTTTAAGCTGTTTTTAATAGCTGGAATTACAGAACATTGTGTTTACCAGCTAATAGGTTTGTGAGCAGGCGGCTGGCTTTGTCTTCAGGGTGACACCGTGTACACCTGTATCCACAGAGCCACCCCTCCCGTCGGCGGAAGCTTATTGCTTCTGGAGCGCCTTCCCCGTCTGCTTCTCTCTCTCTCCCTATTTTACCATCATGTCCCTGTCCCTGTCTCTGTGTCTTTCTTTCTCAATATGTTTATTTTGTCTTTTAGGGGCAGGGGGCGCAAAGCAGTTTTATCCAAATTCTGCTTTTAGTCTGTTATGTTTTAGAACCAGGAAATGGGGGAAAAGAAAGAGTCCTAGACAACTTAGCTCTGATAATTCATTAAGAGAAATGTAGGCCCCAGGCAGGCCAAACGTTAATTGCCCCCAGGAGACCAGGCCTTCCACTGTGCATTTTGTTCTGGGATGTGGCCCAGATCACAAAACACACAAACTTACAATCTAAGCCTCATACCATGCGGAAGAGTCAGTCAGCTCTTTAAACCTGTGTCTTCCACCCAAAAATACGAACAACAATTAGTTATAGTGATCAATATTAATAAAAAATAGTATTAGTGTTATCTTTGAGCACTAACAATGTGTCCAACCCTGAATTTTCTATGCATTTAGTCCTCTTGACTGCTTTTCTATATGGATGGAATCATTCCCATTTTACACATAAGGGACCTGAATGACTTCCTCACACTGAGGCTGAGGCAGAACTTGCAAAGGGCTGAGCAGGACTTGAACACAGGACCATCTGACTTCAAATGCGATGCTCATAGACTACTGACAATAGGCACCTGCACGGTGTGGGCTGCCTCAAGAACTCTTCTGAACACTGTGTCTGCATTTACACATCCAATCTTTACAACAACCCTATGTGGAAGGCACTTTCATTTGTTCCCATTTTCCAGCGAAAGAAACAGGCACAAGAGGTTATGAACCTTGCCCAAGCCACATAGCCCTGGCTGGACGTGAGGTATGGGGCTGTGAACCCAGGCATGCTGCTCCAGGGTCTGAGCCCTGGGACCTTGATGCGATACTACCTCCCCGCTAAGCTCCTAAACTTGGAGAGAGCTTCTGCAGCACCTGAATCCACTCAACAAACGCATGTTAAACACCTATGAGATTCCACACTGTGTCCGGGTTAGGAGACAACTAGAAACACCACTCCTACCTTGGGGTTGAGTGGGTGGGTAGGGAAGTGCAAAGGGGCTGCCCACTCCCCTTTCCTAAATGCCTTTCTGCACTGATTTTGAAATTTCTGTCTTTAAATGAAGGCTGCTAAGGCTGAGATGTCCTTTTGTTATGTGCAGTTATTTGGGCCAACTTCTACACTACACAGGATGGGTTGCCCCTGGTCCAGTGCCCTTCTGAGGATGGTCTTGGTCCCTATGCTAGAGAGCACAGTCCACAAGTGAGTGGAGAGAGGCTGAGTGAGGAAAGAAACCCATAAACCCAATAATGTACCCACCTTCATCCATCTATACACCCGCCCACCCATCATCCATCCATCCATCCCCCCACCCACCCATCGTCCATCCACCACCCACCCACCCACCCATCCACCCACTTATCCACCCATCGTTCATTCATCTTCCCCTCTACCCACCCATCATCCATCCATCTATCCTCCCATCCACCCACTTATCCACCCATCATTCACCCATCTACCCATCCACTCACCCATCATCCATCCATCCACCCACTCACCTATCCACCCATCCACCCTTCCACCCATCCTCCCATCCATCTACCCTTCCATCCATCCATCCACCCACCTATCTACCTATCCACCCACCCATCTGCCTATCCACCCATCATTCATCTATCTACCCATCCACTCACCCATCATCCATCCATCCACCCACCTACCTATCCACCCATCCACCCTTCCACCCACCCTCCCATCCATCTACCCTTCCATCCATCCATCCACCCACCTATCTACCTATCCACCCACCCATCCGCCTATCCAGCCATCATCCATCCATCCATCCATCCATCCATCCATCCATCCATCCATCCATCTATCCTCCCATCCACCCACTTATCCACCCATCATTCATCCATCTACCCACCCACCTATCCACTCATCCACCTTTCCACCCATCCTCCCATCCATCCACCCATCCACCCTTCCATCCATCCATCCACCCATCCACCAATCCATCCATCCATCTATCCATCCATCCATCCATCCATCCATCCATCCATCCATCCATCCATTCATCCATTCATCCATCCATCCAAAGTGAATGGGCTTTTTGGCTCCTGTGTTAGAGGGGCCATGTTAGAGGCAGGTACTCAATACAGTCCAGTGGGGAATCAACAGAATAAGTGGTTTTCCTAGAAGGAGACAGAGTTAGAAAAACCTTCACAAAAGGCTTTGTGATCTTTTGGCATCTTCTTGAAAGGGGAGATGGCAAGAGTGGTTCATGAATATTTAGAATTCTCTGGAAACGTCTTTGGGACCTGGAGCGGTGGTATCTTTTCTCTTTTGATCCTGCCTGTGCTCGCATCACTCATCACACCTCACCCATCGAGGCAGCCTCACGTCTCCCTTTACTCACCTTGTCAGGTTCCCCTTCCTCATTCACAGTGTGTCATGGGAACGTGAGAAATAACAGACGCAGCAAACAGTATGGAAGCATATTAATAAATCATTTTAAAGTATTAAAATTGATATTGGGCTTCTCTGCAATATTTTATCTTTTATAATTTATTAAGCATGTTATTTGTCACCTGGTTAAGCAAGAACAACCAATATTTCATTGGGGGATCCGATTTCTCAACGTGGGATGGAAGGGGTGGAGTCCTTCCCATGGAGAGTGACAGGATGCCAGCCTGAATGTCAGCTGGCAGCTTGACCTTGTGGTTTCTTAGTTTGTTTATGGATTATGATGACAGCCCAAAGCCCTCTGAATACCCAGGACAGGCAGAGGTATGAAAGGTATGAAGAGTGCACATACTTTCTCTCCTTCATGTGTCTCCCTTCTCCTGGGGCAAGATGGGGGGTGGGTGATTCCCACTGATGCTGTCCAGTCTCTCCTGCACTTGCCGTCACTCACTGAGTAGCGGTGGAGTCCTCCGATATGCCAGGCACGGTTGGTAGCAATAAGCACACATCATTAAACAAAACAAACCATGGTCCCGGCCCTTGTGGGGCTTATCTGCTAGTGGGAGGAGATAGATAATAAAAAATAAGCACATCGAATCTGCAAATGTGATAGTAGATTAGCAGGTGGTAAGTGCTGTGTCTTAGCTAGAGCTGCTAAACGAATGACCATAACCTGGGAGGCTTAAACAACAGACCTCTATTTCTCACAGTCTGGAAGCTGGGAAGTGCAAGATCAAGGCTTGGCAGAGCTGGTGTCTGGTGAGGGCTGCTTCCTGCTTTGCAGATGCCTGTCTTCTCCCTGAGTCCTCATGTGGGAGAGAGGGGAAGGGTTCGAGGGAGGGAGAGAAAAAGAGAGAGACAGAGAGAGGGGGCAAGCTCTCTCTTGTCTCTTCCTATAAGGGCACTAATTTCATTCATGAGGGCCCCACCCTCATGACCTGATCACCTCCCAACGGCCTCACCTTTTAATACTCTCACTTTAGGAGTTAGGGCTTCAACACAAGAATACTAAAAAGACAAAATGTTCGGTCCATACCATGCTATATAGTACCAAGGATAAAAAAGAAAGCAGCAGAGAGTGTGGGGTGGGCTGGCCGGTAGCCCTGTGGTAAACAGCAATGCTATTTGCTACACACCTTGTTTCTGCGTTTTCCTCGCTGAACGGCATTTGGATCTCAAAGAATTGGAGCCATGTATATTGTCCCACGTTCACAGATCCATGAGGTGTCTCTCAGAAAGGAAAACATCATCGAGGGTCGACTTGTCCTGGCCTGTGACACCCCCTTCTTCCACTGCCCACCTGTTGCCTGTGCCGCCAAGAAGGACTGTGCTGGCTCCTGGGACCTTCCCTCCCATCTTTCCAGGAGGAAGAGCCGGGTATAGGTTGGAGAACAGTCCATAGGTGGGGCTGCAGCGCTGTCCCCTCTTTCCAGAGGATGTCAGGGAAAGCCAGTGGACCGGAAGTTGGTGACGTCTGGCAGTTGCTGACCACATCTAGCAAGCCGAGGAATAAAGCTGCTCGGCAGCACGGATGGCAAATGGCTGTGTCTGGACAGCTGTGTGGCTGTCAGCCGTTTCCTCTTCAAATTGGTGCCGCCCACTCCTCAATGCCTGGCTTGGGGTTATCTCTGGACAAGCATGTCAAACCAGGAGCTTCATTCCTGGAAGCTGCGGTGAACTTCTGGAGTGAACAAGTGTGTGGATGTCGGCCTCCCAGAGCTCCTGTTTAGCTGATTCTATGGGCACGGGTCTCTGATCTGAAGCATCTCACCGACTGCATCTATGAGTCAGGCTGTGCTTCTAGTTTCTGGTCATAGGGCACCTCAGAGATGGAAAACTAGGCAGAACCTGGACACCCCACCTTTGTAAGCCAGCAGAGCCACTTAAGGCAGAGCTTCGGGGGTATGGGGTAGTTAGGAATAAGTGAATGAAAGAAGGAAGGAGTTTATAGTTAGCATGCAGAAACGTACACAGTCTTGGTGTTTATTAGATTTATCACAGTCTTAGGAGGAAGATCTGGCTTCTCTGGTGGAAGTGTGTCAGTCACACAAATGGCATCTACCATGTGTCTTGAAGTCGGGGAGGAATTGAGCCCATTCACTTAGGAGGTGAAATGGGATAGCAAGGGCTGGATGTTTTAGAGACAGCTCAGTCTTTACCAAAGGTGCCTTGTCCTAAGAATCTTTTAGGGAACTTGATACAAGTGTTCATTCTTGGGCTGTGCACCCCCAAACTAATCAACCAGCCCTCCAGGGGAGGAGCCTGGGAATTTGCCTCTTGAACCAGCACTCCAGTGATTCTTAGGAGAGGGAGCATGTGGCTCTCCACAGGGCGCACATTAGAATTAATCAAGGAGCCCTTGATAATTGCTGGTACCCTGGCCTCATCTTGGAGAGTCAGTTGTATTTCATCTGGTTGGGGGCTGCGTGTTGCAAGTTCTAAAAGCTCCAAGGTGTTCTTATGCGCAGGTAGGGGAGGCTCCTGTGCACACTAGACAGTTCAGGCTTCTGCGTAGAAGATGCAGGCGGAATCTCTTCCTTGCTCGCTCACTGTTTGCCTCTGGGTGGGGACTTCTGCTCGCGGAGCCTCACTGCATGAAGAGGAGGTAGTGGCCCCGCGTGGTCCAGTTGAGGGTCCTCTGGAAGAGTTAATGAGCCCCTGGGTGTGAGCACCCTCTTCCACTGACCCCAGCTTTGTGGAGTAAGCCGCCAGCCCTGCAGCACCCTTTGGGACTGTTTCTGCTCCTCTCCAGCCATTCTTTCTTCTGGGGTCTGTGCCTGTCTGGATGACAGATGCAAAGGGCACAAGAGTCTGGGACAGGCAGGGACCCAGGCAGGTTCTGACTGCTGCTGTGTGTCAGGTAATGAGGAGGGAGGGCTCTGGGCAGGCAACCGCTTCCACGCCGCCTTGTCCACCTCCACATTCTCCTGACTTATTACATTGTAATAAATTGAACCATTCCACTTCATTATTTCATATATGAGGAGATTTATAGATTGTCCTGGTGGCTGAAGAGGCAGTGATTAAGGAAGCAGCGTGCTAATGAATAAGGCTGGGCACAAAGCCGTTTTAATTAATGCACAGCCCAGGGGCTGTAAACCGCTTGCTGATAACAAACCTGCCCATCGAAGAGTTGAACTGACAACGTCCTACAGAATAAAGGCTGATGGTGACATGGGGGAGTCATTCAAGTGACAACTAAGGCTGCTAACCTCACTCTCTCTCCCTACTCCTGGGCTCACTATGGCAGAGCCACCCAATACATATTTATTTATTTTTTCCTGCAAAATAGTTACTACTCTCTGGTTCCCTGACACCCCACTGTCCTCCACCTCCCCATGGAGCATCCCAGATCATACTCAAACTTCCTGAAGGTTTGTCTGGTCAGATTCACGGAGCAGGATGCCTGTTGTTCTTCACAAAGCCCCAGTGATATCATTCTTTTCTCCCAAACTTCTTCCAGAGCTCTGGAGATTTAGTCAAGTCCAGTGTGCTTGAAAAGATTTTTTTTTTCTCTTTCCTTTTTCACTTTTGGTGGAACAATCCCTGTTGGCAGCTTGGCTTTGGAGGGTTTCATCTTACCAGCAACTTGGCTGCCATGGGCCTGGCTTCCCAGTGTGAAGGTGCAGGGTTCTCTGAGCGAGTCCACGCATTCTGCATCCTTGTCACACTGCTCTACACCCTGGAGTTTTCAGTAAAGGCTCTTTCCTGACAAATTAAGTCCAAAGGGTGACAGGAAACACAGTAACCTTTCTCTGTTCTTTTCATGGTTTCCTGCCAGGATTTGCTGTTTGGAGACGTGGGAACGCCGCACTGAGATGACTTTTCAGCCAGCTGATAACTGATGCTTTCGGCCACGACACAGAGCATTATTAGTAGTGCAACTGACTAACATGAAAAATAGTGATTCTCATAACAAAAGGAATGTAGCCACAATAAGAGAAAAATCCTAGCCAACAGAATGATCTGACGGAAAACGCTACTGATAATGAAATGGGGTTTATTGAATTAACTGTTCCATTTAGCAGACACATGAGCGGAACCCAGGATGGAAGAACGTAATCACCAGCGTGACTCCGGCGATGGAACTGAACTAGATGCGGAGACTGGGGAGCAGCAGAGTCAACTCAGTTATCATCTCGGCGGCCGGGCTGCCGTCCAGCTCACAGAAGCCATCTGATCCGGAAAAGATTTCCGACGCCTGCTGGAGTAAGTTTGGCAATAAGTTGTTATTGCATCTGGCCTCCTACCTACAAAAACTGCCCCGATGGAAAGGTGATACTGTGTGATGAGTTACCCCGTCCTCCTGCGACTGCTCTCTCTGTCATGTTTTCAGAGCAGCCCTCCCAGTCAGGAGAAGCAGTCGCATTCCATCTGGGGACGTCTGAGAGGAGATGCAGAAGCCAGCAGCTGATTTTCCTCCCCTGCCCCTTCCCTTGAATAAACACCCTTGGTGCATGCTGGCCCTGACTCCTGGCTGTCCCCTGTGGTGCACGGCTGGGTCCTGGTGGCTTCTCTGTGGCTGCAAGTCCCCCCCGGGTCTCTGATGTTTCTAGGCACCCCTCTACTCTTGCTCTCTGAGCTGTGTCTTTCCTGCTAGCGCTGTCTCCATTCTCCTCTCACACACACAGTCTTTTCTCCCCCACAGAAGGCAGCTGCAATATTTGCCTAAAAACTGGAAGCTTTAAAAAATTCCAGGAGGCTGAGGCAGGAGAATCGCTTGAAGCCAGGAGGTGGAGGTTGCAGTGAGCCAAGATCGCGCCACTGCACTCCAGCCTGGGTGGCAGAGTGAGACTCAGTCTCAAAAAAAAAAAAAAAAAAAAAAAAATTCCAGAAAAGTCTGGGTGGGTTGGGGAATTAATGTCTTAATGTAATATATTAAGAACAGATTAATCCAGAAATAACAGCAATAGTGCATTTTCTCCTAACCTTTCATGAACGATTCCCATATTATTTAAGTTACCTGCTTTTTTATGTTACCTCCCTCTGAGACTTAGAAAAATTGAGGCACCTAGGAGGTTTGTGACTGAGCCAGGATTAGTGGTACAGTAGAGGCAAGACAAAAAACGGTGAGACTGTAAGTAGGAGCTCGCCCATGAGGGACCTGTTGCCTTGGTGAGCTATACGCTACTTACCTCTGATTTTTAACGAGCAGTTCTGAGCGATCACTGGGCATTTTATGACTAAGATGGGGAGGAGCCTGAGGCCGAGAGCTTGGGCAGGAGGATGACCGGCAGAATTTTGTAATTTTCATGTAATTATACTACGTCCCACTTTCTGCAATATCCCCAGACTGCCGGTTGCCTGTCAGATATATTTTAGAAATGAAATTGAGGAGGAGAGTGCATTTGGGAAATAATAGAACTCAGTTCTAAGTAACACATTAAGCTTAATTTTTAATGGTGGAGAATCTTACGGACACACCATCTGTAAATGTGGACGATTAAGCAACACAAAACACAGGAATTTTGGTTGGCAGAGCACGCAGCATGGCGGCCCAGCATGCCACTAAAATCCAGGGAAAACGGCTTCTTAACCCACGCTTACCTGCAAAACCTACTCTGGCTCAAGTATAAGGAAAGGCCTGGCCGGGAAGGAGGACACCAAAAGAAACTGGAATCCAGCAGGAGGACTAAATAGGGACAGCTGTTTTTCTCCTTTGCCTGAGCAGCGCTGGCTCTTGAGAACTGCTGGAAACTAGGAAGAAAGAGGATGGGTTTATTTTCTGGGACCATAGCTGTCTGTGACACCTCTGTGGAGGGAGCAAACCTTTGTAATTGAGGTTTTTAAAGGATATATAGATATTGTTTATTTGCCCTTAAATTCACTCACACTGATCAGAATGTCAGTAATTTTGGCCATCTCCAGCTGCCATCTCCAGCTGCCTTCTGCTTCCTTGTATTCTTTCTAAGAGTGAACTTACTTAACCTTCCTTTTCCCTTCTTGCCCCTTAGATTATTTTGAAAGGCACCACCACTTCTAGAGGAGGTTCTCGTGTTTAATATGCTTTCCAGCACTTTCTTCTAGTTCCTGTACCATTGAGCTGACCAGAAAAATTGAATCAATACATCTGCTTAAAAAGATATGAAATCCAGTATGTAGAAAGATCTGTCAAAGGTCAATCAAAAAGGTGTGGCAACCGAGGAATACTATGCAGCCATAACAAAGAATGAAATAATGTCCTTTGCAGCAGCATGGATGCAGCTGGAGGCCATTATCCTAAATGAATTAATGCAGGAGCAGAAAACCAAATATCACATCTTCTGACTTATGTGGGGGAGCTAAACGTTGGGCATGGACATAAAGATAAGAACAGTAGAAAATGGAGGCTACTAGAGGGGGCAAGGAAGGACAGAAGAAAGGGCTAAACATCTACCTCTCAGGTACTATGTTCACTACCTGGGTGACGATTCAACTGAAGCCCAAACCTCAGTCATGCAATATATCCATGTAAAAACCTGACATGCACTGTGGGAGGCTGAGGCAGGCAGAAAGCCAGGAGTTTGAGACCAGCCTGGCCAATAGGGCGAAACCCCACCTCTACCAAAAAGACAAAAATTAGCTGGATGTGATGGCGGGCCCCTGTAATCCCAGCTACTCAGGAGGCTGAGGCACGAGAATCACTTGAACCCGGGAGGCAGAGGTTGCAGCGAGCCGAGATCACGCCACTGCACTCCGGTCTGGGCGAGAGTGAGACTCTATCTCAAAACAAAAACAAAAACAAAAACAAAAAATACCCCTGCACATGTGCCCCTAGAATCTAAAATTTTAAAAAAGGGGTGGCAAATTCAAAGGCCCGAGGGTACTGGCATTTCACATAAGTGAGTGAGATGATGGACATCCAGTGATGCCAAGTGGCTCACACTAAGACCAGGTGTGACACATCCAGCTGTTGTTACCTTTTACAGCACCTTTCCAGGTAAAGCCAAATGACTCCAAAATACCCAGAGGGCTGTCCGTTGTTCCACATGTGGTTGATTTGTGGTGCTGGTGGCTATGTGTGTCCAGACAAGTGCACCTCCCAGCTGCAGAGACAACCTGGCCTCGTGGCCAAGGAAGCTCAGTGGTGACACATTTCCCTGGTGACCCTCATGTCAGATGGATGTCTTTCAATCCCTTCCTCAGCAAACCATCTCCTATCACTAGCCAATCCTAAAATCTCTTCTTCCTCTGTTTTTTCTTTCCTCATTTTTCTATTTTTTTCCATAGGCTGTTTCCATACAGGCAGAGGCCAGTGTCATCTCCAGCACCTGGGAGACATAAAGAGCCAGTGGCCTTCCTCTGAGATAATCTCAAATGAATATGCTTGACCCAGATGAGGGAAGGATCACACAGACTCTGTCGAGGTATGTGGCAGTTGATAAATCATTTTCAATAAGCTATTATTCTCTTACTTAAAGCATTCTTGTTTCACTGTAAACAGTTGTTATTTTCTTAGTTGGGTTTAGAAAACATCCTACTATCCCCATCCTTGCAACTAGTTCTGATACATTTAGTATCTTAGTCACCTCTCAACTCCATGGACTCCATTTCCTAAGTGCCATGAGACATGTTCCTGGGGAAACCCTCGTCCCAGGCAATGATTTGAGAGCAGGAGGAGGGAAGCAGGGCCCAGTGGCTCTATAGTCAGGTCAGAGGCCTCAGCTGACCCCACAGGGGGTTCTGGAAGCTAGCTTCATCCTTCAGAGCTGTCCCTGATCAGTGCAACAGGCCAGGCCTTTATTCCGCCTTGCTGAGCCCTTAGCAAGGCTGCCTCTCTGGCAGGGGCCTTCCTGGGGAGGGACACAGCAGTGAGGTGGCTGCAGTGCTCCTGGGGGTGGGCTCCTCTGTCTGGGCCTGGGGTCTGGTTTGTGCACCAGGAAGTTTATGTAAGGGGAAGATTCCCACCTCATTTCTCTCTGGTCGAGATATTTTGTTTGTGAAGTCGCACAGGAGATAAGATTAACTTTTGGCTTTAAGAGTGTGTAACACTGAGACTCCAGCCTGGCTATGATGTATGGATGAAACATCAAGTTCTCTTTCTTTACACCCTCCCTCTTCACCCTTTCTGCTTGTTTTCTGTACAATTCTGTGACAATGTGCATGGTTCTCTCGCCACAAAACCTCTGCTGGCTCGCTGACAGCATTTTGTAGCTGTCTCTAAGTGACATCTAAAGCCTGTTGCAGGGAAACAGAATGACATGCCGCTATATTTTGGGGATACTTAGAGCATTATCTGAAAGCCTACTCAGGAAGAAGTTTACAACACGGGCTTGCCTGTGCTGAGGTTGTTAGCAGGTGCGGGCTCCTTCGCCCCCATGTCCCACTTAGGGAGGCTCACCTGGAAGGCCTCGCAGGACTGGATTCTCAATCTGTGCTTCACATTCGCCACCTGGTTCACCGGCGTCTCTCCTCAGGGGTCTCTCGCAGGTATGGCTGTGGTGGGTCGGCATCCAACGGCGGGGCAGAGATAAGCCACAGCGCTTCCAGGATCCCACGTAAAAAGAAAACAAAATTCAAAAGATGGTGCTGCGACCTGCGGTGTTGATATTTGCGGGGTGATGGATGAACGTGGCGAGCCAGGCAGTGTAGCCTGATCAGGGTGAAATGGCTGAGCAGAGGAGCAGCGAGTGAATCAATCATGGGACCCGCTCCACCCGCAGCTGGGTTCATCAGCTTCACAGCCTGTCTCTACAGGCTTATAAATTACCCCTGATGGAGGGCTGGCATGTTGGGCCAGGTTGTGGTGACTTCTCCAGCAGAGAGCAATAGGCTGCGGTGAACAGAAGCAACAGAACTTTGATGAACTCCGGTGAGATAGTTGGTGACGCTCTCCTGCTTGCTTTGATAAACCCATATATTTTGTGCCCAAGCTTAAATCCTCCAGCAAAAAAACAAAGACTTGGACTTAATTTAACATACCTATGTAGTGTACCATAGCACTGGAGAGCGTGGCCTGCTTCAGTCCTGGCCTCACTTGCTAGTTATATGACCCGGATGGTTTACCTAATTAACGTCTTTGTCCCTTGGACTCCTTACTTTTGAAAATGGCAATAAAATATATGGGGCTCCTTCCTTATGAAGCTCTTAGTTTTTCATAGAATTGAATTAGTTAATATTTATAAATCAGCATTAATAATTTTAGCAGTTGTAATTATGGGCTTAGATCGTATTGCCTGGTCAACCTCAACTCCACTCAGTTTTGGAAGACTAGCTCATCTCTTCCTTTGCTGATAAACAACATCCTCTATGTCACCCTAAATGACACGTAGCCACGTCTACTCTTACTTATTCTCTTTCAATCGACAAAATGAAGTGTGTCTTCTGTTCAAGGCCAGCCCTTCTGTCTGCGACTCTTCACCTCCCCTTCCCGGTCTTTCTGTGTTGACTCCGTGTCCTACATTGCCAATTACTGTTCTCTCTCTTCATGGTGTTTTGTTTCCTTTCTTTCTTCTTTTTCTTTTTGTGACAGAGTTTCACTCTTGTTGCCCAAGCTGGAGTGCAATGGCACAATCTCGGCTCACCACAACCTCCACCTCCCGTGTTCAAGTGATTCTCCTGCCTTAGCCTCCCGAGTAGCTGGGATTACAGGCATGCGGCACCAAGCCCAGCTAATTTTGTATTTTTAGTAGAAATCGGGTTCCTCCATGTTGGTCAGGCTGGTCTCGAATTCCCGACCTCAGTTGATCCGCCCGCCTTGACCTCCCGAAGTGCTGGGATTACAGGCATGAGCCACCGCGCCCAACCTGTTTTGTTTTCTTCCTAGTAGTCTCCCGTCCTTATCCTCTCTAGATATCTAACTCTCTCCAGTTCAAAAACAACAAACAAATTAAACAAACTTCTGTTGATTCTGAATCCTAATCTAGTTACTCTTGTATTTTTCTCTCTCATACTCACCTAAACATTTCAAAAGAGTGTTCTAAACTTTATGTCTCTACTTCCTCACCTTTTAGTCATTTTTCTGTTTTACCAATAGCATCTTAATTATTCTATTAAAATGTTAAAAGGATCCTGATCTGTTGAAATTATTCTAGCAAAGTCACCAGTGATTTTTTTATTGCCAAATCCAATGAACAAGTTTAGTCTTTATTTTTTTAGTTATTGCTGCTGATAATTCCTTTCTTGATCCTCTATTCTCTTGACTTACATTATGCCACATTATTCTGATTCCTTAAAGATTGCTTTGGGTTCTGTGTTTTTAGTGTAGTTCCTTCTAAGTAGTCTCTAGTATGATTTTAATTACATTGTTGCATGTAAGAATTCCTTAGAAGAATGTTTTTAAATTTCCAAACAGTAGGTATTTGTTTACTTATTTTGCTGTCCTTTTTTTGTTGTTGGTATCTAGTTTTATTACATTCAAGTCAGAAAATGACCTGTGTATTTTGGAACATGTTGAAGTTTTCCTTTTAGTTAAACTATGATCATGTTTTTATCAATGTTTGATGGGCATTTGAAAAAATACATATTCTCTTCTTTGTATGTATACGCATATATGCAGATACATATGAGGTTTGTTAATCATGTTATTCAAATACCGTCTACCATTACTTTTTCGTCTATTTGGTTTTTCAGTTCATGAGAGTTTCATTAAAATCTCTTACACCATTTACTTCAAATATCTTTTTCTGTTCCTATGTTCAATGCATAAATGTTCATTACTGTGATACCTTCTTGGAGAATTGTACCTTTTATTTCTATAAACTATCCCTGTTGTACATTTCTCTCCTTCACTTGGATGTTCCCTCTTTTGCCTTCTTCAAGAGCCATTCTGCAGGGTTCCAGTCTTGCCCCTGCACTCTCGTGTTACCCATATTCCCTGAGGAGGCTCCCATTCTTGGGTGTCAAATGCCTTACACACACACACACACACACACACACACACACACACACACACATATTCAAATTTAAAGCTTGAGTGCAGACATTCACCTGTTTCAGACCCACTGTGCCTGGCTTTCTGATGAGCCTCTCCACCTGGATACTGAGGTCTCAGAGCCCTGAACTCAGTCTGTCCAAAACTGCTCTCACCATTTCACCTGTAAACTTCTCTGGAGCTATCTTCTGGCTCCCTTCACAGCTTCACCATTTACCCAACCATCAGATAAAAACCTTAAGAGTTGAAAAACTTAGGTCTGTTGACTTTTTGGGGCACAAGGAAAAATAATCTGGAGGAAATTGTGATTCATACATTAGGGAGAAATTCCTTTCTTAATTTTCACAGTAGCTTAAATGAAAGAGTGATGACCACCCTACCTCACGGCCACGTAGCCCTCTCTTCCAGATGAAATCAACCTGAGCATTTGAGAATGGGGGTCCTGGCTGAGGCCGCAGTGGTGGAAATCAAAGACCCCAGGATGGCCATCACGAGTTCTGAATCCAGGTTAACTACTAGGTGCTCTTGGGCTATTGGTTTCCGAGATACTCAATTTTTTTTATCTTGGAATTATTATGAAAATTAAATACATTTATAAGGATGGAGGGTTTTTTTTTCTTGAGTGTACCAGAAAAATGATTTTCATTCGTTCTTTATCTGATTTCAATGATTTAGAAAGTTAATGAACACATGTACAGACTGACCTGTTTAATACTCAAACACCATCAAGACCATCTTTCTCTGATGTAGCCCTATATCAAAACACAATGGCTGTGGGCCCTTAAAATAATGTCTCCTTTATTTAAAGATATGTGGTCTACCCTCATTTTTCTCTGCCTTTGATAAATCACCTACATTCATTTAACCTTTTTCCTGAGTTTTCACTCTCCACCCCTTTAATCATTTTCACTGCTCTGTCTTGGACCCCCTCCAATTTCTCTGTACCTTTTGGAAAATTAGAATCCCCAAACTGCACATAACACTCTAATAAGGGCCAAGTCAATGCCAAATATAGCTCATGACACTCTTTCTTGTCACTTGAGTGACAGACAACACTGTTAAGACTTCTCAGTAGCTTAACAGTGTTAAAAGACACACATCTACATTGCAGACCCCAAGATCAAGCTTCAAGGATGTGATCGGCATGCACTCGTGGAAGAAACTTAATGCTGTTATTGATCCTCTCTGGAGAATGAGAAGATGTGCCCAGAATTTTTAGAGGATACAGCCTAACGTGTCTCATGCATGGACCCAAGGGAGCCATATTCATTCGGGGTTTGGGAGAAAAGTGCAGTGTTTGGACTTCCAGATTTTTGATAATAATAGAGACAATTCTCCTACCATTAAACCCCTACCATTTCAGGGTCATCTTGATATAGTTACACAGACTCTAGTTATTTAGCTTGCGTGATTACTCTAAGTTTCCTTCTTCCACGGAAAGAAAGCATTTAACTTTCTTAGTTTCAGAGTGGAGGGTTGCACAGGGACTAGTGAGAAATAGAATCTGGAGCAGGAGGCAAATTAGTGCTGATAAGTGGCCTGATGGGTGTCCTGGAAAGTCTGAAATATTGGAGGCTCATTACATGGAAGGCAATGTGATTCAGTGAGCTATGGAACCAGTGACGTAAGGAAGGAAATTAAATTGGGAGTGGCGGGCAGTGGGAGAGAAGAATTTGGTTCAGAAAATTTTACCAGGGTTAGAAGTTTAGGGACATTTGAGTGAAGATAGAAAGTGATGGTTTTCAGAAAGAAGGGGGATTGGGCAGTCCAGCGTAGAGGTGCCTTATTCTAGTGTGTGGTTCCTCCAGCCTCCTGCTGTGGAAAGCGGCTAAGCAGGTGGAAGATCTTGCAGCCAGACACCTGAGCAAGGGGCAGAACAGGCACACAGGTGTTCAGTTGGCATCCTGGAGGCCAAGAAGGTTGACAGCAGGGTCACTCTCTGCTAGAACCCAGAAGTGGTAGTGGGAGACGGCGAACCATGCTGCCGACTACTGTCTTTCTCAACTGGCTCACGGCAGGAACCAGAGCCGTTCCTCTTCCTCTCTCCTTGCGTGGATGAGGCTGAGCTCACGCTGAACCAGTTAAACTTTTCCCACAGTTGGGAATGATGGAGAGTGGATTGTTTTGGCTAGAACTAGATGAGGACAGGTGGTGCCACCTGCTACAAGTGATTTCCTTCCAGTTGGCTCTAGAGCCACCATTCTTGGTCTTTTGCAGTTTGGTGGGGCTGGTAGGGAGGGGAGGGAAGGGGAAGGTGGTGGGTAAGGGAGAGAATCTGGATTTGCAGTGAGTCATAATGGGCTTTCACAGGTTGGCAACCCCTTTCGGATACAGCAGCAGATGCATTGGCATTGAGAGATGATTGTATAAGGACATGTTTGAATTACTGATGTTCCAGGATCCCTGTGGTGGCCCTTTCTACTGCAGATGCTTGAGACCTTTCCACACTTCATCAAGGTGACAAAAAGTGCTTGTCATTTTAGAAGGCTGCAGTTCCTTGGAGCCAAGAGTCGTGATAAGAAGCCATCAGAGAGGCCTGTTCTCCTTTAGCTATTTTCCCTGGTGGGAAGCCGTCCGCCCACCGGTCCAGACACAAAAGCTGTCCAGGAGCTGCCTTTGGGCCTTCATGTAGTTCAACCACAGCAAGCCATTTGGACAATTTTTCTCTGGAGCAGGACGTGGGGTGTCTAAAACTCACCTCATTAATCACTGAAGGTGGCACTCTAATCTCTTGCAAGCCTGGTTGTGTCCGAAAGCCCATACCTCCACGTGCTGGTCTAGTGTTTGAATACAGACGTGCCCAGTGTCGAAAGGGTTCTCTTGTGGGGCTGCTGTGGCTGAGGGCAGCCTGCTGTAGACCAGCTCTCTGAGCTTTCTGTGCTGCTGTGGCTGAGGGCAGCCTGCTGTAGACCAGCTCTCTGAGCTTTCTGTGTTTCTCAGCTGGTGAAGGAGATGCCTTGTTTATAAATATTGGGAAGGAAAAGCAGGTGCAGGTGGCAGGGCCACCGTTGGAGGCAGAGAGGAGGTGGGGTGGGCAAACCAACCACGCATAGTTGGTGATTGTTCAGACGAAGATCAGAGACTCCTTCAGCTTCCATGGGCTGTTTCTGACTCTGTAAGGCTGCTGGGGGCCGCTCTGGCTGAGATTCTGGGGGCCTCTTGTCTTCCATTACTCTAGTCTGCTGTATGCACCTAAACCCATTTACAGTTCCAGAGGGCAGGGACAGTGAGACACGACACGCCCCTTCCTGAGGGATGGCCTCACAATTACCGAGGTCTACCTCGGCCAGACACTAAGCCTTGGCATACATTATGTTTGATCCTCACTCTGTCCCTATGGGATGGGCATTATTTCCGTAGTAGCTTGAGCGGGGGCACAGCAGGTGGGGGTAACTGGGAGATAATAATGTCCCTGGGGTAGGGATGATGACTGTATGGGTTAGAAGGGCAGGGAAGAGCGGGAATGCTGCCAGGAGGGGCAAATTAAACAGAAGCAACCAGTGTGTGGAGTGTGGTCTCCAGGCTTTCGAGGGAGAGGCCTGTGGCTGAAGCGGGAATCCGGGCAGATTTTGTTTTTCTGGCTAATTGGACGCTTGTTCACAGTGTCTTCCCACTCACAGAACCAGGCAACAAAGAAGTCTGTGGCGTTCACAGGAGGGAAACAAAGCAAAACGAAGCCCCGACCAGTGCAGTGCTATTAATTCAAATTAATGACCCTCACCTACAAATAAAGCTGGTGCCTGGCAGATCGCTGGCGCTTGGAGAGCTGCAATGAGAACAAACAGGGGCTTTGCCGTCTGGCCAGGCAATCTATGCCTCCTGCCTGTCGCTGGCCGCCCTGCACCCGCCTCTTACAGGTGTTACCTGTCTCCTGCGAATTCTCCCATCCCACTCCCCACTTCCCTGGGGGGTCTGCCAGTCCAGGGTTGGCCTGGAGGGTGGGCTTATTTCATAAGAAAGGCCGACTGAAAGGGCCCAGATGCAAAGTTACACTGCTCTGTGGAACTGGGAGGACACCCACAGAGAGATGTGTCTGAAATGGGTGGAGGTCTCTGGGCATCGCTGGCAGGGGCGGGTGCCTGATTGTCATTTAGGGACATTTCTGCCTTGATCTGTCACTCTTATTTATCTCTGCCAAAATAAAGATGTGTTTGATGCTAAAGACTTCTTTTATTCAGCCTCTCAGTCACTCCAGCACGGTAGTCAGAGATGAATACAACGTTGCCCTTAAGCTACAACCTGATCTCAAAAACCCTTTGAAGAAGGTAAGCATAGTTTTACTTTAAGACTGGGGACTCAGGGAAGTTAAGAAATTCTCTGAAAGTCACTCAGCAAGTACATGTTAAAGACAGGGTACAAATCCAAGTCCTCTCATTCCAAAGATTTATTTTAATTTTAACACCTATCTGGTGTTTTCCCCTTTGTTCTCTTCAGCATCAAGGCAGAACATTAAAGTAACTAATTTTCAGAAGGATCACAGAGAGTTAGAACTGGAACCATCCTTGAAAATCCCCCAGTTTCCCTCCCAGACTTTGCAGAGTGAAGCTGGGGCCAGGGCAGTAAAGGGGAGGGGATGTCCTGCCCTGCACGTTGCAGTGAGGTGGGGGTGTCAAGGCCACAGGCCCGTTCTCTTTCACTCAGGAGAGATTCTCAACAGGGGAAAAGGCTGGGACATGTGTGTTCCCATGCATGTAGCCGCATGTGTGAACACAGGCACATGGACCCCAAAGGCAGCCTGTGTGGTTTATGCCGTGTATGTCCTGCCCCTCTGTCATTCTGGTAAGAGCTGTATTCGATCCTGAGATAGCTTGCCTGCAAGCTGGGATCTTTGTCTCCTGCTCTATCTGAGGGGTCAGGGGAAGCCTTTCTTTGGAGTAAATGGAAATCCAGAGGATCCCTGCCCCACACTTGACCCAATCCCTGAGGATTACTTTTTCAGAGAAATTCAAACCCTGATTTTCTAGATTGCATCCTTGATGACGGGAGGCATTGCTGTTTAAATCACGTTTTCTTTTCTGTGAAGAGGGAATCTCGTTCTTCGTAAGCGCTTCCATACATCTAACTGCAAACACAAAGCCCCTGAAAAGTTAGTGGATCTTGGATTTGTCCCATGTTTGCTAATTGCCAGAGACCTTTCTATTTAAACAAGTGCTTCTTTCATTGCAGTCTTTGCGCAAACACAGCTTTGGAGAGAGTTTATATTTTTAGGGGAAAGTAAAAGCTCTGCATTGTGCTATACTAGCAACTGTGGATGATGTGGAAACCTGGTTGCCAGGCTCAGTGTTTCCTGCTTTAGGAGCTGTACCCAAATGCTTCTCCTTGCTATTTCACTTCATTCTTTCATTCATTCATTCAGAAAATCCATACTGAATACCTTCTGTGCACCTGGCACTGTGCTAATTGCCGAGAATATAGAGGAGAAATAATTTCTAAACAATTTACCCAAGAACTTCACAGCCTATTGAGGAACAAAGGCCATCACACAGACGTTATACAGAAAACAATCATTTGAAAGTACAAAGTAAAGAAAAGGGACTTCTAACCTCTTCAACGGGTGCGGAGAAGGGAGTTATAGCAAAGCTTCCTGAAAGAGGAAGTTAAGTTATAACTTAAAATGAGGAACAGAAATTAGCAATGTGGAGAAATGAGGGATGGTCAGTGCAATTTAAGTTGAGAGAGTAGTGTTTTAAAAAGATTCATGGCCGGGCTCAGCATGGAGATCGTCTAAATATTTGGACCTGGACATCAGGTGAGCTATTCCAGGGAGAGCACATTTGCTGGGGCGATCCTGGAGCACATAGATTTTAATGGATGGGCAGGACGAAGAAGAGCTCGTGGAGCACACTGGATTCCAGCCACTAGAGACCAGGCGAAACCAGGGCAGAGAAGTTAGAGGAGGGTAAAATTTCAAAGATAGAATTGCTAATAGTGTCAAATGCTGCACAACGATTACAAAAGATAGAAAAACTATCCATTGAATTAAAAAATGGTAGAGACTATGGTTGTCTTTAGGAAGGGAGGAAATGGAGTAACTTCTCTCAGAAAGCCAGGCTGTGAAGCAAAGGACAGAAACGGATCAGTAGATAGACAGGCATGTGAGACTGAGAAGCTGATCACCTCCACACCACATAGTTTAGGTGCTGCATTTGTGGTGGCCAGTCTTAGGGAAGAGGATGGCAGTAAAAACTGCAAATCATGAACTAACCAAACAGCAGGATGATTGGTTTGGGAAGGGAAGAAAGTTACTCCAAGGAGATCAAGAGAAAATGGCAAAGTTGGAACTACTCATTGAAAATAGTTTCCTGATTCATATATCAGGAAGAGTTTCTGATTATGAAATCCCTTTCTTACAGTGTTGTGATTAAGAACGTGGGCTCTAGAATCAAATTGCTTTGGTTCAAATTTTAGTTCTGCCGTTTACGAACCGTGTGAGCTTAGGAGCGTTGCTTAACTTCTCCGTGCTTTAGGTCATTTGCTTGTTAAGTGAAAATGGTGATAGAACCTCCCTTGTAGGATCACTATCGCAATGACAAATAAATGTATTTTAAACACTGCATATTTTCTGAAACACAGTAATCATTCAATAAATATTAGCTACATTCTCCTTATAATATTTTGCATCTACGTAGTGCTTTTAATCATATGTAATGTTTGCAGCTTCTACACACGTTTATTAACACTACAGAACAAGAAAGACTACTAACTGTGAAAATAGCGTGGTATTACATCTACATGGTTCTTCCACAATTTAAACCAACTTATGGGAAGACTGAGACCCAGAGATTTAAGTAACTTTTCTGAAGTTATACAGCTAGTAGGCAGAGACATAACTTATCCCTATATTTTCTGATTTTATGTTTGGTGTTCTTCCCCTTATTATTATAGAATTTCAGATTTCAGGAGGACTTTCGGTTGGTGATTGGAACAAGAGGGACTTGTTATATTATCCCCACCAAAATGTTATTTTTATTAGTATTTTCCTCAGTCAACATTTTGGTTAATATATCTTTTTACACTTTTACTTTCAACGTATCAGCACTTTTTTAAAATGTATGTTGTATATTTTGCATTTTCTTATATGGTACCCGGCCCATAGCAAGCACTTCTCTTTCTCCTTTATTGAACTTCCTTCCCCTTCTTCTGTGCTCTTTTTCCCCTTCTTCTCTCCCTGTCTTATTTTCTTGGTCTCATTTCCTTAAGATAATGATCCTCAAACATAGTATTCTTTAGAATCTCTTGAGGAACTCGTTAAAAAGAAGAGTCCCGGGTTTTACCTGAGAGATTGTAATTAATTAGGTCTAGGGTCAGAACAAGAAGGAGCATGTATTATAAAAATCTCCCTTCCACTTTGGGAGGCTGAGGCAGGTAGATCACGAGGTCAGGAGTTTGAGACCAGCCTGGCCAAGATGGTGAAATCCTGTCTCTACTAAAAATACAAAAATTAGCCAGGCAGGGTGGCAGGCACTGTAATCTCAGTTACTCAGGAGGTTGAGGCAGGAGAATCGCTTGAACCCGGGAGGTGGAGGTTGCAGTGAGCTGAGATTGTGCCATTGCACTCTAGCCTGCTGACAGAGTGAGACTCCATCTAAAAAATTTTTTTTAAAACTCCATTCATTCTGTTACTGGTGGATCTTCTCTTGAAAATAGGTTTTCCTCAGTGTTTAGGTTAAATCCATGGAAAGAATTGCAGTTGCTGAATGAGTATATTTTCATTTTGGGGAAAAGGACATAAAGCCACAGTGTTGGCAGGTTCTGGCCGTTCATGGGATTTGGAATTTGGAGAGAGATTTGCTAGTTTTACTATCACATGTGGAAAGCAGCTGATCCAAGAATGGGATAGCAAAGGGGAGGTGGCTACTGCTGGGAGAGCTGGAAATACACTTGGCTCTGAGGGAGGCAAATGGGGTGCACTCTCGTTTCAAACAGGCCGCTGAAATAGCTCTGGTTAGGGATGAGTTTAATGAGTCCTGCCAACTATTTATCCTTCCATTCAATAAGCATCTATTGAGACAAGTATGATGAGAGGAAATAAGAATATAATGATAAGAAAAACCTAAACCTATTTCCAAGGGAATCACAGTTCAGTGGAAGCAGGTAGGGGCTAGGGGAGGAATACAGTGAAGTGGAAGAGACCGGAATAAAAGGTTACAGACCGGTGAGGCTACAGTTGCCCTGAAAGTTCCTTGGGAGGCTTCAAAGAGAAGTGGAAATTTACGCTGGCTCTTGATGACTAAGTAGAATCTCCCCCAAAGTGGAAGAATTTATTGCAGCTGATGAAAGAGCTTGGTGGACAGTTATATTAGTATAAAATAGCATGATTGTCGCTCATCACGGGGTTCAGTGAATAATTTTCAGAACCCAAAACTCCTTAAATCACCTTTCTTGTCTCTCTTTCAAGGTTCTGCAGCATCGGTGGTGAATTATCTGTTTCTCCGGCCAGCATCGGTTGCTCCTCCTCAGGCCGCAGTGGCCTCTGGTTCCCTCCTTCCTGAGTGGTCTGTAGTTTGCTTGTCTCGCTACATTTCCATGACCTCTCCAGCTCCTTGCGATCAGCGCTTCTCCCTCACTGTCTCCTTCAATCGGCCTCTCTACTTACTGTATTTGACTGCACCCATCTTTCTGTTAGTCTCTCTTCATCCTCTTCCAGCTGTGCAAAAACAGCCAAGTCATCTCAGATACTGACTTACTATTTTCTCAGAGAGTTAACTTCTTTCAAAGGAGTGTTGGTCTCTGAAGACGATGAAGGGGAGGTTGCCGATTGCAGGGACCTCATGGGAGATCATGACTTATGGTGAAATTTCAGCATGATGATAATGAGGACAATGATACTATCAAAACCTGAGATTTAAGGAATCCCTTGCAAAGGTATATAGGAGTGTGTTGAGGGGCCTCTCTTCTCCTGTAGCATGCTGAGCAGGAGGTTTGCAAATAGTACTGCAGTTGCTTATCTGGAAGGTCTCTCAGTTTCAAGAAGATTGGGGCTTAGAATGCCGGATAAATCTCCTGCCAAGTCAGCAAATGATAAAGTCTGTCAGTCCGTGTGACTCACCAATAATTCAGATCTCTGTCCATCGCTGCTTGACTGCACTTACGTTTGGTTTCCATTTCCTTCCATTTTCACAAGTCTCATATGTTTTGTTCTAACCTTCCCAATGGATATGTGAGATGAAAAAACAGCCAGCCTATATTTGGGGACCACAGTAAATCAGACAGAAAAAGATGGTGGAGTCTGGCAAAGTCTCCTTTCTAGAAGAGTTACCAAATGTTACTAAGCTGTCTAATTTCCCTTTCAAAAAGGAGAAGAGATGCTTCAGGCAGTAGGCAGGAAGCCGGGTTCCCACGGATGGGTGGGTGCAATGAAAGAAGGGAGAGAACAGGAGTGTCTATTTAGTTTGTGCCCCTGATTTTAAGCAGAACATCAGTCAAATCACACCAGGAAGGTCCAGGTTCTTTTTGTATTTAAATGCTGGAAAAAGACACAGTTTCTGTAAAAATTATGAAAAAATTATTTTATAACCTTATAACTTTTGTAGTAAGAAATCCATAATCAAAATTAACAAATATTTACTGAGTCTTAATTGTCATTCATCGATTACTTCTTATGTCCCAGGAGCTGTTCTCAGAGCTTGACATACAAGATCCTATTAGAGCCAAACAGTGATTACATTAAGTGTTACTAGATTTATTGTACAGATAAGAAACTGAGGCATAGAAAAATCACTTCTTCAAGGTCACATGGGCGGTCAGTGGCAAAGCCCTGGTTTCTTTGACTTGAAATTGTGTGCTCCTGGATGCTGCTCTCTACTGTGTACGCACAAGACACGAAGATGTGCTTAGAAGTATCACGGTCTCTATTTTCCGTGCACACATCTTGTTATAGATTCTAAATTCTTCACACTTCATTTAAACCTGCTGATTCTCTTTTACTCTTAGAAAAGAGAAAAATAAAAAATGGTTAATCTTAATCATAAATATAAACAGTTACTAAGTCACTTTTTAAAACTTATTTTGATGGTTAAAGGAATCCTATAACCCATCTTTCGGTGCATTATCAATTATTATTGTTGTTCTCTGTGTTTCGAAGCTCTTACTGGCATTTCTTATGTGGCATATTTCTAAGTGAATATATTACTTTTTATAGAGAATCAGTGTTATGTCCTATGAGAGAAAAGAGTCCACCATTGTTATAGACCAATCTGTTCTCATAGTGGTCTTCTTTCTCTCCCTTCCCACCAAAACCCTCAACCCTAACTCTGAGACCAAGTAGCTAACTGTGATCTCTAAAATATTATTAATGAGAACTCAGACTTGTGAGTTTGTGGGCACTTGGAAGCTGTGGCCTTCAACATCTGTGCTTTTCCCTACAGTTCTACCCCTTGCCATCTTCCCATTGCACACAGTTCATCAGAGCTGCTGCGTGTGTGCCCTGCTGTCTTTTAGCCAGGCCGAGGTGTATAAATAAACTAGGCTCATCCTAGATGTCTCTTTTGAATTTGAATCTTAAGCTAAGTGAAAAAGAGACTTAAAAGGCTTGTGTTTTTCTATTTGACCATCCTATTTCTGTCACATAACCATGCCCACATTCTTGCTTCTTAGACATGTAGAGCTGTCTTGGTTTTTGCAGATTTCCAACCTGAGTACTTGACTTTTTACGCCAGAATTCCTGTTTGCTTAAATTGGCTAGAAGTGGGTTCTCTTGCTTGCAACCAAATAACCTCAACTAACTCTCTTCCTGCTTACCCCCCCCCCCCCCCGTTCATTCATTTAATCAGTAAATACTGAGAATCTACTGTGTTCCAGGTACTTGGCAGAGACTGATACTATAGCTGTAACCCTGGCAAATAACATCACTGCTCTCAAAAGACTTCCCATGGTGGGAAAATCAGAGAAATAGGCAGTTCCAGTTTGTTATAATAAGGATCCTATTGCACTTTATGGAAAGTGCATCCACTTAAGACTTCCAGAAAGGTCAATCAGAGAAAGCTTCCTGGAGGAAGTAAAATGTATACACAAAGTGGAAGGACAAGTAAGAGTTTGCCAGGTGAAGTGGTGGGGAAAGAATGTTCTCAGACAAGGGAAAGTGGAGGATCTATGGAGAGCTGGAGGGAAGAGACAGCAGATGCATTTGGAGAACTAAGAGCAATTTGACCTGGCTAGAGCATAGAACACCATGGGAATGGGGATGAATTAGATGGAAGATATGGAGCAGATAAAAACAGATTATGAAGGACTTTATAGGTCCTCCTAAGGAATTTCTACCTAAATAGAGTCAATGGGAAGCCACTGAAGAATTTTAAACATTGAAGTGAACTACGGTTTTGTGTTTTTGAATGACGTTCCTGACTACAGGATAGAAAATGTCTTGTCTTGGAGGAGGGCAGATTGGCCCCCTGCAGGCCTGTGGCCAGAAACCTAGGCAATGACTGAAGCCAGAGTTGCAATAACGGGGATGGAGAGCAGAAGACTACAGAGGGAGTAAAATCTGGATTGCAGATGGCATCATGGTCTTTTGGACAAGGGATTGAGGCTGAGTGAGGGCAGAGCAGAGGATGAGGAACAAGTATGTACTGTGAGCAAGCAGGAGGAAGGTTGGGCTATGCACGAGACCAGAAGCACAGGCACATGACCAGATTCGGGGTGAAATAACGAATCCCTTCTCTCAAAGTTGGCCTTTGGCCTGTGCCCTCTAATCTGAAAGTATTAGAGAGTATCAGCAAGATAAGCCAAGTGCGTATGTGTGAATTTGTGGGTAGTGGGAATTAATCTTTTTGTTCTGCTTGAAGAATGAGAGAATGAATGAAATGTGTGAAAAGGTGAGGGTCTGCTTTGTCTGACGATCCTACGCAAAATGTGAAATGATGAGCGTCCTGGGTTAAGCTTTGCTGTTTGGAGTTGGGTCTTTTGGGAGAGAAATCGTTCTTGGCCACAACAGAGCTGGTTGTGCATTCCATTAGCAGCAAGAGCCCATAGTGTGTACACCTCCAGGCCATTTGTCTCACTGAGAGCTGGGTGTGTGGGAGTGTTTACACCGGGGCTCTTTCAGCCCAGGCTGGTGGATAATGAATGAGTTTGTTTTTGAGCTGGTGAGTTGGAGCTGACACAATGCCGGCAGGTGCCTTTGTCTCAATCCCCTCCATCCGTCTTTATCGGATTTGCCAGACTCTCCCTCACTCTCTTTTCTTTCTTCCCTTTACATTGAAGGCAGCTGGGAATGGATCTGCAGGAGGACTCTCCCAGGACAATAATGATGGTGGGAACGTCCTCTGTGTGTTCATGCCTTTTCTGATAATTGTTGTCCACCCCCAACCTGTCTTCCACCGTCATCTGTTATGTCTTGAGTAGACCAAGGAGAATTGCATTCTAAAGAAATTGTTACCAGACATTTCCCAGGATGATTTTTTCCCAGTAATGAACTTAATTGATCTTTCATTTTTTCTCTCTGTGTTTTTGTCTGTTTCTTCACAGAGGATGAAGGGGAATGTTAGGGACTTTAGCTATAGTCTCATGTGGACTCATTGTCTCATAGCGAGTTTCTTGTTTCCTTCTCTGTCTGAAAACTTCCATTTAACCTCTAGACCCGACCTGAATGCCATCTTCTGGGACACCTCGACCCCTCCCACTTTGCTCCTCCTGGTTTTCAGCGACAGTAACCAGCATATTCAGTTGCCCAAGCCAGAAACCTGACTTTGACTCCCTCCTATTCTTCATCTCCCACATTGCATTGATGATCAGATTCTGTCACCATAATCTCTTAATATCCCTTATTACTTTTGCAGCTATACCCCCATAGCATCTTTTTTTTCAGGCCACTATCATTTTTGGTCAAAATTTTAATTGTAGAATTAGGATCTTAAAGATTCAGACAGATTTTTGTAGAGTTCATATACATTATTGTTTTTTTTTCATCTGAACGATTCTAAGAACATCCTAATTGTTAGAGGCAGGAACTTCCTGCCTTCAAATGTGTCCTATTTGCACTTCCCTAGTCCATGTTTAGAGGATATAAAGAAAAGCCTGACCATTTTATTCCCTTGTTTAAAATTTTTCAATGGGTTTCCACTGTTCTTAAGATTGGACAAACTACTAAGCATCTTATGGCTAAAGTCAGGCTTACAGTTGGAGCTCCCTTTTCCTTGAAAGTCTCTTACGGCCGGGCGCGGTGGCTCAAGCCTGTAATCCCAGCACTTTGGGAGGCCGAGACGGGCGGATCACGAGGTCAGGAGATCGAGACCATCCTGGCTAGCACGGTGAAACCCCGTCTCTACTAAAAAATACAAAAAACTAGCCGGGCGAGGTGGCGGGTGCCTGTAGTCCCAGCTACTCGGGAGGCTGAGGCAGGAGAATGGCATAAACCTGGGAGGCGGAGCTTGCAGTGAGCTGAGATTCGGCCACTGCACTCCAGCCTGGGCGACAGAGCGAGACTCCGTCTCAAAAAAAAAAAAAAAAAAAAAAAAAAAAAGAAAGTCTCTTACTATCATTTCCCTTAAAGGTTTGTGCTCCAAATTAAATATGTTAGCATTTAACCTTGTACTTCCTTCTTCCTAGGATGGCTGTGCTCTTCCTCCTTTCTCCTTTACTGTCACCTGGATACATTCCACTCACTGTTCATTTCAACTTGCATGTCATATCTCCCAGAAATCTTTTCCTGACCTCCTGCTAGCCCGGGCCACACGCCCTCCCATGTGCTCCAAAAACTCCCCATATCACTCATGTCACCATTCATTACAGTGTGTTGGAAATACCTCTTTGCATATTGCACTAGACAGTAAGCTTTTTTTTAAGGGCAGGATTGCATCTTATTCATGATTAGTTTATTCTTAGTGCTTGTTCTGGTATATCAGGTGCTTAATTATTAGAAGGCCACAGGAAGTATTGTTTATTATTTCCTCTGGATTCTCTGCTAGGCACCTTGTTTATATATTTATAAAGGCATGAACAACGTCGCTTTGTAATTTTCGGTTATGTGTTCGTGTCCCCCACTAGGTGGTGTGTTCCTCATTGGCTGGGACTGTATTGTACTCATCTCTGTATCCTGTATGGGACATAATACAGTTTCTAGACCATAGTAGGCACCCACTACATGTTGGTTCTTGCTAGACATTGAAGGTGCCGTGATGAACAAATCCTTATGCTCTCAATATTGATATAGTTTAAGTTCCTGTCATTAATCAGCTATGTGATCTGAAAAAACAGCATTCTCACCTATACAATGAACAATTCCTCCATGACTTTTTTTAAAACTTAAGGTTGTTTCTTCCAGAACTAGCATTCTAGAATTCTGACACTTGATGCAGTGTGCGTGCTGCTTATGATGAGATGGGAATGGCATAAAAGATGTTGGAAGGTGTCGTTCTTTTTAAAAGCCTTCTCTGTGTTGCAGCTCATGCTCAATTTGTATAGCTGAGGCTGGTTTGTGGGTGTGGGGCCCAAGATTATGTTCTGTTGTTTGCAGGAAGCCCCTCTTAAATCCCTAGGTCCTCAGGCAAGCCCTGTTATCTCTATATCCAGGCAGCCCCAGGCAGCCCCAGGCAGCAGATCTGGAAATCCTTGGGAGATTACCATGGAATGCAAACACTCAGCGCCACCCTGTGCTAAGAGCCAGAGGTGAGATGGAATGGGAGGGAGTTCCTGCTGTTGCAAAAGCCTGGTAGCTGTTCTGGTAAGTTTTAGGAAGTAGCTGAGACTCTTGATTCTTTTTCTTGTCCTAGTGTGGATGCTAAGTTTGGGAAGACAAAACAGACTATATATGCATGGTCTTTCTCAATCCTGCCCAGCCAGGATGATGTGGAGAAGATCATCTGGGCGCCTCTTGGCAGAAGGTAATCACTTCCCAAGATCCTGGTGAACATCTCCGGGAAGAAGGGGACTTTGCCTCCCGAACAGACACCCAGTAGCTGTCCCCTTCCATCTTCTATGAACACTGAGGGCACACAAGGGTATGATTAAGCTACACCCTGCCTCTCCCCTTCTCAAGAGGTGAACAGGGCATTCATGCAGCCTGGAGCTCCCGTTGCGTCCCCTATTCCTGGGAGCACCTCAAGGCTGAGTGTCAACTGCTCACAGTTACCTCCTTGGCTCCCCAAAGCCCATCTCCTCACAGGAGCCTGGCTGGGAGGCCAAAGTTTGCAAATCCGTTTGGGGAAATAGAAGCCTTTTAACCTAATTTCTTCCTCAGAATTGTTTATGTCCCTGATCAAAAAAGCACTCTTTTACCCTTGCAGTGTCTTCTAAATGATGTCAGATGTTACAGATGTCACCCGGCGGCAGGATTCTCGCGTTTCAGGCTGCTTAATGCTTTGGAAATGATGTAAGGCGAGCTCTGAGTGAAGTGCAGTGGTGGGGAAAGCTTATTTCCAGGGTCCAGCATCCCCAACCCATCTGCATTAGGGAGACCCATGAATTATGGCAGCTGAGCAGGCCTCAGAATGATGGTTCCCGCAATTGCTGAAGACAGGCCTAGGAAGCTCCATTTACCAAAGTGCCCTCCAGTGGCGTCTTTGCTAGCAGGCACTGAATGTGTATAATGGGGAAGTCCTGGAAGATTCTCTCTCTTTTCTGACTTGGTTAGGGAGGGGCGTCTGTTCTGAGGTGCATAAACCCTAATGATTTGGGTCAGATTTAGTGCCATCGCTATCTTATTACCTGAGGGTTCCCCAGCCTGGCCTGACTGCTGGAGAGTGAAGAACAATGGTACCCCAAAGATTAGGATGTTCTTATCTACAAAATGGGGACAATGGGAGCTCTTTTTCACAGAGTTTTTCCTCAGTCACTTTGTGAATCCTCAGATGTGATACGGAGGGCAGTTGGCTACCTCAGAGTTTTCACATCATTCTGTTTATTTCCATCGTAGCATTTATCACCCTCTGAAATTATCCTGTTTATTTTTTTGTTTGTTGTTTATTGTTTGCTTTCTTGCCCTAACACCCATTGAAATGTAAGACCTGCAGTCAGGGAGTTCTGTATTTCCAGATTCTAACTATGTTAGATTAGACTGTAGCAGGCCAGTGATCTCTCTGAGAACAACTAGACATTTCAAGTAAAAAACGTGGATTTGAAGACTGAGGCATTGAGGACTGGAGGTCCAAAATACCCTCAAAGGGGAATCCTCAGGGGCGTAATGTGATATTCCACAGATCTTTTCTGGGAGATTAGGTAGTGTTTTCTGATTCTGGGCTTAAAACAAGGGTCTGAGAATTCAGACAGAGTTTCAGGTCAGAGGACCACTGCTAAGATGCCCAGAAATGAGCAGAACTTTTGGCAATCTTCTGGGAGCTAGAGAGACAAAAGTTACAGATTTGAGGGGCTAGGATCCTGGTCAGAAGGGTAGGCTGGAGAATTGAGCCAAAATTTGGGCAGTGTTTGCTCAAGATGTCTGCCAAAGTCTGAGATTGCAGAGACAGGAAGCTAAGAACCTTAGCATAAAATCTGTGAAAAGCAATGCACAGACTGTAGTAGTCTTATAATAATAAGAAAGCCAGAATCAGAGTTAAGAACCCACCAATGTGGCCGGGCGTGGTGGCTCAAGCCTGTAATCCCAGCACTTTGGGAGGCCGAGACGGGCGGATCACGAGGTCAGGAGATCGAGACCATCCTGGCTAACACGGTGAAACCCCATCTCTACTAAAAAATACAAAAAACTAGCCAGGCGAGGTGGCGGGCGCCTGTAGTCCCAGCTACTTGGGAGGCTGAGGCAGGAGAATGGTCTAAACCCGGGAGGCGGAGCTTGCAGTGAGCTGAGATCCGGCCACTGCACCCCAGCCTGGGCAACAGAGCAAGACTCTGTCTCAAAAAAAAAAAAAAAAAAAAAAAAAAAAAAAAAAGAACCCACCAATGTGAGTGGTACCTGGTGAAAACCCCAGGCTCTCTGGCAGGAGTTGAAGGGGAAGCCAGCAGTAGACAGAGCCTTACCAAAGCTGTGCTCCTTCCTCACCGTGGTGTTGTTAAGGTCCCAGTTCCACATTCTCTGCCCAGCAGAAGAAGGGGCCAACTCTCTCTGGAGGAATATAATATCATTTGGAGCTGCTATATGTTATTATTTTGGGTGTGATGCAGTCAGTAAAAAAATTGCCAAACCTGACAAGCAATGAGACTGAAAACCAAGAGGTGAAAAAACAGACTATAGCTAATTCTAATACCCAAATCACCTCTAGGTCTTTATCAGCAAAAAAGTGAAAAACAGCTATAATTAAAATAGGCTGGGTGTGGTGGCTCACACCTGTAATCTTGGCATTTTGGGAGGCAGAGGCGGGTGGATGACTTGAGGTTAGGAGTTCGTAGTTACTCAGGAGGCTGCAGTCCTGTTACTCAGGAGGCTGAAGTGGGAGAATCACTGGAACCCAGGAGGTGGAGGTTGCAGTGAGCCAATATTGCACCACTGTACTCCAGCCTAGATGACAAAGTGAAACCCTGTTTCAAAACAACAACAACAATAACAAAACAACAACAAATATTCAAGAAGATAGAGGAAAGAGGGACAAAAATAGAATTTCAATAGAGATTTGGAATTTATGCTTTTAAAATCAAATGGTGTGGTGTACTCAAATCTACACATAATAAAATTTTATAAAAAACACTCACACAATCTGAATAAGTTCTTTACTTTACAAATAGTAGTATTGTACCAACAAGGCAACATTATTGCTTGTTTTGATAATGTACTCTGATAATGTAAGACATTATCATCACATATATAAGAGCTCTGCTATTTTCACAACTTCTTGTGAATCTCACACTACTTCAAAATAAGAAGTAGTTGTTACTTCAACATAAGAAGCTTTAATATAAAATGACTGAAAAACCAAATGTAAATTCTGGAACTAAAAAATACAATAGCTGAAATTAACAACTCAATACATAAGTTTAACATTAGATTTCAGATAGCAGAAGAGAAGAATACAGGTCAATTGAAAATATACAGACTGAGGCACAAAGAGAAAAAGAATAAAAATACATAAAATAAATTAGAAAAAATATTGAATAGAGTAAAGAAAAAACTAAAATAATGTAAATGTAGCTCCAGAAGTAGAAGAGAACTGGAATGGGTTAGAAAAAACAATTGAATGCTTGGTAATTTTTCCAAACTGATAAAAGGCAGCAAACCACAAACTCAAGAATCTCTATTAGGATAAATGTAAAGCAAGATAAATATAAAGAAACCCAGGCACATCATAGTAAAATTACAGAAAATCAAAAACTAAATAAAAAGTTGACATTACTTTTAAGAAGACAGTAAGAAAAGTTATTCAACAGACTTTTTAAAAGAAACAATGGAAGGCAGAAGGCAATAGAATGGCATTTTTAATATGTTGAAATAACAACTCCCCAAATAATCCTTTATATCAGGCAAATTTATTCTTAAAAAACTAAGAGCATTGCAGACATACAAAATTTTAAAAACTTGTAACCACTAAATGTACACTAAAATAATTAATAAATATTTCTTCAGACAAGAGAGAAATAAACCCAGATATAAGCAGGCAAGTACAAGAATAAGGAACAATAGAAAGGATTAATATGTAGACAGATACAAATGAATATTACCTGTACAAGACAATAATAATAATTTCCTGTTTTGTGGGTTTAAAATAATGTAGAATTAAAATATGTGTTAATTAAAAACAAAGAATTTGGGAACAGAGTTACTAGATTTAAAATATTATAGTGTTCTAGCATTGAAAGGCAGCATAAAGCTAATAATTTTTTTAGGATGTAATTCCTTTAAAATGAACATTGTATTAAATAATTTCTCGGATACCTTCCAAAAGAAGTATAACTAATAAGCTAATAGGGGAGGAAAGGGATATTTAAAAAATGATTAATCAGAAAGAAAAGTCAAGAAAAGAGAGGAATAAAACAAACATAAAACAGACCAATCAAATAGAAATAAACAGTAACCTGGTAAACAGAAGTTCACAACTTTTGGTAATTACATTTAATGTAAATGGACTAAATAGTTCAAGGAAAATACTAAGATTTTCAGACTGGATATGTTCTACTTATAAGAAACATGCCTCAAATATAACATTACAGAAAGTCTGAAAATAAAAGAATGTAAAAAGATGAAACATATAAACAGAAAATTAAAATAGTTATTGGTTCATATTATACACTCAATAAATAATTGTTGATTAAATTTATATTATTCTTACTCAAATCCTGATGCCAGCAAATAATTCCAAATATTTTGTGTGGTCTTGTAAAAAGGCATATTTGACTTAAGCATTAATATTTACTGACTATGTTGGTGGTTGGAGATGAATGACTGTAAGGCAAAAATTTTAACATGAATAATTAGTAAAATTTATAATAAAGAAGAGTCTTTTGATATTCAAAGTATTGTATTGTCTGCATATTCAGCTATTAAAACTGTTCATTTATTTATTTGCTATTATTTCTGGTCTATCTGGTATTTCTGCTTGATCACAAGCTCTGAAAGGCAGGGATTTGGTTCAATTCAAATCCCAAGGACCTTCTTTCTACTGCTAATCTAGGACCAATGTCCATGGGTTGTAATGAGGATGGTGGCTACATGGAAAGTAAGAATGAAAAAGAGACTCTCTAAAGGAGTGAGTGGGTGGAGCAGGTGACCTGGAAGAGTAAACGTTTCTCGGTCTCTCCAGATATATAAAACTCAACTAAAACTACTCCACATTTAGTGCCACAGAAAAAGGTTATAATAGTTTTAAAATATACATTCAAATTTGCAGACTTGGTGAATGGATTAAGTTTTGTAATTAATTTCTAAAAAGGCAGAAAATTATGTGATTCTCATTGAATCATCATTACATAATTTCATCATTACACTGTAATGTATTCAGTGAAATTCACCCAGTAACTTATCCAGAGTAATTTTTTTTGGTAATTTATTCCTCTTTGCAGGAGTTCCTTCTTGTTCCTGCTCCTTATTCCTGACCCAGCTCCATTTTTATTTATTAAAAATAACCATAGGAATCATGAGAGGTGTTTTGGTAGAGGTCAAGGATTATGAACTGAAAGTTTTAGATATTAGAAGTGAAATTATAAGTCATATGGTATTTGGCTTCTCACCCTCTCATTTTCTCCCATCCTTCCCTATTCTTCTTTTCTTTTGACCTTTCTATTTTTTTCAATATTAACACAACTTAGCTACTGTCTTCTCTACTAAGAACTATCTGAATCTTTGAAGGTAAATGCTATGTAGACCAATTGAGGTTGATTGTTGGGTAATTACCCATAATGGTTACAATAGAGATGAGTAATAGGTCATTTGTGGGTTGAGCCAGGATGTAATTCATTGTGCAGTTATTCCTCAGACTAATTATCTGTAATTGGCCCAGACACGACCTTTTCTTTAAAATAGTGTAAACAAACAAAATAATTAGAACTGCTGTGTAAGCTATTCTAGATCACATATTGAAAAAATTTTCTCAGTGGTTTCGAAAATTTTGTGGTCAGTTTCATTTCATGATTTGAGGAAAAGTATAGATAAGTGTGTCTCAAACTTTAATGGATATATCATACAAACTACCCTTGGATCACACTAAAATGAAGATTCTGGCTAGGTGTAGTGGCTGATGCTTGTAATCCCAGTGCTTTTGGAGGCCAAGGCAGGAGGACTGCTTGAGGCCAGGAGTTCAAGACTGGCCTGGGCAACAGAGGCAGACCCTGTCTTTACAAAATAAAAATTGAAAAATTAGCTAGACCTGGTGGCATGTACCTATAGCTCTAGCTATTGGGGAGACTGAGACAGAAGAATTCCTTGGGCCCAGGAGTCAAGACTGCAGTGAGCCATGATTGGGCCACTGCACTCTAGCCTGTGCAGCAAAACGAGACCATGTCTCAAAAAATAAAATAAACCACCACCACCAACAACAAAAAGACAAAAAAATGAAGAATCTGTGGGTCTGGGTGAGGACTGAGATTCAGCTTTCTAGTAAGTTTCCAGGTGATGCTGATGCTGGTCTTTGACTGCAATTTAAATAGAAAGGCTTTAGACCAGTGATTCTCAATACTGGTTGCATGTTAGAATCAAATGGCCAATGTTACCAAAATATTTATGCCTGATACCCACCCAACATGAATTAAATCAGAACCTCAGAGTAGGGGACTCAGAATCTTTGAAAAATCTTTCCAGGGTGCACACAGATGTTAGAAAAGCAAATACAGATCACCTACCCAGAAAAGTGCATACACATGATATTTTTGCACGCAATTCTTGGGGGTCAAGGACCTCCAGGATCCAATTCATAAAAAATTTAAAACTTATGCTTCAAGAGAAAGATCTCTTAAGAGAATGGCATGGGTATCTCTTCCAATACATTTCTTTTATAGGCTAAATTTTGTCATTCCCAAAATTAAAACGTGGAACTCCTAACGCTCAATATGACAGTATTTGGAGATAGAGCATTTGAAGAGGTAATTAAGGTTAAGTGTGTTCATAAATGTGGGGGCCTAATCCAATATGTCTGGTGTCAGGGATGCCTGTGTGCAGAGGAAGGGCCACGTGAGGACCCAGGGAGAAGGCAGCCATCTGCAAGTCAGAGAGGCCTCAGGAGAAACCAATCCTACTGTCGCCTGGATCTTGGAATCCAACCTCTAGAACTGTGAAAAAATAAGCCACCCAATCAGTGCTTTTTTGTTATGGCAGTCCTAGCAAACAAATACAATTTCCATGGGAAGTTCCTCTTTGTTTTCTCAGACTGGTGTTTGTATTCACATTTTTATTCATAACCTATTATTTACTTAGGCATTCTGTGAAGAACCTGGCTATAAAAATTCAAAGATGTAAGATGTTAATGCTGGGTCTAAGTCATGCGCACATAGTGACATCTGGAGAGGGATCCAAGCTTTCTCTCATTCTAACACCTTCCTGATGTTGGTCAAAGTAGAGCCAACTCTAGAGTATTGTTTGCCTGGCCACCACTGGGTGGGTGAGAATGGGAAGTTAAAAATGTGACCCAACAAAAACTATTTTTTCAAATTCCTCATCTAGTCTCAGGATTCAGTCAGTGTAATAGAGTAGCTTCCAAACCCTGTGCTGATGCACACTGAGGTATTCTAGGAAACTCACAGGGGAGCACCATGAGTTATTTTAAATTTTTGAGGAAAACACGTGGACATCTATCAGACATTGCAAAAATGACTAGTTCAAGAATATGCAGTATCAACAACATGGTAAATTCATTTTGATGATTTCATATCTTTGCAAGGATCAGTTTTTGGTGGTTTACATGATAATAAAACAAGTATTGTATAAAACTCATTGTGAAACAGGAAATGCATATCATGATATCCATGCTGATTCCAAAGTATGAGAAGTTGTATAGCACCCAACAGGTGTATGTGTGCTGTTAGTAAGTAATTGTAACTATTTAAGAATAAAATAAATTTCTTTCAATTCGTGCATTTTTTCCAGGTTATTAGAAAGTAAAAACTTTTGTTTTATTTTGTGTTGTTCGTTTTGGCCTAGGGATCTTGTGAAAAGATCCTGAGGCACTAAGGATGCTCTGAACTGAGAAAGCGTGGGACACTGGTGTGATTGTTTATCAAGGCCTCCTAGAGCTTGATCATTCTGGGGGAAGCCAGCCACCATGTGAGAAGTATAATGACCTTGAGACTGCCATGATCTGAGGAAGCCCAATATAGCCATGTAGAAAAGCTACATGAGAGAGAGATACCCAACCAACCTCTAGCTATTCCAGGCATCTATGCCGAGTACAGGAGTGAGAGACTTTTGGCTAGCTCTGGCTTCAGGTGCCACTGGACTGCAGCCATATGAGAGGTCTACCACATGACAACTGCCCAGATGAAGCCATCAGCTCCCAGAACTGTGAGGAGGAATAATGTACTGCTGTTTTAAGCCAGTAAGTTTTGAAATTATTTTGCAAGAAGAAATCAATAACTAGAACAGAATTTTGGTGCCTCAAAGTGAGGTGCTGCTGTACTATAAACTTAAAGCATGTGGCATTTGTTTTTGGACTAAGCAATAAATGGAAGTTGAAACATCCACAAGGATTCTTCTAGTGAAATTTGGAAGGGCCTCAAGAGACTGCTGGTGAGGGCTTGAAAGACAGAGATGAAAATGCTGCTGGATGTTAGAGAAAAGGGAGCACTTGTGATATGCGGGGGAAATTCTGATGGCACTGTTGCCTGTGATAATGTGAAAAGAGAAAGAATATCAAATGAACTTGTAGGTCTGGCCAGAAAGATTTTCAGGCAGAAGGTAAAAGGTGCCAACTGGCTTTTTTTCTAGCTGCCTGTTATAAAATATAAGTAGAGATGAACTTATGAAGGAACCATTTAGTTTTCAAGCAGAATTTAGAGGAAATGTAAATGAACCTTGGTTTAATGGCTTTAAAAATAAAATTATTTCTCATCCCTGGCTCTTGCAGCAAATGATTCTCAAACAAGAAATGCTCTCAGGGTAAAGATAAAATCCAGGCAGCTATGAGTAAAGAATAGCTTCAGAGTAAAAGTCTTAAAGTTATAAGACCTTTTGTTTGGATCTCATAAATAGTTAAGGATGTGCCTAATAGGACTTCCAAAATATTAAATCTGTGCCTCTTAGACTTTCTTTATTAGAAAAGAATCTTAAGAGCATATTTTGTGACTCTTTAAACTAGACAAAAAGTAAGTATCTTTAAAGCACTATTTCACAGTATTTGGACAGAGGTCAATGAATAAAAGGAAAGGGGGACTATCTCTGTAAGAAAAATAAAGACTATAGCTTTTGTCTCAGTGAATAGATTATAACTTGATATATAGGAAGCTCACAAAATTTTTAAAGGAATTACATCAGCGTGGACTAAAAGGAAAAGAGAAAGTATAGAAAGGGACCTGTAGACCTTCAATCTTCATGAGCAGGAAGAAACCAAAGAGACTGCTCAGTTTAAAACAAGAGCCATTTCTTACAGAAAAGAAAAGAACATTGAGAGGATGGAAACAAGGGCTCAGAGGAAAGAATGAGGAATTACTTTCTGGAAGCAGAATGGAGCCCTAACCAAGGAACTAGAAACATTTGCTCAACATAATTTCAGGACTGCTATGAAACCATGACTGCTAGGTACCATTTATTTCTCCCTCTTGGAAACAGTAAGATATATTGTGGTTATCTCATGAATGTCTCACTGTTGTATGTTTGGGGTGGACAAGTGGGCAAATGACTGTCTTTATTTCACAGGTCTTCAGATCACAAAAAACTGTCTTCAAGAAGCCACACCTAAGGATCTACTAAAGGAGGCTCATTTGTGTCTAGATCTAACTTAGAAAACAAGCTTCTGGATGTTGAACTGTTACTGTCATGGGATGAAACTTTATTGGCCAGAGGAGAGGGTGAATGTGTTTTACATGAGGGAGGCTCATACGTTGTTGGAGTCAAGGGTGGACTTGATAGTTTGCATCTAAGACAGCCCCTTTCTTTCCTGTGTGCATTACTCCCATTGAAATGGAGTCTGTTTCTACTCTTCCCTTAAGTTTGTACTGGCCTTCCTAACTTGCTTAACCAATACAGTGTGGTGGAAGTGGATCTTATGATGCAAGCCCTGGAATGTCATATGGTCAGATCATAAGAAGACTTGCAGCTTCTGTGAAGGGCTATCAGAAGACTTGGAATACATAGAATAATTCAGTTACCAAGTAAGTCTGTTTACCCTAAGGCTGCCTTACTGTAAAGAAGCAAAACTGAGCCACATGGAGAGGCTGCATGAAAACAGAGAGATAGGCTCAACCAACTCCTAGCATTTCAAGCCACCCCAGCCCTTGCAACAGACAAATGAATGAAGGTGTGTTCAGCTGACTCTAGTCTCAGCCACAATGCAACTGCAATGTTACATAGGACCCCAGGTGAGAACTACTAGGCTGAGCCCACCAAACTACAGAAGTTGTTTTAGGGGAGAGGCTTTGTTGTTTTAAGGCAGTAAGTTTGGATGTGTTTTGGTATTTAGCAGAAGATAACTAGAACAACTGGTAACATCTTATTTTTCATATGGACATATTTATAAGTGTTTCACCTTTATAAAATCTATGACAGTTGAATCCATGTTGCATTGCTTAGATGTCTAGTCATAAAGCTAGGATCAATGGATATTTGATTTGCTTATCTTGAAGAGGGAGATAGAACAGTGGAAAGATACCAGGTTTCCAATTCTAGTTTTTTCATTAAATATAATAACTGTGTCTTTGTGCAAATCAGTTAAATGCATTGGATCTCAATTACCTCATTTGTAAAATGTGGCTGTTTTTCCCTTCCTACCCCACAAAATTATGATAAAGGTTGAAGTAGACACTGAATATGAAAATCCCTAAGAAACTATGTAGCACAGCATTAATCAAATGTAGGGAGCTTCTGGAATGAGCCTATTTGCAGAAAAGAAATTTGGTCTTGATGGAATATTTACATTGAATCAGAAAGAAAAGTGTTCAGTCAATGGAAATCACAGTACAAGTTCTGAAAACTCTGTCCCAGAGATAAAGGTACAAACTTGGCATCCTGGTACAGCTAGCAAACCAACAAGGCACAGTGGTAAGAGGCTGAAACATACAATGGAAGATAGTATTAGTTATCTAGTTCTGTGTAACAAATCACTCCCAACTTAATGACTTAAAACAATGTGCCTTGATCTGCTGCAGTTTCTGGGAGTTAGGAATCCAGGAGTGACTTAGCTGGGTGGTTCTGCCTTGGAGTCTCTCCAGGAGGGTGCAGTCAGGCTGTAGGTGGAGACTACGCCATCACCTGAATGCTTGATTGAGAGTAGAGATGCATTTCCAAGATGAATTCCTCACAACATCAGCTGTTGAGTGGAGGCCTTAGATTCTTGTCACATGGACCCCACTGTAGTGCTGCTTCATGAGTGCCCTCACACCACATGGGCAGAATTCCCCCGGCTTGGGGGTTCTGGAGAGAGCACAGTAGAAGCCTCACAGCTGCTTTGGCCCAGCGTCAGAAGTCACTTGCTGTCATTTTTGCAATATCCTGTTGGTTTGCACGGCTCAGCCCTATTCCTTGTGGGAGGGGAGAGTACTACACAAGGCTGTGAATGCCAGGTGGGGGTCATTTTGGTGGCAGGCCACCACACATCATAATATGTACAAAATACGGGGAAAAGAAGACTGAGGAGGTGAGAAAGAGGGAAAGGAGGTGTGGCAGCCTTGTGATGTGATAAAGTGAAAGGAAAAACCAGCACATAGGGAAGAAGTCAGCAGGTGAAGTGGAATCAAGAGAGAAGGTGAAACAGGTGGATTTGCCATTTCCCCTGTATCTTTTGTCTTTTATCATTTCATTTAGCTTCTTGTTCTTGGCACCTGCACTAAGTAGAAAGACATAAATGTGGGAACTAGCCTCACCTGCTGTGAACCAGCTCTCTCTCCAGCATCCTGAGACCACCATGGTGGCTCTGGGAGCATAGGGCAGGAGTGGCAGGGGACTTGGTCACGGCTGGCAAGGGGTGGGACTCAGATTTAAAAGTGGGCCCATGATCATTCCACTCTATTAACATCTTGCACTGCAGGACAGAGAGAAGTAATATTCTAACATTTGGTTCTTCCACCCCTCAGAGATAACTTGATTACTCTCCGGGGATGGAATCCTCTTGCTGAAGTCAGAACCTTGCTGGTCATTCCTGCCACCTGTGATCGCCTTCTTGTATATTTCTACCTCATTGACTCCCCATCTTCTTTCATAGCTCAGCCTCATAGGTCTTCATTTATCTCTCTCTGTTGTTATTTGTCTCTGTTAACAGGGTCATTTATCCCCATAAAGCATCCTGAGAGACAAGAATTGAAGGATGCTGCTGCTAAGTCAGGGGGTGCTAAAGACCCTCTGTGGGAAACTGTGGATGCAGAGACACCTCTTCATCTGGTCTAAGTAAAAGCTGCATGACATGATAGGAGAGGTGAATTTTAAACAGCCTTTTCCATGGGGAAAAGTGCTCAGATGGGAAGTAATTCAGCGGAGCAGGCAGGCAATACACACTTCTAGAGTTTTAGTGCTAAGTAGAGAATGGTAGACTCATGAACGGCCTTGCGCTGACTTGCATCCTATCACATTGTTATCCCTATTTTGCAGAAAGCAGGGGAAAGAGTAGGTCAGGGGAATGTCTGGCTGGTCAGTGAGACCCAGGGCCTTATAAATCATGGCTCTGAGCACAGGGACTGTCCTTGTCAAGACTGTTGCTTTTCAAGCACCAGAAGATCCTGATTCAGTATATACACATGGACACGGGGTAACTTGTAACTTATTTCTGGTCAGATTGCCTTGGTTTCTTGGCTTCCTTCATCCTGAACCTCTCTGCACTTGGCATTCTTTACCAATCTCCTACCTCCTGCTGGAGGAAGATAGGGTGAGGCTTGCCTTACAGAGAGGTTGGTTGAGTTCATGTTTGACATGGCACAGAAGAAATAAAGGAGCTGCCGATGTGAGCTGCTGTACAGGCTTTAATGGGGTGTCAGCATTTCATGGGCTTCTTTACGGCAGCGTTAAATGAGTTGACGTGCCGTAAACTGTCCCACAGGGTATCTTAGGGGTGGGGAACAGTGAACAGGTAAAGAAAACCTATCCTGGACACGATCTAGCTATCATTTTCTCAAATTGCTAGCCCTCTAGATATTCAGGTCAGGTTGCTTCTTCACTCTACACCCCAGGGTTGAAGTGGGCTACAAAAGCAATTAAAGTCTATAAATGGTAGGCAGCAGAACTTCTGGGTGGCTGCAACTCCTACTGAAGTGGAACAGATGTAAGAATACCCTTTGAGAAACCCCACAGGTTTCCCAAAGGCTCTTCATTCTGGGAGAGTCTTCAGAATCATGCAGATCCCCTCAGTGTTGTTTACTCTGTGATAAGGGGTTCTGCCTGGAGACAGGTGACAGACTGGTCAATTTTGGTAGTATCATGGCTGATGACTCACCTCCTTGGGAAGACCCTTTTTTCTGTGCCTTTATTCTGTCTTTCTGCATCCTCCCTTTCCCTGGGCTTTGTGCATCATTAGAGTGCAGTGGCTGTGAAAGAATCAGACATCCCAGGTCCTGACCCACTTGTCTGGCATTTTGACAGAAATGGGAATTATACCCTTTGCCACTTGAGGGCTGTTGAGCTTTTTTTTTTTTTTTAAGTGTGTCCTAACAGCAGGCTGGCTTTCATAGAGTTTTAATTGGATGCAAGAAGCTGGATAGGAAAGACCCTTGGGGAAAGGGTTAATTTCTGATGCTACACCCTGGAAAGAGAGCACTCATCAGCCACAGACTCTGCAATTCCCAGTCCCTCAAGCCTTTGGGTTGCACAGCTCTTCACACTGAGGAGTTTCTCAGCACAGCCTGGCATTGCTGGCTGAGGAGTGACCCAGGAGGGAGCAGGTGCAGGAATCCCTTGCCCCAGCCCCAGCTGGGTACCTCATCTAGGCCTGAGGGTGTGAGCAAAGGGGAGACTAAGGGCGGTTTTGGAGGCCTGTCTCCTGCCCTTCTACCTCAGAGCAATCATCTAAGTTTGGGCCCTGCAATGAGCGTAAAGCCATTTGCAAAGCGCTGCAGCCACTGGACTGAAGATCAGTTGCCTGCAGGGAGTGTCTGTCTCTGTCGAGGAGTAGCTAACCCAGAGGGGAGTAGCCCAGTGCCTGAATCATCCACTCAGCATGAGGGGCTACGGAAAGGCTGCTGGATTGTATCTAAGCAGCTACAGGATCCGTGTTGTCAAAAGAAGGGCCTCTTGCTGATGAGATTTTATTTTTCTGTATCCCAAGAAGGAGGTCCATCTGCTATGTTGTATTTTAAAAGCCTAGGATGTCCCTTCATGTATTAGGGGTTGCAACAGTCAGATATCCTGATGAAAGAGAAAGGGAGGGAAGGACTGCACAAAAGGGCTGGTCCTTGAATCCCGAAAGTGCTCAAGTCCAGGCTGGCATGTGTCAAAGGTGGGCACTCAAGGACAATGTCTCTGCCCCCCCGACTCCAGTGGGTCCTGGTCAAGGAGCAGCAGGCCGGTAGTGGGTGAGTTAATTTTCTCTTTGTCGCAGAGGCCACTGGAATTTGCACTTGTGTCTGTTCTGTCTGACTGGAGGATGGCCCTCATTTTATTCCTTGAAGTATTCAGCCTTGTGTAAGGGCCAACTTTGATATCCAACATCACAAGTTTCTCTTGCATGCGGCAGATGAAATGGAGATTTTTTCCCCCTTTCTTCAAGGCACAGTGAGGGGGCAGGATTTGTTCTTCATAGATCTTTCCAACTTCCTCAGTTATGATTTTATAAAAACCCATCAAGGTATATGTGAGCAAATGCACATATGTGGATACAAACACCTTCTCCTGAGTGGCAGAATGGTGTAGTGGCTGACTGTGTGGACTCTGGTTTGAATACGGATTCTGACATTTGCTAGCTCTTTGTGATCTTTAGCTCTCCATGCCTCAGTTGGCTTATCTGTGAAATGGGGTTAGTAACAATATAAAACTCACAGTTTTGTTGTGAAGATTAATTGACTTAATGTGTGTAATGCTTTTAGGACAGTGCATGGTACCCATAGGTGCTATACAGTAGCCATTGTTATTTTACGATTCTGTCTTCCACATACAAATCAGCTTTCATACAGGAACTATTGGCATCTCAAAACCCAGGACAGGTACTCTGAATTTTCCAGCCCTTGGGATTTTGTGCTGTTGAGCCGTTGCTACCTTGGGTCAGGGTTTCTTGGTGTGGGGGTGTAAAACCCTCTCTTGAAGACAGATCTATAGTTGGTCTCCTCTTCAGCTACACCTGAGACTTACTCCCTGGCACTGGGAGAGGAAGCAGTTGACATAGAACTGAGATACCCTATGTGAACTGCCTTTCCCCATAATGTGGGGGAGGAAGAAGGTAAGGTGGGCAGGGAAACGAAAGACTGACAAGACCACTTGCCTATTATAAAATTTGGCCTTATATACAGATTTATTAAAGATGGGATAAATCATATTAAGTTATATATACAGGTACAAAAACTCCTGTATCTGTAGACGTTGTTGCATATAACATCAATGTGATATTTATAGATAATGAATACCCATACATCAGCGTAAATTTAAATTTTATTTCATTGTGGCCACTTGCCTCTTCTTAGTACTGTATTCAACATGCTTGTTATTTTTGCACTTGAAAGACATTATGAAGTTGATAATGACTATAAAACACCCAAAAGTGGGACATACATAACTTAGAGTTGATATGTTTATTCCTGGGGAAGTTTGTAAGTTGCAGTTTCCTTCAGTATGGTGAATAGCCCGTGTGAATATGTCAGTGAGGCTTGGTTTTGAATACCATGGCTTGTGTATTCACGAGCAGTGGAATTGGAAGCAGCATGAGGCGGTTGAGCAGTGCGGGTGTTGGTATCAGAGGCAAGGTCTTCACGCATGGTTGTGCCTGTACAAGGATGCTTGTCTGAAGGGGTGAGGACAAGCTGAAATCCACCCTGGTTTCCGCTTGGCAAACCATGTGATCCAGCCCAGCACCGTAGCAGCCGCAGGAAGTGTCATCCTCCCAGAAGGGGCTCCTGTGTGTAATTGCCATGTTTTTCTAATTCCTCCTAAGTGCTAAAAAGTGGCCCTTGGTGAGGACAAGTTCAAGTCCTGGCACATGACTCATTAACATTGTGAACCTGGGAAAGTGAATCTTCTGAAAGGCACATCCTTATCTGTGGCTGATGTTTCAGGGATATTGTGGAAAATGAGAAAGGATATAAGACAAATAAGATGGGCTGCTCATTCCCAAATTTGTGGGTGCTCGGAGCACAATCATGAACAAGACAAAGCCCAGCTCCTGGCCTCCAGTACTGCCCATTTGATTGTCCCATGGTTATCTCAGGCTTGCCATGTTCAAAACTGGGATTGGACTCTTCCCCTCCACACCCTGCTCCTCTTCTTGTACTCCCTGTCTCACTGACTGGCATCACACCTACCAGACCACTCAATTCAGAAGCCAGAGAGTCATTGCAGATGAGTCTTACTCACCCTTACATTAATCATCAAGAGCATTCACTTCTTTCTCCTTAATGTTTCTTCTGTACCATCGTCACTGCGTTGGTGCGGTCTCTCATCTCTTCTTGCAGAAATGATGATGATAAAGGGGATGATAATAGTGACATTGATTTATTTATGCAGCAATTATGTACAGAGCACCCATTATGTGCCAACCAATGTTTCCAGTCAAAAGATAGTCAATACTCAACATCATCGGTCATTAGGAAATGCAAATCAAACACATCGTGAGATAAGACTGCATGCTTCTTACTTTGCTGTGCTGGCAGCGAGGCGGGGCAACTGGAACTCTGGTACATTTAGGGTGGAAATACAACATAGTACAGTCACTTTGGCAATGAGTGTGGCAGTTTTTATAAAGTCAAACATATATTTACCTTGCAACCCAGCAATCCCACTCTTAGGTATTTGCCTGAGTTAAAGAAAGCTATGTATAGATAAAACCTGTATGTGAATGTTTATAGCAGCTTTATTCATGATCTCCAAGAGTATGGAAACAACCCCAAGATCCTTCAGCCAGGGAATGAATAAATAACCTGTGTTGCATCCACCCACAAGAATGCTACTCAGCAATAAAAAGGGAGAGACGAACGACACCTGCAACTACGTGGCTGGACATCTGACGCATTATGCTAAGTGAAAGAAGCCAGACTCAAAAAGCCAATGACTCTATGATTCCACTTGTAGGACATTCTGGAAAAGACAAACTACAGGGACAGGAGGCAGATAAGTGGTTCCCACAGGCTGGGGTGAGGAGAGGATTAACCTAGGTCTGTTTGATTGTAGCACTGCCTTCTCCTTGGAGCCTCACTGGGATGTTCTGCTCTCCCTGCTGGAATCCTGTCTCCTTGTGATCTTCCTTCCTTCCTTCCTTCCTTCCTTCCTTCCTTCCTTCCTTCCTTCCTTCCTTCCTTCCTTCCTTCCTCCCTCCCTCCCTCCCTCCCTCCCTCCCTCCCTCCCTCTCTCTCTCTCTCTCTCTCTCTCTCTTTCTTTCTTTCTTTCTTTCTTTCTTTCTTTCTTTCTTTCTTTCTTTCTTTTTCTTTCTTTCTTTCTTTTTCTTTTCTTTCTGTTCTTTCTTTCTTTTTGAGACAAGGTATCCCTCTGTCACCCAGGGTGGTTTGCAGTGGCACAATTACAGCTCATGGCAGACTCAACTTTCCTGGGCTCAGCTGATCCTTCTGCCTCAGCCTCTGGAGTAGCTGGGACCACAGGTGTGCACCTCCATGCCCAGCTAATTTTTGTATTTTTGTGTAGAGATGAGGGTCTCACCATGTTGCCTAGGCTGGTCTTGAGTTCCTGGGCTCAAGCAATCCACCTGCCTCAGCCTCCCAAAGTGCTGGGATTACAGGCATCACATGACTTTTCTAAAGACAAGTCTGAGCTTAGGGTTCTGACGCAGAAGAATCTCTAAATGCTGGCTATCACTTTAAGTGCCACAGTAGACACTATTCAATGCCTCGGCTTTGGGGACACAAAGCCCTTCCCAAATTGGTCCCGTTGGCATCCCTGACTTCCTTTCCCACCAGTCTTCCACATACACTCTTTTCATTAGCTCTTCCTAAATACTTTAAGTTGAAGCTATTTAGCACCTCTGAGGCATCCACATGGTCTCCCCTCTGCTTGCCTCTCTCTTCCTGTATGTCTTAGTCCAAGTAACTCCTACTCTTCCTTCAAAAGCCAGCCATGGCCTCACCTATTATGGAAAGTCATCTGGTCTCAGCTGACAGGCTTCCTTCTCCAAAGGCACTCATCACAGTGATGCCTTGGCTCTCTTGCCTAGATGGTGAATTGCTTGTCTCAGTATTCCTATCCCTGGCACAGTACTGGGCACAGGGAATCCCAGCTACCCTAAGTGTGTTTTGAACAGAATTGCTTTCTAATTATACACTGCAATTACTACCAACCTTAGAGTTAAGCCTTTACCACCTCAGCATGGAAACGCATAAAAGTGATATATCCATTGTAATTTATTTTGATTTATCCTGGGCTTTTCTTATATCATAGTGACCAAGGCTTGATGAACAAGAACTTCAGGGGAGAGCGATTGCAGGATTGAGCTCACGTACTTTTCCTAGGGGTTTTTCTCAGGGATCATCTAGTTTTGGTCCCGATTGCATTAATATTAGGTGACAAAGATGAAGGCTAGTGGCAAAGATAAACATGAAGTCCTCGCTTTTTGGGAAATGTGGCTGTTTAGAGCAGGTGAAGTATGCGGTGTGAACTTAAATGAGTAAAAGGTGGGGTGGTGTGCTGGGAAAGTAATTAAGGGAGGTGGTCAGTCATCTGTGTCTTGACATGGGCCAGCTGGCACCCGTGAGGCCTGTTCTGTGGTTAATAAGGATGAGGTCTGTAGCGCTGGGATAGCCGACTTCAGCAGCGGTAATAGCTATTAGGTGGACTTTGGCTCTGCAAGTGTTTAGGAGGCCTGGAGGGACTCACCAATGATTCTATGCTATTCTGTGCAATTCCCTTAACTGCCCTTGGCTGACCTAGTTATTAAGAAATCTTCATTCCCCAGTCTTGTTAGCTAAACAATCACTCTTGCTTCACATGTAAACATATATATGTACTTTCATCTTTGTCTCTTGTGGTCCTAAGTTTTATTTAACAAGAGTGGATTTCAAACTTGGAGGGCATTTTTATATTCTCAGAGTCAACATTTATTACTAATATTGCAAGATACAATCTCTGAGAGCCTGCATCTCTGGCATGGGGGGAGCTGGGGAAGAGGCCTCAGAAAAGCAGTAGGGCAGAGGGCTTGATTCTAAGTGAGCCTGTATGCGAGAGGCTCTGTACAGCACCAGAGGGCCTGGGGGATCCTGCAGAAGCTGCATTCTCCTGTCAGCCACGAAGCGCCTGAGATGAGCTCCCCTGACTGCCATGTTGAAAATGTCAGGCCCAGATGGTCTGGTGGTTGCATTTTCTCAAAACAGTTGGGAACCTCTGCCAACTTCTCTAAGGAATGAAAAAGATAATTTTTAAAATGCTGATTAACAGAGCAAAATGTACTTGAGCTGGTAACAGATTTTTTTCCTCCTCCCTCCATCCACTTGCTGCAAAACAACCTGTGGTGATTCAAAACATGGGAAAGAAGCTAATGGCTTTACTGAGGGACAGTACCTTGAAGGAAGGTGAAAAAGTGGCAGGCAAAGAGGAAGAAAAAGCACCGAGAGTGGTAGAGGATCAGAGTCTTCTCCTGTTGATTTCCCCAAACACTAGAAGGCTCTGAGGGCTCATCCTCTTGTTAGCCAGCCTGGTTCTCTCAAAACCCAACAAGTGGCTCAAAACCCAACAAATCTGCCAGGACCTTGGTTCTGCATGAAGGGCGTGGCAAGGAGGGCTGGGAAACTGGAAGCACCTTGGTTCTGTTTGTTCTTAGTGCCAACCCCCTCTTAGTTCCCTGGCAAGACTGAGGAGGTCTGAACCAACTTTGCAGCCCATCCTGATATATGGTGACTAGCTCATCCCTGTTTGCTTGAGGAGATCGAGAATTTGAATACTAAGCGGGTAACTGACTGCAGGCTATTGTTTTTGATCGTACCTGAACACTCGTGTTTCTGATGGGGCCTAGTGTCTGGATTCCAGGCCCTGTTCTGAGATTTGAAGAACTTCACCATACTGTTCCTGGCTTTCTTTATATCTCTATATGTCTATATTACAGTCCCAGAAAGGGGAGCTTAAAAGCCTTCAGTTCTGAACCCACTGTCAAATGTTAATTTTAAGTAGGCACATCAAATATGGAGCAAAAGCAAGAGAATGGATATGGGAGTAAAGCAAAAACTCAGAATGGACCACCTAAACTCCTGCTGGACCTTTCTGTGCGTGGAAAAGAAATGGCCAAGCTTGGATGTTTGATCCTTCAGGATAATTAATGACAAGTGAAAATTAGTGGTTCCCCCCACTCCCCTGCAAAACCTTCCGAACTTGTATCTTAGAGCCAGAAGTGCCCATCATTAATGAGAAGCAGGAGCTGTAGGGCTCCGCAAATCCCTGGTCTTCTCCACCTTTCAGGATGTTGCATGCCAAACTTCTGCCTAGTTGAGTGATCATGGACACATGTTCCAGTCTCAGTGGTCCTGGAGGGTCTGCAGCCCAGGCATTCTCATTTTGACGGGAGTCTTGTCTTCCTGCCCTGGTGCTGCTGATGTAAGAGTGCCACCATTTTGTGGCATTCTCTGCTGGTATTCTTCTTGCACCAACACTGAGGGGCCAGAGGTCTTCCCCTGTGTGTATTCCCCTGTATTTTCCCAGCCCCTGCTCCCTTGGAGGGGAGGAACCTATTTTGTCATTTGGATGTTTTCTGTCTCTGAGCTTGTTCTTTGGTTGTCCCTTCCCTCTAGGCTGCATTTTTTTTCCCTCTTGTTGTGCTCAGGTGGCCTTCCTGCAGTGTGCTTGGTCGACATAGGGTCACTGTTTGCCTTCTGATATGTGTTCTGCCAAAAACTGTTGGCAGAATGTATGTGATGACCTTAGGAACGTGGTTACATTTAAACAGCTAGACTAGGTTTTCCCCTATTCTCACTGTGACCTGCGAGTATAGGGGATGGTTGAAGTTGCATTAGCTCTTTCAGAGCGGTGAATTGGTGAGTAATGATGGAAGTGAACTCAATGGAGCATTCAAGACCCTGATTTACCTCAATCCCAGGCCTTCTTACTAATCTCTTACCTTTACACTCAGATTCTTGGTTCACACTACACTAATTAGCATGTATTTACATGTTGCTTCCTTAAACCTTCCTTCAGCATTATGGCTGTAACTAACATATGTATTTGCAAGAAAGCATATTTATAGGCACATTCTTTCAGTCCTTAAAACCGCAGACTCTCTAACAGTACTTTTTTATCTTCCCTCTGAAGATATGTCTAGCACATTTTATACAAAGGCACATGAATTAAAAGCTGGTATGATCTTTGCCTTTAAGATGGAATTGCCTTCAAACACCCAGCAATTCCAACTCCTAGGTAGAGACTCAAGAAAAATGAAGACATATGTCCAAACAAAAACTTGTACAAAATGTTCATAGCAACGTTATTCATAATAACCCCAAAGTGGAAAAAAGTCTAAGTATCCATCAACTGATGAATAGATAAATATTGTGTAGCTATTCAATGGAATATTATTTGTCCATAAAAACAAATAATATACTGATATATGCAGCAAAAAGATAAACTTTGAAAACATTAGGCTAAGTGAAAGAAACCAGACACAAAAGATTGCATAGTGTATTATTCTATTTGTACAAAACATCCATAATATGCAAATATATAGGAGCAGAGAGTGTATTAGTGCCTGCCTGGAGCTGAGGAAGGGAGGGATTGGAGATAAATAGAAAATAACTTCTAATGAGCATGAATTTTCTTTTTGGGGTGACTAATATATCCCAAAATTGTTTGTGGTGATGGTTAAACCACTCTGTGAACACCCTGAAGATGATTGAATTATGTACTTTAAATGGGTGAATTATATGGCATGGATTATATCTTAATTTAGAGAAAAAAATAGAAACGTTCAAACAGAAGTCAATACAAACTTTTTCTACCTAAAATTCAAGATAAATTCTGCAGGGTTATTTCTTGCCACACAAGAATTTATGTTTCTCTAGAGGACACAGTCCAGCAAGTTGGCCAAAGCAATGCTATTCCTACCCGAGTAGCCGTTTAGAGCCAAACACAGGTGTCGGATTTAATCAGAAACAAGTTGGAAGCCCTAGAGTTGGAGCAAACCTATCTCGTGACATTTACCACTTCTTATATAACAAGTAGAGAGATTTTTATCTCCAGGTTTCACTGTGCAAAAATAGCATTAATGCTGCAATATTCTATTCTCTGGATAGCCTGAACTCTATTTCTTTGATGAGCTGGGAAAAGAGAAGGAGATGGCATATTGGGGAGATGTGGAGGAGGAGGAGTTGCTCTTGCCAGAAACCTGAGAATTATCTCTGACGCCTCCCTCTCTCTTGCCCTCAGAGTCTGATCAATTGCCAAGTTCTGTGATCTACCACCTAAATGTCTCTACTCCCTCCAGCTCTGATACTGCCGCTTGAGTCTAAGCTGCCGTCTTCCTCCTTCATCGTCTGGAACATCTTCATCGTCTTTTTTCTTATTGAATAACAACAATAACGTTCTGAACTGATTCTCCTGTAGCCCTTTCTCCATATCTGTATTCCTAACTTCAAAGAGGGCATTTAAAAATGCAAATCTTGACTTGAAATCCTCAAAAACATATCCCTGCCAGGTGCAGTGGCTCACGCCTGTAATCCCAGCACTTTGGGTGGCCAAGGCGGGCGGATCACCTCAGATCAGGAGTTTGAGACCAGCCTGGCCAACATGGTGAAACTCGGTCTCTACCAAAAATACAAAAATTAGCCCGACGTGGGGGTGGGCACCTGTAATCCCAGCTACTCAGGAGGCTGAGACAGGAGAATCGCTTGAATCCAGGAGGCAGAGGTTGCAGTGAGCTGAGATCACACTACTGCACTCCAGCCTGGCGACAGAGTGACACTCTATCACAAACAAACAACAAACAAACAAACATATCCCCTCTTTACAAGTTCGTCTAGGTAAACTGCAGAATCTTCTCCGAGTTTAGAGCCTGCCCACCTTTGCAGCTCCCCCTTCTCCAGGCGCTCTGATCTCTTTCAGATTCTCTCAGGACCCCTCAGAGCCGTTTCTCCAGACCCCTCTCCCAGCCTCTCCTTCTCCTGATGCATTTCCTTTTGCCCTTCAGATTTCAATTTCAATGTCATTTTTCTTAGCAAACCCTCTGCTCTTTCCTGCCCAGTGTTTCATTGTGTTGTGTGTTCTCCCACCCTAGGATTTCCCCTTCATAACTCTGGAGCACTCATCACAGCTGTAATTTTAGTCATCATGGAATTGTTTGTTTAACGTCCATCTCCTTAACTGACGGCAAGCTTCCAGAGAAGGGGATTGTGTCTGACTTACTCCCCAGTGGACCCCAGCACTTGGCCCAGGCCAGGCTGAACAGTTTATACTCGATCACTATTAGAAAGCGCAGGGAAGACGGAAGGCACGGAGGAAGGGAGGCACCCAAGGAGGGAGGAGGAACCGAAAAGCCTAACAGGGAAGCCAGGTGAGCTGTGCAGCAACTGCTCAGAGTAGGGGCTGCCTCCTCACTAAGCTTGGGGAGCCAGTGTCCCATAACGCACAGTGAGGTCGGCTGGGGCAGAGAGAGATGAGCTAACATGCGTGGAGGTTCTCGGGAGCGCTGAGGAGGTGAGGACTCCCAAAGACGCTGCTCATGCCCAGTATACTATGGCAGTGCCAAGACACACAAAGAGGGAACGCTGTGAGAGGGAAGGCAGGGGAGCGGGGAAAGGGGCTTCCGATGGCCCGACATTGGTAAGGAGTCTTCTGAACCTAATGAGATTGGGAGGATCTCCTTTTCGTCTCCAGGAGGAGGCTGCCATTGACTACTGTTCTCTTCGTGGAAAGTACCATTTGTCTGTGTCTCAGACATCTGCTCTGAGCCCGTCATTTTTGATGGGGGCAGGTCTTCTCAGGATCATGGGTTTGTTTTAGAACCACCTAGGCTGTGGCAGGGGCATCAGAGTTCTCACCCTAAAAGGGTTATTTTCTAGACTGCCCTGCCTTGGTGTCTGCCTTGCCTTACACATCTTCTGGAAGAGAAACCATGGGTCTGCCCAGAGGCTGTAAGTGTTGCAAGGCTGGAGTCAGACAGACACAGATTCAAATTCTAGTGCTGCCACTCACTAACTGTGTGACCTTGGGCAAGTTTTATTACCCTCCAGGACTTGCGATCTTCATTTGCAAATGGGGCACAGTAATAGTACCTACCCCATGAGGCTATTGCAAGAATGCAAAAGAAATATTTTATGTGAAGCTTCTAGTACTTGGATGGAAAATTCAATAATGTTAGATACTTTGTTAGAAATTTGTTCTAGTGGTCCACTACCCTTCATGCAAAGGCTTGTTTTATTAATGATGCATGAACAGTCGTTCTTACAGCTCTACTTTAAGCCAATTTTCTCCTGTTGAGCTTTAGGTGAGTGTGGGGAACAGATGGCCATCGTCCTTCTGATGGTGCCTTTGGGGACAGATGTAAACGAGGTCAAAAACTTGGAGTTTGTCATTGTATAGTGCAGTTGGCCTCTCCTTTAAGCCTCAGGTGCCCTAACTAACTCTAGCTGGCTTATTGCAGATGCAGAAGGTTGCCATGAAAAAAGTCTAACATGGATCAAGAATCTCAGTATTGCTACTTACTAGCACTGGAAATTTGGACAAGCCACTTGATTTTTCTAAACCTTTTCTCATTTGTGAAATCAATATCCTAGTAACCAACCCTTTCCTCTCTGGATTGTTGTCATCTGATGAATGGAGGCAGATAAAAAAGAATATGTACTATTTTATTCCATTTATATAAAATTCTAGGAGATGTAAAATAATGTTTAGTGACAGAAAGCAGGTCATAGTTTGCCTGAGGGGGAGGGGAAAAGAAGGGGGTGAAGAAGACGTTACAAAAGGCAAATATCCTCTCTGGATATTTTGTCATATACATAGACAAAATAGTATGTATATGAAGGCCTAGAATACAGCCTGGATCCCTGCAGTCATGTTAAGCAGTGTCATGGTTAATTTATTTGTCAACTTTACTGGGCTAAGAGATGCCCAGATAGCTGGTGAAACATTGTTTCTGGGTATGTCTGTGAGGGTGTCTCTGGAAGAGATTAGCATTTGCATCAGTAGACTGAGTAAAAAAGATTTTCCTTTACCAATGATGCCCAATGTGGTCAGGCATTATTCAATCCATCGAGGGTCTTAATAAAACCAAAAAGAGGAGGAAGAGTGATCTTTCTTTCTTCTGGAGCTAGGACATTCATCTCCTCTTGTTCTTGGACATCCGAACTCTTGGCTCTTGGGCTTTCTGTGTCTTGGACTTATACCTGCCCACCATCCTCCTCCACAATGGCCCCCTCTCTCAGGCCTTCAGACTTGGACTGAATTATCCCATCAGCTTTCCTTGTTCTCCAGCTTTCAGATAGCATATTATGGGACTTCTCGAATTCCATAATTCTGTGAGTCAATTTCCATAATAAATGTCCCCTTTATTATCTATCTATCTATCTATCTATCTATCTATCTATCTATCTATCTATCTATCTATCTATTCTATCTATCTTCTATCTAATCTAACCATCAATTCATCTATTCTTCATCCTATCAGCTCTGTTTCTCTGGAAAGCCTGACTAATGCAAGCAGTTTCTTAAATTTGGATCTGCTTGCGATAGGTCAATAGAAATTCATCACCAAATTAGGAAAACGCATTTCAAGCCAGGTATCCTACTGACCTGACATTCAGCACTGCTGCTCTGCGTGTGGACAAGGCACATCTTTTTCCTTTATGTGACTGCCTCTAATCCTACTGCAACACGTTCTAGCTCCTTTTGTATTTTTTTTAGAGGTCCTCTTTCCTTACCTAGAGATAATAATTGGAACTTGTTTCAGGTCTCTATTGTCTTTCTCAAATAGTTTCCCAATTCTTAGCTCCCTATTCTCTCTGTGTTACTACATTAATGACCTTTCTAAATTGCAGAGCGGACTATGCCTTTCCCCAGTTTAAAATTCCTCACTGGCTCCCTTTCACTTTTAAGATAAGGACTGCACCAGCTCCATTTTTTGCCACTCTCTCTCAGACTCTACAGCAACTCAGAACTACCTGGACTTTTTAGAACTCACCAGGCTCTTCTACACTTTCATCTCTTTCTTTTGTGTTATTTCCTCTTGGCACAACTTCCACCATGATTCCACACTTAATTGTCTTTCAAAACTCAGTTCCAAGTAAAAAGAAAGTCTTTAGACTAGGAAAAAATATTTACAAATCATATATCTAATAAATGACTTGTATTCATATTTTATAGAGGACTCTCAAAACTAATAATAAGAAAGAAAACTATGGGAAAATGGCCACAAGATTTGAACACATGCTTCATCAGTGAAGATATATAAATGGCAAATAAACACATGAAAAGTTGTTCAACATTGTTAGTCAAAAGATACAAATTCACACCACAATGAGATATCACCGCACATTTATTAGAATGGCCTAAATGAGAAAGATTGACCATACCAAGTGTTGGTAAGGATGGAGAACAACTGGAACTCTCATACATTGCTGCTGGGAATATAAAATGGTGCAGCCATTTTGAAAAAGAGCTTGGCAGTTTCTTAAAAAAATTAAACATATGCCTACCATGTGATCCAGCCATTTCTACTCATAGGCAGTTACTCAAGAGAAATAAAAGCATGTATTTATACAAAGACTTTTGCATAAATATTCATGTAACTTTGTTTGTAGTAGCCCAAACTGGAAACAACACCAAATGTCCATCTTCCAGTGAATGAATAAACTCATGCAGATTTGTACAATGGAAGATGACTAGTGATAAACAGAAATGACTCACACTACAACATGGGTATGAATTTCAAAATAATTTTGCTGATGAATGGAGGCAGATAAAAAAGAATATGTACTATATTATTCCATTTATATAAAATTCTAGGAGATGTAAAATAATGTTTAGTGACAGAAAGCAGGTCATAGTTTGCCTGAGGGGGAGGGGAAAAGAAGGGGGTGAAGAAGACGTTACAAAAGGCAAGAGAAAGCTTGGGGCTAATGAATATGTTCATTACTCCAATTGTGGCAGTGGTTTCATGGGTACACACAAATGTCAGAACATATCAAAGTGTGCATCTTAAGTATGTTGTGTTTATTTTATGTCTAGTATGCCTCAATAAAGTTGTTAACTCTTTCAATGTAAAATAAACAGGAAAAAAGAGAAAAACTTAGCTTTCGTATTACCCTCTTTGAGGAGTCCTTCTCTAGTTACCTTTCCCCCAATACAGAGTTATGTTCTCAGGGCTCTGTGTAAACATAGCCATGGTATTTACTAAATTGGACTGGAGTTTCTAAGGCACTGTCTCCCTCACTGGATTGTAAGTGACTTAAGGACAGGGACTGTGGTGTTCACATCTGTACGATATGATCGAGTCCTCCCTCAGTGCCTGAGAGTTCAATCTAAATAGTCATTTGTCTTCCTTGAAACCGTAAGCTAAGATGATGATTTTGTTAAAGAAAATCTGAAAGCCATATCCCTTAAGCAAAAATCTACTTCTTTAATGAAATTGTTTCAAATGGAAGAAGATTATATATGCTTGGGAAATGTCAAAAATAATAGCTGTAAACTTAAAGGAGACTTGGTTTCTGGAGGACAACAAATTCATGTGGGAAAAAAGAAAAGCTTTTGCTGGTGGGTGTGGCTCAGGGTAGGATGTTCAGGACTGGAAGCATTCAGGATTCTTTACTCATGGAATCAGCAAACTCTGGCCAAGTAGCACCTTTAAAATGATCCATGGAGGGATTTTTCATTTTGGAAAACAGGTTTATTAGTGGAATTATTACAAGCATTAATACCTGTAATGTTATTTTCTTGCTAATGATGCTGTAATGGGTTGCACTGGGATAATAGACCTGCTCCGAGTGCATAACTTACCAAAGCTGCCTACCTCCCCCATGACTTATGGGCTGTAGCCCTCATTAGTTCCATGGTTACATTGGCTGCTGTTTAGAGCCATAGTGAGAATCTTGTGCAGGTTTGGAAGAGCCCCAAGTTTAATGCCATAAATGGCTGTAGAGTGAACCAGTCATTGCTTTTTACAGAAACCCAATATACGTGCTTTTCAGACAGTGGTGAAGCGACAGAGTACCCAGGCAAGGGGAGGTAAGCTTGACACCTGCCGACGTTGGAAGAGCTCCATGGCGGCTCCACGGTGTCCGAACAGACTGCCAGCTCCACACAGCATAGGGTTGTCTCCAAAGAAGTCTTCTCACTCGCATGGGCCATTCTTTCCACTTGACATTGGGAACATGAACGGATCTTCCAAATTATATCTAAAAGTTGTATCTTGTAATACCTGAGTGCCCCCAGCGTAGCTGCATCGCCACACCCACACACAAAACACTTTATTCTGGCAGGAGACTCAGTGTCATCCTGTGCGCACTCCAGAATGAGGATGCGCACACTCTGCTGTGTATCCTGAAAGAAGGCCACTCACAGCAGCATCCCGCCTAGCCCAGCTCATGGAATAGCTGATTTGTGGACAGACTGTACAAGGCATCATGAGATGATCCTGAGGAAAGACAACAGAGTGCATGGCTTTTCCTAAAGAAGCGATTCTGATGTTGTTACCCTGTAAGTGGTCAGGGTCCAGGGTTGCTCTGTGGGAAGCCAATGGAATAGGATGATGGGGTAGAAGGCCACCTTGGATCTGGTGGCTTGGGGCCAGTGTCTCTGTCTTCTTCCTCTACATATACTCATCCAGGTTAAGCTGCTGTTTTAGGTAACATGTTTTTTCTAACAGTCCTAACAATGCCGCCAAATAGTCAAGTGTGCAACTTTTCAGTATCTTGTGTGGAAAGCAGCTCTCTTGAGATTGTGAGGGGAAGAGTAGGAATAAGGCTGGTGGTACAGAGGGTGAGCTATAGGAAGGCATGGAAATACTAGGTGACTACAAGCATGGAAAGCGTCTTCAGTTTCCAGTACAAAATTCTGCAAAAAGCAAGAGCAGTGTTAACAGACTGCCCTGGGTTCTAACTGAGACATAGCCACTCACTGGCTGTGTGTCCACGCACCAGTTACTAGCCTTGATTTCCTTATTCATAGAATGGAGATAATACCTACCCCCAAACTTTGTCAATATTTAATCAGATAACATATTAAAACACTGGACGGGAAATGGTACACAGTAGATGCCAGAGAGGCATGAGCTGTCCTCCCCTCTGTCTATCCTTTTTCTGCCCAGCTGCTCTGAAAATGAGTTTTGGGCTTCCTTATATTCCTACATGGTAGCAGCAGAAATTCAGAGTTGCTGATCTGATCTACCCTCTTTACTTTGCACAGCAGCTTGTACATATTTGAGTGTGGGGGTCAGATGTGACCAGATGACCACACCCCCATTCTTGCAGCTTCATCAGAGGGACATCCTCTCTTCCCTGGATGATGCTGGACACCAGAGGGTAAAGAGAGCAGAGGCGCCAGCAAGAAAGTCCATTTTAATCACACTTCAAGTAAAGTGCTAAAAGTGGAGATGTGGACGTTTGAATATCTTCCCCTCTCCCACACCAGCCTTTGGCTCAGTGTGAGCTAGTGCACGTGGGGGACACCCCCGACCTTACCTCCTCTCCATTATACATGAAATTTCTATCTCAGGGTGGACAGGCCCCTCATCATATTGGGGAGAAAATTGAAGGGGCAGTTGGAAGACCTGGTTTGAAAGTTTTAACGATACCATTTTTTAAAACAAATTCTCACTGAGTATCAGGTTTGGGTCCAGATGCAAGGAAAGCAGAGGGGAATAATGCATGATTCCTGATTAAAGAGAGGTTGGATTCATGAAGGATACTGGTAAGTACGTCCATGATGATGGTGTGGTGCGATATGATGGAGGAGGGATCCCAGTTAGCCAGAGGTTGGGGGTGTCAGAGAAGCAGAGGAGGTGGCCCTTCAGCTTAGTCTGAAGGACAAATTGGATTTAGTCCAGTGGGCAGGTTGTTTAGGTAAAACTGAATATCTGTGAACTTGGGAAAGTCATTTACTCACTCTGAGTCACAATTCCTTTAAGTGACAAGGTAGGGGGCTGCCTTAGCCTCTGTAGATTTTCTTGGGTCTAATACTTTATGATTTCATATTTGGTCTGGAAAGTAACTTGCCTTTTTCTCCAACTTGAGCATCACCCTGGGTAGAATTGTGATTCATCCTAGTTCTATACCCCAACTCTCAGGGCAGAGGGTTGACTCTCAGTGACTCAGGGCAACTTGAGTCCCCCACCATGTGCATCAGAAGGCTGGATCTCATGACCTCCAAGACCCACCTCTTTGTACAGGGAACTTTGTCATTAAGGGCTGTCCATATATTTCCTAGCTGGACTGTAGGAGAACATCAAGGCAAAAAGGAGGGTTCTGAAGAGCTTCTGAGAAGATAAGAAGTTAGGCGTGTGGGACTGGGAGAATATTGAAGACATTATCTGAATAGATTTGGCCCAGTAGACCTTCTCCCAGAAATCCCTGCTCCAGGGCTTTCAGATAAAGTATCTAACAGCCTTTTAGCAACAGCTTTTTCTCTAGAAACAAACCCCCATGTTTTACATCTCCTTGCAGGCACCCAGCTGCTGATAAACCTGGCAGGAACAATTGTGTCCCAATGCAGCTAGGCTGTCAGCCTCCTGTCTTCCAAGGGTGTCAACTTTTAGGATTGCTCCTTTGCCTGAGAAATTGGGATTGGAGGATGGGGGACTTTGTTTCCCTCTCTCTTCTGTTGGTTCCAAGATCCTAGAACCTGTCACCAAAGTGACACAATAATGGATGTCAGCAATCTAGGGCCTGAGCAAGTGAGCAAGGGAGGCTAGGAGGCTAGGAGAAGCCACCTCAGAAGCTGTCCCACATAGTGGTGAAGAGCTGGGTTTGGAGTCAGAAAGACCAGAATTTTGTATTCCAGACTCTGCCACCTGCTGTGTGTTCCTTGGGCATATTACTTACTTGCTGACCTTTAATTTCTTCTTATGTATAAAGTGGAGATTATAGTAGCACCTATCACTGGGCTCTTTGAAGGATGAAATGAGATTAATGATAAGTGCATAGTACAGTGCCTGACAAAGAGTACTGACAAGCTACAAACATTACATAATCATTACTATCATCATCTTCACCACCACCAACATCATCACCACCACCATCATAATTATCACCACCGTCATAATCATCGCAATCACCATCATCACTACCCTCATTATCATTACTACCATCCTTGTCACCATCATCATCATCAACACTATCACCATCATTATCATTACTATTACCACCAACATCATCACCATTTTTATCATCACAACCATCATTGTCATCATTACCATCATCCTCATCCTCATCATCACCATCGCCACCATCATTATTATTACCATTATTCTTATCACCATCATCATCATCATTATCATCAACTTCACCATCATTTTCATTACCATCACCACTATCATCATCATCATCATCATCATAACCATCATCGGGCCGCGCGCGGTGGCTCAAGCCTGTAATCCCAGCACTTTGGGAGGCCGAGACGGGCGGATCACGAGGTCAAGAGATCAAGACCATCCTGGCTAACACGGTGAAACCCCATCTCTACTAAAAAATACAAAAAACTAGCCGGGCGAGGTGGCAGGCGCCTGTAGTCCCAGCTACTCGGGAGGCTGAGGCAGGAGAATGGCGTAAACTCGGGCGGCGGAGCTTGCAGTGAGCTGAGATCCGGCCACTGCACTCTAGCTTGGGCGACAGAGCGAGACTCCGTCTCAAAAAAAAAAAAAATAAAAAAAAAATAACCATCATCATTATCATAATCACTAGCATCATCCTCCTCCTCATCACCATCATCACCACCATCAACACTTCACCATCATTATCATTACCATCACCACCATCATCATCATCACAACATCATCACCATGATCATCATCACCATCTTCCTCGCCATCATCATCATTATCATTGTCATTACCATCACCATCATCACCATCCTTGGCACCATCTTTGTCACCTCATTATCATTACCATCACCAACATCATCACCATGGTCATCATAACAAGCATCCTCATCACCATCATCATCACCATCACTATTGTTATTGTTACCATTATCCTCTTCATTATCATTGTCATCATCATCATCATATTACCATCATTACCATCCTTGTCACCAACCTCATTACCGTTATGATTGTTGTTGTTGTGGTCATTACCATCGTTGTCTTTGAGAGCCTAGGAAGAGCAGGACTAAGGGCTGAGGATGTAATAAAGGAAGGACAGGCCTGCAACATCACTCCTCTCAGGATATCCCTACTCGGGACAGGTAAAATGGGCAAATGCCTGAGAAATACTTTTGCTGCTAGAACTTAGCAGCAGCACTGTGTCCAACTTCAGCATTTGGGTTCATTTTTGGAGTGGTAACAAGAAACATGGCAGCAGCGGAGTTTCTTCAAAATTGTTGAATGTCAACATCTGATGTCTTCATTCAGAATAGGAACCACCCCAGCACCCATTAGTATTTGTGTAACTTACGGAATTCACTGGCTTCCTCTTGACCTCACTTCTTTTCAGAGTTGGGGCCCAGCTGTGGAAAGTCTTTTTTCCTCAAGGTTTTTCTCTTTATTCTCTTCCATTCCATTATTTTTCTCTGATGACTTTCTCTGAAATTCTCGCTCCCTTAAATGGCACTTTATATGACAGGTAGTGATTTGGATATTCCTGGTCACTGTCTCTGGAATTCCAAGTCTTAGCCAAAGAGATGCTTGGGCCCCAGTGGAATGTCCTTGGGTGATCAAGCATGCTGCAGTCACCCCCAGACAGCTGGCATCACAATAGGCCTGTCTTAGAAGGATATTATTGGCTTCCCAGGTCTGTTACTAATAACTGACAATTTTCTATCCTGGGAAGGAAAGAGGTGTCTGTGTATCACAAAACCCTGGAAGTTCTGCTTATAAATGGCTTCTCAACCAAAATGAGGAGAAAGTAACTTTTCAGGCAGGTTGGGGTATCTGGAAAGAGTGTATTCATTTTCTTATTTTTTTCCTCCACAGTTCAGACTTGCTCAGTCACATCCAGTCATATGAAACAGCCTGTCTCACCTCCCCACTTTTTCTTTTATTTTACCTTTACGTGTTTGTGGCAGAAACTGTTGATACTCATCCATATTCATGGGATACTCTTGATTTTTCAGCCTCTCTTTTGATTTCATTTAGTTCTTGCCAATGGGATATAGAAGGAAGGGAGTACACTAATTTCAACCCTAACCCCACAAACAATGCACATGGTCCTGCAATTAATTTTTCTCTCTCTCTACCATTGGCTAGGTAAATGCACAGTATTCTGAGGAGGCCCTAGGAAATAACTCAGCCACAAAGTAGAAGGGTGGGCTTTGCAATTACTGTGTAGAAGACCACTGAAGGCCACTAGATCAGGATTGAACCATTGAGATCTGGGGGTTCTTTGTTATAGCAGCTAGCATTACTTTCACTGACATATACTCTATCATTTTCCTTCAAGAAAATTAGCTGAATTGCCACTAAAATAATGTTAATAGAGACATTTCCTTCTCTTTAGTGTGAAAGCTTCAGGAGGGAGAAACATCTTTATTCTTCACCTCTTTATTCCCAAGACAGTATAATCATTGTCATGTGGTCTGTGTTCTACAAATATTGGTTAAATAAATGAACAAATCCACCAGCCTCACTTCTCTTGCCTGAGAGTACTGGCTCTTTCTGTAAAGTGTTCATGAGCTGTGGTTGTTTGGTTGAACACCCTAGGGTTATCCTTTATTTTCCCTTGCCACTAACCCCAAACCAGGCCAGATACTTTGGGGCTAAACAACTCTGATGAAATCCTGTTCATCAGGGCCGCCACCCTTCTTTTCCACAATCTCACTGTAGATGCAAGGGCTTTGAAGCTGAGGGGGACCTCAGCCTCCACATGCAAGGCTCTCACTGCTGGGACACTCTCTCCGCTGACCATGAGCTTCTTGCAGAGCTGCCAACTAAAACTCTACATCCAGAACAGAGAAAATGTGGAGAATGGCTAGGAAAGGTAAGACAGTGGCCAACACAGTCAGCTAACTCCCACCTCATAGTGTCCCATGAACTTAGTTATTGACCCTAAACAAAAAAAAATTGCGATCTGAGATGATCCCACTGGATGTAAGTTCTGATGAAACAATGTCTGTATCTCCAGCTGGAAGTTGCTTCTTTGAACTCAAACTCCTGTATCTTTTTTGAACAAGAACAGCAATCCTTCACCTGGAATGAATGCTTAAATCCCTGCGGAGAGCTATGTAAAAATTCAGATTCCTAAACTGCATCAGGGTCTATTTAATCAGGATTTCTGGGGATGGTGCCTGGGAATTTGTGTTTTTGAAGGCTCCAAAGATTCGAATCACATTCCTGGTTATTAAAGCTACTTTAATTAAATGCTTGCTAAATGCTAGCCTCTTGTATGGGTACCTTTCTTCTATTGACCTTTTAAATACTTACAACCACCTTGTGATTGTGGTACTCTTACTCATCTAGTTTTACTGATGAGGGAACAGACTGCAGCAGATATTTTACCCAGGACTTGAATGCTCTCTGGCCCAAGAGGTGTCACTCTTCACTACCTCTTCTAATGTAGTGAAAAAAGCATGGAATTTGAAACCGGAATACCCAAATTCCTCTTCTGCTTAGGATGAGGCTCATTTTTTTCTCCTGAGATGACAGTGGATGTGAACAGTGCTTGTGGATCGTAGGTGCTATGCCAATGCCAGGTGTGCCCCTTGATGGAACAGATTGTGCACCCTGCCACGCACCCAGGTAGCACAGCTGAAGTGTACTCAGGTGTGCCTCCAATCCAACAGATCCTTCCATCCTGACATCTTCTATCCACCTTTGCATCTCTGTCTCCACTGCCATGCAGGCTGTAGTAGACCATCATCCTTTTCTCTCCTGAATTATCAGAATGGCCTTTCTGAATCTGTCTTCTTCCTGGTCATCCATCCTCTACCCAAATATCAGGGTGTTTTTGTTTCTTTGTTTTAACAATGCAAATTTGGTTATGGTGTTGCCTTTAAAGTAATTCCTCCCAGTCTCCAGATAAGATGCATGCCCTTTAGTGAGGCCCACATAATCTGCACCCACCATCTGGCCTTGAGGTCAATCTTGCATCTTACCGCCTCCCTCCTGGAATTCCTCGATTACGTGCAGTGTGCACAGCATGCTACGTTGTTCATGGCACCCCAGTGCCTCAGACTGCACCCTAATCCTCAGGCCCACGGCGTCCCTGCTGAGCTGCTCAGAGAATGCCTGCTCACCTTTCCAGACTTTGCTCAGTGTCGGTATTCTCACTGATAAAGCCTTTTCTTGGCATTTCTCCACAAACCATATGTGAGAAACACCTCTCCCCTTGCCTCCACTCTGCCCTACAAATTTGTCATAGGCATTTAACACCTCCTTGCCCCTTCTTGTTTACATGTTTGTTTCCTTTGGCTAGATTGCAAGGAATCTTGCATCTATATGTTCCATATGATCAGGAACATATTTTAACTCTTTTTCATTGTGAGTGCTTAGCACACAACTTGGCACTTAGTAAGTACTCAATGAATGTTGGCAGAATTATTGAATTCCAAATGTGTGCCAACGAATGTAAAAATTAACCTAATCTAGCCAAATGCAAAAGATGACTGTACAGACTCCAGGGAAAGAGGGAAGAAAGGCTCTTGTCCTTGTATAAACCTGTCGTGTGGGTACCTGTGGTGGGCGTGGAAGAACTCTTGCCACAGGTAAGGATGGTGGGGGATTGCCAATCCCAACTGCTGTGTCTGGAAGCCCAGTTACCACTCTCGTGCCCAGGCCGTGATGTCCACAGCTGCTTCTAGCCCAGAAGTAAGCACAGCAGGAAACCTGTGCAGGTCTGGCTCTGGAAGAGGCAGTGATTTTCAGACGTGTGACTGGCCAAGGACTTACCGTTTGCCATGTCAAAAGTGTCCTAAAGTTCCCATACAGTCTACGATCTTTCTTCTTCCCTTCCTTTTCTCCCCTTTCTCCTTCAGGGAGATTGGACCTACATCCAGGTCTGACAAGCCTCCTGGTCTCCTTCATTTTCTTCCTTATTTTCCTTCACAGTCGTTCACCCATAAATGTTTTCTGTGTCTAATCCCATCGTTGCAGCACCCAAATTGACACAGGTGCTATTAAGAGTGGGCTGGAACAAACCGCCAAGCATGTGAATTTCAATTATACACTCTGTGCCTGGGAAATGCTCTTCAGGTGGATCTGTGGACCCCATGGGCCAATGTGATCCAGACCTTAGCCACAACTCCAGTTGTTACCTGGCCCCCATAAATTCCCACTCCAAAGGCATATTTCTCTTTCTCCAGTATACACAGTCATAACCAAAGGGTCATAGATTTTTTGGGAAAGGACTTGGGAAATCATTACAGTCCATACTTGCCATCGCATTGCAGAGTCCTGCCTCCTAGCAGCCCAGACTGCTCTCTGTCAGTGGGTTTCCAATCTGGAATGGACTCAGATGTGGGAACTGGGCCAGGAGGTGTGGCTGTTGTGGTGTTCCTACCCTCAGCCTCCTGCTCCTCCATTCCTACCCTGCAGCTTTTGTTATAACTGTTAAGCAGCATGCTGTTGGTGGCCCATCTATTTTGCCCCTAGGCACTCTGCAATCTATGCACCATCTCCGTGGCTCTCTGCCAGTCAAGGCCCCTGGGTTGGCCCTCTGACCTTTCCAGCCTGCAGCCACTATTGCCCGGTCCCCATCATCCTTGGAATTAACCAACACAGGTGGTGACCCTCCTACCTCGGGCCTTGACCTGCAGAGGTGAGCCATCGCGGAACCTCTTGGCGATGCCGATCCAGTGCATTCCTAGCGGCCTTAGTGCATGGTGTGTCCTAGGTCCCTCCTGTGGAATGCAAATCTCTGTGGCTCTGCTGGCCTCACATCCACTCCAGCATGACTCCTCCAATGACGTCTTTACTCCTTCTCCTACCTACCTGCAATCACAACTCAGGCCTTTCCGTTTTACCAAGAGCAGACCACAGCTTTTCTAGGCTTCAAAGTGCCACCCAGCTGTGAGCCAGCCGCATTGCCAGGTCCTTGCCAGGCCTTTAGGTCCCTCGTCCTAAGAAAGTGTCCCAAGGCAATGGGTCCTTGCTTATCCACCTTAAGCATCAGCCTCTCTGGCAGGTGCCTGGGACCGGAAGTCTCTCCTTGGCCTGGCTGGAGCTTCTTAGCCCCTCATTGCAGTTGGCGGCCGTGCTTCATTCCCTCCTCCATTCCTCCTTCTCAGGCCTGAGGGCTCCCTGTCACCCGCCGCTGTCTCCTCTGGTGACCCAGTTTTCCTCATGGGTGTTTCCTCCAATCAGTATCTTTCTAACCAAATTCTATCTGGACATCTGTGTTTTTGGAGGACCCAGATCAAGTAGGACTAAGACATGTGTTACCTCATTCAACTTGCTCAATAGTTTTCTAGTCTTCGCTAGTTTTAACCCTATGCTAAAGGAGTGAAAGGAAAATTGAAGCTCAGGGACATTCAGATATTTGCCCAAAGTTTCAGACACAGGAGGTGAAAGTTGGAATCCGGTTCTTGACATCTAATCAGGGAGGTTTTGCCACAGTGGGGTTTGTTAGAGGGTTCTTGGAGAAGGACATTTGGAAGATATCCTTGGGGAAGGCAAGGTTTCATCTTAACTGACGGGGAGGGAGAACAGAGATAGGAGAAGCAAGTTTTATGTCTCTGCATACGTGTTTGGTTCCCGTACATATGTGAGAGTTTCTGTGTATAAATGTGCTTTTGCATTCATACCTGTGTCGGGATTATCTAATTCATGCAGACCCAGAATGTGTGCAGGCCACATGCTAAGAAGGAAAATTTAGCTTTGATAGCTGTCTCCAAAATTTTGCAATTTACAAAATCAGAAAGAAAGCCATTTCAAGTTTAATACACATTGCAATTTTTTAAGGTTAAGCATATGTTTATGTTCAATTTTAGACCAAGGTGCTACGTAATCTATTCAGTACTTAAGGCTTTTATGTAAGTCCTGATACAGAGGTGAGCGAAGAATGGGAGCGGCTTTGTGCTTTCCCTTGGGAACCCAGGGTCTTCCATGAAAACATGAAACGCAAGGGAGCGGGGCAGTGGGTCTGCAAAGCGCTCAGGAGGTGCCTTGTCCTTGAGCAGGGCGGTAATTCCTCTTTCCTTCCCAGCCCTCCTCCCTCCCTCCCGCTGGCTGAGCGCTGCCTCCCTGGAGGATTCCAGGTGGGAACCCAGATCGCTGAGCAGTGAACACGAAAATAATGAGTCCCCTTGTCTGTGACTGTTCCCGTCACATCTGAGAGAGACCTGCGATCTCCGGGAGGGAAGGACAGCCCCTGCCTCTGCTCTGCTCCCGCCTCTGCTGGGCTCTGCCCGCCTGCACCGCGGCCTCCTCCTGCTGCGGGCCCGGTGCCTGGGCGGTGCTGGCGGTGTGCGTGGAGCCGAGGAAGCTGGCAGCCCGCAGAGCACGTGAGGGCCGGGAGCCAGGGTGGGCGAGGGGAGAGGTGTCTCCACTCCATATGCAAGTCACTTAATGAGAAAGAGTGCATCTGCTGCGCAGCCCCCACCCTGGGGACGGCTGCCAGCTCTCCTCGTGGGTGGCTGTAGTAAGCCTGGCCTGAACACAGGCTCATTCTCTAGTCCTTCCCGAGCACAGCAGGGGCACCGGGAGGCATGCCAGCGTGGGGGTGGCCGCTCTGGGGCCGCCTCAGGTGTGCGCTTGCCCTGGGGGCCTGGCGTGGCCGGGATTCAGCCCTGCGCTCTGAAGGGACTGCCCTCCCGGCCTTTCCGTGTTTCCAGAGGGCACCGGGGCCTCCTCCACCGCCTCTTCCCCTGATTCCATCAACAGCACAGGTTTGGGGGATCTGAACCAACCCCGTCCCACCTAGACGTTTCACCCTCCAAGGCTGTTCTGCCTCTACTTCCCTGAATCGTGGACTGATCCCTGGTACTCTTACTACCCCCACTCCCCACGTTTTTCCATTCTTGTGCCCTTCAATGAGGCTTCTCTCTTGCAGGATAATGGACTCTGCCTCATGAGCCTGGGCCCATTCTTCTCCTGCTCCACTAGAGCAATCCCTCAGGGTACATGGCCCAGCTGAAACCCCTCCTTCCAGTACAGTCTCTTCCCTGGGTTATGTGGTCGCCAGGGCCTCGGTTCTTGCTGCCAACTTCCCATTCCCTGGCCAGGGCCCCACTACCTCCTCTCCCTGAGCAGGCTGTTTTCAAGGCCCAGTTCTCTGCACTCTTTTCATTGCTTTTCTTCTTTTTCTTATGAAGTACTTTAGATAACACCCAGAACATCTGTTCAGACAGCATTTTACATTTTCAAATTTTAAAAATATAAAAAGTACAAAGAATAATATAACTTACATGCATATTTTTGCCATCCAAAATCAACAACTGTTAGCATTTTGTCTCCTTTGTATCTAGTATTCTTTTTGCTTTTGGAAGAAATAAAAGACTCCAGAGAAAATGAAAGTTGCCTTCAACCAACATCCCTCTTTCTGCTCCCTTCTGGTTCTCCCTAGAAGCAAGCATTGTGGTTCATGTTTATGGTTTTAAGTACATAACATCATAAATGATACATAGGCATCATACTGTCTCTAGTGTTTGTTGCTGGCCACCTGCTATATTTAGAGAGGTCTGGTTTTTTTTTTTAACTGCTGTACAGTATTCTGTCATTAAATGTATTGAATTATTTTTACAATATATTCCACTATGTATAGACATGATATGTTTTTCCAATGTTTTTCTCTTAACCATAACAAAAAATATGCTTCAGTCAACAACTTTGGACATGTTTTCCGGTGCACATATGCAAGAGTTTCTGTGAGGCATATACTCAGAGGTAGAATTGTTGGGTCTTAAATAAGGCATATTTTCAATTTTATAAAATATGCCATTTTTTTCTCCAAAGTGGATGTACCAATTTGCATTCCTACTTGCAGTTTATAAGAGTATCATTTCACCCAAATCCTTGTCAACACTTGATATTCTCATACTTCAAAATTTTGACAATATGTGGGTGAAAAATTATATTTCATTGTTACTTTAATTTGTATTGCTCTATCGTTAATAATAGCTTGCAATTACTTAGTGCTTATTCTGTGCCAGCCACTGTTCTAAGCAGTTTACATATGTTAACTTATTTAATCTTCACCGCAATGCTTTCAGGAAGCTTCTGTTGCTATCATTCTCATTTTACAGGTCATGAAAGAGGTTTAATAACTTGGTAAAGTTTTCACGGCTCCTCAGGAGTGGCACAGGGATTCAGAATTGGGCCCGTCCCTGCACAGTGCCACATCATCCTGGGTCCCCAGTTCTGGAGAGTTCAAGTATTCTTTCATGTGTTCTTGAGCCAGTTATATTTTCTTTTCTATGATGTTTGCTATTTATTATATCCTTGGATAATTTTGATTAGGTAATTTGTCTTTTTTTTTTCTTATTCTTTTAAAAATTATTTACATAGTTTGGACATCCATACTTTGTCTTTTATATATGATGCAATAATTTTCCCTGGATATCACTTGTCTTTTAACTGTATTTGTGGCATGCGTTTGTGTTTTTATTTTTGCCACACTCTTCTTTTAAATTTCTTCTTTTCCTGAACCAGTTCTGCCCCCATTTTCACCATGTCCTTGGCCTGATGACTTTTTTCAGTTGATGGCTACATTTCAACTTCTTTTACAAATGTGAGATCTGCTTCACCAATTGCTTCAAAGACATCTCCACCTTTGTATAATGCTGTGACCTTAAACTTCAGATGTCTTCCGTGACCCTGTCTTCCTTCTCAAGTAAGTTCTCCCTTCAGTCTTCTCTACTTTTTTTTTTTTTTTTTGATGGAGTCTTGCACTGTCGTCCGGGCTGAAGTGCAATGGTGCAATCTCCGCTCACTGAAAGCTCCACCTCCTGGGTTCAAGCGATTCTCATGCCTCAGTCTCCCGAGTAGCTGGGATTACTGGCCCCCGCCACCACACCTGGCTAATTTTTTGTATTTTTAGTAGAGACGGGGTTTCACCATGTTGGCCAGGCTGGTCTCGAGCTCCTAACCTCGTGATCCACCCACCTCGGCCTCCCAAAGTGCTGGGACTACAGGCATGAGCTACTGCACCCGGCCCAGTCTTCTCTATGTTTATAAATGGCACTGCATTTGTAAATCATGCAGCCTGCAGTTCTGGGTTACTTTTGCTTTTCTCTTTCCTTTATTTCATGTATTGAATCAGGAAACACCATCGAACGCGGTCTTTCAACATACAGTCTCTGTGTTAACTGCCGTCATTCCAAACCGAGCACTGGATTACTCAGACCTGCATCACTGCAGCAGATTCCAGATTGCCTTTCTAAAAAGTCAAAACCCTTCAGTGATTCCTCATCTCCTACTGGTACATCTCTTATAGCTCCCCACTGTGACCTTGACTTGATTCCATCACTAACTTCTCTTTAATTGGTCTTTCAAAACAACACCTCCGTCCAGTCAGTGGAAGCAGCGCCTCCCGGACACAGGAAACTGCTCCTTCCTGGTTCCGGGATTCAGCGGGCTGGTGCCTCCTAGGCGGGCTCCTTCTCCCTCTCCTCCGCCTGCCAAGTGCCGCTGTCCATGGTGTCCCGCTGTCCCGCCGTTTCCCCTCCGAGGTCTTTTTCTCCATCTCCGGTGTCTTCCAGCACACGCTGTCTGGACCACTCAGATGGTCCGCCTTTCGAAACGTTTACCTTGTGTTGTCAGGCTACTGAGCCCCAAGAAACCAAGAGCTGCTCTTTTCCGTTGCCTCGACAGGACCACATTCATTTTCAGCAGTGCCTGTCTCCCCTAGACGCGAACTTAGCCCTGGCGTGTCCAGGGTGGCAAGGGCAAAGAGCAGGAGGAGCCGCGGAACACGGATGAGGTAGTGGAGCCGTGGTGAAATGCAGAATGAAATATGCATGTTGGTGCCTATTTAAATACTTAACAAAAACAAAAAGCACTGGTAGGCCTGTAGTCAGACTTGCTGAATGAGATTGCTATCAGGAGCTACAACATAACGGTGTTTCAATTTCTCTGTGGAAAAAAAAAGAAAAGAAAAGGAATCACTTCCCCTTTCCTAACTCGGACATAAATCTCAAAGACGGTTTTTAGGGAGGAAGCTTTCTCAGCCTTCTCTCCCACCTGGGAACCAGCTCAGGTGCTAAATTCATCAAGAATTGACAGGCAGCTCTGAATCTCTGAACCACCATCTCCTTGAGGCTGCCTGCCGCGTGCAGCGGCCCAAGTCCCTGTCTCTCGTCTTCCTTCTCGAATTCCCTGTCTCTGCCCAGCATCCTGGGGCCAGCCTCCTGCATGCCTCTTGGGCACAAATAAACCTTGAAGTCTCTTTCTGACACCTTCAGACTTGCCGGTGCCATCTACTCCTGGAGGCCAGCACAGGCGTGGTGTCTCAGACCCTGAGTGTCCAGGATGTGAGTTCAGGCCAAGAGAGTCACTCATTAATTCATTTTTGCATTTTCCCAAAACATGCCCATATTTGCATGCCCCTTCAAACCCAAACTCAGGGATGACTAGGAATCTAAACGACAAAGAAGATGCAAGATAAACTCGTCTGTGACTGGTTCTCTGGTTCTTTTCCCTTGCTGTGGAACTCCTCCACTTACACACCCTCCAGTGACCCAGGGAGCAGGGACAAGAAGGCATGGGTCTGGTTCCTTCTAAGGGCCTTTTGCGTTCATCCCACCTTTTTCATAGATGGTTGTCAAGCCTCTTTGAGCCCCAAGACCTCCCTCAGCAGCCAAGTCAACAATTCTAGTGGGGAGGAGAGAAGGGTTCAGTGACTGGAGAAGTAGCTGGTGGAGAATCCAAAATGGGGCATTCTCCTCACTTCTTACTGTCTCTCCACCCTATTTTCACCATTTTCTTGTGGAAGAAACAGACACTGCAATCCACAACCTTTATAGTACAATAACTTTTTCAGCATTGTTTTGTGCATGTTTTGACACAGGGCTTTGTATTTCAGTCATCCTGAGAGAGGCAACTTTATTCACAGAGAATTTAGAGATAGTATGATCAAATAAGCAAGATGTGAATATGCAGAAAGACACTTGGAATGGAGTGGGGGTGGGGTGGGGGCAGGAGCCAAGACCAGAAGAACAGCAGGGATTACAGGGCAGCCCTGGATATTCAGACACACATGAGTGTACTACTTAGGGAGAAGCCTTTCATTTTGGTTAGGACCTAGCCCTGAATCTAAGGTGAGCTGGAACCTGGCTTGGCTGCTAAGACTGGATTATAACAGTTGGATGAAGCATAGATCTTCTGCTAAATCACACTGCTTCCTGGGAGAGGTCTTGCTATCTCCTGTCTCTCCAGCATAGTGCTTTCCGTAGAGTAGATGCTGTATAAATATGTAATGTTTGCATGAAAGAACAAACAAGTAGAAACATGGGGAACTTTGGTTTTTGACCTGTAAACAACAGATGAAGGGGTGATTCTAATTCTGGGTTACCTAGATTGCTCAACTGGAATATTATCAAATCTCCAAAGGGTTAGTCCAAGGTAGTGTAACCTTTTTTTTGAGGACAAATAAACTGGACGTGATGAATTAAACTCAGATTTAATAATATTAAGTTAGAAACTTTTCTCCTACCTCCTTATCCCTCTGAGAAATTAAAAAAAGTGCAAAAGGTGATTACAACAGAGTCTGCTACCTGATTCTCTCTTCTCAGCTAGGACTGTATTTCCTCATTTCCTTTTCAGTTAAGGCCAGCCAGGTAGCTGAGTTCTGGCCAAAAGAGTACGAGTGGAAGTGATTTCTGCCACTTTCCGGCCAGCTCCATTGAAAAAAGAATTTGATGCTCAGTCCTCCATATTTGTTCCCCATCTGGCTTGGTGTGGATGAGAGTGGAGGCTGTGGAGGTCATGGATTGGGAAGAGGAGGAGCCACAGCAAACAGGAAACTGAGTCTCTGACTCATCATGTGAAAAAGAGTCTCAAGTGCACCAGGGACATGTGTTTGCTACTTTGTGTGAGTGAGAAATAAATTCCACTGAGATTTGGGATTTGTCATAGCAGCTAGTACTATCAGAAATAATCCAGGGATAAATTGTGCTTTGTTATAGACAAGAAGCTGCTTCCTACTATTCTACAGGGTAAAGAAAACCAAATTGTTCTCTGAGTGCTTAGGTCTAATGGCTTAATTATTGAAACTTTTAAAGTTGATTGCTCTGAAGGCTTTTGTTTTTGTTTTTTTCCTCCTACGAATGTCTAAGGAAAGTGCTAAGAGTTGAAGGAGGAAAATGTAAAGGAGAAGGAGGAAATGTAAATGCAGAAGACATTGACCATATTCTTATGGCCTTCCCAACTGATTTTGTTGCTTCTGACATTAGTTGATGACCTGATTCTAATAACTTGGATACCTGACCTTGGCTTGAGAACTGGATTCAGAACTCTCATGTACTTAATCTGTTCATGTCAAACCATTTACTTTCTTCTAGATATCAGATATATTGTTTTCAATCATACCCTAGTAACTTGTCTAAGTTAGCACTTTGTTAGGTTGATTTTGGTGTTCCTGACTCGGAACTCAATTTTGATTCAAATTAGGTCAGCCATAGTGATTAACCTGGTGAGGTCAAATCTCCTTTCATGGTGAAACTTGGATTTCAGTTGGTTCCCTAAGCAATGATGAGAAACAACTTGTATGGACTAAAGAGAAATCAAAATCAGCAACAATATACTTTGTGTACTATCTACTGCTCCCAAAGTTTGATCAATCATACGTTGTACTGGATGAAAGCCCCCAGTTAGATGTTAGGAATGGCAGCTTATCCTTTGCTAATGGGTTCCAGGTGTCTCCTCCATGCCTCATTACTAGGATATGCTTCACTGTTCCAAAGCCATAGTTCCCAGAGGGAATCCCTGCATTCAGAAAAATCAGCTGTGTTTTGACATCTGGATGGGATTGAAATGTTTACACTTGAGTAATGTAGCTGGAAGATGTGTACATAGTCACTTAAAAGTTTATCGATAGATAAGAAGCAGCATAGAGGAAGATAGGTGAAGCTATTAAGCACCTACATGAAGCACCTACTGTGGGAAAGGCACATGTGTTTGGGAGGATACATGGAAAGGGTTAGCAAAAAAAAAAAAAAAGAAAAGAAAAGAAAGAAAGAGAGAAAGAAGAAAGAAGGAAAGAAAGAAAGAAAGAAAGAAAGAAAGAAAGAAAGAAAGAAAGAAAAAGACACTGTCCCTACTCTGAAGGACTCCAATGTCTAATGTGAAAAAAAGATACACAGATACTTGTAAGGTGGTACATTCAGCAATACAGCCATGAATAGGCATAAATGGGCACTACTAGGGAGAAGAGGCAGGGAAGACTTTCTAGAGGAGGTGACACATGAGCTTGGTAGGATGAATAGGGATTTGCCAGTCAAAGGTTGATGATTGGTTGGCGGTGGGGAGGTATCATTCAGCTTTCAGACATATGACTCAGCTTTAGGAAACACATGAAAGGCACAGCAGGGGTCTTCAGATAGTTCATGGAAAATGCAGAGTATTAAAAAGACTATGCACATATTTCAGAAATTTTTCTTGTGCCAATATAAACTTGTACTAACTTGTTGTAAAATGACTAAACAGGATCTAGTGTGAGGCACTAAGAAAGGTAAGACATCAGTTTGAAAAGGTTCCCTATCAGAGCAACATGAATTCTGCTAAAATTGAAGCAAGGAGAAGCATCCAATTTATGGTGAAGCTTGGCTGGAAGAATAGTAAAATTATTGATGCTTTATAAAAACTTTATGGGAATAATGCCCTAAAACTCCAGCAGTTTACAAATTGATAACTCATTTTAAGAAGGGATGAGATAATGTTGAAGATGAAAGTCCACAATGGCAGATCATTCACATCAATTTTTGAGGAAAAAATTCATCTTGTTTATGCCCTTATTGAAGAGAACTGACGACTCACAGCAGAAACAATTGCCAACACCATAGGCATCTCAATTGGTTCAGCTTATACAATTCTGACTGAAAAATTAAAGTTGAGCAAACTTTCCACCTGGTGGGTGCCAAGCACATTGTATTCAGGTCAGCTGCAGACAAGAGCAGAGGTATCAATGAGAATTTTAAACAAATGGGATCAAAATCCTGAAGCATTTATTTGAAGAATGGTAACAGGAGATGAAATATGGCTCTCCCAGTATACTCCTGAAGACCATGCACAATCACAGCAATGGCTACCAACAGGTGGAAGTGCTCCAGTCACAGCAGAAGCAGATTAGTCAAAAGCAAAAGTCTTGGAAAAAGTTTTTTTGGGATGCTCATGCCATTTCGCTTGTTGAATTTCTGGAGGGTCAAAGAATGGTAACATCTGTTTATTATGAGAGTGTTTTGAGAAAGCCAAAGCTTTAGCAGAAAAAGTCCTGGGAAAGCTTCACAAGAAAGTCCTTCTTCACTACAACAATGCTCCTGCTCATTCCTGCCATCAAGCAAGGACAATTTTGCAGGAGTTTGGTGGTAAGTTATTAGCCATCCACCTTACAGTCATGATTTGGCTCCCTATGACTTCTTGTAGTTTCTTAATATTAAAATAATCGTTAAAAGACTTCCGTTTTTCTTCAGTTAATAATGTAAAAAAGACTGCATTGACATGATTAAATTCCCAGGACACTCAGTTCTTAGGAATGGACTAATTGGCTGGCATCGTCACTTACAGAAGTGTCTTGAACTCCAGGGAGATTATGTTGAGAAATAAAGTTTGCACTTCAGTTTTTAATCTTTTAATTTGATTTTTTCCATGAACTTTTTGAAGTTTCCTCATGCCTGCATATATATTTCATATGCCACATATTAATAACAATAATATGTTCAGGACTTTTGTGAAGGTATAGGTTGTCTCATTGTTTTAAATTATATTTTCATAAGGTGATGTATTAATTACTAAAGTGATTTTATTATGCTTTTCTATGATTTTCCATATTTATAGTCTCAAATAGGGGAGAAAATACAATCTTTTTTCAATTTTTATAGCTTAATTTGCATTCAGAAAATATGTTTACCATAACTATCAATTAGTGAGTATTTTTATGTACCAGACACTTCACAATTAATCATCAACATAATTCAATCAATTACATATTGCTATTGCTATTTTATGTATTAGGACTTTGAGGCTCTGAAAGGTTAAGTGACTTCTAAGTGGCCAAACCACTTAGAGACCAAGGAAAAGAATGAAGAGTCCCAAAATAGATCTGTACATGTATGGTAAATTGATTTTAATAAAGTCATCATCATTTGAAGGGGAAAGGAAGTCTTCAAAACAAATGGTTTGTTTCAATTAGGGATGCCTGCAGGAGAAATAATCAGTTCAAATCACATGATATATAAACATGGTAACTGGACCTCCTGATGGTTATTAGCAGTGTATGAGTTTTCATCTATGGAATGCTTTTAAGAGGATATACCTAGTTTGTCTATTATTGTTTATGGCAAACAAACCTGGAGTCTATTTGTTTTTTTGGCTAGATAATGTTTGTGTCATCTAGGTAATTACTAGACAATACTGGAATGTAAAATAGAGATGACTCATGAGCAAACGAACTCCCTTTGTGTAAGTGGTAGCATGCGTCACCTGGAAATCTTCTGCGTCAGCTCTGAGAGTGCATGTGTCCTGATGTGGAAGAGAGGACGTGAGGTTGTTGCTGGCCATTTCCCTGTGTCTCCATGCTTTGCACGTCTTGCTATTACCTACATTCTTAAAACTTGTAGTAAGGTTTGATATTGCATGATAGCTGATTCTCGTCTATCTGATTATACAACGTGCCTCCTAATGTTACTTCAAACCTATCTACATTGAATGTAATAATTCATATGATTGGGTTTAAACTTACCATTTTCCTATTTGTGCTTTCTGTTTTTCTTCCCGTCTTCTTTTAGATTACTGAACTATTGTATATTATTCCAATTTATTTCCTCAACTAGCTCATAGAAATAATTCTTTGCATTTTTTTTACTGTTTGTTCTGGGGATAATAATATGCATTTTAACTTCTAAATACCAAAGGAATTAAAATTCATGCTCACATAAAAACATGTAAACATGCTCATAGCAGCTTTGTTTGTAATAACCTCAAGTTGGAAACAACCAAGATGTGCCTCAGTGGATGACGTGTTAAACAATCTGTGGTACGTCCATACCACAGAATACTACACAACAAGAAAAACGCACAAACTACTGATACATGCAACTGCTTGTGTGAATTTCCAGAGGATTATTCTGATTAAAAAAATCCCCAAAGGTTACCTATTGTATAACTACATTTATGTAATTTTTTATGACAAAATTTTAAAAATGGAAAACAGAGTAAGGGTTGCTAAAGATTAGAGAATGGGGAGGGAGCTGGGTGTGGCTTTAAAAGGGCAGCAGGAGGGATCCTTGTGGCTGCAGAACGGCTGTGCATCCTGACTGCAGTGGTGGAACACGAACTTACACATGTGATAGAATTATATAGAACTAAATACACACGCACAATTAACTACAAGTAAAACTGGGGAAATCTGAGTCAGATCTATGGCTTAGATCAATGTCAGTATCCCGGTTATATTGTGGTACTATAGGTTTGTAATATGTTACTGTTGGGGCAAATGGGTAAAGAGTGCGTAGGATCTCCGAATGATTTCTTACAAGTCCCTGGTATTCTAGAATTATCTCACAACTAAAATTTCAGTTAAAAATTTAATCAGAGTCAATATTGTGACACATACCACTTCATATATTTCTCATTACTGTATTATTTCAAAAATGTAATGGCTATATAGTGGTGTGATTCCATTTTACCCACCCACCAACTTTGTGCTATTATGTTAACATTTTAAAATTATGCATGTTATAAACCTGCCCCACATTATATTTGCTTTAGGTAGAGGTAGTCTTTGCTTTGCACAGTTTTGATATGCACAAATTCCAGTTACTGCATTTATTTAATCAATACTGGTCCTCCAACAGCACAATTTATATTTTAGTTAGCACAGTGTATTAACTGTGACTAATTTTACAAGATACAAACTTTGCTGTGAGCTCTTCAGTCCACAAATCACAACCTAAGTGACAGATGCACATCACGATCAGTAAGCAATCATGTCACTTCCTTCAAAGTCTGTCTGTGAATATGTCACTCTGCATCTGGTATTTAATTTATGCACACATAGCAAAACGTGTGGGTGTGTCACCTCTTTGTCCTCCAGGGACAAACCCACAGAACATTTCACAGAAATGGATACTCAATTGAAGGAATTGGCCACCACAGATAAAAGTGCAGGAAAGAAATGAAAAGTGTTAATGACAGAACGCCAGTGGAGTTACAGGAGAAATACCTGACTATGGGGATGCTGAGACTGCCCGCACTCACAAGGCTCTAGATGTTCAACCAGAGCAGCTTAGTGAAGGCAAACTTACCAGCATAAATGAAGAAAGTGGGAGGAAAATGGAGGATGGTGTCTCAGAAGTAATGCCACTAAATAATAAAAAACACAACTGCATTAAAAGAACTCTCAGACATACTTCATGACATTGAGCACAGAAAGGCAGAAATGTTAAAAACTGATTCAAACTTCAGGAGTACAAAAATATTCCAAGACATGGAAAAGCTGCTCACTCGGTATCCGAAGTTATGTAAAGAGCAGAAGGCAAGGACTTCTCAAACTCCTCTTGATGATCTGTTTTTACAAAGAAAACCCTTCATTCTCAATATTTCTAGCTTTAAATTACAGTATAACAAATACATATTAATTTTTACTAATTCTTTACTTTCTTATACATTTATATAACCCATAGTAAGAAAGTTAGTATTTTAATGAAAATTTTTAAAGGTCATGGAGCTATCATAATTTTCCCATTGATTATTAAAATCACTTTCTAACACATAACTTCAGTGCGTTCAGTCATTTTTATGATCCCGTACTATCATACAAAGTGAGGACTACCTGTAGTGAGAAGGGTTTTTTGAAAGAAAGATGAGAAGGAAAAAAGCCATAGCGTTTTATATTTACTTATTCATCCTTTCTGTTGCACTCCTTGCCCCCCTATAGAACTGAGTGTCATTCCTCAGCACTCCTTATCTCATATGTCTGCTGGGTGAAACACTTTTTTGACTTTAGTTTATCTAAATATGTCTGTATTTCACTCTCTGTATTTAAGGATATTTTCGCTGAATGTAGAGTTCTAGGTTGAAAGTTGATTTTCTTTCAGCACTTTAAAGATGTTCTATTGTTTTCTGGCTTCTACCGTTTCTGATAAGTCAGACATAAATCTGACAACACTCATTGCTGTTTCCCTACGTGTAATATGTCCCCTGCTCCCCACTGCTCTCAGCTGTTCAAGATTTTCTCTTTGGGGTTTAGCAGTTTTCCTGTAACGTGCCTATTATGGTTCTCCTTGTATTTGTCGTACTTAAGTTTGTTGTTATTTTACATCAAATTTGGCAAGTATTCAGCTATTGCATTTTTAAAATATTTTTCTGCCCCATTTCATTATCTTCTCTGCAGACCTATGATCTCTGTGTTAGACTGTTTAAATGTGGCCCACGGATACCTGGGGCTCTGTTTCATTTTGCTTCAAACATTTTCCCTTCTTCTTAAAATTCAGTATGTGTATTGATAATTTCTCAAGTTTGCTGACTTTTCTGTCACCTCCAGTCTGCTAAGTTTGTCCAATGAGTTTAAACATTTTAACTATTGTCTTGTTTCCTTCTAGAACTTTCCTGTGATTCTTTTTTTAAAATAACTTTTCTCTGCTGAAAGTCTCCTTACATTTTCTCATTATGACCATATTCTTGAATTTTTAGAAATTCTTTGAGCATATTTATAAATTCTGCCTTAAAATTTTTGTCTGCTGAAGCCAACATCCAGATCATCTGAGGGTACGATCCCACTAACCAGTTTCTTTTCCTGACTATGGGTCATAGTTTCCCATTTGTTGTATATCCAGTAATTTTTCATAGTTTAGTGGACGTTGTTGGTGGTACATTGTAATAAAATGGTATGTGATATTATAGCATATGAAAAAAAGGGTTGAATAAAAAAAGAGACTCACTTCTGTAATCTTTCTCTGAAAAGTGATAATTTTTATTCTAGAGGTAGTTTAATTATTGACAAATGGCTTTGAATTTATATAGACTTGAATTTATGCTTTATTGGAATACTTTGTCGAAATCCCAAGGTATTTCCAAAGGCGTTCTAACTTAGTAATACTCAACTGCCAAACTCTTTCTCCTCTGAGGACTTTGTCAGTGCTTGCTTTTAGACTTGGTCCTTCTTAAGGCGTAGTCTTAAGGCTTGGTCCTTCCTACTAGGGCATGACCTCTCTGATATCTTAGCTGGATTTCTGGGGAGTTAACACAATGTTAATGGAGTTTCTCCACTCAGGTGGGCCAAGACTTCCAATATTCCCAGAACTACTTTACCTTTGATAACTGCTTCTGTTGTCAACTTATAGTTATTCACTCTCTAGTAAGCTTTATCTAGTATCACCCTGGACACAGGCAACCTAGCCTTTGGCCACAGATGTGTGAGAAACCCCTACATAAACTCATGCCCTTCTTCTCCCAACCCCCTAAATGTGCAGCTTCCTCCTCTCTGGTTCTTTGCCTTGCACACCGTGACCTCTTTGGTTCCTCCAAACTCTGAACCCTGAGTCTTTAGCTCAGTAGGGCTACTGTGATATCTCTGGACTCCAATTTATGGTGCTAAGGTCAGGAAATTATCTGCAGATAGAGACCTAAGGAAATCGTAGAGCTCACCTCATGTGTTTACCTTCTCTCAGCGATTGCAGTCTGGGAATGCCTGTGGTCCAATGCCTGAAAAAAAATTGCTCCATGTATTTCATTCCATTTCTATGGTTATTTAAGGTGATAGGGCTAGTCTACTACTAGTTAATATGTCTTATTTAGAAGTGGTAATCTCATATTCCATTTTGAATAGATGAATGCCTAACAATCAAAGGCTAAGTGCATAGAAGAGAAAAATGAATTTGGGAGAATCTTCAGCCTTGGGATATCATCTACCTGAGAGGTCCTAAGCCATTGTCATTCATTTTCTACTTAGTCTGAGTTTTTCTCTATCCATGTGACACCAAGACTGAGAGCACACTATTATAATATTTAGAAGTGTATGTGAAGTTTCTCCTGGTATTAAATTAACCCAGAAGTAAGCCCTGGTTTTCATATGCTAAATGACACAGTTAGTTTCATGACAAAACAATAAAATGAAACCAAACAAAACAATGTATTTCTAGTTCTAAGGTGAACATTAATTACCCCTCCCATTTTAATGGTTCTGAAATGTAAATGTGTCTTTCAATATAAGTTTAAATTTTATTTTGCCTCCAAAGAAATCTAACATAAAATTGATGATTTGTCTTAAAATTAATGGGATTTATCACCAAAAATGATATTTGTAGGCATCTAGTCATTTGCACTCTACTCAGTTACTATTCCTCTTGGCCCCAAATTTCCAAATACTTATTGCCTCCCTTCTTCACAGAAGAAGAAAACGATAGGAAAAAAAATTTTGCTTTTGCAGCAGCAGTGGATTTAAAGGAGCCATCAGCAGAAATACCCTGACTTCATAATGGCTGTGAGGTATTGAAATGCATCTGTAGATAAAAATGTGAGATAATGTTTTCTAAATTTTGTTAAATATAGGATAAAACCTGAGGTGACGATGATGATGGTAGATGATGGTGGAGTAAGGGGGGTCTTACTCAAGAATGGAAGAGCTGACCTGAGAACTGAAGGCTTATTTCAAAGTCTAGAACTTCATTCCCAAATTTATGATCCTATCAGCAGATATTTTCTGGCCAATACAGATTAGCTTAAATTAAGAGATAATTTATTATGGAAGATTGATTACAGGCATATTGTCCACCCACCGTGGAACAACATCTTCCATCATATTGCCATTTCTTGTTTAAGGAAAGAAATGCATCTCCCATCTTGACATGTTTATCATTGTGTGTCTGAGCTAATTATCTCCATGGGCTCAGTTTAGCTCCTAAAACTGATAGATGATTATCATGTCCCCTGGAAATGATGCATGCCATACATGTGCAGCTATATGTCAGAAGAAAAACAGTTTTTGAAGTTTTCATCTGTGTAGTTTACTGGAAATTGCATATTGAAAACTACATCAATACATGACACCATGTGTTAAAATTATATACACAGTCATATGTAAAATGTAATATATGTGTAATATATAATATGTGCAAAATTCATTATATGTAACCTATGAGTGTGAGTATTGAGTTTGCTGTTTTATGTAGCTTAAAGTTACTGATGATCTCATCCACGTGATCTCTTAGCTGAGATCTAAGATGTTCTATTTCTCATGTTTATCTCTAATTTTTTCCTGTGTCGGGTTCAAAATTTAATAACTCTTCTCTTCTTCCGTCTATGTCTTCTAATCTATGCCCTTAAAGCAACTTAGCAGCTAACAGGAGAGATAAACAGCATTCTTTCTGTAATTGGCAAAGTTAGGGTACTCCATTTTCATTACAACTTTAAATCTGCCAAAACTACCATTCTGGCACAGAAGCTCAGGACAAAACACTAGCAGGGAGGATTGCATCTGCACCTCCAACTTTGTCATCCTCTCTTTCATGGGGGCCTCAACTAGCCATTTAGAGCTGGAGCTACCAGCTGCAAAGTGATGGGTTGGAATCAGCATTCAGCCTTCCCACAAATGCTCCTGGGTCCTCGGGTCCTCTTGGGCATTACCTTGTTTCCTGTCTCCAAGAATTATCCCAATAGGTCAGTTCAGTTGATACATTGAATGAGTGATATTTCCCCGCTGGCAGGAAAACAGGCTGAGCGAATTTGGGACTAACTGCATGGCAAATAGCCCTTTTGAACATGTTTTGAGCCCTATTTCTCTTAAAAATACTACCAGACCCAAGAAATGTAAGATTTTTAATGCTTTAAAAAATGGAACGTGGTCATCATGGCATATTAAAAAATGGGTTGAATAAAAAAGGAGGCTACACAGGAGGGCTGGGCACCCACCTGCAACCCTCAGTTCTAATATCCTGTTGCTTGGATTCCAAGTCCTGTGTGTTATTTTTTCAGTCTCAGAGTCCTTTATATCCCCATAGCTCCTACTCAGTTAGATGCAATGTGTTATCTTAATTCCCCCGGCAGACATTTTCTCACACATTTGGAGGTTAAAAGGAAGAGGAAAAAAAACTCTTCAAAACATAAACCCCAAACTAAAAAACACAAGTAGAAAATGTTGAAGCTGGGAGCCTGGTTACCGTGGCAACTTGGGTTTGCCAAGTTCCCCTCTCAGAAAGCCGGTCCTCTGCTTGAATTGGTTGCTTCTCGGATGGGCCGTGACCACCAGGTGTGTGGCTCGAGCCAAGTGCATTGAAAGGAAAATTGGATTTGGCATGGCCCCATCTCCTGGGAGCATCATCTACACGACAGCTATTGATTCCTTTGTTTGAATCCATCTTCAACCCACATCCTTTCTGTGGGGAAGGGAGAGAAGGCCAGAAGCTTCTTGGCTGTAGCAGCTGAGAAGAGGCTTAGGGAGAAGGTAGAGAATTATCTGGTCTCTACAAGGAGAAGACTCTATGGAACCTCAGGAAAGCAGTTTTCTGCAGTTGATATTCTTCTCAAAACATTACTGGCATTTTTTCCCCCAAAGCACAGGGAACCATATTAGTTGCTAAGAATAAAAATGGGGCAACATAGACCTCATTTTTAAGGTTCTTGTGGTCTTATTGAAAAAACATGGCATATTTCAGGTAGTAAATGATAAGCACAGATGATGCTTTCAGAGATGCTGGAGACCACTGAGGGCAGGTGGCTGGGCAGTCAGAGAAGATGGTGCAAGAGCCGAGCTGGAAGGAAAGCAAGTAGGAGACCAGGTCACTTTCCAGACACAACGTGATGAATAAAAATGGGTGCTGCCGCAGCCTGACCAGATGCCAGAGAGCTCAGATGGGGTATAAATGGGATATATCAGGGATGTAAATTGTGGTTTGATTCTGGAGTGCCTTTAAGGTAAGACTAAAGCATCAGTGGAGGGCCGCTGAAAGTGTTTTAGTGAAGAAGTAGATGTATGAAAATAATCTTTTAGGAAATTTAACCTGGATGGTCAACCATTTCAAAATAAGACACTGGAAGGAATAAACCAAACCAGAAGGCTCACGTCATGTGATATTAGTCTGATTTTATTTCCTCCTTTGAGGAGCCTGTCTCCTTCTGGATGCTTCATGGAGAAGGTAGAACCACACTTGAGCCAAGGTTTCCTCAACTCTTTCACAGAATTCAAACTCAGTGAAGCAACTGGAGTCCACCTGTTATGTGTTTGGTTTGCATGTCTCAAGGCTCAACATCTATCTGTCAAAAATGAGTTTCCACACTTAGATAGACATTATTTATCTCAGGAAATGGAAGCTTACCATTTTCCATAGCAGGAAAGGATGTCTTTGACTTCTTTCAGCCATTCCCCCTCACTAGCCGTGCCAAGCAGCCCGTCTGCCCCAAGGGGTGAAGAAGCCCTGTGCTCTGCACTGGGGAGAGAACCCTGAAGGTGGGGGCAGGGGAGCTTGCTTTCCATATTAAGACATACCATGTGAGTTCTCCTGTCACAAAGCTGTTGCAAAATAAACATAATTATCTTTTTTTTTTTTTTTTTGCTCTTACTACTAGTAAGAATATTGTGTTTCAATTCTATGATAAAAAAAATTCCAAGCACTTTTAAATAATGAAAATATGTAAACATCTACCAGTTGTGGTAAAGACCAGGATGAATTAATGGAACATCAGAATTCTAAAATGCATTTTACAGAAAGAAATGCAGTGGGGAAAAAAAGTCCACTTGAAGCAGGAGCTGTTGGGGGTGGCTACCTGCTGGTGCGGAGTATCAGCCTGTCTCTTATTTGCAGAGAAGTGTTGATACCGGGCCCCCAAATAAATAATAATTTTCATCTCAATGGATGCAATTGGCAGGAGCACTCAGGGCCCGTCCCAGTGCCTGGGTTGACACAGGAGAGGGCACTGCTGGGCATGTCAAGGATACACCGGCACATCTAGCTTATCTTTCCTCTCACCACCCTTCCAGTCAGCCGACCAGGGACATTCGGTGCAATGTGCATGTATGTCAGGTAGTACAATGGAAGAGAAACAGAGACATGGAGGGGCAAAGTGTCATGACAGGAGAGGAGGAGTATTTTATTGTTTAGCAAGGAATCGGTGCTGGTACTTATTTTTCCCAAATGAAAACACATTGCATTCAAACATACATGGCTGTGTCCCAACTAATAAGGATCCTTAGGAAAGAAAGGTACTAAAAAATAGTGATAGTGTTTATTGATCTCTATTTCAGTTAATCATCATAAGAACTCAATGGGGTCACTATTATTATCCGAATATTATAGGTGAGGAAACTCATGGCCAAAGATGTTAGGCAACTTTCTGGGATCATGCAGCTAGTGGATCTGAAACTAAAGCTTTAAATGTGCATCCAACTGGATGCCATGTGGCTTTGCCAGTTCCCTGACCATTTCCCTAACAACGAATTTGTAATTAACATGTGAAATGTGCTTCAACTAATACTTCTAAGGAGCCTGGTGAGGCTTGGATATATTATGTTCTCAAAAGAACGGAAACCCAGGCTGGGAGCAGTGGCTCATGCCTGTATCCCAGCACTTTGGGAGGCTGAGGTGGGCAGATCACCTGAGGTTGGGAGTTTGAGACCAGCCTGGCCAAAATGGTGAAACCCTGTCTCTACCAAAAATACAAAAATTAGCCAGGTGGGGTGGCACACGTCTGTCATCCCAGCTACTCGGGAGGCTGAGGCACGAGAATCACTTGAACTCGGGAGGTGGAGGTTGCAGTGAGCTGAGATCACACCATTGCACTCCAGCCTGGGCTACAGGGTGAGACTCTGCCTCAAAAAAAAAAAAAAGAAAAAGAAAAAAGAAACTAAAACCCTTTCTCAGGGATCCCTTATACAGGGAAATGCAAATTCAAAAGCCCACAGAATTCAGGCAGGAAATATAAATGTATGAGTTAGGCTGGGTGAAAGAAAATGGGAAGCTGGAAGGTTTCAGGGGGACCTGGGGCATCCTGCCCTCTAAGGATGGCAAGTTCGATACTTTTAAAAACACTCTATGGTCAGGTGAAACATTCCTGTAGTTATTTGTTTATGATTAAGCATACTATCTTTTCAAGTGGTGAATGTACAAAATTATCATGTTTTTTTCCATTATACATGTTAAAAAGTTAAGCTTCAAATCAGGGGTTTGTACACATACGAACTAGTTAGGACCAAATAAGAGAAAACACATGATTATTATTTCTTCATTTACTCTCAGAGCAATGAAACTAAATATATGAGAAGAGTGTGAGACGGGGTGTAACGCTGGCTGACTTAGAGATGGCTACACAGCTAGTTAGTCATAAAGTCTGCAGCAAGGCTTAGAGTGGAAGGGGGTGGGATTGCTGAATTTTGAAATCCAACACAGCAACAGAGGTGTGGTGCATGTCTGGCTGGAGAGAAGCTGGATACGCTTTGGCAGCAAAGGACATAGTAGGCAGACGTGTGAAGGCAGAAAATGTGTACAATTTTCTGAATAATAAAAAAATGTCTTAAAGGGTTCTAGCATGAATATTTAGAAATATCAGGAAGTGCCAACATCTTCATGAGATCAAAAAGACACTAGTCTGGTGGGATTGTAACCTGGCACTGCTGCTGCAGAAAACAGTCTGGTGGTTCCTTGAAAAGTTAAACATACCGTAAGACCCAGCAATTCCACACCTACATGTACACCCAAAAGAATTAAAAACGTGTGGAAACAAAAACTTGCATATGAACGTTCACGGCAGGAGCAAAGCCATGCAAATAGCAAACAGTTGGAGATCATCCAAATGTCCAACAACGGGTGGATGGATAAACACAGTGTGGTGTATTCATACAGTGCATGGTGTGGGGTGGATACTGTTTGGCCACAAAAAGATACGATGTTCAGATACATCCTGAAACATGGATGAACCCTGAAAACATCAGCTAAGGGAAAGAAGCCAATCACAACAGACCACATTATACGATTCCATTAATATTCCATATGAACTGTCTAGAACGATGCCTAATGTATTGAGATGCAAAGTAGATTAGTGGTTGCTTAGGGATGGGGAGATTGGGAAGTAGGGAGGTTACGGCTAAAAGGCATAGGGTTTCTCTTTGCGGTGATGAAAATGTTCTAAAGTTGACAGCAGTGGTTGCACATACCTGTGAACACACTATACACCCCTGAATTGTACCCTTTAATACAGTGTATCATACGGTAAGTGAATGATATCTCAATATGGCTTTTTTTTTTTTTTTTTTTTAACAAAAGAGACATTAGTGTCGCCTGGGCCTCCGTGCAGTCCGTTCCCATCCTTGGTAGTTTTGCATTTCTCGTTTCAGGCATGTGTGCCACCAGTTGATTATGATAATGGCCTGTGCTTGGGTGGCACCTTTCTTTCAAGAATGTCAAGCAGTTTGCAAACACTAATTAAGCCTGTACTGCCGGCAGATTGGTAAACATTGTTTTACTTCTCACAAACATTCAAGCAAAACCTCTCTGGGAAAACCTGCATCGATGCAACTGATGTAACCCATTTCCTCTTGTTGGTTGGCTTCGGAGCAGTTTTAAGGATGCAGGAAGGGCATTCATACTTACTGAATGTTTACTATGTGTTTACCATTGTTGTAGGGCCTTCTAGGAACACTTCACATCATTTAACTCTCACGTCAACTCACAAAGTAAGAGTCGGTGTCCCTGTGTGTCATTAGGGTAAACAGATCCAGGCAAGTTGAATGTACTGGTCAGGGTTCTCGGTTCCAAGCAATAGAAATCAACTCTCATGGCCGGGCGCGGTGGCTCAAGCCTGTAATCCCAGCACTTTGGGAGGTTGAGACGGGTGGATCATGAGGTCAGGAGATCGAGACCATCCTGGCTAACACGGTGAAACCCCGTCTCTACTAAAAAATACAAAAAACTAGCCGGGCAAGGTGGCGGGCACCTGTAGTCCCAGCTACTCGGGAGGCTGAGGCAGGAGAATGGCGTGAACCCGGGAGGCGGAGCTTCCAGTGAGCTGAGATCCGGCCACTGCACTCCAGCCTGGGCCACAGAGCGAGACTCCGTCTCAAAAAAAAAAAAAAAAAAAGAAATCAACTCTAATAGTCTAAGCAATAGAAGGGTTTGTGGTAAGGATACCTGGCAGCACACAGAATCAACAAGAAGGTGGAAGCACAAGGCACGGACAAAGGGGGATGAGGAAGCTGAGACCACAGCAGGTCCCCCCACCGGCAGCACTATGGCCTGTGCCCGCCACAGAGCTCTGCAGGGTTGCCAGCCTTGGGCACTTGGGACTGATTCTCTAGAGTCTTCATTGAACTGTTCCCTCCATGACTGATCTCCACTGTCTCTAAGTTTTGTTTCACTCTTTTAAGAACCAAAGTTCTGACCAGGCGTGGTGGCTCACGCCTGTAATCTCAGGACTTTGGGAGGCCGAGGCAGGGGGGATCACCTGAGGTCAGGAGTTCGAGACCAGCCTGGCCAGCATGGTGAAATTCTGTCTCCACTAAAAATGCAAAAATTAGCTGAGGATGGTGGTGGGTGCCTGTAATCCCAGCTACTTGGGAGGCTGAGGTAGGAGAATTGCTTGAACCCAGGAGACAGAGGTTGCAGTGAGCCAAGATTGTGCCACTGCACTCCAGCCTAGGCAACAGAGCGAGACTCCATCTCAAAAAAAAAAAAAAAAAAAAAAAAAGACATAGAAGACATAAACACAAACCTTCTGAGTCTGGTGTTCTTTCTATTGTGCCATTCTGGGCTCACGCTTGATGTTTGTTCACTCCTGTGCACTTACTATGTGTCAGATACCTGTGCAAGGTGCTGGCTGACAATATGGAGAAAAGAGCCACATTCTCTCAAACAACTTTAGGCCGTTGGGAGGGAAGGTGAGAGAAAGTACAATGAACTTACCATGTGGTTTCTAGAGGTTTTTCCACCAAGAAAGGGGATCTTCCAGGAGGGGTATCACGGGAGGCTTCCTGAAATGAGGTTTGTGGACTGACTTAGGTCTTAGCTTTTGACTTAATCTCTTCTGTGTAGATTATGTGGTTTTCTCTTTCCTATGAAGTATGTGCTGAAAGCATAAATAACCATCCTAACCACCTGTCATTTAAATCAGTTAAATGAGAGTAGATTTATTATTCTTACAGAAAAGGATTCTTATTATAGCAAGAATACTACACACGTCAGCAGAGACGGTTCCTGTTCATAGTGGCTTCATCAAATTGTCAGTGCCTCTCCTTGTGCTTATATTCATTCATTCAACAGATATTCATTGAACATCTACTATGTGCCAAGCCCAGTTCTAGACACTGCAGTTGCACAGTAAATAAGACAAAGTGTTTACTTTTATCCTAGTAGGGAAGGCAGACAATAGACAAACAAATATACATGTGTTATGTCTGGAACTCATAAACACTGTGGGGGAAAGCAAAACAGGATGAGTGGCTGAAGAGTAATAAGGTTGGGGTGCCTGCTACTTTAGAGTGGTCAGGGAACAATCGAGCTGAGACCAGGAAGTATTTCTTAGTTCAGCTGAGTGAGGAGGCCAGAGTTTGGTGTTTGGATGCTGGGGTGATTGGGTGGGGGATGGGAAGGGCTAGGCAAGACCGTTTCTTTGATTGGGTCAGTTCAACGGTTTATGAAAAAGTAGAAGCCTGTCTGAGAAAATGCATCTGTCCTCTTGTTCATTGATCACTCTAAGCCTGTGATGCAGTTGCTCTTCTTACGGTAGGCAAGCTCACCAGGAGGCCACAGTTAGGTACTGACTTGACTTTGGGTGCAGAAAAAGTTTGAGATGAGTTGACATCGTTTGCCACATACGAGCCCAAAGGGCAATAGTCAAGAGGCGTAAGAATAAGAGGACTTGACTGCTAAGTAGGTAAGAGGTAGACAAAGAGGTTAAGCACATTCTAGCTAAAGGGACAGCATGTGTGGAGACTCAGAGGCAACCATGACCATGGAATGCCCAAGTAGTCTGGTTTGGGCAGGAGTCTTAGAAAGCAAAGCAGGGGAGAATCGAGAGATACTGCTGAGGAGGTAGACAGGGGCAGACAACAGAAGGCTTTATGTGCCAGGTTGCTTTTACCCTTGATGCCCGGCACACGCTAGGCATAAATATTTTGGTGGATCCATAGGAATGTCAGGCCCTGGGAAGCAGGAAATAGTTTCAAGTGGAAGCGTGATGACTGAGGTTTTGGAAAGGTCCAATCTAGAGGCAGGATGGAAATATCTTTGAAGAGGGGAAAGATTGGAGTCAGGAATCCTAGTCAGCCTGCAGACTACAGAAATCCAGATGAGGGGTGCTGAGGACTGAGCTGAAACCTTAAGGGAGATGGAGATCACCTGTGTGTTTTTGCTTTCTCTCTGATGTTAGTATCACATGTGCCTGTATACAGAGTATTAGGACACGAGGATCACCAAACTCACACCATTTGTTGAAAACTCCAGTGGGAAAATATCTAAGAGACTGGAGGTAATTTTTTTTCTTGATGCAGAGTTTATGAAGCCCTAAACATATCAGTACACTCAGTAACAGGATTTTTTTATAGATTATATTTAATTTGACAAGTTTTCCTCCCATGGCTGTACCTGAGGTGGGTAGGGTATAAGACTCAAGGAATGTCTGGCTTTCAGTGTGCTCTCTTATTGCTTGTTGGAGTCTAATGGGAGTTTCATGGGAGTCCAGAGACTTCCCAAAGATCTTCCTTTTCTTATGGCCTCTCTGGGATTCCTTCACCCTGAAAGCAGTAGCATCCAGTATCCCACCAAATTACTCACAAATGGTTCTCTGTCTTCTTGGAGTCAGAAATATTTCATTCCAAGCTCTGTTTCCCCTCACTGAAGATACAGTTGGATCATCATGGACAGTGATTTGCTGGTGTTTAACCATCCTGCTCAGGCTGGAGAAGCAGCCGCCCCGGAGCTATGTGTCTGCCTCTCACCAGAGGCCCAGGGCTTGGTGTTCTCATGCCTTCCTCAGCTACCATTAGGGATGGGCGCAGCTCGCAGGTGGAGAGAGAGAGAGAGAGGCTTGTCTCATTAAGGAGTTGGTCCAGATGTGTATCCCATTGTATTTGGGACCTTACAGAATTGGGAGAATTCTGGACTCGGCTCTCTGACTGAGGATAAAAACTCTTTCAGATTCATTCTAGCTCAAAGCCAGTCTAAGTAACTTTGGCTTTGGTAACCCTTCTTTCCTTTCTTCCATAGATTTGGTCTACAATGTGTCAAACACTGTTGTAGATACTGGTGTGCAAAGGAAAACTAAATTGGCTTCTGCTCTAAAATTGCTCACAGTCTGTTGGTGAAGAATGGTAAATAAACAGATAACTAAAATACAGTAAAATAAGAGCTATGGTGGAGATTTACCTTTTCATTTTAGTTTTTTTAAGGGGAAAAAACCAGAGAGGCTTGTAAATTTCACTTTAATTTCCTGATAGAGGGTTTATGGATGTATTTTAATGCTTCACCAATCCTACCTCAAGAAAAAAACAGTTACCTTAATTTTCTAGTCTATATTTCTTCATAAGAGTCAATTGCCTACTTTAGGAAGTCATAAACGCAAGTGCCTACAGGTGACATGAGTGTGTGCAGGGCTGCGGAGGAGGTTGGAGAACGGGGAAACTGAGGAGCGTTTTCTTCCAAAGGGGGCAGCTGCTTCTCAGAGCAGGCAGATTGTTGCTGGGCAGAAATACATATCCAATGATGCCAGCTCTCATGGTTTTTCAAGAGAAACTGGGTTTTATGTGAAATCTTTGAGTTTTAAATGTTAGCAACTAGCTCAAATAATTAAAAAAAAAAGTTGCAGTGCCAATGATGCTCTTCTCTGGCTGGATTGTCCAGAGCAACAGCAGTTAGTGTTCTAAGAGAAAGGTTTGTGTGAACTCCTAAAGATGCACGTGAAGACTGTGGCAGAAACGTCCAGTTATCAAATAGCTCTCTCATCACTGAATAATGCCTTTGTTTTGGAGACAGAAAGGGAGACTCAAATACTTGTCATTTGCTTTCTTCTCTTTGCTATTGCAAGGCACTTTGCAGTATTTGGGGGTGGGGGGGGAACTCAAATAAACAACACTGATTTTTCTTTGAAGATAGAAATCCCAGAGCATGCCCACTGGAGACTTGGACTAGGTCTGACCATTTTTTTCTGCACCTCCTGACACCCAAACCAAAATGAGCTATGAAGCTCTAAATTCTCCTTTGCAGAAGCAAGTGGAAGGCCTAAGGCTAAGAGACATGGCTGTTCCTGGACAGAGATCCCCTCCTACAGCAGCTCTCTCCAACCTCCCTGTGCTTTGACTCTGAGGACCCTGCCACCTCCTGCCCCATTCTCTCTCCTCAGTAGCACTGCTGCAAGGAGCATGTGGGGTGGGGGAGATGCCTTCATTCCCTGACTCTGGACATTACTGAATATGCCTTTATCTGGCTGCTACAGTCTGAGGGGGAGGACACCTGGATCTTGAAAATTTTAAAGTACAGTTGACGTTACCTTCCTCAGAAGATGAAAGGGCATGGCCCACTCTGAGTGGTGGAGCCCCCTGGAGGATGGGGTGGGGTGCGGGGAGGCGTGCTTCCGCCCGGGCCCTGCAGCGCTGGCAGGCTGCCCTCTCCAGGCCATTGATGGTGCCAGCTGCCCTTTTGCTGCCCACCAGCCAAGGGCTATAAATACAGTCACATTTCCCACATACTGTATTTATGTTTCAGAAAATGTCTGCGTTGCATACGTAATGTAGGAGATATAATTATAATATTTCAAAACTGGCCAAATTTCGTGAAATATAAAATAACAGATGGCACCACACAATATTGGTGCGGTGTGCTTCATTTAAATCATAACTGGGGCCTGAAAATGTTCCCATTTCGTGCAGGGTGGTGATGAGAGTGTGTGCTGGGAGGAGGGGGTGGGGTGGTTCCCCTTCTCTGTCCTCTCCAAGCTTTTCTTTCCAAGGAAAGTGGAGTTATCACGCTATTCACTCCCCGTAGCCTCGAGGCTGGCCTTGCTAATCTAACAATTGTTTCCTTCCCAGTGTTTCCTTTAGCTGGGGAAAAGGAAGTGTGACTTGGAAACTCAAGCTATGGCTTGGACATTGACAGCCCATCAGATATTAGGCCCCAGTTATGTGGGTGGCGTTGACCCCTCCCAGGTGCCTATTATTCATTAACCACCAAGAAGCTGTTGTTAAAATTTCAAACCTTCAGGTACATGTTCTTCACTTTATCTTCAGCAGCAGCCGTGACACCGGCTGCTCCCCTACAGGCATGGGCTGTGCAACATGGAGAATTGGCAGGTGGTGCCTGCTTTGTTTTGACCCATTGCTTGTTCTCCACCTTCATCCAAAGCCAAAGCAGTCTGAGATGTCACCAGTTCTCAAAAGGTCCTTGGAACACTGGAGTTCAAGTGTGAAATTAGGACACCTCAAGCCTTGTCTAGAAGCAAGGTTATAATGAGAGACAGCCACACGATCCCTGATGCTCAGATCGCCTCAGACCAAACCAAATGGCTCATTGCTCAGATCAATCTGGAATCATGTACACGCTTATACACAATCCACATTCCCCAAGCGGTCGCATTTGTTTCTTTTTTCATCCTAATTGCCCTTCTTATCTCACTGAAGAGACCATAACGTTTAGCAATAAGTTTGCAGATCCCTAAATTGTTCACGAACAATACAGTCATAACGGGCCATGGATGCCGGTTCCTAGCTCTGCTGCCTGGTATGTGAAGTCCTTTGTAACTCAGCTTTTACTGTGTCGCAGGCGGCAGAATCAGCCCCACCTGGGCTGAAATAATCAGTGGGTGTCTGCATTTACCCTTTTGAAGGGAATTTATTTCCATTGCTCCTGCCTATCACGGATAATTGGGAATTTGAATGTGAGAAAATCGTTGATCTTTGAGCAGAACAACATTTAGTGGTTGAGGATAACAAATTTCAGCTTCATGGAAGAAAGAGCACTGCAGAAAAACGTATCCTACAGGGCAGTGAGTTCCCCATCAATGGAGGTATCCAAGTTAAACCTGGGTGGCCCCTGAGAAATGATAGCATGCTAGAAGGCGTTCCAGAGCCTTGCTTCTCAGAGTGTGGTTCCCAGAACCAGCGGCGTCAGTATCAACTGGAAGCTCCCTGGGAATGCAGATGCTCAGGACTTGCCTAAGATCCACAGAGCCAGGATCTGCGTTTTGGCCAGATCCCTTGGGGGTTTGCATGCATATTAGATGTGTGGAGCACTGTCAGATAGGAGTCCTCATGTACTCGTGTTTCTGAGTGAGCTGTCCGAGGTGTATGTGGTTTATCACAAGCCTAGGACTGTCTGTGGCACTCAGCACCCTCTGAATTCTTACACAGAAAGACCACGGACAAGGAAAGTCTGAGGAGCTGAGGAGGCTTCCCTGACTCCTTCCCTCCTTCATGCTTGTAAGACTGTGGAATTGGGAAGTGGCCCTTTTCTTGGCCTGCTGTCCACTCCACTCCAGCTTGCCGAGGGTGCTGAAATTCACACTGTGGGTTATTCCTTTGAGCTTGAGCATAGAGAGGTCCCATGAAAACGATAGCATCTTAAGCAGATGCAGTAATGCCTTAAGCTGTTATTACCAATTAGGCTATTAATGTTAATTAGCGCATCAATTTGCTATCAGAGAGCAGGGCTTATCATCTTCATATCCCCACTACTTAGCATGTTGTCTGAGAAATATTATTAGATAATTTATTCTCCATGTATAGCTTTTTCCAAAAAAGGATTTGGGGTGGCATGACCTGGTCCAATAAATATATGTTAAACCAGAATGGTTCAGAATCTATGGGAGTTAGTCAGGGTACAGGTGGGTAAAAGGATTCTTCACAGGGAAATTTCTGAGGATGAGGCACCCCAGAGAGCTGTGGACAGCCAGGGGTGGCTCCAGAAAGAGAGAACTTATGGTGCCTCTTCCATGATGTACACAGAGAAGACTTGTGACCCTCATGGAGAACACACTCCCCTTGCCCTTGTGACAGTGGACACTCCAGAACTTGCATGATATGTGCCCAGGCTTACCGATTCAGATGTGCTATGAGGAAGTGGCTAAGAGCATGGGCCCCGGACTCAGGAGAATCCTGGCTATGTCTATTCCTAGTGCAGTAGTGGCCTTGGGAAAGTTGCTCAGCATTTTTAATCCTGTATGTCTTTGCCTGTGAAATGAGGATAAGAGCAGGACCAGCCCACAGGCCATGAGGATGGAATGATGGAACACGCTGTGCGTTGCACAGTACCCAGCACATAGTAAATGGTTAGCAAGTATTAAACGTTGGTACTGTTGCCATTGTTGTTATTGTTTTGCTAGGGCAAGCTATCTCAACTCGCTTTTGAATATAATCTTACATTTAGACTCAGAATTTCATAGATCATTTTATGATCTTTTCACAGCACCTAAAGATGTATCCTGATCCTGACCTCCTCTCTGGTTGACTTGTGTGCTCCTCGCTGCAGACATCACTGTCATCTCTTCTTTCATAGATACGGATAGTTTCCTGGGCAACTTTCATTTGCATAGGGGCATGGGAGTTCCATATTGCTTTATAAGAAAAAGACAAGGCTGGAGGTATTTCGTTCAATCTTCATTGCCATGTGATTGTTAAATATGCTCTCCAAAGAAGTCTTCAACCATGAGGACAAAATACTAAAGGTGGAACTAAGTGAAATAAGTTATTACCAAGTCCCTTATCCATTCTGCAGGCAGAACTCCTCCTACATTTAAACAAACCCATGTGAAGAAAAACTAGACTGAAAGACTGACGATGACTCCTTTTTCTTAATTTTTTTTTTTCTAGGAAGGTTAATTTGTTTATGAGGACTCACAAGAATGTCTAGGATATCCTTTCATCTTCCCATGTCCTCATGCCGAGCTGCTTCCGAGGAAAGGCTTATCAATCTCTCAACTTTCTCTAAAAAACAAGAACCTGGGGTATAAGGAATTAGGGTTTAGTGCCTCAGGCTGGGTGTGCTGAGGGCATTCACTAGTTTTCCCACGAATGTTCTTTCATTCCAGGATCCCATCCAGGATACCATATTGCATTTAGTCATCATGTCTCCTTAGTATCTTCTGAACCGTGTCCAACACAGAAATCCAATTTTGTCAACATTTCACCACAAGCCGGGGAAGGATGCTGCCCGTTTCTCAGCTATTTTACAATCACTATTGAGTTCCTACTATGTGAGACAAGGACAAGTTTACCAGCTGGGGAGGGCTACGGAAAGGTACAGAAATAGTTACTATACCTTGTGATACCTACTGTAACAGGAAATATAGTAGGCACTATAATATCCCTGAAAATAAGTGGATGTGACTCTCAATGATCCTTGCCAGGAAGACACAACAGCCCAATTCATATATTCTGGTAGAGGGTTCATTGGGATGAATCTCGTGGTCAAATGAATCAATTGAATTGGGATGTCCATTTATGTAAGAGATTGTGTTTCAACACAGTTCAGAAAGGGAAAAAAAAATGCCCGCAATCATCACTCCTATGAATCAATGATTAACACAGAGTGTTGGAGGGTTATATTCATAGTGCCCTGCTTTTCCAGTCCAGCTGTGAAATGGAGGCGTGGGGTCTGCTTGAGACAGATCTGGGTTGGGGTCTGGAGTGGTAAGTTGCCCCCCGGTCTTTCTGTGTCTCTTCATAGCCAGTATTCTTCGAAAGTTGTCTATGTGTTTGCCGTCTCTCCTTTCTTCACCTTCTACTCATCTTCCAACCCACAGGAGTTTGGTTTCTACTCCCTTACTCCTACAAAGGAGTTTTTTCTGTGGCCATTAGTGCCCTCCCCGACAATCATGTAACAGAAGAATGTTAACACTCGTCTTACCCAGTTTCTGCATTGTCCATCGCTCCCTCCTCCTGAAGGCCCTCTCTTCTCCTGGATTTTGTAACACAGCCCTCTCTTAATCTGCTCCTACTTTTCTCTCTGCTCATTCTTGGCAAGTATTTTTTTAGTCAGGCCATTGAAAAGATAAGACTCAGTTCTAGGTTTCCTTATTCCTGTATATGTTTCCCAAGATCATCTCATTTTTTTTTTTTTGACATCGTGGCTGGCATCAATTACTGTAGAGCTTAAAGAGTACAATTCATCATTTCTCTCTCCCCACCAGCTTCTGAAAGAACTGAGAAACCACCAAGTCAAACAGGCATCAAACTATCAGTCTTATTACTAGTAAAGCTGAACTGGAGAATGCAGTCTTGATTCAAGTCCAAAATGAGCTTCTCATTTAACACCCTCCTTTCTCCCAGTTGATCTCATTCATTTGGCCACAGGCAAAATAATTTGTCAACTGTAGCTGTAGGCCTCCCTCTGCAGAGCCAGGGCCTGCCAGTGGCTTATCACCCAGAGGAGGAAGGAACAGAAAGGAAGACACACGTGAACTCCAGACAGCCCTTTTAAGGGGAGAAAGGCAGCGAGAAAGAGGGAGAGAGGACCAGATGGAGGGAGCAGGGAGGGAGACACAAAATGAATAAATGCACGTGAGCAGAGCCTGGTAATACATTAACCCTGCCTAGTGGAGAAACAAGGACTCAGACATGTCAGGCCTTTGTCATCTCTCTAATTAGAGAAATCAGTCTTATTCCTGTGGGGGAAGAGCAGTGGGAAGTGAAGGACAGACAGCAGCTTCTTAATACTTTTCCTGAGAAGGCAAAATTTCTATTACCTGAACCTGAAGAAACTTGGAGAGGGAGAGATGATTCCTCCAATGATTGCTTATGCCATTCAGCTCACAAAGTCATGGCCTGTGTTGAGCTATTACTGTGTGCCAGGCCCTGTGCTCATGGCTTCGTGTCCGTGGTCTCAGATATTCATGTCAACTCTGTGAGGTTGGTGGGTGGGAATTGTTAATGAAATTAAGCTTAGAGAGTTTCAAGTCACATTGACTGTCAGGAATGGATATGGGATTGGAGTCCAGGCAGTTTCACTCTAGAACAATGAGCTAATGTGTGATGCTGCTTCCCCAGCAGAACCCATGACTGCGCTCTTCAACCAGGCCTGAGTTCAGTATGTCCTTTCTCCTCCATTGACACTATGTCCATGCAGAAACAGAACCAGGAATCAAGAGGTCAGGTTTGAAAACTCTGCTTCCCCTGTTCCCATCACCATCAAGTTCTGTGGCTTGTATTTCCTAAAACTCTACAATCCAGGAGTGGGTGTCCGTGCCCGTTGCCATCATCTAGTGCTTTAGACAAAGCTGCTCTTGTTCATACCTGGTCTGATGCAGTGCACTTCCGACTGTCCCTGCCCCATCCGTGTCTGCTCCTTTCTAATCCATTCTACACATTGCATCCAGAATGCTCATCACCTCCTTCCCCAGACTTACAAATCATCACTAGTTCCCCCTCAGTTTTGGGATGGAGACAATGCTGCTCAGCAGAGCTTGTGGTCTCCCTAGGATTTGGCCTCCCTCTGCTCCTCCACCCTCACCTGCCCTGGCCACCTGGGCCTTCTTTCAGTTCCTTAAATGGACCCTGGTCATTTCCCACATGCGCAGTGTCCTCTGCCTGCGACCTCCCTGCCCTAACCCCCTAACCTGAATTACTTTCATTCATCCCTGAGATCTCAGATGAAATCTCTCCTCCTGAGGGAAGGCTTCCCTGGTCTGTTAAACCAGGTTAAGGCTCCCACTTCTCCTCTCTTAATACAATGCACCTCCATTTCAGGTAATCGTCACAGTGATAATTCCTGTCTATGTGCATGATTATTTAATGAAAGTCTCTACTTCCCTCTGGACTTTAAATTCTGGGTCCAGAGGCCTCATCTGGTGTTGCTGTCTTATATCTCAAGTGTCTAGTATACAGTCTAGCCGGAACAGTTCTCAACAAATGTCATTGGCTCCTCTTGTAATGATGGCGATGCCTAACATCAATTGAATACTTCTTGCATGCCAGACACTGTTCTCAGTTCTTCTCAACACAAGTTGTCATTCCTTTCTCACACTGGCATGAGGAGGTAGTTACTTTCTTTATCCCCGTTGTATCAATGAGGGAACTGAAGATGAAGATAGGAGGCACCGGGGCATCCTGCCTGGAGGGACTGAGTGTCGGAGCCGGATCCCAAACCCAGGTCTGTTTGGATGCTTGCCATGAGGCTCTGCTACCTCTGCAGCACCCATTGCTGCACTGTTTATCTGAGAGCTGGAAAGAGAAGAAATCAAAGTCTTAGTTATTTGTGAAATGGCCTCACCCCCTCTTGCACATATTTCGGGTGTCTTCCTCACTTGACTGAGACAAAAGTTATTTGTGAGTGTGTCAAATGTAAGTTTCCATATTTCTGATTTTTTAATGACTGGAAGAGGGCCGAGAAAAGCCAGACCAAGAGCCAGAGCCAAGAATAAAGTGCCCTGGGGCATGCCGCAGGGAGTAGAGAGCACGGGTGTGCAGGGATGCAGGCAGGAGCCGGCGCACAAGGCAAATCAAGACATCAAGGAGGAAGGAGTGTAATGGCAGAGCCAGGAAGCTGGAAGAGCCCTCCCTGTGGTTGCATGCAAACCTGCGCTCCGGAAGGAGACTTTGCATCGGTAGGACAGACTACAGAAAGAGTTTGATGAAGAGTTTCCTCAAGTGACACCCTGAGAAGCGGTCGGCTGGAGGTCACTGTGGGGGTGTAGAGACCTTTCCACCTGGCATGCGATCCAGGAAACTTCCATGTGGGAATCTTCGGGATCCGCTTGAGAATAAGATTTGCTAGAAATCAATAAGTCAGGTTGTTGCTGGACCAGTAATGACAACAGCGGCCCTTTATTGAGCTCCTAAGCACTGTGCTAAGTGCTTTACAGACTTTCTCTCACTTACTCCTCATGGCAGCACTGTAGGATGAACATTCTTATCTCAATTCATCAGGTAAGGAAATAGGGGCTCAGAGAGGGAAGGGCAGCTGTCTAAGGTTACACAGCAGGATTCCGACTCAGGCCTATCTGATCTCAAAGTCTCTTCACTCTCTGAATTCTGCCTGTTGGAGTATGGCTGTGGCCTACGCTGCAGAAGTGATTTTGTAGGGAGCCTTGATATTCATTCATTCATTCACCCATCTCTACACTCACCCCACACATACTTACTGAATACCTCCTGGAGACGGAGGCTGCAGTGCAGAACAGTGGTGTTGAGAAGGCCCTGGCCGCAGATGCAAGAAACAAAAGTGACGATCCTTGAGCCGACACAGGTTCCCTGTTTACTAGTGTCCCCAGTGGGTGGTGACATCACAGGGTGTGGCGCTTTTTTCCAGAAAAGTGGCACAAGGTAAGGAGCCTGCACAAGGGGAGGAGGCCGCACAAGGTGAGGAGGCTGCACAAGGGAAGGAGGCCACACAGAGGGAGAAGGTTGCACAGGGGGAGAAGGCCACACTGAAGGAGGAGGCCACGCAGGGGCAGGAGGTCATACGGGGAGGAGGTCACACACGGGGAGGAGGCCACACTGAAAGAGGCCACACTGGGAGAGGAGGCTGCACTGAAGGAGGAGGCTGCACGGGGGAGGAGGCCACACAGGGGAGGAGGCCACAGTGAAGGAGGAGGCCACAGAGGGGGAGGAGGCCACACAGGCGGAGGAGGCCACACAGAGGGAGGAGGCCACACTGGGGAAGGAGGTCACACATGGGGAGGAGGCCACACTGGGGCAGGAGGTCACACATGGGGAGGAGGCCACACTGGGGCAGGAGGTCACACATGGGCAGGAGGCCACACTGGGGAAGGAGGTCACACATGGGGAGGAGGCCACACAGGCGGAGGAGGCCACACAGAGGGAGGAGGCCACACTGGGGAAGGAGGTCACACATGGGGAGGAGGCCACACTGGGGCAGGAGGTCACACATGGGGAGGAGGCCACACTGGGGCAGGAGGTCACACATGGGGAGGAGGCCACACTGGGGCAGGAGGTCACACATGGGGAGGAGGCCACACTGGGGCAGGAGGTCACACATGGGGAGGAGGCCACACTGAAGGAGGAGGCCACACTGGGGGAGGAGGCCACACAGGGGGAGGAGGCCATATAAGGTGAGAAGCCTGCATGAGGTGAGGGTCCTGCATGAGTCAGGAGCCTGCTGTGGTCCCTTTTCACTCTGAGATCAGAGAATGGGAGATACTCTGTGTGTCATCACCAGCTGATGTTTCTGTCTGTGGTTCACGGAAACCCTCCAGGGCTCTTCTCACAGATTAGCCCCTGTGCTCTGGGCTGTTCCCCGGCCTCTGTGGGGAGGAGGGGCCTGCACTTACCAACATGGCTTCTTGCTTCTGAATGCCTTGTTCTCCCAAAGCCAAAATCGATACTCAGTCCTGCTCGCTTTCAGTCTGTGGAACCAGTTGCTTCACTACCCCCCACTCCCTCCCTCTCTCATTTCTCTCCATCCTGGTGGGTAAAGGACCTCTTCTTTATACCGTCATGCAAATGTGTGAGTCTCTTCCACAAAGCGTGTCCTTAAGAAGGGGGCGACGGAGCATCATGCAAAATGAGGTAAGGGGGTTTTGGTGGTGGTTTTTAAAACAGGTTTCTCTCCTGCTTGAATATGTCACTGAAGAATATTACTCTTTCAATTTGCATTTGTGTCTTGGTAGATGGTCTCAGTGTCACTAAGCAGACCCTCCCTGGGGGCCTCCTCCCTCCCCCACCATTACTAACGCCCACTGGCCTGCTTTGGAGGAGGAACCAAAACCACACTTTCTGGCCCCTCGACTTGTAGGTGCCTGTGAAGGTCACACATAACTTTTTCACCTACTCCTGCTCTTCTTCCAGGTTTCTGAGAACATGAACATCCCTCTCTGGAGGACAGTATTATCTGCAACTGATTATAGAAATGTAATGAAGGCTTCATGAGCCGCACACTGAGATATCCAGATGGGTAAAATTGAGCCCTAGGAAAATGATCTCTTCGCTATTTCTCCTACTTGGGGAGGAAGTTGGATAATTTCTAAGCCTCTGGTGGTGTTTTCTTGGGTGAGAATAAAAGCATTCTCAGATTCTCAGTGTTTTAACTTACAGTAATGAGAGAGACAGAGAGAGACAGAGAGAGAGGAGAGAGAGAGAGACTACACTGCAGGGGCAGGGGAGGCCTGGGAGGGCAGGTTGTATACATGAATGAAGTGGGCCCCGGGGGCTGCAGCAGCACGGAGGGGCTTGTTTGCCCAGAAGAGCAACTAGAATTCCAGATGATTTTTGTTAGATGGAATGAAGAATCAGCTTGGTCAAGTCGTCTGATTTTTCAAGAAAACCTAAAACTCTGGATGAGGACTTATTGGCAACATTCTTTATTAAAAAATACTGCTGGACATAGAATATGTGTCCTGGGGTCAAATCCGGCTCCCAGGCTGACAGTTTGCCCCTCCTGGCACATGCTGTTCCGAAGGATAGACATTGAAAGCTGTGAACGTGGGTTGTGAGCCTCCTTCCATGGGAGGCGGTTGGGGAGGTTACTAAAGCCTTTAATGAAAGTGTCAGGGAAGAAATATTTCCTCTTTGCTGTCAGAGATCAGAGTGCAGTAGCCCTGAGTTCTTGATGCTCCAACGTCACGGCCAAAATCTTGGCCTGGAAGAGGTAGTGACAAGGGTGCCCTTTGGCAGGGCTAGACCTCCTGCTGTTGGCCATTTCTGACTCTGTTTCCCTCAGCTCCGAACCCTTGGCACCTGCAGCTCCTGGCAAAGGCTCCATGAGCTGAATTCCACCTTAAAATGCTGTCATGGGTCGAGGGTGGTGGCTCACTCCTGTAATCCCAATGCTTTCGAAGGCTGAGGCAGGAGCATGGCTTGAGCCCCCGAGTTCTGAGGCTGCTGTAAGATACAATGACATCACTGCACTCCAGCCTAGGCGACAAAGTGAGGCCTTATCTCAAATAAATAAAAAAAAATGCTTTTAGGTTGGTGCTGTGTAAATAAAGGCCCACGATGCTGTGGAACCTATGGGTGCACTCTCTTCCGAGCACACTGGAACCTGTGGGCGCGCTCTCCTCCGAGCACACTGGAGCCTGTGGGCGCGCTCTCCTCCGGGCACACTGGAGCCTGTGGGCGCGCTCTCCTCCGAGCACACTGGAGCCTGTGGGCGCGCTCTCCTCCGGGCACACTGGAGCCTGTGGGCGCGCTCTCCTCCGGGCACACTGGAGCCTGTGGGCGCGCTCTCCTCCGGGCACACTGGAGCCTGTGGGCGCGCTCTCCTCCGGGCACACTGGAGCCTGTGGGCGCGCTCTCCTCCGGGCACACTGGAGCCTGTGGGCGCGCTCTCCTCCGGGCACACTGGAACCTGTGGGTGCACTCTACTCTCCTCCCAGCACACTGGAGAGTTTCAGGGCTGTTGTCTTAGTGGGTCTCCGGGCTGAGCTGTGATGGCAGGTGGTTCCTAAGAGATGCATAGTTCACACAGTTGGTGAGTTTCTAAGTGGGTCTCAGGTGTTCAGTGTAGCTTCTTGGGGACATGGAGACACTGTCCAGAGGTGATTTTGTGTGTGTGTCACCCCCTGACCTTTTGTTTTAGTATTTTGCCACAATATTAATGAAGTTATTTTCTCTAGCCACACATTTTGGATAAAAATATATGCAGCTAAGTAGGCTCTGGAAATATTAATGTCAGGCAACAAGAGAGTTGCCTGGAAAGGAGGCCGAGGGTCACTGAAATTTGTTGATTTAATCATCCTCCTTGCTCCAGGGTTCCTAGGACCACGGGCATATTCGAAATCTTTGTTGGTGGTGAAGTAATGAGAGACCCATGTAGTTTATGTTAAAGGTAACAAAAGCAACACAAGTTCATTCAAAACCCTGCTCCAAGCTCTACCAGAACAAAGTCCAGGTAACCTGCTCCTCAGGCTCTGATTTCTCATTTTGTATCAGCATCTGTGTTCCAGGCGTGATAAAGATTTGGGAGAGCATTGTTCATTCCAGGGAGTACCCAGCATGCCCCCCCTCAGCAAAAAAGCAAAAGAGCAAAAAGGCTTTCTTCACCACTTCCCCTCGTGAGAATTGCAGTTCAATAGTATAGACTTCTGAGCAGGGGCATCTTTAGGTTAACATCCTAACTCGCAGGTCTTTGGTTTAACTGAACTTTGGAGGGCTCAGAGGCTCTTACATCCTTCAAGGAAATATTGAAAACAGAAGCAAGTGTGTCAAACACAGGTACCTAGTGAAGCTTGAAGAATCTAATTTTGCAGGAGGGCATCTTCATATAAGTGCTGCGGTTTTGTGTAGGGTGTCTGGGAGGGAAATCAGATTCATTTCAATCTTGAGCTCTCCACAATTTCCAGTCCAAATACATGTAGCTGGCAGTTTGTTTTTTTTCTCTGTCATTACTGCTCGGTCCAGTGTTTCCATTTTAAAAGGTGTGCATGTGGACTGAACCAAGACAGGGATTATTTAAAATACTGTGCTGGCTGATTTCATTTAAATGGCACCACTATCTTTGGCTAATAGTCAGTGCATTCTTCATGAAACACGCAGATGTGGCTGTGCCTAGAGAATGTCATATCCACTACCACAGCGAGGATATGGCCATGTGCAGGGGCATTCCTACTTTCCAAGGGCTTTTTTGCTTGTCATTTGGCTGGCTCCCTCCTTTCTCTGGGGACCGCGGAACACTGCATCAGGGCCATCTCTGCCTTCTGCAGGGCTCAATCTTCTGTGCAGACTCAGCTTCTCTCTGTGCACAATGGATGCTCAGTAACAGTTACTGATTGAATGCTTAGTAAATATTACTTGAAAATAAGCTAAAATGGTCCAAGATTAGATGCTGACTTAGTTTTTGCCATAGAAAGATGCATATTGAGTTGAAGTAATAAACTCTGATTCCTCGGCCACTTTTGCTACATAGAGAATTAGCTCCCGGCCCCCAAAGATGCCAGGGACAAGGAAGAGAATTAGCTCCCGGCCCCCAAAGATGCCAGGGACAAGGAAGAGAATTAGCTCCCGGCCCCCAAAGATGCCAGGGACAAGGAAGAGCTTGTCCTGCATCTCTCTACAGCTTTGGAATGAATTTTGGGTGTAAATCCTTAAAAAAAAAGTGTGCGTTCCCTGTGCACTAAGTGTTGATCTCTGGGAAGAGAAGAATGTGGAATTAAGTACCTCATGGCTAGAAAACGTTAGAACCTGGATTGTAACCGAGGCGTGTGATTCCTAGTTGTATGCTTCTTTATTCTTACATTGGCAAAAACAGCTACCACAACCATTGAAGTCATTGTCACGTAGTCTCTGGGGCCAGCCTTTGCTAACAACAAAGTCTCCTGACTCTCCTGAGCCCCTATCCTGCAAGAAAACTGATTTTGGGCTGTAGCCTCACACAAAGGGTCAGTGTCAGCAATCTGTGGGTACAGACATGCAGGAGGGAGGAAGCCTGAGCGGCTCCCTCGGTGCCAGCCGCCTCCTCCGAGAGAGCGTGGGCCCGGGCTGGGTGGAACCTAGGCAGCAGCTGGTGTGATGGAGAGGCCGGAGGGGTCCGGAGGCAGAAAGAAATGCAGCTAAAATTCTCTGCATTACTTGAACATGGCCCCCTGGAAGCCATGAAGTTAGGGAATGTGTGACTCGTGTGTTTTTCTTCACCCCACACCCCCCTTTTCTCTTTTTCTTCCACCAAATGCAAATCAATAGATGTGTATTCACAGCCTAACAAGATGTCAAGGAGAGAAGAGTAGCCTTTTCATTCAGAGAAGAGTAGGGAGAGGCCCCTCCACACAGGAAGAAAAGGAGGACAGGAAATGGGCGGGGAAAGCAAAAGGGAGGAGAGAGAAAGGGAAAACCGAAGTCAGCCACAAGACAGAGGGTGGCACTCCGGGCAGGAGTCTGGGAGTGCTGGCCCTGCCTGACACCTACTCGTGGGGTGGGTGTCCTTTTCCTGCTCTTCACTTTGGAAAAGGGGTAATGACTTTTTACCCCTTAGATAAGCTGTTTAAGTTCTTGCTTGAGAGATGTTCTGGGGGAAACTTGCATACAAAGGTGAAAATCTGGTGCCATTTTCTTCAATACTTAGTTAAAGTGGGATCAGGCATATCTAAACAGAAGGCTTATGATGAGGCAAACTTGGTTATTGCACTGTCTTGAGCACATCTAGCTGGTGGTTAGGCTGTGTGTGAGCTAAGGCAATGCTTATGTGATTAGTGACAGCAACGGTATTTGAAAGGAGCATTCATTGTCGGGGCTGGCTGGTAGGAAAGACCTAAGTATCAGGATATATGTATGCCGGTCCTGGCTTAATCCTTGATTTGCTAGAATTTGGGTCAGATCTTTTCATCTCAGTTCCTCCTTGTTTTTCTGTCTGCGAAGTGGGGCTAATTTGTTCCTTCTGTGCTCCTTCACACTGGGGTGAAGCAAATAAATGACCTCATAAACGTGCATGTTTGATGCACACATCAGCAGTAGACACTCATACTTCAGTGACTCCTGTTTGTGCAGGACTTTGCTTTGTATTGGAAGCAGTGCTTGCTATTGCAGGTGTGTTCACAGTTCTGTTTGTCATCTTTCCTGCTTTATGGCTACTAAGTGCATGACCTAGTATGCAGTCAGTTATGGAGGGCTGCTCTCCAGTGTCTTCACTAATCTCACAGAGATGATAACAAAGGGTTAAAAAGATACAAATCCCAAGGACAAACAAAAAATAGAAAAAAAATGGGAGGTGTGATGTATTTTTTCTTCAGAAAAAAAAGAATCTGTGACAACTGATTTAGTAAAGAAAGGATATTTAAGGGTCTGCAGAGTGACATGACAGATAGAAGTATGCAGACTTACACTGTTGAACCCCGGCCTGAGAAGGAGAGGTATAGGGTATCTTGGAAGACAGAAATGGGGAGGGTTGAAAGTAATGGATTGGTTGAAAGTCTGTATCATACACTTCTCATCCCCAGAATTCCCTGATCCTCCCACTATAGCATGAATGGAAAGTTTAATTTTGGAAGGAATTGAAGAAGAGAGGCTCCAGTCTCAACCACAGGAGAGAGTTGAGGCCCTCTATTAAAAACAAAGAGGCTAGGCCGGGCGCGGTGGCTCACGCTTGTAATCCCAGCACTTTGGGAGGCCGAGGCAGGTGGATCACCTGAGGTCAGGAGTTCAAGACCAGCCTGCCCAACATGGAGAAACCCTGTCTCTACTAAAAATACAAAATCAGCCGGGGTGGTGACACATGCCTGTAATCCCAGCTACTCGGGAGGCTGAGGCAGGAGAATCGCTTGAACCCGGGAGGTGGAGGATGCGGTGAGCCGAGATCGCGCCATTGCACTCCAGCCTGGGCAAAAAGAGTGAAACTCTGTCTCAAAAAACAACAACAACAACAACAAAGAGGCTGAGAGTCTCCATCCTGAATGGTGAAACTCACTGAGCCTTCTTCTAGAATGAGAGATTTTACTTCCCTGGGAAGAGAAGGAAGGGCTCCTCTGTGGGGAAATTTGTCTGACTTAAGGGGAAAAAAAAGGACCTACAACTGCTGACACTTTGCGGGAAGGGGTCCCAAGACTGGCTCCTTGCCTGATAACCTTTAAAGGGTCTGCCAGTCAATAAACTCCACTGATGGGCACAGAGACGCAAGTTAGTCTTTTGTTGCTTTTGTCTTGAATATAAAAGGAAGACTAAAGATCACCAGACAGTTGAGGAAGCTTTTCCGCATAAAAGCCAAAGATAACACAACTGAGGGAAAAAAATACATTATCTGAGGAAATGGAGATTTTGCTGGCAGCAAAAGGGAATTTCAGAAGCCTTAATTAATATCCTCAGAGAGACGTTAGAAGATATTGTGAACGTGAAACAAAAATACGAAACTATTAAAAAAAAAAAAAGACAACAAAGACCATTTGAAATTAATAGTTTGATAGTATAATTAAAAAAAAATTCACTAGGAGAAATTAAAGTCAAGGGCATCTTGATGAAAAAGAGAGAGAAAATAGATGAAAACCAATCCAGATACTCTAACGTCCTTTTAATAGGACCTCCACAAATAAGAACAAATAGAGAAGAGAAACATTTTGAAGCCACAATGTGAAAAAAATTCAAAATTCCCAGAGTTAGAAGATAGAACATTTTCATACTAAGAGAGTTTACTGAGTGCCTGTCACAACGAAAGGAAACAGATCCACATCAAGAAAGATCTTTTTTTTTTTTTTTTTTTTTTTGAGAGGAAATCTTACTCTGTCGCCCAGGCTGGCGTGCAGTGGTGCAATCTCGGCTCACTGCAAGCTCCGCCTCCCGGGTTCACACCATTCTCCTACCGCAGCCTCCCGAGTAGCTGGGACTACAGGCACCTGCCACCGCACCTGGCTAATTTTTTTTGTATTTTTTTAGTAGAGACGGGGTTTCACTGTGTTGGCCAGGATGGTCTCGATCTCCTGACCTCGTGATCTGCCTGCCTCGGCCTCCCAAAGTGCTGGGATTACAGGCGTGAACCACCACACCTGGCTTAAGAAAGATCTTTATAAAATTTTGGAAAGCCATGAATAAAGAGAATACCCTAAGTATTTACTGAGACAAAATAAAGCTGTCTCACATACAAAGATACATAAACTGATATTCATCAGACTTTTCAACAAAAATGCTTAAACTTAGAAGAAAATAGAGAAATGACTTCAAAATTTGAAGTGGATATTCATTTTCAACCCGGCATTCTATTTGCAGCTGAACTAGCTATACCTGTTGAGAGAGGTAAGAGTAAAGCCATTTTCCAGTATGCAGGTAACCACCTAAGTATGCTTTCTCAGCAATCTATAGAAAGATGTGTTGCATTAATACAAGGAAGAACACCAAGAGGAAACAAAACCTGCATCCAGAAACAGGGAAGAAGCCCAGGCTGTTATATTCTCTTGGTAAAGGGAAGTCCCCACATGACACCTGAAGCTCAGGGGGATGAATGACTCTGGGGAATACATGACACTGATAGATTATTCAATTTATTCAACAATATTGAGAGGAATTTTAGAGTTCTGCAGAAAGTTTGGGGAGAGTCAATGATAGGTCTATAAAAAATTAAGCAAATTAAACAAAAAGGCAAATAGCATCTCCAGGAAAAGCAAACAGTTGCATAAGAAAGACAATAATAAAAAATGTCAATACCGCATATTGATATAATTAAACACTGTGAAATTATTTATATTAAAAAAGTGGGCCGGGTACGGTGGCTCACGTCTGTAATCCCAGCACTTTGGGAGGCCAAGGCAGGCGGATCACCTGAGGTCAGGAGTTCAAGACAAGCCTGGTGAACATGGCGAAACCCCGTCTCTACTAAAAAATACAAAAATTACCCAGGCGTGGTGGCAGGTGCCTGTAATCCCAGCTACTCGAGAGGCTGAGGCAGGAGAATCTCTTGAACTCGGGAGGCAGAGGTTGCAGTGAGCCAAGATCGTGCCACTGCACTCAGCCTGGGCGGTAAGAGTGAAACTCCATCTGAAAAAAAAAAAAAGGGGAGGAGAGGTGTGAGGTTAGCAGTGAACAAGGTTAAATCCTCATCTCCTGTAGTAGGTAGTCAGTAAATCATTTTAAAAATTGTTAAAGGCCAGGTGCGGTGGCTCATGCCTGTAATCCCAGCACTTTGGGAGGCCGAGGCCGGCGGATCACGAGGTCAGGAGATTGAGACCATCCTGGCTAACACAGTGAAACCCCATCTCTACTAAAAATACAAAAAAAAAAACTAGCCGGGCGTGTGGTGAGCGCCTGTAATCCCAGCTGCTCGGGAGGCTGAGGCGGGAGAACCCGGGAAGCGGAGCTTGCAGTGAGCCGAGATCGCGCCACTGCACTCCAGCCTGGGCGACAGAGCGAGACTCCGTCTCAAAAAAAAAAAAAAAATTGTTAAATGAAGAAGTGGAAGAATAAGCACCTTTTTTTCTTTTTTCTTTCTTTTTTTTTTTTTTTTTTATAGATGGAGTCTCACTCACTCTTTCACTAGGCTGGAGTGTAGTGGCGTGATCTTGGCTCACTGGAACCTCTGCCTCCTGCGTTCAAGTGATTTCCCTGCCTCAGCCTCCTGGGTAGCCTGGGACTACAGGCGTGCGCCACCACGCCCAGCTAATTTTTGTATTTTTAGTAGAGACGAGGTTTCACCATGTTGGCCAAGATGGTCTCGACCTCTTAACCTTGTGACCTGCCTGTCTCAGCCTCCCAAAAAAATAAGCACATTTTTAAAAGAAAGGAAGCAAACCCCAGAAGAAATAGCTAAAAGAGATGGAAGTTGTTGCTCCTCCGGAGTGGGAGAGCCGTTTTCAATCTTAAGCCGTTAACACTAATAACTTGATAAACCATGTAATATATTACTTTAAGGTTTAAAAAAATGTTTTAAGTGTGACGCTGACATCATATAGTAAATCTTGTAATGATTTCATGTAAGCGTATCAGAGACCTTTGAGGGAGGATGGAAAGCACGTGGCCTTTGGAGTCAGCCAGCTCTGAGTGAATCTCAGCTCTGCCAATGCTCTGCGGAGCCCTGGGGAAACCCTAGCTGACATTTCTGTGAAGTGTGTGTTGCAGTGTATACTTTGTGGAAGGGATTGGTGTGAAGAGTAGCCGCGGTGCACGTTAGCCACCTTGCAGGGAAACTGCAATGTAGTGCATGTTTCATAAGTGATACTTATTGTTAAGGCTTCCTTGGGCTTGACCAAGATATTTCGTGAACATAATTACAATTTTGAAGAAGTATCAGAAATAGGTTAAGACCTGAGTCCCAAGGTACAACAGCCATTGTAAGCAAGTTCCTGGGACTTTAGAAGGGCTTACTCTTCCGGTCATAAGCCAGTCATTTAATAAATCATTGGTCCTTTGAATTAAATGACACCTTTGTGGTTTAAAGGAGTTAATGTGCCTTCCAGAGTCTTTAACCTGCTCTCAGGGAATCACTTACAGCTTGGGAGGCTCCAGTTCATTTTGGAATATTGAGAGCTTAAGTGGAAGAGTCAGATTTTAATCTGTGATGTTTTATCACCTTTGCCTTTTTATTTTTTGCAGGCAACCCCCACCCTAACAAGTGCTACAGTATCTAAAAATCCATCCTTCCTGTTCCACTGTTGGGCTCCAAGTGCACCAATCCATCATCTTTTTTTTTTTTTTTTTTTTTTTTTTTGTTGAGACAGTCTCGCTCTGCCGCCCAGGCTGGAGTGCAGTGGCCGGATCTCAGCTCACTGCAAGCTCCGCCTCCCGGGTTCACGCCATTCTCCTGCCTCAGCCTCCCGAGTAGCTGGGACTATAGGCGCCCGCCACCTCGCCCGGCTAGTTTTTTGTATTTTTAAAGTAGAGACGGGGTTTCACCATGTCAGCCAGGATGGTCTCGATCTCCTGACCTCGTGATCCGCCCGTCTCGGCCTCCCAAAGTGCTGGGATTACAGGCTTGAGCCACCGCGCCCAGCCCCAATCCATCATCTTAACACTATTTACTGCAGAGTTTGTCTCAGCAAAAGGTTGGGTGAATGTGAATTGCACTAAAGAGCCTTTAGTGTCCACACAGTCTAGTGCCTGCTTGGGGAGTTTGCACTTGCTGCTTTTATCTGCCAGGAACAATCTCGGGCTTTTCCTCCTTCTGGGAAGTTCCTACTGGGATCCCAGCTTAGAATTCCTGTCCTCAGGGCAGTCTGACACTCTCCCCATCCCCAGGTGTATCTGTATCTCGTGCTTTCCTATCAACCTATGTATTTTCTACACACACTTGTCATAAATGCAATCAATTCATGGTTCAGTGTTCTCCTCCCCCACTGCTCTCTGAATTTTGGAGGGGTGAGGACAGTCTTATCTTGCTTTACATTGTATCTCTTTGCATCACATGCAGTAGGTTTGTATCTGGCCCAGAGTAGGCATCTAAGAAATATTTATTGCATGAATGAATGGATACATAAAATACCATAAGGTAATCTCTTCCTCAGTGCAGTTCTCTGTATAGCAAAGAAAAAATATGAGTCAGAGGAAGTCCCTGTATCCTTGCCCAAGGTCATACAGCTGGTGTGAAGGAGCAGGACTGGCATCAGGCGGGGGCACACCTTGGACCCAGGGGGACCCCATCCCTGATCCAAAATTCCCATTTCCCATCTGGCCCTAGGAAGCTGGGCGCTGCCTTTGAAGAAGTTGGCCCAACACCGCTGTTCCAGAAGAGAGAAGCCTAGTCAGAAGTATAAGTGTGACAGTCAGTCTCCTTGCACAATTGCCCGGTTTTGGTTGGTTTGTTCCCCCACCTTATTGCTATTTAAATACAGTTTTGATGATTTTGTTTGCTTTGGAAGAAGAAAATAAAGATTCACAGAAGGTATAAAATTGCATATTATTTGCCCCAGAGAAGAAAGCAGTCCCCCTAGTAAATACGCATTGAAGCATTTTTATTTGTATTTGTATTTTTTTTAAGATGTTTAAATAGACCCAGTAGACCGTAATATCTCTTTACAGAGTTGGTGCCATCTATTGATTAAATATGCATTTATACATTTCTTCCGCTACTTTTTTTAAATAAAAGAGACATATGTTTTAATCATATAATAGACCTACAAGAACTGATCAGTGAAAACACGTATTTCTGTGTTTCCTTAAGGCAGATCATATTAGGCATAGCAATTTAAACAATCATTTCCTGCTATACATCGAAGTGTGTTAAATGTGAATTTCATTAGAAGACTCAGAGTATGCACCTGTGTGTGCATGTGTGTGGACTAGGAGAAATGTTGGTAGAATAAATGGGTGTTTTTAAAACAAAAATATAGTTGACAGGGAAAGGTGAAAGAATGTGAACTCTGGAGTAAGAAAGACCTCAGTTTCCTTGCCACTTATTAGGCTTAGAGGAGGGACTCGAGACTCTCTGTAACTTGTTTTATTTATTTATTTATTTATTTATTTAATTTATTTAATTAATTTATTTTTTTGAGACGGAGTCTCGCTCTGTCGCCCAGGCTGGAGTGCAGTGGCCGGAACTCAGCTCACTGCAAGCTCCGCCTCCCGGGTTCCCGCCATTCTCCTGCCTCAGCCTCCCGAGTAGCTGGGACTACAGGCGCCGCCACCACGCCTAGCTAGTTTTTTGTATTTTTAGTAGAGACGGGGTTTCACCGTGTTAGCCAGGATGGTCTCGATCTCCTGACCTTGTGATCCGCCCGCCTCGGCCTCCCAAAGTGCTGGGATTACAGGCTTGAGCCACCGCGCCCGGCCTTGTTCTATTTATTTATCTGTGAAATGGGCTGGCAATAAAGGTACAGAGAAAATTTATGAAGTTCCTAGGATTGTGATTGGCCCACTACAGTTTAAGGACAGTTTGTTCCTGTCTGGCCACTAGCTATTGAGTGGTAGTGTGTGCCCCTCTTTCCTGGAGTGGGGTTGGGACTGCACGGAATGTACCTCCATGTCCTCAGGTGCTACCACACACGCAGCGCCGGGACTCGGTCCCCTCCTAGGCTGCCAGTGCTGCTCCTTCTCTCTCCTTGTGGTTAAGAGTGCCAGTGGTGAAGGCAAGCCTTGAACTGGGGCTCCACGCCTGGGCAGCTCTGCAATGTTGGGGATGTCATTAAAACTCTTTGAGCTCCAGTCTCTCCCTCTAGGCTGTGTGGGTGACAGATAAATAGGGGATTTGTAAGGTCAATACCTGAGTAATTGGCATGTGCATATTCAATAAAATGATAGTGCCTAACATGATAATTTCTTCTAGGGAATCACTCACTTTGGAAACAGAAAAACCGAGGATTAAATTTGGGCTGTCACTAACTAGCTGTGTGACCTCGGATAAATTACCTAACCTCTCTAAGTCTCGGTTTCTTCATCTCTCTAAAAGGCGTAATTACACCTTCATAGAGGACACGGATAGGAATTGACTGTGATAATGTTTTTTTAAAAAAAATCTAGCCTGCAGAGGGCGAATACATGATGTCTGTTATCCGTAGAATGCCATCAGTCACCACGTCCTCCTAACTCTTCTGCGTTCCACACACAACTCCCTTCTTTTCCTCTTCCACCTCTACCACCAGTTCCAGGATCTATCAAACTTGGGCCATGCCTACTAACAAGTATGCTTGCCACAATCCCTCCTGTACACTTCACCCAGATTGATTTCCATAAATTAACTCCCTCTCATTCACAGCACTCCCCTGCTCAAAAAGAAATTAACTTTTTTTTCCCAGCAGGGGGGAATTTCTGAATCACTGGTCTAGGATTCAAGGTCTTTCTCTCTTGGTCTCCCATCTCCTCCCCTAACTCCCTCCTGCAAGGTTTCTGGCTGTGTCTGCTCTCTTCCCGTCTGTCTCAGAGACGTCCGTCTCATTTCTGTGGCCTATCTTGTCTCTCCCACCATTTCAAGTCAGTTGTGTTCTCCAGTGGATTCAGCCACTGGTAATAATTCTGGATTTCTGCAGGATTCCAGCATTACCTAAAGGATTCACATATCAATTTGCTTGTGAACCACATGTGTGCAGTGATGAGGTGTACACAATTCGACTCGAATACTATGTATGTGTCCTATTATTTTTTATGTACATTCGCAAAGTCACAATGCTAACTTTTGGCTGATCTCTTGAAATATATTGCATGCCCTTTATAGATAAGAACAAATCATATTCTTCATATTCCCAGCCTTGAAAAAATGACTATGTTAAGTAGGTACTTCATGAGTGTCAGCGGATGATACGATCATCATCTGTTTTCTGTTGTTCTGCTGAAGTTTTCTGACTTGTTCATGAGGAGGGAAGTAATCAATTGTTTTACTTCTTTAAAAATAAACAGGATTTATTTTCTAGAAGGAGAAGAGCTCAGTCAGGCCCAAAGAACTTGTTGGCAATTGGCTGCTTTATAAAAACGTTGTGGATTTTGCAGTAGGACAGACCTAGGTTTTTATCCTAACTCATTAGCCACTGAATCACTCTCAACTTCATTTGAAAATTCAGGGGTCATAATGCCTACAAGGAAGGACTCTGGTGAGGATTAACTAAAGTGATAGAGGTGAATACCTGCCCATAGTAGGTGACTTGGGAAAACTTTGGGAATTGCAGCAAAGGAGGAAGGGAGAATTATCTCCTGTGGAGTGTCACTCACAGACCTCAAGGTGTGGACACATGGAACTGGGAAGGAATCCAAGCCACTTGAGGTCTTTGGAGGGCACTTGGGACAGAAATAGTCTGCTCAGTCCCTTCTCTAATACCTAGTGCTATCTTGATCACAGACCCTCCAAGTTCAGCATATAGTTCAGTGGCAGCATAACTCAGTCAGCAAGGTGTGCTGCCTACAAGCATGTGTTAGGGAGGGCAAGCAGGCCGTTTTAGAGCAGGGGAAAGTTCTGGGGTTTCTCACACCCAGAGATACTGCCTCCCTGTGTAAACTGTCTGTGTAAACTGCTGTTCCAGAGGAAGGGACAGACTGGACCCTGAAAAGGAGAAGCAAGAAAAAAGAAAAAAAAAAACCAGAAGGAAGCCACAGGTATCCTTCCCTGGCCTTCTCCTCGTGAAGATTTCCGATGACTTCAGCAAGTTTCCGCCTCCTTGAGATCTAATCTGAATCTGTCCCTGCCTATGCTGTAATCATAGCAATTGTTTGGGCTTCTATAGCATCTTGCCTTGGTAGAGTTTCAGAATGCTCTGATTGTGGGGAACTGGCCAATTCTCCTTGCATCGTTGGTTTAAAACTATAACATGCCCATCTCCTTGCTGGGAAAACCAATTGCTTCCAAGTGCTGTTAATGGCCGAATGGAGGGGTGGGGTGCAGATTTAAATGTCTGAGCTCTCCCTGTGGGTAGCAGTTCCTGCTCCATCCCTGCCTGGAGACTAGGAAGAAGGAAAAATGATAAGGAACTGGCGTGGGCATTAGTCACATTTCTGCCAAGCAACCTTTCTTTCGTGGTGTGCCCTGAGCCCTGCTGGCAGTGCCAGGCCCTCTCCACTGCCCACCAAGGAGCTCGTGTGTGTTCACGTGTCCACGTGAGCCCCACACCAACATACTCACACAGATAGCAACACGCAGGGCTGTGCTCTGGCGAGGGAGTGAGTGAGGGCCGGCTTCGACTCCCCCTTGGAGTCAAGCCTTCCAAGCAGGAAAGTCTCCTTGCGTCGCTCAGGAGAGTGGAGCCAATGCGTGCCTTGGAGGAGGTCTGCTCTGAGCCCTGTACAGATTGGTGCTGATGATTCTTACCAGTTGTGTGTATGTGCAAGAAAAAAAATCAGAGACGCTGCCTGCCTGCTCCCATCTCTCGCGCTCTCTCTCTCTCTTCTGCTCTCTCCCTCCCTTTGCAAACATTGGATTTAAACCTGCTCAGAATTCAGCACAGAGGAAGGCAGCAGTGGTAGCAGCAGCAGAAGCAGTAGCAAGCCCGGCAGCTGAGAGCACCGCAGCGTCGAGATGTACCATCCTGCCTACTGGGTCGTCTTCTCGGTGACAACTGCCCTGCTCTTCATCCCAGGTACCGTACAGGGGAAGAGTGTTTTCTCTCTCTGGGGCGATTGTACGACGTGAGAGCAGGAGAGGCAGCGGGGAGATGGAGAGGCAAGGAGGAAGGGGTGAGGACAGGGAGTGTGAGATGCATGTGAGTGAGAGAGGTAGGCTTGCTGTGTGCACGCACACACACACACACTCACACACACGCAAATGCTTTCAGCACGGGATTTGCTCTCTATTCCGGGGATCCAGTGAGCTGGGTTCGAGATCTGCACCATGCTGTGAGGCACTGCTGTTTCAGTGAAAGGCACCAAGTGGCTTTAACCAGTTGTGGTCCCGGGGGTAGGAGAAGAGGGGTTTGAACTCCCAGCCATAAATCCTTCTTGCTGCCTATGTTGGGACCTGCAGGGTGGAAGGGGCACTCTCTCCTCTCTCTCAGTCGTGGTGGTGTCTCTCTGTTTCTGAATCAGTCCAGATCTCTGCACCTCCCTGTCTCTGTCTCTTTTCTCTCTCTCTCCACCTCTCCCCACTCTCCTCCTCCCTCCCTTCCTTCGGAACTGCTTTCCCCTACCCTCTCCCCCTGGAGCTCCTTCTCAGCCCCATCCCTCCTTCTCCGCTCACTCATCTGCTCCTGCATTTCTTGTAACACAGACCTTCTACTGCCTGCCATCCTTTCTTTATCCTTCCACCAAATGGGCAGATTATGCCCTTGAAATTCGGAATCCTGTCAGTATCTCCCTGTTCCTTACATCAGGAATGTGCATTTCCCTTGGCAGAATTTGGAATGCCCCTGCTGAGGGAAGGTTGGAAATTTGGATTTGCCTAATTCTCCCCAGCCCCTTCCCCACCTTGTCTAATGATTTAAATGTGATCCCACCTCTCACAGCAGTTACTTGTTTGGGGAAAACAAATCTGCAGTGACACAGGTAAGATGCTGCAATCCTACCAAAATGAGCTTAGCAGAAGCATTGCAAAATCCAAGGCATCTTAATAGATTTGATAATTGCACAGGAGTCCTTTGCAAGCAGACAACTGAATGCCTGCAGGCATCTTTCAAACAATGCCGAAGGGGCTAGGTTATGCTTGCCAAGGTTTTAGGCAGCAGCAAAAGTGTCGGTTTCCATACCAAACCCCGCACAGTCAGGATCTCTTTTTTTTCCCCCAAATTGTGATACATGCATTGGATTAAACATTAGCTTAAACCTAAATTTTCATACATATATACCCAGACATGAATGCTAAGATTTTAAAACCTTTCCTATCTTTTTTTAGGTAAAACATACAATTTTATGTTTTTATATTCAGTATTACTTGGTAGGGTTTTGTGGAAATATTTTGGGGATGTTGTTTTTAATAATGTAATTCCCTGAGTAGTCCTAAGATGCCAAAGTGAAATCAGAAAAATGGAAGTTTACTGGGGAGAAAGAAGAGAGGATCAACTAAAACAAGTAATCCAGCCTTTAATGTTTTGTAACGCCTTGTGAAGATGGCACTTTTTAAAGCAGGGTTGGGCTCTGCATAACCATGTTCCCAGCTGTTTGTTTTAGGCTGACCAAGAAGTTCAGAGTGGGGTTTTGTAGTTGCTGTTCTTCCAAATGCCAGCAGCATCCTAGGGGGTTCAGCCTGGGCGGCTGTGCTCAGCAGGGAAGGCAGAGCCAGCGGAACACTCAGTACCTGCCTGAGCCTGGTAGAGGGAGCCAGGTGGGTGCACTGGGTCCGCCGCAGGAGAAGACAAACTTTCCTGCGTAGGCAAGTCCCCGGCTGGACGGCAGCTCCGGGGGGCCTCCTCATACCTGCTTCCCCTCCTCTCACTGTGCTGGAGCAAAGATCAGGACTCCCATCCCGAGGGAATTCTGGCTGTGTGGATGCGCCCCTCACGGCAGAAATCAGAACATTACACTTTAGAAAGCAAGGCAGGGGGGTGAGCCCCAGTCTGCCGAAGCTGCAATGCAGTGCGCCCTGAAGGAGCCAGGAGCCAGGGTGAGACCTCCCTCTAGGGGTCCCGTGGCACTGCATTGGTGGGGAGCAGGCAGACCTTGCTTGCAGGAGAAGTACCCATAACTAAAGCAGGCTGAGGGAAAGGAGGATGCACCTGTGCCCCTGTCTGAATGTCCTGAGCATGGTGGACGACAATGACAAGCCATCCCCTGGTCTTCTGGGGGAGGGCAGGGCACGGACATCGCTGCAACGTCCCCTGTCTCTGAAGAGTCTGTTACCTGCTTTGAGGGCTCCTCTTATGCTAATTGTGTCAGGAGCCCGGGAAGAACAAGAACAGGGAGGAGAAAAAGTTAGCCTTAGAAGGTGTAAGTGAAAGAACGCTTCACATCTTGAGGGGTTCCTGTGGGAAACCTGGCTGGATCTGGAAGTTCTGATGAGCTGCCATGGCTTACTTGTGACTTCTCCTGTCTCTTTTCTTTTACTTCCTGTTATAGCTTTAGACTTTTTTTCTTTGTTTCAAATGATGACGCTTTTTCTCCCACAGGGATTAATACCAGCTTGTTAGCCACTTACTTTCCCTGTGTCTAAAGACCGAAGGCTGATGTAATAATGGAACCTTGACCTGGTTAGGCCTTGATGCCATTTTATTCTGCAGCTTCTATTTCTTCGTAAAACATGTTTCCATCCCAGAATAATTTTAAGGTTAATGCTGTTGTCGCCTGGTACCTTCCACGGGGAGACTGATGTCACAGATAGCTTTTCTAGGCAGAATTTCTGGGATGGAAAAGACGGTCACACGTGGAGACAGTGATGAACCCACACCCAAGACAGGGCAGAGGGCCAGTGGCCAATTGACTTGTCACGCTAGAGGCACAGTCTGAGGCGCTGGACACCCCTGGTGGGGGTAAGTCTGTTGTTCCAGTAGGAGGAGAGAGAGTCTGGGCTGGTGGCCTCTTTGACCTTGGGTCTGGGGGCTCTGTAGGAAGCAGGAAGCGAATACTGCTAAATACATGCATCAGAATCACCTAGGAGGAGAGAGGCCGGTTAAAATGTGGAGTCCCTGTCCTCATCTCAGCATTTGGAGCTAGCATCCCAGATCCTTCTGATGACCTGCAAACCACTCTGTCTGTCACTTAAAACCTGTGCCCGTGGCGTACAGTATTTGAGTATTTGAGTCAAAACCCATCTTCTTCCTGCTTTTTCTCCTCCAACTTTGAGAAATGGCTCTGTGGCCATGGGGCAGGGTGGAGTAAGGGGGAGAAGGTGTTGTCATTGCCAGCAGCCTCAGTTCCTGAGGTGTGGTGCTGCCCAAGGCCTGCCAGGGTCCAGCGCCATGATGCAAGGATTGCTAACCTGGAAGGCTTCTTTGCTCAAATTCAGACCATGACTTCCTGTTTGTCCCCTTCTTCTTGGCCCATCATTGTCTTGTGAGTCTAAGCAGGGATGTTAGCTGGGAGGGGTCCCCATTTACCCAACCTGGACTGAGCTGTGTCTTCATGCACTGATCTGTGAGCCCTGGTTCTGGCTACAGCTTCATCTCTTGCACCTTAAACAGGATTTGCCTGTTTAGGGTCAGAAAACCCTGGGCTTGGATAGAAAATTCCCCGAGGTTTAGAATTCCTCCTTCTCCAGCACACACCTTCCTGCTACTTCCTTCAGGGAAGTCCCCAAATCTTGAGTTTCTGGGCTGGGATGTTTGGCTTTGGGGTAAGGCCTGGGGGTGGGCTCTACAGCCAAGTTTTGATGAATTCCTTTCCTGCTCCTTAGCCTCTCACCAGCACAGAGCCAGGGAACCTGCTAAGAGTGCCTGATGTGCACAAGGGGTCTAGTGGGGGAATCCACACGCCAGACTCACTAAGAAAGAGATAGGAACGAGGACGGAGCATCTGGTCATGAGCAAGTCCTCAACATCCTTTAGGCCATCATGGATTCATGCCATCATGTGGCCCCCAATCCCTTAAAAATGATTGACATGTTAATAAGGTTAGACCGCGTCGTCTGCATTCAGCACGGGCCCAGTGGCAATAGCAGGCGCTGAGAAGGAGATAGCGTCAGCTGCCTCATGAAGATGGCTTTTTCAGTAGCCTGGAGCTCAGCAGCACTACTCAACCTGAGATTAATCAGAGATCCTGACGGGCCTGAGGTTCTCCCATGTTCCCGGGTCCTGTCTGCCTTTGTGCTTTCTCAAATTCTTAGCAACCTTGGCCACATCTCTGTAACCTAGAAAATTACAGAAGGAGATTCTTTAAACAGCTGGCACTTGCCTGCATTTGTTGTCTGGCAGCTCTGGGCCTGGGTCTCCCATGCCAGCTACTGGGAACTACCTCTGGTGGTTACAGCCTCAAATCCGTGTCAGGGTTGCCTGGGGCTGAGTGCACTTCTCTTTAGGTGGGACTCCCCCCAAGCCTCTAAGTATGCTGAAAGCTGAGAGTGATCTCTTTGATTAGTTGCTTTTTGAGGCTTATTTGGTTGGTTCAAGACATCCTCTAAGTCTCAGGTTACCAATCTGTAGAATGGGTTCCAGCCATATATGAAGCTTGTTTCCAATTGGACAGAGTAGCTGAACACCTGGGTTAGATGATAACAAATAAACATTTGTAAAATTTTATTATTAAAAAAACTCATCCTGGTCCTCTAGGAACAGGGCAAAGAGAGATGGCAACTCACGTGTTGGAGGAGAGAGGACGTTCCTTATTGTTTAAAATGGGAGAAGATAAGGTAGAATCATACTGATCATGTATGTATGTCTTTGTCACAGTGATGAAAATTAGTAAAAGACAATCTAGTCCTTCATTTATTGACCAAGACTTTATATAGGTTCTGATTAAACACAATGCATTAAGATATTCTCCTGCCTCAAAAGCCATTAATCCAGTAAAATAGGAAGATATTAAGCTTTTTCTTCTTTTTGACCCCCAGTGAAATATACATTCTGACTTTGAACTTTTAGGTCTCAGTTTTTCTGCTGTAGAAAACTAGGGCAACAGATATGGCACCTTTGGTCTCCCAAAACAGTGTTTTGTGGTATTTCTGGCGGGGTGCTGGATGCATGGACTTGTACATCAGCCTTGGACAGCTGGAACTCCAGGAGCCCCGTCTAATAACCTTTGGCCTATGGGCACTGACTTTCCTGGTGCTGGTCCGCTGGACAGGGACCCCCTCAGCCTGCAGCCCTGTTTGCAGATGGACTGCTGCCATCCGCCTGCAGCTGCCTGGGGCTGGAGACAGAAGAGATATGGAAGCAAACTGTGATTCCTGTCAGTGAGCTCAAGTGTCAGCCCCCAGATGGTCTGTGGCTGCTGACAAACCAGGCTGTCAGGAGCAGTGGATGTTAGCACCTCTGATACTGACTGGCACTTTCCAGACAGCAAGGGCCCGGCAGGTGGCTTCACCTTTGGGCGGCTCTGCTTTCCCACTCTCTCTGATCCCAGTCCTTAGTGCAGGGGTAGGTCCCGAGGACATTTGTCCCTCTTGCCTTTTATGCTGTTGGTGGGATACCCAGACTTAGAATTTGTTACTTATCTGCAAAGCCTTGGTTGCCTCTGCATTTTCCCTTAGGGGTGGGGATGGCTGTAACACAGTAGGGCATGGATGTAGTTCCACTTGCTGGATTTATACACCACTCACTTGATACCCCAAGATGGTGGTATTTGTATGGCTCAGGGAAGGATTAAAGGTAGCTCTGAGAAGGGAGCCAAAAGAAATCTAAAACCAGGGAGAAGCTTGAAGACGAATGTGCTTGCTACCGCCTTCCTCTAGGCATGTGAACATACATTCCCTCCTCTCTTCCTCACTACGCTCTTGCCAACCATAGATGCGTGCCCCTTCCTGCACGCATATACACGCAAGGCACACGTGCATTTCCAAGCCAGAGTTTAGCTACTCCCAAAATCACATTCACAGCTCTTTAAGGAAAGCAAGTCCTCCCTCTTGCCTTCTATATCTGCCTTTCCAGAGCTCCCCACCGTAGCCCCCGGCCTTGGTGCTCTCCCTGTGGGCACACATGGCAGGAGGCCCACAAGCTGCCTGTGCCAGACACGGCCATACATATGTGAGTGCTTCTTCCTAGTAACGCAGAGACTCCCTGCACATCCACCCACTCGCCTCTGAGCCCCAGAGCCAGTAAGTAGGTGCTAGAGGCAGGACTTGCGCTTGTCTCCCATCACCTCCTGTCCCCGCCCCCACCCCAGACCTCTTGGTTCGGAGAGGCTGGGGGCCATCCTGCAGTCACTAGACTAACTTAATTAAAAGTTTACAAAGTGCTTTGAGAACCCCCTGGGCAATGTGTTGGGGAAGTGCAAAGGATTATCATTATGATGCAGGTGCATTCTCGTTAATGAGCGGAGATGCTGTGCTGAGAGACCCCCGGAAAGGCCAAGATGAATCGATACAGTAGGACACAGGCCATTGATTGGAATGGCTGCTTGCGCTTAGCATGGGAAATAAGTGACAATCAGATTGCACACTGAACTCCAACGTGGAGAAAACCAGGCTCTCTGGCACTTCAAGGGGCAGAGTCTCTCAAATGGCCTGAGTGGTCATTCTTGAACTTTTATTCCTGGGGAATTTGCAGATGGTACTTTACCACACTTGGGAGTTACGAATGGTTTTAGAATCACAGTGGTCTCATGCCTTATGGATCATCTGGAACAATTTATCTTTGGTCTCATTTGTTCCGCACTAAAAGACTGTGAGGTAGGCAGAGTAGATGTGGCCCTATTGTGACCTGATCTTCGTGTTGCCTAAAACCCTGTGTAGACTTCTTGATGACTTCAGAATAGACTTCGAAACACTTCAAGTGACCCACAAGGCCACGATCTGGGCCTGCGTCCATCTAGCTTCATCTCCAGCTCTCTGCCTTTCCGGTTCTGGGCTTTAGTCACTCTGGACAACCTCAGTTCTGCAGACAAGGCATGTTCCCTCCTTCCTCAAAGGCTTCACCTGTCAGGTTACCTGAGCTTGAAAAGTCTGATCCTCTTATCATTTTTTCTGACTACACATCCTTTCCATCCTGCAGAGCTCAGCTTAAACACTGCTTTCCTGGGGAACATTCTTTATGCTTTAAAGTAGGCGAGGCCTCCCTATTTATTGTGGAAGTCCTTGGAACCAGGTTTCTCTTTTCTAAAACTGTGAGTCCATATATTTCTAACTAATTCTTGATTTTATGTCTCTCTTTCCTCCCTGGACCATTGTTTATACAGGCAGATACCACACCTGTTTTGTTCTCCAATATATTCTCAGTGCCTAGCACGAGTGGGAGAGAGCAAGTGCTCAAACAGTATTTGTTGAACAAATGAATGAGAGAACGAATGAATGAATACATAAATACTGAGTGCTCACTTACTTTAGTTCCATCCCACTGAGCTCACTTACTTCTGTTCCATCTCCACTGAGAAGTAAGCTCACTTACTTCTGTTCCATCTCCACTGAGAAGTAAGCTCACTTACTTCTGTTCCATCCCACTGAGTCCTCAAAGGCGTTGAGGCCCCCAGGTTGGCCTGCCCAGCAGCTTCTCCTCTGCAGTGTGAGGGCAAGAAGTTTGGGGATGTGCCTTTCTTCTGAGAGACGGGAATGTGCAGGGAATGCTTATAATGATTAGTCATTCCAGTGTTCTTGCTTGTCAATAAACACCAGCTCTGAGCTACCGACCAAACACACATGCAGCAGCACAGAGCTGGAGAGCACACTTTTGGATCTCACATCACACACTGCGACAGACACGCCTGAGAGTGTGAGTCGTTCCGTAAACACAGATGTGGGCCCTAATGTGGGCTATTGGTTTAATACAAACTAAAATTACTCAGCACATTTAACCAGGGTGTCTGTTGAAATGTCCCCGATTATTTGAAATTTAGAGTCATGCCCACGGCGCTAACAAGTAAAAACTGTACCGATCAAAAGGAAAATTCTGCTGTTCATAGGAAGTACCGTGTTGGGTTAGAGATACAAAAATGCAGTGGCATAGCAGAGGGTCATGAATGGTCAATCAATGCTTAAATAGGTCGATGTTCATATGGAAAAGGTAAAAAGCAGCTTAGTAAACCACAGGATATAAAAAAGGGTGCCGTATCACTTCTTGCACCTACTCATTTATCACAGTCTGGCCTATTTCAGAGTTGCTATTATATGGCTATGAGATTCTGAATGGCAGAGATCTTGACTTATCTCTGAATACTCTACAGTACCAAGCACATTCATTTATTCAACATGTGATTTATTGAGTGATTACTATGTGACAAATACTATGCTAGACATTGGGAATGTATGCCTGAACAAAAATTGTTATGGTTCCTGCTCTCATGAAGTTTACAGTCCAGAGGGAGAGACAGACATGCGTCAAACAAACACCCGTATAATTGTGAAATCACGACTGAGATAAAACTATGGAAGGGGAGGTGTGTGGTGCTGTGATTGCCTGTCAGGAGAGCTTGATCTTGCCAAGGAGGCTGGTGAAGCCTTCGTTATGAAAGTGACAATTGAACAGAGATATGAAGGAGGATGAGTAGAAATTATCCAAACCCAAGAGCAAAGACCAAAGGAAGAGGCAGAATGAATAGAATGGGCAGAAGTCCTGTAGCATGAAGAATCAGAGCACATTCTCCCACCTGGCTGGAGTGTAGAGGAAGAAAGCATGGGTCAAGATGAGGCTGGCAGGCTGGTAACGGGTCAGAAGATGAAGACAGCCCTTGAAGGTCATGTGAATCATTTTGGTCTTTATCCAAGCAAGAATGGAACTCCATTGATGTGATTCATGATTTACATTTTTTAATTCTTGTTCTTGTTGCAGTTTGCAGAATGGATTGGGAAAGAACAAACCGGGAAGGGGTAGGCTAGTTGGAAGACTACTGTAGTAGTTCAGACAGGAGATGGCTGTGCCTTGGAACTTAGGAAATATTGGTTGGAATGGAGACATGAATGCGTTTGAGAGGCTTTAAAAGAAAGTTGTAGGTGAGAGTCAGAATATACAGAACTGAAATCTAAAAGTCTCCCCACTCTCAGCACTAACACCCCTGGGAGAATGCAGAAAAGGACATCTGTCCTCAGGTTCCTGCTTGTGTGTGATCTCTTTCAGTTTAGGTGTGATCTTGTCCTGGAACAAGGAATAGGTGGTTTTTAGAAATCCCATACTTCTTGGCAGTCTAATAATCTCAATCTCTTAACTGGTGTCCTCTCTGGGTCTAATGTAGGGCGTAAAATTGAATAACTTGATTTCTCTATCCTTCAAAAATATTACAAAAAGCCCTAGTTGTGTTTTATCTGCTGGATTCTGCTTGTGGTTGTTTCCTCCTGGAAGAAACCAGGCATTTTAGAGATGCTCTAAATGGACCCCAAAGTAGCTTGTGGCCACCAAGATGCAACTATTTCACAAATATTATCATGATGCAAAGTATGTATGACCTTCCCATGGCCCACCGCCTGGACACCTCTGAGCAGAGAGTGGCATCTATGGCTGGCTCCATACAAACATTTTTTAAATTGCAGTAATTTATTTAAAAAGTGAGAGGTCCTTGGAATCAAAAGGGACCTTGGAAATTGTCTAGTTGAGTGCTTTCATTTTATAGATGAAGAACTCGGGCAAAGGGCATTTGAGTGTCTGACCTGAAGTCACGTAGTCAGATAGTGACTGAGCCCCCTCTTGAATTCAGCTCTTCTCATCACCTGTCGGGTGTCATATCAACATCATAGTGAAGGGTTGGACTGAACTTTGCCTCCCAATCTGGTACCTTGCTGGAAAATGGAACTATAACCTTGGCCATTATTCTTCCCTTGAAGCTCTCTTACCTTGGTGTACAAAGAGCGCTGTGGAACAGGTAGCTCCAAGTTCCCTCTTACCCACAGATTAGAGTCCAGGTCAGAAACAAACAAACAGAAGCCCTGTCTCCTTCAGAGGCATTTACATACTTTGAACGACCTTTGTAAGGAACTGGGAGACTTCCAGAAATACCTTGCTCCTTGATATGCAGAAGAATATGTTCAGGGTAGTACAATACCAAATGCCAGATATGTGTCAACTTGACTTGTTTGGTCTACACACCATGACAGGTACCTGATTTTATCATCACTTCACTATCAAAACATCTATTTTTAAATATCTGGTTGGGCTTGGCTCTGCACTAAGCCAAGAGAAAAGCTATACTGAGAATCCCACAGTCTCTATATTAATGATTCATGCTAAATGGTGGCACAGAGTGTACAAATCACATACATGTGCAGCATGACTATTTTGTGTGCTACTAAGGGAAGAACCAAATGCACTAAGTCTTCTTACCTCCCCACTCCTAACACCAGTGCACTGCCTTCACAGTCGACAAAACAGTAGGTCCAAAAGAGCCGTAGACAAATGTAGAACAGGAAGCCAGAGTTCAGACTCAAAACCATGCCAGATATGGTCAGATGGTAGCAGGCTGAAGCAGGACAGTGGGGAGGCCACGCCCCATAGGAATTTCCATTTCTAGAAAGAAAGGCCGACAGAAGCTTTTGGCTTTTCCGAATAAGCTAACCTGGTTCTCCTGAACAGCCCAGTGCCAAGGGATTTCCCGTACCCCTGAAAGAGAGGAGGATGTTGGAAGAGAGAATGTGGCAGATGGAAATAGCCCATCAGCTTACAGGCTCCAAGAGAAGCTGGAGTTTCCTTGGGAGTCCCCTGGCTTTATCCCATGGAGGAGAGGAGTGCCCAGTCTTACTTGGCACTGGGATGGATGCCTCTTTGGGTGAAGCCCAGATGGGAAGGAACGATAAAAACCACTATCAGCATTTTGCATCTTTTTCTGGTGGGCCCCACCCTCCTTTTGTTTGGGGAGAATTCTTGGGAGTCAATGGATACTACCTTATAACTGCCATCAGTTTAGCCCACAATGTCCATGAGGATTGGGCCACTTCTTTGTTATGGCCCAGATGACTGTTTCTTTTCTTCTTTCACTTAAATTATTTATTTTTAAAGCCATTAGCTATCCTGCCACCACCTTGTGGAAGGAAGCACGGACTTTCTGATCTAGGACACGGCCTCTGACTTTGCCTCTCAGCTTATGAACCCAGTGATCTTGGGCAAGCAGTTTAGTGTACTGAATACCTTTAATTCTCTCTGTAAAATCCAAAAGAACTGTTTTGCCTCATTCCCAAAGTGGCCCAAAGGTCGGAAGAGGAGCCGGATGGACCCACCCCTTCTGAAGTGCTGTGCAGTTCCAGGTTGCCAGGTCTCCTTGCCTTGCTTCGGAAGGCGACTCTTGTCTGGGCATTTCTCCTCCATTTTCTGTGGCTTCCTCTCTCTCTGGCTAGGATGGCTTGTGATGATAACTAGCAGTGGAGTGCATGCCAGAGAGTCTGTGACTCTTGTTTTGGAGCAGGAGGCCTATCCAGGGAACTCCTGCATTCACTTCCCAGGCATGAGTCAATGTTTGGTTTGCCTCTTTTTTTCCCATGGAGAGCACCGGGAAGTGGCTTATGTTTCCCCAGCTGAGCCTTGCCAGAGAACATGGACTCTGCCATTTGGGTTGTGATGAGAGACCTGAAACGGGTTCAGAAAGAGCTCCACCATGGAGCCTCAAGTCAAGCTAGAAGTGCTCTCCGGCTCCATGAAGACCAGGCCTGGCTGATAATGCCCGCCTCTTACGGCTGCAGTCACTACTAAAAGTAGAACTTTAGGGAACGGTGTTTGGCTGGAGAATACTCTTTTGTGGACAGAGGGGTCCTCTTCGACGCTACTGAACACGTATTGGAAAGGGGCCTGACTGATTTCTGTACACATGGGCTGATGAGTGCATCCCTAGAGGTTAGATTTGTCTTTGCTCAGGCCCAAGGGGAAACCACAGCATCATCTCAGGTCCCCACAAAGCCTTGCACCCATGCTGGGCTAAGTCCAGAATGAGCACCACGGATTCAGCACCGTTGTTCTTCTGCTTGCGTGGGAGAAAGGGGCTGCCTTTCTGGAATCGGTCATACGCCCATCTTGTCCTCTGCCCTAATCCGGCAGGCCCAGCTTCTTGGGAGCCTCAGAAAAAGACCCAGCTCAAGCAGGGATGGGGAGCTGGCCTGCAGTTCTGAAAAGGGCCCTTGAGACCAGGAGCCTCCCATGCAAACTGCACTTGGGAGGAGTCCTTCTGTCTGTGTTACCAGCTGTGTCTTCTGGGCAGCAAAAGCCCACAAGGACTCCAGCATAAACTGGGTCTGGAGGACAGTGGAGCTCTTTGTACCTTTTACCCACACACTGAGTCTTTGTCTTGCCAGAGGTGGGGTGGAGAGCTGCTCTAGCCTTCCTTTGGAACTACAAAATTCATTCTTCATTATGTCTTCATATTCATAAAGGGTTCCGAGCCTCACTTTGTATGGGCAGACTCTCAGAAATGTAAGATGGCACCATCTAGCTTTGCTTGTGAGCTGCTCAGCACCCAGCCCCAGATCTTTCTCACATACAGTAGAAGCTATGTTGATGTGGTCAAATTTCATAGAAACAGTGGATGCTACTTTAGAAGGCAATTAGACACAGCTAAGCTTGGCTGGTTGAAGTCGGGTTTGTCTGGCAGGCACATGTGCCTATAGATTAGAGGTGTGGGAGAAGCCACGGACACTTTTACTCAGTCAGTATTCCAGAAGCACCACTGCAGCACGTGTGCCTGGGAGGGCAAGAGGTGTGTTTGTTATCAAGGTCACATTTTATGCTGTGGCTGAAGAGCAGAAACACAAGAGAGAGAGTTCAGGAAGATAGGGGAGGTGGGAGAAATCAAGGAAGATGCATTATAGCTTTTTTCCCCCTCGTAAAAAGCGTCTTATAATCTTGGTTCCCCTTTATTTTCAACTGCTCATGATTGTTTTTTAGCTACATTTTGGTGGTGATATCTGGGAACAGAGTGACTGTGACAGATTTTTCAGTAAAGTTTCCCCCGTCCTTCTGTTGTGTCTCTCCCAGATGCTGGCTGTAGGACTTGCTTCACCATCAACAGATCTCACGCTTAGGTCTATGGCTGGACTTTATTTTTCCTCAAATATTTTCTCAAATAAATTAATACATAAAAATATCTTAATTATGCATTCAGGATTTCCTGAAGTCTCCTCTTTTGTATTGCATTGAACATTTGGTGGTAGGTGGCAGAGTGAAGCCAGAAAACCAAGGTTAGAACTAGGTGGAAAGTTAGGAAGAAAGCGGGACTAGGAATGTCTGGAAACCAGAGACGAGGAAGGGCAAAGGTGAAGCCCAGGCCACCCGGCACCCCAGCACAAGGGCTTCTGGGACAGAGACGGAGGCAGAAGATGAGTCAGTCACCTGCTCACTGTGCACCAGGGAGAAGGAATCCTGAGCCCTCAGGATGTTCCTGTATAGGCCGAGGACCTTCCGTGTTGAAGAGGAGGAGAGAGGCTTTCAGGGACTGTTACCCACAGGGCAAGCACCTCTGTGGGCTGCTCCTTGCCTGACATACCAGAGGGCAAGTTGCAGCAATCAGACATGGCAGAACCCTAGGGGGCGGGCACAGGGCATCTCAGCATGGACAGAAGCTGCCGCAGATCTTCCAACCTGCCACTGTTCACAGCCCAGCCCCAAATACATCAGGACCTGCCACTGTCCACGCCCCAGCCCCACACACACCAGCACCTGCACACTGCCCAACCATAGGCACACACACACCTGTGCATGCAAATTTATATGCACACACTCACACACACACTTGCATACACACCCACACCCGCACACACTTACACACAAACATCCATGCACACACACTTGTACACACAGATACCCATACCTGCCCACACTTACACACAAACCCATTCATGCACATCCCTATGCATACACACACACACACACACCATGCCTGCACACCACCCACCCATATGAGCACACACACCCACCCCCACACAACACTTATACCCCCACACAACACTTATACACATTCCCATACACATTACACACATACATACCTCGCCTATATCCACACACACCACCCACCCCACCCACACACAACCATGCACACTCATCTACACACACCACATACACATATGCACACCACACTCCTCTTGTGAACCTCTTTTGCTCATGAGGGTCTTTTGGAGGCTGTGTTTGTAACATCAGAGGCAGAAGGTGCCAGGGGCTCTTCCTTGGAGCTGGTCGTGCTAGAGAAAGAGACGCTTCCTGGGCATCAGAAATGGAGAAAGTGAGGACCCCAGTCATCCTCCTTGTCCATTCTGTGCCTGATGCTCAGCAAGGTGCACAGCCTTTACTGTTCCCACTCTGCACACAAGGTAGCCACGGCACCGCCTGAACGAGTGGCTGTGGTTACTCACTCACTCACTCTGGCTCAGAAAACTCCTTTAGTCCTCACCTCCCTTCTTCAGAAACACCTTGTTCTTCCTGAGATGTGTCCCTCCATTCCGTTCTGTGGCCCGGCGCTGCTCACTGCTGCTTGGACCCTGGCACCGATGACTTTGCCCAGGAGTCAGCCTGGCTCTAATTAGTTTTCTGTCCCCTAAGACGATGCCTCTCAGATCCCTTCCCACAGCTCTTTGTCCTGATGCCTGGGCTTCTGTCTGTGCAGTCCAGACCCCGCCGTCCTAGCGGTAAGTTGCGGGGAGTTACCCCCACTCCCTGACTCCCTGTTGCCCCTTATCACCCAAAGGAATTCCGCTTTTATTACACCAGCTGTACACGATCACCTTCCACTATTAAAAAATTAAGACCCACTGTATTATCAGTGGGCTCCCAAATTCTTGTTTATGAGCTCCCATGGTTTTTACAAAAAACATTTTAAGCATGCACATACAGTATATATCTATGCATATATAAATGATACGTATGTTACTACTACACATGTATAGTAATATATAATCACTACACATATTTTTTCTCATATATAATGATAAAAAGGGTAAGATAAATAGATAAAAATAGGAATTCTGATATTCCTTCCTTTCACATCCATGTATCACTCAGAGGACCCTTGGGGACAAGCACCACTTTGGAGACCATTGCAGAGAGTCATGCCACGTGACTGGGAACGGAGTCCAGACAGAAATGTCAAATCATTCTTGGCAAGATGCTTCTAATGACTTGGCTCTGACTGTCTCCCCCTGGGACTTCGTGTGGGGATGTGTCCTTGGCCACAGCTCACTCTGGATGTGGGTACAGTGCCATTGCTACGGAAGACCCCGTCTTGCGGGAGCTGCAATGTTCTTCAACAATGCTATCTTTGTGGTAAAAATGAGTAACACATCAGTGAATGCAGACCTGCATCCACAATATTCTGTTGTTTATTTAAAAAAAAAAAAGACCACTGAAAGGAAATAAATGCAAAACAGTCTTTGCAAGAAGAAAAGGCCAAAGACAGGGACCATCCATCCCCATGGCTCATAATTCTCCATCTCCAGGGTTCTCCGCCTTCTCCCTCTCTGTCCCGGCTCTGCACCGGGGACCATACACTCTGGGGACACTGAGGCCTTAGCTTTCCTGGTTTAGGCTGGAAAGCACCCTTGTCCCTGAGGAGAAATTCAGCTGAGGTAGGGCTGGACTTTTCCAAAAGAGATATTATTAAAACATATTCATGGAGATACACGGAAAAGAGCAAAACTCGGAAGAACTGGAAGTGGATGCCTCTTCCCAGCATCGTTTTTATCCTGAAGTGACTGGAGTCCAGCCCCAGCCCCCGCGGTGGTGGCCTGAGTGCGTCCCCCAGACCTTTGGCCGTGGGAGGTGTGAGTGACCAGGAGCCTCGGTGGTGGCTCCGAAGCCCCTGACGGTGACGGCTCCCAGGTGGTGTCTCTCAGCCACAACAGAACGCAGTGGAGAGAGCGAGTCAGGTCCACGGTGGGAGATGCGTCTCCTCTGATGGAGACAGACACGAAGTCACCCCAGGCGCCTCGGAGCTTCCCCGGAGCTGCGCTGCGCCGTCCGCCTCCAGCCACCGGCCGCCGGCCTTGCTGTCCCTCCGCGGGGCCGCCGTCCCCGGGCTCTCCCAGCTCCGGTGGCTGCTGCCCGGCTTCTCTCCCAGCTGTTCCTCGTGATAAGCGCCCTGCACGTGCGGACCCGTCCTGACGTCTGGTCGGTGGAGGACGAGGCTGGCAGGTGTGGGAACCAGCGCCCGGCTCCACTGATCAGCTTCTGGTCTGTGACTTGCTCAACTGCTCACTCTGCGAAGTGAACTAGGACTCACTGATGGAGCTGTGAGGACTGGGAAATCTTTAAGACCAGGAGAAACTTTTTTTTTTTTTTTTTTTTTTTTGCCTCTTCTTGGCAGAATCCAGGAGCCCTGCCTTGACCCTTGAGGAAATTAAACATGTTTTAACATGTTCCCCCAAATTTCTCACTTGAGTTTCTGGCTTCTCTGGACTGATCGTAAAGGTGCTTCCTTTCCCTCTTGATGCACCCTAAGTCCATGACAATTGATCTTCTCTGTGTTTCTCATATTCCTGGTTGGTTATCTGGGGCGTAGTCACTGTGTGGCTCATAAAGCCGGTCTACCCTTCAGTAATGTTCCTGTTCTTGATTCTTATGGTTTTGTATTAGTTTCTCGAACTGATTTTTCTATTATCCCCATGGCATGGCTTTTCAACCCTGGCACTCTTGACGTTTTAGGCACAATCGTTCTTTGTTGTGTGAATCTCCTGTGCACTGTATGATGTTCAGCAGCATCCCTGGCCCCACTCACCGGATGCCAGTGGCACTTTTTGAGCTGTGACAGCCCAAAATGTCTCTAGACATAGCCAAATGCCCCCTGGGGAACAAAATCATTCCTGGTTGAGAACCACTGCTCTGTGATTGTAAATGGTCAGTGCAGTATCCTAGCAACCCCTCTAGCTGAAGAGAGTTGTCTCCCTCCCAGCTGGTGAAAGATGGCCTTCTCTTCTTGTATCGTAGGACTGCACCTCTGACCTGCTCTGGTTCAAGTCTGTGAGGAGCTTCTGGTTCTCAGCTTATGTGTTTCCCTGGAAATTCAGTTTATCCAGAACCTGTAAATCAAGTCATCAAATTTTTCATCTTTTCCAGATGCTCTCTAATGAATACTTTTAAGGGATAGCTAATAATATGAACATATTTGATAATAACACTATTAGGTATAATAGTAGGGTTGTTCTAGAGTGGTATATCTGGAATAAATTAGATATGAGAAGGCTTGCATCATAGCTGCATTATTAAGTTAGCTGAACTGACTCTCTCAATGAGCGTGTGATTTTTACTAGGAAATGGTTCCAGTAACTTTCTTTAGGGCAGACTTCGATATTTTAGTCTACTCTCTTGAGGGTACACAGGAGTGAGAGTGACGGCTCAGACAAATTTCCTATAGACAAATACATAAAGCTAAACTAAAAGGCAGTATTTAAAATCAGTGGGTTATAAATAACAGTGCAGACCGACGTACAGTTATGGCAATAGAGTTTTGAGATCAGTTTAGAGAACTGAGCCAATTTGAAAGGAAAGGAGTCTCCTACCATAAAAAAGTGAGAATTGTCCTAAATATTTAATAAAGGACTCTTGACTTTAGTCTTTAGGTTACTTCTTAGTGAAAAGGAGGGGCCGTTGGCAGGACATTCAGAGTACCCTGTATCTCCCTGCAATAATTTCAGTAACAGGAGATGCCAAGCACTCCAGATGAGGAGGAAGGGAGCACACATGGGACTCTGACATAGAGCTGGCAAACAGGAAATAAGAGTGTTTGATTTTTCCCTCACTCTTCAGTGCCTTTTGGGAGAGACTTACCAGCTAAGGAATCAAGCCCACATTCCAGAGGCCAGTGTCTCCAAAGCTCCAAAACTATAGGGAGCAGCCAACTCACCTCCCTTGCACACAGTCACTGCAGAAGGCATACGTGAAGGTTATTTGGCCAGTATCCCCTGTATCGGTTCCTCATTGCATCAAAGTCTCTTACGATCCCTGTTGCAAACACTGACAATGCTGTAGCTCCAAGGTCTTGCAGACGCCAGGTGATGTGAACCACTACCACAGTCTGGGGTGTCTTTGTTTTCATTTCTTGACCAGCCTTGAAGTGTTTCTTTGTCTTGCATAATTTGCTCTGCAATTCTCTGTGGCAGACTTCTCCACAGCCCTAGAGGGGCTTGGTGTGTAGGGACTGACCCTTTGGGATACTGAATCATGATTTTTTTCCTATATTCAACTGACCTTGCTGGCTCGATTTCTTTGCTGCTGTGTTCCTGACAACGACAATTTTAGATGCTAAACTCTTAATCTGTGTAATGCAGCTCATGAATTAAGATCTTTTCATGAACCATTATAAATGCCAAATTTAGTTTAGATAAAAGCTACTTCCTTGCAAAACTCCATAGGCAACAACTAATTCTACAAGGTCGTTATGCAACAGGTATCGGTTATGCACTCACTTTCTACCAGGCACTAGAGGCTCAGGATGGTGAGATGTCTAAGACAAAGCCACTCTCCTTGAGTGCTTCACTCAGGGAGACACAATCCTGTAAACACATTAACAAAACACAATGTACTGCTTTTGCAATCTTTTGCATAAACAATCCTATGGAAGTGCAAAGAAGGAAGAAACTAGCTCTGCCAGGTTTCTTCAGGGAGGCTTCCCAGATGAGATGACATTTGAGTTGGGTTTTTAAAGGATGAGAATTGCATTAACCACATGCACTGATGTTTGGGGATTGGCTGGGAAACAGGAAACGGGGTAAAGCCGTGGAAGAAAGGAGTAATCCAAGCCAACTTCCAAATTGCAGTGTTGAGAAAAATGGCAGTGCTCTGTGATCTAAGCAGCAATGCTCTTGTCGTGCTGAAGATTTGGTTTGTGTCATTTAAATGTCAGAAAAATAACGAATGGGGCTGGTGAAACCTGAACTTTTAATAACCCCACACGTTTCTCAATGTCCATGTTATAAATGGAGTCAAAGGTGTGAGAAACCATTTTTTTTAACGTTTGGAGCTTCTCACATTATCAGAGGCATGGTGCATCTCTCCTCATATTCTTCTGTTGTATTTACTCCCAGAGAGAATTGCTACCTCTAGGTTTATAAATTCCAGACAGCAGGTCCAATAAGAAGAAATTCAGCTTTACACCTTGAAAGATTTGTTTTAATTGTAGAGTGTGCTCATATTTCAGGATAAAGGTGTATTTAGTTGCTCAGTGACTTCTTGAAAATGGGTTTATATGGTGTGATATTGTGATATAATAAGAAATATGTATTGGTCTCTTCCCTGGTTCCTGAGACAAAGCTGCTAACATCCTCGTAGATAGGGGTCCTAGGAGAATCTTCTGTTCTAATATTTAGTCTTTGGCTCTGGTTTCTGACATGGAGCTCCTAAGACCTTCATAATTTCCTGAGTGATAGGCTAGTCTGACACAGAGATCCTAAATACCTCAGAATATCCTGGGGGAGAAGAACACCTTTTTGCCCCAATAAGGCAACTCTTTGGTAGGCTCCTGGATGGACTCACGATGGGATCTGGTTGCCAGGGGAACCATCCATGTGATTGGAAGGTTGGGACTTCCAGTTGTTCCCCTGAGATTTGGGAAAAGGGGAGAGGGGCTGAAGGTTGAGCTAATCACCAGTGGCTAATAACGTAATTAGTCGTGCCTGTGTAATAAAGCTTCCACTAAAAAGCCAAAGGACAGAATTCAGAGAGCTTCTGGATTGTTGAAAACATGGAGGTGCCTGGAGGATGGTGCCGAGAGAGGACATGAGAGACTGCACCACTTCCCCATACCTTACTCCATTCATTCCTTCCCTCTGGCTGTTCATCTGTAGCCTTTGTGACATGGTTTATGACAAGCGGGTAGAATGTAAGCAGAGAGTTTCCCTGAGTTCTGTGAGCTGCTCTAGTAAATTAATCAAAGACTGGATGGTAGGTGTGGGAATCTAGAACGTTAATCAAACACAGGTAAGTAGGTTTGGGACAAATCCTGATTTGTCGCTGGTTGGTCAGAAGCACAGATCCTAACCTGGAGCTTTCTAATGGCCTCTGAAGCGGAGTAGCCTTATGGGACTGAGCCCTTAACCTACAGGATCTGAGGCTCTTAGAACACCCAGCTGGCGTCCATCAGAGAATTGTTTAGTGTGTGAGGAACCCCCTAGTCCACAACATCTGGTGTCAAAAGTGTGTTGAGTGACTCTGTGAGAATAGGAGAAACAGATTCTTTTGTTCCTATCTTTTCAGACATGGCCATTGCTTTTTAACTCATTCATTCAACGAATGAAGAGTAACTAGCAGCATGGGCCAAACACTGTTCTAGGACTTTGGATGCAACAGCAAATAAAACAGACTAAGAGTTCTGCCCTTAGGAAGCTTACTTACTAGTGGGGAAAATCTTATAATACACAACACACATAGCATGTAGATAAATTTGATAGTATGTTTGAACAACTGAAGAAATATGGAAAAAAGGAAAACAAAAAGTACATCAGGCTATGGAGACTGGGATTATGGGGAAGAGAGTTGCAATTGTAAACAGGCTAGTCTGGCCAGGCCTCACAGGAGGCCACACTTGGGCAGAGATGTGAAAGGGGTAAAGGAGTTTGGAAAGGGCGTTCCAGGCAGAAGGACTGGCTGGTGCAGGACCTCAGGGCATGAGTGAATCTGCCCGGCTTATTCAAGCAACAGTCAAGAGGCAAGTGAGGCTCAAGCAGAGTAAGCAAGTGGGAAGAGAGTAGCAGGAGATGTGGGAGGGGAGGTTTTTAAAGGATGAGGGACCTTATTGGGGCACCCAGTTAGCCACACAGTCCTCTGTAAGAAGTTCGGCTTTTATTCTGAGTCAGATGAGGAGCTCATTCAGATTTTTAGCAGAGGAGTAGCAGGACTCGATTTTTTTAAAAGAACATTCTGGTTGCTAAAACTTAGAGGCAGAGACCAGTTAGGAAGATACTGCCATAATCCAAGCAGAGGAAGGTAGCTTGGAACAGGGAGACTGCAGAGGAAATGATAATGGAAGATTACGGCTGTAGCTGAAGGCAGGGTCACCAGGATGGCAGAATCAGGTGAGAGAGAATGGATTCAAGGAGGACTCCAAATTGTTTGATCTGTACAATTGGAAGGATAAAGTTGACACCAACTGCAATGAGATCTATTGGTGGAACAGGGCTTTAGGGAGGGACCAGGAGTTTCCTTTGGATGTGTTGAACTTGAGGTGGCTATGGGGCATGTTGAATAGGCAGTTGGATTTGTAATGAGACTGGAGAGTGTGTGTGTGTGTGTGTGTGTGTGTGTGTGTGTGTGTGTGTGTCAGTGGCTGGCATATCAATGACATGTAAAGCCACAAGACTGCATGAGATCACAGGAAAAGGAATGCAGAAAGGGAAGAGAAGAGAGTCCAACATGCAGCTCTGGGGAACTTCAACTTTAAAAGAGGGGAGGGAGATGATTACATAGAAGCATGACGAGTTCATCTATGGTAACCTGTGGGTCAGGTGGTAAATGGGTCAAAGTAACTACCTTGCTTGGCTTGCAGGCTTTACGTTGGCACAAAGGTCTTGACCACATGCCATCCCAAATCACTGCAGGACACAGTTAAAGGAACAAAGGCAGTGCTATTAAAGTACAGACTCCATTTATAGCAGTCCCTTAAGTATTTAGTGCTGGGGCATGAAGAAAAGCCCAAGAGAGGGGGAAGCTAATTCTATGTCCACAAACGATTTGCATCATAAGGAACCTTAAGACTATTTAAGCCAAACAGCCTGAATCACAAACGAGAAGGCTTGTGGTGTGGAAGTAAACTGATCTAATCAGGCTCACACAGCAACTTGTGGCAGAATCAGGTACAGAAATGAGCTCTAATTACTTCCAGGCAGTGCACTTTCCTCTATACCCTCTTCCATCTTGCAGGAAGTTTACTCTATAGCATACAAAGGAAATGATATTCTGAAAATCTGGTAGCATCTCTCCTTAGCCTGTGATGGCAAGACTTGAACCACAGACACAATCAAGGGGTCTCCTGGTGGTCCAGGGACAGCCTGGACACTGCTCCCTGGCTGCTCAAACTTCTGTGTCAGGAAGTGCACTCCCTACCCAGGGCCAGCTCGGAACAGGCTGGGTGACTGCAGAGACGCACGCTGCAGTGTTAGGAGTGTCAGATGGTAAGCAAGCCTGTAGCAGAACTCTCCGCTTAAGAACCACCAAGGTTAGGGTAATGTGCCTGCTGAGGGGAATGGATGTGGGCATGAGGTAGGACCCCCACAGCCTTTAAGAAGAGACACCCAAGAGGTGGTGCCTCACAAAGGAAGGGTAATCAATGAGTACTTGTGGAGTAAATGGAGCCTTACATAGAAAAGGTAGTGAGTACTCATGGAGTAAATGAGTGATCCACCTAAGAGAAACAGCTACATAAGCAGGTTAGCTAGAGAGGAGAGAAGCCAATGCCTTCTAACAACCCATATGACTTTGGGCAGCTTGGTTAACCTCTCTGGAACTTAGTGTTTCTGCCCAGAAATGAGATTGGAGCTCCCGACTTAGAGCTGTGGGAGAAGGTTGATTGAGAGTCGTCATAGGAAGCGTGAGAGGATTTTCAAGACAATCTCAGAGTAAGTATGGAACAGCATTGCCACCATCGCCAAGTTGCAGAAGGGCTGAGCTTACTAGCAAAGACATGAAATAAACCCAAATGCCCATCAATGATAGAGTGGATAAAGAAAATGTGATACATATACCCCATGGAAAACTATGCAGCCATGAAACTGAATGAGATAATGTCCTTTGCAGGGATATGGAAGAAACTGGAAACCATTATCCTCAGCAAACTAACACCAGAATAGAAAACCAAACACCACATGTTCTCACTTACAAGTGGAAGCTGAACAATGAGAACATACGGACACAGGGAAGGGAACATCATAGAATGGGGCCTGTCAGTGGGGTGGGGTGGGGGTTGAGGGAGAACATCAGGATAAATAGCTAATGCATCCAGGCCTTGATACCTAGGTGATGGATTGACAGGTGCAGCAAACCACCATGACACACGTTTACCAATGTAACAAACCTGCACGTCCTGCACGTGTATCCCAGAACATAAAATTTAAAAATATTGTTATGGAGATCAATACAGTGCTTCAGCACTGTGCCTGACACATAGGCACTCAGTAAATGGTAGTCATTTAAAAATTTTAAAAAAGAAAATAAAAACAAACGTGTGTGTGTGTGTGTGTGTGTGTGTGTGTGTGTATCGAAAAAGAGACAGGGCTGAGCGAAAGTCAGGAGTGGCACAGTGGGAAGCACAGCCCCTGTTGCTCTGTCCCGTCCTCTTGACTGGAAGGTGCTGGGGTAAGCAGAGCAAGAGGTGAGGCACAGCAAGTGTTCATTCTTGATTCTTGAGGTCGTTTTCAGTGCTTTCCTTGCTGTTTGGTGCGCGCCCAGCTACATCCGGTGTGGAGGGACAAGGCAGCTGACACAGGCAGATGCGATCTGTAGTGTAAAGTCACGGGAGAGAGGACGTTTGACAGATCCCTTCACAATTCCTTCCATTCTTCCCGCTCCTCCAAGTGATCGGGAGGCTCAGGCCAGTTCCTTATGAGGCCAGAGGGAGCATCGCCTGCAGCAACCCAGATAATTCCTGTGGGCTGGACTTGCGGTGTGCAGGCAGGTCAGCCGGGGCCATGACTGCTGAGCTTGCAAGGGGTTCCCCTCCAAGGGCATGAAGCCTTTACTAAAACTGCCTAACTTGCTCCATTTGGGAAACTGAGGGCAGAAACCACCCGGGATTGTTACATAGAAAGTGCAAATAAAGGCTCAGAGAAAGAAGATATTGATATCCAATGGCTCTTGTCCTTATTCTTTTTGCTCAAAGTGTGGTTGCTAGACCAGCAGTATGGAAATGAAGAATCCCGGGCTGCAACCAGGCCTATAACCTCCCTCTGATTGGTACCCAAACCCAGCCCAAGCACATTTTCTTCCAAGTAGCCTTTCCTGGCCACTGCACACAATAAAAGCTCTTCCTCTGCTACCTCCCAGAGCAATGGCTCTCAACGTTGGCTGCACTTCAGAACAACCTGGGGAGCTTACAACAACCACAACACCCAGGCCCTGCTCCCCTGAATTCTGAAGTAATTGATCAGGGTAGGAAATCAGATATTAATATTTTTGAAAAGCTTCCCTGGTAATCCTAATATCTAGTGTTGGGAAAAACCATCTTAGAGCATGCATTATTGGCTCTGAATCATTTGAGATTTTTTTTTTTTTTTTTTTTTGGAGACATTGTTTCACTCTGTCACCCAGGCTGGAGTGCAGTGGTGTGATCTCAGCTCACTGCAACCTCCGCCTTCCAGATTAAAGTGATTCTCCTGCCTCAGCTTCGCAAGTAGCTGGGATTACAGGGGCCCATCACCACGCCTGGCTAACTTTTGTATGTTTTTAGTAGAGATGGAGTTTCACCATGTTGGCCAGGCTGGTCTTGAACTCCTGATCTCAAGTGGTCCACCCGCCTTGGCCTCCCAAAGTGCTGGCATTGCAAGCGTGAGCCACCATCCCCAGCCTGAGATTTTAAGGATTTATTCTCTCAGTGGTCACTTCTACAACTGGCTTAACATTATTGTCACCATAATCAGAAAGTTAACTTGAGGACAGGAATTATCTCTAGTTCCTAGAGTCAGTGCTTATGACCAGGTGAGCGAAGCTCTAGGAATCAGCTCCCCTGAACTCTGTTCTTGTAAGCATCACTGGCTGTGTGGCCCCCGGACTTCCTCAGCCCCGATTTCCTCTCTATGAAAGAAGACGGTGGTAGATGACCCCCTGAGGTGCTGCCTGCGCTGATATTTTATAATTCTAATGAGCACTTGGAAAATGCGGATTGATCGCAGCCAGCCCACTGCCTGGAGCCTGCTACTGCACCCATTTCAGCATGGTGTCCCATCCTCCTGCTCCGCAGAGGGAAGTGCTGAGCCGGAGTTCTCCCCTCTGAAGCTGCGTCTTCTCAGTCTGGTGTCAGGCTTGCCTGGGGCCCTCTTCACGAAGCCTTAGCCCAGTCCACGGGGTTTCTTAGTCCTCAGGCCCTCAGGCTGGGCCAGCGGGCAGTGGGTAATGGTCTTCCCTGTTTTGATCCTCACTTATGGAGCAAGGGGGAAATAGGCACACTTTAAAATCAGCAGTCACAGGATGAAAATGGGAAGTGGGGGAAAGATCCACATACAGGGATAAAAAACATATCAGAGCAGTCAGATGCCTGTTGGGTCTGGAAGAAAGAACGTGGACAAGTTGGGGCACTATGGGAACCACAGATTCCAATGGAAAAATGTGGTCTAGTGCAGAGGCAGGCAGCCATCCCGAACTTGCACAGGGCCAGCTCTGGAGGCGTGTACCAAGTGCGTTCTCCTGCCTTCTGCCCCAGGACAGCACGTGGGCAGTGACGTTTGCTGATTAAACAGTAACCATTCTGTTCGTGGTACCAGGGTAACATTTTTCTGCTCATGTGGCTGGGACAATGCCATGCACTGTTTCCTGCAGCCACTGCTTCCACTGATTTTATCAGGGATGACTAGAGCCACCTCATTTTTCCTTCTGCCTGGTAGTGTTCCCACACTGTTCTCCCAGGATCCTTGTCTCAGACTCATTTGAAATAATAATAAAATAGTGTTGCTAATCCATTCACAGATTTCCTGAGAGATCACAATGCCAGAGCAGGTAGAGACCATCTCCTGCCACAGATTGTGCTGGAAGCTTTTGGGGATTAGTGAGCTCATGTCAGCAAAGCCCTCTGAGCCCCGCACTCATTACCACTGAGCATTTTGGAGGTGCTTTTTATGTGCCAAGCCGTTTGCAGGCACTTGGGAATTAACCCTCTCAGGGCTCCGGGGAGTTCTTTGTTCTACTCTTTAAAACTCAGAAAAAGTAATTCAAGAATTTCGACTGAATGTAGGGTTAAGGCCTGTGGCTTTCCGTTCCTCTTTACTGTGGGACCTGGGACAAGACACTTTCTTTCCAGGGGCCTCCATTCTTTTAAACATTGGGAAGGAATGAAAATATCTACCTTTGTCACACCACAGAATGTGTGGGTCCCAGGTGCTATTGATGGAGAGGCACATTTAGAAAATAGGAAGAAATACCTTGCTAATGTAAGATACTATTATTCTAACATTGTGCTTCCATTGGGTTGGCTGATACTTATTAGAGAGACTTGTTTTGTGCTGGGTGAATACCACAATCCTTAATCTCAAGGGGAAGAAAATGGTGCGAACTTCTAACCAGTAGGTCCTAGTCCTCAGCCCATTTGGAAAAGAGGCCTGTGACTGAGGAAGAAGGTCTGCCGAGAGTGTGAAGACAGAACTCGCATATTCAGTCATCACTTCTAGTGGAGCAGGTTTCATGGGGCCTTCATGGAGGCAGAGAGGAAGGAAGTGGTGATAGTTACGATTCTTGTCCTCTTTCTAAGGAGGCAAGAGAAAAACTTTGTTCTCTTCCTTTTGGGAGGCATCAGTTCACATCATTGCTTATTTATGGTGAACGTCTATAAGACGGGGGCACTGGAGGCCAATGTTCGTGGGTGGCAAAGCGAAACTGAGTCGATGGAAAATGTGAGGCTGAGACCAGGTTTCTGGGATGAAGTCTGAGGTGTCAGTGGAAGATGGGTGTGGGAGAGAGAAACAGTGAGGGTCAGTGTGCAGAAGGAGTGAAGTGGAGAAGAGGAAGCAGACTGAGGGAGGAGGAGGACAGGTCCCTTTGGTGGTAGGAGGTTCCTGAGTAGGCACTGAGCTTCAGCCAGAGTCAGCTATCAGAACAAGCCTGGATTCTGTGTTCTCCCTGGGCTTTCTCCCCATGGAGAGTCTGCCCGGTAGCCAGGCTCACCTGTTGAAGAAAACCAGGAGCTGGCCCTGCGAGGTCCTCTTGTACCTGCCCCGGGGGCTTCCTGCCCCCTTCTCTCCAGTACCAGCTCCAAGACGTTATCCATCTCAAAAGGCCAGGTCTTAATCCCTTCCCAATAAGCACTGAAACTATTAACAGATACTTGAAAAAGATGGTGTTGCTTTTGTATTTTCCTAGAGAGGGAATTCTGGGGTTTGGTGAGGTCAAGGGTCTTTCTCTAAGGTCATGTGGTGTGAGGCAGTGGGAGAGCCTGCGATCGCCTCAGTGCTGACCTCTGCATGGCCTGAAAGCCTGCTGCTCAGCCCCTGTGCCTGCTACATTCATCTCTCCTGTCCCCTTAGGGGGTGTCTCAACCTTTCTTAGTCTGTCACATGTAAGGTCCCTGTTGGCCATTTTTGCTTCTGTATTTTAATGGTTTGGACTAATTCCCACTTTATTTTTGTATTTATTTTAACACAATCACTTATAATGAGGCTAATGACATTTTGTCTCCATGGTGGCGCATTTTAATTTGGTCTTGAAAATGTCAAAGCGATCAGGCAATTTGGTATCTCAGAAACACAAAACCTAGCAGGGACAATGGTTCCTCTCTTCGTCATTTCATCTCCCTTGTTATCTGCTAGCTCCTGGGGCCACCCTGTCCCATTTGGCCGCTTCTCAATGCTGGCATGGATGAAGATCAGCAGAAAAACATCGCTACAACGAAGGCGGGAGCTCCCGTGGCTGGCTCTGTCCAGTAGGTGCGGCTGGCACAATTAATCAGCTCTCAGCACTCACACAAGTCTGTTATGGAAGCGGGGCAGTCTTTTACTGATGGTGTTTCTGTAGCCATCTTTGTCCTTCCACCGCGCCAGGGGCTTCCTCTGCTCCTGCCTGCAGTCTTCGTTCTCTGGCTTTCTAATTCTTTCCTTGAAGATAGGGTCAGCAAATGTATTTTGTGAAGGGTCAGATAGAAACTATTTTAGACTTTGTGAACCTCATACAGTATCTCAAATTCTTCTTCTTTTCAAAATTCTTAAAAATGCAAAAAATATTGCTTAGTTTGCAAACCACATGAGATGTCAGGCAACCTTGGATTTGGGGGTGCTGAGTGGAAGTGTTTCAGGGGGTTTGGCTTGAGGAGCTTAATCTAGTCTCTCTTCAGGACAGGCCTGCCTTGCCTCGCAGAGCCCCGTACAGTGACTTTCCTGAGGTCAGATGGAAGGTCAGTTCTCGGAAGGTTGAGGACGTAGCGAGTCTCCGCAGAGGGCTGATTTGGTTTCCTTTGAGAATGTGAGACCCGGGGCTGGCTGAGTCTTCCCTAGGAAGCCCGTCTTGGTCCGTGCTTGTCCGAATCTGGAGCTCACTTGTCCTCGTCTTGCCTTTCCTCCTCTTCCCGCCTTCCCTGCCCTACACTTCTGGCTGTCCGTCTCCTCCGCACCCTGCTTATTCCTTGGGAGGAAGAGGATGGATCGACTCTGCAGATGGGGCCAGGTTTGTCTTTTCTTCAGTGCCCAGGCTTGCTTCTCAGAGGCTCATCTTTGAGATGGAAGTCAGAGTGGCGGAAGGCAGGGGTTCTTGGTGTGGTAAAATCTTTAGGTCAAACTGGGGAAGCTCCCAGCGTGACCCGGATAGATCCCGTGTCCCAGGAATTGCCTCGTGCAGGCTTCTCTGTAGAAACCACTTTATCAATCTTGTTGTCAGCTTTTCCATGTAGTAAGAATACTTTATCTCTATAAAGCAGCAATAAGTGGACAGCATAATATATTTCACTTTTAATAAGGTGTTGCCAGTTGCACACACTCTGTAGAGCAATTAGTGTCAAAAGTGGCTAATCAATGGAGGAGCTGCATTTGGGTGTTTACAGACTCCAGGATTTACAGCTGGGCTTGGAGGAGCTGTGGCCGCAACACGGAGGTTGGCAGAGGGGTTGTTGACCAGCTGAGGTTAACTCCACCGACCCTGCATGTTTCTAAAGCTTCTCAAAGGCAGTCTTTGCCTTGTATTATGATGCTGGGTCTGGGAGTTGTAAGGTAGTGATGGTTCCCCAGAGCTCATAGGGCCAGGGAAACAACATGAGTTTAGGGATCCCGTAGATCTGAATTTCAAACCTAACTTAAAGATGCTACTGAAAGATGACTTCTAGGCCAGCACATTTTTCTGAAACTCACTTTCTTGTATGCAAAAAGGACATGAGAAAAGCATAACGGAGCTTAGACTGTAGATCCTTTTTGCATTCCCAGCCCTCAAATCCCGTGTCCTTTCAAATTGTGGCATTCCTGCCCCATCAGTGCTAATAAGGAGAAGGGAAGTTTTTCAGAAATTAAGTCCAGAGTAGATTGTGCATCTTGTCCTGAACAACTTAGCTGGGAACTGTCCTGATTTTAAAACTGAAAGCCCTATAACCTGAGAGCTCTCAGTCCCAGGAAAACCAGGATGGCTGGCTCTCCTCAGTCCCATGCAGAAGGCCGTCTCCTGTCACAGGTGAGGGGCTCCAGTGTTGCCATTACCATCTCAGGAATTCTGGCCACACATTTAAACACACACAACAGCACACATCTCCTGAGAAGTAGAATAGCGGGACCAGTCCCCAGGCTAGGAAGCAACTGGCCCAGTACTGTGTTACCTGAGGACTTGGACTGAAAATCAAAGGATCTGGCTACAACATTCTTAGATTCCTTTCTTCCCTGAAAATGGTGATCATTTAGTTGAGCCGTGGAAGGGAGAAGAGATACTTGGTTTCTCTTTTCCTGTGCAGTTATGTGTTTAGAGGTTCTGCCTGTGGATTCATGCCACACCCCACTCAGAGCGTCCCTTCACCCAGCTCACTCCAGCTCTGGTCATGACCTCAGCACTGCTCCAGGTGGGGCGAGGGAGCAGCCCCTCCTGCTTTCCCAGGGAGTTAGTCAGCCAGTTTGGACAAGGATGCTGGCGTGTATGGGAGCAGCATGGACTGCGTCACCCTGCCTCGGCCACTGGCCAGTCACCCTGCCTCTGTCTGTCCCTTTTGCAGGGCGGGGGCAGGATAGGGGATGGGCTCTAAGCTGCTGCTCTATGGCATCATTTCTCACTTTGCAGAGAACACACAGCTGGGGAGAGCACAGCAGAGTTCACCTGGTGCTCCTCAGTCATTGAGACGGGGCTCAAGCCTGGGCACCATGTCTCTCGAGACAAAGTTGTGCCGGCTTCTTTTCTTCTCTGCCACGCTTCTGCTAAAGGCCGACTTGTCCTCCACAGTCAGAGATGCACTTTGGCCACTGGAGAAGTGTGGGAGGGTGAACCACGGAAGGAAAGGGGGGTGAGAGGAGAGGCTGGGTGGGGAAATGGGTAGGAGGCAGCAGTGGGCCTGGAAGGGGTGGCTGTGGAGGAGATGCTTTGCAGGAAGGAAAGGCAGGAATGAGCACAGCCTCAAGGCATGTTGGTGGGCAGAAAGGATGCTGGATTAGGACGGAGGAGAAGTGAAGAGCCCGGGCTGGTGAGGAGGGAGAGCTGCTCAGAGGCCTGGAGTGCCCTGTGGAGGAGGTTATGTGACTCACATCGAAGATGGCCAGTGCACCCTGTGGGGAGTCTTGGTCACTACCTGGCTCGGGTGGTTTGAAGCCCCTGCACGTCCCCATGAAGCCACCTCCCCTCACAGCAACCTGCAGGCAGAGGGAAAGGACTGACTTCCCCCAAGAAGTTCCATATCAAGCCAACTGGGGTGGGGGGGAAAGTGTAGCTTTATTTGATATATGATCCCAGAGCTAACCCCATGGGACTATGTCTTCTCTTTCTTATATAACAAGAGAGCTTTCAGGAAGTCAGTTATCTGATTTAAAATATTATTTCAAATGTTCGTTGGGTAAGTTTTGGAAGGGATGGCAGACCAATATAAAAGGGACATGTAGTTAATTGGTTTTGACCATGAAAACATAAACCAGGGCTATAATCAATTACTTTTGCAAGCATGATTAGGTTATGACGTGTATTTGGATTTCACTAGCCGCACTGGACAGTGGGGGGCTCCCTAGGAAGTCTTCGATGAAGGGGAACGTCATCCCCAGAGCGAGCACACAGTTTGCATTGCCTGCGGACAGTGTGTAGAAGCTGGCGCTTGTCTGTCTCCATGTTCTGTTTGTGGTGATCCCTTACTATGGGCAAGGAGCCAACACTGCACAGTGTGGGTGGTGGGAGCAGGGGGGAGATTGGAGCTCCCTAGCACTCTCTGTCCCAGCAGAATGGCTAGTGGTGCTGGAGCTGCCACCGGTTTTTGTTCTTCCTTTTCTGCTAGGACCGTCTCAGCTCCAAGCCTCCAAGACCCCACGCCCCCATCTGCCCGCCCCAGGAGCCCTGTGCTGTGCACTCGCCCTCTGCAGGCTTCCTAATTGCGAGAAGTCATCTCCCCTTCCTACTCAGACTCCTCCCTCTCTACTTCCCTGCCTTCTTTCTCAGTTCAGTTAAGTCCCGGTCTCCGGGTTTGTTCTCAAAATTCGAAGGTTTCTATTTTCACACCTCAGTAATTGGTGCTATCCGTTGAAAGTAACTCTGGGAACTCCAGCCTGCTGGGGTCAGGAAGAATTGAATTGAATTAAGGGAGTAGAAATTGGCTAGATGCAGGAGGAGGACTCGAGCCAGGTAATTTTCCTCCCGTGCAGGAGCTGCCATGGGAGCTGTCTGGTGGGCACCTCGCCTTGTCTCCTGGTCCCTTAATGGGAGTCCTGCAGGGGAGGTGGTGGGAAGGGAGTGAGGCTTCCTGCCTGGCCTTGCCCTCAGCCCAGGGCATGACACTGGAGACTTGAGAAATATACCCAGTGCCAGGAAAAGGCATTATGTCAGTGAAATGACATTGGAGTATTTAAATATGCAAAACACCCTCTGTTTTTAACAGCATAATGGCCTGGAGAGAAGCTGACAGAAGCCAGGATTCTCTTGGTGACGGGAGCTAATCCAACCACTGTTCACGCCAGGGTGGCAGACACAGCTCCACTGACCTGGGTCTCAGGGAGGCAGGTCCGACCCCCGGTCACTGCTCACAGGCGCTCTGTGCTAGTGCTGAGATGAGATGAAAGAGTGATTTTTGCTATTTCTCCTTTGATGTTTGGAATTGAATTAATCCTTTGATTTAAAAAAATTAGCCAGGTGCGGTGGCTCATGCCTGTAATCCCAGCACTTTGGGAGGCTGAGGCGGGTGGATCATGAGGTCAAGAGTTCAAGACCAGCCTGGCCAAGATGGTGAAACCCTGTCTCTACTAAAAACACAAAAATTAGCTGGGCGTGGTGGCACACACCTGTAATCCTAGCTACTTGGGAGGCTGAGGAAGGAGAATCGCTTGAACCCGGGGGGCGGAGGTTGCAGTGAGCCGAGATCACACCATTGCACTCCAGTCTGGATGACAGAGTGAGACTCCCTCTCAAAAAAAAAGAAAAAAGAAAAAAAATATTTTCTGCTGGTGTTGTTGATCATTTGTTTTTGATCTCCAGGAAGGTTTTCCAATTATTATTATTTTAAAAAATGCCAACAAACCTCATCTACTCCCAGGCAGCAGGTGTGTGACCCTTCTTCCAGGCTGTGAGCTATTCTCTCCCAAATCCATCAGTGACTCTGCCTGCAGGGTAGAGATGAACTATGAGTGCAGCCCACAAAGAGCCTCAAAATCTCAAAGCACGGGGCTTCCCTTGGGGCCAAGGAAAGGTCAGAACAGTGAGTACAATGGCAAAGGGTTTAAGGTTCCATTTCTGCCCCACAGGAGGGGAGGCCGGCGATCATTAACATATACACTGACGTATGTATTTTTTCCCGATTGGAAATGTAACACATGTTAACACTATTTGGATAGCAGAAGAAAATATTAAACAAAGCTAGGCATCGTTTTTCTTTCATATTGGGAATGCAATAGAGATGTTGTGTAAGGAAACTTGCTTGCATGCCAACTAATTCCTCTGACCCCGCCTGCCCCTCTGTCCGAAATTCCTGGTTCCCAAGACCTTTTCCCTCACTCTCCACTTTCCATACAAGTTGGTTTGCTGCCAGGTCAGCAAAAACGTTGACTTCTGGAGGGAGCTGGATGGCTTTTCAGCTTGTCCTCAGTGGACAGGGAGTGCTGTGTCACCGTCCTTCAGTGACTGCAGTGGCATAAATACCACGGTGGTACCAGGTTAAGATCCAACGCTGGCCCTGTAGCTTCCCGGCTTGGGATTTGTGGACTTGAACATGTAACAGAACCTCATGGTGCCTCATTGTACTCATCTGTACAGCGGTAACAGTCTTGCCACATACCACATAGCGTTCTTGTAAACAGAAAGTCATCCTTCCATGTGAGAGCCTGTCGAGTTCCGTACCTCCATCCATGGTAGCTATTCTTCTTATCTAAAGTGACCACAGGTCACTCCTCTGGCCTGCCTTGTTTTATAAGATTCATTTCTCATGCTTACATCCTTTTTGCAGTTCTCCTTTGGGACCTCCCTTGTTTTCGTATCCTTCCTATCAAGTGGAGCATAAAACCAGATGCGCGACGCTGCTGGACTCTGGTTGTAACAAGGCTTGCGGGCTTGCATCTATGTGCCTCCATTTGTCTTGCAGCTGAGACTGCACTTGTTCTTTGAGTAACTGTTAAGCTTTAGCCAGATTTGTGTAAATGGGTGGGGAGAAGGACCCACTACATTTTCAAGTGCGGTTGTCTTAGGCCCTGGGAGGCCCAGATGGTGCAAGGAAGGCTGCAGAGAAGGGGCCCTGTGAGACTTTGTGCCCGGTTTTCCGGTGGTGCTGTGGTCCTGATTCTCTTTTCTCTGACCCTCCTGGGTCTCATCTGTATCTTTTCACTGCCTCAGTCTGTCTGTCTCCTCTTCTGTCTCCCTCTGTCTCTGGCCCTTCCACATTTGGCTCTGGCCTTGTCTCAACTTCATGTCTTGACCCAGCAAAGGTAGAATTTCAGGCCTTCCTTGCCAGCTTTGGGAGGCAGTAAAGCAGAAAACGCAGGGAAGCCAGGAGAGGTGTTCCTAGGAGAGACCTGGGCTCACCCTGGACTCCAAACCGGACCCCTTCAGTGCTCCTGTACACACTCAGAGGTGTTTTGAATGAAGGGAAGCCTTGGAGCAACTGCTGCTTGCCCAGCACCCTCTCCTCACCTCTCCTGTGGTGCAGAGATGCTGCCTTGGCCCCCGGCCCCCACACAGTCTGGCCTGTAATTTATACAAGTGCAGCTGACGTTCCCTTTTAAATTGACAAAAGCAGAGGATGGAGCCTGGGAAGCCCTCTGACCCTGGTGCCCTGGTCCATGAAAATGACAGGCAGTGTGCAGTGCACTGTCTCTTGATGCACTTGCAGTGGGGAAATGCTGGTTAATTTGCCAAGACTCAGAGGTGACCCAGGTTTAATAAAGAGGATTAATGGATTTGAGCTAAAGGTCTTGGCTGTTTCAAGCAGATAGCCTCTTCCTTCTAAGACGGTTTGCAGGCTTTTGCTGAGTTCCTTCTCTTTGGGGAAATAGCTCAAACTGCCTATTTAAAGGGGCCTTCCTTTTTCTTTCCTGCTTGACACTAGCTGGACTGAGTTGGCCGTGGTGTGCTCTGTATGCATACTCAAAGCCAGAGGCATGAGGGCCCAAAGGAGAAATGCTGTTAACAAGAGCAACAGTGACCAAAATCTCACTTTCATATTGTGCTGGTGGGAGCTTCCACCTGTCCAGAAAGCATCTCAGTAACAAGAATCAAAACTCTTAAAATATTAGAATTCAGGAGATTAGTTATTAAGCAAATCGGGGGAGACCAGAGAAAGGTGAAGCTCAATGAAAGGAAATCCAAAAAATGAAACAAGAAGTGAAGGGAGAAATATTCAAGGAAATAGAAAGCTTAAAGAAAAAACTATCAAAAAATCAGGGAACTTTGGACACACTTTTAGAAATGCAAAATGCTCTGGAAACTCTCAACAATAGAATTGAACAAGTAGAATAAAGAAATTCAGAGCTTGAAGAAAAGGCCTTCAAATTAACCCAATCCAACAAAGACAAAGAAAAAAGGATAAGAAAATACGAACAAAGACTCCAAGAAGTTTGGGATTATGTTAAACGACCAAGCATAAGAATAATTGCTGAAAAAGCATTCAACAAAATCCAGCATCCCTTTATGATTAAAACTCTCAGCAAAATCATCATACAAGGGACACACTTTAATGTAACAAAAGCCATCTATGACTAACCCACAGCCAATATAATACTGAATGCAGAAAAGTTGAAAGCATTCCCCCTGAGAACGGGAAAAGACAAGGATGCCCACTCTCACCACTCCTCTTCAACATAGTACTGGAAGTCCTAGCTGGAGAAATCCAGACAAGGGAAAGAAAGAAACGGCATCCAAATCGGTAAAGAGAAAGTCAAACTGTCCCTGTTTGCTGACAATATAATCATTTACCTTAGGACTCCTAAGGTAAGGACTCCTCCAGAAAGTTCCTAGAACTGATAAAAGAATTCAGCAAAGTTTCCGGATACAAGTTTGATGTATGCAAATCAGTGGCTCTTCTATATACCAACAGTGACCAGGTGGAGAATCAAATTAAGAACTCAACCCTTTCTTACAATAGCTGCAAAATCTATAAAATACTTAGGAATATACCTAACAAAGGAATAGAAAGACCTCTACAAGGAAAACTACAAAACAATGCTGAAAGAAATCATAGATGACACAAACAAATGGAAACACATCCCACGCTCATGGATGGGTAGAATCAATATTGTGAACATGACCATACTGCCAAAAGCAATCTACAAATTCAACACATCCCCATCAAAATACCACCATCATTCTTCATGGAGTTAGAGAAAACAATTCTAAAATCCATATAGAACCAAAAAAGAACCTGCATAGCCAAAGCAAGATTAAGCAAAAAGGACAAATCTGGAGGCATCACACTACCTGATTTCAAACTATACTATAAGGCCATAGTCAGCAAAACAGCATGGCACTGGTATAAAAATAGACACATAGACCAATGGAACAGAATAGAGAACCCAGAATTAAACCCAAATACTTAGAGCCAACTAATCTTTGACGAAGCAAATGAAAACATGAAGTAGGGCAAGGACTCCTTTTTCAACAAATGATGCTGGGATAATTGGCTAGCCACATGTAGAAGAATGAAACTGGATCCTCATCTCTCATCTTATACAAAAGTCAACTCAAGATGGATTAAGGACTTAAGCCTAAGATCTGAAACTATAAAAATTCTAGAAAATAACATTGGAAAAACCCTTCCAGATATTGGCTTAGGCAAGGAATTCATAACCAAGAACCCAAAAGCAAATACAATAAAAACAAAGATAAATAGCTGGGACCTAATTAACAAAAGTGCTTTTGCAGGGCAAAAGGAACAGTCAGCAGAGTTAACAGACAACCCACAGAGGGGGAGAAAATCTTCACAATCTATACATCTGACAAAGGACTGATATCCAGAATCTACAACAAACTCAAATCAGTAAGAAAAAAAAAAATCCCATCAAAAAGTGGGTTAAGGACACGAATAGACAATTCTCAAAAGAAGGTATAAAAATGGCCAACAGACATATGAAAAATTGTTCAGTATCACTAATGATCAGGGAAATGCAAATCAGAACCACAATGCGATATCACCTTACTCCTGCAAGAATGGCCATAATAAAAAAAAATCATAAAACAGTAGACGTGGGTGCGGATGCTGTCATCAGGGAACACTTCTACACTGCTGGTGGGAATGTAAACTAGTACAGTCACTATGGAAAACAGTGTGGAGATTCCTTAAAGAACTAAAAGGAGAACTACCATTAGATCCAGCCATCCCACTACTGGGTATCTACCCAGAGGAAAAGAAGTCATTATTTGAAAAATATACTTGCACACGCATGTTTATAGCAGCACAATTCACAATTGCAAAATCGTGGAACCAACCCAAATACCAATCAATCAATGAGTGGATAAAGAGACTGTGGTGTGTGTATATATATATATATATATACACACACACACACACACACACACACACACACACACAATGGAATACTACTCAGCCATAAAAAAAGAATGAATTAATGGCATTTGCAGTGACCTGGATGAGACTGGAGACTATTATTCTAAGTGAAGTAACTCAGAAATGGAAAACCAAACATCATATGTTCTTACTGATATGGGGGAACTAAGCTATGAGGACGCAAAGGCATAAGAATGATACAATGAACTTTGGGGGCTTGGGGAAAGAGTGGCAGGGGGCAAGGGATAAAAGACTACAAATATGGTACAATGTATATTGCTTGGGTGATGGGTGCACCAAACTCTCACAAATCTCCACTAAAGAAGTTACTCATGTAACCAAATACCACCTGTATCCCAATAACCTATGGAAAAATAAAATTTAAAAAACTCTTAAAATATTATGCATACCCTTTGACACAACAATTTTATTTTTACTTATGTGGTGATTAAGGTGACTGCAATAATGTCCACCAAATGCGTGCTTATATTTTTTAATGGAGATAAAGAGATGTATAACAATAGGGAAATAGGTTGCACTGCCTTTATGCAGTGGAATAATGGTTATTAAGAAAAGATGTTGTAGAAGTGTTTTATTGGTTTGAAATATGTTCATGGGTTATAAAATGCTTCGTTTAGTTAAACTCATTTTTGTAAAAAAAAAAAAAAAGTATGCATGTACACATAGGTGAAGGCTGTGCACCCATGTGACTGAATGAGATTTGAGGTGACTTTATTTTGGTGCCTTGTTTTATTTATCCTCACTTTCTAGTTCTTATTTCTACAGTTGTATGTCATTTGTGTAATAATGGCAGCAAGAGCCCTTCGTGGATCTCCCCAGAGGGTGCTGGGCGGTCCCTGTGGCCTGCCTGGCATGCGAGGCTCCAGGCTCAAGCAGGCTGGCTTCCTGTGCTCTTGTCATCTTCTCTTAGAAGGGTGCAGGCCAGAGGCTCCCAGCCAGGTTGGGGGTGGCCTTCTCGGGGGCAAGGTTGTGAGCTCCTCAATCTCATGCTTGTCATCGTTGGTCCCAGGTGGCACGTTGGAGAGTGTCGAGGGGAGAGGAGACTTCAGTTTGAGATGCGGATACTGGGCTCCAAGGGACTGACAGGTGGTCCTTCCCAAAGGGAGCAGAGCCTAATTGAACCCTTCTCCTTGCCTCATGGTGGTGCCTGATGCTTCTTATGGCCTATTCTCCAGTGTGCCTTTCTGTCCTGTTTTAAATGACTCCCACAGGGACGGTGCTGCTATATTCCCAAGGAGACTGCTGCTGTGTCTAATAGACTATTCTGCCACGTAATAGACCTCGCAGTTAGGACATTCCCTCAAGTTTCCATTAGCCACTAAGTGCTTATAAATTTCCCTTTAATATTTATTCAGAAATTTACTGAGCACTGAATTTAAACTTTTTTTTTTTTTTTGGCAGTAATTGCCTGCTTAGCTCTTATCTGTCTCCCTGATATATTAACTTCAGGATTACTTTTTATTTTCCCCTTTGATCGTTGGGCATCATTGTCTCCAACTTAATTCTTTTGCAACCCTGGGACGTGTTTTAGTCTCTAATGACTTATCTCTCCATTCATATGGCCATGTCTTACTTTGTTATGAAAAAACCCCAGCTACTTCTGAGCAGCTTTTTTACCCATGATTTTAGCCTCAAATCTTCATGACGTTTGAGTTGCTCCTCCCTTTGCTTTTCTATACGGCTGTTATCAAGGGTAGAAAAAGTGTGGGTGAAAAGCTGATTTGGAATAAGAGTTTCGTCTCCTAGGGGATTAAGTACTAAAAGAAAAAAAGGCAAAAAGCATCCATATGAGGCCAGCGTTCAGTGGGAAACACATGCTTGTGAAATGGATCCTCTCCCAGAGAAGCAGAACGCAGCGCGGCAGGGAGGCAGGCGATTCCCAGCTCTGCTGTAGCTCTCCGTGGTCCCCGCTCCCGCTCTTCCCTTCCCGTCCACTCAGTCTGCACCTTTGGCCAGGCTACGTCTTTCCTGAGAGCAGGACACAGCACCGGCGAGCTCTGCCTGCTGAAAAAGCCTACGCAGTCATGATGAGAGCTTCCCACGTGGTCCTTCTGTGGATGAGACCCCATGTATGATTCTAGGCACTGAGGTGAGACGCTTGCCTCATCTCCTCTCCTACCCCAGGCTATTCTAAGTTTTAATCAAGGTGTAACACTTGCTGTGGGAGCCCAGGATAGCAAGGTCTCATGAGTGAGAATACAAGCGTTCTGCTATTTCTGGGTCTTCCCTGATTGGAGTTCCTGATCCTTCTTTCACTTTTCCTGACCTCATGTTCCCCCTGGCATTTCGGCTCTGCTAACTGAATGGTAAATGCTCAGTGCTTCCCTTTCCTGATGTGCTGGAGGCGACTCTCTCCAAGGAACTGGGGCCAGAACAGGGGGTTCCTGTCTGCAGAAAGGGATCCACGAGAAGATTTCAAAGCTCATGATGCTGCCGCAGTCTGCCTCAGTCGGCCGCAGTCACGTTCTGCCTCTGGGCAGTTTGCTGGGATTCCTCACGTAGCTTATGGGTACTTCTTACCCATGTTTCCCCTTTCCCAGTGCTCCCTGATGTCCTTAGTGGAAATAGAAAGCAGGAATTCCTTAGGCAAGGATCTACAGAGAGGATGGGGGAAATATTGTTCATGAGCAGGAGCCAAACTATAACCACACAGTAAGAATGTTCCCAGCCCAGCCTCTTCTCTTCCCGAGAGGACCATTACAGTGACATCGATCAAATGAAGTATTTTTCTTTCCTCACCTAGTGTGTCGTGGTGCCTTCCACAAATGAGTGGAAAGAGTCACTTTTCAAGGCTGAGTGATGCTGAGGGGAAGGTGTAAAGTGACTAGGAAGCCTCAACACAGGTGGGACATGAGTCCTGGCAAGCCCAGCAAGGGAGTGTCCGGGCTGACTTCTGCACACCCATTGGTTGCCTCCTTGCTTCTCTTCCTGCCTGAGGTTGTCAACCTGGGCATCATCCGATACAGCACAGACCTTACTCAGTTCATTGACCTTTGATCAGCTTTCCTCTAGAATTTCACACTCCTGACTTTTCATTCACTCACTCATTCATTCGATAAATGTTTAATAAACACTTACCCATTCTCTGTCAGGCAGTGTTCTAGACACGGGGGATATGGCAGCAAGCAAGACACTTAGCAATTCTGTCTTCATGCAGCTTCCATTCCAGTGAGAAGAGGTAGACAGTTAAAAAATAAATAAACTCTATGGTAGAAGGGGATAAGAGTTATGGAACAGCATAACGTTGATGGGGTCTAGGGTGGAGGAAGATGACATTTTACAGATGTAAAGGGGATGAGGTAGCAAGCCATGAGGAGAGCCATCTGGGATGCAGCCTATCTGCTGATGTAGAATTATGGCTGGTATATTGGAAGGAGGCCTCAATCATCAAAAAAAAAAAAGCAAGAAAGGAGGAGAGACTGCCAGCAGGAGCTTTTATTCTTGTTGAGTTGGAAAGTCATTGGAAGACCATTGTCCACAGAGGAGTGGCATGGTCTCACTTGTATTTCCTGGGCTGAGCTGGGCTTCCATGTTGAGAGGAGGCAGCCTATTTGGAAGCATATTTGCCTTTTCTTGGGATTCTCACTTTCATTGGCTTTAGTAGCTCACTCCTGACCCTCGTTTTACTTCACTGACCCTGCCTGCCATCCTGGGCCTCCACATGCTTCACTGATTCCTGTATGAATTTATGTCTTACAGAATATGAGGTTCAAAAGATGAAAAATTAGGAATATACAGTGTTCAAGTGTATCTGCATGTAAAATACAAAGAACTCACAACATGAGTGAAATATTGAACTACAAAAAGAGCAGGTCATTTGGAGATTTTTCATCTTTAATATGTAGGTCAGGATGGAAATCTCAGAAAGGTGGGTTCCTGCTGAGAATTACAACCTCATGCCACTTCGTTTTTATTCTCACCCTCAGAACTTTTCTCTTACAGGCGTCCTGGGCACAGTGATATGCAGGTAAAAACATGCTCTCTGAAGGAGTAAAACAAGCCCTGATGTGTAGCATTTGCTGGTTTTAGGGTATAAATCTTTAGCCATAGCTGATTTTAAGCTACTAATGTATTTGGTATGTGGTAGCTAAATCTCCACTTTTATTTAGGATAATGGTCTCCAGTTCCACGCATGTTGCTGTAAAAGACATTTCATTTTTTATGACTGAGTAGTATTCCACGGTGTGTCCCTGTATGTAAGATATATATATATGTGTGTGTGTATATGTATGTGTGTGTATATATGTGTGTGTGTATATATATAATCCTTCTTTCACTTTTCCTGTGTATACACACACACACACACACACACACGCGCGCGCGCATTTTCCTCATTTCTCTGTTGGTGGACACTTAGCTTGATTCCATAACTTTGCTATTGTAAATAGTGCTGTAATAAACATATGAGTGCAGGTGTCTTTTTCAAATAATGATTTATTTCCCTTTGGGTAGATACCCAGTAGTGGGATTGCTGGATTGAATGGTAGTTCTATTTTGTATTAATTTACATTACACCAACAGTGTATAAGTGTTTTCTAGTCTCTGCATCCTCACTAACATCTGTTGTTTTTTGAGTTTTTAGTAATAGTCATTCTGACTGGTGTAAGATAGTAACTTATTGTGTTTTAATGTGCATTTCTCTGATTAGTGATGTTGAGCACTTTTAATATGTTTGCTGACCATTTGTATGTCTTGCTTTGAAAAATATCTGTTTATGTCCTTTGTCCCCTTTTAAATGGGGTTGTTTTTTATTTGTTGAGTTGTTTGCGTTCCTTGTGGATTCTGGAATTAGCCCTTTGTCAGATGCATAGTTTACAGATTTTTTTTTTAAAACCATTCTTTAGGTGGTCTGTTGACTTTGTTGATTGTTTCTTTTGCTGTACAGAAGCTCTTAGTTTAATTAAATCCCATTTATCTATTTTTGGCTTTGCTGCAGTTGCTTTTGGGAACTTGGTCATAAATTCTCTGCCTACGCCAATGTCCAGAAGAGTTTTTCTTAGACTTTCTTTCTAGGATTTTTATAGTTCCAGGAGTTACCTTTAGGTCTTTAATGCATCTTGAGTTTTTGCATATGGTGAGAGATAGGGGTCCGGTTTCATTCTTCGGCATATGGGTATCCAATTTTTCCAACACCATTTAGTGAAGAGGGTGTCCTTTCCCTAGTGCAGATTTTTGTTGATCCTGTCAAAGATCAGTTGGTTGTAGGTATGTGGCTTTTTTGTGGGGGGGAGGGGGGGAGGGGAATTCTCTCCTCTGTCCCATTGATCTATGTGTGTATTTTTATGTCAGTACCATGCAGCTTTGGTTACCATAGCCTCAAAGTATAATTTGAAGTCATGTAGTGTGATGCTTCCAGCTTTGTTATTTTTGCTTAGGATTGCCGTGGTTATTCTGGTTTTTATTTTGTCCCATATAAGATTTAGCATTGTTTTTTATAATTCTGTGAAACATGACATTGCTAATTTGATAAAGATTGCATTGAATCTGTAGATTGCTTTGGTCAGTAATGATTCTTCCAATCCATAAGCATGGGATTTTTTTTCATTTATTTGTGTCATCTATGATTTATTTCATTATAATTTTGTAGGTATCTTTCACCTTCTTGGTTACATATATTCCTAGGTATTTTATTTTCTTTAGTTGTTGTAAATGGGATTGCATTCTTGATTTAGCCCTTGGTTAGATCATCACTGGTGTATGGAAACTACTGATTTCTGTTAATTTTGTATCCTGAAACTTTATGAAGTTTGATTATCTAATATAAGAGATTTTTGGTGATATCTTTAGAGTTTTCTACATATAAGATCATATCATCATTGAACAAGGATAATGCGACTTCTTTTCCAATTTGAATGCCTTTTATTTTTTCTCTTGCCTGATTGCTCTGGCAAGGACTTCCGGTACTATGTAGAATAGAAATGATAAAAGTGGGCATCTTTGTCTTGTTCCATTTCTTAGAGGGAATGCTTTCAACTTTTCTGTTAAGTAAGATGTTGGCTGTGAGTTTGTTGCATATGCCCTTTATTATGTTGAGGTGTGTTCCTTCTACGCCTACTTTATTGAAGATGTTTATCATGAATGGATGCTGAATTGTATGCTCTTCTGCATCTATTGAAATGATAATATGATTTTTGTCCTTTTTTATGTATGCAATATATCACATTTACTGATTTGTATATGTTTAACCATCCTTGCATCCCTGGGATGAATCCCACCTCATCATTGTGCATTATCTTTTTGATGTGTCCTTGGATTTAGTTTGCTACAGAATGACTTCTTATTGATTAATTAAGCACCAACATCACTGAGATTCTAATTGGGATTACTTTAAATTTACACACACACACACACACACACACACACACACACACTTGGTATCTCTACAATATTGAGATTTCCCAGTAACATCACACATTCAATAAATATCTATTTAGGATCTATTGCTAGAAACTATCCTTGCCTCTGAGATAGACAAGATTGCCAAAGTTCCTGCTGTTATTGGACTTAAACATTCTGCAGAGTGGTGTGGGGAGGACTCATGATAAGCAGATAAATAAAATAAAATAAAATAAAAGGACCATTTCAGATAATGTATGCACTGTGAAGAGAAAAACACCAGGTTGATCAAATAGAACATAATTGAGAGGAAGTCTGTTTGGATGGTATATTCAGGAAACCTTCACAGAGAGAGTGAAGTTTTAGCTGAGACTTGATCACAAGAAGTCAGCTAAGGACAAATTTGAGAGAAAAGCATTTTAGACAGAGGGAACAGCCAGTACACAAGCCCTAAGCTGGGAACTACAAGGTCCATTTCAAAAGATCACAAAAAGACCAGTAGGGAGCACACTACAAAATGAAGTATTTTCTCCCTGGTCAGAGATATAGACAAGGATTAGATCATGTAAAGTCTTAGGGGTCATGATAAAAGATTTGGATATTATTCTAAATACAGTAAGAAGCTTTTGGAGGGTTTTGAGTATAAGAGAATGATTTGATTTGTAATTTACCAGCTTATTCTAGTTTCTTACAAGAATGGATTATGTGTGTGTTGATAGAGGAAAGAGAGGAGGTAGGAAGCTATTTAGAAAACTGTTGATGTAATCAGAATGAACAATGATGGGGGCTCTGGAATATGGCAGTAACAGCGGAGTTGAGGGAAGCTAATGGATTTGGCATATGTTTTAGAAATAGAACCAGAGAGTTTTTGATGCATTGGTTATGTGGGGGGTGGAGGGGAAGAGGGAGAGAGATAGACAGGGAAAGGAGAGATAGAGAGAGGGAAAGGAGAGAGAGAGGAAAAGACAGACAGATAGACAGACAGACAGAGAGAGAGAGAGAGAGAGAGAGAGAAACAAGACTGCAAAGAATAAGGAATCGCCGCATACTCTGTGTGTACTCTAAAGTACCATCCGAGTAGAGATGGCAGGAGGCAAGTGGAGTTACAAGTCCTGAGTTCAAAGAAGCGTTGTACTAGTGTAGATATTTGAGAATCATTAGTATATCATTATCTGTTAAAGCCATTGGTCTGGATAAGATTCTCAGGGAAGAGGCTGTTAAGAGAGCTCTGAGGAACTCCCACATAGGCATCAAGGAAAGGAAGACTCAGTAGAGGAGGCCATGAAGGAGCAAGCATTGGGATAGGAAGAAAAACCTGATAATGTAATTCTGAGGAAGACAAAAAAAAAAAAGGAAGTATTTAAAAAGAGGTGGCTTGGCCGGGTGCGGTGGCTCAAGCCTGTAATCCCAGCACTTTGGGAGGCCGAGGCGGGTGGATCACGAGGTCAGGAGATCGAGACCATCCTGGCTAACATGGTGAAACCCTGTCTCTACTAAAAATACAAAAAAAACTAGCCGGGCGTGGTGGCGGGCACCTGTAGTCCCAGCTACTCGGAGGCTGAGGCAGGAGAATGACGTGAACCTGGGAGGCGGAGCTTGCAGTGAGCCGAGATCGCGCCACTGCACTCCAGCCTGGGTGACACAGCGCGAGACTCCGTCTCAAAAAAATAAATAAATAAATAAATAAAAAATAAAAAAAAAATAAAAAGAGGTGGCTACTATGTAGGAAGTTGCTGGTAGTCAAATATGATGAAGGCAGAAGACAGATTCTTCAGCCCTTGGGAACTGGCAATACAAAAGTGATTGGTGACCTTCACCAGAGTCATTACAAAGACGTGTTGAGTTTGGAAGCTTGACTGGAGTTGAGGAAACGATGAAACACAAGAAACAGAAATACAGTCAATTTTTGTCATTTGTGGTAATGTTCTATAAAATCATCACAAACATTCTCTTAGGGAATATGAAACCATTGCTCCTAGAGGAAATACAGGGTTAGGTTCCTGGAAGCTTCTGGTTCTTTATTGGGTTATGTGTGTTTTTGCACAAAGACTTAATTCATATATATTATTGATTCATGTACATTGAACCCAACAGCACTATAACTCATGCTTAAACAAAGATCTTCTAACACACATATTTTCTCAGTAAGGCACATTATAGACTTCTTGCACTTATGAATACTATACAGCAATTTAGCCCTATGCCTGTGGGCTATTTTAAACAGTAAAATCACCAACAAAAAGTAAAAGAAAAAAATAGAAAAAACATCACACTAAGTAGACTGAAACATCGGACAAGAAAGCAGAGCACCACCTTGATTAACCTCAGCTTGGAATGTGCATGCCAGGCAACTCAAATGTTTTTACTGCTTTGCACACATCCACAAATGACCAGAAACGCTCTCTAAGTATTGATTTGTGGCTATAAATAATTTTTAGCAAGTAGGTGGATTTGCATATATGGAACCCAGAATAATGCAGATGGAATGTACCAACTCTAGGGAACTCTTTGGAGATGTTTTGCTGCAAGCTTTGATGTGGTGATGCAGGTCTTGTTTCAGTTTCTTATAATGTTACGGGTGTTTATATGAGAGGACTGATCTGGTACAGAGAGAAACTTGACAATGCAGAAAGAAAAATTGTTTCCTGAGCAAAGTCTCCAATAAGATGAGAAGAGTTGGAATCTAGATCACCAGTGAAAAGGGTAGTTTTTGATTAGAGCAGCAAGAGTTAGTTCATCATGGGCAACTTCCCTATTCATTCAGGACATTAAAAAAATTTCCTCCATAATTTTTGTAGTTTTATTTATGTAGGTTTTGTGCATTTCTTATTAGATTAATTCCTAGGTATGTCACACATTCTGATGTTTTGAAGGGGTTTCCCTTATAACGGTACTTTATAACTGCTTAATGCTGGTGTAAAAGAAAGCTATTGCTTTTTGTATATTTCTTTCATATCCAGTCACTTTATTGAATGCTTAGCAAGTTTTCGTTTTTAAATGAAGTGTTTGTATTTTTAGGAAGACAACTATGTTATTTTTGGATGATAATAGATGTATCTCTTTTTTTCTCTCAGTGTTTATTTAAAACTCTAAAATAGTATTGAATACTTTTTTTATTCCCATGCTTATGGAATTGCTTTCTGTGTTTCAAAATTTAATATAATATTTGCTGTTAGTTTTTGCTATAAAGATTTATGTACTTTAGGAAATTTCCTGTTTTCCTATTTTTTTTTTTACATTTTTCTTCATTATGAATAGTTGTCAATTTTAACAGCTATTAGCTATTAAGTATATAATTTAACAACTGTAATAATATTGTTGGATGCCAAGAAAGTACTTCCCCTTTATATTTTAATGTAACAACTTATCATTGATAAATCTTTGCTAGTTGAAATCTTCTAGTATCCATAACATGAACTCTACTTGGATATGGTACAATTTTTAATATGCTGCTAAATTCTATTTTACTATTGTTTCACAATATACACATTAGTAAAATTGGTCTAAATCTTTTCTAGTTAGATTTTGTCTCAGCATGATTGTAGCCTTATAAATGAATTTGAAAAGTTTCTGCTTACTTTTTTCCTGTGGTTTTTACTATCTGTTATGTGTCCTCAGTTTTTGATTTCCTTCCTTGGCTCTGTTCTTTGGCAACATATCCACTGCCTACCTATGGATTTGGCTGTCACTTCTAGGTGTGCACCTGCCAATCCCTCCTTTTTGTCTCAGTTCTCTGAGTTACCAACTCGTATTTCCAGCTGCTGGCCGGGTTTTTTTTTGAATTTAGAATCTTAGGTATAGAATATTGAATATCTCATTCATGGTACGTTATCATCATTGGACCATGCAGTTAAGACCTTTTTCTTGTTTTATTTATGGAGTTGTTCTTTGATATCCCCATTTTCCACCACCATCCCCCTGTAAAGAATAATTCAAACACATTTAATGTGTGCTTTTTAGGCTCTTGCATCTATCTCTCTATCTATCTATTTATCTATCTACTATCTAATCTATCTATCTGTTCATCTATGAATCTATCTATCTAATCTGTCCATCTGTCTATCTATCTATCTATCTACCTATCTGTCTAATCTATCTGTCTTTCATCTATGAATCTATTTATCTAATCTATCAATCATCTATTCATCTATAAATATGTCTCTATAAGTCTATGAATCTATCTTTCCATCTATCATCTATGTATTCATCCTATCTATCTATCTATCTATCTATCTATCTATCTATCTATCTATAAATCTCTCTCTATGCATCTATGAATCTATCTATCTAATCTGCCTATTCTAATTTATCTATCAATCATCTATTTATCTAATCTATCTACCTAATCTATCATCTGTATATCTATTTATTCATCTACAAATCTATCTATAAATCTCTATGAATCTATTTAACGTAATCTGTCATCCATTCATCTATCTAATCTATCATCTTTGTATCTAATCTGTTTATCATCTATTTCTCTATCCATCTATAAATCTATCTATAAGACTATCTCTTTTTCTCTCCATTTATCAGTCTATCTAATCTGCCTATTATCTATCTATTTATCTAATCTATCAATCATCTATTTATCTATGTTATCTATCATATCTATTATCTATCTATCTATCTATCTATCTATCTATCTATCATAACTGTCTGTCTATCTAGCTGTCTATCTATCTATCTATCTATCTATCTACTCTAGTCTCCATTTCCAGCTACAATGCTATGGATGTCCGACTCTTCACTTTCTTCAGTACTTCCTAAATTTTGCCATTCTTCCAGATACAAACTGATATTTCATTTTTGTTTTACCTCAACATTTTTCTAATTACTAAATAATTTTATTTTTATATATTTGTAAGGAATTTGTTTTTTCTCCTCTTAAAATTTCTCATTCAAATATTTTGCCCACATTTTTAATGAGGTTATTGTCTTTTTCCTTATATGCATTCTTTGTATATTCCAAATACTAGCCATATCAGTTTTTAGACACTTCAAATATCGTTTTCTAGTCTATTATTATCTGTTAATTCTACCTATCATGTCCTCTGTTGAAGTGAATTTTTAATTTCAATGTGATCAAATGTATATATTTTTTGTGTAACATTTTGGGCTTTTGTTTAAGCAAACATTCTCTACCCCAGGTCATGAAGATATTCTTCTATTTTTTTTTTTTCTGTTAAATGCTCAGTTTTACCCTCATCATAGATTAATTTTTAATCTATCCCGTGTCTATCTTTGAATGTTGAGTTAAATAGATAACAAGCTTTATTTTTCTCCATATAATAAGCTAGTATTCATAACATCAATTTTCTTCGTCCCATTTATTTATGCTGCCATCTTTTTTTTTTTTTTTTTTTTTTTTTTGAGACGGAGTCTCGCTCTGTTGCCCAGGCTGGAGTGCAGTGGCCGGATCTCGGCTCACTGCAAGCTCCACCTCCCGGGTTCACGCCATTCTCCTGCCTCAGCCTCCCGAGTAGCTGGGACCACAGGCGCCGCCACCTCGCCCGGCTAGTTTTTTTTTTTGTATTTTTAGTAGAGACGGGGTTTCACCGTGTTAGCCAGGATGGTCTCGATCTCCCGACCACGTGATCCGCCCGTCTAGGCCTCCCAAAGTGCTGGGATTACAGGCTTGAGCCACCGCGCCCAGCCTATGCTGCCATCTTTATTGAATCTTAAAGCTCTGGTAGCTGATTTCAGTGGTGACAGAACACGGGACAGAGGTAACAGGAGCATTCAGCAGCCTCCTCCCACTCGCCCCTCACTGCCATGCCCTGGCCGCCCTCCCTGCCGGTTGTGGCCACTGCCTCCCCTCCCTCCCACTCAGGTGTAAGGCAGCACCCAGACCCTCCAGGGGTTTTTCACAGACGCTGTTGATATTTTTGCTGTTGTAAATTTGTAAAACACATGCTTTCCCATATGAAACCAGTGAACCGGATATGCTAACAAGGAACAACCCGCTGGCCACCCTTAACTGCATCTTGTCTGCCGCCTCAAATGCAGGACGTCTGATTTCAAACTCCCATTTCCTCTCAAACGTTCTCCTCCCATGTCACTGATGACACAGGTGACATCATTGTCCTCCCAAATATCTGTGACTCCTCCCACCAACATCGATCTATATCGATGAGTTGTGATGAGCTGAAAACCCAGCTTCAGGCTTCCCTGAATTTTCAGTTACTGTGCTTTTCTGACTTCCTTGCCTCCACTTCCCAGGCTGTGCCTTACTGACAGGGCTATCTGCTTTACTCTGATCCTGGTTCCCCTGAGTGCCAAAGTTTCAGCTTTATGGAGACGGCACCACTTGGAATTTCTTTAGTACAGACTCCTTCTCATGACACTCGAAGCCCATTAGGTTTCTGACCTCAGCCTTCTCTCTCATCTCCTAGAAATCAGACCTTCAGGTCGGTCTGTTTTACTTGCTATCCCTGGAATAGAAGGGCCTCAGTGTCCCAAGCCTTCTTCCTGTACTCCTCCATCCACTTGAATCGTCAACACCTTACATTAGTTTTGTTTAAAGGTTATGAACACTGTCCTGCACATTATTTCATTGAACTTTCCCCACTTTTTTTCTGTCTCATCTCACCCTGTGTAAATTTAAACTCTTTCTCGAGGCTTAACTCAGATAGACCTCTGATACAGCACTTATTGTAGTCATAGCTTATTTTTCATACTGGAACAAACCCTATAATAAACAATGGATTTCACCACTGATTTAAGAGACAGGATCTTTTGTGGACCTCTGCTACAAAATAATTCCTATGGATGGCCTGAATGAATTTTATTTTCTCTAGTTAAAATTGTAGCCACGGTTACCTACATTATTATCATTTTTTTTTTTTTTTGGCGGGGGGAGAAGAATTATGGTATAATGGCAGAAACTTGGGTTCTAATACTGTGTCTGCCCCTGGAAAGCCATGTGGCCATTTGGTCAGTAACTTCCCCTCTCTGGGCTTCACTCTTCTCTCCTGTAAAATGAGGTGATTAGATTCTTATTCTTCAAGGGTCTTTTAAGCTCTAATGTTATATTTGATTATAAACTCTTTTGGGACAGAGGCAGCCTGGTGTACTTTCATATTTATAAGCTGTTCAATGAATGTCTCAAATTGAATTAGCTTCATGATGAAATCCTGGTCCCAAATTTGTGTTACAACTTCACAGTCATATGTGGTTAATCTCGATAAAGTTATTTAGCACTGGTGAGCTATTCATCTCAGTAATCTCTTCAGTTATCCTTGCCACCTATGTCTACAAAGGCCTGGCTAGAGTCCCCAAGTGCCTGGCCCCACTGAGTGTGAACAAAAGCCTTTGCATTCTTGGTGCCATGGCATGTAATTAAGTGGAAAATAATTCCAGCACAGCACAGAAGACTTTATACACAAAGCAAGTAATTTTGGTTCAAATTATTCAATCATCTCATTCCATATTGTATCAACTACAGGCAAAGCTCTATGGTAGATGCCACTGAGCTTAAAAATACAAATGGAGCATGAGCCTCTGTAAGCAGTTTATCTCCAACTTAGGAAAGTCAGATATGGAGGGCACTGGAATAGATGCATAATAATACAAGACAGTTAGCTGGCACAACAAGGTTTCAGAGGAAGGAGATAGTGTTTTACAGAAAAGGGATCAGAGTTTCACGCATGATAGGAGGTTTAATCCAGACCTTGTAGAGAATGGATAGGACTTTAGTCAGAAGAAGAGCCTGAGTGATGCTGCCTGAGGGCATAGTTCAAGTCTCAAAGAGGGAGCAGAGCACAAACCAGACACTGTGGCTCTTAAGTCATGTGGTGAGCAAGTGGAAGGCACAAGGCCCTGAACACTGGTAAGGATGGGACAAGCACACACTTGCTGAACTCAGAAAAAGCAGAAGGCGGTGGGGTGCTGAGGTGTAGGGCAAGACCAAAGCCTGGTTCTACCACTCCAGGCTACATGAACAAGGACAAGACAGGCAACCCTCCGGACCACAGTTTCCTCATCTGTCAAATAGACAGTGATAATAGCACCTCACAAGATGTGAGAGGTTCAACAGGGCCAGTTCAGGGAAAGGGTTCACCAGTGAATGGATGAGCAAGCATGGGTTAGCTGTAGATGTAGGTGATCAGGACTGAGACCAAGCCATCCGATCAAGGGAAGGGAAGGGCTGGATGTGCTGGGATGCCTGCTCTAAGAAGGAGAAAGTGGGGAGCCCAGAGCACTGTGTGTCTTGGGATGGGGTCCACAGAATGAGCGTGCAGATATTGGTTAAGTTAGGCATTGCGCCTTTTAAAAACATTCCCCTTTTTCTTGATTTCGAGGTGACAAGCCCCCTGGGCTGACTCAGTGGATGGTGCTCAGAAAGCAAGTGGTATTTGCAAGGCAAGCTTAGAGTTCAGTGCTCTTTGAAAGCCAGGCCAGGTCTTAGCATCATGGGTGGAAAGGCCGGTGGTGGCTTTTCTCAAGGATGTGCACAATGGAGGTGGAGTCTGAAGATATAATTCAGCCATGGGTGACATTTATTCAGTGGGTGTGTGTGGCCCACTGTGGTGTGGAGCTGGTTCCCAGCATATGGGCTCCTCAAGAGTGTGCGGCTTGGGTGGGGCCCAAATGGGCGAGGACCCCACTCAACAGTGTGAGCAGTGGCAGGGTCAGTTGTGTGACGCTTCACCTGAGTCACTGTAGGATACCTTTGGTGTGCTGCCCTCCTTGCCTCCGAGCTCTACAAGAAGCCCTTCAGGGCCTGTGTGCACAGCAAAGTCTGTTCTGCGAGGGCTCTTGGCTGGGGCTGCGTTTCTGACAGTAATGATAACACATAGACTGTGGAGCTTCCAGGTTGCCGATTTACCTGTCTTAACTCCTTTAATCTGCTCTGGTCACGACTCAGGCTGAGGTAGGGCTGAGCCCACCCCAAGAATATCCCTTACATTTGGTGTGGTGTGTTGACGTATACTGGGACTCTACAGAGCCGATATTGCTTGTGATGGCCATGAATGTGTCGCTGTGCACGAGAATCCTCTGGGGAATGCTTGTGGAAAATGCAGACACCTGGGCCTTAGCCTGAGTTTCTGATTCAATGGGTTTCAGGTGGGCTGAGGTACTGTCTCTGTTACAGTTCCTCCAAGAGGTTCAGCTGCAGGCAGCTCATGGACCGACTGAGAAATACAGATTTGTGGAGTGCTTGCTATGGGCCAAGAATTGTGCTAAATGCTACATAAGTCATTTTATGCATCCTTTAACGTGAGTACTGTTATTATCTCCATTATACAGATACAAAAGAAAAGCAATAAAACAACCCAAGGCTTAGGTAGATTAAGTCATTTGCCCAAGATAAAAATGCTACAAAGTGATGGCCTGGGATGAAATTAGGATGGTGTGACTTGTTTCTTTACTTAACTCCGGTGTCTCAGGTGCTGCAGCTCCAGGGTGAGTTTATTAGATAGCAGGCATTCAGAATTGAAAAAAAAAATGGTTACTGTCATGCGCGTCCGTGTGGGGAGACCACCAAACAGGCTTTGTGTGAGCAACATGGCTGTTTATTTCACCTGGGTGCAGGCGGGCTGAGTCCGAAAAGACAGTCAGTGAAGGGAGATAAGGGTGGGGCCGTTTCATAGGATTTGGGCCGGTAAAGGAAAATTACAGTCAAAGGGGGGTTGTTCTCTGGTGGGTAGGAGTGGGGGTCACAAGGTGCTCCGTGGGGGAGCTTTTTGAGCCAGGATGAGCCAGGAAAAGGAATTTCACAAGGTAATGTCATCGCTTAAGGCAAGGACCGGCCGTTTTCACTTCTTTTGTGGTGGAATGTCATCGGTTAATGCGGGGCAGGGCATTTTCACTTCTTTTGTGATTCTTCAGTTACTTCAGGCCATCTGGGCTTATACGTGCAAGTCACAGGGGATGTGATGGCTTGGCTTGGGCTCAGAGGCCTGACATTTGTGCCTTCTTATATTAATAAGAAAAATAAAACAAAATAGTGTGACGTGTTGGGGCGGCGAAAATTTTTGGGGGGTGGTGTTGAGAGAGAATGGGCGATGTTTCTCAGGGCTGCTTCAAGCGGGATTAGGGGGCGCGCGTGGGAACCTAGAGTGGGAGAGATTAAGCTGAAGGAAGATTTTGTGGTAAGGGGTGATATTGTGGGGTCGTTAGAAGAAACACTTGTCATATTGAATGATTGGTGATGGCCTGGATACGGTTTTGTATGAATTGAAAAACTAAACGGAAGACACAGGTATTGAAGGACTAAGAATTGGCAGGACCTAGGACATCCAATTATAGAGTGCCCAAGGAGGTTCAGCATAGCCCTGCCAGCAAAGATTATTTATTTACTTTAAGAGGGAATTTAGAGTGGCGGTTTGGGATAGCACTAGGAGATATCAGCTGTGATGGCTTGGAGAAACAGTGTAAACCGGCAGTGTAAACACGAGCAGGGCATTTATGGGTAGTTGAGAACGGTGAATAGGAGTATGACTAGACAGAAGACAGTAGTGATGAAAGTTTTCTGGGGTGCAGTCTAAGTTGTTCCGGTGTCTGGAATGAGACTAGGACCTAATAAAAAGGAGTGTCCACACAGGAGCTCAAATGAGCTGGAACCTGTAGCATTCCGAGGACAGGCCTGAATTCTGAGACGGGAAAGTAGTAAAAATATTGACTAGTCCTTTTTAAGTTGGTGACTGAGCTTGGTGAGGTGTGTTTTTAAAAGACCATTCGTCCATTCTGCCTTTCCTGAAGATTGAGGACGGTAAAAGATATAAAGGTTTCACTGAATACCAAGAGCCTGAGAAACTGCTCAGGTCATTTGACTATTAAAGGCTGGTCTGTTTTCAGACTGTATAGAAGCAGGAAGGCCAAACCGAGGAATTATGTCTGACAGAAGGGAAGAAATGACCGCGGTGGCCTTCTCAGACCCTGTGGGAAAGGCCTCTGCCCATCCAGTGAAAGTGTCTACCTAGACTAAGAAGTATTTTAGTTTTCTGACATGTGAGTAAAGTTAATTTGCCAGTCCTGGGCAGGGGCAAATCCTCGAGCTTAATGTGTAGGAAAGTGGGGGTGGGGGGGGCCTGCACAATCCCTGAGGGGTAGTAGAATAGCAGATGGAACACTGAGAAGTGATCTCCTTGAGGACAGATTTCTAGGATGGAAAGGAAATGAGAGGTTCTAAGAGATGGGCTAGCGGCTTGTAACCTACATGGAAGAGGTTATGAAATGACGACAGAATAGAATGGGCCTGTGAGGCTGGAAGGAGATATTTTCCTTGGTCTAAGAACCATTTGCCTTGTGTGGGGAGAGATTGATAGGTGGAAGTTTCAGATGGGGAGCAGGTGGGAGTGGCTGATGTGAAGGAGGAAAACTGCCCTGAGGGATAGAAGTTGGAACCTAGCTGCTTTTTTAGCTAACTTATCAGCATAAGCATTGTCCTGAGCAATGGGATCTGATGCCTTTTGATGGCTGCTTTTTTAGCTACCTTATCAGCATCAGCGTTGTCTTGAGCAAAGGTTGGGGGAAGAAAAATAGATTTTGGAAGTTATGAGAACTGTAGACAGTTGAGCACAGTTTGTGATTTTAGGGCCTCTAACAGTATTAAAGCGGCGGCAGCCGCTGCGCGCAGACGTGAGGTCTCGGCTAAAACAGTAAGAAGTTGTTTGAACAGAAAGGCTACAGGACGCGGTCCTGGCTCTTGTGTAAGAATTCTGTCCGCACTAACCATGCCTAGGAAGGAAACGAGTTGTTTTGTAGAAGGGATTGGGGTTTGGGAGATTAGCCGGACATGATCAGCAGGGAGAGCACGTGTGTTTTTACGATAATTATGCTGAGATAGGTAACAGATGAGGAAGAAATTTGGGCTTGACTGAAGTAATGGGGGCTGTCTGTGAAGCCTTGCGGCAGTATAGCCCAGGCAATTTGCTGAGCCTGATGGGTGTCAGGGTCAGTCCAAGTGAAAGCAAAGAGAGGCCGGGATGAAGGGTGTAAAGGAATAGTAAAGAACGTATGTTTGAGATCTAGAACAGAATAACAGGTTGTGGAGGGAGGTATTGAGAATAGGAGAGTATATGGCTTTGGCACCACGGGGTGGATAGGCAAAACAATTTGGTTGGTAAGGTGCAGATCTTGAACTAACCTGTAAGCCTTGTCTAGTTTTAGGACAGGTAAAATGGGGGGAATTGTAAGGGGAGTTCACAGGCTTTAAAAGGCCATGTTGTAGCAGGGAAGTGATAACAGGCTTTAATCCTTTTAAAACGTGCTGCGGGATGGGATGTTGGCGTTGAGTGGGGTAAGGGCGATTAGGTTTTAATGAGATGGTAAGGGGTGCATGATCAATTGCCAATGAGAGGTATCCTATGATTGTGGGTTAAGGTGGGGGATACGAGGGGAGGAGGATGCGAAGGAGGCTTTGAACTGGGGGAAAAGGCAGCAATGAGGTGTGGCTGTAGCCTAGGAATAGTCAGGGAAGCAGATAATTTAGTTAAAATGTCTTGGCCTAATAAGGGAACTGGGCAGGTGGGGATAACTGAAAAGGAGTGCATAAAAGAATGTTGTCCAAGTTGGCACCAGATTTGGGGAGTTTTAAGAGGTTTTAGAAGCCTGACCGTCAATACCCACAACAGTTATGGAGGCAACGGAAACAGGCCCTTGAAAGGAAGGTAATGTGGAGTGGGTAGCCTCCGTATTGATTAAGAAGGGGACAGACTTACCCTCCACTGTGAGAGTTACCCAAAGCATCTGTGATGGTCCAGGAGGCTTCCGAGGCGATGGGGCAGCGTCGATCTTCAGCGGCTAAGCCGAGAAGGTCTGGGAAGGAGTCAGTCAGAGAGTCCTGGGCCAGAGCTCCAGGGGCTCTGGGAGTGGCTGCTGAGCGAATTGGACAGTCCGATTTCCAGTAGGGTCGCGCACAGGTGGGACACGGCTTAGGAGGAACCTCGGGCTGCGGGCATTCCTTGGCCTAATGGCCAGATTTCCGGCACTTGTAGCAAGCTCCTGGGGGAGGAGGTTGTGGAGGAACCCCTGGCAGCTGCGGTTCAGGCGTTTGGAGTTGTGTGCTGGAGATGTGGCTGAGGTTTGTCTCACAGTGGAGGCAAAGAATTGCAACTCAGAAATAAGTTGCTACTTGGCTGCCTCTACTCTATTATTGTACACCTTCAAGGCGAGGTTCATTAAGTCCTGTTGTGGGGTTTGAGGGCCGGAATTTAATTTTGGGGGTTTATTTAATGTCGGGAGCGGATTGGGTAATAAAATAAAATGCATATTAAGAATAAGACGGCCTTCTGACCTTTCAGGGTCTAGGACTGAAAAGCATCTCGGGATTGCTGCTAAACAGGCCATGAACTGGGCCAAGCTTTTCATATTTGATGAAAAAGAGCCTAAATGCTAACTGATTTGGGAGAGGTCGGATAAAGAAAAAGGAACATTAACCTTGACTATGCCTTTAGCTCTATCCACTTTTTTAAGAGGAAATTTCTGGGCAGGTGGGGGAGGGCTAGTCGCGGAATGAAACTATAAGCCAGACTATAAAAGGCCTATAAGCCAGACTATAAACGAAACTGTAAGCCAGACTATAAAAGGACTATAGGTTGGGGGAGCAGAGACTGAGGAAAAATTGGGACCTAGCTCAGCCTGGCGAGGAGGGGAGAGGTCAGATGGGTCTGTAGAAAGGGATGATTTTTAGAAAGACTCAGCGATGCTTGGGGTTGGGACTGAGGGGACAGGCGGGAAGGAAAGAAGGAGGATTTGGGACGAGTTGCACTGGGAACAGAGACTAGGGAGGGACCGATGTGTAAAAGAATGCCTGGACGTCACGCATCTCAGGCCATTTGCCCATTTTATGACACGAATTATTTAGATCTTGTAGCCTGGAAAAATCTAAAGTGCCATTTTCTGGCTATTTAGAGCCATTGTCAAGTTTGTATTGGGGCCAAGCGGTGTTGCAGAAGAAGATGAGGCGTTTAGGTTTTAGGTCAGGTGTGAGTTGAAGAGGTTTTAAGTTCTTGAGAACACAGGCTAAGGGAGAAGAAGGAGGAATGGAGGGTGGAAGGTTGCCCATAGTGAAGGAGGCAAGCCTAGAGAAAAGAAAGAGTAGAGATACAGGGAGAAGGAGTTTGGGGGTTCTTGCCCTCCAGAAAAGCGGGAAAGGGGTCGGGGAGCAGAAATAAAGTATTGGGGCGCAAAAATAAGAGATTGGGGTGCAAAAATAAGAGGCTGGGGTTCTTGCCCCTCCCCCAGAAAAGCAGATAAGGGGTAGAGACAGGGAGGGTAGGGGTTGGGGTGCTTGCCCCTCCCCCAGAAAAGCGTGACTTGCCGCTTAGGGGGAAGGACCAAGGCAGGCGTCCCCGCAGTGTGGTCAGACACCTCTGAAACATGGGTGAGTAATCAGAGAGGTGTCCCTGCAATGATTAAACACCAAGGGAAGGCTGCCTTCCCCAGTCCACGACCGGCGCCGGCGTTTTGGGTTCCACGGATAAAACGGTGTCTCCTTTGTCTCTACCAGAAAATGAAAGGAATTGAAATTAAGAGAAGGGAGAGATTGAAGGGTGGCGCCAAGATTGAAAGGAGAAAGAGGTCGAGAGATAGTGAGAGAGGTTGAAGAAGAGAGTAAAAAAGGGGCCGCTTACCTGATTTAAAATTGGTGAGATATTCCTTGGGCTGTTGGGTCTGAGGACCCGAGGTCGTAGGTGGATCTCTCTCATGGAGCAAAGAGCAGGAGGACAGGGGATTGATCTCCCAAGGGAGGTCCCCTGATCCGAGTCACAGCACCAAAATGTCATGCGGGTCCGTGTGAAGAGACCACCAAACAGGCTTTGTGTGAGCAACATGGCTGTTTATTTCACCTGGGTGCAGGTGGGCTGAGTCCAAAAAGAGTCAGGGAAGGGAGATAAGGGTGGGGCTGTTTTATAAGATTTGGGTAGGTAAAGGAAAATTACAGTCAAAGGGGGGTTGTTCTCTGGTGGGCAGGAGTGGGGGTCACAAGGTGCTCAGTGGGGGAACTTTTTCAGCCAGGATGAGCCAGGAAAAGGAATTTCACAAGATCATATCATCGCTTAAGGCAAGGACCGGCCATTTTCACTTCTTTTGTGGTGGAAGGTCATCAGTTAAGGCGAGGCAGGGCATTTGCACTTCTTTTGTGATTCCTCAGTTACTTCAGGCCATCTGGGCTTATACGTGCAAGTCACAGGGGATGTGATGGCTTGGCTTGGGGTCAGAGGCCTGACAGTTACGTCATCAGTTCTCAAGGAATTCAAATTCTAATATTAAAGGCATAAGCAAATATGAAATGAGGAGACATGTAATTGAAATCTCAAAATAGTGTATCACATGGAGACATGAAACCGAAAGTACTGTTTTAGTTTGTCTGTAGTTTAGGTTGGCTTCAATGGCCTTTCAAAGGAAGTAGACCCTGCACTTCAATTATTTGTCTTACTCCATTTGTCTTACATAACTTCTAGAAGAAAGGTGGCTTGAAAGAAACCAATCAATTTGCAAGATACAGTGATTCTCTTAAGCAGTCCAGGTGGTATATTTGGGGTTGGGACATGGAGGATGCTGTGAGCCATTCCTTCTCCCCATGACCCCGCAAACTATGGCACCATCTACGCACTGAGAGCACAGATGCTCCCTGTTCTCTCAAATTCAGGTCCGAGATCCTTGGTCAGGTCACTAAAATCTCTTGCTCAGAGTCAAACCTGTTCCTCGCTAAAATGGACTGGGGAACTTCTCTGTAATGGAAGGAGGAGGAGGTGCTGGAGGGAGAGGCTGGGGAGAAGGGCTAGTCTGGTAAGACTGTGATGCAGGGAGAGGCAGGCAGGAGGCCACAACAGAGGCTGTTTCCTTCATCCTCCTGCCGTTCCCAATGTCTCGAAGCTCAGAATGCTCTCCAGGGGTTTGGGGATTCTGTCCTGCTACTCTGATGCATCTTAGCCAAAGCAGATTTGCCCCTTTTCCAATAAAGGCAAACCAAAATGTAATCTATAATTATCATTACTAATTCCACTTAATTAGTCACAAGCCAGCAGCCAAATTGGCTTTCTCATAATTATCTGATAAGCAGTAAGCACATCTCATAGATTATAATTAACACTACTTAATTAAAATCTAATATACATACACCCTTTCCTCAAAATATATCTAATTTGGTTCACAACAGCAGTGGATAAAATCTCTTCTTTGGTTACCCCTGCAACGTATTTCAAGTTGTCACTGTCCTTTCAGTCTCTGAAGAGAACTGAGGGCAAATTGTACATAGTTTGGTTATTCTTTCAGAAAGTTATAAATGTTCTCCCCAGGAGATTGAGAAAAGTCTCTAGGAAGATCCTTCCTCTCTCTTGAAGGATCTTCCCAGACTAAGGAATGCCTGGCCCATGATGCACATGCAACTGGTTTGTGCTTCCTGCCAAGGACATCCCAGGTCCCAACTTAGATTTCTTTACGTTTTCCTTACGTGGACAATGTAGAAAAGGTCCTGTCCACCTCTACTCTAAAAGAAAAAAAAATCCCCATCAAACTTCCACCCATAATCCTAGCCTAAATTTTGAAAATGAATGGGATTCAAAGCCTTTTTGAAATCCTGAATGGCTGCGATGTGCATCTTCCACCCACTGCCACCTCTAGCGCACTGAGGCCGCAGGTGTCTGATGTTGCATTCGTGGGAGTGCTGACTGGGATTAGAAGCCAGGGCGTTCACCGTGCTGAATGTGAAAAGATCTATTCTTTGTGGAATTGCCTCCCATTCCTCAGAGACAAGCCCAGAGCACAGGTTGAAGGGGACCAGAGACAGTTATTATTTTGCATCCTCTGAAAGCTATGCTAAACAGAAGGCAAAGAGTGATGGCGACTCTTCATGTGCTGAAGACAGAAGAGGGCAAAGAGGAAAACGTGGGGAAAAACAACTGTAATGGAAAAGCAACCAAACTTTTTCTAAGTGTAGGCATCCCCTTAATGGGCAGGGGGCACTGCTGGGCTTGTAACTGACCTTCCTGTGGCAAACCACAGGGAGGGTTGTGTGCAGTTAAACTGCATTTCCCGAGGGTCCTGTTTTGTAGAAGTCAGCCCTCTGCCATTGAGTCTTATCTGCCTCTCGCCATTCACACCCAGTCCAGTTCCTGAAGATGGAGGGAAAACAATACATGCCTTCTGTATTGATACCGTAGTTTATGAATGGCCAACTTATTTTTAGACAGGTTTCTGGGAGGAAGTTTTATACTCTGATGTCAGAACGTAAATGATGACAAGGAGAGCCAGCGGAGGTGTGAAATGGGCCAAAATCACCGGCCCTCCGGGGTGCTTCTCACTGCTCGCCCTGTCTTGCTGTTCTCCGCCACACTCCTGGTATTAATCATCACCAGGACAAAGTCTGCCTTTCCTGCCAGATGATCTGCTTCAGGAATGCAAGTGTCGGGATTACTTTGTTCACTGCTGCATTGCCCACTACCTCCATAGGGTCCAACACATCACAAATGCCCAATATATTTCTGTTGAATGAATAAATGAATGAATGTCCTGTGACTTCTTTCCTATTGACAAATAAGCAAATTCACTAGCAATGATTGCTACACAGGGAAAACATTTGAAATCTGAACTGTGCGATTGAACCCATTTTCAGTGATACTAAGTTTCTCCTATGAAGTTTATTTTGGATCAGAAAAAAACAACAATCAGGCCGGGCGCGGTGGCTCAAGCCTGTAATCCCAGCACTTTGGGAGGCCGAGGCGGGCGGATCACAAGGTCAGGAGATCGAGACCACAGTGAAACCCCGTCTCTACTAAAAATACAAAAAAAAATTAGCCGGGCGCGGTGGCGGGCGCCTGTAGTCCCAGCTACTCAGGAGGCTGAGGCAGGAGAATGGCGGGAACCCGGGAGGCGGAGCTTGCAGTGAGCCGAGATCGCGCCACTGCACTCCAGCCTGGGCAACAGCGTGAGACTCCGTCTCAAAAAAAAAAAAAAAAAAAAAAAAAAAACAATCAGTAGAAAAAGGGTATGTAGAATTTGTCTTGGTGTTTCTTCTCTCTCATTACTCACTTCTCTCTGTGTACCCCAATCAGGCCATTTGGCCAGTGGGTCAGTCTGCAGCAACTTTGACAGGCTTTGGGAGAGTAGGTAGATGTTGTACTGTCCATCTACTTATAGTTCCATCAAGGGAGTAGCTGCAAGTCCCCAGAGAATGACCCTCTATGTTGAGAATTACCTTAATGGGTTTTTGGCCCAAACATGTTTTCCCGACATGCCTTGGGCTCCTGTTTACTTTGCCGGGTCAATGGGGTGGTGACAGCTGTGTGAATATGGGGAGGGCCCTGTCTAGGCCATGGTTTTGCTGGTGGTCCTTAGAAGCTTTTGAAGCTGTTTTGTCTTTCATCCTCTTTGCACACCCAGGGAGATTTCCAAATGGATGCAGCTTGCTCCTCACTAGCCACTGCCCCTGGGAGGGCTCCACAGTCATCTTACCTACCATCCATTCTCCCACCAGGCAAGGACCTTTGATTTCTGTATCTTGGCTGAAAGCATTTTCATCCTGTAGGAATGATCTCAGGGGAGACACTCAGTTTATCCTGTTCTTTGACTGAAGCGGCCTCGGCCACCTAATCCGCCATCCACGCTGGGCTTTCTGTAATACGCTGGGTTTAAATAAATTATATTTTCAAAGGTTAAGACTGGATTTCAGCAGTCAACTCTCCTGCTGATGTCTCTCTTATTTTCTCAACCTAAGAAAAAGAGTGAGAGTTGGTAGGTTTATGAAGGAAAGAGATTGTTCCTGCAATCCCATCTGTGAAGATGCTATTAATTCTTTTGCAAAATCTCGAATCCTTCCTTGTCCCTTGTGTGACTGCCATGGGACGGAGAGGACGTTTTCTGTCTGGTGCTTCTTGTTCGGAAAGTCCACGAGCATAGGCTGACTGCTGTGGGGCTGTCTCTTTGTCTGTACCATTCAGTGCAAGAGGAAGAGAATGGATTAAAAAAAAAACAAAAGAAAGTAGAAAATGGTTGGAGGAGGAGAAAGGTGAAAAGAGAGGAAGAGAAATAAGTGATTGTTTCTCCTGAGGTCTTCTCAAGAGGTGACTATTTGTTGCATTTGCATCCTATGTGGCTTGAAATATTTGTATTGTCTGGGGCGTGATGTTAAGTGGCAAAACAAACAAACAAACAAAAACAACCAAAACCCTACACATAATAAAGAATAAAAATACAATTTCTGAAACATTCAGTTGTGTAGGAATACTATTATTTTTAAAAATGCCAAAATATTTCCATGACAGCAACAGGGTATAGAAGAGCAGCCAGGGCCTCCTTGTTTCAGGCCCGGGGAGTAAAGGTGGCATGTCCCAGGGACTGCCGAAAACTTTCTCGGTAACCGTGGTAGGTGCCTGCACTGCTTGGCAGGATGTGCTTCCTTGGCAGGAGCATTCCCTCCCATATGTGTGCACGTCACGGGTACCTCCTGAGCATCCTCTCTCTTTGACATAATCTCTGAAGGAAGCAGGCACTTGCTATGTGCACTCAAAGGCCAGTGCCCCAGCACATCCGAGTCTCCCCACCCTCCTCTCCTATATTCTCTCTCACCCCGACTTCCTGCCATCTGTCTTCATGCAAAGAATGAGTCTGAAAGAAGTAGGTTCAGGCCAAGTCTTGGAGGGCAACCAGAGTGAGCTGGGTTCTGCGGGTCCATGCTCCTCCAGCCCCACCCTTCTCTCCTTCAAGAATCCACCTCTCCAGGAATCATGGTCACCTTGCCCCATACCCCCAGCCGCAGTAGGGCTGGAGATGCCTTTTCTGTGCTTCCACAGCATCCTATGATTTTACCTGACTTTAAACTTACTGCAGTACAGGAAACTCATCTAATTCTTATTCTTCTTCTACATGAGACCGTAATCTCTTCAAGAATAACATGCTTACCTAGAACAGTGGCTGGTAAACAGCTGGTGATTGATAACAGCCTTTTGAATTCATAAATGAAAGGCATTCTAGTTGTTCACTTTAGAAGCAGGTGGACCTGATAAAAATGAGAAACGTGATTGACAGCTGGGACTTTTACAATGTGTGTTACAAAGAGTCCATCTACTTTCCTCTCTGGGCTCCGGTCCTTTATAGCAGACTGTGATATTCTTGGCGTGAATCACGTACCATGCATTCTAGTTCAGTCAGATACTGGCCAGTTAAGAGCGCTCAAGGGATATTACATTCATGTTTACATTAAGAATATAACTATTTATGATAACAAGATGTAAGCTAATTTGCTCATTAAATGAAATAAATAAATAGCAGCAAGTAGGAAAAAATAGAACATGAAAAGATGATGGGGTCTTGTATGTACCAAAGAGTTATACTATTTCTATTCTTAGCTAGTCAGTAATAGCTTTGCTTTAACCCTTTTTAGCTCAGCTCATTCTCAATTAGTTTAATCCGCTCCAATCACAAATACGTCTTTATTAAAGTGTTACTCTCTCAAATATTGTGCTGAGTATAGTGTATTCTTAAAAAGCTTTATAAGTGTGTACAACATTTCCTTCTTCTTTTTCTGGTTATTAGTATGCAGATAGTTCTTGGGAAGCCAACACTTCCACCAGCCCTGCCCATGTGGTTTGGATGTACTGGGCACAAAGCTAGCTCCAGGGATGGCCAGTGAGCCTGGCCTGGCCAGTGGAAGCAACAAGAAATGGGCAGGGGCCCAGATCTGTCCCATGAGACTGAACTCTGAGACTTATGTGGAATAGTTGGGAAGATTATGCATGGAGATCTCAAAATGGCTCCCCTTTCTTTCTGACTCTCCTCTGATTTTGTTTTCCTTTGTTCTCTGTGGGGTGCTTTTTTGTGTAACAAAATATGAAGTAATCTTGTTCACTAACCAACCCCTATTTCCTTGTCTCTAAGTACTTGACTCAGCAATTCAACTTTTTAAAGGGGTTGAAATTATTGAAAATTGCAGGCAACTTTAAAGTCAGCAAACCTATTTAGCCTCACAATTTTAAAGTAAGAATGAACAAACATTTTCACAGGAACTTCGATGCTGCAGGAGAAAGCTAGCATCCTTTTATCAAACAGACACAATGTGTTTTGTTTTCAATGGAGGCCATCTCCTCATCCTCAGGTCTCTCTGTCTGGGTTTATTTAAAATTTGAGACTAGGTTAGGTTTCTGTGCTGTTTCCTGCCATTAACCTTTGTCAACCTTGTTGCCTGCCCTAGGGCGAGGCCAAAGTCAAGTTCCAGAAGTAGTCTAGAGATATTATACACTATTATACACTCACCTGTCCTGAAGAATGATTTGAAGTCTCAGCCTTTGTGAGCTCCCAGTATGAAACAGAGAGGGAGAGACAGTCCCAGGCACAGAAAATGCAGCATCATTATGGTTCTTTATCCCTTGGAAAAGTGGTAAAATGTCCCTTGGGTTACCTGTGGGCCGTTAGTGTGTGGGCAGGTGGAGCTGGACGCGGAATCACTGGAGGGCTGGGACAGGGCTGGGGAAGGGTGGTGCGGCAGTGCTTCCTGCTCAGGTTATTGGGATCCTGTCAGTATCTCCGTACCCGGGGAAGAGACTCTGCCAATTGCTGCAGGGTCTGTTCACAGATATTTTCAGCTAATCTTGGACTTTCATTTGCCAGAAACACTGGAAGATTTGTCTTCACAGATGAGAAAAAAATGAAAGGATTCCTCAGAGTAGGAAGACAAAACATAATTGCCACAGGCTATTTCTGGATCCGAGGACTATTTGGGGCTCTGCTGGCAGTCTCAGCATTCAAACTCTGCAAGACACCCTGTTGGGCCTGGGTGATGTGGCCCTGAGAGCTCCCCGATCCCCTAAAACAGCTCTCAGCTGAGCAGGATGGCAGCCGAAGCTCGGGATTTGCCTGATCTGCATCACATCATTATGGAAGTAAGAGCCATTCCGTTCGTGGTGGAAACCTCTTCTCCACCTTTGCCCAGGTGGCAATGACTCTCTGAAACACTGCTCCCTAAATGCCCTCAGGACTTTCTTGTGCCTGACTGGGACATGTAAGCAGTGCTGCTTCCTCCAAGACACATGGCCCATTGTCTCCTATTTCTCTGTGATCCTGAGAAGATAACGCAGAGAAATGCATTTCTATTGAGAAGCCATATTTTACCACTAAAGTTTCACCAGGCAAAGGCTTGGCCCGGCTTCTGGCATTTGCAGAGGATTTGAGGATTAGTGGTAAAATGTTGTGTGCAGAAAAGAAAAGCAACTAAAAGAGCTTCATATCTGAAAGACAGTGTGTTAAAAGGGTTCACTTGTCTTTTTGACAGTAGAAAAAAGAATCAAACTTAACTTTTCATTCTCACTTCCATCCTGTAATCCACATCCTTAAACTACAAGTGTCTTTTCTCTACTCCCTCTGTCCTCAACGACTCCTGACCCCAGTCTCTCTTTATAGCATATCCATGTTTTGAAAATAACCTATTCAATTTTAGACCCCATCGTGAGCGTCATGGAAACATTTTAATATTCTGTTTCTCAGATCTTTATGACATAATCTTTCTGTTTCAGCTCAAGTAGTCTGTAAAATATGCTGTAAGTATTCTATTGCTTATTCCACTCCAGTTTTTTTCTTGTTTTTTTTTTTAAGAAATCATGTTTTATATTTTAAAAGATACAGAACAGAATACAGTGGAATATCTGTGTCTTTCTTCCATCCCTATGCCTCAGCCAACCAGTTCCCTCTCCCAAGATGATCAATGTCATTAGTTCTCAGTATCCTTCCAAAATCTTATATGCATATACAAGCCAATATTCTCTCTAGCTCTCTGTCTCTTCCTCTTACATAAATGATAGCATACAGTATACTCAGTTCTGCATCTTGCCCTTTTACCTACCAACATTTCTTGGAGATCATTCCATATCAGTATATAAAGACTTCTTCAGTCTATTTTACATATTCCTTTGATTGCTTCTCCATCCATTCCATTCTTCTGCTTCTCCGAAATCTTCCTTTCAAGTTCTGACTTCAGTGCTACTTCTCTTAGGAAGCCATCCCTAGTCATTCCAACCTCCCAGTGATCCCTCCCAATGCTGAGCTACAGACTTTTGTTTGTTTTCTGAACTACTCATTTCTTGTATCGCTAGCTGTCTTTAATGTTCTTGAGTTGTAGCTTTCCGTATAGACTGTGATGTCTTCAAGGACAGGGATCATGTCTTATCCGCTTTGTAGCTCCTATAACACTACATCATCTAACAGAAGCCTTTTCCTTAGTAGGGATGCAGTTAGTTTGTTGATTTGGTGCAGTTCAGGGAACAAAATTTGCCAACTCTGCCTTTTCAGAGAGTCTGTGTCAGGGACCAGCTTTGTGTGGATTGACCCTAAATGATCTCTCTAGTCACAAAAAGTCTTCGTAAGCATCTCTGGAAATGCAAATAAGTGTGGCTTACCTGAGCAAGGCACAAAGGACTACATTCCCATCCCTGTTTGCCTTCAATGGTTAGTTGCTCTTTTCACTTTTTCCTCCAAAAGTCAGCCTATAGGTGGGGTCTGCCAAAGCACAAAGTGCAGTAGAAAGATTAGCTCTAGTGGTCAGATGTGTTAGGGTCAAGTCCACTTCAGGATGACTGGCAGAATCACGGCATTCTGCTAGGTTTCCAGAAATCCTACTGCTGGTCAGGGCTGCAGGGACCAGGGAAAGAAAGGACATCACACTTTGCCAACTTTCTCACTTGCCCTCCTTCCTTGTGACATTTGCCAGATTGTCTGGGACCAGCTGTGTGAGCTGCATCTGTCACAGGGACGGTGGAGCTGTGTGGCTTTTCCACCCTCTGGTCAGCTTCTCTCTGGGGACTTTCTCCACCATGAGATTGTCCTTAGATTAAGCAAATAATTTCACATTAGTCTAATTAATTCTAATAGACTCATTAGTTCAGTCTTAGAGCTCATTCTCAAGGGAGTGATGGTCAAAAGCTGTGAAGAGTGTTTTCTTTTGTGAGAAAATCATGTTGTTTTCTTTCACGTTGGGATTTCAAACTTGACTTCTGGGATTAAAAAAAAAAATCTCCAGTTTCATGGAGTTCCATTAGCTTCCGTCCCGATCCATAGAGTCAACATCCTCTGATGAAGGTTTCCCCTTGAAAATGGAGGTCTCTGCCATTTTTCTGGGATTGCAGGGCAGGTAGAATAAATCAGGTCTCAACTTTAAGTAGCTTATTGCAGTGTAATTTGGGAAGACTAAATGTAAACAAATAAAATGATGACTACTGTAAGGCAATGCTGTCTAAGTGTCAGAGACGGTAGGAATTTTAAATGTTTAGAGGTGGCAGAGATTTCAAATTTGAAAGACTCCTTAAGAATGAGCAGAATTTTATAAGAGACAAAGAAAGGTGAGAGGCGTTTAAGATACAGAGGAGAGCATGTGCCAGGTAGGATCTATAAAAACCTGGGTTTTTTCATAAATAGTCAGAGGAGCACTTGAGCTGAAGGAGAACTTCTGTGTTGGAGATGAGGGCATTGCAGGCTTAGAAAGCCAGTTGGGTCAGACTGAGGAATCTGAAGGTCAAGTTTAGAGATGAGGATTCTTCCTGAAAGCAACGAAAACTCCTCAAGGCCTCTTGTGAAGAGAGAACAATTGGAGCACTTGTTTAGGAAAAACAAACAGGTGATAACATATCAATTGGAGCAATTGTTTAGGAAAAACAAACAGGTGATAACATATGGCATGGATTGAAGTGGGCTGAGGCTGGAGTAGGGTGAAACGAGCAGAAAGGAATGAGCTAAGAAGCTTTTGTATGACAGCAATGTGTCATGTGTGCACTTCACAGAATGCACTTACACACACCTAGATGGTACAGCCTCCTACATACCTCAGCCGTACAGTGGAGCCTACTGCTCCTAGGGTACACAACTGCACAGTATGTCACTGTGCTGACACTGTAGGCAACCGGAACTCAGTGCTAAGAATTGGTGTCTCTACACATAGAAAAGGTACAGTAAAAAATACCATATTATAATATTATGAGACCACTATCAAATACGTGGTCCACCATTGGCCAAAATATCATTATGTGGAGCACAAATGTAGTTATTTCATGTCATTTGTTAGCAAGGGGGTATGAAGATACAAGTATTTCTGAGAAAAGTAGCACTTATCTAGTCATTCATACCTTAGAGTGAATGAGCAGATCTGATTCTCTATTGGGAGAGAATGTGCAGCCTAAGCCAACCCCAGCTCACCAGGGCAGGGTGGGCCCACCAGTCTCTGGGACAGAAGCCACGGCCTTCGGTTCCTGGGTGACTATCCTACCATTTTTCCCTGTGGGATGATGCTTATAATTCACAATGAATGTTCCTGATTATCAGTAATTATTGTTTTTTCCATAATATTCTGTACTCTCACCTGCAGGGCAGAGCTACTGAACATATTATACTGCTTACCTATCCTCTTCCTCTCAACCCAAATAGAGAGCCTGTAGATGATTTCACAAGGTAGAGAAAGGGGCTGGGGGAGAAATGAACAGAATGTTTGTGAAGTGAGCTCTTGAATGCTTGTCAAAAAGCCTTTTCCTCTCAGCTATCCCAGAGGAACCCATTATCTCCTGGGGCCAAGGTGCCTGCAAGGGCTCTCAGCCAAACACAATTTGTATTCTAATCCCATTTGCTTTGGACATTTTCCCCAGGGCTTCACTGTCACTTTTAAATCTGGTTCTGAGAGCTCATCAGAGTCAGTCATCTGGACCCGACACCCTTCCTCCAGCCAATGCCACCCTTGGCCAAATCCTAGAAGATTTGGGAGGCTCTGCTCATGCCTCCTTGCTGCTGCAGCAGTCACTGCATTCCTGGGCCATTCCAGGAAGATCTGAGTGTGTTGGGAACCAGAAAGAGTTGCTGTTATGACTTTGACAGTCTCACAGCATCTGTCTCCACTGCCTGTCCCAGCATCCTTTCTTCACCTGTAGGAAAAGAGCCACGTTTGACACCTGTCTTTGCAGGTAGGGGTCTGAGAGCCATGGGAGGCACTTGGCAAGCACAGTGCTGTGTTTTGACCCTGCCATGGGACCCTGGAGAGGTGGTGGCAAGCATCCTGGAAGCCGTGCACATTGCCGTCAATGAAAGGCAAGGAAAAACTCCTTAAATTCTTCACTTGTCTTAAAACTTCTACTTCATTTCAAACCACAACACTAAAATTTGCAGCCAGCCCTTATCACCTAGCATCTCTTATTTTGAGAGCATTTCCTGCGTGCCAGGTACTAGGAGCCTTACGTGATGTGTTGTTTGCCATCCCTACTGTCGAGATGACAAAATTGCAGGTCCCAGAGGTAGTAAGTGACCAGGGAGGAGGAGACTCAGATCTATTATTATATGACAGATCTATTGTGACATAAACAAAGCTGCCATTCTTTCCCCTCCTCCTAACTGCTTTCCAAGGTCCCACCAGCAGAACAAGTGTTGTCTTTTTTTCAATTTGAAGTGTGAGGGAATTCATTGAACAATTGGCCAAAGAAGTTGGGCACCCTGAATTGGTAGTGTCACAGAAGAAGGCTGGGGAGTCAGAGACTGTGGCTTATCCACCACTTCTGCCACTCAGGACATATGAGGCTAGGCTGATATCTCAGTTTGGTGAAATGAGAATGGTACCACTTGATGAGCCATCAAAAGCACCTGCCATGGGGTGAGGGAGGTACTCAATAATTCTTACTTCCCTCTCTGGCCATCCTTCTTTATTTTGGGGACATTCTCTTCCAGTCTTTAAAAATATTATTAATACAGTGTTTGGGCCATTGTAGACATTCAATACCTAACTGCCAAAATGACAAATAACTATAAATGTACAAACATATTCAATTTATTTTCATTTGACTTGCTTGAGGACTTTTTTGAGATTTTCGTGACATGCTCAGAGGACTGAGAATGCAGAAAGAGGTGGGAAGTGATTTGTAAAACCAAGTATGGACAGCTCTAAGGATGCCTAGGAACCCCAAGACAACTTCCATTCATACCATGAATCCTACTGGATTTTGCACCTGAAAGAGAAGAGCAGGGATGAAAACTATCAGCTCGCTAAGAGCAGAGGACTTCTGTGCATTTTGCCCAGCACTGGGCCTGGCAATGCGCTTGTAGGAAGCCACTGTCTTAGGGGTGCACTGGGAATGCCCCTTGAATGTTCCCAATGTTCTCAAACTTCATCAGGAGAGCAGTGGGTTAATTCATGGTTCACAGATGTTCAACTGCATAACAGATGCAAAAAGCAACAGCTTTCTTAAATGAACTTTTTTGGGGAAGAAAAAATAACAGTAGTTAACTTTTTTGGAACACCAAACTAAATATAAATGTCTGTTTAAAAAAACAAAACAGAACTCTGCCCGAGGATATGCCGGAAGAGTCTTTAAAGCAGTGGGTTTCCATTTTCTTCCATTGGTTACATGAGACGAGTCGTTCCTTTGGGAGCCTTGATGTCGCCTGTATTGTCTGTTTGACATTAGATAGGGACACTGCCTTCTTCTTTCTTCCTCTTCACTCCCACCTTCTTGTCACTCAAGTTACTAAATCCTAAGTATTAGTATATTATCATTGAAATTTATCTAAATTTGCATTAATATGAAAAAATGTATTTTTTGTACTTTCTCTAAATTGAGAAAAAAGATGTGGCTGGTATTTGACTACACAGGTGAGTTTAAAACTTTTCGGCTTGGTAGCGAATGTTCCCATAGTTTAATCCCAAACTGTCTTGTTGGGTTTATTTTCTACCCTTCTGTAGAATGGCCTTTTGCTTCAGCAAAACTGGTTTCTTGGCCTCCTGAACCTGTGCTTCCACTGGCCATCTCCTTAAGAATCCTACCCATTTGCTAAGGTCACGGTTCAGGTTCTACTTCTTCCAGAAGAGATCACCATAACCACAATGACTTTGCCTTCCTCCAATCTAAATAGCTTGTTTTCTGTACCCATTACTTAGCCGCTTATCCAGAGTGATCTTTTGGTTTTCATTTTGTTCTTGGATTATACTGTTAATTGTTCAAGTGTTTGTCTTATCTTCTAGCAGACTTCTCTCTTGAAATCTTTGTCCCATGCTCCTTCCCACCAGTGCACAAAACTTAAAATTTTCCACATCAAAAGTCTATATTCATACTTCTTAATCCTCTATAGAGGCGCCATTTTTGACAGGTGAAGGGGGAGGGGCAGGATTGCCATGCGGTTTCTCTGAGATGTAGTGATCGATAGAACCAAATATGTAATGTTATGATTCAGACACTCCAAGTCTGAAGCCAAACCTAGTGATTTATTTTAACAGACATTTTATTTTGTAAGGCATTGTAGCTAAACAAATGCATAAAACATATTTTTAATCTTTAGAAACATTTATGCTTCAACTCAGGATATAGATGTACGCATTCATAACCAAAATGTAAGATAAAACATGACTATGACAATATGCTAACTGCCATTCGTTGGCTACATATTTTGCATGAATTACCTCCTTAGTCCTCCCAGTGTCCCTTTAAGGTGCATGATCTGCATTTCATAGCTGAGGTAACTTTGAGAGGATACATTGTCTGCCCAAGGTCAGCTAACAAGTAGAGGAACTGGGAGTTGAGCTTCTGCCTGATTCCAGAGCCCCAATTTAACCACCAAATATATCCCTTCTTGGCTATTCCACCATGAAGCCTATGATATTATAAAATATATGTGCTTATTGACGAGGACAATGTGAACTCCACAAAGGCAGGAGGTGTATTATCATAACCCCAGCTTCCAGCACAGTGCTTAGCACACAGCTAACACTCAGATACTCAGAAAGTTGGACAAATGAACTAAAACTCATCTACACACATAGTGATAGACAGAATAATGCCCATTCCACCACACCAAGATGTCCAAATTCTAATCCCTGGGGCCTGTGAGCTGTCTTATAAAAGTTCAATGACAAATGGAACATTGCTAATGTGAGTAAGTTAAAAATCTTGAGATAGGGAGATTACTCTAGATCGCTTGGGTATGCACAAGGTAAGGAGGAGGGTTATGGGGTCAGAGTCACTAGGAGGACCTGTGAACAGAAGCAGAGTTTGCAGTGATGTGAAGAAGGGGACAGAGGTCTAAGAATGCAGGCAGTCTGGAAGTTAGAAGAGGCAAGAAAACAGATTTTCTCTTGAAGGCTTCAGAAGGAATGAAGTTCTGCTGACACCTCGATGGTAAACTCCTGTTCTCCCGAACCATAAAAGAAAACATCTGTCTTGTTTGAAACCACCAGGTTTGTGGGGATTGGCACAGCAGCCACAGGTAATGAATACACATACCGTGCTCAGCCTAGTGTCCCAGCCTTTACTGAGTCTAGCCCCTCACCCTCATGTCACTGTCAAACTGCAGCCACTGCTCAGAGCTGCGACACCTGAGGCCAAGGGCCTTGATATCAAGGCCTGCCTTACCCTCTACTTCATTTCCATCATTCAATCAAATGACAGGTCCTGAATATCTCTCAGACCCAGCAGCCTCCACTCTTGTACCACCATCTAAGGTTACGTCACTGTAACCTCTCACTTAGGTTTCTGAAAGTGTGCTAACAGATGTCCCCCTCCTCTGTGTTCCTGGGGTCTGCCCTCTACTTGCGTCCACTTCAGCCACACAGCCGTTATCTCAGTTTCTCATACACCTCATGCTTACTCTTTCTTGCCTTGGACCTTTCTTCCCACATGATGCCATTCTGGACATTAATGCCTTGAGTGTTCCTCCTCCATTTCCAAAGATTCTGACCCTTCCTCATACTTAAGGTTTCAGCTGAAAGGCAGCATTCCAGAAAGCCTTCCACATCCAGTGAGGGTCTCCTGCTGTGTGGCCCCAGAGCACCCCACATTTCTCTTCTTACATCCATCATATTTTCTTTTTTTTTTTTTGAGACGGAGTCTCGCTCTGTCGCCCAGCCTGGAGTGCAGTGGCGCGATCTCAGCTCACTGCAAGCTCCGCCTCCCGGGTTCACGCCCTTCTCCTGCCTCAGCCTCCCGAGTAGCTGGGACTACAGGCGCCTACCACCTCGCCCGGCTAGTTTTTTGTATTTTTTAGTAGAGACGGGGTTTCGCCATGTTAGCCAGGATGGTCTCGATCTCCTGACCCCGTGATCCGCCCGTCTCGGCCTCCCAAAGTGCTGGGATTACAGGCTTGAGCCACCGCGCCCGGCCGTCCATCATATTTTCTTACAGTTCACTATTTCTTGCCCATTTTTTCTTGTTTGACTGAAAGCTTTATTTTGCTTGCCATTGTATCCTAGGGACAAGAACATTACCTGATGAGTAGTGGTGAAAAGAAAGAATAAATGAATAAGCGAGTGGATGTGGACTGACTGGAAGACAATGATTACAAAATGGCAAGGGCTTTGGGTGGTTGCATTTGAATACTTTAAATGTTGGAGTCTTGCTTTATGAATAATAGAGAACATTTTCAGGTGTTAAAGAATGTGGAGGACATAAGTTGATGACTGAGGAAAATGAAGTGACAGCTTATGTGCAGGATGGATTGGAGTTGGAGTTCCTCTTAGAAGGTGATCTATATTCCCAACATACAAATATGGAACTCTGCACCAAGATGTTGAAAGCATAAATGGGACCAGTGGATAGATATGAGCTCTGGGAAAAAAGAATTAATAGAACACAAAGATATGTTGAATGTGGAGATGTTGATGAAGATGCGGCCCAGGTCAATTGCCAACCATCACCCCGCTTTGTTGAAGATTTATTTCAATGTTTTGAGTCCTCTTGAATCTTTTCACATAATTTGCTTAATTTTAATAGTCAGCACTATATTTGATCATTTAATTTTTTTAAACTTTTTTTGGAGAGCCAAGGTCTAAACTACTTCTTGGCCCAATTACTCCGTCAGCTAAATTTGAAGTAGGTACTCAGTTGGGCACATTGCAGGTGTCGGTATAGCTGAATTGAATGGACATGCTTATTGAGAGAGCTGGAATGCGGCATAGACCTTGTCTTCCACTCTAGAGGCAGCATCTATAAGGCTTTATTTTAGAACTTAGTTAGTTAAAGGGTATTTTAATATTAATATTTGGTGGTGTGAGATGGAGCTCTTACATTGTTGGTAGGAGTATAAACAGGAAATCCTTCCAGGAGAGCAGTGTGTATCAAAAGCCCTTAAAATAATGTTGTTATTGTCTTTTTAAAATAACCATTTTTAACTGTGGTAAAATGTAAATAACAAAATGTACCATTTTAAGCATTTTTAAGTGTACACTTCAGTGGCATCAAGTACAAATCATGGTGCAACCACCTCAATAATCCATCTCCAAAACTTTTATTATCTTCCCAAACTGAAACTCTCTACCCATTAAACACTAATTTCCCAATTCCCTCTCTGACCATTCCCTGGCGGCTCTCCTTCCACTTTTTACCTCTTCATTTATTTTCTATTTTTTTTGGTTTTTGGTTTTTTAACTGTATATTCCAAACCTAGGTGGTTTTATTTTTTTATTATTTTTATTTTATTTTTATTTTTTTGAGCCTGGTGTCATGAAATCATACAGTGCTTGTCCTTTTGTGGCTGGCTTATTTTACTTGATAGTGCCTTAACGTTTTATCCAGGTGTGTCATAATTTTCTTCCTTTTTAGGGATGGACGATATCTGGCTGTGTGTACATATCACATTTTGTTTATCCATTTTTTCTTCAGTGGACATGGGTTGCTTCCAGCTTTTGGCTATTGGAATGAACGCTATTCTAAACATGGCCACAGAAATGTCTGTTCATTTTCTTGCTCTTAGTTCTTTCAGACATATACACAGAAGTGAAATTCCTGGACCACATGTCAATTTTATGCTTAATTTTTTGAGGAATCACCATAGTGTTTTCCACAGTGGATGCACCATTTTGCATTTTTACCAGCAATGCTACAAGGATTGCAATTTTTCTACATTCTCCCCTCCACTTGTTATTCTCTGATATTTTAATAATATCCATTTCAAAGGGCATGAAGAGGTATCCCATTGTGGTTTTGATTTGCATTTCTCCAATAATTAGCATGTTGAGCATCTTTTCACGTACTTATTGCCATTTGTACATCTTTGGAAAAATATCCATTAAAGTCCTTTGCACATTTTTAAATTGGATTTTTGGCTTTTATTGTAGAGATGTAGTAGTTCTTTATATATTCTGAATATTACCCATTATCAGATATATAATACGTAGTTTTTGTGTTTTTTTTTAAACTCCATAGATTGCAGTTTCAATCTGATGATACTGGTCTTTGATGCACAAATGTTTTTAATTTTGATGAAGTCCAATTTATCTACTGTTTTTGTTGTCTGTGTTTCATACCCAAAAAATTATTGCCAAATCCAATGTCATGAAAATTTTTCTTCATGTTTTCCTCCAAGATTTTTATAGTTTTAACTTTTACATTTAGGTCTTTGATCCATACTGTGTTGATTATCTTTTAATAATTTTTGACTTATTTTATTTGTTTGCAGCCATTACTGAATCTGGGAGAGTTCATTTTTGCATATGGCATAAAGTAAGGGTTGAATTTCATATTTTGCAGATGAATATCTAGTTTTCTCAAACTTTTTATTGAAAAGACTATTTTCTTCATTAAATTATCTTGGCACCTTGTTTGAAATTATTTGACAATATATTTTACGGTTTATATCTTGGCTCTTTATTCTGTTCTGTTGGTTTGTAAGTCTGTCATTATGTCTATTCCACAGTTTAGGCTACCGAAGCTTTATAGTAAGTTTTGATGTCAGGAAGTGTGAGACCTACACCTTTGTTTTTCTTCATCATGATTGTATTGACTATTGGGGTTTCTTGAGTTTTCGTATGACTTTTAGAATAAATTTTTCGATTCTTACAAAAATATCGCTGGGGTATGGTAGAGATTGTACTGAATCTTTAGATTGCTCTGGGTAGTGTTGACATCTTAACAACTTTAAAGCTTTCAATCCACGAACATGGATTTTCTTTCCATTTATTTCTATTTTCTTAAGATTTTTCAGGAAGATTTTGTAGTTTTCATTGTACAAGTTTTTTGCTTCCTTGGTTTCACTAATTTTACTCTTGATTTTACTGATTTTCTCTATTACCTTTAATAGTTACATTTATTCTTAAGTATTTTATGTTTTTGATGCTATTGCAAGTGGAATTGTTTTTTAATTTCCTTTTTGAATTGTTCAGTATTAGTATATAGAAGAGCAACCACCAATTTTTGCATGTTGATTTTGTGTGTTGTGACTTTGCTGAATTGATTTATTCTAACAGTGTTTTGTGTGTGGGTGCATATGTGTGATATTTAGAGTTTTTTACATATAAGATGGTGTCATCTACAACCAAAGATAATTTTACTTCTTCCATTAGAATTTCAGTGACTTTTATTTCCTTTTCTTCTCGAATTGCTCTGGCTTGTACTTCTAGTACTATTTTGAACACAAGTGGTGAAGGCAGGAATCCTCGTCTTGTTATTGAGCCTAAAAAAAGAAGTTCAGTTTTTCACCATTACGTATAATTTTAGCCATGGGTTTCTCATAGATGGCTCTTACTGAGTTAGATTTTTTTTCTAGTTTGTTGAGTGTTTTTATCATGAAATAATGCTAAATTTTGTCAGATGCTTTTTCTGACTCAAATGAAATGATCATGATTTTTTCCCTCCTTAATTCCATGAACTGTGATTTATTAGATTGACTGACTTTCTTATCAATGTATAAAACCACCTTTACATTTAAGGAATAAATCTCTTTTTGTCACAGTGTATAACCCTTTTAATATGCTGTTGAATCCTATTTGCTAGTATTTTCTGGAGAATTTTTGCATTAGTATTCATAAGGGATATAGTTCACTAGTTTTCTTTTCTTCTAGTATCTTTGTCTAACTTTGATACAGGATAATACTGGCTTCATAGACAGAGTTAGGAAGCATTCCTCCCTCTTCAATTTTTTTTGAAGAGTTTAAGGTGTTAATTCTTTAAGTGTTTGATATAATTCACCAGTGAAAGCATCTGTTCCTAGTTTTTTATTTGTTGTGAGTTTTTTGATTATCACTTCAATGTCCTTATTAGTTATAGGTCTATTCAAGTTTTTTATTTCTTCATGATTCAGTCCTGATAAAGTGTGTGTTTCTAGAAATTTGTTCATTTCATTTGGTAATCCAATTTCTTAGTGTACAATTGTTTATAGTACTTCTTATAATCTTTTTTATTTCTATCAAATTGACAATAATATTCCATGCTGATTTTTTGTCTTCTTGCTCCTTTTATTAGCCAACCCAGCCAAAAGTTTGTCAATGTTGCTAATGTTTTTGAAAAACCAACTCTTTATTTTACTGATTTTCTCTGTTGTCTTTTTAAATATTTTTATTTGTCTTTAATCTTTATTAATTCCTTCCTTCTGCTAGTTTTTGAGTTACTCTTTTTTCCTTGGTTTCCAAAGGTATAAAGTTAGGTTATTGATTTGAGACCTTTTGTCTTAATAAATGCAAGCTTTTACAGCCATAAATTTTCCTCTTAGCTCTGCTTTTGCTGCATCTCATAAGTTTTGGTATGTCAGGTATGTCATGTTTTTATTATTTTTTTCTCAAGATATTTTATAATTTTCCTTGTGATTTCTTTTTCAGTTGTTTAAAGGTATGTTGATGAACTTTAATATATTTGTGTATTTTCCAGTTTTCCTTCTGCTGTTAATTTCTTGTCATTCCATTGTGATGAGAACAGACAATTTGTATTATGTCAATTCTTTTTCAATTTATTAAGACTTTTTCTGTTGCCTAACACGAGTTATCATGAAGAGTGCTCCAAGTGCACTGGAGAAAATGTATATTCTGTTGTTGCAGGGTGAAGTGTTGTGCATATGTGTATCAGGTCCAGTTGGTTATAATGTTGCTCAATTTCTCTGTATTCACATTTGATCTTCTGTCTGGTTGTTCTATCCATTACTGAAAGTGAAACATTAAAGTTTCCTGCTATTTTAGAGTTATCTATTTCTCCCTCCAATTCTTTCATGTTTACATCTTATAGTTTGGAGCTCTGATGTTTGATGCATATATGCTTATAGTTGTTGGCAAATTAACCCTTTTATCATTACATAATCATGATTTGTCCTTATAACAGTTTTTAACTGTTATACATATTATTTAACAGATTATTTTATCTGTTAAACAGACTATTTTGTCTGTTATTAGTTGGTCATTTTTGTGCTGGTCTCTTTTGTTTTGGTTACTATTTGCATAGAATACCTTTTCCCATCTTTTCACTTTCAACTTATGGATGATATTAAATCTAATATGAGTCTTTTATGTATAGCATATGCTCGGATTCTTTCTTTCAATCAATTCTGTCAATCCATGTCTTTTGATTGGGGAGTTTAAGCCACTTACGTAAAGTAACTACTGATAAGGACAGTTTTTGACATTTTGTTGTTTTTTGCTGTATGTCTTAGAGCTTTTTGTGTCCCTCATTTTTTGCATTACTGTTTTCCATTTTGTTTACTTGATTTTTTATAGTAACACATTTTGAATTTCTTCTCGTTTCCTTTTGTGTATATTCGATAAATATTTTCTTTGTGGTTACTATGGGGATTGTATATAACACTGTAAAGTTATGACAATCTTTGTTAAATTGATGCCAATGTACTTTAGTCACATACAAAACTCTGCTTCTTTACAGCTCCTCCTCCCCAAACACTTTGTTGCCAAGGTCACAAATTACATCTTTATGCATTATGTTCCCATTAACATAGACTTATAATTCTTTTTGCTTTTGGCTTTTAACTAGCACATAACAATTAAAAGTGGAGTTACAGACCAAAATTTCTGTTAATGTATTTATGTTTGCTGGAGAATTTTATATATATATATATACACACACACACACACATATTTATACACATATATGTATATACACACACACATATATAAGTGTATATATATATTTTTTTCTCAAGATGGAGTCTTGCTCTGTTGCCCAGGCTGGAGTGCAATGGCACAATCTTGGCTCACTGCAACCTCCGCCTCCTGGGTTCAAGCAATTCTACTACCTCAGCTTCCCAAGTAGCTGGGATTACAGGTGCGTGTCACCACGCCCAGCTAATTTTTTGTGTTTTTAGTAGAGATGGGATTTCACCATGTTGGCCAGGCTGGTCTCGAACTCCTGACCTCATGATCCACCTGCCTAGGCCTTCCAAAGTGCTGGGATTACAGGCATGAGCCACCAGACCTGCTAAGAACTTTATATTTTGACAGAGTTTTGAGTGTTCTTTCTTTCAACTTAAAGGACATTCATTAGCATGTCTTCTGGAACAAGTCTATTGGTAATGAACTACGTCTGCTTTTAGTTATCTGTGAATGTCATAATTTGTTTCCTATTTTTGAATAACAGTTTTGCTATATAGAGAATTATAATACAGAGTGAGACCATATAAAATTATACATATATGAAATACAGAGTGAGACCATATATATATATATATATATATATATATATATATATATATATAGTGTCTTAAAGCATGTATATGCTTTAAGACAAATATAACATTAAAAAAATATAACAACATAAAAAAAATAAAAAGAGGCCATAAATATATGGTCTCACTCTGTTGCCCATACTGGAATGCAGTGGCATGATCATGGCTCACTGCAGCCTTGACCTCCCAGGCTCAAGTGATCCTCCCTCCTAAGTAGTTGGGACTACAGGCATGCACCACCATGCTCGGTTAATTTTTAAATTTTTAATTTTTTTTGCAGAAATGGAGTTTCACTATGTTGCTCAGGCTAGTCTTGAACTCCTGGCCTTGTGTGATCCTCAGCTTTGGCCTTCCAAAGTGCTGGAATTACAGTGATAAGCCACTACACCCAACCTAGAGTCTCGATTGATGCTTCAAGAAAAATTTTAGCACCTTAAATATATCATCTAATTTTCTCTGGCCTGTAAGTTTTTTTGCTGAGAAATCCACTTACAGTCTGTCCTGGATCACTTGTACATGACACGTCACTTTCCTTTAGCTCTGTTCAAGATTATCTTTGTCTGTGTCAACAGGTTGATAATAACGTGTCTTGGGGTGGGTCTCTTTGGGTTAATCCTACTTAGACTTCTCGTATTTGCGTGTCCATATTTATCTTCACACTTGTGAAACTTTTGTCCATTATTTCTTCAAATAACTTTGCTGCCCTTTTCTCTCTTTTCTCCTCCTGGGACTCCGATAGTACATATTTTGTCCACTTGATGCATCCTAAGTTAATTTTTTAATAGTTTTTCCTTTTGCTTTTCAGAATTGATGATTTCAAATGACCTGTCTCGAAGTTCAGTGATTTAATTTTTTTTTTTTTTTTGTCTGATTGGGACAGCCATGCTCCAGGATTTCTATTTGTTTCTTTTAATTTTTGTCTCTTTGTTGATATCATTTTGTTCGTATATCTTCTGATTTCCCTTAGTTCTTTGTCTACATTTTCCTTTAGCTTTTTGAGCATAGTAAGACAAATGTTTAAGAAGTCTTTGCCTGGTCAGTCTGATACCTATTTTTCTTCGGGGACGATTTCTGGAAATTATTTTGTTCCTTTTATTGGGCCTTTTTAAAAATGTCTTGTGATTGTTTATTGAAAATTGGGCATTGAAAACACGTCGACCTTCCCAATCTTGGCAGGCTGACATGGGGGAGTTTCACTAATTAGGGGGCCTTTCAGCCTCGGAATCAGCCTGAAGTGAGGCTTAAGATATTCTGAGGTCTTTTTAAGGCATATTTCCTGGTTGGGCCTGTGTGAGATTTAAAAATAAAATCTTCTCTCTCCCCACAAAAACAGCTGCTTTAAAATGTCCTAATTTGCCAAAGAGTCTCGCCCCCGTTTCTCCTTGGCAAATTAGACTGTTCTATCCTATTTCTCTGTTAAAAATCATTTGCCCCCAGATATCTATGGGTCTGTTGTCCCCCTTACCATTTTCCACACCACAGTACCTGCCACTGCCTCCCATGGTTTCCACCAGCCTGAGTTACAAACAACGTTTTCATTTTTTGTCTGACTCCAACTCAGACAGGACAGCAAACCGTCCTGTGGAAAGCCCACAGACAAGTTAGAACATTGCAAATATGTTGTACTCTTCTCCTCCCGGCTCCAGGGAGAAAACTAGGAATTAGGACATTTTCTCCCAACTATACCACAGTGTGGAAAGGGCGAGGTCGGGTGAGTGAAAACACCACAACATTTCCCACCATTTGACTGTGGCTTTTTTTCAGTGGGAATTCACGTGGTGGCTATAGATCTTTGATTAGTTTTCAGAGCTCATATAAAGTTATTTTAGTTCATCTACAGATAGTTTATTTAATGTTTCAATGGGGAAACAAGGGTGTAGCATTTCCCAGCCTTCCACCTTGCTGACTTTACTCCTGTTCATTACTTTTACATAGTACCTGGCAAAAGGGAGGCACTGATATTACGATTTTTTTTCTAATTATATGCATATTCCCAACATTTTCCTGAGGGTAATAAGAAGGATAAGCAACACTGGGAACAAACTGGAGAATTGTTTTAAATGACTGCACGAGAGGAGATGGGGTTTGTGACACCCCTTAAATTGCACTATGAACGTGACTACTTAAAATCTTTGGTAGGGCTTGATTTTTCTAACTGAGAACATTCATTAGATGGAAAAAGAACCCCCAAACTGCCTCTAGTATGTAACTCAGAAGTAGAATATGTAGGGATCATAAAATTAAAAATGGAGCTTATAAAAACTAGTTAACCTCTGAAAAGAAGGCTAGGTTTAAATAAAGAATAAAAGAACTAACACTAACCATCTTTGGTGTTTTCTGTTCTAAGAAGACTAATTGCATGTCCAGGGTAGTCTGGTAGCAATTTGAGACATTATGTTTTTTAAGATCCGCATTGTTTTAAATCTATGAAAAATCAGTAGTTAACTTTCCTCAACTCTTTGTGGGAGAAGAGTGATTTTCAGGTTGGTGAAGACAATGAACTTGGAGCTTCGATTAATGAGCTTTGGGTTTAGGGTTGTGTAAGCTAAGCCATAGAAAAACATATTGTGAGTGGTACAAACTTCCAAGGGTGAAAATCAATAATCCAGATGGGGAAAAAATGGTGAATCATACTTGTTTTCCCTATCTAAATAAGTGATGAGAAAACTGGGGTCTCTTAAAGGCCATTCTTTCTTTTTATCCAACTCTGGACCACTCTGTCTCTTTTTTATAGCATCAAGAAAGGAAATGTTGACAAGTGATACATCTTTTTCATCATGATGCATTTTTCTCAGCCAGTAAAGATATATGAATGTTTGACCTTATTCTTAAAGTCCTCCAAAGACATCGTGATATAGCTTCCCTCAAAAACTCTTTCATGACATTTATAACCAGAATACTAATAATTTGCTTTTTTCCCCTTTCTAGACTCTGTTTTTCTTTTATTCTATTCTCTGGAATTAAATTAATAATGGTTGATCAGCATCTTAAGACAAATTGTACAGATTAGAAAATACTTGAATTCTACCCCAGGCTTCTATTCTTCCAGCTAACTAGTTCCAAAACTCTTCACCCTTCCACAGCACAGAATCAATGCTCAATAAATATTGATCCTATTTTCCAATATTCTAAGCACTTCTGTCCCGGGGAAAAACTATAGATCATGCCTATGTTTAACTTTATTTATGTTGTTGCTAATCTATGACTTTGAACCCCTTCAGGGCAGAAATAAGTCTCACAAGCAGCAGCGAAGAATAGTAACAGACTGGTCTTTAATATCCTCCCATTGCTGGACCTATCATCTGGCTAACACTACATTTTTAGTAATTCAGATCTGAGACATAGTATCAACCAATAGGTTTATATGAATTTTTAGAACTCAGATTTCAGAACTCTCAGACAATTCGGCTCAAAACAAAAATGAAACTTGATTTCCACAGAACTTCATGACCCTAGAAACCAATGAGACTTAATTTGGTTCTTCTGGTATGAATTCCTACAATTCTAAGGAGAATCACCGACTATCAGGATTCCTGTTTTGGGAATGCGGTTGGATTAGATGGCCTCTAACCTTCCTTCCAAACCCAAGATTGCGGTTCTTCTGTGAAACTACAGCAGACAGAAATTCTATTTTTTTCCACCAGATTTCTGTGGGGATGCATTTCCTTTTTTCTACCTTCAAATATCTCATTAATATCATAACTTTAGCCATCCATGTGTTTGAGTTCACGTGTAGGCTCTGTCCCCGAACATTCATATTTATTTTGCTGTTCTTTCTTCTCCATATGTAAGATACATCCGCATGTTATTTGTGGACATATAAGACCCTTCTCTGTGCCAAAGCTTGTACCATGTGAGGATAGAGTGATCAGAAAAACATTTTAAGGATTCAGGGTTGCTGAGTGGAGCCCTGGACTAAAGAAAGAAGTTGTGGCTGAGCTGTGTTTCGGAAACTGGTGCACTCAGCATCAGCCCACAGATTTCCTTCCCGAGGGTAGCCAGGGCTGACAGCTCTGCACAGTGAAATTAAAAACAGTGAAATTTTAAAATACACATCAATTTTAATGCAATCTATATGTTTGGCTTGTCTTCATTTTTGGTATTTGTCAGAGGAGAAATAAGATATCCTTGTAGGAAAATTAAATAAATAAATTATACTCTATGAAAAAGAAAAGCAAAGCAATAAATTACAAATGCTTTTCTTTCTTCCGTCAGAGTTTAACATTCCAGCATCTGATCAAAAGTTCGAAAGTCCCTTTTCTATGATTACAGTACATTAGATAAATGGGTTTTTAAAATGCACATATTTATTTAGAACAGAACCTCATTCTGATTAAGTTTTCAATTCAGTTACCACCTACTTTATTTTTGATAGGCTTCATGGCAGAAGCTTTATTTTATTTAATTTATTTTTGATGCTTCAAACATTGCTGAAATCTTGTGTAATATGAATTGTTTTGATTTTCTTTTTCTTTTTTTTTTTTGTTTTGAGACGGAGTCTCGCTCTGTCGCCCAGGCTGGAGTGCAGTGGCCGGATCTCAGCTCACTGCAAGCTCCGCCTCCCGGGTTCCCGCCATTCTCCTGCCTCAGCCTCCCTAGTAGCTGGGACCACAGGCGCCGCCACCTCGCCCGGCTAGTTTTTTGTGTTTTTAGTAGAGAAGGGGTTTCGCCGTGTCAGCCAGGATGGTCTCGATCTCCTGACCTTGTGATCCGCCCGTCTCGGCCTCCCAAAGTGCTGGGATTACAGGCTTGAGCCACCGCGCCCGGCCTGTTTTGATTTGCAAATGCAATTCTGCTCAATCTAGAGAGGGAGAAACTGATATTTCTGTTTACTTTCAACCAGAGCATCCAGTCCACTGTGTCTCTAAGCCTTTGTATGTAGCACAATAAAAAGTTTTGGGTAGGTAAACCGGGATCTGGAGCTGAAACTATGTTTCATTAGCCCATAGAGAAGTTGCTGAAGATGGTATACAGTTGGTTAAGATTTCCTGGCTACTTTTAGTTCGGGTTTTTGACATGAGTAGTGGACCAATATGTTAGTCTTAACTTTTATACAAACTAATTTTGGGATGCTAAGCAAATTTCACCTAGATTTTTAGCAAAAGCTTTGGAGCTGATTTAGATCCAACCTCACATTTGACAGAGGAACACAAGAAGGTCCACTGTGGTTAAATGTGTCACTCAATGTCATGTAGAGATGTTTGTAGTAGAATTAAGATTTGTTTTTGTCTTTTTAATTTACTTTTATTTAAATTAAATAAAATATGAGATGAGGGTCTCACTATTTTGCCCAGGCTGGTCTTGAACTCCTGGGCTCAAGCAATCCTCCTACTTCAGCCCCCTGAAGTGCTGGAACTACAAGTGTGAGCCACTGCTCCTGGCCTTTTTTTGTTTGTGTAAATGTGCAATACTCTCTCCACTTTACCAGACTCTCTGCTATCATACTATATAAACCAATTGAACTCCAATATAATAGCACTGAAGTGACCAACTTTACATGATATTTTTAATTAAGAAAAAATAGATGCAGAACTACTTTAAAAGATATAAAATGAATTGTTAAAATGTTACCACTGTTTGTGCATTTTAATAGATTTTAAACTTTCTCTGTTGAGATTTTCTGGTTATTCATTTATTTCCCTTTCTATTCTTGAGCATAGTTATAATAACTACTATGAAAATACTCATCTACTGATTCCATCATCTGATTGTCTTGGGGTTGGTCTTCACTGATTACCTTTTCTCATAATTATGGGTCACATTTTCCTGTTTCTTGGTAGTCTGGTAATTTTGATTATATTCTGGACATTGGTATAAAACTTTGGATTCTGTTATGCTCTTCTGAATGTATTTATTTTTTTCTTTGGTTTTAGCAGACAATTAATGTGGCAATAATCAAAGTCTAACCTCTGTGTTCTCTGTGTGGGCAGCAGTGGAAATTATTGTTGAGTCCTTTTAGCCTTAGCTGGTTTACTTGTAGTCTTCCCTGCAGAGGAAGCATTCAGAGATCAGTCAGATATTTAAACCGATTTTTTTTTTTTTTAAGTTGGAGTTTTGCTCTTGTTGCCCAGGCTGGGCTGCAATGGCATGGTCTCAGCTCACTGCAACCTCCACCTCCTGGGTTCAAGCAATTCTCCTGCCTCAGCCTCCCAAGTAGCTGAGATTACAGGCACACGCCACCACACCCAGCTAATTTTCATATTTTTAGTAGAGACAGGGTTTCACCACGTTGGCCAGGCTGGTATCAAACTCCTGACCTCAAGTCACCTTGGCCTCCCAAAGCACGGGATTACAGGTGTGAGCCACCATACCTGGCCTAAATCAATTTTTAAATGCAGAATTTAGGGCTTTCCCTTTGTGGATATCTTTTTTCCTGGCACCTCTTTCCTCATTTTATAGCTGCCATGGTAACTTCAAACTCTGTCCTCTGTTTCCACAAGCCAGTGAGACTGCAGGAAATCTATTGAGTTTTAGTAATTCCACTTCATGCTCACTGGGGCTGCCTTCAGGCAAAAGTTCATGAAATATTGAAAATGTACCCAGCATCATCCCATTTCCTTCTTCTAAGTGTAAATTTCCCTCAGCATTTCCCTCCTTTTGTTTGTCTGCAGTACCTTCAGGTAGCAGTTTTTCTTTCCTTTAATTTTGTTGTGTGTATCCAGATTTTAGAGTTAGTATCTGTGCAAAGATTGATCGATTAGAAGCTACTCCTTCATTGCCAAAATAGAAAGCAGATTTTTTAAAATGGATTTCTCTCAGGAGGAAATTTTTACAATTATTTTTGAGTTCTAGTTTCCCTTTTCCCCCATTAGAGACACAAAATAAACACTCAATATAAACATGGGAGAAAATGTTATATAACATATGTTTTGATTACATAGATTGCAGATACATACAGGGTATGTTTAATGCATATATTTTATATATTTTATATATGCATTAATTATAGAGAACAGCATATTGATGTTACATACTTTTCAGAATATACACTATCTATTCAGTACTTCATTTTGTGATGAGGGCTGGCATACCAGACCTTTGATCTGAATGTTTTTTGCCACTGTCTGTGGAACCTTCCAATATCACATTGAGTTATCCAGGACAATGACGTCGCTCCAATATAACCACCACCTCTTTTCTTTGCCTGTGGTGTCTTCACTTCTCCTAAACGTTGTGTTCTCTCTTTCCTTTTACTTGTGGAAGTCACAGGGTACACAAGAATTGTGACCCACTCAGGCTAGTCTTCAGAGTTAGCAGAACATTTCTTTCTCTCTCTCGCTTGCTTGCTCTTTTTTTTTTTTTTTTAATCCCCTTTTGTTTTCCTATTTTTTTTTTAGGCAGTCCCATTTTTTCTCAGAGATGTGATGCTATTCCCACTGAGTATTCCAAGATTTTTCCTGCCCAGTCTCCATAGTACATCCCGGAATTAAATTGGAAAGGTTGATTATAGCTTTTTTGCCCAGTGAGTCAATGTCAAAGCGAGAAATCTTAAAAAAAAAAAAAAAAAATGGATTTGTACTGGTGTGTCATTGATTGCTGGCGAGAAGATCAACAAGTTTTTCAGTCACTCTAGTCTCTGGTTGTAGTATTTGGAGATACCTGAGAATAACTATTCTGAGAAAGTCACAATGATTTTGACTATACCTAAAAGTAAACCTAAATTAAAGAACTTAATCAATAGGTGTTTATTATCTCTCATCACTATATGTCCGGAGTAAGGAAACGGCAGAGTTGGTTAATTCACTATCATAATGATGTGAAGACTTTGTATGAGCTTCTCAGCAATTCTTCTGGCTTTTGTTCTTATGGTCACAAGGTAACTGCATCAACTCTTAGCATAAGACAACCGCCAGAGGCAGGAAAGTATAAGAAATGTGCCTGTGCTTATTTTTCATCAAATAGGAACACATTTTCCCTGGATTTCCCCATAAACAGCCTTTATAGCCTCACTGGCTAGAAGGGGGTCCCATGCTTTCTGAAAAACAATTCATGACAAAGAAGAATGGGATTACCATGATTAGCCTAGACCAGGTGTTGAATAGTGGTTGAATTGTGGCCCCCCTACAAAATGTAGGTTTACCTGGAGCCTCAGAATGTGAGACATTATTTAGAAATAGCAACTCTGCAGATGTAATTAGTTAAGGATCTTGATATAAAATCATCTAGGATTTATAGCAAACCCCATTTCCAATGACAAGTGTTCTTATAGGATGAGGAGAGGACACCGAGAGGAAGGTCATGTGAAGATGAAGATAGAGACTGGAGTGATGCCGCTACAAGCCAAGGAATGTCAGGAGCCACCAGAACCTGAGGGAGGCAAGGAATAATTCTCTGGAGCCTTCAGAACTTTGATTTCAGACTTCTGGAGACCAGAAATTTGGGGAACAAATGTTTGTTCTATTAAGCCTCCTAATCTGTGGCGATTTGTCACAGCAACCCTAGGAAAGCACACTATGCAAGAGTTTGGCAAACTAAGGCCCACAGTCAAAGCCTGCTGTTGTTACCTGTTGATATAAATCCAGTTTTATTAAAACACAGTCACACCCATTCATTTACACATTGCCTTCAGCTGCTTTCCAAGACGATGGTAGAGTTCAGTAGTTGTTACAGAGACTTTATGTCCAGCAAAACTTAAAATACTTACTCTCTGTCCTTTTGCAGAAAAAAGCTTGGGGATCTTTGGCCCAGAGTAATAGTGGTTCAGCTGCTAGTGCTACAGAGAGGTACATCTTCTATGATCATGTCATTTCTCAACACCTGAACATGTTATGCCCAGACCGTTTATTCCCCGAAGAAGACCACCAGAGTCCAGAGTCAAAGCTAAGCAGCAAGGATCTTTATTACAGGTTCGAACCTGGAACTCTCCCTCGCTCGTGAAACGAGACGGGCAGGAGAGCTCCCCCACTGAGCTCCGAGCAGTGTTATATAGTCTAAGAAAAGTGGGCATAGAGTTATTATACAAATCAGATATATGATTGGCTAGTGTTTGAACAAGGCGATTTGGCTAACTGTGATTGGTTCCCACCATTTCTGATATTTTGGTTCAAACTTTGAGGCGGGAGAGCAGGTTTATGGCAGCAAGAGTTTATCTTACTTAAACACGTCTTGTGACCTTGCCTCAGAACTTACAAAATCTCTGGTATGTGCAAAACAAAATCTCTGGTACGTGCAGAAAACCAGGTACTCACAGAACTTACGAAATCTCTGGTATGTGCAAAGATTAGAGAGCAGAACAAGGGTGTAGCGGGTGGGGGGCGGGTACACATCTATCTTTGTGTCCTTTCAAACAAAGGGAAGTTCTTTTAGCAAAGAGGACAGGGAAATTTTTTACAGATAGGAAACCAAAATAATCATGAACATGTGAAGACTAAACATGGATTGTGCTTAATAATAAACTAATACTTGTTAATTATCCAAACTTGTAGTTTTAATCTAGAAAATTCACCAAATTTATAGGCTCTCAGGCGGCTTTTGTTATTATGTATTATTATTTGTCTGTGTGTGTTAATAGATTACAAATTTGGCAGTAGTGATAAACCACAATATTCATTGTGATCATGTTGATCTTGTGAATTATGTATACAAAATATATGGTACAAACTTTCCTTTTTGTATTCCTGGATCTCTAGATGATGATATCCAAGACTTGGGGTTAAAAACGCTAGACATTTCTGGACCGGGTGAGGTGGCTCATGCCTGTAATTCCAACACTTTGGGACGCTGAGGCGGGCGGATCACCTGAGGTCTGGAGTTCAAGACCAGCCTGGCCAACATGGTGAAATCCCATCTGTACTAAAAATACAATAATTAGCCAGGCCTAGTGGTGCACCTGTAATCCCAGCTACTTGGGAGGCTGAGGTAGGAGTATCACCTGAACCCGGGAGGTGGAGGATGCAGTGAGTCGAGATTGTGCCCTTGCACTCCATCTTGGGAGTGAGACTCTGTCTCAAAACCAAAAAAACAAAAAACACTAGATATTTCTACAGGAATAAAGAGTGGCACTGGGGCAAGGTTAGACATGTAGCTCATGGAATAGAATTGAATGTTCAGGTAAAAAATACCCAACATGTTATTTATGGTTAATTGAATTTTGACAAGGGTGCCAAGGTAATTTCGTGGGTAAAGGATAATGTTTTCAATGAATGATAATGGCACAACTGAATATCCACTTGTAAAATGATTAATTTTAAACACTGTCTTATATCATACACTAAAAACAATTAGAAATAGATTGTAGATTTCAATGTAAGTTAAAACTATAAAACGTCTAGAATACAACATAAAAGAAAATCTTTGTGATCCTCGGTTATGCAAAGAGTTCTTAGAAATGATAAAAAAAAAAAGCATGATTCACAAAGGGAAAAATAGTACATTGTACTTTTTCAAAATTTAGAACTTTCAGGCTTCTAAAGACACCACTAAGAAAATGAAAAGCTAGCCACAGGCTGAGCGCCAGTATTTTAAATTACATAGCTAATAAAACACTTATACATAGAATATATAAAAATACTTATAACTCAACAGTAAGACAAAGAACTCAACTTAAAAATAAGCAAAAGATGTCCATTCTACCGAAAAGATACTTGGATTGTATGTTCCTCACCATACTGTTCACAATAGCAGAGACATGAAGTCAACCTAAGAGCCCCTCCGTGGTGGATTGGGTAAATAAAATGTGGTAGATATACTCCACGGAATACTATGCAGCTATGAAAAAGAATGAAATAATGTTCTTTGCAGCAACATGGATGCAGCTGGAAGCCATTAACCTAAGTGAGTCAGTGCAGGAACAGAAAGCTAAATATTACATGTTCTCACTTATAAGTGGGAGCTAGACATTAGGTACTCAGGGACATAAAGATGGCAACAATAGACAATGGGAAGTTATGGGGGGAGAAGGGAGAGAAGGAGGCCAGGGCTGAAAATGAACCATTGGGTACTGTGATCAGTACCTGGGTGATGGATCATTCATACCTCAAACCTCAGCATCATGCAATATACCAGGCAGCAAGCCCTGTGCATGTACTGCCTGAATCTAAAATAAAACTTGAAATTATTAAAAACAGAAGACCAAGGGACTTAAATAGGTATTTCTTCAAAGAACATATTCGAATGGCTAAGAAGCACATGTAAAGATGCTTAACATTATTATATATTAGGGAAATGCAGATTAAAACCACATTGAGATGCATTTTCAATTAAAAAAAAAAGACAATAACAAGAGCTGACAAGGATATGAGGAGCATGGAACTCTCAGACATTGCTATGGGAATGCAAAATGGTATGGGTACTTTAAAAATGAGTTTGGCAGTTTAATAAAACATACACTTAATCTATGGCACAGCAATTCTACTCCTAGGTATCTAAGAGACGTGAGAAGATATGTCTGTAAAGAGACTTATATGCAAAAGCTCGTATCAAAATTACTCATACTAAATAATTGGAAACAGTGCAAATGTTCATCATCTGGTGAATGAGTGAAGAAAATGTAGTAATCTATGCAATGTAATATTCAACAATACAAAGAAGCTACTGAAACATGCTTAAGCATGAATGAATCTTGAAAAATGTATGCTGTATAAAAAAGCCAGACACAAATGACAAAATGTTGTGTGATTCTACTTTTACGAAATGTCCAGAAAAGGCAAATCTATAGAGAAAAAGTAGCTTATGGTTGCCTGGGACTGCAGGATGAAAATGGAGAGTAACAACACACAAGAATGAGGAATCATTTTTAGATTTTGGAAAGGGTTCTAAAACTGGATTGTGGTAGTTGCACAAGTCTGTAATTTACTAAAGATCATTAGCAGCTGGGCCTGGTGGTGCACCTATAGTCCCAGCCACTTGGGAGGCCAAGGTGGGAGGATCCCTTGAGCCCAGCAGTTAGAAATTGCAATGAGCTCTGACTACACCACCACACTACAGCCCAAGCAGCAGAGCAAGACCCTGTCTCTAAAAAGAATAAAATAAAATAAACTAGTTATATTACAGTGGGTAGGTTTATGGTATGTAAGTTATACCTCAACATGACTATTCAAAAATATATAGTAAGGGAATTTTTTAAAACTGCAAATACCTAACTTTTGTCCAACAGAAAACACGGATGCAAACTACAAAGGATATCACATGTATCCATTGCTATTTCAACTACAAAACTGATTACCAAAAGGCTAAAGGAGTTCTGTTCTTGTCAGAGAGATGCTTAAATCTCATCACCACTGTGTAGTTCAGAGTGAATGTCTGAGCTTCCTGGTCTCCTACAGACCCAGTAAGCAGAATAAAAAGATGAGACTCTTATTAGCAGAATGAGCAGAATATACTTTTAAAGTTTTGCTCTATTTCTTTTATCTTTATACTATCCCAGTGAGGTGGGTGGAACAGATCTTTTTGACCCCCTTTTAGATCATAAAATCACAGACACATCACTAAGGGACAGTCACATCTGACTTTTTAAACAGTCTTGGCAGCCCCCGTCCCTTCTCTCCTCAGCCCCGTCTTCTCATCCTCCCAATCAACTTTATATCTCCCACCAACACTGCATGTAAATTCCTGCTTGTTTCTCACTTTTCCTTTTCTCCTCAGAGGAAGAATAGTAAGGCTATAATCCTCGAACCAATCTTTGCTTAAAATCTGCTCTGGAGTGCATAGAAAGCTAGTTCAAGGACAACTTAGCCAGTGGGGAAATTACATTTTCTGCAATTTATGTTATTATTTTGTGAGTTTCTCTCCTTTTCCCAAGTTGGATCCAACTGCAGTTAAATTTTACCACATTCTCCAGATGATGAGTGATGATAGAATCCAGTTGCAAGGTGTAGAAACAGCAACAACAGCAGCAGCATTTGCTAACTGTTGGGTAAATGCTAGACGGTCCAGGAAACAGTTTGCCTGGATTATCTCCTTTCCTCCCCACTCCAGTCTATGAGGTAGGTGCCATTATTACCTGCACTTACAGATGAGAAAATTGGTCTGGGATTATGTTTAGCCAAAAAGTGGCAGAGAGCAGGTCCGCCTGAGTTTAAGCTTATGGCATAAGCTCATGTCGACAGCCCCTTTACACAAAACTGACTTCTTGTCATTTAACCCAAACCCGTGTGGAGAGAGGAAATTGGTCTGTGGTCTCTTGGTGACCTTTCATACCTGAAACTGTGTAGATGGGGTATGGTCTCCATCCACCATCCAGGATCACCATGGACACAGCTGCATGCAAAACAAACAAACAAAAACTCAAAGTTAGAAAAAAGAAAAAGGAAAACGACATGGTTTTTCAATATCATGATGAAGTGTTCTTAGGCAACTTGAGGTTTATCTATTTCTCTAGGGATGCAATTGTTTCACTTAGTATTTATTATTGATTAGGATATTTTGTTACCCTGTAAGTGTAAATATCAACTTTTATATGACTAATATCAACATAAATTATTCTTGTCCAAAGCGAGAAAAGATAACCCTAGAAATTAGTTTTTCGTTCTGTAGGACATTAACCAGTTTTATATTTGATTTAGCAACCTTCTTCTAACATTTTTTCAGACCTATATATATAACTAACTCAGTCTCTCAAATCGTCTTTGAACTAGTTTTACTCTTCTTTCGGTTCTTTCATTAATAAGTTAAATATATCTTTGACATGGGCTCACTTAATATTTGTATAAAAGACATGTTTAACATTTTGAAAATTATACTCTAATAGCTTTAAGCTTGTTGAGAGTAGGAGACTAACTTTTTTTTTCTGTGTCACCAAATGGCTACCTTGTTTCTCTCAGAACATTAAGCAGTTCATTCTCTACATCCTCCTCTGCTTGAACATGCTTAGAGCTAGTAGGAAGAAGGCTGCAGCCTACTTTTCTGCTCCTCGCTGCTGCTTCTACTTGAGGTATGGGGAAGCATTTAGAAAAGGCCGTGTCTCCCGTGTTCTCAGAGGTTTCCAGTGCAAATAGAGGGGAAAGCCAGTATCTCATGCTGTAATCCTTCTGATCTTCCGAGTCTCAGGCTCAATAACAGCATATTAATAAGACACCCAAGGCGCCCTTTCTATTTAGTTTTTTTTTTTTTTTTTGTAGAGACAGAGTCTATGTTGCCCAGATTGGTCTTGAACTCTTGGCCTCAAGCGACTCTCCCACCTTTGCCTCCCAAAATGCTGGGATTACAGGTGTGAGCCAAGGTACCCTGTCCCCAAAGCCCTGTTTCTAAACGTAGGGTGTGTGCTGTGGATGTCAACACTGACTTTTATACAGGTAGCTCAACAGCTAGGACACAGACTCAGCCACCTCGAATTCCTCCTTCTGACAAAAGAAGCTCTGCACACACAACACTTAACATACTTCAGAGCTAAATGATCCCGTTTCAAAATATTGGTGCCTGGAGGAAATAATAGGTGTTAACTGCAGCAATGAAGGGGTGAAGTAACCTGGTTACTAATGTACAATGGGGCCTATTATTTTCAGCCAGGATGAAGTGTTGTGAGTCTGATTAACTGTAATGAGCAATGCTGTGCATGTTTCAACAAGGAAAAAGAGAATAGGAGCCTGAAGTTATTTCTGCCAAAGCTATCTCTGCATCTGTTAGTGGAATCACTTCAGGATCAGCCTTGTGTTAAGGATGCAGCTTGATGTTGGTAAAATGAGAAGGAATCTGAAAGCTCCAGGCTGAATCGCCAACAGATCTCAGTGAAATGACTTGGCATGATACATAAAAAACACCCAGTGTGGAACCTAGCACTTTCCTAAAACAGAAAGGTGCTGTGAAGCTTTTGTATAAAAGATGGGTTGGGGCTCTTTAAGCACCCTGAATCTTTAGAGTGGTTGATCACATTTATTTCCCAGATGGGTGTCCTGCACGTCCGTGTGAAGAGACCACCAAACAGGCTTTGTGTGAGCAATAAAGCTTTTTTTTTTTTTTTTTTTTTGAGACGGAGTCTCGCTCTGTCCCCCAGACTGGAGTGCAGTGGCCGGATCTCAGCTCACTGCAAGCTCCGCCTCCCGGGTTTACGCCATTCTCCTGCCTCAGCCTCCCGAGTAGCTGGGACCACAGGCGCCGCCACCTCGCCCGGCTAGTTTTTTGTATTTTTTTAGTAGAGACGGGGTTTCACCGGGTTATCCAGGATGGTCTCGATCTCCTGACCTCGTGATCCGCCCGTCTCGGCCTCCCAAAGTGCTGGGATTACAGGCTTGAGCCACCGCGCCCGGCGCAATAAAGCTTTTAAATCACCTGGGTGCAGGCGGGCTGAGTCCGAAAACAGAGTCAGTGAAGGGAAATAAGGGTGGGGCCGTTTTATAGGATTTGGGTAGGTAAAGGAAAATTACAGTCAAAGGGGGGTGGTTCTCTGGCGGGCAGGAGTGGGGGTCACAAGGTGCTCAGTGGGGGAGCTTTTTGAGCCAGGATGAGCCAGGAAAAGGAATTTCAAAGATCATATCATCGCTTAAGGCAAGGACCGGCCATTTTCACTTCTTTTGTGGTGGAATGTCATCGGTTAAGGCGGGGCAGGGCATTTGCACTTCTTTTGTGATTGATTCTTCAGTTACTTCAGGCCATCTGGGCATATGCGTACAAGTCACAGGGGATGTGATGGCTTGGCTTGGGCTCAGAGGCCTGATAATGGGCATCCCTGCCATGACCCTGCATTGCTGTGATGGTATGCAACTATTGCAATAATGTGCTGTCTAATGTTCTTGTTTAAATTGTGTTTTCTGTGGGTTCAGTTTTCATTTCATCACTTTTATTTTTTATCTTTTATTATTGTTTTCATTTCACAAATATTACATGAATATCTTCTTGTAAAAGACTCAGAGAATAGCTATTGCTATTAAGTATCATGTTTAAGGCCATAGTTTCCCATTCTCTGCTTTCCAACCAAACACACTTCTATTCCTTTGTCAAGCAGGAACCACTGGTAATAGTGAAAACAGCTTGCTGTGTGTCTTCCTAGTCTCTTCTAAATGATTACACATAAACTCAAGCTTTTTTCTTCTTACCTTCTTCCCTCAGAAAAAAAAGACATGCACACACGCGCGCACACACACACACACACACACACACACACAGGTTTAAATATGTTTGCTTTTGCAATATTTTTTCAGGGAACAGTTGGTCACCATGTTTTGCAACTGTTCCGTATCAATTCATATTAGTTTAGTAAGAATGGACCTACTTCCTTTTTATTAAAGATTGAATGCTGTTTTATTGCGTGGGTTTTCCCCAAATTGTTTCACTAGAAGCCTATTTACTGATATGTATGTTGATTCTGAGATTCCACTCTTGCAAATAATGGTGCCATAAGCATTCTTTTGTAAATACCTTTTGCATGTGTTAACTGTTTCTTAATGGTTATTTTCCTGGAAGCGGAATTCTTGGGTCAAGTAGTGTGCTTTAAACGGTTTTTAAAGAGTCCACCATATTGCACTAAAAAGATTATCAATTTATAATGCCTCCAAGAATATCTGAGAATAAAAAGTTTTTCTCACCCTTACTAACACTGAATATTAGCGACCTTTTTAAAAGTCTTGTGCCAATTTGATAACTGAAAAAACAAAAACAATGAGAGCATGACAGGGTAGTGAACTGGTTTAGGACCTAGTCAAATTCAGTTTAAACCCAAGCTCCACTGCAACTAGCTGAGTATCTGTGGGCAAGTTATTTTGGTTCTCCAGACAACCTCTCCTTTCTTTGCAGTTGGAAAACTACTCACTATAAAGCTTGGTTGTAAAGCTTCAAAATTAGCACAAGTAAACCCTAAAACAGTGGCTGGCCAGGAGCAAGCACTCAATAAACCTGAGGGATTATTATTAGTATTTTATTGATTTTAGTAGAGCTACATACATTTTTATGTATTTATTGAACACTTGAAATTTGTATTTGAATTACATTTTAACATAATTTGTGCTCTGGTGAGTTCTTTAACAATTAAAAAAATAATTTGGGAGTTCTTTATACACATATATATGATATAGAACTTTTATTTGTATGTTGAAAATATCTTTCAAAGACATTTGCGTGTTTTTTAACGTTGCCTATACATTTTTATTTTTAAGTTATGGAAGTTTAAAATTCTTCTCTCATCAAATCTGTCCACTTTCTCCACTGTGACTTATTCTTTCAAAGTCTACTTAGGAAAACTTCCCCAAACAAGACTTTTAAAACAAACAAACAAACAAAAACACAACAATAATCATAAAGGGCTGTTTATTATTATTTAACTCTAATCCTTTTGAAATTGTAAAATGTATAGTTTGCATATAGTGTGAGATAGAAGATCTATGTAGTTTAGTTTTCTATGAAACAATTGTATAAATAGTATATCCTGTCTATATTTACTTGAAAATTACATCCTATACCTTAACAAAAATAAATACCCATGAATCCATGGATCTATTTCTTAATTCTTAAGTTCTATTCCATGTATTTCCTTTTCGTATCAATAGTCCAATTGTTTTTATTACAATAGTTTTTTTTTTTTTCATGTGATAGTAAAACTGATAGAGCAATTGCCTACCATTTTTTTCTTTTTCAAAATTTTCATGTCATTCTTGGGCTTTTTTTCCTTCTCCAAATGCACTTTACTCTGTGTGTGTTTGTAACAGAAAGAGAGGCATAGATCTGGATTTATTTTTAATTACAAATTCTAGTTTATAATTTGTGCTAACACATAATAATTGACTTTTATGGATGAGAATGTGTCTGTCACCTTACAGAACTTTCTTATTTTAACAGTTTCTTATTCTAATAATTTATCTGTAAAACCCTCAAATTCTTTTACATGTAGGCAATCATACCGCAGAAAATTACGACAATTTTCTGTTTCTTTGTGATATTTATATTATTTATATATTGACTTTGACATTTTTATTGGCTAAGCCTGTAGTGTAATGTAGAAAGTGGTCTTTGTTTTCTCTTGCTCCAAGATCTAATAGAAATCATATATATATACACACACACACACACACACACATATATATACACACACATAATTGCTGTAGGTTTCTGTGTGTTTTTTTTTCCCCCTGAGAGGGAGTTTCACTCCTGTTGCCAGGCTGGAGTGCAATGGTATGATCTTGGCTCATTGCAACCTCCACCTCCCAGGTTCAAGAGATTTTCCTGCCTCAGCTTCCCAATTAGCTGGGATTATAGGCACCTGCCACCATGCCCAGCTAATTTTTGCATTTGTAGTAGAGACAAGGTTTCACCCTGTTGGTCAGGCTGGTCTCGAACTCCTGACCTCAGTTGATCCACCCACCTTGGCCTTCCAAAGCGCTGGGATTACAGGCGTGAGCCACCACACCTGGCCAAATGTTGACAATATTTCTTTATTTTTATTTATTTATTATTATTATTATTATTTGAGATGGAGTTTTGCTCTTGTTGCCCAGGCTGGAGTTCAATGGCACGATCTTGGCTCGCTGCAACCTGCACCTCCTGGGTTCAAGCAATTCTTCTGCCTCAGCCTCCCAAGTAGCTGGGATTACAGGCATGCATCACCATGCCTGGCTAGTTTTTGTATTTTTCGTAGAGATGGGGTTTCGCCGTGTTAGTCAGGCTGGTCTCGAACTCCTGACCTCAGTTAATCCACCCGCCTTGGCCTCCCAAAGCTGGGATTACAGGTGTGAGCCACCACGCCCTGCCTGGATTCTGCTTAAAGCTTTTATAAAATTAAAGACATTCCATCTATTTCTAGCTGGCCAAAAATTTGTTGGTTTACTCAGGAATAGTCATTAAATTTTATCAAATGCTTTTCAACTTTTATTAAGATTATTACATTGGATTTCTCTTTTAATCTATTATCATATCTAGTTACAGTAATGGCGTTCCTGATGTGAAGCCATTTTGGTATTCCTGAATTAAATGTGTCATGATATATTCTTTTAATTCGTAGCTGGATTTGACGTGCTCATTTTATTTAGGAATCTTAGAGAAAGAATGTAAAGGTAAACTGAGGCTGGAGCCGAACCAGGAAGGAAGACAGGAAGGAAGACATGGCAAATGGCAGTGAGAATAGCCTTTTATTAGGGCTTGCAGGCGAGGTTCCTCCGCCCAAAGGCAGGAGATGAGGAAGTCGCGCTGAGGGAGGAGGGTAGGGGCTTCTTATAGCCTGAGAGGGAGGGAAGCTGGTTGTGCAAAGAGGGCCTGGGGGGTCTTGAAACCCAGGAGTTGAGGAAGGGTCACGAGGAAGGGGTCTTTGGAAACTGTCAACCGAAACTGCTGTTTAGGAACTTGTGGAATGCAGGTGAGCTGCAGGTCACGGGGGAGCGTGGCTGCCCAGCGGGAACCTCTGACGCGTGTAAGTCTGCGGGTGTGTACAAGGGTGAGGGGAGTCTAACAAAAGGCCTGCTAGGCAGCGTAACGCCGCCATGTTGGGTCTGGATTCCCGCCTAACAAAAAGTGCTCCTTTCGTTTCTTCTTTGTAGTTTGGTTTTGGTATAAGACTTAGGTTGGGCCCGGCGCGGTGCCTCCCGCCTGCAATCCCAGCACTTTGGGAGGCTGAGGTGGGCGGATCACGAGGTCAGGAGATGGAGACCATCTCGGTCAAGGCGGTAAAACCCCTCTCTACTAAAAATACAAAAAACTAGCCGGGCGAGGTGGCGGCGCCTGTAGTCCCAGCTCCTCGGGAGGCTGAGGCGGGAGAATGGCGGGAACCCGGGAGGCGGAGCTTGCAGTGAGCCCAGATCGCGCCACTGCACTCCAGCCTGGGCCACAGAGCAAGACTCCGTCTCAAAAAAAAAAGAAAAGAAAAGAAAAAAAAAAAAAAAAAAGAGTTAGGTTGGCCTCATAAACATTTCCTATTCCCTGCAACAGATGGAATTTTTCCTGTAAACTCGTCTAGGTGTGGCATGGTGGAGTTTTGTTTGTTCGTTTTTATTTTTGTTTGCTTGAGGTTGGCTTAAAAAAAAAAAAAATCTTTTACTTTCCGGACACCAACGGGGAGCCCAGTGCTTCAACTCAGTTGTGACACTATCTGGGGCTAGCATAGAACCTGCAGGTTAAGGGCTCAGTCCCACAAGACTGCCCCGCTTCAGGTGCCAATCACAAGACCCAGGTTTCCACCATACTTCTGACCAACCTGCCACAAATCGGGGTTCCTGCGACTCTTTTCTCAGGTTCCATAATTTGTTAGAAAGGCCCACAGACCTCAGGAAATTTATTTATTTATTATTAGCAGCTGATTGTACAGAATAGAACTCAGGAACAAGTAAATGGAAGGAGTTAGAAGAGCAAGGCATGGGGTGCGGTGTGTGGGGGCATGGAGCCTCCCTCCCTCTCCGGGTGCACCCCCTCCCAGCCCCTTGATGTGTTCACCCACCTGGAAGCACTCTGAACCTGTTAATACTTAAGGGCTTTCATGAAGGTTTCATTACATAGGCCTGATTTATTAAATCGTTGACCATTGGGGATCAACTTCATCTCCCGCTGTTTTCCCCTCCCCAGAGGTCAGGATGGGGGCTTAAAGTTGCAAGGGGCTTATGATGCTTTGGCCTTCCCGGCAAGCAGCCCCCTTCTGAAGTGACCTAGTGCCCTCAAAGAGTCACCTCACAAGAACCAAAGGCATAACTCATCACTCCTATCAGAAACTACAGGGAATAAGGTGCAAGGATCAAATATCTATTTCTTACTGCGTCATACCTAGTATTCATTTTTCCATCCTTTGTTATTCCCTCTGTGTCTTTTAATTTCAGGGGCCCTCTTGTACTCCACATGTAACTGCATTTTATTTTTCAGAGTTTAAAATGAACTTTTTTGTGTGATTGCCAATATACTTGAACTTTACTGGGTTTGTTTGTTTGTTTTTTCGTTATTTGTTTGGATCTTGCCTGTGGCTGAATTGATTTTATATTTTGTTCCATTATATTCCCTCCCTTGTGATTTGAAATTTATATATCTTTTTCTATTCTTCTAGTGGTTACACTTATATTTTTAACAATTTTAACAATTCTGTCGACAGCTATAATATCTATATCTTCCTCTTACATAAGAATAAAAAATTTAGTATTCTTACACTTCTCACCACTCTCTGGCAAACTCCATGGTTGAGAACATCTGGGATTTTAGTTCCAGATGGTTATTTTATACATTTTTAAAACCTCAAGCATCAACAGTTATTTAAACTTGACTATAACTTTTAGTGTTTTGTTTGATTACTACTCTTTCTTGTATCTTTTTACTTGGTTTTGTTTTTTATTTTATGGGATTTTCCTTATATATTTTTTTCCCTGAAGTATTTATGGATGGCAAAATTTCCAAGTCTTTGCAGGTTCAAAAATCTTCATTTTGTCCTCATACTTGAATGCAAGTTTGCCAGGGTATGGAGTATGGGTTTAAAATAACAATCTCGGATCATTTTCTGGTAGCATTTAGTTTTGCTGTTAAAAAATAAGATGTAAATTTAATCTCTATGTTATTGTAAGTAATCTGTTATTTTCTCTCTGGAAATTTTTTAAATGTTTCTTTATGTATGGTGTTCTGACATTTTACCATAATGTTGAAAGTTGTGAACCTTTTAAAACTCATTTTGGCATGAGGTAGATCCTTTCAATCTGAAGACCCATGTATTTATTCAGCTCTAAGTAAATTTCTTCAAATATTTTTAATCTTTTTTTCTGCTCATTTTTCTTTTTCAGACCCCCTCTATATCTCTTAATTTTCTGTTCATATTTTCTATTTTTCTTTCTTATTTATGATTTTTTAGAGAAACCCTTAGTTTGATCTTCTAGCTGTTACTCTTCATCTACAGCCATCCTGATGTTTTAATATTTAGACCATTATCACTTACCATTGTTTTACTTTGAAGATCATTCTTAATTTCAAGATATAGTTGTTTCTGTTTAAAGATTTAGCATTTTTCTAGAATAACTCTAAGGACGTTAATATAGCTTAAGGTCTTTGTCTCTTCTTTGCTCTAATGAATGCTGCTTTATTAAAAAGCGTGTTTTCCTTCAAATGGAGAATAAGATTTGATTATCTGTGTTTCCTTTTGTTTTTTTGCCAAACTTCCCTCTCCTCCTGGCCTGGGTCTGTTTACCTGCTGGTGTTCTGGTTCGTGTGGCAGTGGAAGGAGGCTCCTACTGTGTTGCTGGGTCTATCTCCCCCCATGGAGGGACCCATGGTCACCATTTGTGGTGCCTCTTTGGGCCAGTGCCCACACACAAACTGCTTTTCAGTGCTACAAATACCACAGGCTTGACTTGGTCAAGTGAAGGAGTGGGGTAGTGGTGGAGGGGCTACGTATGAGGGTTCTCCAGAGGGACAGAATGAATAGGATACATGTATACATGAAAGGGAGTTTATTAGGGAGAATTGGCTCACACGATTTTACACGAGGAAGTCCCACCAAGTTAGGCCATCTGCAAGCTGGGGGAGAAGCTGGTAGTGGCTCAGTCCAAATCTAAAGGCCTCAAAACAAGGGAAGCCGACAGTACAGCCCCCTGACTGGAGCCTAAGTCCTTAGGGCCCCAGGGAGGCCACTGGTGCAAGTTCCAGAGTCCAAAGGCTGAAGAGCCTGGAGTCCGATGTCCAAAGGCAGGAGGAGAGGAAACAAGAGTGCCCACCTGGGAAGAGAGTGAGCCAGAAGACGCGGCAAACTTCTCCTCCCCCTTCTTCCTCCTGCCCTGCTCCAGCGGCGCTGGCAGCTGACTAGAGAATGTTCACCCACATTGAGGGGGATCTTTCTGTTCCGGTTCACTGACTCAGATGTCAGTCTCCTCACAGACAGACCCAGAAACAATGCTTCACTAGCCATCTAGGCATTCTCCATCTAGTCAAGCTGACACCAAACATCAACCGCCACAGACTAGCAGCCTCAGAGACACCAGCATGTACCCATACTGCCCGCTATATTCCCTGTTAACCCCTGCTCACACTCCTTGGCTTTCTCATCCCACAAGCCCTCTCTTGCATGCATTTTGGACTCTTGTTTTATCTGTTGTCCCTTTTTGTCCCCACAACTTTGATACTATTTGCTTTCTATTGTTTAGACAATCATCAACATTTTTCATCCACTGGCACAGCTCTTACTTCTTTGTCAGTGCTCTTGTGAGCTGCACTCTGACCCCCAACGTGGGTTTCTTATCACTTCATGGGGTTTGAGATGGGCTAAAGGTAAACCCATGTGGCTCAGGCTTACTTTCTTAGTCAAGCCTTAGCTTCATCTGTTTAAGATAGTTTACATCTAAGGAACAGGGGCTTAGATTTTCTAACTCTTTGTGGGTAAAGGGTCTTTCATGTATCTCTCATTGACATTCACTGACTGACGCTGTCCCGGCTGAGTAGCAGTATGGCATATGAGACTGCATGCAATCTAGATCCTTCTCCTATGCAAGCAGGCCCAGTTGGTGTGCACTTTGAAAAATGCCTCATAATGTAAAAAGAGCCATGGGTAGAAGGTGATAAAGTGACTAAATTTTCCATTAGGCAAGGTGTGGGAAACTATTTCATAGATAAGGTGACTATTGAATGGTTTAATCAAGGATGACTCAAAGTTTGCAGTCAGAGAATTTGGGTGGATATCAGGAGTAAGAAGGCATTGCAAGGTTCACAGGCAAGAGGGGAGAGGTGAGCGAGGTTGCAGAGGTTTTGAAGTGCATGACATGCTTAACAAATATTAAGTGATCCATTCTGGTTATCCTGCATTTAAAGGGGAAGGGAGGAGTCGTTTGGCTGAGGTGTGAGAGGTCTCTGAAGGAAATGTGTACCAGGCCTTAATTGTCTTCTGTGGGATTTCTCTATGAAAGGACCTGCAATTTCCCAAGTGCACATGATGCTGAAACATTTACACTGCGGACTGCAACACATCTTGACTCCCCAGGAGGAGCCAAAAAGGTGATAGAAGGTGGAGGAAATAGCTTCTGCCTGCCATCTCATCTCAGCCTCTATTGATATTTTTTTTTTTTTTTTTTTTTTTTTTTTTTGAGACGGAGTCTGGCTCTGTCGCCCAGCCCAGGCTGGAGTGCAGTGGCGCGATCTCGGCTCACTGCAAGCTCCGCCTCCCGGGTTCACGCCATTCTCCTGCCTCAGCCTCCCGAGTAGCTGGGACTACAGGCGCCCACAACCGCGCCCGGCTAATTTTTTGTATTTTTAGTAGAGACGGGGTTTCACCGTGGTCTCGATCTCCTGACCTTGTGATCCGCCCGCCTCGGCCTCCCAAAGTGCTGGGATTACAGGCGTGAGCCACCGCGCCCGGCTCTATTGATATTATTGGGTTATTGATAATGGCTTCCGTCTGTGGCAGGCAGAACAAGCTCCACCCTTTTGTGTGTCTATTTCATGACAGCATTCAGCTTGGCTGACACATAACACGTTACAATCTGGGTCCTGATCATTAGGCAACATCATCAGTTAACAACAAATAAATGTTGGTTTACCGTCAGAGAAATAAGATGTCATATAAATTAGATAGGTGTGCTAAAAACTCAAACAATCATTAGGCTTAAATGAAAAGAAATGAAGCAGGCGCTTCTGTGGTTCATAAGTGTGATGGCTGGGCTCACACGCATGTGTGAGATGTGCCACCCTTGAACCTTCTTATGACGTCGGCACATTACCCATCTGATGTGAAAACAACAACAACAACAACAACAACAACAACAACAAAAATGAAGCCATGAGTGTGTATAAATGAACCAAAATAGAACAGCATTCCATCATACCTCTGAGTCCTAAGGACTGAAAGGTTTAGAGTTATGCAGTTATGCAGGGGTTTTCACATAAAGTATTACCCTTGCTCCTCAGAAGAACCATGCAAGTTCGGTTCTATTATTATCCTCACTTTACAGCTTGAAGAAACTGACAATTTTAGTAACTATTCAAGGTCACACAGCTAGTAAGCGGTGGAACTGGGCCATAAACCCATATTTCCCTAATTGTACGCTCTTTCGTTTTTGCAAGTAGTCCTTGATACATAGTACATCCTGGCACTCACAAATGTGAATGTGGAAACTTGAATGTGGGATGCTGGACTCTGAGATCACATTTGTGAGCTTGTCAGCCCAGAACCTCCAGATCCTGAGAAAATTTTAAGTGAAAGATGAGCGGAGTGAAACTGTTAACTCATGCAATATGTGGATTTTGACTAAAGTCACAATAGGGGAATTCTATCAATATAAAAGCCTTGGGATGAGGGGACCGATCGCAAAAGATGGCCACACAGTTCCTTACCTGTTGCCTCACTATATTCCATCTTTCATTTTGCCAAGTCAAAAATACACCAAATGGAGGAACCAAAACTTGACAGTCTTTTTGCATTCATTTATGTAACAATCAGCTCCTAGGTTTTTGTTATTATTTTTCTTCTTTTTTTTTTGAAAGTGACAATATAAGTAATGTAGTATTTTGTTGTTGTTCTTGTTGCAGTAGGTATGTTAGCATTTTTTTTTTTTTTTTAATTTGAGAATGAACAATTTACTGCTAGTTTTAAAACTCATCTACTATGCAATCCTCAACTGGGTATTTTGTGACTGCACTTTGTGCATGTGTTTGTATGTGGCTGCACGTAGAGGGTGTGTGTGAGAATGCACCTGTGTATTTTGGAAATCATTATTTATAGCTCTTAATTAGAAAATTTTAAAGGAACTATATAAGCTCAGTTCTTTGTTTTCAAATGTGAACAGCTGAAATTAGATCCCTCTTACACCTTTGCCAGAGAAAAACTGTGCGATATGCATAATGTGCTCTTGTCCCCTCTAGAGAGGTGGGGCTAGAGTGGAAATGGCTAATCCTCTTCACGGGGGATGAATTGGAAATTGAGTTTTGCAAACGAAGTCAGAGATAATTTCCCATCTTCATTATTTATGTAAATCAGTTACTGTATTTTAATTATCCACTGCTTGTATCGTCCACATAAAATGCCTTTCCTTTTATTTAAACTGCAAATAATTGCCAGTAGAATTATTCATTGGAAATTGGAATCCACTTTTTTGATCTCTGGAAAGACTATTAATAATGAATGAGGATGTTATTTATTTGTTACAATTCCACACATGGAAACTGAAGAGAGACTCTGTATACCTCACTTATCTCCTCTGACAACACCTAAGTAAACTCACCCCAGGAGAAATGCCAAAATGTGGAAAAGCAACGTAAAGATAAGAACAGCTTTCTTTTTTTTCTTCTTTCAACAAATGAAATGCCTACTCATTTCAACAAATGTGGGCCTACTACGGGAAAAGCACTGTTAGGTGAAGTCAGGGAGAAAGTTAAGCTAGACATGAATTTTACCTTTCAGGACATAATAAACATTCATAAAATCCTTGACATTTGCAAGCGATATACCCTGAGACCTTCACCAATTCCCATATTCATGAATCTTACTATAGCATATAATTTGCTACATAAAATGCAATAAAATATAACTGAAAAATATAAGTGACCCCTTTGGACCCTTAATGATTCTATAAATACAGAACTCAAGTAATTTATAAAGCTATTAAAATAAATCTCGCCATTAACATAAACTCTATACTAGGCCATCTCTCACTTGAACAATTTTTGCACTATCCAGAGAACTTGCTAAAATAGCTTCATAAATTGCTTTTTCCAGTTTCCGTACAGAATGTATGGTGGACCTTTCATGTCTGAACTACTACAGAATCTGAATCTTTGCTTTTAAATATTATTTTAAAAAAATATATATTATATTAAATAATATAATGTATATTATATTGAATATATATTAAATATATATGTGTGTGTGTATATATGTGTATATGTATACATAAAATTTTTTTTCTGGCCAAAGTCATCACTTGATTGGATCTACTTATTTTTCTCTTCTTTTATATTAGCAACGGTAGAAGCCAATTTTCTTATTAGGAACTTTTTTCCCCTTCCCATTGGAAGAACCAAAGTTTGACCACCTTTTTAGCGTATGTATGGGCTACGCAGATAAACTTGGTAATGGGTTCCCTGGGCCTTCCCAGCTACTCTTACAAACTATAGAAGTCACTTCTGAACTTCAGCCATGGAGTATCGAATGCAAATTTGGGTCTCACAAAAATTAAAATATAATATCCATGATGAAATCTGAAGCCTTTGTAAACAGTCAAAGCACTAACTTCTATAACTACAAATGAGCAAGGTCTGATATACTTAAATATTCACTACGAGGGAGAAAGTGACAGATACTCAAAGGAAAGATACAGGTAAACTTAGCTTCAGAAGCTGCAGGGGAGATTGAGGAAGACTACAGGCAGGAGGCAGCATTTTTCTGGACTTTGAGGATAGGTAAGACTCGGAAATGTGTCACAGACATAGACATCATAGCCATTTTGAGTAGAGGAAACAGAATGAGCAAAGGCGTGAGTGAGGAGGCCGGGAGCTTTCATGAGCAAAGTGAATAGTGTAATCCCATCTAACTATAAAGGTAATTTCTCCTCAGTGTAAAAATACAAAAACATGCTTTCCTCTTTCTGGAAATATGGTAAGGTGAGGCATACACAGAAATAATCCCAGTGTATTTAGAAATACTGTGAAAAATATATTTAAAGTATTTTTAAATGCATAGTGATCTGGCAAGAAAGCAAGGGAAAGTTCAAGAAACACAAAGCAACAAAACAGTATTACTTCAGAAAGGTAAGGTAAGGTGAAGCCAATTCTGCACTAGGACAGTTTCTGATCCCTCATTCCCTAGAGTGCAAATTTGAGGGATTGGGTGTGGATATGAGATAAAGCCTGGGACTTGGTAAAACAGCCAGAGTCCATCCTGGAGCCACAGACCGTAAAGGCAAGATCCTGAAGTAGGTTAAGGGGGAACATGGGCCTTGCAGAAGAAGAGAGTGGGACTACTTGCTTGGGTTGAAGATGTCTCTGGATGGAGGGGAAAGACAGGCTTCTTGGAATCCTTAACTGAAGACTGCTCTCCCATGAGTGTTAATTCACAACTCCTATGTGGCTCCCATAAGTTGTAAGCTTGGACATAGGTTATTGGTAAGACTTTAAATCCTTGGGGAAAACAATGCAAATCTTCACCAAGGGCATGCACTTTAATTGCAGGCATTGCTTACATTTCCACGAATTTTTAAAACATGTAGCTGATCACGTATATGAGGAAACAGACCACCATGAAGAAAAGTCAGTGCTCATAGTATAGTGTAGAAAAGGAACTTTGAAAACTACAGATGGGGTAATGTTTCAAAAGCAGAATATAAAATATGTATATATAGGTATGCGCAAATAAATAAAAATGGCTGTCAGAATATAATTTAGGAATAAGAAAACATTAAAATCCACCAGTAATATTTTTAAGTAACCAAGTAAAACTTCTTAGAAATATGAAGCATAATAAATGAGAGTAAAATTTCAACAGATGGATACGAAACAGATTAGTTTCAGCTGTCCAAAGAATTCATGACTGGAAGATAATCTTAACAAAATAAATACCAAAAATCTAGAATAGAGATTCATAAACTTCCTTGGTTCATGTCACCATTCATGTGTTAGTGCCTCAATAATTTTTTTATAGTACCCCTAGAGCAAAAGAAATACCCGACATTTCTTTTATCAAGTAGTTAGGCTCAAACAACTTAGTTTTAGTATTTTGCATAGTATACAATGAATAGCTATGTCTCTCTCAAAAATGAAACATTCCCACAGTGTCCCTGTGAATTCACTCTGGTTTCCCAGTATTCCTCGACCTATAGTTTGAGAACCATGGATGTAAAATAAAGAAACAAAAAACAGAAAATGTCAAAGACAACTTAAAGAGACTCCCATGTAGGTCTAACATACGTCTAATTGAAGTTCCAGAAGAAGAAAGGGAAAAGACATGGCAAGAGAATTTTCCAGATTTAACATAAAATTCATAGATTCAGAAAGAACAACAAATTACAAGCAGAATAAATTTTAAAAACTGGGCGTGGTGGCTCGTGCCTATAATCCCAGCTACTTGGGAGGCTAAGGCAGGAGGATCACTTGAGCCCAGAAGTTTGAGGCTGCGATGAGCTTTGATCACACTACTGTACTCCAGCCTGGAGTAAGACCCCATTAACATAGTAAGTCCCCCTTTCTAAAAAAATGTTTTTTTGTTTTAAATAGATACAATAAAATACATATCTATACATGCTTTACCAAAACTCTAGAACAGCAAAAATAGAATGACATTAAAAGTAAAGACAGATTAAGAACTGATTTCTTTTGTTTCCTTTCCAAATTTATTTTAAGTTCAGAGTACATGTGCAGGTTTGTTACATGGGTAAATTGCGTGTTGTGGTGGTTTGGTGTTCATATTATTTTGCATTCAGGTAATAAGCATAGTACCCTACAGGTGGTTTTTCAATCCTCACCCTCCTCTCACACACCACCCTCAAGTAGGCCCTGGTGTCTGCTGTTCCCTTCTTTATGTCCATGAGTACTCAATATTCATGGACATAAAGAAGTGAAAACATGTAGTATTTGCTTCTCTGATAACTGATTTCTTAATAGTAGTAATGATTCTTCTTATCCAGAGAGAACCATAAGTATTTTGATATATTTTCTTCCAATTTTTTACCTGTATATGTCAAATGAAATATACACTTTTGAAAAAAGTAATATGCAAAACCATATATACTGTATGAATCTCAATTTATTTTATATATATATATATTTGTTTTTTTTTTTTAATTGAGATTCGGGAGGGTGTGGTGGTTCACACCTGTAATCCCAGCACTTTAGGAGGCTGAGGTGGGCAGATCAGCTGAGGTGGGGAGTTTGAGACCAGCCTGACCAACATGGAGAAACCCTGTGTCTACCAAAAATACAAAATTAGCTGGGCATGGTGGCACATACCTGTAATCCCAGCTACTCAGGAGGCTGATGGAGGAGAATTGCTTGAACCCAGGAGGCGGAGGTTGCGGTGAGCTGAGATTGCGCCATTGCACTCCAGCCTGGGCAACAAGAGCAAAACTCTGTGTCAAAAACAAACAAACAAACAACATTGAGATTCATACAATACACATGGTATTTCTTTTATTAAGTAGTTAGGCTCAAATGACTTAATAGTAATATTTTGTATGATATAAAACAAATAGCTGTGTCTCTCTCAAAAGACATATATATATAAATTGAGATTCATACAATACATATGGTTTTGCATCTTTTCTCAATTGACACAATGTGACTATTTTATTTACCTATTCAACAAATGATTGTCAAATGACGTTTAGGATTTAGCGAATGATTTTAAATAAATAAGATTTAATTGTATGTCAAGATACTATACTGAATACTTTATAAATATTAATTTATTTAATGTTAAGAACTGCATGAGACAGTTATTCTTATTTCGCAATGAAGATACTCAGATTTGTTAATTTTAAGCATCAGATGTGGCACTTGATAAATGTTCTTTTGCCTATGTGTTTATATTATATTCTTAATATAAATTTTTAGAAATGAAATTAATGTTCGAAACCCATGTACTTCTAAAGTTACTAATAAAACCAATCTGCTTTCTGGTAAGATTTCACCTAATTAAAACTGTGACCACACCCTCAACCAGACTTTGCCAATATTGAATATAAGAACTAATTTTAGAGGTTGACAACTTCTGATAATATTTTAAGAAGGTTAAAAATTTACCTCATTTTATCGTGATTGTATTGTGATTGTAACTTCTACATTTACAAGTATGTTTGAATGTTTCTCACATCTAGGCAGTGGTAGTGCTTCTTGTCTGTGATATTTGCTGAATTTTCCCTTGGTGTTTCAGCATTTTTCTCTAAATGCATCGGACAGTAGTATTGTATAATATTTGTGTCATGTATTCTTCAAACATGTATGACTTTTATTTTAAAGTTTCCTGGCATTTTTTCAATCAAATGACTTGTACGTGTATATATTTTTTTCTTTTCTGTTGTGCTTAGATTATCCATTCCCATCCCAAGGTTAGATAGTTATTCACCTATATTGTCTGTAAGTGCTTTAATATTTTATTATTTTACATTTAACTCTTTAGGCCATCTGGAATGTTCTTTGCCATATGTACTAATGTGAAGATTTATTTTAGTTTTGTTTTCCAAATGTTTAACCTTGCCTGTAGTGCCAACTTCTTCCCTTTTTGTTTCCCTTTAAAGCAATGCTCTTAGTAGTCTCAGCTGACAGACTTCAATTTCTTTCCTCTTTTTTAAAACCCATTGTAGTTTTTAGATCCCACCTCTTCACCAAAACACCTCTTATCTAGTCACCAATGACTTCCCCATTGTTATCTCCACTGGCCAGTTTTTAGTCTTGATGGGATTTGATCTGTCAGCAGTATTGGCACAGCTTAACCACTGTCTCTTCCAGAAACAGACTCATCACCACAACCTCCTACCTCACTGGCAATTCTCTCCTCTCCTCGGCACAATCCTGCCTCTAGTGCTGTCAGGCCCTAGGCCTCTGCCCATGAACTTTTCTCTCTATGCTCACTCCCACCCCGATTCCATCCAGACTCACTGCTCCTGCTAAAATCTATATATTATGACTCCAGGCTTTATGACTGTAGTCTGTGTCTCTCCCCTGAACTCTAGAGTATATATTAATACAATAGCCTTCTCAACATTTCCACCTAGCTGTCTAAATGAGCAGGCTAGATGTGTCGTAGTCCAAATTAAATTCCTGATCTTTCTAAGGCCACTTTTTGTGAGGTCATCTCAACTCAGCTAATGAAACTTACATCCTTCAGGTGCTCAGACCAAACATTTAGGAATCACCCTTGACCCTTCTCTTTTTCTCATACTTCACTTTCACGCCTTCAGTAAATCCTGTTGACTCTACTTTCTGCAAAATCTTCCATACCATCTGCACTGCTACTTTGTTCATCATATCTTGGCTAGATTTTAGCAGTAGCCTTCCACTGGTCTTCCCAATTTTAGTCTTGTTTCTTTACAGCCTATTTTTAACCAAGAAACTGGAGTGATCATTTAAAAATGGAAATCAGATCCTGCCATGCCTCTGTCCCGTGACTTCCAATGGCTTGCCGTCTCACTTGGAGTAAAAAGTGAAATCTGGATAATGGTGTAAAAGACTATATGATCCAATCCCCAGCCCACCACAGTCCCTCTCTGGTCCCATTTCCTACTATTTCCCTGCCTCAGTTACTACAGCAAGAGGAGGATTTGGTCTCCTTCATCTCTCTTGAACACATCAACTGGTTCCCGCCTCAGTGGCTTTGCAGTTGCTGTTCTCTCCTGGAAAGCTCTGTCCCAAGATATATGGGTGGGTAACTCCTTCATCTTTTAAAAATCTTTGATCAAAATTACCCTCCTGGTGAGGGCTTCCTCATTATCCTCTTTGAAATTGTATTCTTCCCTCCCTCCTTCCATTCCCTTTCCATACCCACTACATTACTCTTATCATTCTTGTATACATCAGATTCTAATTCTACTCACATTTCATCTCTTTGCACTGATCCTTCTGTCAATTATTGAACTCCTATCATCTGATCGAATCACTAAGATTTTGTTAAACATATTTCATGTCTGGTGTAGAAGGCCTTTCTTATTATTCTTCCTTTATAAAATTCCCTTAGTTATTCTTGGCTTTTTATGCCAGCTTAACTTTAAAAGTACTTCATCATGTTTCCAAAGAAGAAAAGTCAAATTGATTTTTTTATTGGAATTTCATAATACAGGGACATTCATGTGCAAAGAATTAATATCTTTATATCATTCACTCTTCCTTTCCCAGAATGTGGTATGCTTCTTCCTTTATTGAAGCCCATTTTCTTTTTGACATCGGTTTTGTAATTGTATATTTTCTATAGTTCTTACATGTGTCTTATTTAAGTTAATCCTACATGTTGTAGTCTATGCTTTTTTTCCTGCTTTGTTCTATTGTTGCTATTTTATTCCATTATGTAGTTTCAAAAGATTATTTTCAAATAGCTATTTTTTCAAATTTCTATCTATCAGCAACATTGTTCAACTATCTCATTACTGGCAGTAGATTTTCAGTTTATTCCTTGGGTTTTTGAAGTAGACATAATGATAATTCTATCCCCTTTTCATCATGCTACAATGCCTTGCCTAAAACTTCTGCAGAGTATTGAATAATAGTAGTAGTCACTAGCCTGTTGGTCTTCCTCTCCTTGTTCACACTGCTGGTTTAAAGTGGATGTCTTTGTCATATTAAGAAAGTATCCTTACATTCCTGATTTACAATGTACTTTTTTGAAAAAATAAGAAAAAGTTGAGAAGTTTGTCTTGTGCTTTTTGTTTCCATCAGTTGAGCTAATATTACCTATTAATTTGATTAATAGATTTTCCAATATTAAACTAAATAAACAGTTGCAGTGGGTGGTTTTTTAAAGACATACTCTTGAATTTAATTTATTAACATTTAAATGAGGATTTTGCATCTATGTTCGTAACTGTGTCTGTTCTATAGTTTTCATCTTGGTACTATCTTTTATCCAGTGTTGGAATGGACACTTCTATGAAGTAAATTAGGAAGCAATTTGTCTTCTTCCAGGATAGAAGGCAGAATGTGAGTATAATCATGTATGTGGAGGTGTGGACTTACATATAAATGCACATAGATATTTTCATGGAGAGTATACACTGCTAAGAAATTTGACAGAATTTATTGTTAAAAACGACCTGGTTCCGAAGCCCCAAAACTTTTTTGATAGTTTATTGATTGTCTTTCTCATGATTGTTGGTGTATTTTGGTGTTCTACCACTTTAGAAAAAATCTTGAGAGTTTTTTGTGGTTTTCCAGTAAATCGCCTATTTCTATTTAATTTTCAAATGATAAATGGAATTGTATGTAGCATTTTCTTATGATTTAAAGAATATTTTCTAAATCTGTTCATTACCATTTCTAGTTCTGCTCATTTTTATTTTTTCTATTTATCTTGTTAGTTTTCAGGAAACTTGCTTAATTGATATTAATTTTTTCTTTCTAACAGTGAAGAGTTTAAGATTTGTTTACTACCATTTTGATAAGTTTTGTTTTTTTTTTTTTGTCCCCCCGCAAAAATGGCTTCTATTTTAGTTTGCCTTTGATCCCATATTAATTTAGGAAGGTGATTTTTAATTTCTTGCTTATTAAGTTTTTGTTATTGTGTTTAAATTACTATTCTTATTTTTCTATTCTTATTGTAATGTGGTCAAAAAATGTGATCAGTGTGATTTCTATTACTAAGAATTTATTGATGCTTTTTTTCTGATATGGTAGATTAGGTTTTATAAGGTCCATGGTCACTTGAAAATAAGGTACTTCTCTAATGTAGTGAAGGCAAGTTTTTAAATTTAGCCTGTCAATTACGTTATCAAGTTATCTATATCCTTATATTCATTGGAGGTCTATCTTATATTTGAGAGTGTTAAAGTCTCCCATAATAGTACTACTGCTAATTTTGCCTCATACTGCCAACAGTTTGTTCGCTTTACTTTCTATACTGATTTTTATATTTTTTAATAATGGTTCTTGAAAATTACCTGTTCATTAACAGATATACCTATTTTCACTGTCATATTTGGCATCTATAAAGTTCCCTCACACTTTGAATTCACTTTGACTCATTATTTCTAACCTTGCTTTCTGTTATGTTTTTGGAGAATGTGAACATGGCAGCCTCCAGTGTTGACTCATTCTGAGTCTCTTCCTCTTTCTACCATGTGTGAGGGAGAGACCAGGGAGTATCCCCATCTAACAGAGAAGTCACCATTGGCATCTGCTCTCTTGCTGTGTTTCTTTCCTGATAACAGCATTTGCTGAGCACATTTGTGGAAGGAGGACTTTGGCCTCCTTGCGTGGTTTTCAGGTTTGTGTCGGCATCGGGGGCCTGGAGCAGAGGAGGAGAGGGGGTGCAGCTTTCTCTTTCCTTCTGAGCCCATCCAACTGCACCTTCACTGTTTTACCATGAATGCATCTTCAACCTTACCAATGCACAGAAGTTGCTCCCAGATTCTAGCATAGAGAGACAGAATAGAAAAAATAGAGTATCTCTGCGTCTACTTTTGGGAAGTTGTTGTATGTGTATTTTTTTTCCTTTTTTTCCTGCAGTATCTCAACAAACATTTTTGTAGAAAGTTGATAGAGATAACATCAGGAGCTGCTAGTTTGGTTAAAAAAGAAATCTGCTACTGAAATGTTTCCAAAAAGATGTGGTATATTCAGTCAGCACTGTATTTTAAGAACTCTTATCTGGTCTGAGTGTAACAGAGTGCTCAACTAAGATAATTTCAGCTGTCCAAGAGATGTTGTCAGTCTCTGGTTTTGGGAATGGAACAAGAAGTAAGTAGACAGAGATGCATTATGAAGACAGAATCTATACTATGGAAAATAAGTGGATTTGTATATATGTATAAAGGTGTGAACTGGGACTTGGGTGGAAAGAACAAAAGTATGTGAGGAGTCTAAATCAATGCTCAACTTCCTAGCACAAATTAACGAAAATATTTGCCACATTGCCAGAGGGAGAGCACTTTCTTAAAAGAAAATAATTATTGTTATACAGGAAAAGGCCTTTATTTTATTTTTAACAAATGCATAGGTAAGAAGTAAAATGCAGTGTGAAAATGAATTAAAGATGAAAAATATTAAAAATAGTTAAATCAAGGAGATGAATGTATTAGTGTTTACTATTCTCTATTTTGTTATGTACAGAAAATGTTATAATAAGCATTTTAGGAAAGGGAAAAAAATCACCCAGGTTGGGACCTACCGTCTTGAGGTGCTGTAGACCCCTACTCCATGTGATAATACAGAGGTAGCCCTGAAGACGCAGGACTAGACCTCCCCTGACCAAACTGGGAGGTGTCTCTGTTGTTGGGTGTTGTAAGGATAGAAGTTGTTGGAGCTATTACATGCTAAGGCAGAGTTCTTAGCATAAAGCCACTTTCTAAATATGTAACATTTGGCAATTTGAATAACAGTGCTCAACTAACAGGGCTGTTGTAGGGATGGAATGCTATAACTAAGATAAAGCCCTGGATCACAGAAGTGCTCAACAGATGCTGCCATCTTTCACTACTGTGGAAGGGCAGTGGACCTCCAGCACCCCAAGGAGACCATGAAATAGCCTGTGGGTCAAGCAAAGCCAAGTGTATTGCTTCCTGTGATACGGAAGACCACTGCCTTTTTAGCACTGTCTGAAAAGGAAGGATAAAGATGGGATATTTATGTGATTTGGAGGGGTCTGGTTTAAGGTAGGTGTTTCTGTGAGGAGGTCTGATTGGGACTGGGCCAAAGTTGTGATGTAATAGTTCAGGATTGGTGGACTCAGGTGAGGATTTTGGAGCAAACCTCAGAGTAAACAACTGGATGATTCCAGCTGAACAATCTATCCTTCTAAGAAGGAAGCTATTTACTCTGATGAAGAGATGTGGAGTAGTCAATTATCGAGATCAATGAATTTTCAAAGTTATTTCCAACTGAATCTTCTGGGTCAAGAATTTCCTGGAATAGTCATGTCATGTTAACGCAGAGTATCAGATAGGAAAATCATGCTTTATGGACTATAAGCTGTTTGGCTGTAGATAATTTCAGCTCATAGGGGAGATTATAGTGTAGATTGTTTCTGTTTTGTTTTAGTATTTGTGGCATATTGCTACCTCTGCAGCAGATGCACACATTGTTTTGTAAAGTTTAATTAAGCTTATCATTCATTTCGCAATATGTATTAAAGACCTTAAAATAATCTTTTAACTAGTAGTTTTATTATCAGCAATCAGTCATTCAGAATCATCAAAGACAGGAACGAGAGATGAACAAAGATGTTTATCACAGCATTTTTAGAATAGAAAATACAAGGTAAACAAAGTGACTTTAAATGGGCAAACAGAAAATAAATTATGATTTAGCCACAGAATGGGACACTGTGTGTAACTAGGACAAATTGTGTTTTTTAGAAATAGTTAATGATGTGGAAAAACTCTCTCCAAATTAAGTGAAACTAGGACATAAAACTGTATAAAATTATAGTACCTATGACTAAATGGAAATATTGCAAAATTTTATAAGTGGTTATATCAGGGTTATAAGATTACAGGCTAATTTCATATTTTCTTGTTGTTTTTCTGTATTTTCTACAAACATTTAAAGTAAACTTTCTTCTTATCAGAAAATAAACACCATTTTAATAATAATGATACAATGATTGGAAGGGTGGTGGAGATGCCCTCCAAGGAGAAAAGGAGCTTGTTTGTGTTTGTTCCTGCAGCAAATGATGCAATTGAGGCAGGAAGCCCAAGCAAAGGGTCCTCTTCAAACAGGGAGACTTGGTTGGGGTTCACTCTGGTTCCGAACAACGAATCCTCTCTCATGTTAATAAGGATTAGCAGGTTACAATATAGGAAATGGCTCTTGCCATCAGAAAAACTGAGTATCTCTGTGTTAGCTCATTTGCGTTGCTATTAAGGAATATCTGATCCTGGGTAATTCATAAATAACAGAGGTTTAATTAGCTCATGGTTATACAGGGTGTACGAGAAGCGTGGTGTTGGCATCTGCTTGACTTCTGGTGAGGATCTCAGAAAGCTTCCAATCATGGCAGAAGGCAAAGGAGAGCCAGTGTGTCACATGGTGAAAGAGGGAGCCAAATAGAGGGGGTGGAGGTGCCACACTGTTTTAAACAACAGGCTCTCTCATGAACTCATTACCACTCATCACTGTGGAGAGCACGCCAAGACATTTAGGAGGGGTCTGTCCCCATGATCCAAACGCTTCCCACCAGACCCCACCTCCAACACTGGGAGTCAACATGCACCTTGGAGGGGACAAACATCCAAACTGTATCAATCTTTCAGGATGCTTGCACCATAAATAACACTGAGAATTCCACAACCACTCCGCAAAGGTGTTTATTCCTCTTTGGTTCATCATCGCTTCCTGTCTTTAACAGATCTGCTTTTCCAAGGAATTTCCAAGGAATCCCAACTACAAAAGGAGTCCTTTGAGGACTTCTCATTAGGACTTCTTTTCTCCATTTTGGGAGCTTCTATGACCACTTGTTGCCAGGAGCCTAACAGGGTCCAGAGAATTTCAGTGATTTGCCTGCAGATGCATTGTAGGCAGAACTCTCTGGGTTATCTCCTATCTAGGGAAAGAAGCTTGGAGTTACTGTCCACTCTCAGTTATCTGCAGCTAGCTCACATGACCAACAGATGCCCATTGTCAGGTGGAAATCCCTCAGAACTTCATTCTTTCTGCCTAAAATTCCAATTGCTAAAACTGAAGACAAGAATAAGATAGAAAAACTCTAGAATGAGGCAATTAAAATGATCAAAGGGATGATTGAGTACTGAATAATAAAGTTAAAATTCTTCAGGATGTAAAGATAAATTCTGAAAGAGCATGAATGGTTATAAGATCATGAAAGGCAAATAGAAGCCCATTTCTCAATTCTGGAGAACACATTTGAGAGTATAAGTTGAAATCTAAAGGAAGTAAGAGGAAGAGTAGAGGTTCCTTGGATGGCACAGTGGAGAAGGAAGAAGGAAGTAAGGCACTTTGTACACACTGTCTCATTATATGACATGCCATTGGAGCATTTTGTTCTAGTCCCAGTTCTGCTACCTGCTATTTTCTGGTGATATTGAATGAGATTCTTCATTCTAAGCCTCAGATTTCTTAGATGTAGAATCAGGATTTTAATTATTTGGATTTGACAATACTTTCTGATTCAAAAAGCTTTCGTTTTATTTTGTAATACAAAAATCATAAATACTTTATTATTAATACATTATTTTTGAAATGTTATACAGACTGGAAATATGAGAAAGTTTGAGAGTGTTTGTATATATTTCCTGGTGACATAATAATTATTAAAAGGAAATTAGTGGCTGGGATCAGTGGCTCACACCTGTAATCCCAACTACTCAGGAGGCTGTGGTAGCAGAATTGCTTGAGCCCAGGAGTTTGAGGAGCCATGTTCGCAGCACTGCACTCCAGCCTGGGCGGTAGAGCAAGACCTTGTCTCTAAAAACGGAAATGAGTGGTTCCTAGCAAGATGCTCAACTAACATGGCTAAGGCTTACTCTCCCAGGACTCCTCTCCGCAGTGATAGAGAGGTGGGGCAAGGGTTTGAACTGGCATTTATATATATATATATATAATGTCTTTGGCCTGAGAAAAAAATGGCCTAGTATGGCATTAAAGAAAAACCTAGAAAAAGAACTATGGAATTCTTGCCCCATATCTTCGTGTTTAATGGTGAGTCCCACAACACACTTATGAAAACTCAGATCCCTGGTACAGGATCTCTCAGGTATGAAACCAGTGAACGTCTAAAGCCCTTTGTTTGCAGGGAGTGAACAATACAACAACAACAAAAACCCAAACTTATCCCCAAGGTTATGAATTATAATCCAAGTTTTCTCTTCCAATAACAAAAAGTGAAGTTGGCCAGGTGTGGTGGCTCATGCCTGTAATCTGAGCACTTTGGGAGGCTGAGGCAGGTGGATCATGAGGGCAGGAGTTCAAAACCAGCCTGGCCAAGATGGTGAAACCCCATCTCTAGTAAAAATACAAAAAATTTAGCTGGGCGTGGTGGTGGGTGCCTGAAATACCAGTTACTAGGGAGGCTGAGGCAGAGAATTGCTTGAACCCGGGAGGTAGGGATTGCAGTGAGCCGAGATTGCACCACTGCACTCCAGCCTGGACAACAGAGTGAGACTCCATCTCAAAAAAAAAAAAAGTGAAGTCCTGCCTGAAGAATTGTTTTGTGCGGTGCTGAGTGGCTGACTGCACTTTCCTGGTTCCTGACCTCCACCTCCCCTTGTCCCCAGAGCGTTTGAGGCTGAAAGCATGAGTCCGGCCTTTCAGAGTGAGCTCTGCCTGGCTGTGTAGCCAAACTCCCAGAAGAAAACAAACTTACAAGACTTTTGAAAAGTATGAGTATTTCAAAGGAAATATAAAATGCAAAACTATAGATTCCAAAGACAAAAACTACTAAAACAGCTGGGGTAAAAAATTAAAATTAGTTTGAAAAACAAACAAAACAGATAGAGGAAGATAGCAATTTGACTCAAGAACAAGGAAACATAAAAAAGATCCAAGAAGAATATTGAGTATGAAGACTATAATACTCAAATTAAAAAACACAATAGATGGGATAAATAGAATGAACACATCTGAGAGACCAATTAATTCATTGTAACACCATATTGAGTACATCTTCAACATGACAGAAGAGAAGAAAAACAATGGAAGATATATATTTTAAAGCTGAGAAATGTGAAGGATAGAGAGAGACATACTAGTATCTGAAAACTGGAGATCTCAGAAGGACAGAATTGTTTTAACAATGATGAGAAGATATTTAAAATATATTTCTATGAATTGAAAAATAGATTATACATAGAAAATGTTCAAAGAATGCAAAAGGGAAAGGAAAAACCTACATCTGGAAACATAATACAATTTGAGAACACTAAGTCAGAGAAAAATTCAAAAGCTTACAGAGAAAAAAGACTAAACATCAAATTAATAATAGATTCTTCCATAGAAACAATGGATGCAAAAAAAGCACTAAAAACTTTAAAGCTTAGATACGGGCACATTTTTACTTACATATGAGGGAGGGCATAAGAAAAATATTCTTACGAGATCTCAGAACTTTTGTCAGAATCTCAATTGATTAATTAAATGATTTTATGAAATATTGAAATAATAGGCAAGGCTCTGGGAGTTCTTACAAGAGCTACATGAAATAAAGGTGGTCAAATACCTTGTTCAGATTTTTTGTTTTAGTTTAAAATAGGAAGGTAAAATAGTAGAGGAACTAGATGGAAGTCTAGACCTGGACTATTTAATATGATATGCACTAGCCATTTGAAATGTAGCTATTCTGAATTAAAATTGCTAACTGTGTAAAGTACATACCAGAGTTCAAAAAGCTGTTATAAAAAACATACACTTGGCCGGGCGCGGTGGCTCACGCCTGTAATCCCAGCACTTTGGGAGGCCGAGGCGGGCGGATCAGAAGGTCAGGAGATCGAGACCACGGTGAAACCCCGTCTCTACTAAAAATACAAAAAATTAGCCGGGCGCGGTTGTGGGCGCCTGTAGTCCCAGCTACTCGGGAGGCTGAGGCAGGAGAATGGCGTGAACCCGGGAGGCGGAGCTTGCAGTGAGCCGAGATCGCGCCACTGCACTCCAGCCTGGGCTGGGCGACAGAGCGAGACTCCGTCTCAAAAAAAAAAAAAAAAAAAAAAATACACTTTTCACTAAACTTTTATATTAACTGCATATTGAAATGATATATTGAATTTTTTAGTTAAAATACACAATTAAAATTAATTTTGTTTGTTTTTACTTTCTTTAATGTGTTCACTAGAAAATTTAAAATTTCACATGTAGCTTACATTTGTGGTTTTAATTTTAATTGGAAGGTACTGATACAGATGATCCTTCCATGATGGAAGTTAGAAAAGGGGGCCCTAAAGTTCTAGTCTTATCATGTCTAATCTTGTGGCTCTGAAAACAAACAAAATAAAAAACTAAAGATAAAAAGTCACATAGGAAACGTAGAAAATGGCAAATCATAAATTAATGTGACAAAATCAAGAATTAAAATAAATATAAATGGACTTATTTCATATTGGAAGATGAATTTTGATAGATTTGATTAAAAGATACAGATGTAGACTCTGTAAGGGAGGTAAAATAGCACAGATATGAGAAAGTTAAAAGTAAAGAATGAGAAATGGATGTGTCAGGCAAATACTAATTAAATGAGCTGAAATTCTTATATTAATGTCAGATAAAATTTAAGACCAAAAAAATTTGTCAGTATTAGAGATACAATAGGTCATTATATAAAAATAAGTCTGACAAATAGTTCAATTTATTCAAAATATATTGCAATTTTAATCTCATGTATGAGATTAAAAACATGTATGAGAAATATACATGAATGAGAAATAAACATGTACATTATATATGTGTTATATATATATTATATATACAATAGAATAGCTTCAAAATGCATAAAGAAAAAGTGATAGAACTGTAGGGAAAATCTACCACCATAGTGAGAGATATCAACACATGTCTCTTGATAATTGACAGATCAAGCAGCAAGGTTAAAGGACACCAAGCAATATATTTAAGAAGCCTGACCTAGTTGTTTCATACAGAGTTCTACACCCGATAAACAGAAATGGTAGGTTTTTCTCAACCACACATAAAATATAAAACATGATCATGTATATTTGTCCATAAAATGCCTCAACTAATTCCAACAATAGGTATTATACAGACTATGATCTTTCACAGTAATATTAATTTGAAAGCTAATGCCAAAAAGAGAAATTATAAAATACCTGCATGTGTAGACACTAAAAACATATTGATAAATATATATTTTATTATGATATAAATTATTATGAAAATTTGAATATAATATCTAGAATTAAATAATAATAAAAATCCTGCATATCAAAACTTGTAGGATTAGCAAAAGCGGTGCTTCAAAAACTTTATAGGCTTAAAGAATCTATAAATAAGAGAGAGGTTACAAACCCTCAAAAAAATGAGCTAATTTTTCAGCTTAAGAAACTAGAAAAGGAATGATAGAATAAGCCTACAGGACTCTGTAACTGCTTGTGATCAATTAGTTGTAAACATCATTGCACTTGTACCAGCTCCTACATGGTTTTGTAGACAAGTCCTATTAAGAACTTATAGGACAAATTATTCCAATATTCCAATTTTACATAAACTTTTCTGAAAGTACAAAATAAATGAAATTTTCTCCAACTCTTTTTAAAAGGAAAATATTACTCTGTTACTAAAACCAGATTAAAAAAAGACAAAAATAAATAAACTACAAAGGAAAATTACTGCTTCATTTTACCCTGGGATATAGAAGCAAAATTTCTAAACAATATTAACAAATTGAGTTTTTCAGTGTATTTGAAAAGAAAAATCATACTATCCCATGATCAAATTGTTTACTTTTTCTAGGTATTCAATAATTATTTATTATTAGAAAATTCATGATATAATGTATCACATTGGCAGAGTAAAAGACAAAAAGCTACATGAATATCTCAGTAGATATATAAAAGGTGTTGAATAAAATGTAATACCCATTGATAATTATGAAAAAAATACTATTAGGAAATTAGGAATATTTGAGAGCATCTTAAACCTGGTAAAGAGTGTATTAGGGTTTTGCAGAGAAACAGAACCAGTAAAATGTGTGTGTGTTTATGTGCGCGCGCGCGCGTGTGTGTGTGTGTGTGTGTGTGTGTGTATTTATGATTTATTATAAGACTTAAGAAACTAGAAAAGGAAATAATAGGCTCATGCAATTATGGAGTCTAGAAAGTTCAAAATCTACAGGATGGGCCAGCAGGCTTGAAAACCAGGAAGAGCTCATGTTGCACATGAAGTCTGAAGAATTAGCTCTTGCTCAGGGGAGATTTATCTTTTTGTTCTATTCAGGCTTTCAATTGATTGGCTGAGGCCCACCCACATTATGGAGAGAAATATGCTTTACTCAAAGTCCACCAGTTTAAATGTTAATGTCTTCCAAAACACCCTTACAGAAACACCGTGAGTAGTGTTTGACTAAATATCTGAGGGCCTTTTGGCTAGGCTGACACAAAATTAACCATCAGGAAAGAGATAAAACAAACAGACAAACTAAAAAACTTAGGAAAGAATATCATATCAAATGGAAAATGTAAGAAGCATTTGGTTTAAAATTTGGTTGAGATCAAAAAGTTGACTATCAGCACACATGTCCAAAATTGTGTTTACAGTCCTATTCAGTACAATGAAACAAGAATAAATTAGAAGCGTATGAATTAGAAATGAGGAAATCCTTGCAGATGACTTAATTATTTACATAGAAAAAACAAAATAGTAGGCAAATTATTATAAATGTATGCATCTGTTGTGGGTGTGTGTGGGGTGGGGGTTGGAAGAATGACCGGGTATAAATACAGAATACAAAATGTCAGCTGCCCTTTTATACACCAGTAGCTAACAACTAGAAAACACAGTGAAAAAGAAGACATCATTTACAATAGTATCAGAGAATACCAAGTACCTATAAATGAATCTGTCAAAAGATGTGCAAGATCTCCATAAAATTATTTTATCTAGAAATATTAAAGAAGACTTAAATGCCTGACAAAAATACACTATATTTATGAATGAAAAGGTGTATTATATAAATATCAATTCTCAAATGCACCTAGACATTGAGTCAATACAATTCAATCAGAATGTCAGCAGGTTATTTAATGAATCTTAGTAAGATTTTTCTAAAAATCTGTATATTTGAATAAAGGACACAATAGAAAAAGATGAACTATAATGAGACACTTGCCCTACCAAATATCAGGATTCATTAAAAAGGCGTGATAATTAAAACAATGTGCTACTGGCAGAGGGATAGACAGATTAACTGATGGGATTGAATAGAACGTCCCAACACAGACCCGTGCATACATAAAACTTTCATGTAAGACAGACATGACATGTCAGATCAATTAAACAATTAAAATTACAATACTGGATATTGACCAGGCATGGTGGCTCACGCCTGTAATCCTAGACTTTGGGAGGCAGAGGTGAGCAGATCACCTGAAGTCAGAAGTTCGTGGCCAGCCTGGCCAACGTAGTGCAACCCTCTCTACTAAAACTACAAAAAATTAGCGGGCTGTGGTGGTGGTCACCCGTAATCCCAGCTACTAGGGAGGCTGAGGCAGGAGAATCGCTTGAACCTGGGAGGTGGAGGTTGCAGTGAGCCAAGATTGCGCCACTGCACTCCAGCCTAGGTGACAAGAGTAAGACTCCATCTCAAAAACAAAACAAAACAAAACAAAACTGGATATTGACAAGGAAAAAATACAAAGTGAGATTTCTACCTCACATGATAAACAAAAATCAACTTTAGATGGATTAAGAACTTATATAAAAAGATAAAACCTTGTTAATAGAAAATATGAGTGAATATGTTCTGAACTACAGGGCACTTTTTTTTTTTAAGACACAGAAAACAGTTTTTTTTTTTTTTTTTTTTTTTTGAGACAGAGTCTGGCTCTGCCGCCCAGGCTGGAGTGCAGTGGCCGGATCTCAGCTCACTGCAAGCTCCGCCCCCCGGGTTCACGCCATTCTCCTGCCTCAGCCTCCCGAGTAGCTGGGACTACAGGCGCCGCCACCTCGCCCGGCTAGTTTTTTGTATTTTTTAGTAGAGACGGGGTTTCACCGTGTTAGCCAGGACGGTCTCGATTTCCTGACCTCGTGATCCGCCCATCTCGGCCTCCCAAAGTGCTGGGATTACAGGCGTGAGCCACCGCGCCCAGCCCACAGAAAACATTTCTATAATAATATTGTAAATTTAACTCAGTTATTTCAGTCCCTAGTTTTATACCCAAGCAAAATTGATGCACTTGCACAATAAACAAAATATTCATGTGGGTTTAAAGTAGTACCGTTCACAATTGCAGAGCTAGGGAGCAACTCAAATGCCCATCATCACGTGAATGGCTGAACAAACTATGGCTTATTCACAAAATGAAAGAAGCAGTCAAAACAAATATGGTAGACAAAATCAATGACTTTTAGTAATATAATAAATTCCAAATTATAATGTATATTGTATGCCCTAAAATCATATGAAAAAGATGCAATGACATGATTAGCATGGGATTCAGGATGTGGTGTCTTTGGCTACTGGTGGATAAGTGTATGGGACTGGGAGTATCCCACAGTCACACATCAATTATTGGAATGGTCCTGTCTTTTATTTTGAGTAATGGGTTCATGTGTGCTTACTATATTATTAGAAATAAGTGTCTCATGTTCTTGATTAGTCAATCATGACAATTTAGCCCTTCTGCTTAATTCAATTCAGTAAATCCTGCTGCAGATACAGTTCTAGTTAAACAGAGCTGTGTTAAGAATGATGGTTTCCAGCTTCATCCATGTCCCTGCAAAGGACATGAACTCATCCTTTTTTATGGCTGCGTAGTATTCCATGGTATATATGTGCCACATTTTCTTGTTCCAGTCTATCACTGATGGGCAGCAAACTAACACAAGAACGGCAAACCAAACACTGCATGTTCTCATTCATAAGTGGAAGCTGAACAATGAGAACACATGGACACAGGGAGGGGAACATCACAGATCGGGGACTGTCAGGGGGTGAGGGGCTAGGGGAGGGATAGCATTAGGAGAAATACATAATGTAGACGACGGGTTGATGGGTGCAGCCAACCACCAGAGAACGTATATACCTATGTAACAAACCTGCACGTTCTGCACATGTATCCCAGAACTTAAAGTATAATTAAAAAAAAAAAAAAAAAAAAGAAAGAAAGAACTGTGTTAGTTATCTGTTCCTGCATAAAAAACAATTCCCCAAATTGGAGGCTTAAACTGACAATAATTATTATTTTCACTGTTTCTGTGGATCAGGAATTCCGAGAGGCTGCAGTGGGGATGGCTTCTTTCTGCTCTGTGGTGCCTGAGGACCCAGCTGGAAGACTCGAAAGCAATTGGCATCCAGAGCATTAAGGATTGTTGGTGTCATTGCCACAGTTTGTTTGCTAGGATGTTTATCTTGGTTACTCCTTAATACACAATAAGGAAGGCAAGTTTCAATAAATAAAAGGTTCATTTAGACCTAAAAGAAACAAAATAAGAGTGAATGACTGAGCCTTAACATTCAATTGTTATGGAGGTTGAAATTCCCAGTTTTCAATTTTCTCTCTGTTGCTGAATCAACAATCCCAACTCTACAGTTTGCAACAATTTGTTCAAATCTGAGAAGGAAAAATAATTAAAGTGTTGTAGATAGCCGTAAAAATGATAATTTCAGTTTTTTTTTTGAGCCCTAACAAGAGTAACTAGTGAGAAACATACACAATGAAGTGCCTGATTTCTCTTCTTATGGTCTCCGAGTGACACCCTGTTCTCCATCCTGATGGCTTGTAATCGTTTCCTGTACAGCTTAAATTCACTCTCTTGAGCCCACAGCTGACCACATTCTGCAAATGATGCCTTTCCACTCACGTTTGGCAATGTGGACTGACTTTGTGCAGCTGGGCTTTGATCTTGCTTCTTGGAACACACTGCTCTTTCCCTTGCAACTGAGAGCTATCATTATACAGTTTACTAAAATTTCATTATTTAACAGAGTTAAATAGAGTAAGGTTGGAGAACATTTGGTAACACTGCCCTGCTGACCATAGATTATGTTTGCCCTCCAATAATCTACTGCTTATTGATCTCAAGACAAAATCTACACCCCATGATTCTCTCCTATTTTAGTTTAATTCTAGGCTCTTGCAGCTTTTTCCCCAGCCATGCACCCACCTGACTAAAGATCTCATTTTCAAGACCAATTATCAGCTACTGTAATCCTTTTTACTGTTTTCCTTGAAGGCTCATGAGACACTCATATAAACGGAACTTGTTGTGACTGCCAGGACCAATATTATTTTGGTATGAAATTTCCCGATGTTCCTTCTAGTTTTCAAATAATACCATATTGGGAAAAATTGAATTCCAGCTTGAAGGCTGAATTCTAGTTACTTTTTAAACCTAGTCCCCAAGCCCTTGACGTGCCATTGGACAATTTAGGGTAGGCCTAGACGCATCCTTTTCAACTTGCTGATTAGAATCAAAACTTCTTAAGGCCTCCATACCCTTAATCCCATGATCATTACCACAGATAGTGATAAATGATAATGTTTCAGTGTTAATGAGGGAGTAAATAGCATGTTAATGACGTTTGCAGATGGATCTAAATTAGAATAAGTTGTTAACACCAATGAGGCCAGAAAAAAAAAGTCCTAAAGAAGTAGAAACATACAACAGGAAAACAAAAAATGAAAACAAACTGAAATTCAACTGATATATTACTTTGAACAAAGAGTTAATTAAAAAGAACCAACTACTGTCCTAGAGACCTAAAGAGAGAAAGCAACAGCAAAGGATATCTAAAAAGGATCTTCTTCATGGCTAGAATTAATTCGCACTTCATGCCAAAGATGTTCAGGAGTATCTTGGGATCTGTGACCAGTATTGCAGCATTGTGCTGGTAAATTTTTAACCATCAAATCTCTGAGAAAAAAAAAAAGTGTTTGTGTGTGTGTTTGTGTGTGTATGTGTGTATATTTAATTACTATAACACTTACTGACATAAAGGATCTCTAGCACAGTATTTTCAAATAAGAAATCCACAATACTCTTTACGGGAAATTCAGTAAAGCTTAATTGATTCTCATGGAATACTTTCCCTGATTTTTGCAAAATTCTGGTATCCGTAGCCAATTTATGATGAACAAGTGTACTTCCAACATGGGTGTTGGTTGATATTTTTATTTACATTGAATAACATGAAGCAAAACAACAAAGACACATGTTAGAACTTCTTTTGTTTGTCAATGACTGAGTAACTACTTTGCTGAATTAGATAATAGGTTTTGAACAGTCAAACTATATTTCTTCAATTTTTTGTGCTATTCACAATGTAATGGTTACAGACATGATAGAATGTTAAGTTTAATCTCTATTATTACATTTTCTCTATGTCTTTCTTAAGCCTAGACAATAAACAAAACATTCAAGCCTTGATTTGCAGCATTTGCTAATTTTTCTTGGGGTAAATATGCTCACCATGGTCAATTTTAGGCTACAAACAGAGTTGAGTAGGGGGCACAGTAGCAAACCATTATACAGTGTTTTCACCATATAGAGAAAATGAACAGAAATTACCTTAAGAGCATAGATAATAGTAAAATGTGGTAAAATAATTAGAAAGTGATGGCTTTTGAGTATTCATTGCCTTTTAAACTATAACTTAATCAAAAGTTTATATAACTTAACTTTTATTAGTGGTTGTATTTAGTAATTGGCTCATATAATTTCTGAAAATTTAGCAATAAGTTCTGATGAGTGGGTAGGAGCTGACTCCAGCACATCACTATCAGCAAGTTAACCTGAGATTCATGCCTATTTGCCAGCTTATGCCAGACATCTCAAGGTTTCACAAATTCCGCATGTTCAAAATCAAGCTCATGTACTCTCTCTCAACTATGATTGTAATTACCTCACAGGATCTCCTGGCCCATTGCACAGACAAAGCCAACTTACTGAGACTGTGCTATTGCAGTAGAGAAAGAGTTTTATTAGCATAAGTCTGGCCACATGGCAGGTAATTACTCAAATCAGTTTTGCCAAAGGTGAAAGGTTAGGATTTCTCAAGGATAGTTTGGCAGGCAGGGGACTAGGGAAGAGGAGTGTTATTTGCTTGGGAATGAAATCAGAGGTGTGTGGAAAATGGTCCTTGTGCACTGAGTCAGTCTCTGGGTGGGGCCACAGGACCCACTGAGTCACAAATTGCGGGTTCAAGTGGAGTCAGTTGGTCACTAGAAATGCGAAAGTCTGAAAAGACATCTCAAAAGGCCAATCTTGGGTTCTAAAGTAGTGATGTTATCTAGAAAAGTAACTGGGAAACTTCAAATCTTATGACCTACCGAACAATGACTGGTTATCTTTTAACCACGCCTACATCTTAGCAACATTCATGCCCCTCTTATAACTCTAAACTGGTGGCCTTTCATTAATTTTACAAAGGAAGTTTAGTTTGGAGAAGGGCTATTATCAACCTTGCTTTAAGGAGTTTAAGATTAAACCATAAATTAAATTCCCCCCAAAGTAAGCTTGGCCCATACCCAGGAATGACCAGGGGCAGTCTGGAGGTTAGAAGCAAGATAGAGTCAACTATGTCGGGTTTCTCCTACTGTCATAATTTTGCAAAGGCTGTTTCATGACTATTATTCTATCTTTTGCTTAACCACACATACTAGAAACACAAAAGTCATTTAAGACTCCCTCTTCCTCAGTTCTAAAAACCACCAATCAATCACCAATTCCTATTTATGTTGCTTCTGAAATAGTTCTTGAATTTTTTCCCCCTATTGAATTCAGATGTCATCAAATCTAGTTGCATTATGACTGGATGAGCCCCTCCTTCATAAACCTCCCATGTCACTCTAGAATGGTGTTGGCCTTGTACTTGGCCTTCTTAAAAACTAGATACAGATCACCACACCTATCAGGTGGAAACCCAAAAACCCTGCCATGGCAGACAGGCAAGAGTATTTTCCAGTTTTTCTTGATTGTTTCCTGCTGTCTTCAACTTCACTACATGTTGCCACCAGTCCTCCGAACCACAGATGGCATACATTGTAAGTAGCACCATGTTCAAGCAGTTCTCTCTGCCCAGTATCTTCTCCCCATTCTTCTCCATCGGGGAAATTGCCTATGTCTTGCAAGCAACAAGGCTTGTGTAAACTTTTACCTGCTTTTCTGTTTTTTTTTCCTTTATTTTTATTTTCACTCCATTGTTATCAGTATGCATTTACCTGCTTTTCTGAAAAAGAGTTACATATTTCTTTCTCTGGACCTTGATTACCACTTGTTCACGTTTTTCTTAAATTAAATAACATACACAATGCCCCTTACACAAGGCATAGAATTTAGTAAATATTCAATTGGTGGTCTCCTCCCGAATTTCCTAGTAACAAGGGTACAGATATAGGAATCCAGGTGCTAGTGACTTGCTTGCTATGTGATCTTGGGCAAATTATACATTCTCTTCACATTTTAATTTCTTCATCTGAAAAAAATGCAGATAATGATGCCTGCCTTTTAGAGTTGCTGGGAAGACCAAGCCAGATATTGTTGGTAATGTCCATTTTAGGTGTCCAGTGTGTGTGCACATGCCAATTGCAGCACCAGGTTTTGACCTGTACTTCTATTAAATCAGGGATTCCCACAACCCCCTCCTATGACTCAATTAATTTGCTAAGATGGCTCACAGAACTCAGGGAAATACTTTCTTAATGTTTACTTATTAAATAGGATGTTACGGAGGATGTAGATGAATAGACCAGATTGGTAGAGCAAGATGTTGGGTGGGGGATACACAGCCTCCCTGCTCTCTCTGGGCACCTTACTCTCCTGGCACTGCCATGTGTTCAGCAATGCGGAAGCTCATTAAATCTCGTGGTTCAAGAGTTTTTATAGAGCTTAATCCACAGCCCCCATCCATCTTTTCCTGGAGCTTGGTGGGTGGGGCTGAAAGTTTCAACCCTCGAATCCACTTGTTCTTTCTAGAGACTGGCCCCATTTTAAGGCTATTTTAGGGCCCCATCCTGTCACTTCATTAGCATAAAATCAGGTGTTATCCCAGGGGCTCATTATGAAGAACAAAAGGCACTTTCTATCCTTCAGGATAATCCAAAGGTTTTAGGAGTTCCGTGACAGGAGCCAGGAAAAAAATTCAAAGATACTTCATATTATACTACAGTGGGTGATCATTCAACCTGCATTTGCTGGGAACTTGTTACAAGAGCTGTGGGTAGAAGAGAGACAGAGACAGCCAGCCTTGTTCTCAAGGAGCTCCTGGTATGGTCAGATGTCAGATGGACAAGGACGGTCACCTGACAGATGCTAAAACAACAGGATTAGGAGCAGTGTTTCAGGCACCTGGCTCACTGGCAAGGTGTTAGAGGTGGCTTCCCAGAGGAGGTGAGGTCTGAATAGGATGGTATTGAGCCATGAGGCTGAGTTAGTCCAGCTTGTTTGACTGGAAGGAAGATCCTACAGGCAGAGGTGGACTGGATAATTGAGAAAGGGAAGTTATACAGACACCTTTATTTCTGCAAGAAGTTTGAGCCATTAAAGAATTTGAGAGAGGGACTGGGGAGGATGATGATAAGAACAAAATGTTAGAGGCCTCTCCCTAGCTGCTGTGTATGGTCAATCAATTATAGAAAGAGACTAGAAGTGGGAAGATCAGTTTTTGTTTTATCTCGAAGATGTTTGCAGGGCAGTCAGATAGGCAGTACATTATTTTGTGTTGCTGCTATAGCAAAATACTCCAAATTTAATGACTTAAAACAGCAGGCACTCATTATCTTGTATTTCCATTGGTCAGAAGTCTCGTGTGGGTCTGGCTGGGGTATAATTAAAATATTGATAGGCCTGTGTTCCTTTTTGGAGGTTTTAGGGGAGAATCACCTTCGTTGCTTGTTCAAGTGTTGCCAGGATTCAGTTCCTTACTGTTTCAAGACTGAGGCTTCTGTTTCCTTGCCAGTTGGCAGCTGGGCCCAATGTCAGCTGCAGGCCTGTCTCCTGTCCTGTCCGTGCTATGGACTTCCGTTATCATGGGGCAGTAAAGAGCATGGACTCCTTCTCACCATGACCTCTCTCTGACTCAGGAAAGGGTCCCTGGTTTTGAGGATTCATGTGATTACATTGGGACTACCTAAATGATCTAGGATAATCTCCCCATTCCAAGGTCCATACTCCTAATCACAGCTGCAAAGTCCGTTTTGCTATGTAAGGTACCACATGCACAGGTTCCGGGGATCAGGGCACAGATGCCTCTGAGAGGCCATTGTTCTGCTGATTGTGGATGGGGGCCTTCTTCTTCCTCCTCCTGGTTGACCCTCCTTGACTGTAACTCCATTCTGTCTCTTAGTGCCTATGCCTTGTATCACTCTCTAAATCCCTGACACAAAAAGAGTGATTACAAATTTGGAACCTTGGACTCCACACCAGATCTGGAGAATAAAAATCTGCATTTTTATAAGGTTTTCAGGTTATTTCTATGAAAGAGCTTGAGAAGCACTGCTCTAAATAACTCACAAATTCACATCTCTCTCAGTACTCAGAACATGCCAATTCTTGTTGTCTTGTTGAATTGAGTTGTTGAGGCGGGTTTTGATCAAGTAATTCCCCTGTGCTGGGCACCACATTTTCTTTTTATCTTCTGATCACTCCTAGCAACAGATGTCACTCCTTGGGCCTATGTCTATGTCTGTATTTCTAGGGTGACAAATTCTCCAAGGTCAGGATGTCACAGCCAGCAAGGGGTAGATGCTGCAGAGAATCCTGGGGTTGAGAGACAACAGTGAAGTGCTTTTAAATGGCACAGTCTGTTCGAGTCCCTGTGCTGATGCGGCAGGGAAGAGCTGGGAACTGGGGATTTGCGAATCCAAGCTGTTAACTGGGTTTCATGGGGAGTTGTCGAAGCCTGAGAACTGGCTTCGTCTGAAAGCCTGTGGGATTAGATGGATTCCTAAATGCACAGGGCCAGATTGACTTGTTGGAGGTTTGTGTGTAAAGCAAACTTTGCTTTAGGACAGTGATTTTCAGTTTATTTTTGTCAACTCTATACCTAAGAACCAAGATTTATGTCTATAGCTAACAACAGCCCACTAGGTCTCGGTCTGATATACAACAGGAGAATGACTGAAAGCAAGGTAAGGCTGTGGCATGGATTATTTTCCCTAGGAATCTCCTAACCCCCTTCTGCAAATTTCAGAATAGCATATTGGAATTTCTGACAACCTGGGGCGCAATTCAAAAAAGCCAGCAAGGTGGTTTTGGTAAATCTCAAAAAGGGTCATGCTGGCCAAGGATGAAAACCATGTATATATGTATGTTCTAGGGTAAGAGGTTCCGTGGTAAGCCATGCAGGCTTTCTTCGGGCCTCTTGCCCGATGATTCAGCATATTCACATTCTGATGTGCTCATTCCAGTGCCCATGCCCAGAGCAAGGACCAGAGTGCTTTATATAGAGTAGGCTGTAGGTAAGTCACTGTTGAAAGGGAAAATGCAGGAATGACTGTAAACTCTTGCATTTCTGCTGTCTTAATCCTGCCTGGCTCGAAGCGCACACACATATGGAGGTAGCCTCAGGGAGTGAGAGGAGAGGGAACATTCTTCTTGCTTCTTGCTCTTTGGCTGGAGAGGCGGCTCCTCCAGGGACTGCAGTGCTCCTGTGCTGGCTCCTGTGCTGGCTCCTGTGCTGGGTCCCACAGCTCCAGGGCTCTCTGCCTTCTCTCCAGCGGCATGTCCTCCAGCTGCCAATTGGACGGGGTGCAAGGAACTTTATCAGTTTTCTTTTCACATCCTGACAACCACAATCACTCTTGTCGGTTTTAATTAAAATGTTTAATTAAGTACAGTTCTAGAAGCAGAAAGTTAGCTCTCACCCTGGATAAGACCCCAGGCTTGGAGTTAAGGAGGAGAAAGAGAGGGAAAGAGATGCAGGCAAAAACTTCCCAGTTTTCTATCAGCTGTAGCGAACCTCAGGACAAAGGGGTGAGAGCCATTCAATTATCCTTCATTTGAGACTTGCTTTAGGCCAAACCAGGAAGGAGTAAATTGTGGCTTAATCCTGTTCTATTTCTAATTTTAACAACTCCTACCCCTCAGTCTCCAGGCTTCTCCAAAGTCTCCAGAGCCCCTACAACATCTGATTAGTTCTGCGCCATGCACCATGCTCTCTCATTTCCCCAATGATCACTGCCCTCCGCATCTCCACCATCCCCTCAAAACTTGCAGTCCCACGTCTGGGTCTTGCAGGTCTTGCAGGCTCTGGCTTCCTGCAGAAGCTCTGTGGGTCAGCTGAACTCATCATCCTGTATGATGGTGCTTCTAAGCCAGGCCTTGATTTCACAGAAAGATAAGTCCTCCCAAAGAAGATTGGTGGATTCTTCAGGATGAAGGAAGACATTTTAAGCATCCAAGGGAGATATGTTTTATGAAAAGCAGTCTTTTCACAATCTTCAATTTGGTCAAATTTGCTAATTTTAGAATAGTGTGTCCTGTACATAATAGTCACTCAAAAAAGCGACTTCTCAGACTCACTCTCTGTTCCCCTTCGAGGCACACTCTCTCAGCTACTTGATTCCAATCTCATTTACCACTTTGCTTTCCAAAATCAAGGTTAAAGCAATGACAAACTACAAACAACAGACTCCACTGGAAAACTTTTTTGGCGTGTATGAAGAGAGGATAGTGGCATACGTGTAATATTTTTCATCCTTATCTTATCAGCTGGGTTGGTGGTAATGTGACAAGTTCTCATCCATACAAAATACATCTCAAAAAAACCCTCAGATAATAGGGTTCTACTGTATGATGAACAGATATCATGAGGTTGATGATGAGGACTAAGGTGCTGTTAGATACCATCTGCATTCACCTCTAAAGTGCTCTGTACCCAGGAAGCTGACCTTTGTGAGCTGTGCCCATGACACATGCTCTCTGACCCTCTGGTTTCCAGTTGGTTTGGCCCATAGACAACTGTGGCAGATGTTTGGAGGAAGAAGGTGAGGTCTGAGTATTGATTCTCTTGTTCCCTCCCTCTGGCCTCACTGTGGGACAGCTGTGCTCCTCAATTAAAGATCACAGCCCCTCCTAGGTGGGCCTCTCCAGTTGTTCTTTTCAGGGCACTGTTCTTGTGATTATTCCCACTTCAGGCCTAGTATGGTGAAAGTGCTTTGCAGTTACTAGTTCCAGAGACTGCATTTATCACACTTTGGGATTTGCTTACATTCTGCCCTTGCTTTTGCAGAGAGTGTTGCATTCTCCTCAAATTAGACCGTTTGAAGGTGCCACATGTTTCCTCCTGGAACTCTGACTACCACCGTGGTAAAGGGATAGACAGATCTGGAGGGGGTGGCAAATAAGTAGCTGCTTCCATGACATTCAGGGCAAGAGGTGATAAATGTTTCCTGATTGTCCACATGTGAGGGGAAGCCACTTCCCTTCCCTAATTTTTATCTCACATGCAAATCAATGATGTTTAGTTAAAGATAATCAACAGGAAAACGTTCCCATGAAGTGGAGGAAGGCCCTTCCATGATCTTCCACCACGAGCAGCATAGACACATAGAAACACCTGGGACTCGGAGGTTTTGAGCTACACCCTGGGCGTCACTGGCTGAGCTCATTGACAAATGGGATGAGGGTATTTGGCTACCCCGCCTCTCATGTGTGTTGTGAGAGGAACATGAAATAATGCCTGGGAGCACTGGAAGCTGTAGCTGAGACAGCCATGAAGACTGCTTCTAAGACTGTGAGGCGACACGACCCAGAATAGAGGAACTGTGTGAAGGCCACTGTAAATGAGTTTGCCCCAGAGTTAGGGCTGGCCAGACCTGGGGGCTGCATTTCTTCCCAAGAGTTCCCTTCCCATGACCTCTGGCCTGACCTTCCTCTCTGGGCCTGGCCCTCTTCTGTTAGGAGGAGGCATTTCAGCACCATGCTGGCATGCTTGATCATGTTTTCAAAGGAAAGCAGGAGTGGGTGTGAATATTGCTCCAAAAACTCAGATGTGGAAGAAGTGTCACATCCACTTAAAAATAATTAAATAGTATTAAATCCGAGTTGGAGCCTGTACCCCCCTGAGCTCTCTTATGTGTAGTTCCCACTGGGTACCCCCGAGACACCCATTATTCGTGCCCTCTTTAGTCCTTGAAGTTGAAGGACCCTATTGGTTCCATGTGAACTGGGGGAACCAAAGTCTTTGTCTAGGTCCCAGCATCACCTTGACCTCCCTGGTCTTCATCTGTTGCTCCTCTAATATCTGTCTAATTCCTCAGGGTCCTGTGAGGAGACACATGCCAGTCACAGGTCTAACCAAGGGAGATCAAAATGTGAAGATGCTTGAGGGAGCAATGGGAGGTATTGGGTCACTTTTGGGCACCATGCCTGGTTTTTTAGTCTAGGTCACTGGAAAGGGTGGTCCCATGGTCTCTAAAAATTAAATGAGGCTCTTCTCAGCTACCTTTTCACAGGACCAAGAAAGCCCTTCTCTTGCAGCAGGAGGAGAAGAATCAGAATGTACAACAAGTCGTCAAGTGATGCCGTTCTGCTTTAGAGGTTTATTTTAAATATATTTTTTTAAGCCCATTTTGGAGACTTGCTACTGCTTGCTTTGTCTCCCAGCAACGTCAAAAGAGCTGATGGGAATGAGAGGGTTTTTTTTTTCTTCTTTTTTTCTTAACGTGTGCTTTCAGTCAAAGAAGAAAAAAAAAAGCAACAAAAACCCCACAACTTCTAAACCAGTTCCTGAAATAGACCCAGAGAGAAAGGGAAACCATAGCATGCTATGCAGCCTTTCTCGAGGGAGCAATTATAACCTAGAGAAAAAGGCTCAGCTAGTGCATGGCTCCTGGAAACAGGGCTGAGTGCAAAGGCATATTCCCCTCCTGCCTCCCAACAGCCACAGATGTAAGTGACAGCCAGAGCTGGGCTCACCCGAAAATCAGACCTCATGGAGATGGGAGTATTAGGGTCATCAGTTGAATTTGGACAACAATCAGGCCAGGCCACTTGGAGGTAGGACTGGAATCTTGATGTCACCCAACACCTATTTTTCTAACATTCACCCTATAAAGCACTGAGAGTCTATGCTGCAAGCACTGTGCTGGGCACTGGTGGGGTAGCTGGAAGTATAACTAGTGCTCCGGTGTCAGCGGTCACCACTCTCTTATATACCATAACTATGCCCTTAGTCATAAGAGGCTCCTCCAGCTTTCAGAGCTCAATTGCCCTCATTTGATCCTTGAGGCTTTGCATATGTTGTCCTGTCAATCAGCTTCTTCACCTTCCAGCACATCCTTCCTCTGCTTGTTCCCTGGCCCACCTCTGCAGATAGCTCCATGACCCTGCTGTGTGTTCTCAGAGCAGCCGTACTTCTTATTAAGAGACTGCATCACATGATATTGAGCTTTCTGTTTGTCTCTCTCCCCGACTGGACTTGAGGACCCACAGGGACAAACAAAGACTTTCTTCATTTCTTTACCTGTGTTCCGTGGTACCTAGCATGGCGCATAGTGCTTAGAAGGTGATTATTACTTGATTACTGTTTGATTAAGAAGTTAACTCCAGAAATGAAATTTCTTATTCTGAATAGGTTATGGAGACATCAGACCTACTAATATCTATGAGACATTGGTCCAAATCTCAGTTTCATCAGCTATGAATTGGGGATAGTCACAGCTGTTATGGTTGGTAGAAAACTCTACGGATAAAATGTATATGAGACCCCTGGCATCTGGAACAGAGTAGGAGCTCAGCGGTAGTGATTAGAACTAGTGTAAAAGAACATTTTGTCAGTGTTGCTTAAATTCCCACTGGGAGACTAGATGCTTTTAGCTTCCATTTATGGAGTAAATATTCTCATTGGCAGTACTAGCCTTTTTACACCTCACCTTAAAGCTTTTTCTAAATTTTCCTCTAACCGCATTATTACTTCCTCTGTCAAGTTTTCTAAACTCACCACTTAGCCACCAGAGAGCCCTGGAGTGAGAACTGGGAACAGAACTTCAGTGACGTAGGTTCACAGCTCAGGCTCTGGAGTTGCACTGTCTGAGGACGAGTTCTGGCAAACTGTCATCTTTCTCTGTGCCCCAGTTTCCTCGTCTGTGAAGTGGGTATGATGATGTGTTGGTTGGTTCCTCCAGGCAGAGATGCCTGCTCTAGAGGGTTACCACCTCCTTCCTTCCACAGCCCAGGCTTGTCCCCCTCACAGCTGCCTGCTCTTTGCTCAGGAATGCACAAGGGGCTGCTTCTGTCTTTCAGGTGTCCGGAGATACCCAGGAAGCCTAGCATCTAAGTTTAGTGAAAACCAAGGCATCAGCAGAGGATGGACAATGGCTGGCAGAGATACAATAGCGCTTATTCAATTGTAAGAGAGATGATTGAACTAAAGTGTCTAATCCTCAGACTCCATTATTACCGCAGGTCCTCGAATAGCATTGTTTCATTCCATGTCTTTTCATTATAACAATAATGAGAAAAGAACTGCTTCCTGGAAGGGCCACTGTCTGTGTGGTGTTTGCACATTCTCCTGATGTTGGTGGGGTTTTCTCAGGGTCTTTTGGTTTCCTCCCACATCCTACAGCTGTGCATGTTAGGTGGATAGTCATGTCCACAAGGCCCCAGTCTGAGTGAGTGTGGGGGTGAGCGTGAGCAGCCCTGCTATTGAGTGGCGTCGTGTCCAGGACTGGCTCCCACCTGACACCCTGAGCTGCTGGGCGATGCTCCAGCCACCTGTGACCCTGAACTAGAATAACTGGATTGAAAAATGAATGAATGTATACAAATTATTTTCAAATAAAAATTTGTAAAGTCCAAAGTAATCATCCAAATGCATGACAATAAACCATGCGGTATGAAAGTGCTCAGCAAGCCAGCCATATATATATATATTTTTAGACGGAGTCTCGCTCTGTCGCCCAGGCTGGAGTGCAGTGGTTGGATCTCAGCTCACTGCAAGCTCCGCCTCCCAGGTTTACGCCATTCTCCTGCCTCAGCCTCCCGAGTAGCTGGGACTACAGGCGCCCGCCACCTCGCCCGGCTAGTTTGTTGTATTTTTTTTGGTAGAGACGGGGTTTCACCGTGTTAGCCAGGATGGTCTCGATCTCCTGACCTCGTGATCCGCCCGTCTCGGCCTCCCAAAGTGCTGGGATTACAGGCTTGAGCCACCGCGCCGGGCCTGCCAGCCATATTTGTAATAGTTTGTTTTGGAACTTTGTGGTAGAGGGGATGCCCTAACAATTTTCACTCCAGAAACATTTATTCCTTGATTTAACCCACCACCACTGTGACCACCATCACTCACTGATTCACCAAAGACTGGTAAATATTATCTCACTGTTTTTATTAATCTTTCTTAAATGTATACAGCTCACAGGCATCTCAACGTTTAATAGTAGAACTGTTTTGGATCTTTATTTAAAAGTTTGGTGATTTTTTTTTTAGTGACCAGAAACACGCAGTAGAAATTTACCTCTTATTTACATTATTTAGCTTATGGTAAAGTTGGTTTTGTTATACATCGTTTCACTTAAAGTCACAGTTTTCAAGAACCTATTGATGATGTTAAGAGATCTATACATTCTAGGACAGCAAATTTCTAAGCACACAGTGGATGTACAGCTCCCAGAAGTGTGGCCCAGAAAAACATGACTTCAGATGTAGGAGAGAGCGTGGAGTTTATCTAGTCCAGTGGTTCTTAGCTGCAGGTGATTTAGAATTAACAGGGACCTGACTCCCTTGAGATCCTAGTTCAGGAGGTCTGGGAAAAGGATAAAGCATGGGTATTTTTAAAAATGCTTCAGGCAATTCTGTCAGACACTTTCTGATCTAGTCCACTCTGCCCATCTCTGACGAAAGTCCCTGACCTGTCAGCCTCCTTTCTCTAGGGAGCAATTATAACCCAGAGAAAAATAAGCTGGAAGCAGGAGACTTCCAGAAACATGTCTGGGAACAGGCACCACCCACGTGTGGGTTTGCACTGGGTGGCAACCCATCTTTTGCAGCAGGGAGCTCACCAGCTGTGAATTCTTCAGCATGCTGGTAGTGGAGTGGATGTGGATCCCATCTCTCCACCCTGCCGGGGGGACTGGAAGGGAGCAGCCTCCTATCAACTCTACCACTGCATGCCGGGATAAGTTTCCATAATGAAGCTCTCTCAAGCACAAAATGTGCATCTAATGGAATGCCATTTATCAGGGCAGCAATTCACATGTATGCACAAAACCTTTACTTTATTGCTTTATATCATGAAATACAACTATACCTAAAGATTGATGACTCTAGTTAACCCTCTAATCCTAATTCCAGGGATTAATATTGGGCATTAATTCTAACTCTGTCTTCTGATACTAATTCTAGCTGTTGATTTCTTGAATGCTAATAGAAAATCCCAGAATTGATTCTGTGGCTTATTCTGTTTTAGCCCCATCATTCCAAGACATGTTTGGATTATCTCGAAGTGGTCATGTGGATGGGTTTAACCTCAGACCTAGAGGGGAGAGATATACCGCTTAGCAGTTCAAAGGCAAATAAAGGTTGGCAAGATTAATCACGGTGTGGACTCTGTACTATTTCAAAACTGAATGGGAGGTTTGGGAAATTGTGGCTGGAAAACCAGACTTTCCAGTTTGTCTTCCATCAAGTGATCACTGATGTATTTATTTCTCTGATTAATGAACTTTGCAAATTAACCTCCACACTACTCTGTAATTGTGATTAAGGTTTCAAAAAATCACTTAAGCGTGTTTTCACCACTCCTGAGCCCATTCCAGCCGGATGGCCTGCTCACTGTGCTGATTTCACAAAGATAGTGCCAGTCCCCTGACCTCTGAATTTACAATTAATTATTGCATTCAGCACCCAAATTACCCCCAGTCTCCATGTGCCTGGCTTTATCTCTCTGCACACACAGGCCTGGCTTTTAATTAAAGGCTCTCCAAATTAAATGAAAACAAATTCAATTATTACATCTCATTGGAGCAGCTCACAGCATATCCTGACAGCATTTATCCAATGGGCAACCCAGGGAAAGCTCAGCTCCCACAACTTAAGTTAATGTGCCCAGTAAATGATTTTTCTTATCATTGCTTGAACAGGTTTTTTGCCACTGGGTCAGCCCTAGCTGTGGTCTTTGCTGTCTCTGAAAAAAACTACAGCTTAACACAATTTCTCTTTTCTCTATCTTTTCTGATCTCTGCCTGGTTCTTATTCTCTCTTTCTGCATGGAAGGAGAATGGTCTCATGGTCTGTTCCCACTGAGGATGGAAGATAATTACCCTCCAATCTCTGCAGGTTTGGAGGTGCAGCTCAGATATGCACCCCTTAAATTTAGATCCTTATCCAAAGCTCTTAGGGCTGTCCAGGGGACTGCGTGTATGTTCTTGACTCTCCAAGCTGCCCAAAGTTTAGAGAAATGTGCACTGAATTGCGATTATTGTTATGATCTATCATAACAATAATCATAATAATAGCGTGTTTATTGAGGACTATAATGTGCTAGGCAGTGCAAACAGCATGCAATTAGACACAGTCCTTACCCAGTGGACCAGTTACACAAGTGGAAGCAAGGCAAGACCCAAACAAAAGGAGCAATAGAAACAAACTGAAGGGACAGCTGGGAAGGGAGAAAACAATTTCTTTTTTGATAAGTGGCCAGCGGAGGTCATGCCTCTACCTTGCCTGGAATGCACTTTCTGCAAAGTTTTGTTTTGAGTGTGAAACTCTTTAACTAAGTGGCAGATTGGGCCTAGAGTTGGAGGGCTTGTAAGAAGAAGAGCATTAGGTTCAGAGGCAGGCAACAATCACTGCTTCAGGAATGGGCATAATCTGATCAGGAAGGCTCAGAAGATTTTTTGTAGATGGGTACAAATCAGATGCTGTTGTCCCTGTCCGTGGCCCAAGGCACTAATACGGGAAGCGTCAAAGCTCTGCTTCCCCCAGCGCTAGAGCCAGACCACACAAAAGAAACAACACAGTTCAGGAGAGAGGCTGAAGGAAGAGCTCAGCAGATTTGCATGAAGACAGGGAATTCCTGGGTCTTCCATCTGAGGTTATCCTTTTTCTGATCCTGGCTGGATTTGTGTCCCTTGTTGTTGAGAAGGAAGACCCAAATGCAGACGACAACAGAAATAAAACATACAGATCACAAAAACTCCCAAATCTACTTCTAACCCAGTCAGCAGGGAAAAGCAAAGCAGGAGAAAGAAGTGTGGGCATTGGAGAAGGAGCTGCAATTCCAAATCTGTGGCTGCAAGACGCAGTCTGCCTTGCATTTTATGTGCCCCAAATTTCAGCCCAGACGCCCCGTCGAAATGGATTTGCTGGAGAACTCTGGCAGAAGGGACACTGTGTGCTTCTGCTCAATGCCCACAGGTCTCCCTAGGTTCTCCTGGGGGTGGTGACCAGCCAGGGGAGGCAAGGATTTGGGGGACAACAAGGTTTACTCTATCTTATTTTACATCCTTGCTTGAGCAAACATCCTTAATAATCCCTTTTACTGAGCGTCCTATGTATAGGGAGAACTGTAAAAGCCTGTTTTGAATGAATACAAAAGAAAAGGAAGATCTCAAGGTATTTATAATCTAATTTGGAGGGTGGAAAATACACAGGCATAATGAAACTCTAAAATGTCAAGTTCCATTTTCCTGCTATGATTCCCATAATTTCTACATATGTTTACAATACATCTTAAGACATTGCATTGCTATTATCTGTTTGTATCTTATTATTATGCTCTAGACTAAGCTTCGTCAAAACAGGGCTTGTGCCTTTGTTTTTGTTTTGAAAATTCTGTATCTTCAAAAATTAGTACTGCCTCTGGTATTTGGCAATATTTGTTTACCTTTGAATTGAATAAAATAAAAGCCTAATTCTAAAATCCCTAGCTAGAGCTGCATCAGCCTCCTCTGGTCTCCCATGATACTTGGTTTATGCTTCTCTTATCGTCACTACTGAATCGACCTCTTCTCCTTTATAAGCTGGAAGAGGCAGTGTGGCATAGTGGTTAAGAGGCTGACTATATAACCTTGGGCAAGTTACTTTATCTCTTTAGCCTTCCCTGTCTGTGCAATGAGTAGGAGGATAATTTGCTTACTTTATAGGATTGTCATGAGGATTAAATGGGTAACACATGAGTTGGAGGTATTCCTGGCACATGGTGTTATGTAAAGGGCTCCTTTTCCCATTATCACCATCCTGAAGGGTTCTATCGTAGGTTGAATTGTGTCACACAAAAAGATAGGTACAAGTTCTACTCCTCGCACATGCAAATGTGACCTTATTTGGAAATAAGATCTTGGGAGAGGTAATCAAGTTAAGATGAGACCATACCTTATTAGGGTGGGGCCTTATCCAGTGACCAGTTTTTGAAGAGGGAAATGTGGACACAAAGACACACTTAGAGGGAGAGGATGTGAAGACGCAGCCAATACAGGGAGGGCGTCCTGTGAAGACTGAGGCTGGATTGGAGCCATGTGTCTGCAAAGCCACCAGAAGCACAGAGCAGAGCAGCAGAGCACAGGTTCTCTCTCAGGGCCTCCAGGAGGAGCCAACTCTGCAAACAACTGGGCTTCAAGCTTCTAGCCTCCAGGACTGTGAGAGAGTAAATGTCTATGGTTCAAAGCAGCACTACTTATGGTAATTTGCAGACTAAGTTTTATCTTTTGTGTATACATCTAACACAACACCTAGGAGAGTGCTTGGAAGGTAGAAGATCTTGGCCAACATACACTTGTTGAATTGGATGGATTCAGCTGTGGGATCATTAATGTGAATACAGAATTATAAACTGGTTTTCATGGAAGTAGAGTTTATTTGTCTGTTCTATGTACCACCTATTTGAAATTAAATAAAAGGACATAATTATCCAATTCAACTTGCCAGTTTCCTTTCAATTTTGATATAACAGGTAATTGGTGTGATAACATTGTATATCAAATTACCTTGAACAATACAATAAATGGAAAGGAGGTTGCCATAAGAGGGTAATCTCCTAAGAGGTTGCCATGAGACAGAGTAACCTGCCTTTGGTTCATTCTGTCCGATTTAGCCTACTGCCTCAGCTGATCCCTTCCCAAGACCCTGGAGTTCCTTAAATAATATTTGATAACTCCAAGTAAAAAATAATTACAACAAGCAAACAAATCAAGATATGGTGTGTATATATTTATATAGGATTGTGTTGGTCTTGAACAGAAGTTTACTCATAAACATTTCTCCAATGACCTGTTGTGTACCAAGTACTAAAGGGGATACAATGGTAAATAAGACAATGAGTAAGATCAATGAGTAACATTTTGTGAAGTCTTTGTTATGTGCCAGTCAATATATTAAGTATACTATTTTATTTGACCCTCACAATAACTGAGTTAGGTAAGTCCATGTCACTAATGATAAGACATGCTTAGTGAGATTTAGGCATTGCCTAAGGTCACACAGTAAGTGGTAGAGACCTCTATTTGTACTTAAGTAATCTAATTCCAGAGCTCTTTAATCACTGCACAAAAATTTGGCATCTCTTATCCTCATAGAGCCCAGAGTGTAGTGGTAAAGAAAGCAAGTTAGCAGTTCCCATATAGTCACAGAAAGAACATGGGTAAGAAAACTTCCGGTAGGAATCCTAATTTAAGATTTTCCTGGATTCATATTCCAAACCAGTTTGGGCAGAGGTTAGAGGAGAAAATCAGCACTTGGACTGATTTATCATTACATCTCCTACCTTGGTTTGGCCTTGGCGACTTGGGTCCAATTGCTTAGAGGTGCTTTCATGGCTCAGAGTTTCTGCAAATGTGGGCAGGGCAGAAACCACATGGTCAGCCTAGTCAGCAGTTTTCAGTTAAGAGTCAAAGAAAGAGCAGAAGCCTGAGCTGTGTGGGGACAACCTCTTCCAGCTCATCCCAGGTTCTGGCTACTTTCTGTCTTGGTCTAGCCATATTGTTCGACCCAGGATATTGGGTACTCTTATAGCTCCAGGAAAGGTACATGTTTATGATAATGGGAAAATATTTCTTGGTCCTTTCAAAGAGATGCTGATCCAAGATGAGAAACTGTGTGATTATGAGAGACTGATCATCCTGATCATCTATATAGTACAGCTAGCTGCCTTGCTTCTCTAGATTTCTCTAGAAATCTAGGTTGTTAAAATCCTTGTGATGCACTGTGCTATGGCTTGAATGTCTTCCCCAAAGTTTACGTTTTGGAAATTTAATCCCTGATGCAACAATGTTGAGAGCTAGGACCTTTAAGAGTTGATTTGGTCATCATGGCCCTGCCTTCATGAATGAACTCATATTGTTATCTTGGGTGGGCTTGTTATTGCCAGAAGGGTTTAAAAAAAAAAAAAAAAAATATATATATATATATATAAAATCAGGTTTGAGAGCCTCTTGTTTTCGCTATCCCCCACCCTGCGATGCCTTCCAGCATGAGACAATGCAGACAGAAGACCCTCACCAAATGTATGCCCTTGACCTTGGACTTCCCAACCTCCAGAAGCATTAGAAATAAATCTCTGTTCTTTATAAATTACCCAGCCCCAGATATTCTGTTGTAGCAGCACAAAACGGACTAAGATACACTGTCTAAGAAATCTTTTTATATCTTCATGGAGTCTATGCAGTTTGACTTGCTCGCGGCCCAGTTGATTTTCAAGATTGACAATCAGTACTAACTCTATTATAGAATTTGCCTGGCTGCTGCACTGAGAACTCACTGCTGTGAGTATTGTCTCCAGCTTCAGTGGACTTCCCAGAGGTTGCCTTTGAAAATTTTACACTCAACCATTTCCCCACTCACTGAAAGCTTAAAAGAGAACAAGTCTAAAAGAGAATGGTTATTTTTAGTAGGAACTTAGTTGTGAGATTATGAGTGGGAGAGTCAGCCTCAGAGAAACTAGACATCTTCTCAACTATTCTTGAGTCCTTTTTTGTCTTGTTTTGTTTTGTTTGGAGTGAATTTCTCAAACCTCTGTTCTATTAAAACCAATCCCATCATATCCAATTTGCAACTTACATAAAGAATATTATTAATAATAATATCAATATCAACACAGCATTTAGAAATAGAAGATGTGGTATGAGACCCAGCTCTGCCACTTTCAGACTGCAGCTCTAGGAAAAATGCAAACCCTCAATGACTCAGTTTCCTCTAATATAAAAGGAAAATTATAATAATAATATTAGTTCATTTCACAGGCTTTTTAGAAAAGTCAAATGAGATAATGCATGCAAGACTGTTTTGCAATTTTAAAATATTGTACAAAGCTTTGTTATTTTTACAGAAAATACATATGGATTTTCTGCCCTTTTGAATTATTCATTTTCTATCTCTTTCTAGTGGTCTGAATAATTGGATATTTGATTCTTATCTTTCTTTCTTGGAACTCTGTATATTTCACATCAATTATTTCATTTTACTCTCACACTATGTCTGTCTTACGTACAAAGAGTAGAGTGTGATTGAGTTGTCTAATATTTAAAATAAGTTGGACTTCAACTTTCAGGCCTTTTGGTATTGATTTTTCAGCGACTTTTCTGCTCTAACCTTGGGGAGATTGCTAGTGTGGAGACTTGGATTATTACTTAGAGAGAACTAAACTTATGAGATAACCTTTTCTCCATATTCTGACGTTTGATAACAGGAAAGCAGTAGGGTGGTAGCAGGAAAAGGGTCGCAGTGTCCCATAAGGACACTAGTTTTTTTTTTTCTTTGAATGCATGGCATTTTTGGAGCATAGGACTAGCTATCATACTTGTCTGGCAGTTTTCTCAGGAACCTACTATCTTAGGGGCCCAACTTGAGTCATGGCATCCGAAACCTGGTATCCTGAGCTAGGCTGTATCATGGTCCAGAGGCCATATCACTTAAGAGGAAGAGCACTGAACAGAGAATTGGAGACTGCTCCTAGCTGGATTGCTTGGCTTGAGAATATCACTTCCCTTGAGAATATTGCCTATCTACATTTTCATTTTTTAATTTTAAATTTATGACTGTGGTAACATAACATAAAGTTTGCCATTTTAGCTGTGTTTAAATGTACAGTTCAGTGGCATTAAGAAAATTCTCATTGTACAACCATTATCACCACCTACCTCCAGAACTGCAAAGGGTTGTTTTCAGAGTAAAATGAAATCATTTCCGGGAAAGCTCTTAGAAGAGCATAACACACCATAGGAATGCAAAATATTGTTCTGACTCTTATTGCCCAATAACTTAGCGGAAGGAGCAAAGAGTGCCTTAAAAGGGTTGCTTAACTTATAAATGCTTTGAGGAGGCTGAGTAAACTATCTCCCTGAAATAATTCAAATGAGTGGAGATGCCCCTTGGGAAGGATCATGTGGACACAATTTATTGCTAAGGGAAAGTTGTGGATGACTCGTAGCATTTGAAGTTGTGTCCAACCTGAACATTCTATAAATTTGCATCAATAACTTCCTCACTTGAGGCTAAGTGAGGAGACGTTATTTCCCTCCTGCTGGGCATTTGGAACTTCTGGGTCGGAAAAGCTGAAGCAGTAATAGGCAGGAGCCCATGCTGCCTAATGAAGAGGTCTAAAAATAGTTGAGAGAATGAATTCTAAAGTGTGGAGTTGTGATGTTCTTATGGAAGACATATAGCCCTCTTACTTTAACCAAACCAAGTTTTCCACCCTAAGTTCATCAGAAGGTTAGTCTAGCTTGCCGAATACAATATGCAACAGACGTGTGCATGCATTAGTAGATAGATGCAAAAAAGCAATTCATTCATATATTTATGTACTTCCTTAATCTGTTAAATTTAGGAAAACTGGATTCAAGGGAAGACACGTCTAGAAATGACATGCTGCTTAAGGAAGTAGAAATCTGGTAGCATGAGGCTGTGTCTGGGAATGCTCTGCACGGGTTATTTTGGGAACTGCTGTTCTCTTGAGAAATTAAATTTGTAGTGAGACTAGGACTAATAGCCATTTGTATCCAGCTGCTTCCATCCTTTCTTCAGCCAGAGAAGTGGATGGAGGGGGTGTGTGTGTTTGCGTTGTTCGCTGAACGCCCACTGTCCTGAGGATTCACAAACACGCTGTGCCATGGCAATGAGGTTGGTCTGCAACTGCACTGTGAGAGGGTGGCAGGAAAAGGCACTGATGATGGTGATGAGGAGGCTGTCGGCTGGCATTTATCAAGAGCTTACTGTAGATCCAGCACTGTGTTAAACATGTTAGCTGTGTTTTTGCCATTCAACGATTAAGTTCACTGATGCTTAAAGAGGTTAAGCAAACTGCCCAAGGTCATACACTTACTAAAGAGCAGTGCTGAGCTCAAACCCGGGCCCATATTATTCCTGAGCCCGAAAGCCACCACACCTCATCAATAGAGATGGCAGGCCTGAGCTAGTCCCTGCCAAAAAAATTCACAAGTTAAAAATACAGGATATTTTCCCTTTTGTCCTTTTTTCCTTTATATTATAGTTGCTTTCCTGACTCTTTCTCTGCTGGGGGAGGGAGAATTTAAAAAAATCATACCTGACATTTATTTCAGATAAGAAAGGGAAGCAAGTAACAAATAATTATGTGATGAATACCAAGGTTCCCAATTTTGTGTTAAGAACTATTTCAACAGTTGTAGTACCAGGTACATCCCTGTCCCCAGGGATCTGGCACATTTTTGGTTTGTTTTGTTTCTGCAGCTATCTTGCAGAATGAATGTACATCTATGTTCTTTGGGATTTTTAGACCAGTGGTTCCCAATTCACATGAGGGAATAGGGCTAATAGAAAATTAGATTTGGTGAGGCCTGGGACCCTGGCTGGGAGATGAGAAAGAATTGGTTGGTGTTTGCATTTTTTGTTATTGGAATTGGGTGAAGGAGGCCTGGTTGAGAAATATTAGGGGAGGATTTGAGGTTTTTACCCTTCAGGGTCCCTATAGACCTAAGAATGCAATAACAAAAATATTTAAGTCATTTTAAGCTTATTTTGAAAATTGCGTATTTACTGTTTGCATCTCTTTAGATTTTTTTTTTAAAGGTATTTGTAGTCTTGTCTTTCCTCTTGAATAGAGAGAAGGAATTTATGAAGGTGCAATATTAGCAAAAAGTCTTTACATTTTCTCCTGGAGGAACAGAGAACAAGCATCTCATTCATTCAGCAAATATTATCTGGTCCCTGCTGTGAGCCAGACTTTTGTAGTAGCCCAGAGTTTAAAGAAGACTGATATCCGGACTGCCTGGGAGGAGTGCACAGTGTCGTGATGCCTTGAGAGATGGCCGTGTCCTGAGCAGGCAGGAAATGGCTACACTGGGACATAACAAGGGAGCTGATTTCTGAAAGGGCCACACTGGGCAGTCCCAGGACACCTGGGAGACTCCATCAAAGCTGAAGGTCAGAGACAAGGCTTGAAAACATCACTGGAATCAATCTTTTTTTTTTTTTTTTTTTTTGAGACGGAGTCTCGCTCTGTCGCCCAGGCTGGAGTGCAGTGGTTGGATCTCAGCTCACTGCAAGCTCCGCCTCCCGGGTTTACGCCATTCTCCTGCCTCAGCCTCCCGAGTAGCTGGGACTACAGGCGCCCGCCACCTCGCCCGGCTAGTTTTTGTATTTTTTTTGGTAGAGACGGGGTTTCACCGTGTTAGCCAGGATGGTCTCGATCTCCTGACCTCGTGATCCGCCCGTCTCGGCCTCCCAAAGTGCTGGGATTACAGGCTTGAGCCACCGCGCCCGGCCTTGGAATCAATCTTAACTGCCATGGGGGGAGGTCTGAATTTTGCGCTGGCCAATATAATTCATGAGATGTCTGTGCTTGCAAGGTTCGATCCCCCAGGTCAGCAGGTGAGCCTCCCTTTGTTCCAGTGGCAGCTGCTGCGGTGTCTCCTTGCAGACAGGTTTCTGCTGGAGCTCGCCCTTGGTGACAAGAGGGACTAGGTGAAAGCATAGGTTTGGATAAACTTAAATCCATCAATGTCACTAGAAAAACATTTCAGAAAACTTGCCATATTAGTGATGGGCAAACGGCATCACCTTCCTTGAAGAAATGCCTTCACCAAATCAGGATTTAATGTAATGCCTCTACCTTTACAAAGGATCAATACAAGACCTGGCAATTGAACAGCATTTCTGTATCTTTTATAAAAATGGGGTTGAAGGTATTTTTCTACTATGTGACTCAAAGCCCTTTTTATAAATTCTGTCGATTGCAACTCCACACTATCTCTCACAGTAAGTTTCTGCTTAAGTTTGGTTCCAAGGGAAATGCTGTCTTGGCTGATGAATTTGTGTGCTTTCTGTTTTTAGAGAACAAATGGCATAAGCCAATGTCCTTTCCATTTGCCTTAGCTGGCACAAACTCAGATCCAAATGCATCACCCAAGTGATATCTGCTCAACTAAGGTACCTGGGACATTCCCTCTCTCTGCTTTCTCCAGGTGATCTCTGCTTTGACTTATCCTTACAGACTTTACAAAGCAGGACTATCTGAAGTCCATTCACTGCATAAGCTACAAATATAACAGGGATGATTTTTTCCTGTACCTCTATCCAATGTAATAAAGTGAAACAAATCCTTCTTGAATGATTGAAGTATAGAGTGGCATCTCATTGGTGCTTGAGAATAAAAAATTATGGATAAATGAAACATTTTTGACTACTAGTGACTCTATACCCCTAGGTATTGAAGGGAAACATAGAAAAAGGAAGAGACATAGACCATGCTCTTGGAAGATCCAGCTCAACTGGGGAAGACTGGCTACATTTTTATCCCCTCTCCACTCACATTCGCTTGGAAATGACCCATAAACGTTAACCAGTTGTTTGAAAATAAGCACAAGTAATTGAAACTCTTCAATTGCCAAGAAAATCATCCAGAATCAATGCTTTTCTCAAAAAATCGACATAGAGTGCTACTATGTGCATGTTGCTGAGGAGTGATGAGCATGGGTCACACTCATTTTCTGCCTTCAAGACCTGGTAGTCTGAATAGGGGTCAAACCAATCCTACGTATTTCTATACTACAGTTGAAAGTAAATGCCTCAGTAGAAGTAGGAATAAAGATTTGATAGCGACCCAGAAGGGTAAGGGATCACTTTTTGGTTGGGAAATCAGAAGAGGCTTTATAAAGGAGATGATATTGGGCAGAGGGGCAATCTAGGTTGAGCACACAAAGATACAAAGAAGAGAAAATGGTGGGTGTGCTCAAGGATGGTGAATGTGCCATTTATCTTGTATATAGTTTACATGCAAAAGAGCAGAGAAAGATAAGTGAAAGTTAAGCCAGTATTATCACCACATCCCTTGAAAGGCTTGTACTACTTAATGTTGTAATCAAAGGAGAACTATTAAAGGTTTTTGAGCAGAAGAGTGATCACTAGACTAGTGATTCAGAAAAACTAAGTTGAGCCTTGAGGTAGAGAATTATAAGAGATTGAGAACCTGTGTAAAAATTATAATAGCAAAGTGGAGAAGTCATGTCCCTTAGCCAGGATTTGTTCATAGGAATGAGGAAAAATAAGAATGAGTGAGAGGAAGTCCTAACTAGAGCAGTTAGACAAGAGAAAAAAAAGGGCATTCAAATTGGAAAGGAAGAAGTCAAATTAGTCTTGTTCATAGATGATATAATCTTATATTTGGTAAAAGCTAAAGACTCTCCCAAAAAACTATTAGAACTGATAAGTAAATTTACAAATAATTTATTTGTATAAATAATTTATTTGCAGGATACAAAATCAGTATCCCCAAATCAGTAGTATTTCTCTATGCCAACAACGAACAATCTGAAAAAGAAATAAAAAAGTAATCCTATTTATAGTAGCCACAAATAAAATTAAATACCTAGGAATTAACCAAAGAAGTGAAAGATCTCTACTATGAAAACTATAAAAGCTGATGAAAGACGTTGAAAAGGACACACAGAAAATGGAAGCATATTCCATGTTCATAGATTGGAAGAATCAATGTTGTTAGAATGTCCATACTACCTGAAGCAATCTACAGATTCAATGCAATATCTATCAAAATACCAATGACATTCCTCACAGAAATAGCAAAAGCAATCCTAAAATTTATATGGAACCATAAAAGATCCAGAATAGCCAAAGCTATATTGAGCAAAAAGAACAAAACTGGAGGGATCACGCACCTAACTTCAAACCATACTACAGAGCTATAGTCACTGAAACAATGTGGTACTGGCACAAAAACAGATACATAGACCAGTGGAACAGAATAGAGAACCCAGAAACAAACCCATCTACCTACAATGAACTCATTTTTGACGAAGGTGACAAGGACATACATTGGAGAAAAGATAATCTCTTCAATAAATTGTATTGGGAAAACTGGATATCCATATGCAGAAGAGTGAAACTATTTCTTGCCATATATAAGAAGCAAAATATATTAAATACTTAAATTTAAGATCTCAAACTATGAAACTACTACAAGAAAACATTGGGGAAACTTTTCAGGACATTGGACTGGGCAAAGATTTCTTGAGTAATACCCCACAAGCACAGGCAACCAAAGCAAAAATGGACATATGGGATCACATGAAGTTAAAAAGTTTCTGCAAAGCAAAACAACACCACCACCAACAAAACAAAAACAATAAAAAAATGTAGCGATAACTCACAGAATGGGAGAAAATATTTGCAAACCACTCTCTGACAAGGAATTAATAACCCAATATATAAGGAGTTCAAACAACTCTAAAGGAAAAATTCTAATAACCTGATTAAAAAGTGGGCAAAAGATCTGCATAGACATTTTTCAAAAGAAGACATACAAATGGCAAACAGGCATATGAAAAGGTGCTCAACATTAATGATCATCAGAGAAATGCAAATCAAGACTACAATGATGTATCATCTCATCCCAGTTAAAATGGCATTTACACAAAAGTCAGGCAATAACAAATGTTGGCAGGATGTGGAAAAAAGGGAACCTTGTACACTGTCGGTGGGAATCTAAATTAGTACACCACTATGGAGAAAAGTTTGGAAGTTTCTCAGAAGACTGAAAGTATAGTTACCATGTGATCTAGCAATCCCATTGCTAGGTATATACCCAAAAGAAAGAAAATCAGTACATCAAAGAGGTATCTGCACTCTCATGTTTGGTGCAGCACTGTTCACAATAGCCAAGATTTGGAAGCAATCTAAGTGTCCATCAACAGATGAATGAAGAAAATGTAGTACATATACACAATGAAGCTGTCATTTGCAATAGCATGGATGGAACTGGAGGTCATTATGTTAAGTGAAAAAAGCCAGGCACAGAAAGACAGACTTCTCATGTTCTCATTTATTTGTAGGATAAAAATTAAAACAATTGAACTAATGGAGTGGAGAGCAGAAGGATGGTTACTAGAGCCTGGGAAGGGTAGTGGGGGGATGGAAGGGAAGTGGGGATTGTTAATTGTTACAAAATAGTTGGAAGGAATGAATAAGACCTATTATTTGACAGTACAACAAGGTGACTATAGTCAATAATAATTTAATTATACATTTTCAAATAACTAAAAGAGTATAATTGGATTGTTTGTAACACAAAGGATAAATGCTTGAGGGAATGGATACTTCATTTATCCTGATGTGATTATTACACATTGCCTGTACCAAAATATCTCATGTAACCCATACATATATACACCTACTATAGTAAAAGTTAAAAATTAAAAATTAAAAAAAGAATGAGAGACGCTGATGTGGGAGAGGATTGTTGTTAATATAATTTGGCAACTATAATATGTTGGCTCCGAGTTTGTGAGCCTGCAAGACCAGAAGCCCAGTGATGCCATCTGAGGCATGATGGGGAGTGGACCAGGAATAGTGTGCCTTGAGAGGGAGTAAGTGTGGGGCAGAGGAAAGTCAACAGGACTTGTTGCATATGAGGGGCTGGTGAGTTGTGCTAAGGTGGGGGTACAGTGGAGGGCACACTAAAGTGTAGGAAAGGTGGGGGAATGGTGAAGAGAGGACTTCCTACTCCTCAGCCCTGGGCCACTCGGATAGGAGTGAAGTGGAAGAGAGGGGAGTGCTTCTTAAGCAGGTGATCCAAGTCCGTCAAGACTCCTGAGCCAAGTGTCAGGCAAGAGGACTTGCTGGAATCTTCTGTGTTAACCAGCACAGGAGAAAATCTTCTAGAACTTGGGTTGTTCATGGGATTAGCCAGTTATCATGTTCAGAAGTAAAAATACCCTGAAGGTGATGAAGGAAATTAGAGAAACAGCTTTCATGAGACTGCCTGCCTGTTCTCCTGGATGAGGGATACTGGGGACAGCCATCACAGCAGCTGGGATCCATGGAGCTTCTCACCCACCGGGTGCCAAGTGCCATGTTACACACTTTATCTCTGGACAGTTACAGATTGATGAGGTAGATACTGTGGTCAACATCATTCTATAAACTAAAGTAATGAGGCTTACATGGATGTCTCAAGGCTATACAGCTACCAAAGATGGTGAGCTGTAGCCAGGCATTCTCTGGGGTGAAAGCAGACAGTACAGTTGTTTCTCATAATCTGTGGTCTATAAAGTCACCTCAAAAACCAAGTTAGTGAACACTGAAGCATTGTTCCTAAGACAAATACGTGGTTAGGTTCCTGTGAGCTTCTGGTCACAACATTTTGTCTACCAATCAATACATAACCTTGTTTTATGTGTATTTCCATTTAAAGACACCTCATTTAATATATGTTGTTGATTGATTAATGTTGAACTCACATGCAATGGCACTGTAACTTGTGCCTGAATGAAGTTTCTCTAACACACACATTGTCTCCATAAGGCACGTCACAACCTTCTTGTGCTTTTGAACACTAGGAAGGACTTAGCTCTATATGTGCGGGGCATTGTAAACAGTGAAACCATCAACAAAAATGCAAAAAAAAAAAAAAAATTGTCACTAAACAGACGGTGAGAAGAAAGTGTTTATAATACAAGAGCAGAAGCAAGAAGGCAGGGCATTGCCACCTTCAACCTCACTGGGACTACGAGATTTGGATGACTCAAATTTTTCACCAGTCTGCACATATCCTTGAATGACCTCTAAGGTGACAGGCCATGAATATTGGGTTTGGGGTTACAAATAAATTTTGGTCAGCAGGCAAATTCACAAACACAGAATTTGTGAAAAATAAGAATCAACTGTACCTCAGGAGCCATGGGTACATTTTGCAATGTATGGGCTTCTAAGAGAAACCAATAAGGAAGTGACTGTGATACATCTTACTTCCTCTTGGTTTTTCCCCTTAATCTTGGGGTCAGTGTTTCCTGACTTCCAAGTTTAAAGGGCAGCTCCTTGGAGCTACGTCACAAGTCTCAGAATGAGCTGCAGAGCCAGTGCCCGTGGCCCTCAGCAGAAGCGTCAGGCTGGGGCTCAGGTTCCCCTGAAGCACACATGTGGAGGACAGGTGACCTCATGTGCCAGAGGACCAGTCACCCCCGACAGGATCCAGCCTTCCTCTTAGGATTCTGGCCCTTTTTCACCCTTTCCTAGCCTCTCTTTTGGGCTTCATGGCAGTGAGGGTTAGAACAGTTTTCTTAGTGCCAAGATTCTTGCTAATACGGCAGTTTGTGATTTTTGGCATGTTGCAGGATATGGCAGATTAAGGTGAAGTTTCCAGGATCAGAAAGATCCAAATTCATAACCGGTTCAGATGCTCCTCCCACTGTGTGGTCTTGTATAAATACCTTAATCTAGTCAATCCTCAGATTCCTTAGCTGTGAAATGAGGGTCATAGTTATATTTACTTCTTAGAATTATTGTGAATATTAAATTCATTAATTCATGTTAAGTGCCTAGTGCAGTGCCTGCCATATGGTAAACAGCATTAACTTTACAAAATTTATAACTTAATATTTAGTTTACATATCACATGCATATTACAATGATATGTAATTTGAAAAAAATAGTCTTTAATTTTTTTTCCTATATGCATCAGTGATTGATTATGGACTTTGGCATTGGATTATCTTAATTCTGCTCTTAGATTCTTTTTCTATTTGGGTAACTTTGGGCAAATTACTGAACTTTGGATCTTAACTTCTTAATCTGGTAATGAGAGAAAAATGAAGCCTAACTCTCAGATTGATTGGAATGTTAAATGGGATAATGCCCTTAAGGGAGCTTTAGCACTGGGTCTGACACATGATAAGCCTGATAAGTTCTTGCTGTTATTGTAATTTTTAATATTATTAATAATAATATGATAACATTGCTTTTTCTGAGAGTGCCTTGTAATGCATTCTGTAGCTTCTAGGCTTATTTTTTTGACCTTCATTAACAAACTTTCTTTGAACAAAGTGCATTCCTGGAACGTGTCCTGCTTTTTGATGGAGGGATGTGGTGGCTTAGCAGAGCGCTCAGCAGATGAGGGCTAAAACTCAGCAGCTAAAGGATGGGTGGAACTGGGGGTTGGGGAGCTCTGCTGAATAAAGGCTTTTTGCTTCCTAATACTTCCACTTCTAATGTTTCTGGAGCTCATGGAGGACAGCTACTGACAAAAACCTGTGTTTATATATCGTGGGTCTGCACCAGTTAGTAAGATGCCCAGAGCTGCTGAAAGACAAACCACAATGACAGGCGTCCCCGAAGGGACAGGTGGCCCTCCCCATTGGCTTGGAGGAGCAATGCCAGTAGGTCATTCTGCAGCTAGAAATGTGTCTTCATGGGTACATCTCACTAGGAGGGATGGTTTATCTCTGCTGCCTGTCCATGGCTGCTCAGCAGCGCCACGTGTATGCCATGTCTTCTCATTAAACCATCCGTTGCAGCATTGTTGACATTCATTCCACAGCTTGACCTTTCTCTCCCTCTCTCTCCCCCAAACTTCTTCTTCCACTGAGTCGTGCAGGTGGGTAAATCTTCCTCTGCTGCATCCACATGCTGGGGAAATTGGCTGGCTCTGCTAAGTGTGATTGGAGCCGTTTGTTTTTAAGCTGCACATAAGCATCGGGCAAGATTTATAACACTTTCCTTCTTGCTGAATCGACCCACTGGGAACCATTAAAGTTTTATTGCTCCCTGCAGTTGCCTGGCCAGAGTGGAACTGAGGGGTCCTATAGTTGGAAAAGCTTTTTCTTCCATTGGCTTAGTCACAGGAAGTACTGGGGAGAGGGAATAGAAGTGATGCTGCTTTTGTTCAGTCTCCTCATTTTGATCCCAACCCTTTTCCAAACTGCACTGAGTTGTCAGAGTAATTTCCTCCACATAACTCACATTGCATGCTAAGCCTTTCCACTCTACCAAGACCTCCCTCAGGTCCCGCCTCTTCCAGGAAGTCTTCTCGTGTTGATCAAATTAAGGCCATTTCCCTGGTACTCACCTTACCTCTCTTGGCTGGACCCCAAGACCGTTCTCATTTCAGTGGTCTTTGTCCCAGATTTTGACACTTATTTTTCTTCAGACTTGCCGCTACCTCTTAACGTTAGGTAAATGTACAGATGTTCCAGTCATAAATTATAAAGTTCTAGAATCCTAAATCTGAAAGAAGTATTAGAAATTCTCAATGTAAGTAGTGACTTACATTATCCAGGTTTACATAGTGATTGAGGTATTTTTATGACTGTCTTAAAGGACAGGTCTTCACAGGAGATGTTCTCATGCCGGATTTTAGAAGAGAAATATGCTCCAGGGATGGCCTCAGCCTTCTTTCATGGGGCTTTAGCTGAAATAGGTAGAGATAGGTCGGTTTCCCTTGGAAAAAGACATCCTTCTTCATTGTCAATCAGTAATAGTTATTATAGCATATTTACCCATGTGCTACGCACCATGAAAGTCCCTGAGACAACAGAGAGATGGGCCCTGCATCTATGGAGCCTGAAGTCTAGCACAGAAGACCATTTTAAAGGATGTTCCCTGAACAGTATCTAGAATGAGAAGATGGACTGGCTTTGTGATTATTTATCCAACTTGAGGTCCAAGCCTCAAGCAAAATCTATCTTCAATGCAATAAGATACAACATATAGTAATAATAATAGTAATAACAATGACAATAATAATAATTACCACCTTTGAGCATCTATTTTATTCAAGTACTGTACTACATAGATTATTTCATTTTTATTTTAATAAAAATCCCACACAATAGGATTTTAGTTGTATGTTTCCCATAAGGAAACAAGACCTCAAAGAGGATGCCTTAACCGGCCGAGGTCATCCCATTGGCAAGTGGCTGAGTCAGCCTGAAAGCCACACTAAGTAAGGCCCTACAGGTAGGACTGTGTATTCTCCCTCCTGTTTCTCTGCAAACTCGTCAGCCTTGAGAAGGTTTCAACAGTCATCTATCTCTCAGTGTAATTTCGAGCTGCTGTTTCATCTTGCATACATATTTGCATTTTAAGAACGAAAGCTTTAGATGGGTTATATGATTTTATTATCAGGTGGAGTGATTTTGGCAGGCATGGACATCTTGTATGAGGTCACTGCGTAAAGGGCTTCCTTAGTCAGCTGTTGTCTCTAACACACTCCGGCTTTACTGGGGATTGTTGGTAAGATTACAAAGTGGTTGAGAGCCAAGTACTGAGGTTAGAGCTCAACGGCTCAATTCTTGCCTCTGACACTTAAAATCAGCTGAGTGACCTTAACCTGTGTGCCTCAGTTTCCTCATCTGCAACACGGGGATGGGAAAGTACCTAATATATATGCTTAATATGAGGGCCAAATGAAAACCAGTACATCTGAAATACTGATAACCATGGCTAGCACACAACACATCTTCAAGAAAATTTAATTGTAATATCTTTTTTCAAGTGTCCAAAGTCATTCACGCATGCCATCACATTCAGCCTCATAACCTGGGGTAAAAGCTATCCTTATATGATAACTAAATTAAGGTGATATTCTCAGTCAGAGAGTAAGAATGACACATGTTCTGGGGCAATGGAATTCACTGAAATGAACCAAAGCAGAGCAGAGAATTTCAGGTGACTCATTATACTCTCTCTAGAAGAAGCCCACCTCCTGGTTCCTATAGATTCAGTATGTTCAACATTCCTGGCTGAACATCCTTTCTGACTTTGAGATTAAACTGAAGTGTTACACCTGGCTATGACACCTAGACCCTTGAGAGAAGCACCTGCTTTTCTTGGTCACCCAATTGTCCCCATACTGTTCCCACAATGGAAGCCATCTGGAGCTCTTGTAGATTGCCATAGACGCTCCTTTCCCGGACACATTCCAAAGGTTAGAAACAAGAATAGAGGACCAGCTCTTTCCTCAAGGGTACATTCACTTTTACATGTTCCAGATTTATTTATGAGATCAAAATGAAGCAAGTGGGAGAAGTTCAAAGTACACAATAGTTACACCATGTGTGTCTCTGTGTGCTCACCAAACCCAGCTCTTTTTAGCCATTGTTAGCATATCATAATTATAGCTATTAATATAATTATGATGGTTATTATTATTGGGTATTTTCTATGGGCCAGCCGTGGTCCTAGGCAGGTTGCTTCATGGTGTGGAGCCTGGCAGCGGTCTTCTAAGGTAAGAACATCTGCTTTAGAGCTTCCCGTAAGACTCCGAATAAAACCCATGGGCAGACTCAAGGGCCCCATACGATCTGCCCCTGCAAATCTCTCTAAACTCACTCACCCACTCTAACATGCAGCTGCTTCCTGCCTAAGTGTCTTTGTGGTTGGTATCCCTCTCCCTGGAAAAGGTTCTGTCTGACTGTCAAATGTCGTACCTCCTTAAGAGATTCAGTTCTCCGCCGAAGTAACCTTGGGAGGCAGGTCTGCCCCTCCATGTGTTCTGAATGAATCCCTCCTCTGCGTCTTTAGTTTTATTCACAATATCTTCACTAGGTCTTCTCTTGCCAGGTGTTTGTTTTATAGTCTGACTTCTTCACTAGAATCGCAAGCCATGTGGACAGAGATTTTGCCTGTTTTATTCACCCTGAATTTCTATCTAAAGAAATGCTTGGAATATAGCAATCCCTGAATACATATTCATTGAAAAATACAAACATTGAGTGAGGAGTTAATAAATTAAGCAGCTAGTTTAGAGGAGTGAATTAACTTCCCAAATTTACACAACTGGTGAGTTTGTCAGGTAACTTCTCATAGGAGAACTCTGGTAGCAAGGGATGCAGCTTTGCCTTCTGGGGCACTGAAAAGCTGTCTAATCTTACATGAAGGCAGTCAGGCCCAGGGAGATCTTTGTGTGCACAAAAGTACTCAAGAAGTCAGGACGAGAATGCAGGACACATAACACCCTGCTGATGGCTGCTTCCTCCTTTTCCTTAAGGACCTTTTGTGAAGTGGCCAAATAAATACTGGTCCCGTCATGTCAAGTGATGTCTTGCCTCTTCCTTGTGACTGGACCACAAGGTTAATTGGTGGTTCTTGAGCAGAGGAGAGTACAAAATGTGAGATAGGGCAACCCCCAAGCAGGGCCATGTTAAGCCCTGAGCCTGGATCCTGCCTCAAATTTAAGTCAAAAATAGTCCTTTCTTAGGAATAGTCTCCAAGGTCCTGCCCATGTGTTTGAGGATCATTTGTATAGGTTATGATACAAAGAGCCCAGGCTGAGGGCCAAAACATTGGAGTTGAGGGCAGCTGTCTCCCTGACTGACCTATACAATGTGCTGTGGTTGTCTTGAGCACCTGTTTTCTCATTTGAGATGGAGGGTGGGCAGGACCCTCTGCAGCCTCCAAACATTCTCTCAGCCCTCACAGATACCCTAAGCATTCTCTCCACCCTCACGGACACCCCTGAGTGTCACCCCCGTGCTCTCCCCCTGCTGCCGTGTGGGGCGGGACTGCCAGTTTTCACTCCCAGTGGCCCCAGTGTGGAGTGAAGCATGGCCATTCAGTGAAGGGTCCAGGAAAGAAAGATGGAAAGGAAAGGGGGGTGCGTACTAACAAGTCATTATTTAGATGTGATTTGCTTAGCTCTTTTCCTGACCTAGTGAATTACAAGAGGACCTCTCAGAGGGAAAACAAGCAGGGAGACTTGAAGTAATGCTTTTTGAACCTGCCAATTATCAAGAGATTGTAATTATGGGAAACACCCAAGACATCTAGAAGGACCCACGTCTTTGTTCTCAGAGTGCAGAGACCCACTAAGATAAGAGAGTAGGAGGGGAGCACTTGTGAGACAGAAAAAGAAAGTGCTGTTGTTTGGAGCTGGGAGCTGGCCAGTATGTCTTCTAATTTAATTACTTATCTTTCCCTCAAATTGTTTATGGTACACTAGGCTATTAAATGCGCCATAAGCAAACGGCTCTTGAAAGAGGAAGTGAATTTATTTGTTTTAGTTACCACTCCAACAAAAGTCTATTTCTTCTGCTAATTAAGATTCCATTCACTAATTTAAATGTTATGCTAATTAAAGTATAATTCTGAAAATGTAAAAAGGAGTTAAAAATAAAAAGAAAGAAAAAACTGGGTTGGCCTTTAGGAATTACATTAAATTTATTGCGTTGTAACAATGGTAAGCTGGGTAATTATTTCATTCGCCTCCGTGCTGCATTCAAGCTTCTGCTTATTCATCCCATTCTCACACTTCAGCTCATTAACACACACTTCCCCTCTCCCGCTCTAATGGGAGTTTTCTTGTGATAGTTTAAGATGAGTTGTGAGTTAGATCCTTGAAGCAATGTTTAGAATTTCTTCAGCTGGGCCACACAGAGCGCTGCAAGCTGCTGCTTGATTTGATGTTTAGAGAGAAAAAAAGAGAAAACATCTGGATTTCTGCTTTGTAAACCAATTTCTGGAGCCAACTTGCTGTTACTCCAGCTTCTTCTCCATCCTCTCTAGAAGCCTGGGTATTTTACAGAAGACAGAGTTTATAATATTTTACAAGAAAAAGGATGAGTCTTCTTGCCAAGTTAGAATCTGGTATTTTAAGCATCTGGGATAAGACAAAGGGAAACCAGGACCGTGGGGACCTCCACAGACATTCACGACCAGGGCCGAATCATCAAAGCTTCAGCTTCCTCATCAGTCAGAGGGCGTTGTCCTGAGGCTTAGAGGCACCCGAGCTTTGAAAACAGCTAGCCTGGCGACTGGAACAGAGTGACCACCTAAGTGTTCCCGTCCTCCCCACCCCTAATTTTGTGGTTGCAGCACCAGACTGGAAAACGGGATCCTGGAGTGTTTTTCTCAGCTTGAGTTCTTGTCTGCCAGATGATCAAACCTCTGCCTTCTATAAAGGCAAAACGCACAGGGCCACATATATTAGTTATTCCTTGCTGTATAACAAATTATCCTGAACTTAGTGAATTCAAACAGCAAACACTTATTATCTCACAGTTTCTGTGGGTCAGGAATCTGAGAGAGTCTTGGCTGAGTGTTTTTGGGTCAGAGTCTCTCGAGAGACCCAGCAGTCATGGTGCCAGCGGGGATTGTAGCCATCTGAGGATCCAAACCCGCTCCCAGGCCGTCAGCCACAGCTCCAGCCCACAGCACACGGCCCCTCCACAGGGCAGCGGCTTCCCCAGAGCCAGATAGAGTATGGCATCACTGCCTCTTAGGACAAGCCTCTGAGCCCCGCACCCTCCCTTCTGCATTATTCTATCCATTACAGGTCACTAGGTCGCGCCCACAGCCACAAGGAGGGGTTCCACGAGGGCGTGGCACCCGGAGGCGGAGACCTCGGGGCCACTCTGGGATCTGGCTGGCCTCTGTGTTGGCATCCCCTCCGATGCAGTGCTTTGCTTTGTCTCGCTGTCTTCTGATGAAAGCCTGGACCTCTGACCTTCCTGCAGCTGCAGCTCATGTCCAGCCATCTGCCTATCATCCAGCCTAGGCACTCTGGGACAGATCCAGGAGGTCACATGTCCACTTCTGAGGGGCTTTGGCGAGGGCTGTGGCAAGAGCGGGTGGACTGAGAAGTCCCCTCCTGAAAGACACGTCTCTACTGAGGCTGGTCTCCACCAGGCTCTCAGCTGTCAGCGGCGTTGCTTTGGAGAGACATTCAAAATGAGGCACAGAAGGCACTGGGATTTTCTTTGGGGACAAGCGACAAGAGCTAGGATTGATAGACTGAGATGCTAATAAAAATGAATTAACTTGCATCTCAATGTGATTTTCAGTGCCAGAGAGAAGGAGTAAATCAGCACATGGAGCTGACTTTCTCTTGTGGTTGGGTAGGCTCTTTCTTTTTATTAGTGTCTTTCTCGTCAACGGTTGAGTGAGAGTTCATACTGTCAACCTTAGGCCACAGTCTAAGCTAAGTCTTGACAGTTCTTGCTTTCCTCTGACCTGTAGCTTGGAAGGGAGAGGTTGACACCAGGTCAGAGTGGAGGGTGGGAGATGATAAACCAGTCCTGGGTAAGTTTTTTTTGTTTGTTTGTTTGTTTGTTTTTCACAATGGCTTTTGGCAGCTGCGTTAATCTGGGTGGCTGTTGGGAAAATTATGTCAAAAGTGTCCCCAGAAATTGGATACATTGTTGCTAAGTCAGTCATACGGCTGGAGTGGGCTGGGATTTCCAGAGGCAGACCACACCGGTGTATGTGTCTGTTTTTACCACTGAAGAGACAGAGGAGAGGCCAGGTGGGTACAATAGCGACTTCCCAAACAGACCAGCAGGATGGGGGCGACAGTCTCCTGGGGCACTGCTGGGATGTCCCTCTGCTGCTGGGAGAGGAGGCCGTGTACCTTGGTGATAAGCGTGCACCCTTCTCTTATCTCCCTGCCCTGTAGCATGAGCATGTTGGCCCTGGGCATGCACTGCAGGTGTAGACATCCTGTCTGTTCACTGGCCTATGAACTATGAGACTTAGAAACATAACACAGTCTCAGCAACAGACCGTCCCCTTCTGTTTATTTATAGCTCAACACTAAATAGCCGATTCCAATCCTATTAAGGTTTACCGATCTCCTATTAAAAACCTCAAATGATGTTAGTTGTCTGATGCTTGCTCCCAAAGAAATGCCCTGGAGATTTTTCTGAAGATGCGCGTTATTCATACTTGGCATGACCTCAGGATGTTGTTTATGGATATGTTCTGTGAGCAAATATTTACTGAATTTCAACAATAGGATGGGCACTGTGTTTGATACAGAGAAGTATGTGGCAGTCTCAAAAACAAGTAAAACCTGATTCCTTACAGTAAGAGGGGAGATCGTGTCTCCTGTGGCAAAGCAGCAGATTACAGATGGGATGACCCGATTCCTGTCTTCACTCCGACACTCACCAGCTGTACGGCCTTGGGCAAGTTACCCAACCTTTCATAATCAGGACAACGATGTGATTAGATTCCTGTCGTAGAAAGAGCAGCATACAGCAGTTCCAGCAAGGGATTGATGGGAAGGAACTGGAATAATGGGGATCGAGGAATGAGCTCTGGTAGGGCTCTGGATAGGTTCTCTGGAGTCTGAGTTGCGGGCAGGATGATGGCCTGGAGAGGAGGTGTGGATCCAAGAGGCAGCATTGATGAGGCGTGAGACCTGTTGTTGGTGTTATTAACGAAGGTGGGAAACTTTGGAAGGAAAAGGTGGCCAAGAGAGGAAATGTAGATCCTTTTTGGCTGAGGTGTATGAAGAGCTCCTCTTCCACGTGTCTGTGCCGTTACTCGGTGACCTGGGCTCTGTGCTCCGAATTCAGGGAGGTCACCTAGAGTAGCTGAGGATCAGAAATGCTATCTAGGAGCTAACACATGTGGCAGTTTTAAAAACTCCTTTCATAAGCAGTGAAATAAATCTGGAGAGATGCCCTCCTCTCCCCTCAGAGGCCTCTCCTTTGTCGGGCTGGGTGGAGTGGGGTGACAGAACATCGATCGCTGGGAGATAGATGGGAGGAAAAGCCCTCGTTGCCTGCTGAATCAATGCTCCCTTAAAGACTGCAACAAACAGGATTAAAGGTTGAAAGACATTTATTGAGGGGCGAATCTGAGTGTATGTTTTATTAGTCAACCCCGGCACTGGGTTTATAGAAATGCCCAGCCTAGACGCTGCCAAGAGCAATAAATCAGGGCTTTCTTCTTTGGCCGGCTGCCTGGGCAGTGATGGGGGGGGGTGTGACCCCAGGCTAGGAGGATGGAAGAGAGTGTTGTCTTCAGGCCATCTGGGGTAGGGTGGGGACTCAGGGATGGGGAACAAGAGGAAGATGATTGGCCAATGCCCCTCCTGGCCTCTTTCTCCAGTCGCTCACGAATGAGGTCAAACATGCTTACTGCATGGATGCATGCCTTCAGTCTCTTTCAGAATTCCCCACCCCTCCTGCCAAAATCATTTGCCTAACCTTTTGCCTGACTGATTCAGAAGCTATTAAATGCACGGCATCCACACAGCTGGCCATTAATTGGAGGCCAGAGCTTGATTAATGAGCATTATGCTAATGTTGGGTCAGGGGGCAGATTATGTGTAAAAGACCAAAACAGTAAGTCAAGTCAAAAGCAATAACACCACCTTCCATCCCTCCGCCTCCCCAAATAAGTTGGCAGCTGGAGGCAAGTGGAGAAAAGGCATATTGATGAGACAGCCTGCAAGAGCCTGGCACTTGCCTTGGTTCTTTCTGCGAGAACTGGGCTGAGATGCTCTGGCCTCCCTCCCAGGAGGAGAGGCAACCACCTGGAAGGTGGGCTCCTGTTCCAGGCTGGCCTCAGGGGGGCACGTGCAGCTGTGGGTTGTGGGAATGACACCTTCCAGACTACCATGTCTTTTTTAAAGACCCTGAAACTTACACTAACAAATGATTAAAATGCCCTACTGTGAATGTGTCCACCTAAAGTGTTCATGTCCAGACATTGAAATGCACTTGGAAGAACGAATCCTCACTCAGCCACCCTGGAATCGTGAATCCTTCGGCAGGTAGGACACTGTCCATTTCTGACTCCTTGTGCTCGCTGAGGTCTCCCTTCCTCTGGTCACTCCTCCTGTCTCTACATCAGACCCCCAAATCCCCTGGAGTTCTTTCTCCCATCCTCTTTCCAGCACACTCCACACTTTCTGCAGGGGTGAGCGTGTGTCTTTCTGTGATGTCAGTTATCAGAACTGTCCCTGAAGCTACACATCCAGGCATAGCCTTTCTCTGAGCTCCAGGTCTCCACCATAGACATGCTGACTCACATGCCTGTGTAAGTTCTGTCATATCCCAAACACACTATACTCCAAGCTGAATTTTTCTTTCTACGTTGTATTGGTTACTGACACACATTTACTTGATCCCTTGCTACAGAAACATACTTTTCTATCTTGGTTTGTCCCATCTCATTTCTTGCACTGCTGAGGACATTTTTCTCTGCTGTTTCCCTCTTCTCAGCATCTCTGCCAGTTTCCTCTGCCACTTACTGAGGTGAGGCTCCTACCCTCTCTTTTGCACCACTGCAAAGTCTTCCAGTGCCTACCTCCTTATCCAACTAAGGGGCCCATGTCACCTCCGCTGTCCAATTTCTAAGCCACTCCAAGGCAAGGCAGCTCTTCACACTGATCCTATCAGGTTTCCCTGCTGCCAGGCTGCCTCAGATGACATTCATTACCTCCACACTCTGGGTGTAGAGGACATTTAACCCTATTTCCTGCCCGTCTCCCTGTCCCTGCCTTCCCTGCATGCACAGGGCTAATGGCTTTACCTGGAAGACAGAGCTTCCGTCCATACCTCCCTGTCCTTATTCATGGTGTTGTCTTGGTGTGAATCAGCAGGGCCTCAGGTTTCTGTCATCGCTGCTGTCCTAGAAATAATTTTATAGATGATTCAAACATTTACTTAACAATATAGAAAGCACACCTACAAGATCAGGAATAACAAGAACCGGGGGAGACACTAAATAGGTGAATGACGAAATCACAATAAAAAATGAAACTGGCAGGCTGGGAACTGGATGGAATAATATTACATTTCTCTAGAATAAATGTGAGGTCTTATTTTTGATTAAAAACAATATTTAAAGAAATATGGGATAGAAGAGTTATGGTTTAGCTAAGATATCAATTAAAAAATTGTTCTGATAGCATAATTTAAGATAATGCAATATATAGTTACCAAAAACGTAAACAAATTTTTAAGCAATATTGACATAATCTACAATCCATGGGAAGAGCTTTCAAGTATTCCTCATTAGGTATATTACTTGGAAATATATTGCATTCAAAGTACCATACTTAATGGAGAAATAGACAAAAGAGCATGTTTAGTGAAGATCAGTTAGGACAATTTTTAAAAATGTCAAGTATTGAAGAAATTATTTTCCTCAGTATTCCTTTCAAAACTAAAATTCTGTGATTGCCTTTTCTTTGTCCTTCTCTGAGGTCTTTTGAAATTGTCTTTATTCTTTCGGGCCTAAGTGAAATTTCACCTCTTTAAACCCTTCCGGATACCCTTTATCTGAATGCACCGCATCCTCTCTGATGATACCATTTCATTTTGCCTGAACCTCTGCTTTGTATTCTGGCCAGTCATTTATATTTTCATCCTCTATGAGCAGATTGTAAGCAACATCAGGGCAAGAACCATGTTGTACTCATCTTTGTGTTTCAGAATTTAGCAGAGTTCCTGGTACCTGGGGCATGATTGGTAAATGTCGAGGAAACGCAGATGCATAGACAAAATTGTCCTTAAAATTCATGCTACCAAACGGTGTTCTACCTGTGGGCTGAAGGTTGTAAGTGGAGCCTGATCTCAAACTACAAATACATATTCCAGAAAGAGTTCTATGGTCAATTAAGTTGGGGAGGTGTTGGGTTAAATAAAGTTAAGCTGGCTTTTTTACTACAGGAGTATTTGGAGCCTTTAATGGATCTTCCAACAATAGCCATTATACGCAGGATCTAGCAAAGTCATTTGACCATAGAACATGGCTTTTATGCAATACCATTTCACATTTCATAGAACATAGCTTGCAAAATACTGAACTAAGCCTAACTTTAGAGAAATGGCACACAGCCTTTTCAAGAAATGCCAGAAATTAAAGTGAGAGAGGCCAGAACCTGGAAACATACCTCACAGAGTGAAGAAGGAGGTAACACTTAACTAAGACACATACTCTAGACTTCAAGAAATACACGTTTAAAAGCGAAAAAAAAAAGTTAGTGATGAAAATAGCTACAAAAGTTTGGGACACTCTGAATATAGAATCAGAAAATTTCCTGATGAGCATACAAATAGATGAAGTGTTAAAGAAATGGGTGTGGCCGCAGAGGGAGCTCTCTATGGAGCTCAGCCTAGAGGATGAAGTAGAGGCAGAAATAAATGATTAGTCACACAGGGGTGTAGAAGACCAGTGCATCCATAGGTAAGACAGGGATAACACAGGGAGAAGTGAGGACATGTTAGAACAAATCATTAGTGTGTGGACTAGTTAGAAGGCACATGGGTTCAATGGACACGGTTGTGAAGGGCTAGTTTGAAAAATTATTATTGATAGGTTATGATATTGCCCTTTTCAAAGACTTAAATGGTGAAATACAAGGCAGGATCATCAAATTTGCATACAGTGGCCAATGTGGTGGCTCATGCCTCTAATCCCAGCAATCTGTGAGGCTGAGGTGGGAGAATTGCTTGAGACCAGGAGTTTGGGACCAGCCTGGGCAACATAGTGAGAACCCCATCTCCACAAAAATAAAATAAAAATAAAATAAAAATTTAGTTGGGTATGGTGGTGTGCACCTGTTGTCCTAGCTGCTCATACTCAGGAGGCTGAGGCTCCAGGAGGATCACTTGAGCCCAGGAGTTCAAGCCTGCAATGACTTCTGATTGATTGCATCACTGCAGTCCAGCCTAGGTGACAGAGTGAGACTTTATCTCCAGAAAACAAAACAAAAAAAGGCAAAGAAAGAAAGAAAGAGAGAGAGAGAGAGCGAGAGAGAGAGAGAGAGAGAGAGAAAGAGAAAGAAAGAAAGAAAGAAAGAAAGAAAGAAAGAAAGAAAGAAAGAAAGAAAGAAAGAAAGAAAGAAAGAAAGAAAGAAAGAAAAGAAATTCGCATGCAGCCGAAATCTGGGTAGTCAACATGTTGGAATAGAAAGTCAGGATTAAAAATATGTCAACTGATGAGAATAATTGATTGGAACAATTACAAAATGAAAGTCGGTAGAAGTAAAGATAAATATTTAAAATTACTTTAAAATTTGCAGGGGTATGGAATGAGAAAGATCTGACTTCATTGCATGTGGAGGGGAGGAAATAACAGGGATATTCACAGTACGCTATGAGAGAAAAGTAGAATTTGCCCTGCCCACCGTCAATAAAGAAATAAAAATATTTATTACACAAAGTCAAATGATCAAATTTAATATAAATGTAATGTTTGAGTAAAGAGGGTGGTAATTTCACTGTCTTCCTCAAAGGCCATACAGAATGTGGAGTATTTGTTCTCATTTAGGCAAAATCTGAGAGTTATATGGACACAAAGATTTCATTCAATGAAGACGCCCTAGGAGAGTGAAGGAAAAGATAAAAGTCCTATTTGAAGAAAAATGGCTGCAAGGACTGGAGATATTTAATTTGGAAAAGAAAAGGCTTTGGGGAGACATAGCTTCTTCCAAACACCTGACGCATAAAAAGAAAAATTGGATAAGCTATATGGCTTCCAGTGTCAGAATAAAGAGTAACATCTAGGAATCACAGGAAGACGGATTTCGGCTCAATATGGCATATTAAACTTGGTAGCAGCTAGTGCCGTCCAGCAGGAAAACTAACTCACGCTGAAGGTCCTGCAGGAACTGCCTGTCATTCCAGTGCAGTAATGTGCTTGCAGGTCCCTGACACAGCACAGGCCTATGCTCCGGGGCCATTTTCCCTCTCTCCCTCCTGGGCTCAGTGGGGAAACAGCACCCGCACTAGGTGTTTCAAACAGAGAGAATTTAGTGAGAATGAATTACACAGGTACTGAGGGACTCGATGAACCGTGTGTTCCTGAGGTGACTGCGGGGAGTAGCCACCGCTCATGAAGACAGAGACAAAGGAAGAGGTAGAGTTCTTATTAGCACGTGGCTGCTCTAACGGGAGACCCTGTGGAGTTGGTGCTCTTTTTTTTTTTTTCCTGAAAATTGGCACGTCAGAGAGAGCATAATGAGACTTGGTCTGGAGTTCAAAGGGAAGGTGGAGGTTGGGGCCACCTACAACTGCTGGGGCCTGTGCCACATCTGGGTCCACACAGACAGGAAGAGGGAAAGAGAAGAAAGCATGCTTTCCACATCTCGCCTTTGCCTGCCATCCGGGTGTCTTCAGTCGGCAGAACTCAACCCACAGCTGACTGGCAAAATGTTTGGAAAATGGAGTTCTTAGCATTCCAGCTTCAGAACAGCAGGGCAAAGCACAGCTGGAAACATCTTGAGCTGAGAGACAACCATCAGCTCAGGTGACCCCTTGGACTGCTCAGAATCCATACACACCCTCCCACGCATAGCAAATGCCTGCCACAATAACAACTTTGACTTCAGCTATGCTCATTCTTTTGTTCTCTTTACCACATCTCACCCCCTGTGCCCTCAGGTAGCACCTCAACCTGTTAGGATTCTCTCCTTGCTGTGATGGCCCAAACTTTCACTCCTGAACCACGAGCCCTCAAGGATAATGCTTACTGCTGGACATGGAAACACTACACTAAATAGTCCTGCTCCTTCCCCCTGCCTGCTTGTCACTGTTTATCTCTTTTTCTTCCCTTTACTCCCTTCCTTCCTTCCTTCTTTTGACCTTTCTTCATTTCCCATTTGCCTGCAAAACATGCATGAAGGTGGTTGTAGAGGGAATTCTGTACTGGCTTACACCAACATGTCCTTCATGCTCTTTCAATGCAAAATTTCCAAAGTTTTAAATATGAACAGATTGTTATTATTATTGCTATTTTGCATAAGCTACTTTCATTGCATGCTTATTTGGGCCACTGGACTTATTGATTGTCCAACTATTCCCAATTACTCTGCTTATCCAAGAGTTCATATTTAATGGAGATAATTTAGAAAGTACAGATAAATAGACTAAAAATAGTGCATATATAATCTTGCCTGCACTGTTCATATATTTTTAAAGCCTAGTCACTTTCCTATACTCATAAACCACATAAATATATTTCTAAACAATGTATATGTATAATATACATGTCTACATAGTATGTACATTTGTATCATTTACCTCAGTTTTATTATATTTTTGTAATTTTGGGGGGACTTTTAATGTATATGGGCATCTTTTCTTCCACAAATCATCCATAGTGATGTTTAATGTCATCACAATATTGCAGCCTATATCTGTATCATAGTTATTTAACTAATCCTGTGTCATTGGGTATTTGCTTAGAATTTGTTGCTATCATATTTGTGTAAATTCATGATTATATTCATAGAATAACTTTTTTACTGCCTCCTTCTAGTTATTACATTTATAACATTTTAATTGCCCAAGTATTTAGGTACTGTTTATTACAAAAGGCACATAAAAAAAAGTATTGCAATTTTTTACTCCTGTGTAAACTTTATGATCTCTTACTGAATCTGACTCATTATCTGCACTCCAATACAATGCCTTTCTCTCCTGATCTTTAATAGCCAAGTTTAAATCCAGCGTATTCTCTTTCCCCTTCTTGCTTTCCTTAACAACTTCCTACCTGGCAAAGGTTCAGTGGATGCATCTGGCAGTAGAGTTTCTGCTCCCTGGCTGTGTTCCTTGAACCAAAATATCATTTTCAAACTTTGAAATAAGGGACAATGAGGAGCTGACACTTTTGTCTTGAGATTCCTAAGGCACTTTTCAAATTCATTTAAATCCTCTGCAATTTAATACATATTCATTCAATGACTTCTGTGTGCCCACCATGCAGTCGTTGTGGGAACGCACAGATACGGGTCTGTTTTAAGATAGCTGACAGCTTGAATAGACAGAGAACTAGGTAATAGAGACTATACATTTTTTGAAAAATAAGTTTAATTGACACTAATGCCATAGTAACAGCTCAAATAAGGACAGGTAAGTGTAAGTACAAGGAGAAGGCAGAGGATAGTAGGCACTCAGGAGACCCCAGGTTCAGTCCCCATAGCCAGGCTGTACGACATGGTCACATCAGGGCATGATCCCAGACCCTGGACACTATCTTTTGGATCTAACATTTTCTTAGCTTAGTTCTCAAGTCATTACTAGAAGTAGCCCCAGAGTCTTGGAAGCTGAGAAATGAGGTGTAAGAAATAATGACTCACGCCAGAGGATAGGGTACTTGGAATTCTTCCCCTTTACCTGTGAACAAGCATTTGTGGAATGTGGTCTGCAAGGCATGGTGGAGAAAGCAAAGATGAATCCATCCTGTCCTTCGGCAGTTTACAGACCAGTGTGGAGGGGGTGGAGGGGTATATACTTATGTATGTAACAATCATACAAACTTACATATGCGACATGCATGCAAGCTAAGTGTTATGTGTTGTGAGATGATAGTACGTCTAGCACGTCATGAGAATTCAGAGGAAGACTCTATGGAAAATAGTATCCTGAGCTGTATCATGCGGTGGGGAGCAGAATTGGAATATGTAAAGATGGAGAAGGAGAGAGCACGTGCTTTGCAGGAGTGAGAGAGCAGAAGATACCCAGACAGAGATATATGATGTCCACCAACAGCTTACATTTCTTCCTGAAAAAATCATTCATTTTCGTAGTAACTCCTTACTCAGATTATAATTAGTATACCACCTTCCAGATGAAGAAATTGAGTCTTACACCCGAAGTGACACCTCAGCGACACTCTCAACTGCCGCCGACCCAATGTGCATATGGTACCTAGGCTGCATGGACATGGGCAGTGAGAGAAAGAATTCAGAGAGAGGAATTGAGGCCAAATACTAACTGTCTTGGAGGCCAAGATAAGGAGTTCATACGAGGAATTAGCTGAATAAAAATGTAGTAGGTAATAGGCAAATAAAAACTTTTGATCGGAAGTGTGCTTTAGGAAGATGCATTCAACTAAAGGAATAGTCAGAAAGAAGGTCAAATTAGTAGCAAGGTAGGATGATATTGGGACTCTGAAGGCTAACCTAATATGAGAAGCTATTACAATAGTCAGTGCCAAAGGCAAAATCATTCTAAGGAGAAAATTTCACCAGTTGACAAGAATATTCCCCACAGTATTTTCCTCCCATTATTAAACAGCTTTGTATGAGATATAATGGACACACTATAGGCTGCCTGTATTTAAACTCTACAATTGGATAAGTTATATATGATCATCACAACCAATACAGTGAAGATATCCATTACTCCCAAATGTTTCCTCATGCCTGTTGGTGATGCCTGCCTTCTTCCCTCTCCGTTCTTTCACACCCCGGCAGCCACTAATCTACTTTCTATTTCCAGACATTAGAGTGCATTTTCTAGACTTTTATATACATGGACTCATAGCGTAGGCATTCTTGTCTGGTTTTTTTTTTTTTTTCATTGAACATAATTATTTCAAGATTCTTAATGTTATTGTGTTCATGTTCATTCCTTTCTATTCCACTGTATGAACGTACCTCCATTTATTTGTCCATTCACCTATTGATGTATCATTGGGTTGCTTACAGGCTTTGGCTACTACAGATAAAGTTGCTATGGACATCTGTGTATAAGTTTTTAATAGACATATTTTTCATTTCTTTTGGGTAAATACCTAGCAGTAGAATGATTAGATCATACAATACATACACATTTAAATTTTTAAGTAATCTACACATCATTTTTATATCACTAAAACATTAGCAATAACTTAAATAAGTGGTTAAACATATTATGATACATGCATATAATGGAAAACTATGAAGCTTTTTAAAAACAATGACTGTGAGTTTATATTTGACATGGAAATATGACCATAACATAAGAGAAAAGGCAGGTTATAGAATGTGATATACACATTCACTGAACTATTAATAGTGTTTATTTAATTTTACTTTTTTTTTTGGGTAAGACGTTTGGGTGTACTTTCAGATATCAGTTAATTTCTTTTCCTTTTTTTTAGTTTTTCTTTTCTTTTTTTTTATGTTTCTGAGATAGGGCCTGTCTTTACCACTGAGACTGGAGTACAGTGGCATGATCACAGCTCACTGTAACCTCCACCTCCCAGACTCAGGTGATCCTCCCACCTCAGCATCCCCAGTAGTTGAAACTATAGGAGCGTACCACAATGCCTGGCTAATTTTTGTATTTGTGTGTGTGTATATATATATATATATATATATTTTAAAATTAATTAGTTAATTTTTTTGGTAGAGACAGGGTTTCACCACATTGCCCATGCTGGTCTTGAACTCCTGGTCTCAAATGGCCTGCCCACCTCAGCCTTCCAAAGTGTTGATATTAGAGGTGTGAGTCCCTGCGACTGGCCACTTACTTTATTTTCATAATGATCGGAAACTTTTGTTAAAGTTTTTTGTAATCTCCCCCACCCCCTTCAAGATTAAGGTTATTCTAATTTTTGAAATTGAAATGAGTGTTTGGATTGAGGGCTCAACTAACAGAATGGTCACAGGTAGCAGAGGCAGTTTTTATAACGTAAGAGCTTGTGGAATGAGAAATGAAGCATGACTATGTTGGCACTGTATTAATTTTTTTATTCATCTTTTTCTTTTCTTTTTTTGAAACTTCTTATTATGAACTATGTATTTTTCCCTCAAAGAAGAGTATTATGTATTTGGGTATACAGAAAGAAAAACAACAACCAGGAATGAGTGTTAATAATAGCTTCATTATTTTCAACTCAAATGCCTATGTAAAGTAACAACTAATGTATAACATATGCAGATCTATGCAAACAATTATTTAAATTGGAAGAAGAAGGATGAGATACCTGAGAATGGCAATATTTGCCGGATTGCTAATATGTCAGAAGAGCTCCTTGCTACAAGGCTGCCAAAATGAGAAATGAAGGACATTTAGCTTTTAGGGAATCCAGTGAGTGTTGGTAGGATGATATTGGGAATCTGAAGGTTAACCTAATATAATGATAATTACCTGTGAAGTGCTTTGTGTTTCTCAAACACATCCACATACATTAGTTTGCTTAGTCCTGTGAAAATCCTGTAAGGAGACAGGAGAAAGATTTTGTTTTAATCCCCATTTGATAAATGAGAAGAGTAAGCTTCATTGAAGTTATATAAATTAACAACAAATATTGGTATGACTCAAAGATTTTCCAAGAGCTTTCATATGCATTTCTCATTTAATCCTCACAACAACCTTACAATAACCTCAGAAAACAGGGAACAGATATAATTTTATTTCTCCCTACCCATTTTTCCGATGAAAAAATTGAGCTAAATTAGACTAAGTAACTTGAACAAAGAACGCACACAGTGACTTTTTCACTGATACATCATATTTTACAAATTTATTGGGTACATGTGAATTTTTGTTATGCGCATAAATATGTAATGATCAGGTCAGGGTATGTAGGGTGACCATCGCTTTGAGTATTAATCGTTTCTGTGTTTTGGGAACATTTCAAGTCCTCTTTTCCAGCTACTTTGAAATCTGGAACGCATTGTTGCTAACCATAGTCACTCTACTGTGCTGTCAAATATTAATATTAGAACTTGTTCCTTCCACCTAAATGTGTGTTTGTACCCATCAATCAACCTCTCTTCATCCCTCCCCACACACCCTTCTCAGCTTCTGGTATCTGTCATTCCACTCTCTACCTCCATGAGATCAACATTTTTAGCTCCCACATGTAAGCAACAGGCAATATTTGTCTTTCTGTGCCTGGCTTATTTCACTTAATATGCCGATCTTCAGTTGCATCCATATTGCTGCAAATGACATGATTTCATTTTTTTAATGGCCAAATAGTATTCCAGTATGTACAGAATTACTCCTGTAATTAGCATCGTATTAGTATTATTGTATTAGTCTATTTCACACTGCCATAAAAAATACCTGAGACTGGGTAATTTATAAACAAAAGAGGTTAATTGACTCCCAGTTCCGCGTGGCTGTGGAGGACTCAGGAAACTTACAATCATTGCAGAAGACAAAGGAGAAGCAGGCAGCTTCTTCACAAGGCGGCAGGAGAGAGGAGAGAGGAGAGCAGGGGAAACTGCCACTTATGAAACCATCAGATCTGGTGAGAACTGACTCACCATCACAAGAACAGCATGAGGCAAACTGCCCCCATGATCCAATCACCTCCCACCAGTTCTCTCCCTCAACACATGGGGATTACAATCTGGATTACAATTCAGATGAGGTTTGGGTGGGGACACAGAGCCCAACCATGTTACTTATCTTTGCTGTTGTAAATAGTGCTGCAATAAACATTCAAGTGCAGGTATCCCTTTGATATACTGATTTCTTTTCCTTTGGATAAATACCCAGTGGTAGGTTAGCTGCATTTCACGATAGTTATATTTTTTAATTTTTCGAGAAATCTTCATACTGCTTTTCATAGAAGTTGTACTAATTTGCATTCCCACCACAGTGTACAAAAGCCTCCTTTACTCTGCATCTTTACCAGCATCTGTTATTTTTTGTCTTTTCAGCAATAACCATTCTAATGGTAATATCTTATTGTGGTTGTGATTTGTATCTCATGATAAATGATGTTGGGCATTTTTTCACATACATGTTGGTCATTTGTATGTCTTCTTTTGAGATATATCTATTCATGTCCTTTGTCCATTTTTTTTTTTTGAGATGGAGTCTTGCTGTGTTGCCCAGGCTGGAGTGCAGTGGTGTGATCTCGGCTCACTGCAAGCTCCGCCTCCCGGGTTCATGCCATTCTCTGCCTCAGCCTCCCGAGTAGCTGGGACTACAGGTGCCCGCCACCACGCTTGGCTAATTTTTACTTTTGTATTTTTAGTAGAGATGGAGTTTCTCCGTGTTAGCCAGGATGGTCTCGATCTCCTGACCTCGTGATCCACCCACCTTGGTCTCCCAAAGTGCTGGGATTACAGGTTTGGGCCACCGCTCCCGGCCCCTTTGTCCACTTTTTAATATGATTTTGTTTGTTTTGCTGTTGAGTCATTTGATTTTCTTGTATATTCTGAATATTAGTCCCTTGTCAAATGAATAATTTGCAAATATTCTCTTCCATTCAACAGGTTGTCTCTTTATTCTTTTGGTTATTTGCTTTGCTGTGCAGAACTTTTTAGTTTAATATAGTCCCATTGGTATATTTTCATTTTTATTGCCTGTGATTTGAGGTCTTAGCCTCAAAATCTTTACCTAGGCCAATGTTCTGAAGTGTGTTCTATATGTTTTCTTCTAGCAATTTTACAGTTTGGGGTCTTAATCCTTATGTATTTAAACCATCTTGGGTTGATTTTTTTCCATGGTCATTTTAATGACATTAATTCTTCTGATCCATGAGCATGAAATGTCTTTCCATTTGTTTGTGTCCTTTTCAATTTTTTTAGCAGTGTTTTGTAGTTTTCCTTGTAGAGATCTTTCACCTCCTTGGTTAAATTTATTCCTAGTTTTTTTTCCTTTTTTTTTTTTTTTTTGAGCTATTGTAAATGGGATAGCCTTCCTTTTTTCTATCTAGGCTAATATATTATTGATGTATAGAAATGCTGCTGATTTTTGTATATTGATTTTACAGCCTGCAACTTTACTGAATTTATTTATCAGATCTAAGAGTTTTTGGGTGGCTGTTTGATAGACGATTTAAACTCCAGACTTGGGCTTTAAAGCCAATGTTCTTTGATTTATTCCACAACTGCAGTATGCCTGAGATCGTAGTGCTAGTGAATACTGAAGGTAGTGCTTAACTGTAGTCTTTTCAATAACTTTAACGCTCCTTACCTAATATAGGCTGAGCATTCCTAATCCAAAAATCCAAGCTTATTGAGCATTGACATGATGCCACAAGTCAAAAATTTAATACCTGACCTGATGTAATGGGTCTCAGTCAAAATGCAGTCAAAACTTTGTTTCATGTGCAAAATCATTTATAATATTGTATAAATTTATCCTCAGGCTATGTGTAAAAGGTATATATGGAATTTAAATGAATTTTGTATTCAGACTTCAATTCCATCCCCCAAGATATAACATTAGGTATAAGCAAATGTTCTAAAATCCCCAAAAATCCAAAATTAAAAACATTTCTGGTCCCAAGCATTTCCAATGAGGAACAGCCAACCTATATACCATACAACCATGTCAGTGTGAATGCACATTCTTTATCTTGTATTGTTGTTTTATTTACTATACTAGAAAGCTTAAGAAATTGATAATGGTGTGTGTGGGTATGTGTGTGAGTGTGTGTGTGTATGTGTGTATGGTGAATGGTGCAGAGCTGGGAATTCTTTTTAAGCCCATGAAATTTGGAATGTGTAGCATGGAGTTGTGGAATGATGTATGGTATTGTTCCACACAGCTCATGACTCCTGTACTTTGTGACAATATCTTATGTCATGGTGAAATACAATGTGTGTAGTTAGAAAGTGCAGATATGCCAACTGGCTCTGTGTTTTGATTAGATTATTTACTGCTACCACTCTTACCCTGTTTAAAAGCTTTCCTTCTCTACAGCATGTCTCAATAAAGCTAATAACTTGGTTTTCCTTGCTTTTGGAAATTTCTTTTGGGGGGCTTTTCTACATTGTCAAGTTTGAGGACGATATTCATTTTAGAACTGCCTACTAAGAGTTTAATGATTGGCTTAATATTAAGTGTTTAGTAATACTTTTCTCATTTGTATTTAATCCTAAGTATTTTTTCCAAGGATGAGAGATTTCTATGCATAACATGATAATCCATTTAAGTTATTGCATAACAAATTATTACATTTGTTACAAGCTAAGCCAGGGCCCATGTTTTTCTCTTGGAAATAAGAGGGCAAACTAATGCCCTTGGAGTTCACTTAGCTTTTCCAATTACTCGGGACTTGGTTGCACCAAATCTGGTTGGTTTGCATGTTTCTAGATGGGAGTTCCTGTCATTCTGGCTGTCATGAAGAATGCCTTTGATTTTTAGTATTATTCTTCTTTTGAAAATTTAAAAAACTTCTTATAATGGTTTTAAATGTATTTAATTGTATAGCTATGTTTATCAGATACAGAGAAGTCAAGTGAGGAATCAAATATCTAGGACAAAATCCTGAGTGTTTTGGATGCAGACCGTGACTCTGCCTGGCTGAGTACCACGCGGGGTAGGAAGAGCCTCCTCCCAACAGGACGGCTCCTGCCCAACGTGGAGGCCTCACTAATGCTTTCTTATTTGGAGAATGAGTTTCCTCAGTGAATATCAGATAGTTCTGGGTTTTTAAAAATGAGGGGAATAAAATAACTAGTTTTGATAGAAATATTTATGGGAACATGTAGATAAAAAAGACAAAAAGTCCAGCAAGAAGCTCTGTGGTGCTCTCATAAGTAGAGTAAATGTGTTTTCCCTTCATAGTCTGCCTCAAACTCTTTAAGATGGTTGGTAAACTCTCCAAGGACCTGTTCTTTTTTTATTCTCTTGTAGGCTTGGGGAGATAAGGACACACTGACCTTGGACCAAAGTAGCCCAGAGACAGATCCTTTTACACCATTATCATGCTAGGTACACTGTGACCTTAATGGTTGGCCTTAATTCCTCACCCTCATCTTCTCCTCTGCTGTGGTCCCCCAACACCCTTATCTAACAAACAAATACTTCCTCGCCCTCTCCCTCCCCTCCTTCTCTTCATCTGCCTTCCTTCCTCTCCCTCTCCCTTCTCTTCCCTCCTCTTCTCCTTTCCCCCCTCCCTCATCTTTTCCTTCTCTATATTCTTCCCCTCTTCCTCCCTCTCTTCCTCCTTCTACCTTTCCCTCTCCCCCTCCCTTTCGCTTTCACATTGGACTAACAAGAACCAAAGGGAGGGAAAGTGTGAGGATTTTTCACATTGCTTCGCTACCTGCAGTAACACCACAGAAATTATAATAACCAGCCCTGGCAGGGCATATTCCTCCAAGGACTGCCTAAGTTCTTTGCATTGATTTTTACCTAGCCTTTGGGAGGAGATGAGAAACAAGGAATGTAATTTCCCATCTTTGTAGCTGCCCAGGGAGACCAGTTTGCAGGCACTGCCAAGTCTCATGCTGAGTCAGGAAACCAACCCACATTGCACCCAACATTCCGCTTTGTGTTCAGATGCTGGGCTGCTACTGGAGAAGTGGCTAATGGGGTGCTAAATGGGATCAGAGGTTGCTCCCCGTGAAGCAAGTTATCTGTGGGTGTTTGTGAGGGTGGTGGAGGAAGGGCCAGAACGTACAAGCTAAAAGAAAAGGAAAAGAAAATAACTAGTCTTTGACTTCTGTAAAACTCCTCACGTAGAAACAGATGGCGTTTGTGACTTAATTGAGCTATTATTAGATGCTAAATTGGAACCACTCTTAACTGTGCCACCCTCCTCCAAAGCACTACTTTACTTGAAAAGCCCTGATTGTGCATCTATGGCTTTCGGCAAAGGTAAACTGAATGAGTAAAGATGTCAAGTTTTAATGGTCTGTCTTTACACTAGCTGTTGAAAGTGGTGCCATCTTCAAAGAGCCAAAAGTACATGCAGATCCGATTCTGGGGACCAGTTTTTCTTTCCATTTACACAGTGGAGTCATTGAAGAACCATTTCTTCCCTCAGTCTCCCTTGATGAACTGAGGATGGTTGTAGGAGATGGGGTTGGAGCAGGGGGAAGAGTAACATTCAGCCATATCTTTAGCGACCTGAAGAGCCTGACTCCTGCATTCCAGCCGGGCGCGGTGGCTCACACTTGTAATCCCAGCGCTTTGGGAGGCTGAGGTGGGTGGATCATGAGGTCAGGAGATTGAGACCATCCTGTGCAACATGGTGAAGCTCCATCTCTACTAAAAATACAAAAGTTAGCTGGGTGTGGTGGTGCGTGCCTGTAATCCCAGCTACTCAGGGGGCTGAGGCGGGAGAATCACTTGAACCAGGGAGTCAGAGGTTGCAGTGAGCTGAGACACTGCACCACTGTGCTCCAGCCTGGCGACAGAGCGAGACTCCATCTAAGAAAGAAAGAAAGAGAGAGAGAGAGGGAGGGAGGGAGGGAGGGAGGGAGGAAAGAAGGAAGGAAGGAAGGAAGGAAGGAAGGAAGGAAGGAAGGAAGGAAGGAAGGAAGGAAGGAAGGAAGGAAGGAAGGAAAGAGCATTTGATGATTGGGTGGGGAGAAGACATGAGGAGTGAGTGAAAGGGGAAAGCTCAGGTTGTCCCACTGGGTGTCCACCTCCCTGCTCCTCTGTGCCTTCCATTGGTGCCTCCTGAATGTTAGGCATCAAAGTGTGGCTGGATGGTATCTTGGACAGAATCATAGTTTTACACTCATTTCCTAAATAGGTAGCTCTTACATGTGAATGCTCTGAGGACTAAGTAATCTCAATATTAAATTGCTTTGGAAGCTAAATACCACAAACAAGAGAGCAAAATGTGTTGATGCTAATGCTAAGAAGTAGAGACCTGGGTATTTTTTTTTTTCTGAGATTAATTCCTCGGTGTGACATTTCTGCATCCTTCCACCCCTTTGGCTTCTGTCTTCTTCTCCCCATCATGCAGGGATGGTTTTGGAGATCCAGGGAAGAGGAAGAAAACTGCTGTCTTCCTTCCCGACTTCAAGCCTCAGCTCAGTATAATTCCAGCCTTTGTTTTGACACTTTTTATCATGTTCCCAGACACATTGAGCTCTGTTCTTCCCCGTAGGGAAGGGGTGAAGAGTTCAGCTTTAGCTCGGGCCATACTTCCCTTCTTTTTCCTGATCCCCTGAAAAGAATTGCTGACACTCGCAGCTGAAGGCACTAAGTCATGCAGCCTCACGTCGGTGACCCACTCACCTCCCATGCCTTCAATAAACCTGGCAGGCGGAGCTCACGGGATCATCAGACTCTCGCAGCAGGATTTGTATTCGTGACCTGATTTACACTTTTCCCCCACTCCTGCCAATAATTTGTATGGCGAAACATTTGTTGAGAAGGAAAAGAGGAAGGAGGTGGTAACGTGTTTCTCTGGCCATTAGGCTGTGTGCTTTAGGGAACAGCCCTTTCTAACTAAAAGGTAAAATGAAAGGAAGAGAAAACTTGGGGTGTGGAAGGCATTGCCAGTAGCCCACAACATCCGTTGAATTCCAAGAGAGCTTTTTCATAACCTGTGAAAAACTCAGTTATTGCTAGGATTACACTTTTCTCTTTTTGTCAGCAGCCATCTTATGACCAAGAGGTGACTAGCATGAACACGAATGCCTTCACACTGAGGGCAGGAAGCTGGAAAGCAGACTTTAGACAGCAGGTGGCATCCTTGAATATCTCAACACTAACGCCTTTATGTCCCCAGACTTCATGTTCTTCCAGGGGAGGAAATCAATCTCTATTTATTTACCCTACCATATATGAGGTATGGACTCCGTGTCTGTCCCTCCCTATTCCCATGTTGAAATCCTAACCTTCAGTAGGATGGTATTTGGAGGTGGGACCTTTGGGAGGTAATTAGATCATGAGACTGGGGCTCTCACGGGTGGGATTAGCACCTTATATAATATAAGGAGATACGTGAGAATGGTGGTTTTTCAGCCATGTGAGGACAATAATGAGAAAATGACTATCTGCAAACCAGAAACAGTCCTTCATCAGACACCACATGTGTCTGTGCCTTGATCTTGGACTTCCAGCCTCCAGAATTGTGAGAAATGCAAGTTTGTTGTTCTGTCACCAAGCCTATGGTATGCTGTAATAGCATTCCAAATGAAGACAAGGAACTGTTCCTTTCATTCTGAAGCACTTCTAGCAGCTGCCTGGTGTGACTCAACGTGGTCTCTAAGAGACTATGCAGGCCTGTGTAACTCTGCTGACTGCACGTCTGGATGTGGTCAGCATTGCACAGCAGTGGTTCCCAGGGGCAGAATGGTTATATAAGTGTGTGTGTGTGTGTGTGTGTGTGTGTGTGAGAAAGAGACAGAGAGAGAGAGGCAGCAGTGGGGAGAGTCATGTTGATGAAAAGGACAAAGTCAGATCATGTGAAAATCTACCAAAATCAAATATTTGAAAAAGTTGTGACTAAAGAGTTGGAATCACAGCAACTTAGTCTCAATTTTATTAGTTCTACCTACAAGGTTCACCAGGCCCCTCACCACATAACCCCCACAAGCTCTCTGCCACCTGTGTTCATCTGTCAGGGGGTCAAGCCCTCTTTTTAAAAGAATGTATTCATTTTGAAAAAATTCAGAGTTCTCACTAAGTGCCAGGCATTATTCTAAGAATTGGGAGAATAAAGATAAAAACAAGGACTGGAGTTCACATTCTGTTTATTTTTCAGTACATGACATACAAACTTCCATTTGATGCTTAAAATAATATTGTGAAATGAGTAGTTTTTCTTGTTTTACATTTTTACAGATGGGAAAACTGAGGCCCAGTCTGAGGCTAAGTAATTTCTCCATAATCATACAATCACTGTTAGAACTGAAATTTGCAGCCAGATCTAAGTCCAGAGTCTCTTTGCTTTCCACTGACCTGAACTATTAATTTCTGTCTTTTAAGGGCTCACAGTCTAATTAGAACAATAGAAAATATTTGAAGTCAAAGAGATCAGAGCAGGGCTCCCACCTCTACTACTGCTTTGTTAATGTGTATTAGCACAGTTTCATGTGGGCTCTTTTATCTGGGAAAAGAAAATATTACCATCTACTTCATCAGCAAGAATTTAGTAAAGGTTCATTCTGTGATAGCTGGTAGTACAGGTGGTTTGTACATGCACAAGTGCATGCATGTAGGAATATAACTTTAAGTGACTGAACTAGAATTTGATAGTCATACTTGCTTTTCACAAAGGACTACTGTTTACAAACAGAGGTAGCCACTGAGTAACTGAGGGAAATCAATAACAACATTTTAGAAAAGGGAATGTTGGAACTGGGACTTACCGGATGATAAACACTGACTAGTCTGAGAAATGGGGAGGAGTAGGCGGGGGAGGACCTCTTAGCAGAGGCACCTGTGCATAAAAACAGATGCGCTGTGCAGTATCAGGGGCTAAGTCACTGCGAGCTTCCAGCTTCGTGTGGCCAGCAGAAAGTGGGGTGGAGGTGAGATTGGAGTATACGTTTGAGGTCAGCCTGAGTAGGTTCTTGGGTACCATGTTAAACCAACAGAGACAAGTGACCTGAAAGTCTTCTCTCCCTACAGAGAAATAGAGAGAGCCTCCTCTTTTGCTCAGCTCAGGACACAGCTTCCTAGAGCCTGCTGACCTTTGGGGGTCATGGTCACGCAGGGTGGGAGGGGGATTCCGTTTCTTCCTGCACTTTGGCCCTGCCATACCTCCTTTCTCAGTTCACCTGCTTGAGGTGTTGCTTTCCATGCAGGTGCGAGAACACACCTGCATAGGAAAGACTGTGCCTCTGCACCTCCCCATCCCGACAGCATCTTGAAAGGAGAAAATGGCTCTAATGGACATGTCTATTATAGTAATAGCCAAAGGCACTGCTTTTAAGTAGTATTAAAGAAGCAGAGAGGAGACCAGCCCATAATTCATGTGTTTTTTTGCTGGGGGGTATCCCATTTTCTCACATAAGGAGAATTTATCCTAAACAAGGTAGGCTTGGTCACGTCTGGAACTACTGAAAGAGAACGCACCACGATGCCATCTCGTGCACCCCAAACCTCGGCCCTCTGTGCTGCCTTGGTGAACACTTGTTTCCATGATCATATTCTGTTCTGCCCAGGAAGCTTCCTACAGCACGCCTAGGAAGCACTATCTGGTTTCATCCATTAGTAGCAAAATGGAACCCTGTGCTCAGTGACATGATGGGGTTTCCAGTAGCCCCGGGGTGTTTGCTGTCCTCCCTCAGTCCTGGAGAAATCATAACGTGCAGATTTCCCCACCAGCCACTTGACAGCCCAATCCCTCCCTTGAATGGTCCTTCCATGGGGCAGGGTATTGCCCATTTTGTGGTACTTGGCTGGCCCCACACAGTGTCCTGGGAATCTTACCTAAGTAACTAAGTTGCCCTGTGGAAATGTAGTCGCATGTGAAAACAAGAGAGCACGCTGGTTTCTCTGCATCCCCTTCGGAGGAGCTTCAGGGCACAGAGCTATTGCACATCACCACCCTCTGTCCTTGTTAAAAGGAGAAATGACTTTGACTGTGGGCAACTCCGGGCGGGCAGAAGGTAGGTGATGGGATTAGGACGTGGGACAGTGTTGATTTCCCACCGCGGGGCCTGTGGGAGTTTGGAACGGATCTCCTCTTATCCTTCCATCTTGGTGGAGTTTATTTCTCAATTCTGGATTCCCAGCCTAAGGCAAGGTTAACATTTGTGACTAATACCATTTCCACCCAAGATGTTTCTCACCTCATTCCCTTCAGCCAGCCCCCGATCTTCAGCCCCACGTCTCCCGTTCCATTTATCTCCATCAGAGGGAGATGGAATCTTCCCTTGTGATTGTGGCAGCTTGACAAGCTTCTGTTTTTCCGAGTGAATAATCCTGTTTGTAGGACATCAAGGAAACAGTTCACTCCCCCGGAGGCCTAAGCACAGCTGCATTGCTCCCTGGGTGGTGGATGGTCTCCTGGTCCTGTCCGAGGGGAGGCAGCCTCCGAGGGGAGGCGGGAAGGGAGGAGACACCGCCCAGGAGGAGCAGGGCCTTTCCAGAGCCCAGCCAGCCTGCAGGTTGCGCCTTGCAGCCCCGCGGCCTGTGCGCCCGAGTCTCCATTTCACGGCGGCCAGTCGGCTTCCTGAGTCCAGCATGTTTCTTGTTCATTCTTCACACCACCCACCCCTTCTTTCCGCGAATCTCCTTTTCAGAATCCCAAGTCACACCACCTGGGCTCTACCTAGAAGGGAAGCACCTGTGACCGGTGGAAGGAAAATTCACTTAGCGGTAATTAGACACTGAGCTCAGGGCGCAGCTCCAGGGACAATGCCCGCAGCCCCAACCTCCTCCACTGCTCAGTGGAGCACACGGGGAAGGACACCATGTTCTCCAGCTTGCAGGTGCCGCGTGCCTTTGCCAGTTCCTCGGATAGAGGTATGGTGGTTGCTCTGTCCCTCTACAAGCCTCTGCCCTGCAATGGTTTGTCGGGTCATTTCACAGAGCTCCATGCTTTTCGTGGAGAGTGAGGGCCGGCGCTGCTGTCCCGCATACTGAGCTCATTAGTGCAGAACTCATTTCGGCAACTGTGGAGCAGGCAGGATGAACAAAGTCCACCTGTGAGCGACTATGCCAGGCCTTGGGAGGGGCTGCGGGCTTGCAGGGGCGATAGGGGCGCGGTGTGGCTCTCTAGGCGCTTATGGGGGCGGGAGATGTCTGTGCCCAGGAATAGCTACAGTCGCCCCAGAACTGTCTGCGCTCCAGGACACGGGTGCACTAATGGGCGGCGGGCGAACCGCTGGCTCCCTCCCACAGCACAGGTGCATTTTGTCTGCAAGACCGCATTGGTGGTGTGCTGATGGATACCGCGGGAACCTGGAGGGAGTAACCTCCCCCGACCCTGGGCTGGCCCCAGCCTTCCTCTTCTTCCTGCTCTGTGTGGAAGGCGGGGCATCACCCTTGGTTCCAGGCAGCCAGCGAGCATTGCGCTCCCGGAAACCCCCTCCATGCTGGGCTTCGCCCCAAAGGGCTGGTCTGCTGAATAACCGTCACTCAGGCAGCATCTGGCTCAGGAAACTCCCCGCACTTTCAGGCTGAGGTGAGACCATATGCCTGGGAAATTTCACGGACACCGCCAGCTCGGTGGTCAAACGGTGGGAGGCCGAAGGCCCCGGCCTTTGCAACAAGTGGGGGGTCATAGGAAGTGTCCCTTTGGGGCTGGGGACCCAGGGCAGCCGTGTGGAAGGGAGTCACCCAACCAGAGCACGAACTGCAAGACCGTGGGCAGCCCTGCAGCCTGGCGGGTAGGAGTGTCAGGCCACAGGCATTTGAGCACTTGCCGTGTCACAGATACTGCGGAGAACAATTTGCCCTTCACTGTAGCCCTCAGAGTATCTATCGTGTGTGACTATTGTCTCCACTTCTAAGAGGAGGAAACGTGAGTGGAGAGGTGTTTAGTTACTTAGCCAAACTGCCTAAGAGCTGGAGCTGATATTTGAACCCGGGCGAGTCTGACTCCAACATCTGTGTTCTTAAATATTCCCCCCGTGGCCGTGGGGAAGGTAAACACAATGGATAACGAGACAGAGACACACAGGTTAGACAGGTTTTATGAATCAGAATTAAACAACATAAGTTGCCTGTCTCCCCCTTCTTCCCTCCTCCCTTCTTGCCTTCTCCCCTTTCTCCCCTCCTTCGCGGCTTCCTTCCTTCATCTCTATCAGCCTTTATTGATAGCATCCTACTGTGTATCATCCACAATTCCTGTCAAAATCCTGTGCTCCCAGAAGCGGAGCCTCTCTGTCTCTTGACTCCAAAGCTGTCTGAGCTTGCTGTGGCTTCAGTCCAGAGGAGTCCAGCTTCCTTCCTTCCCCTGTGGGCCTCGTGGGCCTTGCATTTGCATCCTTTGCAGGTGAAGGAATGGCGTGGAATCTCGCGCGAGAACTTCATGGTTCCTCTGCCAGAATTATGTAGGAATAATTAGAATTATTAGGTCCTTGTGTGATGTAGTAGGAAGAAAAGAGGTTATGGAGTTGGCCATAGATAAAATAGAATCTCTGCTCTGCTAACTTCTAATTATGTGCTTTCAAAAAATACATTTCCCTTCCTGGAGATTCAGTTTCCTGGTGTGGATAACCCATCCCGATGGGCAGTTATACAAGAAAATTGATGTTAAGTTCCTAGCACGGTGCCTGGCACATTGCGAATGTTCAATAGACTTTAGTTCCTGTTTCTCTTTTTCTAGTGGGATTGTAAACATCTTGGGATCCATGTTCATTGGGTTTATCTTCACATTTCAGTAGTGCCAGGTACACACCTTTACACACTGGGTTCACATAATTTTGTGGAACAGATACGGAAATGAATGAATGGATAAAAATGAGCAAATAAAAAGCCTTTTAATGGATAAATCCTCTTAGATCTTCCGCTGGTTATCATTCTCAAATTTTCATTTATATTGGCAAATAATTAAGCAACTAATATGCTAAATACTGAGGATAGCAAGATAAGTTAAATATGGTCCATCCCATGAATGAGCTTACAGTTAAATGGGGAGACATTCATAAACAACCACCCACAATACAAATGTATAGAAACCCACGGGCAGCTGAGGGACAAGAGCTCATATTTTTTGCTACTTTGGTAAACAGCAGTGCAATCTTGGGAACTTATTTAATGTATCGGATACTCTTTTCTCATCTGTAAAATAAAGGTGGGGACTTCAATAACTCTGCCTCGAAGAACTTTTTCAAGTATTTAATAAAAATTGCTCTGCGGAGTGCCTGACACATAGTAGATGCTAAATAAACGCTCGCTGATGTCAGCACTAATCATAGATAGTCATCAGTAACATGCTGCAGGGCTTTTTCACTTCCAAGAAGACATCATTAGGATATGGCATCCTAATGAATGTGAACAATTACCAAAAAGAATGGAAAGGTATCCCTGACAGAGGGAATGTTTTGCATCAGCTCAGCGGCCACAGACATAGACATTGATGAGTACGGCTGGAGAATAAACGAAGAAGATGAGGAAGTGGGGGTGAAAAACCCGAAAGCCTGGATCACAGAGGAATTTAAATGTCAAGCAAAGGCATTTGGAATTTATTTTATAGGGAATAGCGAGCAAATAAAAAATTTTAATATAGAAGGAATGTGATCAGAGCTGTGTCTGGGGACCATAAGTTAAGGTCCCTTTTCAAATTCCTCTGATGGCTTCCCCTATAATTCAGAATAAACTCAAAAGTTTTTGCCACAATCAGTAGGCTCCCTCCCCCAAATCATCCCTCATCTCCTATCACCCCGATCCCCCCACCTACACACATACGCATACCCTGCAGCCCAGCCACACTGGTCTCTGTAAACCCATCAGACACTGCTTCAGCACTGTTGTCCTTGTTGTTCCCTCCACTGGTCAGGTTTCTAGAAAGAACACGCCTTCCCCCCATTCAGGACTCTGCTCAGATGCCAACGAGTCAGGCAGGGCTTTCCAGAGCATCTTTTGGAAACAGCACTGCCCATCAGCCTGTGTGTGCTTACTCCACTGTCTCATCCTCAGAGCCCCAGCATTGCCCAATTTGTACCTCTCTCAATTACACTATGAGCCACATGAGAACAGGGAGTTCACTTGCATCCTTGTACCTCTGTCAACTACACTATTAGCACATGAAAACAGCGAGTTTCTCTGTTTTTTTCCAGTACCTTGAAAAAGGCCCAGCACAAAAGGGGTCTCAATAGATGTTTGTTGAATAAATGAATCATCTAAATAATGATGAATAAATAATTGGCTTGTCCAATAGCACAGATGTGATGATGAAGCCCTATGTCATGGCAATAGTTGAAGTGAAGATCATGGCATACTTTGGTTGCTGAGATGTTAGTTTTATGTTATCAAGTATCTAGTCAGAGCCCACCATAAGTGCTGTGAATAAAATAAAGAATCCCTGCCCTCCTGGAACTTACAGTTCACTACAGGAAACAAAACCAACAGGACAGGTGATAACAAGACAGTGTAATAAAGAGATCTGGAAAATAGAGCATGTTGTGGAGTACAGAGATAGATTAAATGATAAACATTTTCATCACTTCATTCATTGTTCGCTCATTCGATTCACCCATTGGAAAATGAAGAGGGGAAAGCAGAATGTTTCCACATGGGCTAACTATGAAGATGATATTGCTGTTAGCTGAGATCAGAAAGGTTAGGGAAAGACTGACGGGGCCCTCACATTGGAGTGTCTGTGGTGTGCAGTGGGGGTAAGCCTGAGGAAGGGAAGTCATGGGTGTGGATGACTTCCCCAGGAGGTTGGCAGGGGACAATGGAGAGTGGAGAGAACATAAAGGCAAGGCTCTTAGTGTAGTTACGATGGTTGTTTTGAAGGGATTTGAATGTGCTTATAGTCTGGCAGGAAAGGAGTAAGTACAAAGAAGATGCTAAGCACTCACTAGATTTGATGAGAAGATCAATCCTAGAGAAGACAGGAAAGTGTGGACTTCAGAGCTGAATCTTTAACCTTTGAAAAGGAGGAGGAAAGTTCTTCCTCAGAATCATCATAGCAGGTAATTTAGGGTGTGGATACATTTTTGTTATTTTTTGAAGCACTATGGGCCCTCATTGGATAGTCTTGATTTTCTTGTCAAAGAATTAAAGGATGAGATTTGGGAAGATTAGATTAAAAAGGAGTGATAAGATGGTACTCTGAAGATTTGGTAGCAAATTCAACAGTGTCTTCAAGCCCACTTGTGAGCTGTTGCCAAGAGCTGCTGCAGATAAACGCTTTTCCATCACGTGCCCTTTTTACAGAGCTGTAGCTTATCATCCACATGTTTATGTCAAACATGGTGCCATGTACTTTCCACATATTACTTCTGTTAATTCTCAGCACAACCCTAGGGAGACATGGGTTATTCACTACATAAAGTTAAGTGTCTTTCCCAGAGTTGGGCAGCTACTAAGAAGGAGAATCAGGTTTGAACCCTGGTCAAAGTGTATGTCCATACCTCTTACTTACTAGGCTATACTCTCTTAAGGGATCCACCTCAGATGGTTGTTTCCTGACAATGACCTTGCCTGGGGTAGTGTAGAACACATAACAGTTATTTTTTAGGGTCTCCAGTCTGAGCTGGTTCTAGGAGCCCTGCAAAAAGTGGCCATGAGTTTCTATCTGTGTCCTACGGCAAACTGTTGAATGACAATTCAAGTATATAACCTACTTTCTCAGTACATCTCTGTATGGACATAGGGTGCCCTTGGTCTTGAGTGGGATTAGCTAGTTGTCTAGTTTTGAAAGGGCCAGCTCCTAAGATGACAAGAAAGTTTGTCTTGATTCCTTCTGCAGAAAAGTCCTTGGAGATAAACTGTCAGCTAAGCCTGTCCAGTGAGTGGTTTGCATGGACACGCATTTTTAAAAAATCTGAACCTGACCTGGATGAGACCCTGAGGTTCCAGAATTAATATATGTCCTGTTCCTGCCACACCTGTGACACTGTGAATTTGTAACCACAAACAAAACCTGGACAGGTTCCATGCCAGCCGTGACTTTAATTAAAGCTATTTAGAGGGGCTGAAGGCTAATTTATAGGTGATTGCCAGATGGGTTTCCTCAAGTCTAAAAGTGCTAGTTTGACAATTAATGATAGTACAGGGCTTAACTGGCTCAAGTTAAACAAGGGAAAAGCAATAGAGGGAGAGCAAGAGCTGATGGGATCCTCTGTCCACATGGTGACAAGGCACCTGACAACCCTCTGGCTCCTACTTTCTCACACGGTCAGAGAACTAGAGAGGCAGGTCTAACCCCGATTGAGGAGAGGCAATACTGAGAAGGAACTCCAGTTCATTTCTTCCATTTAAATGTGCAATAGAAAATTGTTGCAACAAAACTATTTGTTAGATTCAGAAACTCGGCAGCTCAGAGCATAAACTGCGGAACATAACCATAAAATAGAAAACACCCTTCACCTATAATCGGATGTTAGTTCTGTGTTCCAGCCTGGCACTTTAAAGTCCTCTGATTATATTTTTAATAATGTAAATTTAGTGGTGGTGAGAGAGAGAGAGAGAGCTGCCTAAAGAATCATGCTATAAAACACTTTTAAGATAGCAGTGGGAAGAGAGATTCTAGAATAAATTATTTTCTGTCATTCTTAATTACTTATTTTTTGCCTGGCTCTACAATTCAACCCCTCCTCTCACCAATGTCTTGAAGCCTTTAGAGATTTTTCTCTACTTGCTGGAAAGGTACAAAGTTATTCTGAATGCCCACTCTATTTAAATCCCTCGGTCCTTCTAATGGTACCAGAAAAAGGAACTGATTAGCATGGCCGTTAGGAATATGGTCCCATCTGCACAGACAGAGACCCTGTGAACTGTAGACCTCGCTCGCTACAACTGCATATTTCTATAACCTTTAGGGACCTATTCTGGATTTGACTGAAATCTATTTTAAATGACTGAGAGGTACCCACTTAAGACCCGTATATCAGCTACCATGCTGGTTTTAGGATGGCAGATTGAACCACTGGAATTATTTCTTGGACTCCTAGAGCTGAAGTGATGATGGAAATCATGCAGGGCAGTAGGAAGGGCACTGGGCTGAGGGTTAGGAGGACCCACCTTCAGGGCCTAGCTGTGCCACCTACATAGTAGAAGTTCTTATGCTAAATACTTCCCCAAAATCACAGCCCTGTATCTGTTAAGTGCTAGTTTTGCTCTAAATGGCATAGAATTTTTTTTTCCAAATCTCTTTTTCTGTAACTCTCATTTGCGGTCACAGATTTAGTTCATGGATGACTTAAATGAACAATCCTGGATCTCTGATTCTTAACTCAGTGCTCTCAGCTTTTTGCCTTATAGACTTGTATTATGCCTCAGGACATGTTGTGAAAATTGGTTAATTCCATTAACAGTTACCTTGGAACTGAGAAACAGGAAGTGTTAGAAGGATGAGCTGCAACAGAGACCTCATTTCGTTTGGTCAATTAGAAAATGGACTGAGGCTTCCAAATCTATTCCATGTGGGCAGCTGCTATTAGACTTAATTTGAAAAGTCTTTGGCATCGACTTCAAATTTGTAGAACTCTCCTCTTAGTCAGTTAACTGAAAGCCCTCAACCTTGTATTAAACACATATTGCCTTTGTTAGGCAGGGTAAACCTTATGACCTTTTTCTTGTAGGTAAATAGAATCAAGAGATTAGTAAGACATTTGTGCACCTAGCAGCTAGTCATTTTCTTTTTATTCCATCCTTGTCCTCTCTAACCTCACTTGGGATTGTTTTCAGTTTTCTTTACAGATGCCTAAAAGTTTATCTACTTTTTTACAACTTATTTGAGGAGAACTTATCTTTCTACAATTTCACATTCTGTAGGCATATAATGTCATTTTTATTGCTAAGGCATTTGAAAAGCCAATTTCTTGAACGGAATACCTTTCCTTCTGTAAATATGCATGCTGTGTTACTTTGCAACCTCTGATCCTGGATTTAAAAGAATATGTTGAAATCAAATAACTTTTCACTACTCACTAAGCGTCTTTCTCTCATAACACTCAGAATACTGAGTACACAGAAAATACTGCAAACGAGAGATGACAGCTGTTGTTACTCAAAGTTACTAAATGGGAAAGTAGAGGTACCAAAGTTAAAATAATCTGTTGATTAATAAAATTCTGGAGTTAGACCACTTGGATTGAAATCTCACCACCTGTTAAGCAAGTTACAGAGCTTCTCTCTGCCTCTGTATTGAATCTGTGTAATGGGGATAATATCTCCTTTATAGGGTTGTGGTAAAGATAACATTTTATAGTAAGCATTCAGTATGCATTGATTGTTATTTTTCTTCTTCCTTTAATCATCATCACCACCACTACCACCACCATCATCATCACCACCACCACCATCATCACTATCACCACCACCACCACCATCATCACTATCACCACCACTACCATCAGCATCACCACCACCACCATCATCACTATCACCACCACTACCACCACCATCAGCATCACCACCACCACTACCACCATCATCACTATCACCACCACTACCACCACCATCAGCATCACCACCACCAGCACCATCATCATAATCACCACCGCTACCACCACCATTGTCATCACCACCACTACCACTACCATCATCACTATCACCACTGCTGCCTCCACCATCGTCATCACCACCACTACCACTACCATCAGCACCAGCACCACCACCAGCACCATCATCACTATCACCACCACTACCGCCACCATCAGCATCACCACCACCAGCACCATCATCACTATCACCACTGCTACCTCCACCATCATCACCACCACTACCACTACCATCATCACTATCACCACCACCACCACTACCGCCACCACTATCACTACCATCATCACTATCACCACCACCAGCACCATCATCATCACCACCAGCAGAACCATCATCACTATCACCACCACCACCACCATCATCACTATCACCACTGCTACCACCACCATCATCACCACCACTACCACTATCATCATCACTATCACCACCACCACCACCATCATCACCACCACCACCACTACCGCCACCATCGTCATCACCACCACTACCACTACCATCATCACTATCACCACCACTGCCACCATCAGCATCACTACCACCAGCACCATCATCACTATCACCACCGCTACCACCACCATTGTCATCACCACCACTATCACTACCATTAACACCAGCACCACCACCACCATCATCACTATCACCACCACTACAGCCACCATCATCACCACCATCACCACCATCATCACTATCCCCACCACTACCACCACCATCAGCATCACCACCACCAGCACCATCATCACTATCACCACCGCTACCACCACCATTGTCATCACCACCACTATCACTACCATTAGCACCAGCACCACCACCACCATCATCACTATCACCACTATCACCACCACTACAGCCACCATCATCACCACCATCATCACTATCACCACCACCACCAGCACCATCATCACTATCTCCACTGCTACCTCCACCATCGTCATCACCACCACTACCACTACCATCATCACTATCACCACCACTACTGCCGCCATCATCACCACCACTGCTACCATCACTATCACCACCACTACCGCCATCACTATCACCATTATTACCACCATCACCACCACCACCAGCGTCATCACCACCACCATCATCACTACCACCACCACTAACACCACTACCATCACCATGACCATCACTGTCACCACCATCACTATCATTACCACCATCACTGTGACTACCACCACCACCACCACCAGCATCATCACCATCAACATCACCACCACCACCAGCATCATCAATATCATCACCACCATCACCATCAGCATTACCATCACCACCATCACTACCACTAGCAATATCATCATCACCACCAACATACTACCATCACCATCACCACTCCCACTATTACCAGCACCACTACCGCCATCACCATCACCACCACATCACCACCCCCACTGCCATTACCACCAGCATCAGCATCACCATCACAATTATCACCACCCAATCACCACAACCACCAGCATCATCATCACCCCCGCCATCACCATCACCATCCCCGCCATCACCATCACCACCAGCATCATTAAGTCATCACCACCACCACCATTATCCGGTTAGTGAATGGCATTAGCACAAAATAGGACATAAATAGCTACTTATGTTTTTTATACATGCCCTTTGATTCTGCAGACTTAAATCTGGAACACTAGAAAAGCATAGCAGAGATAGACTTAAAAATGGGTTTTAGGCTTTAGTAAAGAGAGGATTTGCTCACACCTTACTTTGATAGAATAGCAGTCCTAGAGGCAAAAAAATGTGGGAAAAGAGAAAGACAATCTGCTTCCACAGCCTAAAATAAATGGACAGAAATGTGATAAAAGGGATATGTATTTTTTCTTTTTTTGATGTCATCTAAGTCACTGTGCCCACTGGAAAGGTAAACTTCATATAGCTGAGCTCCTTCCTGGAAAGTTGATGGAACAGCAGGCATAAAGCCTCTGATTTTGTTTTATCTACATGGTCCAAAAGCTTACATCCCCATGATGCTCTGGGATAAAGTCAATCTAGGAAGAATCTAGCATGGTGGCAGAGTGGCTGGAAGCAGAGAGCAGGCTCCTGCCTGCCAAGTGAGAATCTTACCAGTTAGACAGTGGTGGCAGAGCAGATGACAGTGAGCTCACTGATTTCCTTAGAGAGAAGGGACCAGAGGCTTTGCGCAGACTGATTCCTTCCCCATCATCTGTTTCTGTGGCCCCCATCGACATGGAGACCAAGCACTTAAAATATGCAGTCAAGCCAGATGCTCCCCTTCATCCCTAAAGACGACTGGCCAAAAGAGGGGCTTACAGGCCAGGCACGGTGGCTCATGCCTGTAATCCAAGCACATTAGGAGGCCAAGACAGGTGGATCACCTGAGGTCAGGAGTTTGAGACAAGCCTGGCCAACACAGTGAAACCCCATCTCTACTAAAAATACAAAAATTAGCCAGGTGTGGTGGCACGTGCCTGTAGTCCCAGCTACTCAGGAGGCTGAGGCCAGAGAATTGCTCGAACCCAGGAGGCGGAGGCTGCAGTGAGCCAAGATCACACCACTGCACTCCAAGCTGGGCAATAGGGCGAGACTCTATCTCAAACAACAACAACAACAACAGAATAGGGGCTGACAGTGCAAAGGAAGGATGCTTTGGATAGGTGTGATTCTGAGACAGATTCTAAGGAAGAGAATGAAATCTTTAACCTTTGAAAAAATTTTAATATGGAAATAGATATTTAGACATACAGCCTATGACTGCGACATTTATTGGGCACCTGTTGTATGTTAGAGGCTTTGCAATTATTGTCTAATTTAATGTATCATTATCTCCATGGTAATGGTAAGAATTGTTAGTCTCATTTAACAGATGAGGAAACAGAAGCGCAAAGAGTTTGCAGTTGTCCCAAGGTCACGAAATTTGATTTAAACCTATACCCGCTGATTCCAAGTCTAGTGCTTCAGTGTTAAGTTGTCTCAGCCCTTGAAAAATGTTACTTTTAGAAATAGAAATGAAAACAGTGACTTTTACTACTCTAGCTCTCATTCCTCTTGTGTTCAGAGAAACCTCATTCATTCATTTATTCATTCAACAGTTTTTAAGCATCTACTATACCACACACTGTAGTAAGTACAAGGATATAGCAATAAAAGAGATAAGTCCTTATCCTCAAAAAGATTCCCTATTTACATCCTTACTGAGTCTCCCTTTATACTGAAGTGAAAGACGTAATAATCATGCAAAATACATATGTAGATGTCTTCTATGAAATAGGGGAGTGATAGGAAAAGTTGCTGATGGTGCGTTGGAGGTACTTTAGCACAGGCATTCAGAAAAGGCTCACTGAGGGCTAGTGTGAGAAGAAAACAGCTACTTCATAATCCAGGAAAGAGCATTCCCGACCAACAGGAGATCAGGTACAAAAGGCAAGGATGGCAGCAAGTACTGCCTGCTTTGGGGGGTGAGAAATAAGGCCAGTTAGGTGGAAACATGGTGACAACGGGAAAGCTTCAGGAAATGGGGTCCTTAAATTGGTATAAACCAGATTAGCCAAGGATTGTAGGCATGGTAAGAAGCCTGAAGTTTATTCTAAGTGTAATAGTAAGTCCTGAAGGTTTTAGCCATTAGAGTGAAATGGTCTGGATTTAAGTGTTGAGATTCCCCTGGGTGATAGTTGAAGAATTGATTACAGGGGAGAAGGAGCATACATAGGAAAGTAAGTTAGAAGGCTATTGCAATAACCCAGTTGAGAAACAGTTGCAAAACCTGTGGTGACAGCAATGAAAATAGCAGGAAATGAAGAGTTGAGATGGTCTTTGGATTGAATTTAAGATAAGAGGGAAAAACAGAAAAAGTCAAGATGCTTGCTAGCTTTAGGTCCAATCAGCTGGTTGGATGGTGGTGTCGTTTGCTAAGACTGAAGCATCTAAAGGTTGAAAGCTGTGTGTGTAAGGGGGTATGGCATGGCATGAAATTCCACTCATGTGTGTTTGTGTGTGTGTGTGTGTGTGTGTGTGTGAAGTGTGAGAAGCCTGTTGGATTCAAGTGTGCATTTGAATGAATTTTGTGTTCAGGAAAATGGACTGGGCTAAGGATATAGGTTTGGAAATAACCAGGATACAAATGGCATTTAAAACCATGGAATTTCTTGAGATCCTCCCAGGACAGAGTGTGCAAACAGGAGACTTGAAGACTTAAGGCTAGAATCCTGGGGTAGCCCTTCTTTTAGAGGTCAGAAAGAAAAGGAGAGGCTTAGGTGACCCAGAAGTAGCCGCGACCTAACAATTAATAAGCAAGTAAATGCACAGAGTTTGGTGTCCCAGAAGCATGGAGAGGCACGTATGTTTTGGGTTTTTTTTCTTGTTACTGAGAAGAGAGAAATACAATGGGAAGATGAAATGACTTTTGGCAATTTGGTAAGATAGAGTCATTGATGACCTTGATAACTGCGGTTGTGTTGGAATGGATGGAGTTGAAAGCTCAATTGTAGTGACTTGATAAGGGAATGGGAGGTGAGAAAGGAGAGAGATGGAGAATATAGAAGACACTTTTCTCAATCCACTCCTAATGACACTTAGCCCCAGACCACAAAAGCTAGATATTGACAAGATTTTGAAAGGCCATTTGCTGTTCCTAAAATAACCATGGCAAATCACAGGAAAGCCAATTTTGTGGTCCTGCTTTGTAACTCAGTCCATCTTTAAACAGCTTTCATTATCAGGAAGTTATTCCTTCTATTGACCTGAGAGATATACACCCATTTTAATTTGATGGAGATAGAGACATAGGAAGTTTCATTAAAACCCCCTCCTTCCTCATGTGCATTCACAGCCCTTCCACCTTTCCGCATTGGCCTGCTGCCCAACTCTCTATGCCACAGTTTCCAGATAGTGCTGTGTGCATTGATCATATATTGGAAATTTTCACTGAGTTGTGAGTTCCCAAAGAGAATAAGCTTAAATGTGTATGCCTGGTACAGAGGAAGTATTCATTCAACTGTCATTAAAGAAATGTTTTTGTTTTGCAATTTTCATCTAATCTACATTCATTTGCTTGCTTCTCCTTAAGGTAAAACAATGGTACTCTTGGCCACACACTATATATAGAGTATGTGCTATTTGTGTAAAAAGTATTGTGTAAAAACAATACTTCGGAGAGAAATGTGTGATTTTCTTCCCATCCCCATTTGGGATCTCTAAACTCAGCTCATATTTTGGTGGGGGTGACACTCCCATGCTATTATTCTGCCTTCACCTTGGGATCTCCATTTCTGTGAGGAAGACAGATGCTAATTTCTTTGCAAATACCTTGCTTTCTCACATCCTACTGATGTTTTCAACCTCAAGCGGGGAAGAAGGTCTAGATGATTCTCCATTAAGAGTGTGCTATTAAAATTGTCAATTTCTTGAAATACATGGTTGAAAAACGATCATTTTTTCCCCACTGTGTGTTACCCTAAACTATAGACCTGTCACGAGGCAGTGTTCTAGCGTGTGGGTACAGAGAAACTGTGGGAAGATCCAAGTGGCACTTAAATTATATTCTCCTTTTGATTTTGAAGACATTTAGTGCCATTTAGTAGAATTCCAATGCAGTTGGTTCCATAGAAAAGGGGGCTGTCCCTTTTAGAAGCATCATTGCTGCAGTGACTGAGAAAAAGAAATTAAGCCATCAAAACAGCAGGTTGGCTTTTCTATCCAGACCGTCGTGGAATTAAAAGGACAGGAAGACTCTGTGGGCTCCTCTGCAGCCCGCGATGGTATTCACTGCTTCACATCTGTTCCAACACTGAGCAGAACAGACCGTTGACGTGTGTCCAGTCCACTAATGTTTCAATGAAAAGTTGATTTTTAAAAGGAGGCCAGGGTATATTGAAGAAATGGCATTTCATGTAGAAAAATTGCCCTTTCTCCCTGATAGCTTCTAAAGAAAATATGCTCTGTACATAAGTCAAAATATTTTTTTTCTGATGGCTTAGCATGTCCCACTATTTCCGTCTGGGATCTAAAAGCACAGCTGTGTTCTTCCTGTCTCACACCTCATCTTCAGAAAGAAAATCCTCCATGGGGAATGTGGCCACAGACTGAACAAAGTCTATAGGAAGGAAAGGCACTGTGTTCATGGTTGCTCTGGTGTCTTAAATGGATTTTATAAAAATTATGGAGATATGGGTCAATATCCCTGAAGAAGAAGGGATTCCTGATGTTTCTCAGATCCCACTCTCCACTTGAAGTACAGGGTATCACCATGCAGGATAGACCTGGCTGAGTCCAGCCGGTGATGATTTCTGCTCACCTAAACTTCTCAATACCATTTACAGTTTTTTAAATGGATCTGCCTGGTTCAGGTACTTCCCACAACAATACCCGAGGAATTAAATTAAGAAGTGAGAATGAGCACAATGCTACCTAAGCAACTAGCACTTAAAAAGTTAAACATCTCCCTCAAAACTGTGCGTTGCTAGTCTATAAATGTATAGATCATATATTTATAGCACAATGTACAGAGAGAATGGTCTTCATTTCCAATCCATACTCAAGAGGGAACTGTGAAATATTTAGCCAAGTGTGGCTCAGGGAGTGCCCTCGGTCTTGACCTTCTTCTGTTATCCTCTCATAGAAATAAGAGCTCAGAGTTACTGAGTGGTTGCCATGCTCATGCACTGCTTAAAGGCTCCGCATACAGCCAGTATGAAGTAGATACAATTAATGCTATTTTAGGTGCTAGAAAGGGAGTCAGGGAAGTCAGGTCCCATGACAAAGCCCCCGCACCCCTATGGCACACAACTTAGATCACACCCAGGCCCGCACGCTGAATCCTTCTGCTCCCCTGTGTCTCAGCTGTGGTGAGGGCCCTCTCCCAGCAGACTGCAAATTCCTTAAATGTCAAGGCCATGTCTTCCTGATCTTTACATACAGCTCATGGCAGGGGCTTCATAATTACAGTATAAATATTGATAAACTCTGTCCTACATGGTCTACCTCATCTCGACATGGTTTGACTTATCATTCTCTTGTATCACGGCCTTTACACTAACTTAAATCAATTTGTAATTTCTTTATCTAGATGCACACATAGATCACCTTCTAGCACAGTGTTTTCTACGAAGTGTTACTCCTATTAAATGCTGCAGCAGCCATGAAGTCTCAGAGCTTTGTGCCTAAGTTCCCTAGCCTTTCAGAAGTTACCTGCTCCTCTGTTTGTGAGTGGCTTCTCAGCAGCGTCAGTGAGGGAGGCTGGGGCTGTATGCTCCTCTCTTGCAGATGAAGCAGCACCCGAGTAAGCCTTTCTAAATGTCTGCCTATGGTTACTTCGTGGATTATGTTACCAAACATCTCCCTTCATTTAGGAAAGTAATCTCCCCTATCAAACATTTGCCCAGCACCTGCTCGATGCACGACTTTGCATTAGGTGCTGGGGGGATTCAAAGATGAATTAGGCACAGTCCTTGCCCGCAAGCAGCTCACAGCTGAGATATGCTAGATGAGATTCAATTGGCATCTGGGCTCTGGTGAATCAATGGCTCCCGTTTGCAGTGGATCTTATTCATCACAATCATGGAACATTTAGTGAATGGTCATTGAGCACACACATTTCATAACAGAGACTTTAGTCACAGTGAGTAATCAAAGAAGACAAATTCTATTGCTTTTCCTGCCCTGAGCCCTTTCTCTCTCCCAGAGAAAGAACAGCTTTTTTTCAAGTGATTAATAGAATGCATATTCAACTGGCTGATGGGTCAGACGGAATAGGGTAGCATTTTTTGGTATATCATCAAGCTTTATGTATCTGGCTTTTAATATGGATTGTCCTATCCTTCACACTATTGTTCAGGGTTCCCCTCTTTCTCCCTTTCCTCTCAGCTCACTGTCATCTTTTATGGGTGTCTGCATGTACTGGGATTATAAAATTCAGGCAATTTCAGGATCATTCTTTCTTGTCTCATCCTTGATCTCACCCCAAAGTATATTTATTGCTGAAGAGAATGATACACAACTCTAGCTCCATCAGGCGAAGGAGAATTTGGCCAGCAGAAGCTTTCTTTTCCAAGTCAAGAAAATTCCTCTACTTATTTATAAATTAAATTAATAGCAGGCTGCTGTGTCCAGATACAGACAGGATCTTCATCTTCTTGAAGCACCTGGTTTTCATCTTTAGTCTTAATTTCAGAGGCCAACCTAAATCTATTAACTCTGTCCTGTCTCAGTGGCTGGTAAATTCCATATTGGATACAGGAAAAAAAACCCCACTTTCCTAAGACCCTTTGAGTGCTTTCAAATGGTTTTGTTGCTTTTGTTCCAAGCCTACTGTTGGTTTCCAATGAACATAATTTTAATTTGGAGTCCTGATGGCTTGCAATCTTTCTGTGGTATGGCTAAGGAAATGCCATCAGTGTTAAAAATCTCCAAAAGGCCATCTTTATAATTTTTGTACGTCAGGGCAAACCAGTTGCAGCTCCCAGGAGGACTACGGCAGGTGTGCTGGCTGCTCCCAGGGAGAGCCATCGTGAATACACCTTGGACAGGTATAGCAGCAACAGGTCACTCTCAGGCCACACATGCTTTACAAGATGCTTAAAACTGAAGCAAAGGCACAAATCTATGGCTAAGTTTTGAAGAGCAAATGAAAAATAGTATAAGAAATACATTCTTTGGCACCACCAACAAAAAAGTAAATAAAAATGCAACTTTGTGCTTAACATAATGCAAGGATTTAATTGTTTATCCTCTCCCTCAACTTCAAACGCTGTGCACACCATTCATTACCTTTTTAAGATAATGTGAAGCTGTCCTTTTTGAAGGCTATCGGAAGTCAGGAAAGTCAGTCTTCAGTAGGGAATATTATAATGAACTGTAGAAGATCTGCATCAGATCAAAACAAAACAACACAAAACTCATACAGAAACAACAAAACAAAGGAAAACACACACACACACACACACACACACACACACACACCCATAGCTAACATCTAGTCCAGAAGTTTGATTATATAGATGAATTTTCAGAGAGGTTAAATGAATTAATTGAACAAATAAGTGGTAAAACTAGGCTTGGAACCCAGGTTTTCTGATGGCTAATTCCACATTCTTTCCACTGCCACCATTTTGTCTTGAATTTTCTTTAAAGCCTACTTGAAAATGAACATGCTTCAAGTGCCTGTCTAATCCATGCTGGCTATTCTGAAAGCTGATGTGGTCCTGCAGAGACCAGACACCTGGTGACTGCATTACCTACTATATGCCTTCATATTTTCAGTGAACTATTCAGTAGGGTGCATTTCAAAATTTGCATTTGCATTTCTATTCTTCTGTAGTCCCCTAGTACCATTCACATCTCTCGATATTGGCCTCTGTTCTCTCTTCTGCTTTTGAAAGCAAAAATTACCCAGCAAAATAACAGGAATTGCCTCTCACATGCTGAAGCTTATTTGACAGCAGGGATTTGGCTGACTCTTGAGCATCCTGCTTGGCATTCAGGGATGCTGCACTGCCTGGGGGTGAAGGAGGAATGAATCTGAGCCAGACTCGCTAACTCCCATTAGGGACTCCAACCTCTTGCCCAGGACAATGATAATGTTGACAACTAAAGTCCGTTATGGGGAAGGGGATTTAAATCATAGTCTAATTCTCATTGAGGGTCTATGCCAAATGATCAGGATCTCAACACTAAGGTCATTATCCTCATAGAAATAAGACAATCTCATCATTCTGGATAAACCTAAACAACCTCAACTTTGATGAAGAACTACTTTAATGCAGATAAAATTCTAGGTTATTCTAGTAAAATCTTCTGGCTTCTGATTGGTGTATTAGCTACCAGAGCTAAGAAAGTAATAGTCCTGCTTTAGGTTCTATTGATTAGACCAAATCTAGAGTGCTCGTGTTCATTGTAGCCACCACACCTTAAGAGGAACATTGAGAATTGAAGTGTATCAGACAGAAAGGACCATGCTGATGTTACAATGTGAAATGTCATCAGAGCAATTAATGAAGGCCTGGGTGGGCTTGAGCCTAGAGGATACCACTAGAAGAACCATAAGAGCTCTTTCTTCATGGATCTGAAGATCGATTAGGTTTCTTCTCTATGACCCTAGTCAAATCCAAAAGTACCAGAAGGAAGTTACAAAGCAGCACATCTTGGTTTAGTGCAAAAAAAGAACATTGTGGTAGGAAAATGGCACAAGCAATACGTTCTCTGACAGTGAAGACAAACAAGGGGAAGCCCAAGTGTGATGTTGTGAACAGGAATCTAGCATTTAATGAAAGACTAGGCCAGATGATTCTAGTGCAGCGTGTTTCATGGAACATTACTGCCATAAGATTATTCAGTACAAAGGATGGGTGGCAAGATAAATATATTTGGGAAACAAACACACTGTGTTTATTCCTAGAAATGCATGATTCATATTAAAAGCAGTAAGTAAATTCATTTAATTTAGCATAATCCAGGTTTTTCCAAATGCATTTGGCTGCTGCCTCTGCCACATTTTTAAAGCAATTTTTGTTTCTACCCTTTGAACACCTAGTGGGAATACTTTCCTGTAGATCTCTTCCTATCCTGAGATTATTTTTTGTATCAAGAAATCCTGAATTCTTTAAAACAGACCTGGCTTTGATGCGATGGCAGTGCTGATTGATATTTTGCTATTTCCAGGAATGACAGTGTTACTTTAGGCCTTTGTGCTTGATACAGGCGGGCTGATGTATATGATTTGAGACCAATGTGATGGTCAGGATTGATTTTAAAGAGAGGTAATGGAAGTCATGCAGACGGTGATGGTAAAGAAGAGCCTAAGACTGTAATCACTGATGTATTTGAGGGAATCTCCGCATGGAACGTGGCTAGCAAGCCCTCCTTACTTGTTACCTGTGTCTGTTTGCAAGGTTCTAAGAGATGTCCCACTTCCCAGGAAGGTACATTATTCTCAGCCAAAGAGGATACACATCACGTCTCCAGGTGCTGAGGCAGGGGTTGCATGATGGAGTTGGCATCATTTTATGGTTTTCCTTTTAGCTAGGTCTTCTCTTCCATTCTTTCATTAGAGAAAATGACAAGCAAACTCCTATTTTTCTGTAATTTTTGAAATGCAGAGTGTCACATTTAGATACAGAAAGATGTAGAAGAGGTGGGGGTCTCAAAAAAGAGAGAAGTAGGAGGTGGGGCTCCTTGAGTTGTTTTTGGTGCAGGACCCATGGCCAGCAGACCACATGTGAAGGAAGAAGAGTGAGCAGCAGTTTGTAAGGCACAGGGGAAGCAAGGGTGCGATGCTGTGAGATGGGAGGGAAGGAGCGCCGTGAATGTCAGAATGCAACAGGATTTGTCCAATTTGGTTAGGAGAGGGGCAGTGGGGTAAAATGTTCAGTGTATCAAAGAAAGGTAATTCTGGACATTAGGTAGACAAGAGTAGGTTAAGGAGAGAAGCCGTGCCAGGACTACAGCAGTAGGTAATGCGCCCTTTTCTCAAAGACAGAATTGGCTCTTGGGGCTAAGCTCAGAGAGATTGTCAGTGGGTTCATTTATTCAACAGTGACTCAGCCGGAGAAATACCACCTGGGACGGCCAGATCGTGTCCCTTATTCTAACGAGAGTGAGGGCTGCTATTGTGTGAGTGTGACTAAACTGGAAGTTAGGGAGGGAACGCTGATTGCCCGATGGATTCTGACCAATGGAGAGGGTACTCACCCTTCACCACGTAAGTGGGTGGGAGCGGAGAGTCTGCAGCACATCTTATCAGTGTGTTTCCTCGCAGGGTTTAATCTTTCATCATAAAGGCTATTAGGGATTTCATCACAGGCTGCTCTGGCAATTAGTTCAGAATAAACTGAGAAAACTGCAGGACTTTTCTGAGGAGACTTCAGCCTTTTCATTTATAGCACTTTTTAAAAGTAAAATAATGACTGTTTAAATTGTACAGAGATATTTATAAAAGGGATAAAATTTTAAGCTATTCTGGGAAGATGTGGTACAGGAGAAGAGAAGGGAAAAGCCCACTAGCCACCCTGTGTCAGGCCTCCTTTTTTCCATTTGTAAAGTGATTGAATTTTATTTTAAGTATCTGTGATTGGTATTAAATCCATTACAATGCCAGGTAGACAGCTGAAAAGAAATTAATGGAATCGTTAGATGTTGGTGAAATGTAATTCTAATGCTCATTGTGTTGCAGTAAATAACTTGGTTGTGAAGAGTTTAGAACCTTCTCTAACCCTAGGGAAAAGAATTTCCGTCTCACTCCCAGGGTGGAAAACCCCCCTCCGAGAGTCAAATTGTGTGGTTCTCTCTCTGATCTCAGGCAGAAGGAAATTGCAATATAAGGCTTGGCTCTGTTTCAGTAGGCCATGTTGCCTGATAAGGTTAATTGATTTCCATTGCTTTAATTAACAAAATTAATTTTTTATCTAATGAGGGAGATTTGGGTGTGACATGGGCAGATGGAAAGATGACAAGTGCCAGCTCCATAGTTAAAGGGTGACGTGGGTCCTGTGAGGATGGACAACACCAAAAACCCTCGAGTCACGGAGTGAATGGGGCAGGTGACTACACCATAAGCTGCCTGTTCTCTCTCTTAAGACCACCCTGAACCTTGCTGGAGAGCACTTGGACTTTGTTACTCTTCTGTAACGGTGGCTTTCAGAAATCCATCACGGTGGGCCACAGGGGCTCATGCCTGTAATCCCAGTGATTTGGGAGGCCCAGCTGGGAGGATCATTTGAGGCTAGGAGGTCAGGGCCCACCTGGGTGAAACTCCATCTCTACAAAAATTATAAAAATGTAGGGAAGTGTGCAAAGGTTGCAGGGAGCTATGATTGCACCACTGCACTCCAGCCTGGGTGTTAGAAACAGCAAGACCCTGTTTCCAAAGAAAATAAATCTATCACTTCTTCCTCATGAGTCTCCAAAATGAGTAATTCTCAGCAAAGTCTCCATGAAGAACTAAGATAGCATCAGAGCCTACTCCAGACCAAATTTCAGCTCCAGGTTCTCGCTCCACGTCCCAAATGGCCTTCTCGGAAGCCAGCATTGTCCTGAGCCTGGGCCAGCCCAACTGCAGGAGACTCCACCTGAGTCTTCTGTTTTTGCAAACACAGGGCAGGAGACTGGAGCGGTCCGCTGCCTGTAGACTGCCACTCTTCGCCCTCCCTCTTCACACGCTTCGCTAGTCACACATATTCCACCTAGCCTCTGCATCGGTCCCTCCGGAGGAATGACTTGCAGCCTGTCTTGTTTATGTGTCTGGCATCAGTAGGCGGCAAGGAGATTTGCTCCTCATCGGCTTGATCAATCTTTCTGCTGTTGAAGCCTCTCAATGAGTTGAAAGTGATTTTCCCTGCCTTATGTACAAGTAGGAGCGGATCGCCTTCAATTTCTAGTACAGCGACAGCAGCACTCTATCAAGTTGTTGCGTTGCATAACCATGAGTACGGGGCGCCGCGTCTCCTGTGCTCATGGAGTGATGGTGATGCTTGGCTGTGTGATCCATCTTAGCCCTGTTTGCTAGTGTGCTTTATGTCAAAAGCACAGCTATTTCTGGTGCGTTAGTTCTCCTCTTCCCCCTGGGGGTCTCTGAAAGACGGAGGCCTCTAGGGATGGTTGAAAGGAGTACTGCAAAACTGCCATGATTAGTTCTGATGCCTGAGGAAGCTAATGCCTAGCCAGGAGACATCACACGGAAGCCTCAAAGCTGTCTTCCTGCCTCCCCTAGAAACACGTTTTACTTTCTCCCTAAACAGAGTTCAGACAACTTCTGTCGAGTCCTCCTCTGTGGGACTCAAGAAAGAACGCTGTTCCTTCAGGCTTGATGTTATTAATTCCTGCTTCCTATTCATAGGAGTAATGCTGCTAAGGCATTTTTTTTTTTTTTGAGACAGAGTCTTGCTCTGTTGCCCAGGCTGGAGTGCAGTGGCGCAATCTCAGCTCACTGCAACCTCCGCCTCCCACGTTCAAGCTATTCGCGTGCCTCAGCCTCCCTAGTAGCTGGGATTACAGGTGCATGCCACCATGCCTGGCTAATTTTTTTTTGTTTTTAGTAGAGATGGGGTTTCGCCAGGTTGGCCGGGGTGGTCTCGAACTCCTGACCCCAAGTGATCCACTTGCCTCGGCCTCCCAAAGTGCTGGGATTACAGGCGTGAGCCCCTGTGCCAGGCCAACAGCCGCAAAAGCATTTTAAGGGAGACTGATTTCTCTTCCTCCTGCAAAACAAAAGGAAACGTTTTGGGATTGCCTACAAGCACGCACCCAGGCAAATCTTCCTGTAGGGTATTCAGCTGAGCGTTGTGTTTTCACCTTGACTTCGTGGGTGGAGGGAAAACAGCATCACCCAAGGGCACCTACCTGAAAGTCAGTCAAAGGGTAGGAGCTCCTGCATCACTTGTTCATGTCAAGGAGACTCAAGGAAGCTTAGAAATGTCCAGGAATAAGTTGCCTATCTAGCCAAGGCACCTCATTTGACAAATGAGAAGGCTGAGACCACAGAAATTAAGTCCTATTTTCAAGTTCCAGAGTTTGCTAATATTGAATTGGAATTAGATCAAGACCTTTTTTCATTTGTTTATTTGTTAGAATTCACCCATATGCTTAAAAATTTTTGGTTGATTATTTATTGAGCAACCATGATGTGCAGGCAAGCAGGGTTCTAGGTATGGGGGATTCAGAAATGAATGGAATTGACAGAATCCCACAAGAAGCTTGCAGCTAGGTGTGTGCATGAGAGCAGAGCTATGAGTAAATAAATACACACATAGTGTCAGGTATCTGCGCTGTGAAGACAAAGAGAAGAAGGGGGATAGGCAGTGATGGGAGTGCTAATTTGCAGCAAGTGTCAGGGTCACATCTTTTTAGGTATTCAACAGAGACATGCAGGAAGGAGAAGAGCAGCTATGGGGCCCTTGCAGAGAAGACTATTCTTGATAGAGGGAGCAGCAGTTACAAAGGCCTTTAGTTTCATTATTTTCCCCCTTCATCACAGAAGCAGGTGCTTAGAACTTATATATTTTCTTATGTGTACATTTAAGCCTCTCCCTCCGTAACACACACACACATAGACACACACACACACACACACACACACATACATACACATTCTTAATTCATGGGCTAAAGTAGTTATATAGAGATCAGCTATTAATAAAAAGAGGAGGTAGAGGGAAATATAAAAGCTTTTACACACACACACAGAGAGAAAGAGAGAGAGTCTTAATTTGTGGACTAGAGTAGTTATATAGAGATCAGCTATTAATATAAAGAAGAGGTAGAGGGAAATATAAAGCTTTTATACACACACAGTGTTAATTTGTGGGCTAGAATAGTTATGTAGGGATCAGCTATTAATAAAAAGAGGAGGTTGGGGAATGTACAGGCTTGACAGACTGTAGATGCATTCAAGGCAGAACAGTCTCTTGAGTCTACCACTTTGCCATCGATTCCTCAGCTACTCTAAGATGGGTAGGCTGGTGTTGAAACTGGGAAGTGCATTTTTAATCACAACTGGTCAGCATTCCCCTGCGTACTGCTGGATGACCCAGAGAGTCCAAGGACACTTTTGGAGCCTGGAAGTTGATTCCAAGGTTCTATTTCTTGTACACTCAGAGGCCAGTGCCTTCAGACAAGGCCCAGGGGCGGTAGGGTCAGAGGTGATGTCCTACTGCAGTTCAGAGTTCTCACTGCCACGTAGACAAAGGCAGCATTTAGTGGCACACCTGCGTATTCTTCAGAGTTAGAAAAGGAAACTTTTTTTTTTTCTAGACACAAATGGGGCACCAAAGATTCCAGGAAGCAGAGGTGCATGGTTTGAGCCAGTGTGGTGTGGCAGTAAAGGTACAGGAGGCTATGGCTGACTTGTTCATTTTCTTTTACCGGATTTTTGTGAGACTTGGGGGTTGCAGTGTTCTCAGGAGCCATGTACTATGCTGATCTAATTCAACTGGGCTTTTGTTATGTTCTGAGTATTGGCAGGATTCTACAGGGGATACAAAATAAAATTACACTTTTGTCTCTCTGAAATGACTCATAGTCTTTCAAAGCAAGGTAGGGCGTGGGCCTGGAACAACAGGAGCCCAGCACACAGTGACGTGTGACTATGTGCCACGAGGTCCGGGAGACGAGGGGAGGCTTGGTCCTTTAGAGACCACTGCAGAGCAGGCTGGACTTCAGCTAGCTTTTGAGGAATGGCTAAGATTCAAAGAAGGGGAAGGCAGAGCAGGCCAGATGGAAGAAAGGGCACATCTGAGCATCGTTTGTTTTACTAGACCACGAAGAGGCTGGTCTGGATGGAATGAAAACCTTCCTTCGCTCAGAGGAAGCTATGGTGAAAAGGCTGAGTGTCTGGGGGAACTAGTGGGCAGCCCTCCCTGCCAGGTGGCGAGGTGAGTGGCTAAGAGCATGGGCTATGGGAACAAACCCCGGGTTCAAATCATGGCTCTCACACTTACTAGCTGCGTGACCTTGGCAAATTCCATAACCTCTGAGTCTCAGGCTTTTTCTTCTTTAAATTGGAGAAGGTAATAATACCTAATTCAGAAGGCTGTTATGGGAATTGTGTAAATTAATACAATGCAAAGTTATAATGAAATGCCTGGCATATATTAAAGCACTCGACAGTCATTTTTATTAATAATAAAATCATGTTTTGCTTATAAGGATGGAAGGACATCACAGATAATCGAGTAGAGTTGTATTAATAGCTTAACGGAGGAGGAGGAGATGAAAGTTGTGTTTTGAAATGTATCCTGATGCTGGTGTGACAGGTGGGTCTCACCAGGTGAGAGACAGTAGGAGCACTGTCAGCAGGGCACGCTCAGGCCTTGCACCTGGGCAGGGACAACAGGGACGGGGATGATGGGGAGAATCTCAGATTTATTTGAGAAAGAAATTAGCAGCCCCTCTTTTGAGAAAAGCCAGCTCTTTGAACATCTCTTCCCGGCTTTCTCACATGTGGAGGACACACAGGATTCCTCACGCCGCTGGCCAGGCCGGTTCCTGGTGCATGGGCAAAGCTTTTCCCTAGCAGGAACACTCCTTTCCAGAGCTATTTCTATCAAACCAAGGATTATAGGGATGGTTGGGGAAATTCCAATTTTCCCTTTGGCAGGCTAGAATGAGGCACCTTTTTGAACTTTCTCTCCATTGTTTCAACCCTCCCTGGAGACTTCAGCCCTAACGGAGTGGCAAATGTTGCCTTCTGAGCCTTTTTGCTGTAAGTCCAGTGCAGAACAGTCTGCAGCACATTGGCCGGCTGGAAAGGTCAGTGGTGGGCAGTTTCGCTGTTAGCCCGCTTTATAGGAGAGGAAGACAAAGCTAAAGCTCAGGAATGAGGCAGCAGAACCTCGGAACTGGCCAGCACACCCCCTCCACCTTAATTCCCTTTCGTCTGCAGCATGGTATCCCAGACAGCTGTGGCACATCCCCCACCCCCTGCCCCAGTCGACGTGGCACTGCCCACCTGGGTCAGTCACCAGGGCCCAGGATGATGAAACAGGGGCTTGCTTTTGTAGCAAGAGAGCCAGTGGCGGGTAAGTGCCTGCTGTGCTGTTTTCGATATCACCTCTGAGATGAATTAAGTGTCTGAGGCCTGCAAGATTGCAGCACTCACAGGCTGTCATTGAAACAATTGCATTCAATGGAAGAAAACAAACTCCTTTTCCTCTGGCAGTCATCTTCTGATTCTGCAGAAACAGGAGCTAAGCTGATGGAAAAGGGAGAATGCAACAAAGCCCCCTTCCCCCATAATGGACGAGTCAGAGGCTTGGTGAACCACAGGGTTTCTTGTGCCCAACACAGGGCGGCCCTGTGGCTTCCACAGGTAGCAGGGCCGGGCCCAGGAGCTGAAAGCCCTCCCAAGCAGGAGACAGAAACCGCTTGGAAATGAGTGGTGGGAATCAGTGTTTGAGCCCCCAGTTTCAGAATTCAGCTGTACTATTCATATCATCTTGTACTGCTGTAACATCCTCTCCTTTTTATTTAAGCTCAATGTTTGCGAAATTCTAAAGCAATTTTAAGGGTTTCTGTGCACCAGATTTCACCCTGAGTTGAAACCTAGCCCAGGTATCCTTCCTTTGAGTTCTATGTGGAGGCCATTTTTACATGGCAGGTTTGATGAAGTCTGCTGTGAAAGTGCCCTGGTGAGGTAAGGAGTGAGGATTGATAGATACGAGGAGTCTCTTCCTCAGAAGTCAACTGACTGCAATATGTGAGGCTTCTTCCCACAGCAGCGGGTAAAGGCACTAAAGTGGTCGTTGACTTCCCCAGATAGCTCAGAAATCCACAAAAAGGAGCGTGAGCTGAGGGCACCTGAACTTGCAGTCTCTGTTGTCACTGGCCCTGCAGCGGATCCTGCGAGATTTCCGTGTAAGTCTGTGGTTCCCCAGGCAACTGGGCGATTGTTCCTCCTGCCTTGTGAGACCAGACATCTGTTGACTGCATATTGATCAATAGCAGCACTGTAGGTGAGTGGGCCAGTATTTAGAGACTAAGGGAGTCTCTGTGTCTCTAAGCTTTACAGAGAGGTCTGCACAGGTGACAGGTGTTCAGAGATGCTCTCAAAATGGTGGCTGACTGCTTGGCATGTCTTGCCTTGGGAAAAGAAACAAAGTTACTGACATTTCATGCCTTGCTTATCATATTTAAATAGCATAGACGTACCCCAACTATTTTTACTGTCATAAAATGTCTTTCCAGGGCATGAGGGGTTGCGTGCTTCTCTTTTGACTCTAAGATGAGATGCTGTGCCTGTGTGAGGCCATTCTGCATTTTATATTCATTTGGCTCTCTGTTGCCCTTGCAAATTTAACAGCCTTCAAAATTGGATGCTTCTCACTGGTTCTATAATGAAGTAGCAATTTGTCTCCAGATCGGAATCCAGGTATAGCTGTGCTAACTTGAAGCCTGCCCTTGAGTTTTTGGAGAATGTTAAATATTTCCATGTGTAGAAAATCCTTGGGTGTCACAAAAATGGAGAGGAAGAAGCCCTCATTCTTTTAATAACAAATGGGGGTGTAAGGAAGTGTAAGGAAAGAGAGATGCTAAGAGCAAGGACATTCACTAAAAGTAGAACCTCTGATAGCAACAGCAACCTGCCCATCCTTTTTGTTCGTCTCACTCCAAGTGAAATGCTAAGTTGAGGCTGGCGGAAATTGATTTCTTTTAAACTAATGCTGAATGAATTTCTATTGTATTTCAGGCAGTGGGACATTTCTATTTATTTTCTCATTTAAAATTCTCAGTCCTATAAAAGGGATTCTATATTGACTTCCATCTTAAAAGTCTTAGAGACATTATATATCAAAGGCAATACGCTTATTCAATATACAAACTTTAACCTAGATTTGTCTGGTGCTAGATTCCAAATTCTTAGCCACTAGATCCTACTACTTGAGTTTTGTTTTTTGTTTTTTTTTTTTTTTTCCTTTAGGAGAATCTATAATTCTGTGAGACCCAAAGAGGCTAAAATGTTTTCCTAAAACCTGTTTGGCTCCTGGCCTCTGAGTCTCATACCTAGTGGATCTTCTTAATTCTCCCCCCAGATCCCAAGACCAATGCTTCTCTGAGACAGGAGGGATTAGTATTACCAGTTCTTGTCCTACACGCCGTGAGCTCTGCATCATGTGGCCTTCACTTTTTATGTAACTTTGATTGGGTACCTTGGCCATGAGACAGCCCTCTCCTTTGTTCTGAAGTCCTCTTCTTTAATGATATTGATTCCGTTTCCTAACCTGGCCCTCTAGTTTCATCCTGGGATAGGCATCCTGGCATGCTTTATTGGTTCCTCCTTTCAGGAACTGGACTCTACATGGGGCTGCATCCTGCTACTTGCAAACAGAGCCCCTAGATGGAGACTCCTTTCTTTCAGGACTTCCATCACTGTTGTTCTCTGTGGTTGATAGGACACCCTGAGCCTGCATGGAACAACTACAACCAGCTTCCTGCTTGGACCTCAACAGGTCATCAGTTTGATTCTTGGGAACTACACTTGCCATTAGCCTGCACCTGCTCTCTTAATCCACACAGCTGCATCAGTTTTGCTGCATCCTCACCCAGTTAATTGTCCAAGACACTCTGTCTTAAGGAGATTTGGAATCCGAGTGAGGATGATGTCAAAGACTTGGAGGAGGCGATTCCAGTGTTGAATTAACTGTTTTTCTGATTAAAAGTCAACTTATCCTCTAATCCAGAGGCCATCATTGAAAACAAATTTGCGGAGACTGAGGACCCTTTGCCTTCTTTAATCTATGTAATATCATAGCCCACTGAGTCTGCCTACACCAGCAGTAGCCTCATGGGCAGAGGCGCTGACTTTGCGGGTGCAGCCTCCAGGGTGACGCAGTCCAGGGCACACACTGTAAAGGGAAGTCTGCCTCGTCTTGTTCTGAAGACAGTCTCCTGGCCGTTTGTCAGGTATGAAGTGCTGACATGTGTTGAAATGAGAACTGGATTTGGAGTTAGGAAATCTAGTCACCTGGACCATTCTGCCACTCTGTGTGACTTTGGGGAAATCACAGCCTTTCAGCCTGAGCTTCCTTTATTATAAAATGAAGAGTAACAATGGCAGCCTTGCCCATCATGAAAGATGGTTGTAAGGATTAAAGCCGAGGTTCTCAACCAGAGGTGATTTTGTTGCCAAGGGGACATTTCACAATGTCTGAAAGGGAGTTGCTAATGACATGTAGAGAGCAAAGTTCAGGGCTGTGGCTAAACACAGGCATGGGACCGCCCCCAGCGAAGTAGCCAGCCAACATGTCAACAGTTCAAGTGGAAACATGCATCCATTTAATGTGTTTCAGATATAGGGTCCAGCCCACAGACTGAGCTCTGCTTCCATGGAGCCCACCAGTAGGTAAGAGTAGAGACAGCACATCACCAATGGGCTTATTCCTGTTGCCCCTCTCATGCCCTACCCAAAGGCCACCCCAGACTGGCCAACAGCCTCTACAAACCGTCTCCCACGGAGATCTAGAAGACTGCAAGTTAATCCTCACTAAAGTGCATTGATTACGGGGCTCTCGGCTCTCACTCACTGGTACACTCTATGGGAGCAGGGCTTGGTCTGCTTGTTCTGGACCCTAACATCTGAAAAGAGCCCAATGGGTTAAAGTGTTTTTTCCTTTTTAAAAAACTTTTATTTTAGGTTTGGGGGTCCATGTGAAAGTTTGTTACAAAGATAAATATATGTCATGGGGGTTGTTGTACATATTATTACATCACCCAGGTATTAAGCTCAGGACCCAATAGTTGTCTTTTCTGCTCCTCTCCTTCCTCCCACTCTCTCCCTCAAGTAGACCCCAGTGTCTGCTGTTTCCTTCTTTTGGTTCGTAAGTTCTCATCATTTAGCTTTCACTAAAAGTGAGAACTTGCTGTATTTGGTTTTCTGTTCCTGAGTTCATTTGCTAAGGATGATAGCCTCCAGTTTTATCCATGTTCCTGCAAAACTCATGATCTTGTTCTCTTTTTATAGTTGCTTAATATTCCACGGTGCATATGTGCCACATTTTCTTTATCCATATCTGTCATTGATGGGCATTTAGGTTGATCCATGTCTTTGCTATTTGAAGAGTGCTGCAATGAATATTTGCATGCATGTGCCTGTATGGTAGAATGCTTTATGTTCCTCCGGGTATATACCCAGTAATGGGATTGCTGGGTCTAATGGTAGTTCTGCTTTAAGTCTTTAAGGAATCACTGTACTGCTTTCCACAATAGTTGAACTAATTTATATTCCCACTAACGATGTAAAAGTGTTCCCTTTTCTCTACAACCTCACCAGCATCTGTTATATTTTGACTTTTTAATAATAGCCATTCTGACTGGTGTGAGATGGTATCTCACTGTGGTTTTGATTTACATTTCTCTAATGATCAGCGATATTGAGCTTTTTTAAAATATATGCTTGTTGGACACATATACGTCTTCTTTTGAGAAGTGTCTGTTCATGTCCTTTGCCTACTTTTCAATGGGGTTGCTTGTTTTCTCCTGTAAATTTGTTTAAGTTCCTTATAGAGGCTGGATACTAGACCTTTATCAGATGCATAGTTTGCAAATATTTTCTCGCATTCTGTAGGTTGTCTGTTTACTCTGTTGCTAGTTTCTTTTGCTGCACAGCAGCTCTTAAGTTTAATTAGATCTCACTTATCAATTTTTGCATTTGTTGCAATCGATTTTGGTGTCTTTATCATGAAATCGTTGCTCATTGCTGTCTAGGATGGCATTGCCTAGGTTATCTTCTAGAGTTTTTATAGTTTTGGGTTTACATGTAAGTCTTTAATTCATCTTGAGTTGATTTTTGTGTAGGGTGTAAGGAAGGGGTCCAGTTTCAATCTTCCGCATATGGCTAGCTAGTTATCTTAGCACCATTTATTGAATAGGGACTTTTCTTTTACCCATTGCTTGTTTTTGTCAGCCTTGTTTAAAATCAGATGGCTGTGTTATTTCTGTAATCCCAGCACTATGGGAGGCCGAGGTGGGTGGATCACCTGAGGTCAGGAGTTTGAGACCAGCCTGGGCAACATGGCAAGATGCCGTCTCTACTAAAACTACAAAAATTTACTGGACATGGTGGTGGGTGCCTGTAATCTCAACTACTTGAGAGGCTGAGGCAGAAGAATCGCTTGAACCTGGGAGGCAGAGGTTGCAGTGTGCTGAGATCACGCCATTGCAGTCCAACCCGGGTAACAAAATGAGACTCTGTCTCAAGATAGTACTACTACTGCTGCTGCTGCTACTACTACTACTACTACTACTACTACTACTACTAATAATAATAATAATAATAATAAAAGATTAGATCGTTGCAGATATGCTGCTTTACTTCTGGTTTCTCTATTCTGTTCCATTGGTCTATGTGCCTGTTTTTGTACCAGTAGCATGCTGTTTGTGTTACTGTAGTCTTGAAGTATCATTTGAAGTTGGGTAACATGATTCCTTAGTTTTGTTCTCAACAAAATACTTGCAAACCAAATCCAGCAACACATTAAAATGCAAATCCACCATGATCAAGTAGGCTTCATCCCCGGAGGCAAGGTTGGTTCAACATATGAAAATTAATAAATGTGATTCATTGCATAAACAGAACTAAAGACAAAAACCACATTATTATCTCAGTAGATGTAGAAAAGGCTTTTTCCCATTTATGTTAACACAAAGTTTTTAACTTTATGTTAAAAACTCTCAATAAAGTAGGTATTAAAAAAACATACCTCAAAATAATAAGAGCCATGTATGACAAACCCACAGCCATTATACTGAATGGACAAAAGCTGGAAGCATTCCCCTTGAAAACCAGCACAAGACAAGGATGCCCTCTCTCATCACTTCTATTCTCTCACCACTTCTATTCAACATAGTATGGGAAGTGCTAGCCAAATCATTCAGGCAAGAGAAAGAAATAAAGGACATCCAAATAGGAAGAGAGGAACTCAAACTACTTCTGTTCCAGATGACATTATTCTCTGTTTAGAAAACCCCACAGCCAGCTGAAGCTCCTTCAGCTGATAAGATATGTCAGCAAAGTTGCAGATACAAAATCAATGTGCAAAAATGACTAGCATTCCTATACACCAGCAACAACTAAACTGAGAGCCAGATCAGAAAGGCAATCCCATTCACAATTGCCACAAACACAAAATGAAATAACTAGAAATACAGCTAACTAGGGAGGTGATAGGTCTCTACAATGAGAATTACAAAACCTTGCTCAAATAAATCAGAGAAGGCACAGACGGAAAACATCCCATGCTCATGGATAGAAAGAATCGTTATCATTCAAATGACTATACTTTCCAAAGCAATTTACAGATTCTATGTTATTCCTATCAAACTACCAATGACACTTCACAAAAACTAGAAAAAATTATTTTAAAATTTATATGGAACCATAAAGGAACCCAAATAGCCGAGGCAATCCTAAGCAAAAGGAAAATTTTTTAATGAAAAAATAGCCACCAAGGCCCAACTTTCTGGACTGCAAACATAAATCAAATATAGGAAAAATTTAGGAAACAAGTAAAGGAAAGATAGCCTATGTGCAATAATGGAAAGGTAGAAGGATAAGATGTGATTAATGCTTTACAAATGCTAAAATTTCAAATAGAAATAAAGTAGAATTTTGAAATAATTGAGGTTGAGTTACAATAAAGGTAAAAGGTCAAGAGTTAGAAAATAGTGTATAATTGACAAGTCTTAAAGATACCAGAAAAAAAGCTTTAGAAGCCAATGAAATGCAAATGTAAATTATTAAGAGAAAAGGCTAAACCCATAGCATAAACTAAACATTTAGAAACACTTGTGATACTTTTTTTTAAAAGGAGGGTATTTTGTTTTTGTTTTGTTTTAAGACATAAACTAGTACTTGAAAATCAGAAATAATGAGAAGGAAAATAAGAAAACTCCAGTTAGAAGCAAAGGCTGTAACTAAGCCACAGTGGCTCTGATCCCCCTGTGGAGTCTCTGTGGAAATGGCAACAGTCCTCCCGAGGAGAGAGGACTGGGGATGGCTGGGGACGGGGGCCTACATTGCATGCTTGGTGTCAACTGTCCTTGTCACCCTTACTGGTAAGGATCTAAGACATGGGAACCCTGGCCCGGTGGGTCAAGCCACAGCCCACAGCCAATTCTTCCTCCTTTTGCAACTTACCTGCTTACCAGGCCAGCAGGCAAGTGGGGTTTGGTTTCAGTTCTGACTCTGCGGGGTCACTCCTTGCAGGGTCTGCCACTTTCATCTGGCCTGCTCGTTCTGGAACTCCCTGTAATAACAGAGCAACACGAAAGCTCATGAGTGGGCAAATCCCTTTCTCTTCCAGTTTGACTCCTGGATTCTCACTTTATCTACACTAATTGTATTGGAAAACAGATAGAGGGACACCCTTTGTAATAACCTGGACTTGGGTTCAAATCATCACTTTGCCCACTATTAGCTGTGCAACTTTTAAACAATTTTATTAACTTCTTTGAATTTCAGTTGTCTCATACAACAAAGGAGGAAAATTTAAATAAGTTTATCGCTCTTAATCGTGCAACTGAAAACATTTCTTAGATTGTGAGATAGCCAAGGACAGGAACCATTTCTTATTTGCCTTTGTGTCCTGAATATTTAGTAAAGTACCCAGCACATGGTAGCTGCTGTATGCTTTTCTAATGACAATGATGAAAGCTGAGGTTTTGAGTATTGCATTACCATATGCCAGGAATTGTGCTATGCATTTTATTCTGATTATATCAATTAATCCTTAAGGCCTGGCACAGTGGCTCATGCTTGTAATCCCAGCCCTTTGGGAGGCCAAGGCAGGTGAATCACCAGAGGTCAGGAGTTCAAGACCACCCTGGCCAACATGGCGAAACCCCATCTCTACTAAAAATGCAAAAATTAGCTGGGCGTGGTGGCGGGCACCTATAATCCCAGCTCCTTGGGAGGCTGAGGCAGGAGAATTGCTAGAACTTGGGAGGTGGAGCTTGCAGTGAGCCAAGATCATGCCACCGTACTCCAGCCTGGGCAACAGAGCGAGACTCCGTCTCAAAAAAAAAAAAGTATATATATATATATTTAAAACACACCCACAAGGTTTATAATATCACTATTCTGTTTTATGGATTAGGCATAGAAGTAACTTGCCTAAGGTCACCTAGCTAGTTTTCAGTTTTTAGCCATCTTTTAATGAGTGCCTACGTTTTTAGTAAGCATAGCAGTGAAGAAAGTCAAATGGAAACTGAAGAATGGCTAAAAGAGCCACCACACCCATATAGTGCTCTCTGGAGCTTTGTCTTTGAATACCTCAAAGTGTCTTCTCAACACTCATATTTACAGTGCGAGCCCCATGCCAGTCTGATCAGAACCCTGGTGCACATGATTCCAGTCTTAGGTGAACTCCCTTTTACTTGGTCTCCAAGTAGTAGCTGTACCCAGGGACCCTGAACCCTGCTGCAACCCCATTCTACCGGGGAACCTTGAACAGTCCATTCTATGTCTCTGCCTATCAAAGGAAGTGGAGGCTTCAGTGCTGCTCAGAGAATCTGGCAATCATGAAAATTTAGGTCTATAGAATTCCATGTATCTATGTTGGCCCTTAAACAGAAGTTAGGTGGATAACCTGATTGAGAGAAGAAGGGAAAATGACCGTAAACTAAAGAGATGGGCAGATAGCCGTAAGTAGGGGCAGATTTATCAGAGCCTGAGACCTGCTGTTTTAGAGAATCCAATGCCAATCCCACAATTTTTTTCTGTTACCTCCCTGTCTAGGAGTCTGACCCTAGAGAATTACTTCGAGCAGTTGCCACTCAAGATGGATATATAAGGCTGCACTATCTCTGCAATGAGCATAAATACACTGAAACACAACCAGTAATCCTAGAGTCTGCACAAAAACCTGGTGCCAAAATATATAAATGGATCCTTCTAGTAAATCTGGACATTTAGGAAAAATACTTCCTAACCCCTCACCTGCTAACAACTCACACACCATATACCCCCTGCCCACATACACACACTTCCACATACCCCACCTCATACACACAGCCCACCCACATCCCACACACACTAACACAAACCCACACCCACATACACACACACCCTCCCCACACACCCACAACCCCCCACCAACATACACAAACACCCACATACCCCACCTCATACATACACACACCCACACCCACATACACACACCACCACATACCCCACCTCATACGCACACCCCACTCACACCCCACACACACATACACACACCCACAACCACATACACACACCACCACATACCCCACATCATACGCACACGCCACTCACACCCCACACACACATACACACACCCCCAACCACATACACACACTCACCCTCCCCACACCCGCATCCCCCCACCCACATACACACACACCCACATACCCCACCTCATACACACACCCCACCAGCACCCCACACACACACATACACACACCCACACCTGCATACACACACCACCACATACCCCACCTCATACGCACACGCCACTCACACCCCACACACACATACACACACCCACAACCACACACACACTCACCCTCCCCACACCCACATCCCCCCACCCACATACACACACACCCACATACCCCACCTCATACACACACTCCACCAACACCCCCCACACACATACACACACCCACACCCACATACACACACCACCACATACCCCACCTCATACACCCCACCAACACCCCACACACACATACACCCACACCCACATACACACCCTCACCCTCCTCACACACCCACACCCCCTCACCCACATACACACATCAACATCCACACCATTCACACATACACCCACACCCACACCCACATACACATACACACACTTGCCACCCCACACACCCTCACCTACACCTCCCTCATTTATGCACTCCTCACATCCACATGTCACTACACAATATACACACACTCATATTCACACCCACAACCCCTACCCACACACATACACACATCCACACCCCACATCCACATACACTCACTGCCCCACACACCCTCACCCACACCTCCCTCACTTATACACCCCCTACACTCACACCCACTACACAATATATACACCCATACTCACACCCACACCCCCACCCACACACATGCATGCACCTACACTCTCCAACACATACATACACCCACACCTAACACCACATACACACACCCACACTCCCTACACACATATACCCACACCTGACACGCATACACACACCCACACCCACCCCTCCCAGACACTTAAACATATCCACACCCTACACACATGTACACACACCCATGCCCCCCACACACATACCCACACTCCCACAAACACACACACATACCCACACCCCACACACACACACGTATATCCACACCCACTCTTTCCACACACACACCCACACCCCACACACATACGTATATCCACACCCACTCTTTCCACGCACACATACCCACACTCCCACACACACATACACACACACTCACACCCCACACACGTGTATCCACACCCACTCTTTCCACACACACACCCACACCCCACACACACATACACACCCACACCCCACACACACATGCACACACACCCACACCCCACACACATACGTATATCCACACCCACTCTTTCCACACATACACACTCACAGCCCACACACACACCCACACTCCTCATCTTCTCTTCCTGTTGTTTCCCACACAAAGGAGAGACAAAATTGGGTGGAATAAATCTCTCAATTGTTTTTGGAGGGAAAGAGGAGTCAGTGATGAAGTGACAAGAAAATAAAGCGGCAAGAAAAACAGGTTCAGGATTGCACTCAGTTTTGCTGAGAAAAACAGGAAAAGATGAGCAAGAAATGAGGCTTAATTTTAATGAAGGGAAATTTGCTGCTAAGTAAAGAGATTGCAGGAAGTGGGAGTGCACAGGCTTCAAACAAGAGCAGGGCCTTACATTCTATTGTGATGGACAAGATTTTGTTCTTTAAGAAATAGCATTAGCACACAAAAGACTGAAAAGGACAAAATGCTCGAGGTCGAGTCCAGAACAGAGGGCTGCATTGCGGGAAGGAAGGGACCCACTTTCTTCCCAGATGAGCTCGGTAGAGGTCGATTAAGGACATGTCTTTCTCATTCTCTGATTCCTAGTTTTCTCCCATATGAGCACTTCGAACATGGAAAACAGGCTGCATATCTTGGCAAGTGGTCATCTCTCCTGCCTGGAGTAACTTGATCAGATTTCCTGATAATGGGTTCTTAGGACGTTTTAAAACCTCATCACCATTTATTGCCTATTAATAGAATTACAATTTATATATATTCTAATCTACTAAAAGTGGGATATATATGTCTACATATACAAGCACATATACGCACAAACATATGTATGTAATCTCTCTGTTTTTTGGTTGTGTCTGCATTTTGACAGGTGTTAAAATTACTTCAGTGGGAATAGAGTTTTGTTGGAGTAAAATGACAAAAGGTAAATTGTTTTCACTTGCTAGTTGAAGTTAACAAGCTAGCAACAATTGGAGTAATTTTGTAGGTGTTTGAGCACATAAGTGAGGCTGGGAATGATCACCCCAAATAATGCCATCTGGCAATCTAATATTTTATGGGTAAACGTAGAGGCCAAAAAGGAATACTTTGGTATATATTTATGCCAAATCAGAAGTTCTCACATTTGCTATCAGAGTACAGCACGTCTGAAGCAGTGCACAGTGAGCATGTACTGGGCTTTTAATACCGAAGCTTCCATTAGGAAGGGAGTCTGGTGATGTGGCTCAGCCCACAAGGCCCTTCACCACTGCCAAGGACCTTTGCCTCCCTTCCCCTCTCCAGGAGGACAGGCTTCATCCAGAGAATCCAGAATATAGAACGTGGTACTTGCAAATCCTCATCATAGATGCAGTCAGAGAGATTCAAGGATATGTAGAGGTACAGATGGAGAGTATATAATGATACTATATGTAGAATATACATATATAGAATATCTATAATACTATATACTATTCTATATAGCTATAATACTATAGCTCTAATTCTATATATAGAACATATATATACACACACCCACATATGAATATATATTTATACATCTCTACACTAAAATTAGATTCTCTGTGGGCAAGAAGGTATTGGCATTGATGTCCTTTTGAAGAAGAAAACATTCCCAGCCTCTTTCCAATTTGTGCCTGGTTGGTGACAATTTAGCCCTGGCCATAGCAGAGGAACAAGGCCTGTGCCCCCGCCGCCCTGGAACTGAGGCCCGAGGTCCCACTGCCCTCAGAGAGGCAGCCTACCTGGGGCACAGAGGCTTGTAGGCGTCTTAGCCGTTTCTTCTAAAAAGGATTTGCTTCCCTCCCCAGCAGTATGGTTTTATACAGACCCAGAATTCCTTATTTTCCTAGAAGTTCTGGATAACTTCAGAGAGCAAAGTTTTTCTTCATCTTGATTCCAGGCCTGCATTCTTAGATAATTGATTTTTTCACTTGGGCTGAGCAGAGGCAGCATGGCTGTAATTACATAGTGGTGGCATGCCATCCCTACAGTTTTTTTCTCTTTCTCTCAGAAACTTCTCACACCTTGGATTTGAGCAAGGTGGAGGCAATCTTTTCAGACCACGGAGCAGGCAGGGATCAGAAAACATTTGCCGTGAAAAGAGAAAAAATTCTAAAAGACCCTCTTCAAATATTCAGGGAGAACCACAGAATGCTGAAGTAAATCCTTATCAGGAATTTTAATGAGCAAAATAAAATCTGAAATCTGTGTGATTAAAATCAAATCTTCCCCCTTCTGCTTGACTGGAACCGGCTGCCAATTCCGAATGTGGGGAGGCACGGGGAGGCCTTTTGTATTTAATTACTGCCAGGGCTGTTTCTCAGTTCAAAGCTCTCTCCTAAGCCCCCACAGGGGTAATGGAGAACTTGAGAGAACAAATCAGCTCCCTTCTGAGTGATTTAGAATCCTGGACGACAAACAATAAACATTTTAACTGAATTGGAGGGACCAAGCCAACCTGCCTTAATTTGTGTCCCTGTTGGGAGCACGGAGAGGGCATAAATGAAGTTTGGGGGAAACTGGGAGGTGGGAGCACTCCCCACCTTACCAGGACGGCCCCTCAGTGGCCACTCAGTTCTTTATTTTGTCCCCTCCTTTGTTTTCTCCCAGAATCTCTTTATGCATCTCAAGTCTATACTACTCTGTGATACCTGGACTGTGATAGTCCTGACTGGTGGCCTGGTGGATGCCTCAGCCCACTTGGAGTGGGTCAGTTCTGCCAGTTGCCTTTAGCTCTGGCTTCTGAACTCTGGGCACCGACTGAACAACACCAATAGCGTGACCCACAAGAACTGTCCTCAGTGCTGAAGCATTTCGTTACTCAGTCATCAGGACAGCTGCTTTTCTCTGGGTGGCTTTCGGGTGTGTGTTAATTTGCAAGGCCTATTTATATAGTGTCTGCCTCTTCAGTTCTAACCATATTATTTTCCATTTACATTCAGATTTGTTTCATTCCAAGCAGTGATTCCATCACCTTTGTCCTTTGTGAGGGTGTTTTACGTAAGCATTAGAATGGAACAGAACACACGTGGGCCGTGGAGACCCTCCAGAAATCCAATCTTCTGCTTCTCAGACGAGGAGGTGATAATGGATGTTTTGCCACCAGATACCCTCATGTGGACTGTGAAGCTGGTTTTGCTCTGGCACATGCCTTTCCCCAGCTTCTCTGCTGCGGGTAGGAGTGAAACAGGAGATGGCATGGGCTTGGACCACAGGTATCCGGATCCCTGAGTACTAGTGGTAGTCAACGTGCTGGTGGGCTATTTCTTCTCCCTGAGATTCAGTCTGACTCATGTCCTGTGCCCTACCCTCAGCTATATTAACAGCATTCTTTTCCATTTCATGTCTGTTAGTATTAACTCAATTTTGTATATACCAAGTCTTGTGCAAGTAGATGTTGAAAAATACACAATTCCTAATTGCTCAGTTGTTTGCTCATTCTTTCAACAAATATTTGTCTAGCAGATATCATGTGTCTGGCACCATGCTAATCTCCAGGAAAAAAGCAGCAGGGTAGGTGGGGAGATGACAGCTTGAACTAAAAACTGGACATATTGAGAAGTGTTTTGGAGATAGAGCCAGGGCCTTGGGTGGCGGATGGGATGAGAAAGTGTGTAACCAAGGGATACTCCTGTATTGTTGGTTTTAACAATTGGGTCATTGGTGGTGGCATTTATATGTCTTGCAGAAGGCTGAAGGCTCTTTCTCAAGTGCCTAGAAGCCAATCTTTGTGTTTATTTGTTTTTTGTTCTGATATTTAATGTAGTAGTTGAAGCAGTGCTCAGAATCAACTGGTATGGGTTTAACTTACTAAAAACACATTGCCTGTGGTCCACCCCAGTCTTGTTAAATCAACTTACTTGGATGGTGGGACCTAAGCATTTGTGTTTGAAAAAGATCCCCAGACTATTTTTTTGCATATCCCCAGTTTAAAAGAATACTGCTGAAAAGTGGCATTAAAACATATCCATGTATGTCTGTATAATCCACCTATGATATTTTTTTAATCTCACACTGAGTTCTTCAGACACCTACCTTTAATTCATCTCTGTCCAATTACCATCAGTCAGTGGCTGCTTAGAGAATGAAACCAATGTTAATATTGATCTGAACAGAGCATAGATAAGTAGATTCAAATGCTGAGTAAGAAAGACCACAGGTTCCAGCCTACGGCCATCAGACATCTTTAAATGAGTTTGAAATCTTGTATCTGTATCTTTTATATTTTTAAACTAGCAGCTGCCTTTCATTTGAATAAATAATTGAAAGTTGATGGCATTTGTTAATATAAAACTGCATGTGTTACATGTTCACACATGTATAATCTTGAACATTTTTCAGCAGAAGCCTTCTGCTGTTTGGTACTATGGTTTTGGATATTATACGGTTTTCAAATGCCATCCTGCTTGAGGTTTGCAGTCAAATACAGTGATCATGAATACTCACGCCTACTTGCACGTTTGAAATAGTCATGCAGGTATTTTCCATAGTAGCCACCACCCAGAATCCATGGAACAAACTCGAGTTTCTAATAACCGGATGGCACTTGGTACATCTGTCTGTTATTATATATTTCAACTAAATTAGGGTCAATAGCTAATGTGCATTAATATAAAGTAATAAGACAAATGGATATTTGCTGCACAGGCAGTTAGAAGCAATATTGAAAAGACTGATTTTATGCTTTTGACATAGCCCAAATTGCAGTGTAACACGACTGTCCAGAATGGCCCATCCTGTGAAAATGTCTTTTTCAGGCCCCTCAAAGGCCAAATCCCACCCACCTGTGAGAAGAGGAAATATTTAGGACCACATGCACAGACACAAGAAGAGGTCTGTCCCCCCCAGACTCCTGTACGCTGGCAGTCTGATACGATCTATCTTTCGAATACACCATCCAAACCAACTATGAATGAAATCAATTTAACCAAAATCAATGCTCTTTTGTAGAGCCGCTTAGACTCTAAGTGGAAATGAAACCTTTGAAGCTGCCCTCTCTCGGTAAATGCGGCACTTACGGAGCTTTTGATGGCAGCAGGAGCTTGCAGAATCTTCCTCTGTCCAGCATCACACCTTCATTTCAGAAGCTGGAGAGTAACTAGGGAATGAGCAGAAAAGGAATACATTACGGGTTTTGTTTTTTTACAAAATATTTCCTTATCTTAATTTCTACCCAAGATAGCATGTTTTCTTGTTCCCCACCTTCCCCCAAGTTCTGGTCCCCATTCTTCAGAAACCATGCCCTATCCGTACATGAAGACATGGCTGAGAGGTCATTAAAGGCTCCCTTAAGAAGAGGAGTTGGGGGACTCCAGCTGTCTTCTATTTATTGAAGGAGAATGGCTCTCTGTTTTCGGCCTTGACCAAACTCCAGGGCTGATAAGGCCACATCCTCAGCCCTTAGCCAGCTGGGTGCTGCTGTTACTGTGTTCTGCAGACTTGTGGGCCCATAAAACAATTTCCTTCACAGACTTTACATCCAGCAGAGACGTTGGTATGGGAACAGGAGAGATGGCACAGAGCCAGGAAAACCATCCAATTCTAAATTGTGGGGTGACCCATACTGTTTATTTATACATTGGCAAAGTTGATTGATTGGGATGTTTCCAGAGAAAAGCATAATTGTAAGAGTTTTCATTTTAAGTTATAAAATGCATACTTTAAAAGGATGATAGCTTTCCAGGATTGGCAAAAATTCATTAACTTTCTTTTAAATTTATGAAAGGGGAGGTGGTGGTAAGAGTTAACAGTTATTAGATGTTTATGCTGTTTTGAGCACTCTGATACTTGCTTCATTTAATTTATCTCATTTAATTACAACAAGAACCTCTGAGTTAGGTAGGTTACTACTCTTATTTTACGTGTGAGGAATAGATACTTAGAGGAGAAAACTTCTCAAAGGCCTCACACAGGATAAGTAGCAAATTTAGGACCCAAAACCGGTTTCACCAGCCTGACTTGAGTTCCATGGGATCCAGAAAAAATAACTGTGATTGAATAGGAGAGAATGTGGGTAAGGATGAAGAATAGACAAGGAAGGAAATAGTACAAATTCTCTCTTTAAACAGATTGTCTATTCATTCAGTTAACCAACTGTTGATCAAATTAGAAAAATTAAGTGTGTCATTCAATGAATCTAGGTACATATTAGGGAAAATAAAATGTGTATAGTTTCAAAGACATCTAAAATAATGGTGAAATGAGAACACAACTAGAGAGGAAGGCATTGCGTAGTGACAAGAACAGAAATTGCTTCACCATTGGCATCCATCAGAGTCAAGGACAAAGCGGAGTCAAATCCAGTTTCTACAAGGCATTTCCTGGAAAACTTTAAAGGTTTTAAAAGTGTGGTCCCACACCAACCTGATGCAAATGCCTTGGAAATTCCAAAACATTCTGTTTTCTCTGAACTACTCAAATAAATTAGGCCAAAGACTTGTCAGTAGCCAGGAGCCACAGGATCCTTTTGTTCCAGTGTTTCCTCCAGGGCGACCCTCGGATGCCAGCTATAAGCCTGAGCTCTCCTAGGCTGGTTCCACTGTGACACTGGCATCTCTCTGTGCCTTGCTGTGTCCCTCTCTTTTGAACTCGCTGGATGAGTTAACACTCAGCCGGTTAAGGCTTAGGCAGGCTCAGACTTACAGCCATAGAAGATGTGGCAGAGGAGGGCCAAGAGGAGAGAAAGCAAAACAAGGTTTTTATTTTTTATATTTTGCCTAGGTGATTAGAGGATCCAGAAGTGTTGGAATTGATGCTGGTGATGTTTTAATTTATGGGTATTCTTCCTTTCTGGAAGATCACAGCAGGGTTGCCACTATGCAACAAATCCCAAGCCATTCTGAGAAAAGAATTTGCAGCCTGTCAGGACCTCAGAAGAAGCCTCTTACTGTCTCATAAGGGAGGATGAAGGGACAGCTGGGTGGCCTGTGAACTGTGCTGTGTGTGGTCAGTTCAGAGGCAGTGCTGGTGAGAAATGATGCTCTGATTTTTCATTCACTTTTTCCATCTCACCTGGGTGTACAACTTGACTGGGCTGCTTGAATGTCTTGACTTGTCAACATGATGTGTCATGAATGTTTTTTTAAAGGCACCAAAAGAACAGACTCTTTCTGATTGGTGTGCTAGGTGAAAATGAAATTTCAAAAAAATCCTATCATCTTAGACCAGTAAAATCACTGAGGCTGCATGCAAAACAAGTGTGAATATCCACGTCAAAATCAGCTGCATGGCCTCATGATTTATTTTTATTTTTATTTTTATTTTTTGAGACAGAGTCGCCCTCTGTCACCCAGGTTGGAGTGCAGTGGTGTGATCTTGGCTCATTGCAACCTCTGCCTCCCAGGTTCAAGAAATTCTCCTGCCTCCGCCTCCTGAGTAGCTGGGACTACAGGTGCCCTCGGCTAATTTTTGTATTTTTAGTTGAGATGGGGTACCATGTTGGCCAGGCTGCTCTCAAACTCCTGACTTCAAGTAATCTGCCCACCTCGGTCTCCCAAAGTGCTGAGATTACAGGTGTGAACCACTGCTCCCAGCCCCTCATGAATTTTTAGGCATAGAGAATGGAGCCAGTAACAGATGTAGCTATGCTCATTACCACACTAAATGTGACAGGGTGAACTAGGAGATATCGTCAAAGAAAAACCATAGCTGGATAGTAGTTAATGGGGTAAAAACAGATTTTATTAAGGACTCTCACAATAGGGAAAAAGGTCTAGGGTAGAATTGGCTCAATTCCAAATATATCCTGGCAAATGGGAATTTATATGCAAGAAACAGGGTGGGGGTTAGTGGATGGAAAGTTACTAAGAGGAAACAGCAGGGGTCACGGAGATTCTCACTAAACAGACCAAACGAGATTCTTGCTGAAGACAGGCCAGGAGGACCAAACATCATCTGGGGGATGGTGGAGGAGGTGGAGCCTGATCAGATATCCGGGATGATGAGGTATAAAGGGTGAGGAGTTCGTGGTAAACTGACTTTGCAGGGTTCTTTTCTGAAGCTATATTTTACAAGGAAGTGCACAGACCGATATAGCAGAGAGTCTAGGAGCCTAACTAACATTTAGCCAAAAAAATAATCTTTGCTAACCCAGACATGTGTATGTTCTGATCAACAATCTGATCCTCACAAAAGAGCCAGCCCGAAGCATGTGTGGTGAGTGCAGAGGTGCTGGCCACGGGCGTGCGTGGTGAGTGCAGAGGTGCTGGCCACGGGCGTGCGTGGTGAGTGCAGAGGGGCTGGCCGCGGGCGTGCGTGGTGAGTGCAGAGGGGCTGGCCGCGGGCGTGCGTGGTGAGTGCAGAGGTGCTGGCCGCGGGCGTGCGTGGTGAGTGCAGAGGTGCTGGCCGCGGGCGTGCGTGGTGAGTGCAGAGGTGCTGGCCGCGGGCGTGCGTGGTGAGTGCAGAGGTGCTGGCCGCGGGCGTGCGTGGTGAGTGCAGAGGTGCTGGCCGCGGGCGTGCGTGGTGAGTGCAGAGGTGCTGGCCGCGGGCGTGCGTGGTGAGTGCAGAGGTGCTGGCCGCGGGCGTGTGTGGTGAGTGCAGAGGTGCTGGCCACAGTGCCAACGGGTCATCACAGAGGCAGGTTGCTTCCCTGGGTTTTTGTCTGTTGGCAAATAATCCAACTTCTCTGTGCTTTCGTTTCCTCATCTGTGATCTGGAAATCATAATCATTAGATCTACCTCCTAGGGTAGTTCTGAGGCATAAATGCTTATGAAGTGCTTTGACGTGGGCCTAATAATAGGCAAGCAATTGAACAGTATTTGTCATTACAGCAAAAAGTTTTGTAGAACTGTCTATCACCATAAGCTTACAATTTTAGGCTAATGTGCTACCACTGGTGGCACACTTAGGTAGAGGCCACATGAGAAAAGTTTAAGAAACTGAGTTTGGATGTTCTGCTAGTAAGCTAGAAGCTACTTGACATGCTGTTTGTTGCTGAACTATCTCATCTGGTTTTAAGTTTACATGTGGAGCGAGATCAGGTAGAACCAATAGGTGGAGATATGATAGCATCCTCAGTAAATACCCGATAAACACATGACCAACACTGTCACTATGATACGCACTTCCACCTCCATTGCAACTACTAAGACAATGACTTCTGCTAATAAAAGCAAAACTAAAAGCATCTTGCCTCTCAGCAAGTGGACCCCAGGAAAAGGAAATAAAAAACAATGTCTTGCTTTGATTCAAAGTTCACTTGTAAGTTTGCGCAGAGTGTTTCAAAATAAGTCAAAGTTTATGCATTTTATAGATCAGGAAAGGGGATAAATGTATTGGATTTTATTTATTCTGTGATAGATAAGTTTTCAAATTTTGAAACATTCCTGATAATTGTAATATGTGTTTGATAGCACGTTTCAGGTCATCAGAAGTATTTTTTTCTTTCTTAGAGGATCATAGAATAATGACGGTATAGTCTATAAACAATTACATTTTATTTTACTTTATGTATTTTTTTATTTTTTGAGATAGCATCTCACTTTGTCACCCAGGCTGCAGTTCAGTGGCGTGATCTTGGCTCACTGCAAACTCTGCCTCCCGGGTTCAAGTGATTCTTGTGCCTCAGCCTCTCGAGTAGCTGGGACTACAGGCATTCGCCACCACACCCAGCTAATTTTTGTATTTTTAGTAGAGACGGGGTTTCACCATGTTGGCCAGGCTGCTCTCAAACTCCTGACTTTAGGTGATCTGCCCACCTTTGCCTCCCAAAGTGCCGGGATTACAGGTGTGAGCCACCGTGCCCAGCCTAACAGTTACATGTTAGTTTCAATGAAATGTAATCATGGAACTGAGTTTGGGAAAAATAGCCATTAAATATTGAAAACATGTTTATGTGGGGCTTAGCGATGAAGTCATAATTTCTTTAATGCATCATATTTTACTAGTGCTGAATATCTCTGCACATATAACACACATGCAGATACTTATACCATATTGTATATCCATACATATTAACACAAACAAAACCAAAAAGCTAGATGTTTAAGACCAAGGGTTAAGAGTCATAAAGATAGTTTCTAATTCCTATTTTATTTTATTTTACTTTCAGTTCTGGAATACATGCACAGAATGTGCAGGTTTGTTACATAGATATACGTGTGCCGTGGTGGTTTGCTGCACTCATCAACCCCTCATCCAGGTTTTAAGCCCCACATGCTTTAGGTATTTGTCCTAATGCTCTCCCTCCCCTTGCCCCCAACCCCCCGACAGGCCCCACTGTGTGATGTTCCCCTCCCTGTGTCCATGTGTTCTCATTGTTCAACTCCCACTTACGAGTAAGGACATGTGATATTTGGTTCTAATTCCTATTTTATTACCCTGGAAACAGAATAAAAAGGGGCTGATGCCTACATTCTTTCTGTGAATATCTAGATTGTTCCTGCTTGGTTCTTTGTATGGGTGAGAACATCCTTGTTGCTTCTCCAACTTTATCTCTTACCATTCTCCTCCCCTTCTGCTTCAGTCACCTTAGTCTTGTTCCTATTTGAGCATACAGAATGTGCCCTGGCCTTACAAGCCTGACTCTGGACTCCTCTTCCTGGAATGTTCCTCTCCAGATACTCACTTTTTCACTGTCTGCCTGTCATTTCTACCATGCCTCCTTTTCCTCCTACTAATTTTTTCTCATTTAGCATTTCTTACTATCTGGAGATGAAATTACTTTGCTCATCTGTCTTGCCTATTCAATGAGGGCTCAACAGAGGCAAGAAATCTCAAATGTGTTGTTCTCGCTGCTGCACCCTGAAACCTTGAGTAGTTCACTGATGATGAAGGTATTGATTTTGTGGCTATATATAATATAGAACAAGGTGACGAGGGACGTGAAAATTTTTTTTCCCTGGGATGGAGTTTTGTTCTTGTCTTCCAGGCTGGAGGGTGGTGGCATGATCTTGGCTCACTGCAATTTCTGACTCCCGGGTTCAAGCAATTCTTGTGCCTCAGCTTCCCAAGTAGCTGGGGCTATAAACACGTGCCACTATGCCTGGCTTGTTTTGCATTTTTAGTAGAGACAGGGTTTCATCATGTTGGCCAAGCTGATCTTGAACTCTTGACAAGTGATCCACTTGCCTTGGCCTCCCAAAGTGCTGGAATTATAGGTGTGAGCCACCACACCCAGCCTGAAATGATTTTAATGTGTTTATTCTAGCAATGGCCTCATATATGAATTTCATCTTGAGGTGACTTTGGAAAGAAAGAGATTTCCTAGTTTAGTGCTAGTGGTGGTTTGCCTAAGTGTCAATTCAACATATAGACTAGTGGTTCCACCCCAGAAATAAAGAGTCCTTTCAGTGGTCAAGGCTATTTTATAAGCAAATGAGTTTGCGGCACTCGGGTTAATACAATATCACAAGAATAATATGCCCAATTAAATTTTATTGTCATTAGATTCCACTTTGAAAACTGCACGTGCTTTAAATTTTCATATTTTACAAAAGGAAAAGTAGATGCATGGCTTTTCTAGACCTGTCTGAGAGCCTCATTTTTAAGGTTAAAAAAATACTAAGTTCCAGAGAAAGGTATAATAAGAGACATGCATCTAATTCAATGCATTTGCAAAGCTCCTCATTTTACCTTATTTAGCTAGGTTTTACGTGGTTCGGTTTTTAATTCCACCCAATACACATGGTTTCTCTTCAAACACATACACGCACACACACACACACACACACTGAGGTGTGGTTTTCAAGGTCCTATCATGTTTAGCAAATATTTCAGATGAAACGATATGTTCATCTGTTACGCTGATTGCCAAGATTACAGCACGACAACAAACATTATTTGGGGGATAGAAGCTAAAATTACAGCCCACTTTCTCTGCCGTCTGCAGTGATGAACAGATGCACGTTAATTTTTTGCGGCAATGTCCATTGCTTGGGAACTGTGGGCTCATAGAGCCTTAGCATCATGGCCAGGCATGCCTGTGGCTCTGCGGTGGAGACCATTGAGTTGGGGGCTGCTGATAAAGTCACACACCAGGGCCTCTTCCTAGGAAGGCTGCAGCAATACGTGTGTAGGGAAGATGTGAATATGGTAGGAAATGGTGGCAGCACGGACTGTGTTTTTCTTTTCTTTTCTTTTCTTTTTTTTTTTCTGATTGTGGAAAGCAGCATGGAAAACATAGCAGAGGAAGGTTTTGGTTGTAGAGATGAATAGTATGCAGAAGCCAATCCATGGTTCCAGGGCAAAAAAAAAATCCACAGAGGTTTCAAGATTTTCGTATAAGCACGTGTAGAAAGGCAGAAATGTTTACGATTGGTCCCAAGTTTCAGTTGTCTAATTTTGACATGAAGTTTAGGAGGATGTTTAGAAGGTTCTGTAGTATATCGAATTTAGTTTTTAAAATGTGAGCTAGTTTCTTATGTCTGAAATCGTATTCTTACAGCAAATAAACAATGGACTTCCTCAAACTGATGTTCTCTGTACTATTATATTAGTTTTCTATCATTGCTGTCACAAATCAACACAAACTGAGTGGCTAAAAACAACACAAATGTGTTCTCTTACAGTTTTGTAGCACCGAAGTCTGACTCAGGTCTCCATGGGCTAAAATCAGGGTGTCAGTAGGATGGTGTGTATTTCCAGAACTCTAGGAGAAGATCCATTTCCTTGTCTTTTCAGCTTCTAAAGACCACCTGCATTCCTTGGCTCCTGGCCTCTTCTCTCATATCCAAAGCCAATATTATAGCATTTCTTGGGCCCCGCTTCAGGCGTCACATCGCTTTCTTGACCACAGCCTGGAAACATTCCAAGATGCTGTTAAAAACCCTTGTGAATAAATGGGACTCCTGGAATAATCCAGCATAATCTTTCCATCACAAGGTCTTTCATTTAATTGCGTCTGCAAAAATCCCTTTTGCCATATAAAGTAATGCATTCACAGGTTCTTGAAGTGAGGGACGTTATTCCACCTCCCAAAACTATATAAGACCGAAATGGAATTGAGTGAAATCTGCCTCTATGATTTGGAGTCTATTTGTTTGTGAACAGTTAGTGTTTAAAGATAACACCTTTGAAGTCGGGCAGGTTTCAGTCCAAAACCTGAATATGTCATTCATTCATTTATCAAATACATATTGACTGAATGCCTATTATGTGCTAAGCTTTGTTCTGATCACTGGAAATATTATAGCGAATAAGACAAATTTTCTGCTCCATGCATCTTTTTGGTGATGGGGATGCAGACAGCATATAAATAAAGAAATATATCATGTATTATCAGATAGTGATAAATACCATAAAGATAAATGGTAGTGCAGGCTTATGTTGTCCATGCACAGAAGTCACTATGTCACTCTAGCTATGTGTATAATCACCCATTTATTGATTCATTTATGTCACCATCAAACTTGTCTTTGGGACACTTATGGGGAATAGGACATTATAAAAGCATTTTAATATACCGCCTGTCCTTTAATTGTCAGTATAAATCTATGAGATTTTTTTTTCCCAACTTTGAGAATAAGAAAACTGAGGCTTAAAGAAGTTAAAGGGCTGTTTATACTACTTTTTATCATGTGGCAGGCAATTAAGTGACCACAGAGTTTTAGAATGTCATTAAACTTGAACTTTTTTTTTAAAAACTATCTTTATTTTTTACCTAAGCAGGTGGTGACCCCCTTGCAAGTAGTAGAAGGGAAAGTAAAGCTTGGGTTGGGGCTTCAAGCCCTTTAGTCTTCAATCCTGAGACAATACACTTTCTTTGAGCTTCCACTAATTTTCTTTTGATCATTATGGGACTATTCTATCTTTGATCAATCATTTAAATCTGTGTTTACACAGGCTGAGCAAAGGGAAGAGTTAGACAATTACCCGTGCCTTGGAACTAATTTAAACAGCCTATTCAGGGCTACGGCTCATCTTCTATGATTTCATTCTCTCTGCTCAGATACAGATGCTGAGTACACACAGCCTGGGTGAAATGAAGGAGAGGAGCAAGATCAGAGGATCCGTGCAAAACAAGAGTCTCACAATGTGGTGTTTTGTTGTTACTGTTGATGATGTCCTTTGTGATAGCAGTGATGGATATTCTTTCTTTTGGGGGGATGCATATTTGTTTCTTTTGGTTGATTAGAGGAACTTCACTGGCTGTGTACGTTTATCACTTGAATACATTTGTCATAAAATATTTGGAGAGAATTCGGATATCAATGAATTCTCAATCTCTACAGAGGAAAAGTATTAAGCAGATGAACCTCCAATTGACTGTTGTCTTTAACATCTATTTGATTATGTATATATTTTATGTTTAAACTGTGACTATTTTTTCCTTGCTTTCCTGGACAGAGGTCGATTTGCCAGCTTAACTTGACATGAGCCTGGGACACGCTCTGCAGCGGAGTCAATGAAACCTCTGCAGTGGACGGTGGGCCTGTGCATCAAGTCTGTCCCATATCTCCCCTACTCTGGCTGTGGCTCCAGCTCTTGGTGGAGAAGCACTGTGACGCTTCCATCACAAATACCCAGTGTAACACTGTCCTCATAGCTTGTCTCTTTGTGTCCATTCCTGAATGTCTACTTGAATAATTTCTCTACGCCCCAGTTTCCCCAAACCTTGGCCTTGGCTTTGACTTGTTTTCAGACAATGGACTCCGGCCCACGGTGTGGGCCCTTCTATCTGCTGCTAGGCCACATGCACTCTTGTGAGTTGCCAGCCTGCCCCATTCCATCTTAGCCCCCTAAATTCCTTGAAATTTCTCTTTCTTGATCCCTCTGAATCATACATTTTTTAGAACACTACGTCCTGTCTTCCTACTTAGAGTTTATTTCTTCTCCTACAGCTGGATTTGACCCAAACACCCCATCCCATTGTACCTGAGCTTCTGTTTGAACACTAGCTGAGCATTTTGCTTTTAGAATACTAAGACCTCACCACTAATGATGCAGTTTGGATGCCTAAAATCACTAGAAAGTCTGGGCCAAATTCTCAGTGCTTTCAACAAACTGGAGGAAAAGCCGCATGTTGCATAACAAGAAGAATAAGTGTGTTCTGCATCTCTTCTTTCAAACTCACATCTTTTGCCCTCCTAATAAACCACCACTCTTCCCCAATTTCTACCCCTAGAAGAGCTTCAAGGAAACTGCCAATAAACATGAAGATAATGAATTAGAAATCCAAAACAATGCTTTAAAATGGTGTTTTTCCCTGAAGTGTTAGCATGAGAAAATAAAACTGAAAGGTGGGGAGGGGAGTACCTCACCCAATAGTGATGAAACAGGATTCTGAGCACAATATCCTACTAAATGACACACATAAGAAGTTGGAGCTTTGTAATACCTTTTATATTGCTGCCTGCCATCTGGTTGGCAATTGTTAAGCCTAAAATATTCAGGTAAGCTCTATTTTCTCAAATAGTGCAATGTTATGGGGATTTCAGCAGCCACTCATCTTTTAAAATATCATTATATTTCACTGTTTTCCAGAACAAAGCAAACTCTGTTAGCAGAATGTTTGCATAGCACACAGTGTTACCTGGAAGTGCTGGGAAGCACAAGGCAGGAACTCCACACTGTGTAAGGACTTGTAGGTGAGAGTGAGATGTTCTGTTTCCTATTTGAGCCAGGATTTCAGGCTGAGGATTCTTATTTAATGTGGGTTGACTCATTCCACCTGAACCCTGGGTGGGAACCATCCTCCAGGGAGGAGTAGTGCTTGGGCATTCAGCAATAACCATGAAAGGGGACTGAAGTGAGCTACTCTTTGTTCTGGAAAAGGCCTGCTGGGAAAGTACAAAGCCCAGAAAAGCATTTTCCACATTAAAAATAATAATAATAATAAGACTTTGATGGTTTTACCATTCTCTAAGAAATGGTGAGGGGAATAGATCCCACCTGACCTTACACCATAAAGCATAACTTGCTTTGAGGTATCCATTCTGCCAATTACCTAAATTTTTAAACTATGGGAAATGCCTTTTAAATAAAACCTGAGATTCAAGCATCATGAGCTGAGCTGACAGACTGAAATATGTATAGAGAAAGACTGAAACTTCCATATAATCCCCCCATCCAAGGAGATAGATTCATTTCTTCATTGATTTGTGCATGCGAACATATGTTAGGTACATGTTTATGGGCCCATGTCATTTGCCAGTCAAATAGTAAGTTGTGACACCACAAAAATGAATAAGCCATACCCCTTTTCCACAAAAGTTTGTAAAATCAGATTTGTGTGAACAAGGGTTAAATTTCAGTTTCAACCTCTAGACTCCTTTCTCTTCATCATTCAGGTTCTTTCTCTATGATTTTATCCATCTTCGTGTCTGTAACGAATTTCTAGATGCTGACTACTTCACAATTTATATTTCTAATTTACATCTCTCTCGTACTCTAGACACATTTATCAAACGGCCTCATTTGCATGTCCATCTGGATGTCCCAGAAGCACTTCAAACTCAGCATGTCCCAGAATGAAGTCCTCCTTGCCCTTCAGGCATTGCACTCCCACCTGACTTCCCCCTACCAATAGACATCACTCATCCTTGGGTCAGTCAGTGCTCAACATCTCATCTCTCACTGCTCTTAAAGATTCTGCTACCCTGTCCTCTACCCACCTCCAGTTCCACTGTCTATAAGTTTGCTTAACCTTTATTCTGAAAAGCCTTGAGGGGTCCCATATACTTTTCCTCCAGTTTCTCCTCATGTCAACATTCTATACAGCCATAGAATAAGTATCAAAACTAAGAAATTAACCTTGGCACAATCCTGTTAACTAATCTACAGAACATATTAGAATGTTAACCATTTCCCCATAAATGCCATTTTCAGTTCTGTTTTCTGTCCCAAGATTCAATCCAGGATCCCACATTGCGTTTAATTGTTATGCCTTCTTCTGCATTTAGTATTCTCCAATCTGTGACAGATTTTTAGTCTTTGCTTGTCTTTTGCAACCTTGACACTTTCCAAGAGTACTGGTGCATTGCTCTGTACAATATTCCCCAATGTGGATTTAACTGATGTTTTCTCATGATTATTATGAGATTTCGAATTATTGGGAAGGATACCAAAGAGATCTCGTGCCCTTCACCGTTCGTGACAGCAGCTGGTGTATGAGATTGACATGTGTTCCTCACTGGTAATGTCATCCCTGATCCCTTGGTGAATGTAGTATCTGCCAGAATTCTTCATTGCACAGTTACTTTATTCTCTTTGTAAGTATTTGTGTGGAGCAACATATCTTGTTTCTGCTTAAACTTCTTCCTATTTTTTTCGAGTATTCATCAGTGGTTCTTGTCTGAAGCAATCATTACTGTAAACTTCTAATGGTGCTTTTCTGTTTCCCCCATTCTTTCTATGTTTGTTAATTGGAATCCTTCTTCAAGGAAGAATGGTCTACTCCTCCACTTATTTAGGGATTCATTTATTTGTTTATATCAATGTGAACTCATGGCTGTTATTTTAATCTTTGTTATTTTTTCACTTTTCAAGTTGCTCCAATTTTAGTTATTGTGAACTCTCTGAAGTTGGCTCTTTGGTGTTTTAATGTTACACGTCTCTCTTTTTGTTCTCTGTATTGATTAATGGTATTTGTTTTTTTTGTATTGATGAATGGTATTTAGAAACCAAGATCTTGGTGCTGGGTGTGCTCATTGTTACTGTGGGTTAACTACATCTAGTTTCTCTGAGTGAATGGGGCTGGGAAATGAAAGGATGTATACTGACTCATACATAAACACAGCTATATCTATCCATTGTTCTACCTTTCCATGTATCTGCAGTATATTTTGATAGCTTTGACTCTACTCAGCACCACAAGGTTTATTCTAGTCTTCTCTCCTTTTCTTATTTGAAACCTCTTTCTCCAGGTGAGAATTCTGGCATTCATTATCTATAATTTCTTTCTTTATTTAACCCTAATATGCAAGTTAAGTTATTTCATACTTGTGTAATCCCTAATCCTGTAAGAAAAAAAAACCTAAAGTACAATGTTGGTGTACAGTTGTTTTTGTTTTTCTTCCTATAATAGCCTATGGTATAAACTAAGACTTCTTTATTTCTCTGCTGGTTAAACCACTGAAAACAGGTATTGCTGGTGATTTTTGTTCACCCTGGATACGTTTTTCGTATGGTAGTCAGATTTATTCACTTAAAATAAAAATCAGATTCTATTGCTCTACTGCTTAATATTCTCCATATCTCCCTTGAGCCCATAAGACAAAGGCTCAAGTGTTTGGTATTGCATATAAAGTTCTTCCCAGTCTGGCTCTTATCTCATCTTTTCATGGTTAGATTTCTAGCTCTTACACTAAACATGATTCAGAACTCCATATATGTTCATGACTAAAAAAAAAGATATACAGCTTTTGATTAATAAAAATACTCTGAGAGTAGTAAGTCAGGGATAACTTGCTTGGGAGGTTAAAAAAAAAGTTTTTAAACTTGGAAACAAGAGAAAACATAAATAAGATTGGTTGCTTGTCTACCAAGAAGGTCATCTTTGTTAGCCTTCCTAGCCCCTGTGAATGTGGCACAGTTAATGTTGCAGATATTGGAATCAAAACGCACCTCAGTTCAATCCCAGTTTGCTACTTGATAAGAACAACTAAAACCTAAGTTGCTGCTGTTGCCCTTGCCCCAGTCTCCTTCCCTGGGTTGGGTCTAATATGGAGGATCAGAACAGCCGATGTTTTACCTAAGTCAGGAAGGATAACAGTGCATTCATCATGGGCATGTGAACAGCCAAAAGAAAAGGAAAGGGCAAGTGCAGTGCCAGAAAAACAAATTTTGTCTACATCAGTCTTTTTCCTGGGTACTCTTTTATATATGTATTATGTATACTGTAAAATGTGTATAAATATATTTTGTAATATAATACAGCAGAAAGGACATAGAAATCAAAACTAGAAGATTCATTCTGCTTTTGGCCATATGCATGACAAGCTATGTAACCCCTATCATGCCATTTCATCTTCTTGAGACTTAGATTCCTCCTGTCTAAAAACTAGGGAGTTGAATTTGATCTCTTATGCCACTTCCTTCTCTTTGCTTCTCATTTTCCCTAGCTTTGACCACCACCTATGTTGCTGCCTCTGACATTCATTTACTTTTACTTTTACTTTCAAAATGGACGTATAAATGCTGTGAGATGCTATGCCTATGAAATTCAATGAGGGAAGAAGGGGAGGAATAGTGGAGGGAGGTAGAGGAGAGCATAGGTGACATGACCCTCCAGCTTCAAGTCTGTATCATTAAAAGTTATTGAATGTTTCTTAAAGATGTCATAACTTATCCACTACATTCATGATACAGGGTTATCTACTAACCACACAGATACTGCCTTGAAGCTGATCAGGCAATTTTCAATTGTATGATACCTATTACATGGCCGGCTGAATGCATCTTGGTTAAGGATGCAACCAGAAGAAGAAATAGAATCAGATTCTGGCATGGAAAATTTTTGCTAGGCATGAAGAGTAGCTCTTATGTCAGGCAAATTATGAACCACATCAATTTGTAGAATGTCTTTCCCTGTGCTATTTCAAAACTGGGTCTACACTTTCAACCCCTTCATCATTTAAGTGAACTCTTAGAAGGTGAGATGGACTACATTTCCCCCTTGAGAGCTGTTTTCACATTTTATCAGATTTTAGTACAGTTATATAACATTTTCAGTTTTGTCATTGTGTATCACAGTACAACTTTTGCAGAATATGGAGACTGCAGCTCACATGTATATACTGCTGTCTCTGCTAAGTTGCTCCATATGTTCAAAACTCATATTTTATAGCTATTCCAAGACAAGAGATTTTCCTTTGTAAATCAAAACCAATGTCAATTTTAGACTGACCACATCAAATCATCATTCAAAATTAAGCACCATAGTCTTCTTAAAATAGTGTATTTAGTTATGACATTGTCGTTTTTTATATTTCACATTGCTTCTGTCTCATTTAATCCATGAACCTTCTGAATTACTTTGTTACGTATTTTGTTGTGTCATTATGGTATTTCCAGAGTACTCAGAAACACAGACACCTGTTTTGTTGACTTGTAATACAACCTGAAAACAGAAACACAGAGCTGGGCTGAACTCACAATTTCAGGACCAAGGGCAGTTCTTCTATGGGTCTTTCTACTGATGTATGCCAGTTAGGGCTGTGAATGGTTACACTACTGTGCTACCAATTCAGATGCATTGCAATACTTAAGATAATAGAAGAATACTTCTAATGGTAATATACCTTAAATCACCTTTTCAGCTCTCAAAGCCTCTTAAGGCAAAGCACTGACGTTCTTTCAGTTGAAATAACGATGTGAAGGTCCTTATTATTTAAGACTTCTAAATAAGCCAGATTTACCAATGTCAAATTACTGGTGAGTCGTTTGACCCCATATTTATTTCTAATTTCCACAAGCTGTTGGTAAGAGCTGCTGTAAATCAGTTGCCATTGATCTTGGCTCCCACTTGTGTAATTCTAAGATGAACTGCCTATGATCAACAGAAAAAGACTGCTGCTCAGAGGGAACGCCTGCAGAAGGAGGTTGCAGGATGCCCTGGGAACATGCATGGTTATTAATTATTCAGGCAAGAAGAGAGCAGATGCTGGTCTACATAAATAGGGTGGAGGGGAACCCTAATGTAAATCTATACATCAGGAATTATGAGATCGAAGGGTGGCAAAATTTGGTCTTAGAAAAAAGATTAGGGAAAATGATAAGCATGGTTGTAATAGGCAATCACTTAAAGCTATTGATTTAATTAAAAGTAACTACATATCCATGTGCAAGGCACTTAAATGATTCTCACAGTCAGACTTCCTGTATTTTATGATATTTTTATTTGAGTTCTCTGTGTTCTTAGCTGAAGGGAAGGCTCTTTAACCTCCCACAGGGCTTTGTCTATTTCCATATGCAATGAAAATACTTGTGAGCTAGTCATCCTTTTCCAATGTTGACATCCTCATGTTGTTGTGATCGTCCTTGGAGAGGGGTACAGGGGGAAGCCCATGAGTCTGAAGAACCATATAATAATAATTGTTCATTGTATCCCTCTAAGACAGTCACTGCACCTGCTTTCTGTCTGCTATCTTATGTAATACAACATCTCTGTGAGATAAATATTAAAAGAAAGTTTTTTTAATCTCCTTTGATAGGAATAGGAGAAAGAGATAGTGACTGTAATGGGGGAGAATGAAGTTAGGAATCAGACTCTATTTATCACTCTCTGCGTGAAAAGCTGCAGGGCAGGGGTGTTGCTTACTGCATCTGAGTTGCAGTTTTGAGACTGTAGTTCATATAGTTCATATCTTGGTGGAGGTGGGTCTCTTTCCACTTAAGATAGAATTCAAGAAATTTGACTATACGCAAATTGTTGTGAATGAATTTTACTTTTCTATCAACTCAATTTCATAATTTGAAATTCACTTGTATGAGGAAAAATCCCTCAAAAGTATTTTTGAAAAGAAAGGGGTTAGGTGGTGGTTAAGGTATATGTGCCAAGATACTGAGCATTAGTTGTTTACTTTCCATGGCAACATTTGTGTCCCTTAATCAATTCTCCTGCCATACTCAGGGATTTTTAGGCTACCTTCTTTCACCTTGGCCCAGATGCTTGGGATATTCCATGTTTTCACACTTTTGCTTCAAGAAGGCATTGGGTTTGGGTGCAGGGGCTCATGCCTGTAATCTTAGCACTTTGGGAGGCCAAGGGTTCAAGAAGGCATTGGCATAGAATGACTAAGCTCATGGTGCTATCCAAGCACACGTTGTGGAGCTGAAATCGCATCCTTTCTCTGGGCATTGCTTCTGCATCTGTAAAATGGAAGGCATAACAGGTCCCAGCTCATGGGACTGTTGTGAAGTGCTTAGCATAGTGTCTGCTGTTTACTGAGTTTATTCTGTCCTCCAGGCCTGTCAGGTCTTTCATATTGTAAGAAGGAAAGAGGCCAAGAAGCTGAGTTCCACAAAGGTTATTTGTGATTATTCAGATACCTTGCTTATTGTTATCCTACAATTAAGGGGCCATATTATAGTGATTATAAGCTTCATGTCCCAACAGACGTTTGCTGTGTTTATGAGCCTATCCATGCTAGAGCTGTCGGCTGTAGATGCTTACCTCCCTTGTGGATTCAGTCATGTAGTGCACTATATTCTCTTGTGCGAACATCTCTAAATTTCAAAGAGCCTTGTAAAATAGAAAGGACAGTACCCACATTTATCAATTTTATCAGTTAAAACTTTGACACATAAACTTGACTTAGGTAGAGTAATTTTCACATCAAGTGTTCCAGTAGTTATTAAAGTTTAAATCTACAACTAAAAACATAGAATGATAGCAATAAAGTTTTCAGACTTCTGTTCTTTGCAGCATGGATAACACAGAGACACTCACTGTGTGTGCATGATTTGTCCTAGGTGACCCTACTCTGCAACTTTTTTTCTATTCAACAGTGTCTTCCACCTTTTTTTGTTTCTACATACTTTCTGGAGTTCTCATCGTCCCCACATTTCAAGCTGCTCTCTGATTATTAGCTTGTGCTAACTCGCAAATGACTAACATCAGTTTATCAATAACATACCCTCAATAATAGGCCAAGGTCAATCTTAGAACACACATGGTAGCATATTTTCTGCAAGTCTCATTCAACATCAGACCGGATTCAAATATCCATTGTGATACAAGTTATTAATAGAATCCAGGTGTTACCTGTTTTCTTGCTAGACTTTCTAGCTCTATTATTTAGTGAAATGCTAATGAACCAACAGGCCAACTGCAATGAATAGCAGACTCAGCAATTAGCAATCATGAAACCTAGTTTACCATTTGCATTCTGTTATGCAGTAGGTAGATGAAGGTAGAGAGCTTGTGATAAGGCACATTTTGTTAGAGTTTCTCTTCTCATGCAATGCGTATGATTGCCTCCTGGTAAGGAAATTGGATCTACATGCTTAAATACTTTTGAATTGCTGCTCTCCCCTTATGCCAACCTCCATTTCTGTGTCTTCATTGTCTTTCCTGTGCACCAGAGGGGCTCATATTTTCCCTCTTTTGCTCCAACTTCATTATCTGAAAACATACATCAGTGTATTTACTTTTGGGCTGCGTTTTCTTTTCAGTTTTTTTCACTTATTTCACAATGCTTATTTATTTGCAAATATTTCATAACCACGATCAGCCTAAGTCATCCAATATTCCGATATTTTGCTCAATAACTGTTATCCAAATACAATCAGTTCGTGAAGAGTGTTAGTCAGTGGAAAATCTTGGCATTTTAGTATGTTGTCAAATTAATCAGTCCTATGTTGATTTAGTTCAGTAGCATTAGAGAAAGGAACAGGTTTGTGTGATCTTTCTTAATTAAATTTATCTAAATGAATTTGCATTACTACATCACAATGTGTAACACCACGTCGCTTTAACTTGTGAGAATCTCTTCTAATCAGCTCAATTCATAAGAATTTAGATTCAGAGGATAGGTTGAAGTTTTCACATTACCCCGAGGAACAGAGAGGAATGAGTTCTAAGATATATGAGGTTTCAGAAATATTATAACATGTATTTTAAACCAAATGCAGCAGCTAATGCTGAGGCAAAGGTGTTGTGTGGTGCACCTTACATGTGCCATGTGAAATTTCTGTCATATACTGTTATCCAAAGTAGCCTTGCCCACCCCCCCACCTGCCCTTTGAATGCCAGTGTGAATCCTACATGTGTTCACACACGAGGTCATTTTGCTTCTCTGTATGAAGCTGAATTAGTCCGTTCTCACTTTGCGATGAAGAAATACCCAAGGCTGGGTAATTTATTAAAAAAAAGAGGTTTAATTGACTCACAATTCCACATGGCAGGGAAGGCCTCAGGAAACTTACAATCATGGTGGCAGGCACCTCTTCACAGAGCCGGCAGGGAAAATGACAGATGCTTATAAAACCATCAGATCTCCTGAGAACTCATTATCATGAGAACAGCATGGGGGCACTGCCCGTATGATTCAATTACATCCACCTCGTCCTGCCCTGGAAATGAGGGGATTATGGAGATTATAATTCAAGGTGAGATCTGGGTGGCGACACAGAGCCAAGCCATATCAGAAGCTTTTAGCAGTTATCATAGCTCACAATGGACTTTTCCTTCTAATCTTTCTGACACTTATAGTCAGAATCATGTAACTTAGCACAATAAAGTCTTGCATTGACCTTGGATTGATTAACATCTTCTATGTCTTTCCAAGTTTTCACGTCTCCAGCAAAATTATGTATGTAGACTAAATATTCTACTTTTTACATTTTCCAGTGCCTAGTATACAGTAATTCACATTCATGGATATTTGCAATTTGAGTCCATATAGTTTCTGGCTATGGATCCCGAAGATATCATTGGCTGAAATTATATTAACTTTTTAAAATGCCTCTTCATACTATCTTGTATATGTTCGGTGTAGAAATTTAGTTGTTTTCTGATTGTTTCCCCACCCTCCACACACAAATATGAACAAACGAGCAGACATTTACTCTTAAGGAGTCCAGTTACACTACCTAAGCTGCATGTCAAAGAATTATTTTAAATGAGACTTCCAGTTTCCCCCTCTGATTTTTATCAAATAAGTTTACATAGACATTTCTTCTGAAATAAAGCCAAGAAAGACTTAAAACCATATTTATCTAAACATATGGAACATGTCCTCATACCTAACAAAAGCTCTCAGTGTTATCAATTAAAAAAATACAACCTGGAATTGAGATCTGTATTCATTTTGGAACAAACCTCAAATTAGTATTTTTGTGGTGAGACCAAATTGAAAACCTCATCTTTAAGCAATAAATATCCCTGAGCAGATTCTCTACTTCAGCCACCCAAAGTAATTCCCTGTTTCCAAAATTTGTAGAAAAGCTTGTGAGCAAATTATTTCTAAAATGACAGACTCTTTCCTCTGTACTTCGAAAACTATATATTGCATGCCTACTCTAGGCATGGCATTGTGTTAATTGTATCATGGATGATGTAACAGACGAAAATACCATCCATATCTAGGGTGACTATGTAGTTTACCACCAAACTAGAACCGTTTTGAGAGTGAAAGGAGAGCTGTTAGAGTCCTGCTGGGCTGATGGGCATAAACAAAATTCTGCACGTGTGGCCACCCTGTACATCTGTGTCAGTTTCTTATGGCTACTCTAACAATTATCATAAATCTGGTGGTTTGAAACAACATAAATTTATTCTGTCACAGTTCCAGAGACCAGAAGTCCAAAATTAGTATCACTGAGCCAAAATCTCCATGTTGACTGGCTGTACTCCTGGAGACTCTCGGGAGCATCCTTTTCTCCTCTCTTCCAGCTTCTGGTGGATGCCCACATGCCTTGGCTTGTGCCCACATCACTCCTCTCTGCCTCTGTGGTCACATTGCCTCCTCCTCTTCTGTCTTTATGAAATCACGCTCTACCGCCCTCTTAGGAGACACCTGTGATGGTGTTCAGGGTTCACACAAATAATCCAGGGCAATATCTCCATCTCCATGTTAACTTAACCATAGTTGCAAAGACTTCTTCTCCTCATATAAAATGATGTTTACAAATTCCAGGGAAAAGACCTGATATCTTTAGAAACTATTCTTCTGCTCACCACACTATTCCCATCTTTTAAAATTAGACATCCCATCAGGAAGTATTGTGATTCAGTGACACATGAGTGATATGGACAATATTGTGCTGTAGAAGAAACAAATCACTTGACCTTGAGGCAACCTTACCTTTAAAGAATAGGCAGAATTTGGAAAAATACAGAGGAGTGCATTGCTGACAGGTACAGCACAAACAAAGGTTTGGAGGAGGGGCTAAGCAAGGATGTTTGTGGGACAAAAAAAGAAAGCACCTTGCCTTGAAAATAGAGTTCATACAAGAGCAGCAGGGGAGAAGCGTGAACGTCAGTTTGGCATCAGGGGGCTGGTTTTTCCTCATTCCAAGATCTTCTCATTTTTCTACTTTATTTACCGGAAAACTCTCTTTCTCCTTAATCTCTTAGTCAGTTCATCTTTATACCTCCATGATCCTTCATTTCTTTTCCCCTTTGATAATTTCTGATGCTCTGCTTCTGAACTCTTCCTGAATTCTGCCACGGTGATTTCCCTTTCTCTGTATTGCTGTTCCTTCTCCTTTGCTTTGCAGCTCTTCTGCATTCAACTGTGAGCTCACTGAAAGAAAGGACTGTGGTACATGCATCTTTGTGTCTCCAGAATTTAATTAGCACAGGAGTAATTTATAAGGGGTGAATGAATGGGTATGGAGATTTATACCAAGGACCCTGGGATTTCACTGAAGGTCTTTAATGATAGTGCTGGTGTTAGTGGTGGTGGTGGCGATGTTTAATTATTTTTTCTAGGTCGGGATCCCTTCCTTCCTCCTCTTCCCATTTACCTGCTCTTCATCACAAACAAAACAAATATGGAGCTCCTCAGGCACCATCCAGGTCATCCTAATAATTTCACCCCTTCATCTACTTAGAAGGAAATACTGAAATCCTCCCTAATAAAAAGCTAGGGTACAGTATGTTCTTTCTGGAGATGTTCAGAGATGGTATAAATTATTTTCTTCTGTCAATTTCTGGTATGTTTGGTCTCACTTTCTCATACATATTAACTCAATTTTAATAATCTACCCATTTTCTCTTGTTCTGCCTTTAGGCAATTGGGAAGTAAGTGATTGGGCACTTGTTCTTGATAACCTGTGGATGGTATTGGTTTCTGGTTGCTGTAATGAAAGGTGACTTAAGTAGAAGAAATTAGGTGTCTGCCCATTAATAATCAAGGTGATGTTCATAAGCTGCTTTGCCACTATTGACCTCAGAGCTTCAACCCCAGCAGCTTCCATTAAAGCCAGGGATTAACTATTAGTGCAGCACAGTGGAAGGAACCAGAAGAACAGTTCTTTGGGTCCCAGCAACAAATTAATTCTGAATGAAACCTCTGATTAATGGCTCCAGAGTTGCCTCTTTGTTTTGCATAATTAAGTTTCATGGAGTGTTACAATTAACAGCCTTGCCATCACCCAGGTAGAAACAGCCACCATTTATTTGACCAGCAGCGTCAGAAAGTGCTGGGTGGTGAATAAGAAGCATTTACGAGGGGATTAGGTACATTTGGGTCATAATTGAATAAGGCTATAATTACTTTTCAATAAAAAGCTGCAAATAGGATGATCCTATGATACTACACCAAGTCCCCTTTCATTTTTTTTTTTCCTGCTGATCTGGGTCTAAGAACTCCATTCTCTAGTCAAATAATGCCCATAATACAGAGAAATTTGTAGTTACGCATGAAAGTTGACTGTTTCCTCTTTCTCCACCTCCAGCGCATAGCTTGTTTTATGACATTTATTACAGCCACTTTTGTTATCGCACAAGCAGTCTGATATGCAATGTAGATATCAAGTAAGCTTGAGACTCTTGTAGCTGCCTGAGAAGAAAGTCAAGGTTCATTGGAACTACTGGGAGACAACAAAGTGTCTAGTACATTGTTGCTGGTGAGCAGGCCAGGAATCAACCATTTGTCCATGTCAAGAGATTAAAACATGACCAAAAAATATTTTTTTTGAGGTTTTTTTCCCCTGTGGAATGACATTTCTGTGACACAGTTATTCCTCTGACCAGGATCATTTTGATGTTAAGGCAGAGAGACCAAGAGGAGCCATTGTAGGGATGGCATCCTCTGTTCTAGTCAAGTTTTCCTTGGGTCAATAGAAATTTTTTTTTTAAATGGATAATAGCAACTACTTGTATGGAGTTTTCTACATGCCAGGTACTTTTCTATGCTCTTTACTTGTATCCATTTATTTAATGAAGAATTTGCTCCAAATATTTGATGACTTTTACCATTTTCTGTCTTTCTTACTTCCTTATTTTTACCATCTCTCTCTTCCTTAATTTATTTATTTCCTCTATGCTCCTTCCTTCTGCTCTCCCTCCCTATCTTTCTTCTTGGGTATCTTTATACTGTGTCTGGGATTTGATCAAGAGAGCAAAAGAAAGCAATATGAAACCTGAGGAACACAGTTCAAGCCCTGGAACTACCACTAGACATGAGTGTGATTTTGAGCAAGCTGATTAATCAAAGTGGGCCCTATGTTACTTACAAAGAAGAAGGAAAAGGAGGAGAAGAAGAAGGAGGAATAAGAGGAGAAGTGGGAAGGAATGACGAAGAAAGAAGGGGAGAAGGAGGAGAAGGGGGAGACGTAGAAGGAAGAGGATGAGAAATTGGAGAAAGAAGGGGAGGAGGGAACAGTAATAATACCTATTCTATCCATAGTAAAATGTTGCCATAAAAATCAAAGGAGACAATGCCTATGAAAATCCTCTATAAATTGTAAAGAACTCCACACATTCAACTTTTTTGCTGACCTCCTAACGGATGTTTTCAGGAATTTTACTAAGATTTAGAGCCAGGCATATGTTTTTTAGAAGAGAGAGAGAGATCATGCTCTAGACAAATTGGGTGCCTCATTATGCACTTACCAGGAGGAAAATGCTGCCATTCCTGGCTAAAAACCCATTTGTCTTGCAAATTTCTATAATGAACAGATTTTGGGATAAATACTATGTAATCTGTGATGACAGTTCTCTCATTTCTTTTTTATTAGTTCAATCTTCTCAGCATCTGAACCACATAGCTACAGAACCTCCATAATCATTAAGGCAGCTGGGACGTATGCATTTTTTCTCCTTTCCTTAGCACATCGCAGAGTCCCCAGTCAGTTCCTTGTTACAAGGCCTATGTTCTAGTAGTAGTTAAATGCACCTGCATGAGAATGCCAGAACAGAAAAGAAAACAAACTGCAGGGTGCATGACCTTTGCAACACTGTTCCATTTTCACAACTGACCTTTACCTGGGTACTTAAAACTTGGGTTTTACTTGGAGCTTGTGGAGAATTTGCATTGCACTAAACATCCCTTTGCTTAAAATAGATAATCTCAGTGGAATATAATGTGGTTGTGGCAAACTCTAACTCTCCTTATTCTCTATCCCTTTTCCCTTTGTCTTTCCCTAGGTAAGTGATATTTGATTATTGTTTTGAGCTTCTTCAGGAGAGACCTCAGAAGCCTGCCTAATTGTCAATCCCATTGGAAGGAAGTCTTTGGCCAGTTCCTATTCATCCTTCCCCAGTGGTCCCATTCCATCTTTTGGCTCCTGCAGCATGGCGGGGCACGTGGAGGTATGACTGTTCACTGTTAATGGGTTTGCATCTGTTCATGGTAAAGTAAATGTGAGTTTTGGATCAGTGTCAATGATACAATTATGAGCAATTCCTGGGAACCAAAGGCCAAAAAACCATCATTTTACCTCTGTATGTCAACTTATTGTGTGTGTTCTCTTGAATTCTTTGTTAATATATTTACTAAAAGTGAACTTCAACCAAACATCTAAGTGAATTATAATAATTTCATTTCTACCAATGATATCACAAATAATGTCTACCTTTTATGAAATAGAAGAAAACAGTCTTAAAATGTATTTTATTTATATACCCATTGAATACACAGTTGGGCCTGAGAAAAGTCAATCTACCTTGTTCCCGAATTATAGAGTCCCACATGCTTCTATGCAGGAGTTGGAAGCATCGTATAAAACATCAGGAAAATGAAAGCGCAGAGGGACAATGGGTGATGCAGTGCTGAGAAATGAAATTAACATTTTCTTTGTGTCGGTGGCTTATGGTACACAGAGGCACCGTTCCATAAAAGTTACTGCAAAACTGTTCTATCACCTCTAGGATCAGAGCCTGTAATGGAATTGTTGAGCAGGCTTCCAGAATCATGAACCTCACTTCACAGTACCTGCAGGGTCTTTTAATTCAGGTGATTGTGAAGGCCAAACATGGGCTGACAATGACTGGAATCCGCACTAGAAGCAAATAAACCTCTAACTGCAGATCTCAATCTAAATAAAATACAGACAGGACGACAGTGTATTTTGAGTATTACTACCAGAAATCCCCTCCCTCTGCCAAATCTATGACAACATTACCCAAATGTGGCTAAAGGAAATTTCTCACTTGGATTCAGGTGGAGGGCATGTTCTTCATTCATCATCCTAGTTCTGTATTGTTTATGGACATGGTTTTACATTCCATGACAGTTAATGTGTATGTTATTTTCTTTATTAGGTTAAATACATGGAGCATCTCTCTTTACTTGTTAAGGGATAATTTTCAGTAAAACTAAAATCATGATTCTCATGTAGACCAAAAATAGATGATCATTAAATATTTTATTTAACTCATTAATGAGGAAATCTGGCAGATGTTATATTTGTTCCAAAATATAAGTCAAAGAAGTGCACATGTATATGAAATAGAGCACTATTGACTGTGATTTACAAATGGACACAAAACTGGCTTTTTCCCTGAATTTGAGGGAAGTCAACTGAACCTGTACCAGATAGAATTTATTTGTATGTCTTTAGACAAGAACTGTTTTGCATTGCTATCAATTATCTATAATTTATAGAATAGTAAAATAGCTCAGAAGCAAGGAACATCTAGAATGAAATAACCAAAGCCAACCAGCAGCCCTCGGGGATGCTCTGTCTAGGGAGTGGCCATTCTTGGGTCTCTTTACTTCTCTAATAAACTTGCTTTTACTTGAAAAAAATAATAACCCAGTAAGGTATGCTCTAAACAGTGCGTTGTTTTTCACTGAAGATGTTTGGCAATCTTTTTTGCTTATTGGTAATTTCCTTACACACTTAAGAGTACAGATTCTGCAATAGGAAGTTGAGGTTGTCGTCCACCATACTTTCAGATTCTGCCTATGCTCCTGTATCAAAGTTCAGATTGGTGCAAAGTCTAGAATGCCACCCTTCCTTGGATTTTGTAAGCATACCTACCTTAGCTTTGTGTGACTCCTGGAATGCCTAGTTCTACCATTTCTATCAATGAAGAAATTTTTACTATTTTCTTGGAAAAGTATAAATTCTTAAGAAATATTTGTTCAACAAATGAAGAGACCTTTAAACCTATGTATTAACTAGATGTTCTTTACTCTTTGGTTATTTACTGAGTGACATGATAAAAATACCCCCATAGTGAAAAAAGTTGGGTTTGAAACTTTCTGTTTGCAGGCTGGGTGTGATGGCTCACCCCTGTAATCCCAAGGGATTACCCCTGTAATCCCTTTGGGAGGCCTAGGCGGGTGGATCACCTGAGGTCAGGAGTTCGAGACCAGCCTGGCCGACATGGAGAAACCCTATCTGTACTAAAAATACAATAATTAGCTGGGCTTGGTGGCTGGTGCCTGTAATCCCAGCTACTAGAGAGGCTGAGGCAGGAGGATTGCTTGAACCCAGGAGGTAGAAGTTGCAGTGAGCCGAGAGTACACCATTGCACTCCAGCCTGGGTGACAAGAGCAAAACTCAGTCTCAAAAAAAAAAAAAAAAAAAAAAAGAAAAAAGAAAAAAAGAAAGAAAAAAAAGAAAGAAAGAAAAGAAAAGAAAAAGAAAAAATAAGAAACTTTCCGTGTGTAGGTTTGCCCTTGAAACATGTTTTGTCCAAATTAATTCATTACCTTTTTTGGTGTGGCATCCTGCAGACCTCACACCTGGTTTATGTCAATAGAATTGCAATACAGCTGTAGCACATTATATTAAGTTGTGTGATGACTTGTTTCAAATGTGGGTGTGAATCAGGATGCCTGACTTATCAACTTGGTCCACCTCCCCAAACAAGTAAGGACTGGAAAGGAAAAGAGGTGGCTCAAGCTGAAGAAGAGAAGGCGGGCGCTGCCCAGCAGGGGTAGAATTCTTCCTGGTGCAGCCTTGTGACTTCAGTCCCTGATCTGAAGCACCAGGGGAGGCCACTGGTCTGTTCTATCTGTGGGTGTGATTGCCTCCCAGCAGATGTGCGAGAGTCATTTCTGCGTGTGCCCATTTGCCTCTGCAGAACGCCGCTTCATGCTGTTGTCAGTGATGAAATCCCTCTCGGAGGTCTAAAGCTATGGGACCACATGGACCCACAGTGATGACTTTTCCAGGGAGGCGGTGCTTCTTTCCACCACATCCCAGAAAATCATATCATTTTCATTGTGAGCAGCTCTCAGTGAGATTCCCTTAACTCTTCTCACACGGAAGATCCAGCTGTGCTACTAAGAGAAGTTTGAAAGTGAAAGACCTGCTCCGATATTCTTCTTCTTCATAAACCATCTGGATGCTTTTGTGTGTGTGTGTGTTTGAAGTCTTTTTTTTTCTTTAGGACGTAAGGGTAATATGCTCAAAGAGAGCAGACTCTTCAAGATCTCTCACCTGCGTCTTCAAGCCCTAATGGGCACCTGTGTGCTAGTGGATTTACTGCGTGGGTTTCTCTTCCAGATCAGACCTTAAGATCACTGTTGTGTGATGTAGCTCAGCCTTGATCTTTTCTTCTTTGGGGTAAATTGGAACCAGACAGTGTCGCTGACTTGACTGAAATGATGAAGGTGACCACGGGTAGGCTGAGTCCAGAACTCAGATCTGTTTGCTCTTTGTCAAGTGTTTGATTATGCGTGGCACGTGCAGGGCGGAGATGGGAAGGAGAGATGCTACACATTTAGTTATTTATTACCTAGTAGCCAGCGTTTACTGCCAATTACCGGAAGGGCCCCCACATCTCTAAGAATGACCTGTCAGGCATATACTCAGGGTGAATACCCTTCAGTCTGAAAGCTATTCACATTTCCTCAGGGCTCGTGGACTTCGCAGTCAATGTACTTTCTTGTGTTTTGTAAATCCACGAAAATATGATCACAGATGCTATTTTTTCCTCTCTCCCTATGCACCCTCCTAGGTCACACAGGGTGTGCATCTCTGGGATGATGGAAAGATAAAGGTTGAAAATGGGGGATACGGAAAGAGCGTGGGGTGCTGTGACTGTCCTTTGCATGTGTCTGCTCAGGCTCTGCAGGCCATCCCTGTCTCTTCTTATTGTCCAACAATTCTACCCAGATCTAAAAACCATCAAGATGCCATAGAAGGCTTCTCCCAGACCGAGGTGCCGAATTATCTGCCTAGCTCTGGGTTACCGAGCTGTGCATTTCTCCCTTCTCAGACTTCTTTGTGGAGCACCTAGTCACGGGAGTGCCACTCTGAGTGGGCCAATCACCTCTACAGCCCTTCTTCCTCTCTTTTTCCTTCTGCCCTCTCAAAAGCATATCACACCTCTCTTCCTCAGCCCACAGTCCAAAGCAGAGCATCCCCATGTATGCATTTTAGTTGCAGACTGATTTCTAGAATCATGATGAGAAGCCACAAGCAGCATGCCAGGTGGTAGGGAGTGAGATTTAGCTTCCTTATGTAACTCTCTGCAGCTCATTCACTGAATGTCACTTTTCCTTGAGTCCACATATTATGTCTCATTCTAGCAGAATGCAATAAGGTGGAAATATAGGGGCTTTTGTAATGCAGTTTATTAAGACATGTTTTGGAGCCAATTGGAGGAACACTGGCTGGAAATGTTGATCACAGTAAACCCCAGTGTACTGACCTGCCTCCTGTGTTCCTCTGCCTTGGGGAATTGGAGCACAGCACTGGGCTGATATCATTCTACTTCAGGTTATTATTAGTATTATTTCCCTTCTGGAATATGTATCAAATTGTAATCTTTATTTATTGGGAAAACAACAAAATAATATTGAAGGGATCACCGCGTAGCCACTGTGCACATGTGGAGTGAAAAGAAAGGGATTCCTAGAGGGAAGCGAGTGGAAATTTTGAACCCCTAGAACATTTTCTGGGTGTTGGAAAGAAACAGAAAAGCCACAATGAAAAAAGCAATATTGCATCTGTATCGCAATGAGCTTTTCTGGGAGTTGGAAAAGGCATTATTACTCTTGGAGAAAAGAGATCCCTTTTTTTTCCCCTCCCTTTTGATTTAGACTCTTCTGTGAGCCAAAGTGTTCTGGTGTTTTAATGGTCTGTTTTAAAGATGGAAAGGGTCCTTATGTGTCAGAACACAAGCCTGTCCCAGCCAGCACGGGGCTTTGTTTGATTATGAAGCTTGTTTGGGATAGATGATATTTTTATAGCTTCTGCTTTGCTTCACCGATGGCCATATCGATGTAGCTCTCCAGGACGGGCCTAATAAATAGTTTATAAAACTGTAAGGCCATTCTCTTGGGTAATCTACCACTGTGCCTTCACAGACTGCAGAATCGCACATCCAGAGCGAGCTGGCTTCTCACTCACAAGCCGGCCACAGGCCCTGGGGTGGGAGGTTTGGCGTGCGTGCGTGTGTGTGCGCACCTTCAAAAGAACCACCCGAACTTTTCTGTGAAGATTTTAGAACAGCCGTGGGGAGTAAAATGCTGAGACTGGGTGTCTCATTAATGTTGCTCAATTTGTGCTCAGATGCCCAGGCTGCTGGAAGGGCTGGGGCTCAAAAGCAGCTGTGGAATACCTTCCCCCAGGGCTATAAGCCTCTGTGATCTCACCATTTGCCAAAAATTAAGAAGCAGTGGGAAGAGTGTGGGGAGATGGAATAGCAGGTGGAAGAGGTGAGAAAAGGCACAGAGCATGCAGTGCACAGGTCCTGCAACCATGGCAGGTGCCTTTGCAGGAGGATGGTAGATACTGGCTTTCCCTGGGGAAGGATAGGGGCTGAACCCCCGAGGGGTGCCCACCAGCAGCACCCTGACCACCAAGGGAAGGGGGCCAGGGTGTAGATCTCCTTGGCAGTCCCTGGCTGGATGCTGGCGCAGTGGACGCGGGGCTCATCTCTCAGGTTGGGGAGCACCTGTGCCAACAGTTCTTCCTGCATCCTCTTTAACCAACAGGCACCCCATGAAGCATCGATCGTTATCATGATTCTGGAGATGAAGAAACAGCTTCAAAGAAGTTTATAAAGCAAACAAAAGCAAAGAAACATCAACAAAACAAACCACCGAAATTTGCCTTTTGGTGGTTGAGCTAGTAAGCGGCAGAGCCAGAATTTGAACCCAGGTTTTCGTCTTACTACGCAGCCTTGGGCATTGAGCTTTATGTGGCACGAATAATATTGGTGTTATATGCAAGCGAAGCAGGCAACTATTTATGAGATGTGATTTTAAACAGTTAGGAAACATTCTTTCCCAGAAATCCCTGTGGCTGATAATATTCACCTGAGCATCTCAGGCTGCTGTCTGAAAACACACCTTGACTTTGAGGAGTTGAGACTCAGCACAATTTAAGTGGCCCTGGGAGAGTAACAATGTAAGCTGTGGCTTCTTCTTGAAACTCCATTCCTGTGGCCTCACAGGGCTCAAAGTAATTGGAAGAAGATTCCAGAAAAGGCATTCTCAAGCTCTGCCTCCACCAACTCAGTGGAAATGGAAGCTCTTCTGAAATCCTTTCCAGATAGCTCTGGGCAGCCAGGGCGTGCTGTCCATGTCGTCCATGGAATGGGTTCCTTGGCTTCTGGGGTGGCTGTTAGTTTTCACTCTCCTCCTTCTGTTGTCTGGTGACGTCTCCTGGCACAATCCCAAACCAGCCACAGGTGCCACTCAGGGGCCTCTGAGGCTGGTGCCTGCAGTGCCTCTGACTATGGAGACTGGCCCTATATGCACCCAGGGACCTGGGCTTGTTTGCTGCTGCCACACGTACCATCACATGCCATCCCCCAACATCCTAGAGGCGTTAGTCTTGTCTTTCTGATGGTCCGTACTGGGGAGAGTAAACTACCTCTTGGAGTTTTGATTTGTTCATTGATTGCACTGAAAGTCACCTTAGGGCTCAGGTACAGGCCAGGAGGTGATCTGAATTATAGGCACCATGTTCTGCTGAGGGTAACCTCTCTAATCTGGCGTTTGCCTTTTCTTGTTGAACAAAACTATGGCGACTCTACCATCCCTCATTGGCTGCCCGACCCTCTGGGTCTCCGCAGGTGCCCAGATACACCTGAATGTCAGGGCAAAGGCAGCGTAGCTGCTGAGACGGAACTTTGTAATGCTGCACTCACAGCTTTTCCTGATTGTTCCTTGCATGTAGGGCCCCATTCAAAAGCATGCAGCCTTTGTTACTGTGGAATTTGAGGAGATTTGAGCAGATTTTCTTAGTGGGCTAGAAAGGAAAAGATCTGGGGCTTTTTCCACTGGGAAAAGCGTTCTCTGTGATTTGCCTATGGTCAAGTTTTCTTCCTACGTTCCTCAGTTGCCTCCACAGTGATTAGATGGCCTGGTCAGAACAGCCCAGGGAGGAAATGGATGTTAATCCCCCAGCACCTGTGCAGAACCAGCACCCTTCAGTTACATGATGAGGAGAGAGGGTTATCTGTGGGTGTCCACGGGCCTTTAGAATTTTTACAACACCAAGGAAGAAGAAACAAGAATGGAACTCATGTCCAGGCTTAAACATTAACTGTGTAACCTCAGTGTGCTCAGTTCAGCGCCCCCGTCTCAGGCTCCCTTTCCTTAACTGTGAATGAAGAACAACCAAACTAGCCCTAATCTCTAAGACTATACCGATGAGAATAGTGTGAAACTAATATGTCCATTTTAAAATCAAATCAAATTGCTGTCAAAACATGAAGGAGAAGTCAGGAATCATAAGTATTTGCCTTATTTCTTATATGGACGTTTCCTAAATCAGGGTTTATTTTCCAAAACAAACAAATGAACAAACAAATGGTAGCAACCTAATCCATTGTTTGCAATACTCTCATTTCAACAAAAACAAGCAACACATCATCTAATCCTCGGATAATTCTGGTCTGTATTATTCCTCATCCAAATCATGGCTGTGACTTTCTCACCCGTGTCCCTGGGCCCTCAGTTTCTCCCTGCATGTCTGTGACTGTGTTCTAAGAGTTCCACATGCGCATCCCTGAGCGGGTTGGACCCAGCACTGTGCTGGCTATTCTTGTCTTGTTTCTTATCATCCCCTCAAGATGCCCAAGAGAGGTGCACTAAGGGACAAGGTCAGGCAAATGCATGCTCTTAATTACCATGGGCCTTTGGCCGACACCCCAATGCAGTTGGCCTCCTGTGAGCTAACCCCACCATAGAAAGCAGGAGTCTCTCCCAATTCCAGCTATTCACTAGAATCACCTGGGAGATGTGAAAAAACAAAAACAGTGGTGTTCCAGGCTTTTCCCTCAGCACCCCAAGGGATTCTGATTTAATGGATCCAAGGTAGAACCTGGGTGTCCATAGGTTTCTAAAGTTCCCAGATAATTTTAATACCAAGCCCAGCTTGAGAACCACAGATGCAGAGAGCTCCTTTACGTGAGCTGTAGCCTTATACCGCAACAGTCCATATTTCCTATTTCCCCAGGTTCGTGGTTGAGTCTGCTTCCACTTTTTTCTGAAGCACTCTACTTCAGAGGAAACACCACTTTGGGAGAACAAGTGCTGAGAAACTGTGGTCCTGGTACCTTAAGGAGTTTACCCATTGCTTAGATGCTGGGCCAGACCACTTGACCACAGGTTGTCTCATGGTGGAACAGATCCCAGCAGGAATATCTCCAGGCCAGCATAACCTGCTGAGTCTCCAGGAAGCAGAAGTCCAGGGAGATCCACAGAGAGAACAGGAGGTAGGCTCGGTACCTGCCCAGTGACTTTTTAGAGCACTTCTCTCCATGCCAACCTTAGCCTGTGGAAGGACAGGGTTCAGAGAGAATTTCTCACAGTGGCTCACATCTTTAGCATCTTCATTCACCACAGGAAGCTGCACTGCTATCAAGGACACAAAATAAGATGCTTAGAATCCACCCCAAGTTCTCAGCTCTCATCCTTGGAAGCGGAGTCAGAGCAAGAGCTAAACTGGAGTAGAGCATATAGTTAGCATCAGCCAGGACAGAAGGATGGCCAGCTGTGAGCCTGTCCTCAAGAAGACTGCAGTGGTGCGGGAGCCAGAAGCCAGTACACCAGGAACACTCCCCATACCTCAAGGATGCAATCCAAACTTCAGGAGCCTAGCTGCAGAGGCTCCTTGGGCTCTGACAGTTTCCTCCTTCTCCAAGTTTCCTTCATGGGACCTGGACGGCTCTTGGAATAGCCAGCCCTGCCTGAGTCTCACTGGTCTCTGCCTCCTTTCCTGCACAGTCCCCTGCTGACCTGGAAAGTCCTGCCTGCCTCGGGATCTCTCCAGCAGCCTTCCCTGGTTCTGCCTGTCTGCTGGGAGTCCCTGCCCCAGGCTCTGCAGCCCATTGTGCATGCCTCTTCTGTACACACTGGTTCACACCAATTTTTGTCTACTTACCTGTTTATTTGTTGGTCTTTTTTTTTCTTCTGAACATTCCCATGAAAGAAATCAGAGTCAATATCTGTAGTTACTGTTTCCAGTCTGGTGGGCACGAGCCTCAGGGGGCTATCAAACAGCTAAAATCTGGCTCCTGTGCATGCTGAAATAATATTTTGCCCACTTGCTGTGGCTCATGGCTATAATCCCAGCACTTCAGGAGGCCAAGGTGAGAGAAGGCCATGAAGCCAGGAGTTTGAGACCAGCCTGGACAACATAGTGAGAAAAAAAAAGAATTAAAAAAATATTTTGAATACATTTGGTTAAATTAAAAATAATTTTACTTTATCTTTTTTGCTTTTTAAAATGTGACCTCTAGAACACTTAAAATTATATATATGGCAAAAAAATGAGCCAATGTAATACAGCCATGATATTACATTTCTGTAGGAAAGCTCTGGTCTGCAGTCGGAAACGAAGGCCCAGGAATTGCTCTCACCAGTGCTCCTCTTTGTATCTCATCTTCTTCTGTCCACAGCCTCGCCCATCTCCTTCCAGGCACTGTGCAAGATGACCAAGATCTTGCCCTTGCCCTTTGGTTCTCTCAGTGATATATTTCACTTTTTCTAAATCATCCAAACTTCCTCTGCACAGTGCGTCAAATAGGGTAGGTGCTCAACAAATAATCGACCGGTTCATTTATGCAATTATTATTTATCCAGCATGGTTTTCTGTAGCCCTTTAAAAATCAATGTTGTTCCTTTTATTCATGGTTTTTGGAGTGCTCAGGTTCATTTTATTTAGAAATGCATCTATCTCCTCCACATTCTTGAGGTTAGTGCAAGTAGATGGTCAGGCTCCAATCTTATTGACCAGCAAGTGAATCACACCAAGAATAAATGAGCAACGAGGCCGCTGAGGCCACTGCCCACAAGACTCAATCAGTTTGTGAACAAAATATCCAATATTCAGAAATTAATCAGTGAGGAATCAAATGAACACTGAGGTTGTCGTGAATATGGCATCTTCTTTGGTGAGTACTTTTTTTTTTTTTTCCTGAGATGGAGTCTCACTCTGTCGCCCAGGCTGGAGTGCAGTGGCGCGATCTCCGCTCACTGCAAGCTCTGCCTCACGGGTTCGTGCCTCAGCCTCCTGAGTAGCTGGGACTACAGGTGCCCGCCACCACGCCCGGCTAATTTTTTTGTGTTTTTAGTAGAGACGGGGTTTCACCATGTTAGCCAGGATGGTCTCGAGCTCCTGACCCTGAGATCTGCATGCCTCAGCCTCCCAAAGTGCTGGGATTACAGGCCTAAGCCACCGTGCCTGGCCATGTGAGTACTTTTTCACAGTGTGTCTGGAGATGTGGATTTAGAAGCCAGGGGCTGGGTGGGGCAGAAGGAGGCTGGTTCTATCCAAGTCTACCAGCCCTTGAACACTCTGACTTGTCTCCCCCTTTCAAGGAAGCCTGCCTCCCCACCATTTCTCTTTCTTCGTATTTCTGTGGAACTTGTGCTGTGATTTCGAGTTGTCAATTTTCTTCTGAACTGCTCCATGCACTTGGTGTACGTTTGTGTCTTTCCAATGAATCGTTCAACTCCTACCAGGCAGGACCGTACGTTTTACTGTTCGCATCTTTGTACCGCAGCGTCACAGAACGTGCAGGGCCTCACAGGGGGTAGGACTTTAGCACACCACCCTGCTTCCATTAGTTAGGAGGGTTTTACAAAATGGCAAAATCCCCTACACCTTCTTTAAGGAGTTAAATCGTTACTAAGCTGAAAAGTTTCTTAAAGTTTATAAACAGTTCTAAAATACATAGATAAACAAAGCTATGTAATGAGGAGCATTATCAGAAATGGGTCACAGTTAATTGGAGATGTAGTACTCCCTCCCTCGCTGGCTCCTTTTAACAGCTGAAGTCTGTGCCTTTGATATTACCCTTCCTCTCTATTCTTGCTGCACTGCCCCTTCCTTAGTCCTGATACTATTTCAAATGAAGCATTATAACGGATCACAGCAACTAAAACAGACCGGCGCAACAAAGATTCCACATGTACGGGCCTCCTAAGATCGTCCTCCGATCCAGCTCTCCTTCAAATTTATCCTCCAAATACCAGCTGAGTTATATTTCTAAGGTCACTGCAGGGCTGAAAAAGACTTCAGTGGTTGGTCATTACCTGTGGTAGGGGAAGTCAGATAACTTAAATTGCCGTGTGTGACTCTTGGTGCATTCAGCTTCGTCTAGTTCACTGCACGTCCCTCCTCCCCACAAATCCTGTGCTCAGCCATTGACATCTAAATGGGACAAACACACCGTGCTTGACTCACCCCTCTACTTTCAAATATACTCTTCCGTGTCTTGTATTCTCATCTAGAATTCTCCTTGTTTCCCTTCCTCATGAAGTCTCTCATTACTCTAGGGAGAATTAATTAGCCCACTTCTTGTGTTCTGATTTGATTCGTTTGTGTATCGCATAGCATATAGAATTGTAAGTAATTGCAGCATACAATTAAGACCCCCCCCAACCCCACCCCCACTGCCCCCAGACTCCAAGTTCTCCTAGAGCAAGAACATGTCTACCTTTTTCCATTTAGGGTGTTCCTGCTATATAGCTGGCATTCTACTTATAATAGCTCATTTAAATCTTCAAATTATTTCATGAGACCATATTATTATCCCTATTTTGCATATGATGAAACTGAGGCTCTGAATATTTTCACTGCCTAAAATCACAACTGGTGAATACTAAAAACCAAGACTTAAATGTGTGTTCTGTTCTAAGGTCAATGGTCTTTACTCTGCAGTGTGCTACTGTTCCTCGTTCACATTTACGTTTTCTGTGCCTAGTACCATGAGATGGTAATAAGTAAAATGCTAGCTAAATGAACGAAGCCAAATTCTCAGTATCCCAGTTTCCCTTGAGTAAAAGCCTGACTCCCTTCCCACTTGTTCCCACCCTTCTTCCCATCCCTCTCTCCTCCTGTTCGCTTGTGCTGTCTCGCTAAGAAGGCAGGTCATTTTGTGGTTGTTGGTTGTTTTGTTTGTGCCGCAACATTGCACGTGTTCTTCCCAGCTCACAATGACTTCTCCCAAACATCCGCTTTTGCTTTCTGACATTTTCAGTGTCCACTGCCAAGACCTGCTGTGATTCTCGTGACACAGAGTTGTGTGTGAGAACTTGCAACAGCCCGAGGGGCCTCTGATGAGACAGGCCATCCTGAGGCTGTCAGGCACTGGGTCGTAATGAGCCTGCCATTTGAAAGAGCCGCAGCGTAGGTTGGGTTTGGGTTATCCTCCCTCTTACCCCCCCTTTTCCATTTGATGTAGATTGGCACAGACCAGGTTTTTCTCAATGTAAGAACATAAAGACATGAAATATTCTCAGAAAAGGAAAAGGCCACACGGCTCAATATATTGACATCTTCTGTTAATATTTCCAGTGATTCCCCATTTTGGTAAAAGAGCTTGGCTGATTACTGCTGGCAGGAAGTGACAAAGTAAGAAGGTGTTTTAGGGTTTGACTTTTAGGTATTAGCGGAGAAGTGATCCAGGAGAGTGTCAGGCCAGCTCCTCAATTTAGAAAGGAGTAAAAGAAACTCTGGAAGCTGGTGGTTTCCTTAAGGCTCACAGGTATGTGGAGCTGAGCCCAGATCAGAAAGTGGGTTTTCTAAGGCATAAGGCCCATAGAACGATCCCAAAACATTACCTCCAGCAAAATGAAGCTCATATACTGGGGCCTATTCCCCCAACTTCTATTTTAAAATTTATCTGGTAGAGTTACCTTGTGGTTTGGGATTGGCATTCCTCTTTGATCTATGCTAAAGGGCAAACCCATCTGGCCCCAAGAACAGTTAGAATGCTGACTGTGAGGGTGACCACATGTATTAGTCCGTTTTTATGTCACTGTAAACAAATACCTTTGGCTGGGTAATTTATAAAGAAAAGAGGTTTCACTGGCTCATGGTTCTGCAGGCTTTACAGGAAGCATGGTGCCAGTATCTGCTCAGCTTCTGGTAAGGCCTCAGGAAGCTTCCAATCACAGCAGAGAGCTACAGGAAGCTTCCAATCACAGCAGAGAGCTAAGCAGTGTGGGGTGGGGTGGGGGCAGGCGTGTCACATGGCAGGAGTGGGAACAAGGGGTGGGGGAGGTACTACACTCTTTTTTTTTTTTTTTCGAGATGGACTCTCGCTCTGTCGCCCAGGCTGGAGTACAGTGGCCGGATCTCAGCTCACTGCAAGCTCCGCCTCCCGGGTTTACGCCATTCTCCTGCCTCAGCCTCCCGAGTAGCTGGGACTACAGGCGCCGCCACCTCACCTGGCTAGTTTTTTGTATTTTTGTAGTAGAGACGGGGTTCCACTGGGTTAGCCAGGACACACTCTTTTAAATAACCAGATCTCATGGTTGGTAATGGTAAACAACTCATTACCATTCGTTACTGTGGGGAAAGCACCAAGCCATTCATGAAGGGTCTGCCCCCGTGACCCAAAGGCCTCCCACCAGGCCCCATCTGCAACATTAGAGGTCACATTTCAACGTGAGGTTTGGAAGGGATAAATATCTAAGCTGCATTATTCTGCCCCTTCCCTGCCCCCAAAATATCATGTTCTTCTCACGTTGCAAAATACAGTCACTTCTTCCCAACAGTGCCTCAAAGCCTTAACTCATTGCAACATCAAGTCCAAAGTCCTAAGTCTCATCTGAGACTTATCTTCTTCTGCCTATGAGCCTATAAAATCAAACCAAGTTATTTACTTCCAAGATACAATGATGATACAGGCATTGGGTAAACGTTTCTGTTCCAAAATGGAGAAATTGGCCAAAAGGAAGGGGCCGTAGACCACACACAAGTCTCAAACCCAGCAGTCATTAAACCTTAAAGCTCCAATATAACCAATATAACTTTGACTCCATGTCCCATATCCAAGTCACACTGCTGCAATGGGTGGGCTCTAAGGCCTTTAGGAAACTCTGCTCTTGTGGCTTTGCAGGGTGTAGACCCTGTGGCTGCTCTCACAGGTTGGAGTTGAGTACCTATGGCTTTTCCAGACTCAACAGGCAAGCTGCTCATGGCTCCATCATTCTGGGGTCTGGAGGGTGGTGGCCCTCTTCCCACAACTCCACTAGGCAGTTCCCTGGTAGAAACTCTGCATGGGGGCTTCATCCCCCCGTTTCCCCTCCCTCTGCACTGCCCTGGTGGAGGTTCTCTGTGAGTGCTCCATCACTGTGGCAAGCTTCTGCCTGGGCACCCAGGCTTTCCCATACATCCTCTGAAATCTCGGAGGAAGCTGCCAAGCTTCCTTCATGCTTGCATTCTGTGAGCCTGCTGACTTAACACCATGAGCAAGCTGCAAGGCTTATGGCCTGCACTCTCTGGAGTAGTGGTCAGAGCTGCGCCTAGGGCCCTTAGAGCCACAGCTGGAGCTGGAGCAGCCAGGATGTGGGGAGCAATGTCTGGAGATTGCTCAGGGTAATGGGGTCTTGGACCCGGCTCCTGAAACCATTCTTTTCTCCTAAGCCTCTGGATCTGTGATGGGACGGGCTGTCCCAAAGACTTTTGAAATGCCTTGGCTCCCTTTTAGTCATGTAAATCTCTCTGCAAGTGGTTGTTCCACAACCTGCCTGGGTTCCTTCTCTACCACAGGGCTAGGCTGCAAACTTACTTTTACTCTCTGCTTCCCTTTTAGATACAAGTTACAAATTTAAGTCTTTTTTATTTTTTGCTCCCAAATCTGATTCTTGGCCATTAAAGGCAGCCACACCACTTCTTGAATGCTTTGCTGCTTAGAAATTTCTTCTGCCAGATACTGGGAGTTGTCACTCTTAAGTTCAGCCTTTCCCAGATCCCTAGGATGTGGATACTATGCAGTCAAGCTCTTTGCTAAGGTGTAACCTTACAAAGGGTGACCTTTACAGCAGTTTTCCAGTAAGTTCATTATTTCCACCTGAGACCATTAAAGGCCTGGATTTTACTGTCCATATTTCTACCAGCATTTTGGTCACAACCACTCAACCAGTCTCTAAGAAGTTCCAAACTTCTCCTCATCTTCCTGTCTTCTTCTGAGCCCTCTACACTCTTCCAACTTCTGCTTGTTACCCAGTTCCAAAGCTGCGTTCACATTTTCAGGTATATCTATGCCAACACCCCACTCCTTGGTACCAAATTTTTTGTGTTAGTTCATTTTTGCATTTCTGTAAAGGAATATCTAAGGCTGGGTAATTTATAAAGAAAAGAGGTTTAATTGGTTCATGGTCCTGCAGGCTGTACAGGAAGTGTGGTGCTGGCATCTGCTTCTGGTGAAGGTCTGAGGAATTTACAAGTCATGGCAGAAGATGACAGGGACCCAGCATGTCACATGGCAAGAGCAGGAGCAACAGATGTGGGGGAATGCCACACTCTTTTAAACAACCAGATCTCATATCAGCTCAGAGCAAGAACTCCATATTACCTTGAGAACAGCACCAAGCCACTCGTGAGGGATTCAGAGCAAGAACTCCATATTACCTTGAGAACAGCACCAAGCCATTCATGAGGGATCTATTCTCATGATCAAAATCCCTCCCACCAGGCCCCACCTCCAACATTGGGGATCACAGTTCAGCATGAGGTTTGGAGGCAACAAGTATCCAAACTATATCACCATATCAGACGGACCCATGGTTTATCTCTTCAAGCAGGGCTTCCCCCTTTCCAAGCTTTCCAAAGTATCTCTAGAGCGAGGGGTGATGCCCAATGAGGGACAGTCTGCAGGATAGATCAGCCCTCAAGTGGCAGTTCTCTTATTCAGACAGTTTTTCCAGTTTCTCTGTTGAAACTCTTGAGCTACCAGGCTGGGATAATCTTCCTTAAGGGATGAGAATGTTAGGACAATGAGGAAAGGTACCAAGGGGCAGTACCTAACCACTACTCTCTCATTGCTCTTGATAAAAACTCTTTCTTTCTCACCGTTTGCCATTCTGGTTACCAGCTGATCCCAAGTCACAAGAAGTCCTCACTTTCTTGAAATACCACTCTTAGCATCATATCCCTGGCAGTTATAATGGATCAAGAAAGATCTAAGAGGCCTCATTGTTTTTCTGCAACCAGGATACCAGCTTATACCAACAAAGTCATATTCCATGTGCACTGTCATTATTTTGTCTCCTCCCCTTCCTGAAATGCATATGAATCTCCTGCTAAATGCAAGACACAGGACATGCAATTATTCACACATAGTACCTCAAGCAATTGACAGTCAACAGAGTCAATGTTAGGTGTTGCTGTGGAGAGATGCACAAATGTTAGGGGATTTGATTTTGTCTTAAAATTTAAAGTGGGGAGGACAAAGTAGGTGTCCCTAATGAAGTGTTCTGTGAAAGCAATCTGGCAATTGAGATTTTAGCTGAGGTGACAGAAGATCTGTTAGTTCATTCAAACCACTTTGAAACCACTTTCTCCTTTGCCGGAGGTGAAGAATAATTCTGAATGGTTCCTGCTCAACATTTTTTCCTACTGCAACATCTAATGGTGTTTGTATTCTCAAACCGCCATAGATACTTCTAAGATTATGCAAAATTCTGAACACACTCTTTCTAAGGAGAGAAAAGGACAGGCTGGTAAAGAGACAAAATTTATTTGCAAGCCTTAAGTAAATGGAAAGATACAATGAAACAGAGAGAGTGGTTTTATATGCAAATCTAGGAGGGTACAACTATTTTGCCTGATGATTACAAACTCATTGAGAACAGAGGCCATATCCGTCTTCACTCTGCACTCCCAATGCTCATACACAATGCAACTGTTTAGGTTCAATAAATACTTCTTCCCTGTCCAAATCCACTTCTCATCCTGTTAGTCCTGCTCTTATTTTCATCTGGATTGAGGGCTGGGAGAGTGGTCAAAGAAGAGAGGCATATGTATTGCCTCTATCACTATTTCCTCACAAATAAGCAATTAATTCCTTGTGCACCAGTATTTACACCACTATCTACTAAATCTTGAGAGAAAAATAAATTTAAAAATTAATTTGGATTCCTTATTCTTTATGAGTAAAGTTTTTTTTTTATTTCTTTGCTTAACAAAGGGAAATAATTGATATAGGAAAATTGTTCATTTCTCTGCCTGCTATGGGAAGACATATTTCAGTAATGCATTGAGATTCTCTGAAGAGGTGGATGGCCAGGCTGGCAGAGACACCAGCAGCACCCGGGCATGGGGTGGAGGTGGAGAGCGGGAGGGGCCGTGTCTGAAAACTGCTCTGAGAGGTGTCCTTAGCTCTGGGCAACTGTAGCTGCAGGGAACTCTGGCAGAGGAGAACAAAGTAGTGAGTTTGCTAAGACCGGAGACTGATTCTGCCTGCGGTCCTTAGCCAGACAGCTGCTTATCAGGAGTCCTCAGACTGGAAGACAGGAAATTAATGTTGGATTGTAGGTCCATTTGTGCTAAGCTGCCTATGGTTGCTTGGGAGGCTCATAGCACTGAACCCTGGCCATACCTCTTTGCTTTCAGAGAGCAGCATCAGGCATTTTGTTGCATGAATAAAGACCTGAAAAAGAAATGACCTATTCTGAGAGGATAAGAGCACCGGGGATCATTTAACCACAACATGATGATGATTTGTGAGATGGGGAGATGGGGGACATGTAAAATTATCTGTGTGAATGCATTTAAGGAGCGGAGATTGCTGCTTACGTATTTACTGTCAAATGACTGAAAGCCCAGGTTTGGAAACACTGAGGTTCTATTGTCAGTTCTTCCTATCAGCCGTGGACTAGTAGTGGCAAGGTCTGGAGAACAAGACCCTGATTCTGTGAAATCACCCAGGTCTAAGCACCAGCATGTAATTCTGCGGGGGATTGCACAGGCGTTTTTGCTGAACATGCCTGGGACGTAATTCCTGTTCTCTCGATTAGGCACATGAAAGTGGTCAAGTTAAAGTCTAGAAGTCTCAGTTTTCTCATCTGTGAAATGAGGATAATATAGACTTCATGAAATTTCTATGAGAGTTGAGTTAGGACCATTAACCATACCGTTTTATTCCTCAACACTGAATCTGGAATCAATTGAGGAGGTGGCCAACAGATTTTTTTTTTAATCAAACAAATAAAAAGATGAGATTTATTACTACTTGTATCAACTTAGAGAATATAGCTTGAATCTTTAGCTAAAATTGGGCTTCCTACTATCTCCAGAATGAAACTCACACATCTAGTGGTAAAGCCTCTCATTTCAGTTTCCTCCTCTTATACCCTCTCACCTCCCGCTCCCCCCACCATAGACACACAAACGGGTAAGTAGAGATTCCCTCATAAGAATCTAACGAGAGAAGAATGAGTCCAAGCTGACAATGAGAAAGGTGCGTCAAATGCCACTGGCCCCACATATTTATAGAATTATCATTTCATTGATATTACTTTTCATTCTCATGTAACTGCAAAGAGATTTATAAAGTACCTTAAGTTTTTTGAGGGAAAGCAAAACCAAACAATAACCCCTCCAAAAAAGAAAAAGAAAACCCCAAAACCCTAGTCATTGCACATTTTCTTCATTTCCAGCTGACTTTGGGCTGGTTTTCATAGGGACCTGAAGACAGAAATCAGTACTCATGGTTTCACTCTCTCTAGTCGTGGCATTTGGGTGCTTCCCATGCCAAGAGATCCAAGCCTGATCTTCAAGCAGACTTAAAAGAGCCCGTCATGGTGGAGGTTGAACATACACTACAGTGGGACAACAGATATTCAGACCAAGGTGTCCCCGGCTCACTTCCAGAATTCCGGTGCTGACAGAATCTCACTTACCACCGAATTTAAAAGGGCTGCTGAGGCATTCCAGAAATAGCCATTAACCTGGAGTAAGGATATGTGCTTCAATCCTGCCTCTGCCATGTCCCGGCGGAGGGACCTTGGGCAACTAGTTACTCCACGTCTCTTAGTCTCATTTTCCTCCCCTATAAAATAGGGACAATAATGCCTATCTTATGGGGTTTCTGATGAGATGAGCAAAGTACTTATAGTACATACATGTATATAACACATATACATACATGTAATACACACACATACATGTGATATACATATATACATACGTGTAATATACATACATGTAATGTACATACACATGTAATATACATGTGTGCAATACGCATACATATATGTAATATACATACAGTTATGTAATATACATACATGTAATATACATATATACATATATGTAATATACATACGTGTGATATACATATACACATACATGTAATATACATGTAATGTGCACACACACGCAATATACATGTGTGCAATATGCATACATATATGTGATATGCATACATCTATGTAATATACATACATGTAATAAACATATATACATACATGTAATATACGTGTGATATACATATACACGTATATGTGATATACATATATACGTGTATGTACATATATGTATGTGTATTACATACATATATAATATGTATGTACATATATACATATATGTATGTAATATACATATATATTTGAGCACCTGTTGTTTGAGGCCTGTAATACATATACTCACCCACACACACACGTATATATACACACATATGTATATATACACATACACACACTGGATACATATACGGATCTGAAAGGAATACATATGATAAGGAATCATCCAGTTGTCTTTCCTGCTCACCTGACCCCGCATAACTTACAGGTGAATGATCTGGAAGTGGAAGAGGCCGTTGTCCAGGCTCGGATGGCCAGACAGCAACAGAGATGTTGCAGCATCTTTTCTGCATGAGATTTTAGTTTCATCTGGAAGAAACCCAAATGCCTAAACTAATGTAAAAATTAATGAATGCATAGATGCCTAAAATGTTTGTTTTGTGGGTGTTTTTTTTTTTACACTTGAAGGAATGAGTTTTATTTTCTATAAAATGTTTGACTCTCAATGACTCATGTTAATCAATTGGCACATTTTCTTTCTTCCCCAAAAACCAAATTGTTAAGAAAACAAGAACTTTAGAACAGGGAAGCTAATTGACTGCATCTGTGCTGTCTGAGTTAGGGGACTAGTCGTGGGCTAAAAGGAGATGGCTGGATGTGACACATATTTGGAAGTAAGGAGTGACTTAAGGACAGAAAGGAGTCTGGGATGAGTAAGTCTTCGTCTCCTGAGTAGCTGAGCCTGGAGAGGGAGGGGAGGATTCTGAGCATGTTGCAGTAAACAAAATTAAGGATGCAAGGAAGTAGAATATGTTTTGTGGCTAACATAAAAGAATCGATACATTTGAAATACCGACAGGGCATCTATATCTGTGTTTGTCCATCTATAAACTATTGGAACTATGTCTGAAATTTCAGAAACATTTGGAAATCTTCTGCACAGAAGAAATAAGTGAGGCCATTGAAATGGATGAAGTCTTTCAAAGATCTTAAGTAAGAGTAAAATTATTGGGGCAAAGTCGTTGGGGAAGGGGTGGATAAAGAAAAAGAATTGTCATACAAGTTTGTCATAAAAACAAACTTGGGTGATTTAATAGAATTGGCATCATGGGAGAAGTGCATTTCAAGAAGAAGACAACCAACAGTTTCAGATACTCCAGAGAGATCGAGAAAAATGGAAAATAAAAGGTCTCTAGATTTGATCATCAGATTTCAAAATAATTTCAGATTTTTCATTTTATTTGTACAGCATGTCAGAGTTGCCAAGGTCAGAATTTGTTTTTCAGTATTATGCTTTTGGATGTATATGGCGCACCTACATTTTATTAACAAGTATGCTCCAAATCATATCGACACATTTGGGTAGGTTTTGCTCCCTCCTGCATTGTGTGCATGACTGTTGCAAACCTCACCCTCTACCCTTCCTGCTCAGAGTTGACCCCACTGCCTACTCCTGAGAGTCAAGTCCGAAGAACCTCCCCGCTTTGCCCCCTTCCTTTTCTGCCTTGCTCTTGGTTCATCCAGCTCCTTCAGGTTCTCTGTTCTTGCTTACTTCTAAATCTTCAACCTCTTCCACGATTCCTTACTTCTACCTGTAAATATGCTCAGGTCTAAATTTTTCTATATAAAGAAGGAAGAAACAAACCCAGAGATTCTATCTTTCCCTCATTTTCCCTCTTTGCCACTAATAAAAAATATTTCCTGCAAAAGAAAGACATATTTTCCATGATTCGTATATCCCCAAATCGTTGCTTATTTCTGGGAAGTTATTTTTTATACTGAATCTAGGGATTAATTTATTTTTGGGTCTCTGGCCACCATTCATTCTCTAACCATCTCTCTTTTTTTGTTTTCTATTTCATTACCCTTAGCGGGGGTATGGACAACCTCAACATTGAATGAATATATTCACTCATTGATGAGGAGCAGGAGGAGACAGCATAAAATATGTGAGGATAAAAAAGATAAGAGTTTGAGTGGTGAAATGACATAGGTTTGAGTCAAGGAAGGAGATGGTAGTAACTTCAACAATTACTCATACAATGCCCTCTGTCCACTCCTCAACAAATGTCTATTGAATACCCATGTGCCAGGCACTTTTCTGGGTGCTAGGGACACGATGGTGAATAAACAGATCCGCAGCTCCCGTGCTCTTAGTGTCCAGCAGACAGAAGTTAATATTTTCCACTGCGGTATATTAATCTTAACTTGTCATTCTCTGGTGGGGGCTAGAGCTCATATCCGTATTTGTAGAGGCAAAGCAAGATGGATAGTGATAACATTCTCTAGGTCAGTGGTTTCAAAATGCTGACCCATGACGGCGCTGGCCAGTGATGAAACCCCGCGCCTGTGAGGAAAGAAAAAATTAGGAGAACAAAGCCAGAGGGAGCCCATCATGTCAACAGCTGTGCTTTCTGAAATTATATCCTCTCTCTCTATGGAATTAAAATGCACCCTTAATTTTTAAGAATTAATGATGAGAAGAAGTAGATACTTATACTTGGTAAAATAAAAAAAAATTGGCACCAAACTTCTGCCCTTTCTTTTCTTTTAAATTTTACTGATCTATAAATCCCCAACATCTGGGAATTTCTGTTACAGGATATCTAGGTTATGCAGGAAACACATAGTTTTTTAAGAAAAAGAGGATCTCCCAGTTGGCACAATCCAGGTAGGCTGTTGACAATCGATCCAATTTACCCAATATTTACCCAGCCTTCCACTCCCTTTGCTGGTATTCTGCCAAGCAAACTCACCAGGAAGCTGAAGGGTGCTTGTCAGTAAATCGATTTAATTGTTAATTGTGGCCAGACCCAAAAATGATCCTGAGGCATCTAAAATCATAGCTGCCACTCTAACCCTAAGGATAAGAGACATCCGCTTAAAAGACAAAATCTAAATGTCCCAAAGGCAAATGAATACAAACGACACCCAGGTTTCCTGAGAAACGGAAGGTCTCGAACTTTCCAGCTGAACTGTACTTTGCATTTATCTCTCTGGCTCTTTGTCTTCTATAGCATTTGAAGGAGAAATTCCAAGGGAGAACACAGTTAAACTTGACTAATTAATTCTTTGTAAAAGCTCGTGGCTCAAGATGGGATGGTTACGTAGAGGCTGCCTGGCCATAGGGTCAACTGGATCCTGTGCTCCTGGAAGCTGGGGCAGTCATTTTAGTCGCACACCCTCCCCAAGCCCAGCACCGAGGGGCTGTGCCGGTTTCCCACGGTTTTCGCAACCAGGGAACTTCCAACAACAGAGGTGACTGTTTCACAAAGCTAAAGGGCATAGGTTCAAAACCAGGCCATTGGCAGGGCCATGATGCCTCAGAAACCTATAGGGGAGAATCCCTGTTTGACTCTTCCCATGTCTGGTGTTTCACTGAAAATCCTGGTGTTCGTTGGCTTGTGGGCTCAGCACTTCAGTCTCTGACTGTGTTGTCCCAGGACCTTCTTCCCTCACACATCTCTTCCCTGTGTCTTTTCTCCCTTTCTTACAAGGGCATAAGCCATGTTGGATTAAGAGCCCACCCTATTCCAGTATGACCTTACCGGAACTAATCACATCTGCCAAGACTCTATAGCCAAATCAGTTCTTAGTCTGAGGGACCAGGGAATACACTTCCACACAGTTTTTCTCGGGGGACGAAAGGACACAGTTCGGCCCATGACAAGTGCTCAGTCATGAACATGTGAATAAATGATTCCGGGAACTACCACCTGTTAAGACTTTGGCTGTGGGGATGACAGACTTTGAACAAAGAGATGTGTGCTTGTCTTAGTGCTGAATACAGATACAGATATAGATAGAACTAGATAGACAAATATATGTATGTGTGCAGATATGTTTTAATGTATTTGTAGAGTACATGTATAATAGTAAAAATTATATCACGATGTTGTGTGCTTTCAAAAGGTCTAACACGAATTTCAAAGTAGTAATAATTAAACTTACACACACTGCAGATCTCACCCGTGGTCTTACAATTGCTCACACTCGTGAGATCTTTTCCTGATTGCAAGATTCCTTTGATAATGATGGAAACTGGCTTGCAATGAGACAATTTCCTCTTAAAGCAGTCAAGCGTTGCCAAGACCGAGGGCCCTCCGGATAGGAAGTGGCCCCGATTTTAGGAAAGAGGGCTCCTTCTTCCCGTGGAAGGAAGAGGCCATCTCTCTTCAGCTTCTGGCTTAGCAGATCCCTTGAGGGACGACTGAAAATCTAGGAGGAATTTTTACTGATTAGTTTTAAAACATAGTTTCTACAAAAAAAAAAAAAAAGCTTCTGTCTCCTGAACTTCGGTTCTGCAAGAGAAAGAACATAATGGGCCCACATTATTACAATCTTGACCTTTCATGGAGAGGCTTAATGAGATGGTGGGAACTTGTTGAGAGCTGTGGTGTCGGTTCCTCAGCTCCTCAGAATGCTGTAGGACTGGGGAGTGGGGTTGGGTGGGTGCCATGGGAGCTGATTCCAGCCCCCAGTACCTCACTGGCTCTTGGGGGTGCACCCTGGCTCACATGGGTCGCTTTTGCAGTCCAAAGGCCTGGTACTCTTCCCACCTTGCTCTCAGGAAACTTTCTTCCCTCATAACCCCTCCCTATCCCTCTGGTTCACTCAGGTGCCTAAGAGAAGGTGCTAGTTCGCGTCTGTCCTTTGACCCCAGCTAGAATAAATGAAATAGGATGGTCGTGCGTCCTAGCGAGGGACAGCCACTTCCAGTGGGCGGCTGCTGTCTGGTGTGCTGCCAGCTCTCCTCGAAACCCCTGGCAGCCTTCCGAGATTAAATGCGGAGCTCTTGAGTAATCTAAACCCAGCAAGAAGTCACTCTCTCAGCAGCAGGCCAAGTGTTCTAGACTGTCATCTTATTAAGAGCAAAGGGAAATTTTGATTTAAAGGAAGACCCTTAATTTTCCAACAAGGAGTGAAAGCAGTAACATTTCTTCTGCCCCCTGCTGATTCCCCACTTTGTAGAAATTTGGCTTCTCCGGGTCTGGATCATTCCTTCGTGCTTGGATATTCTGTCAGAGGCTTTCTTCTCAAAGAGATGTTCCTTAACAAGAAATGCATTGAAGCTGAGGAAGGGAACAAATTGATACGTATTTGTGAGTTTGGCAAAATAAGAAAGATGTATTCTCAGCACACAGTGGTGCACGTGCAGACATCCCTTGTCCACCACCCCCAATCCACCTCCTCCTGCCCCTTTCTTGGGTCCCTTCCTCTTGCCGCATACTCTGCACCGAGCATCCCCGGGCCGGCCCAGAGGGGAAGCAGTGTGGCTTTCACGAGGCCACAGGGGACACGGGGTTCAGACCTAGACCTGCTCAGAAATACAAATATGACTCCCTGACAGGGAATACTGTTTCAAGGTGGTGTTCTGTATATGACAAAATCTGCATCCTGATACATGCCTCATAATATAGTGCTTTGTGGGTCTTATTACAGTGGATTTTATTTAGTCAATAACCCTGTACAGCACTGTGTGATAATAAATAACTGCAATTTGCATGATATTTTGGGCCATTAGATTTTTTCTTGTTCTACAAGCAAATTGCATTTATCTTTCAGTTTTCTTTTCTTTTCTTTTTTTTTTTTTGTTCCTACAACTGCTTAAATAAAGACCACTTCAACTTTCAATTTATTACTAACCCTAACTATCACAGCAAGCGGTGTAAGGGCTAAGAAACACGAGCCTCTTCTAAGGGGCTAATGTCTACATTGGATACCATTGTGTGCAGGTGGTGGCTGTGTCTGAAGCATTCCTTTCCCTCAGGAATTGTCTCTGTACTCAGAGAGCTTGCACCAAGAGGCGAACCTGCAGTGCTGTGGACAGAAAGGGCAGTGGGTGGGTGTCCACCCAACTATGTTGCATTGTTTTAATTAGTTTACATCTGTGTGTTAGGCTCTGAGCATCACAAATGCAGGGACTATATGTGATTATCTTCATAACCCTTGCATTGAGCATCCTGCAGTGCATAGTAAGTGCTCATTGAATTTTGTATAATAAATCAGTGCACAAATAAATGAATGAATGAGAAAATCATTTTGGATTCAATGCTGCCTATCTTGGGCGCCTGTAGTCCCAGCTACTCCGGAGGCTGAGGCTGGAGAATGGCGGGAACCCGGGAGGCGGAGCTTGCAGTGAGTCGAGATTGCACCACTGCACTCCAGCCTGGGCGACAGAGTGAGACGCCATCTCAAAAAAAAAAAATAAATAAAACAATGCTGCCTATTTATGCAACTTAATACTGGCATACTTCCGGTGGCGATTTTATATTTAAAGCAGTTTTTGAAGCATTGCCATAGACTGGTAATATTACATAGGGGTAAGAATATTGGTTCTACCAATCAGTTTCTAAGCTTTCCTTCCTCAGCAAAATGGGAGTAACAACTCTAGCTATTTCTTAGTGTTGTATATGTTAAGTGAAACAATGCATGTATTTATTATAGCGCCACACATGCAGTAAGTGCTTGTTAAATGGAAGCTAATTGGTATCATTATTATTGATGGCTATGATGATATCCTCTCTTCCTATCATTTAATTCTACTCAAATTGTTGATCCTTAATGTGTTTAAGGCCCATCTACCTTCATGTTTTCAGTTTAGATTCAGGCAACATCTATCAATGTCAGGCAAAGATCCAGATGGTGAGAACGGAAGAAGAGTGCTTTGTGTGTGTGCTTTATCCCTTAACACTTTGAAAATGGCAAGAGAGGATGATTATTTAGAGCATGTTTACTCTGGGCCAGGCTCTGGGATACTGAGATACTTTATGTATGTCACCCTCTTTAATCTTTATAAAAATGTATTGAGGTAGGCATTATCATCCTCTTATTTTATAGATTAGGGAATTTAGACACAGAAAAGGTATACAACTCATTAGAAGTCACACATCAAGTCAATGATGAATCCAGGCATTCCTGGCCACAAAGTCTGATCTCTTACTGTGTTAGATTAGTGTACCCTTCCTCATCAGCCTCAGCATAAATGTCAAATTGGTGCATTCACTTCAAGGAGCAATTCAGAATCCTATACACAGACCTCAACAAGGACACAGTAGCCTTGATTTTAGTCAACCACTTCCTCAGGCTAACGTTTCTGTGAATCTCTCTGGGCCTTGTATACTTCTTCTGTAAACTTGGTAGCACAGCAGAGACCGTATCAGGTGAAAGCAGAATGACCTTTTCACTGTCTCATACCTATGATTCTGGACTTGGAACAGGTCACACCTGTGACAAGCATATTAGGATTTATAGTTACCATTTAATTGAAGGGAAATATTTTCTCCCATTCCTGGCTGTCTGAGGCTCTTTGAGTCCCTTCAGTGCTAAAATATAAACCACTAAAACCACCTGTTTACAGTGTTTCCCATCTGTCAGCCAGTGTAACTCCATGTTGAATTGAACAAGAAATTGCTATGGGAATGCACACATCTGAAAGCATAAACAGGTATTTGATATCAATTTTAAATGGAAGCCAAAAAATGTCATTGGTACTTAGTATTTCTTTCCTAAAACAATCCCTTATATGTCTCCAAGCCTCAGAGAAATAGAGAATTTAAGACCTGGAGGAGGCCAGAGGGATCATTTGTCTATAGCCTTCTCGTTTTCCAGATGAACAAAGAGATGGTTTTTTTTTCTCTTTTTCCCAACTCTGTGATATTTTAAAGCTCCCTAGCGGAATAATTTCCCGTCTAGCTAAAGCTTATAGAGTGAGGCCACATGGAGAAAACACTGGGAATTTTGCAGTGTATCAAGAACCCCACAGTGTGCTGAATAGGGCCCAGAGAATAGGCTTACTCTCTGTTTTCTATTAATCATCAATCAATCAGTCCAACCCAAACACAACACAAAACTTGAAATTAAACATAAAAATTAACAGAGTAGGCCGGGCGTGGTGGCTCACACCTGTAATCCCAGCACTTTGGGAGGCGGGTGGATCATGAGGTCAGGAGATTGAGACCATCCTGGCTAACATGGTGAAACTCCGTCTCTACTAAAAGTACAAAAAATTAGCCATGGGTGGTGGCTCGTGCCTGTAGTCCCAGCTACTCAGGAGGCTGAGGCAGGAGAATGGGGTGAACCCAGGGGGCGGAGCTTACAGTGAGCTGAGATCGTGCCACTGCACTCCAGCCTGGGCAACAGAGCCAGACTGCGTCTCAAAAAAAAAAAAAAAAAAATTAACAGAGTAGCAAGTAATCAGTTCTTGGTGTCTTTGCTGTCATTCTTAGCACCTCTACATGAATAGGACAGCAGACTAAAATGTGAGAATTAGATTCCAATATCAGCATGCAGGAGCTCCCAAGTATCATCTTTTATTTAAGCCTTCTTATATTTTGAAGTTATACCTCGTAGTTATCTAGCTACGAGAATAAAATGTATAAAATCACACCTCTTGGAGGTATTTTCTTTTTATTCACTTCTTTCATTATCAGAAAGATCTTTGCTACAGGGGTGCTGAGGTTAGCCCAAACCTTTGCACAGTGCCCTCTTCTTCAGTAAATGATGGGATATTCTTCTTGCGCTTACAGAAAGGTAATCTTATCAACAATGCTTCCCTAGTTAGAGAGACGGATTGCTGCTCTTAGTGCATATTAACAATATTGTCCATTTCTGGCATGAAATTCAACTCCCATGGCTACTTTGTCTAGCCTGTTAATGTTAGTTTTTGCCTTTGCCTGAAATGGGTAGCAGGTGGCTTTAAGTGAAATTCACAGTGTTCATCATTTTTTTAACCAGAAAAAGAAAAAGAGTAATAAAGTTCAGTCTATATCAATGTGAAAATCTGGGCTGCCTATTGGGGGACAGAATGTGACCAGATCCATGAGTGGGAAGGTGTCCATGAAATCCCCAGAGTAGCTGTTCTATGTTCTTCTGAAAAGAAGCACCTTGTGGCTCTGAGGTTCTTTGAGGAGAGTCCTTTCTCCCTGTTGCGTCATATACACCTGCTTTCTGCAGAATGTCAGAACCCAGGTTTCTTTGTTTTTTGTCTGTTTGTTTGTTTCACTCTCAGGGAATTTCCAGTTTGCGATTTGATCCGTTCAGTGGCTCCCATATTTGGTGGTATGATTAAAAATGCCAGATAATGGAGCATTTAGAGCTCAGAGATACCCTTCTTCCCAGAGAAGTGCAGCACCAACTCTTAGACATAAAGAGGCTTTCCTAATTGAAGACCTTCAAGGGTCTTTGTTGCATCTCAGACTCCCCACCTGAACCTGTAGATCTTACTGTCTCTATGAAGAGGTGGAATATTGTTATTTCCAGGTGTCCTGGAGCACACATCCAAGAGGTACCCCTAGAATTGTGCATGAACATGATATAGTTGGTTCTGCATTTTACAATGGAGGTAAGTCCTTGGGACCAATGTTTTCTACTATAAGTCAAAACAGTATGATGCGCAAAACCTGCCTTCAGATAAATGTTTGCATTACTTAGCAGTTTCACTTCATTCTATGTTATAGGAAAAATTATCTACTCGTATCGTACTCAAAGGTCTTCTATCTCTATTCATGCTAAGCTATTATATATGAAATCTATAAATTCTCCTTTATAAGATGATGAATTTAACCTGCTCAATACTAATCATAGTTTTGGAAACAGTTTCTAGTGTATGCATTACCTAAAATTGTTAATCTACGGTTTTGCACTTTTTCCTGTCAATCTATAATTAAATCATATGAAAACACACTGATTTTACATCATTATGATAAAGGTGTATTCTGATATCTCTGATGACTATGGCTTCCTAGCATTCATTATTTAATTGCTAGACATTTTATTATCAGCTCATATGGTGTTATCTAAATTAATTGTGAACTTTAATATATTTGTATCTAAAAAGAAAATCAGTTTTCTCCTCGTAAAGTAGACTCAGAAAGCTGAATAGGCGAATTTTATGCTAACAACCTAATATCCTCTTGCAGTTAAGAACAGAATCAGAATGTTTACGGAAACATCCCTTTTGGTTATTTATCAGAGCTCTTGAATTGTGATACTGTTCTATCAGTTGCAGGAGGTGACACATGTTTTATTCAACTGTTTGGTGACTGGATTTCTAAATTAATGTCAAGACAGAAAAGTCAGTGGGACGGAAGAAGTTTTCCTAAAATGTGGTCTGAATATCCAGGGCTGTTCACTCTGGCCATGAAGGATTGCTGGAAATCCTTGGCTGGGACTAGGAAAGACAGAAAGGGAAAAACATAGTCAAGGGAGAAGTCAGGGCCATTATTATATCAATGGGTGGGGAGGCTGGGATCACACAGAAGGAACTGTACCTATTGGATGAACTAGAGAAGGAGTGTATTAGTCTGTTCTCATGTTGCTAATAAAGACATACACAAGACTGGATAATTTATAAAGAAAAGAAGTTTAATTGACTCACAATTCCGCATGGCTGGGGAGGCCTCCCAACCATGTAGAAGGTAAGGAGGAGCAAAGTCACATCTTACATGGCAGCAAGCAAGAGAGTGTGTGCAGGAGAACTGCCCTGTATAACATTATCAGATCTCATAAGACTTATTCCCTGTCTCGAGAACAGCACGGGAAAGACCCATCCACATGATTTAATTACCTCCTACCAGGTCCCTCCCACGACACATGGGAATTATGAGAGCTACAACTCAAGATGAGATTTGGGCAGGGACACACCCAAACCATATCAGGGAGTTACAATTTAAAAGGCAGAAGGCAGTCATATTCTACCATGGCTCACAGAAAAACAATTACTTCATAAAATTCCATTATATTTAATACCAAAAAAGAAAATATATTCAGTGAGTGCCTGTTATGATGCAGATACCAAATTAAGAACTTTGTATACTTACCTCACTTAATCTTCACAGTAGATATGCAAGGAGGATTTGATTGTCTCCATCTTATAGGTGAGAAAACTGAGACTCAGAGTGATCAGAAAACTTACCCAGGAGCACATGGCTGGAATGTGGCAGAGGTGGGAAATTGAATCGTTTCCATTTTATACCATCGATAAAAATTACTGAGGCTCAAGTCTGTAATATAATGTTAATCTGTACAACTCTGTAGCAATACTAAGCGTAAGGCTCAGAGAGACTGTAACTTGGTCCAAATCAAACTGCGAGTAAATTGCAGAGCTGGGATTGGAGCCAAGGTCATTTTAATTCCAAAACGTACACTCTTTCCAACACATTGCATTCCACTGCCTACAAAGTCCTTCCTGTTATACTAAACAGCCTCTCTAGGGAAACAAACAACTATTTATCTGCCCAAGGTGCCGAATCATAGTTCTGCCTTTAAGATAGACAGCATAGGAGATGTATCTTGAAGATCTTTATCTGTCCAAAGATTGACAGGCAAGTCTCTGAGATAAAATTTAAAAGGTGGCTTCCATTTAGACATCTCACCTGCCCTGAGGACATCTCATCACATCCGTTATTCTGTGCTGGGTAAGCTCTCCAGCACAGAAAAATCTATTAGGATGGGATTCTAATTTAAAGCAATAGCATATGCCATGGTATTATCCACATTGTTCTGGCTTGGAATGTTAAAACTTGCTAGTTTAACTCATACTTTATACTCAACCCATCCCCATTCCCTTGGACTGTGTGTGCACGCATTTATCTTACCCACTAGATCGAAAGCTTCCTTAAGACAAGAATTGTCTCCAACATTCCTCTCTCCTGATGTTGCATTCTCTAGGACATGAAACAGGAAGTTGCAGTAGCAGAGATAGAAATGCCCATCAGACTTTCAAGGCACGTTTCACCCAGAGCTGATCAAGGGATAGGCAACGCCAATATATCAGACCCTGCAGTCATTTAATACATATTTATTGAGATCCTAATACATGCCAGATAGTGTTCTAAGTCCCGATGATTAACCACTGAGCAAGACGGATGTGAGTTCCTGACCACACACTTTAGTGGGAAATACCAAATGGTAGTGACAACAACGTGGTATGATGAAGACTGGGACGGGTAAGAACAGTGTATTCTGGGAGGAAATGTAATCTGGATTTAGAGACCAGGGGAAGATCCTTGAGGGAGCGTCTAAGGGGAGCTCAAAAGGATAGGTGGGAGTCATGAAAGATTGGGGGTCATGGAGGTTGGTGAGGGCTCCCAGCTGCAGGGACAGCATGTTTGAAGGAGTGAACATGTGCAGGAGAATGGGGTAATCAAATAGTTGAAAGTTCTTTCTGGATGGAGCCAAAGTGTGTGGTGCTGGGGAGGGGTTGAAGGAGGCAAGCATTGGAAGCCATCTCAGTCCCTTCCCTAAGTCCTGGTTCTTGCATAAAGACTCATATTCTCTTGCCTGTTGCTTTAACAAAACAGGTTTGTTTGTTTTTAAAGACTTGGGATTGGTTACCCTGACTTGGGATTTAATGTCTATTTTCTTGACATTTTTTTCCTAGTGTTGCTATCAAATTGCTATTTTGATTCTTGGCCTGTGTGCCTCATTTTCTCCATCCACTTCTCCTTTTGTAAACGGAGGTCTATTAATACTTTATTCACAGTGAAGTTGTTGGGACTAATTACCCGATGCCTGCAAAGCCATCTGAGACGATTGGCTGAGAGATGTGCCATGAAGTCTCACTGCTTCTCAAAAGCCCTGATTGCTTCCGGCACATTTCCCCTTCTGTTTTTGCGGGACTGCAGCAGCAAATTATCCCAGTGCCTGTTTTCCCAGAGTCTGTTACTCACTCATCATCTGACACCTGGGAGGAGCGCCGGCAGCGTCTGTGGTACTTAGCCTGACTCCTTCAGACACATCTTCACTCCCAGACGGGAGGAGGGATGCCGAGCCAACCCCACTGTGATGGGGACACAGCCCCAACACTAGCTTCCGTCTTGTTTCAAAAATAATCAAATCCTGCTTTCTCTTGCTTTCAGGGATGTTATGTTCTTTAGCACTTGTCAGAAACAATTAATGGTAAGTTTCTTTCCCTACCCGTTTTCAGAGGAGAAATTGATAGTAAATATCCATTCCTCTCTCCTGATGTTGTGTTCTCTAGAAGGACAGAAAACAGGAAGTTGCAGTAGCAGAGATAGAAATGCCCATCAGACTTTCAAGACACATTTCACCCAGAGCCGATCAATGGATAGCTAACGCCAGTATATCAGACCCTGCAGAGCAGACCTGGTATGATGGCAGATTCTTTGCTATGTGTCTGTGTCCCCACACCCATTACCCTGAGTCACACATTGCTAGCTCATTCACCATCCCACACCCCTTCTTCCTCACTATGAACCTCCAAGTTAGTCCAAGTATGAGTGGTTTCAGGAAGACGAAGCGGCAGGGAGATGTGACGCTTGGGGACTGTCCCTCTCTCTCCACTTCTCTCTGACAGCTGGTCACAGAACTGCTCTATGTCCCTCTCCTCCAGAAAGTCACCATGTGTCACACCATTTCACTGTCCCACTCCACTCCCGCTATGCAGCGAGTCATCAAGGACCTGAGGCCTCTCGGTAGGACCCTGGCAGTTTAAAATCTCCAAGCCTTACCTCACTCCTGGGTCTAGTGCAGACAAAACCACTAAACCTGTAAAGGTGGTAGAAGAACTCTAACATATAATTAACTAAAGGGTCTATTCCATGCAGCAAACATTAGAATCCTCCCCCCTGAAAGTACTTAGTTTATTTAATGATCTATGCCCTATTTGTGATTATGACATACCGATGACAGGTGTATCACCATGTACATTTTATTAAAAACCACTGTGTGTATTTCTCTCTGCTGATTTGCAAAAAGCCCTGTGAATAGGTAAAGGAGGTATTATTATAAAGTTGATTTAGAGTTGAGGAATCTGAGGTCTGCACTTGCCTCTAAGTGCTCTTATACAATTGCCATATGTGCTCTAATTTCTCATTGACACCAGTGTGTTAGTCCACTCTTGGTTCCTTCAAGGGTAGGTGTGCATTCACCAGGTGGGACTGTGGGGCAGACCAGACAAGGACCTAGAGAAGGGCCTTTCGTACCAGGAGTTCACATGTCTGTGCTGGGTGCAAGGAAATGGTTGGGAGTTCTCAAGTTAGCCTCACTTGTAAGACTGCAACGCCTTCTGAACACTTCCCTCTTGAGAATTCACTAAGAAAGGCTTTGATTGTATTTGTCAGCTTCATCAGGCCCAGGAGATGAGAACATGCTCTTGTTCCTGAAACCATAGCATCCTGTCCTGCATGTAATAATTTGCAATATGGTGCTTCTGTCACTTGGAAGGAGTCATTTTTCCGCAGCATCAGTGCTTCCCCTGGGAATTCCTTTCCTTCAGGTATTAACTTGCCTCGGTCCTTGCCTTTATTCTTATTCCTCTTGTTTCTCTGACTTTACATTTCATGCACCTGCCATTCTCAGCAACTCAAATGGTTGATTTTTCTTTCTGTTTTTCAATATCAATATTTTTACTTTCAGTGTTTTTTTTTATTGTTTTTAGAGTCCAGGAAGGGAGAATAAAATAGAAAGATAAAAACAAAAGATAAAATAATATCCCTTCACTGTTCCGTTTTAAACGTGACATCAGGAGCTTTGACAGCAGCCTGTGTAATGGGAATTGTCCCTGGGTCCCAAAACTGAGCCTGGAGAACTTTTACACAACAACTCCACATTTAGTTTGGAAAGCAGCAAGGTTAAAATACATGGCAGATTTTTGGAGTGGGGAATGAAAAGAAGTATGCCATTATTTTTTTCTAGTTCCTGCTTTCTCTTTCTGAGTGACTCTTTCTGTGGCAGCTCAGCAGAATCTAAACACCCACATTCTGTCCTTGCGTCACACCCCTGGCCAGTTGTCCATTAGTGGTGGGAGTTTCATTCAAAACACACGCCTTTCATGAGAAAGAAGTGAGGACCCAGTGCATAGTAACTACAGTTACGCATTGCTTAACGATGGGGATGCATTCCAAGAGATGCACTGTTAGACAATTTCATCGTTGTGCAAACACCATAGACTGCACTTACACACACCTAGAAGGTACAGCCTACCACACACCTAGGCTGTAGCGTAGAGCCTCCTGCTGCTAGGTTACACACCTGTACAGCAGTGACTGTATTGAACACTAGGCAACTGTAACACAATGGTAAGCATTTGTGTATCTAAACATAGGAAAGGTAAAAATACAGCATAAAATCTTACAGGGCCACTGTTGATATTCTGTCTGTCATTCACTGGGCCATCATTATGTGATGCATGACTGTATTTGAGTGTCTGTTTCTTTACACAACTTGTTTAATTAAGTTCCTGCAAATAGTTCTGTCCAATAGAGGATATTATCTTTGATCACCTACATTTTAAAGAAAAAAATGAGGGTTCAAAGAAATTAGGTTATTTCTGTGGGGTCACATAAGTGGTAAATGTCCCAGCCACAGTCCACCCATGCCCACTTGTTTTCAGATTCTGCGCACTTTCCTTTGCGTGACCACTCCTCTGCTTGCATTACTGGTTTGGGATAAGGTTAAATGGGGCATCTGATCTTTTATTCCTAGAAGTCTAGGGTCTCTTCCCCAGCTCTCTCTATGTATTTCTCCTGGACATCGCTGATCTCGGGATGCCTCGCTGGCACCCCACTGGTAGTGGCGTGAGTATCCTCATGCCACTTTCTGCTGCTGGGACCTCCTAGGGGCATATCCACCTGCGAGCCTGCACGCTCTTCCTGGGGACTCCACCGTCAGTCGCCCTTGGCTGAAATGACCCTCTAATACTCTGCATATGTCATTCCCACTCCACAGTCGGGATATCCTGGAAGTACATCGAAGAACTTTCCAAAAAGAACTGGATAGGAAGCCCCAGAAGAGGGCTCAAGGTATTCATAGAACTGGCGAACAAGGCAGTAGGTGCTGTGGAAGGGCGTCGGGCCATTGATGCAGGCATGAATCCATCTGCCAGCTCACTGCTGTGTGATTTTAGGTGCAATGACAACTCACCCAGGCTCAGCACTTTCCTCTGCAGAATGGATCTAACATCTGATTTCCCATCCCATGGCAAGAGTTAAAGGAATGCCTGTTAGGTGGTGTTAGGCCCCAATCTCTCCATTTTCCTCATTCTTCTTTTTCCTTATACCACAAACACTTCATGCTCTGCAAATTATATGAAAATGACAGCTAATATTTACTGAGTGCCTCCTACACCCAGGAATGTTTCTAAGCATTCTAAATGCATTCGCTCATTTAATCTGGAGAACAGATTTTTGAAGGGAGGCTCCCATTACTAACTAGATTTTATGGAAAATGGAGGCATTGTTTTCACCACACACAAAAACGACAAATATGTGAGATAATGCATATATGTTCATGAGCTTGATTTAGGTAAGCCACAATATATACTCTATCAAAATATGCTGTGCATCAAAAGCGTATGTAATTTTTGTCAACTAAAAGTAATTATTTTTTCAAAAAGAGAAAGAAAATTCAGGCAAAGAGTAGTAAAGTCACTTTGCTTAATGTCAGGTAGCTGGAGACACCCACAGCAAGGCAGGATAGGAACAATGGTGCCCAGATGAGATAAAGGACATCCGGACCCTCCAAGGCAGGCAGAGGCTGAGAGCAGTGAGTTAACTGAATGACTGGGTTGCCCGGCACAGCCCTTGCTCCTGCCTGCTGCATTCCACTAGAACCACCGCTCAGCCAGAAGCACACTCTGAGGGTGCTGCTCACAGAAGAGGGCCATTGAAGTAGAGGAGAGCAGAATAATTTATTTCTTCTCTCCCCGCCTCTCCTCCCCTCTCTCTCTTTCTCCACCCTCTCTTCCTTCGACCAAATGTTATTGTGCATCTATTATGTGTTGTTCCTTTATACACCGAAGATATGACAGTGAACAAAAATGGTGAGAGCTCACCCATCCCAGAGTCATCTGGGAGACAGGACTAGGGTGAAAGTGCTTCCAAAGGTAGAGATGGATGCAGACCATGTGCCAGCCTCGCCACTCTTTCCTCTGATGCCAGCTGAGCAGAGGTGAAGAGAGCATGATTCTGTTTAACATGGAGCCACCGAAAGTGTTTCAAATTAGAACACAAGACTGGAAAGATAGGGCAGGGACAGACATTCCAGTCTCTAAAGGAAGAGAGAGCTACAAGACCGGTCAATCAGATAATAGCTCAGACAGTGGACACTTTAGGAATGGAGAGGAAGTTTCCTTAATTGAAGATCCAAGAAGTGGCCATATTTGGATCTGACCGAGTCTCAGGCCTGGGTCCCACACCCAAAAGCTTTCTGTGCATTTGGCAGTGGCTCTAATCTGAAACTGTATCAGGGGATATAGCTTGAGCACTTGATTTGATATCCAAAAGCAAGTAAGAAGATAGTTTCCGAACACTTGTTTTGTTATGCCAAGGAAGTTAGATGGACAAAAGAACTGACCTTATAATCCAAATGGAGCTGGTAGCCAGGTCACCTGAAGCTGTGCTTCGGAGATGCCAGAACAAAAAATTAGTGTTCCAGGAAGTTCTCTGCTTCTGTCCTCCACCTTTTTTGTTTCTCTTCTTCTTAGTCTGTTTCAGAAAACAACAATCTATGTACTAAGGCATCAATGAAGAAAGTAAGTCTTTTTACTCTTAAAGCAGGTGAGCTCAGGGAAGCAGAGTACATGGATTCCAGATGTGGTCATGGCAACTGAAATCTGGCGGTAGCCATCAGCTCAGGCTGAAATTTCAGTCATTCTTGACTCCTGATGTGCTTCTGATTTAATTTAATTTTTACTTTCATTTAATTTTTAGTTTTCTTCTGCCCGGGCCTTGAGGTTTCAAATGGATTATCCAGATTTCAAATCCAAAGCCTGCCAGGCCCTGTTCCACTGCAGTTTTTTTATTGAAAAAAAAACTTAGATCTTAGATCTCCACTCCCACTCCCATACCCTACATTCAGTCCCGATGCAAATCCCAGAGCTCCACCTTCAACACCTTTGCAGACTGCACGTCCTTGTCAGTACCTATACTGTTGGCACTCTGGTCCAAGCCACCCTGCCTGGATTTCTGCAATAGCCCCCTGGTCCCAGCCTCAGACCCTCTCTAGTCAGGTCTCAACACAGTAGCCAGTTTCCAAATGTGCACCATGTCATCTCTTACATTTCTGCCTCATTTTGAGTAAGAGCCAGAACTTTGAGCATGGCCTCCAGAGCCCTACTGGATCTCCCTCCCCCGGCTTCTCACCTCCTTCCACTCACTGGCCCCAGGGCACAGCTACCACCTTCTTCGAATTTGCCCAGCATGTTTCTGGACCTTTGCAATTGCTCTGTCCTCTTCCTGAAACTCTGTCCCCTGAGAGCCACAGGACTCACTACTATATTTTGGGGGTCGTTGCTGATCCACCTGTTATATAAAATCACATCCCTAGTCCCAGAACTCCCCATCCCCTCTTTCTTGCTTTAGTACCCCTGCCCATATATTATTTATTCAGATTGATTTATCTATTTGCCTCTTGTCTGTCTTTCTTTTCATTTAAATGGAAACTCTATAAATACAGGGATGTTGTCTGTTATGTTCACTACTGTATTCCCAAATCTGAGACCAGTGGCTAGACATAGAAGGTGCTTAGTAAATACCTATTGAATGAGTAAATACAAAAAAAAGTTCCCAGGGCATAAAGCATTGATTGATGGCCTCTTTATCTCATTGTATCCCTCATTTGCCCTTGGTTTTCTCTCAGGCAAGATAAGATTTGTTTAATAATTAACATTCTATTTTTTACCATAATTCTATTTTTTTAAAGTATAATTTCATTTCTACCATTCTCTCAATTTTGCATCAAAGATTGAGGGAATTAATTTGTTCTTACCAAATAGATTGAGGCTTTTGTGCTTAGATGGAAATACTTGGGATTTTCATCACATTGTGTTTCTACATCTCAGATTTCAAGGACAGGCCTGACTTTGAATGTCAGATTTTTACAAGAAGAAATATACTGTTCTGGGTGGCCTAGCAGGGGTGAAAAGCATTCACTTTGTAACCTCACTGCTGGGGTACAAATCTTAGCTCAGCCAGTTACAAACTGTGTGGCCTTCAGGAAATACTAAACCTTTCTTTGCTTTAGTCTTTACTTCTAGAAACTAGAGAAGGTGAATGATGGGGTTAATAATATAAGCCCATAAATTTGAATTGAGAATTAAATGGATTCACACTTGAAAAGTAGTTAGAACTTATCCTAACTTATGAAAATGTTTATTTATAGAAACAAAATGATACCCTTCGTTTTCCTGTCTGTGGAACCATGAGCAAGTCATTTCCTGTCACTGCACCCCGATTCTCCTCCCAATAAAATGAAGGGGAAGGTAGGAAAGGTTGAATAATTTCTGACTGTGATTTTATCCACTCTAACTTTCAAAGTCTGAGGTGAGGCTGTCTCAGAGCCAGGAAGACAGATTTTGTGCTTCTGATTTAATTTAATTTTTAGTTTCCTTCTGCCCGGGCCTTGAGGTTTCAAATGGATTATCCAGATTTCAAATCCAAAGCCTGCCAGGTCCTGCCGTTCCACTGCAGTTTTTTTCTTGAAAAGCAGAGCAGATGCCCAGGAAACATTCTAAGAAGCCTCTGGGGAGATCTCTGGGCAGGCAGGGGCAGGCTGGGTGGCCCCCTGGGCTGTGAGGGCTCCTGGCAGTGCTGGGAGTAGCTGGAGGTACTTAAATCTCCAGAACCATGGGTGGGATTGGGAGGGGCCATGGTGACAGAGTGACCTGTGCCCCAGGAGGCCTTTGCAGAAGCCTTTATCAGCAGTCCCCAGTGACCCAGCCCAACAAACGCTCAGGAAGGCAACTGGCAACCGTGACCTCTCGATTAAAGAACGGAACTCAAATTTCCATGCTCAGGAAAACCTCCTGTAGAAGCTCAATCATAGTAACAACCTCTGGTGGACCTTCTTGTTCACAGTGACAATGCATTCCTTGCCACGCCCTAAGGTGATGAAGAGAGACTGTGTCTGTAGCTCACGTGCGCATCGGCACGCCTTCCCATCTTCCCTCACCCGTGCCCTGCCACCAACTCTCAAAGAGTTGAAGATTATGCTTGTCCATAAAGCTCAGCTTGTAGAGCCAGTCTTTCCTACCAAGAAAATGTGTTCGTTAGCTCCTGACATCCCCTATTCACAGAAATAAAAGGATCTTTGCCACTCTGTACTGACCGCTTTGTGTGTGGCCTTCCAAAACTGGATGTTGTTCATGGGCTAGGACCAGCAGGAAATGTCAAGCTATCCTCGTCTTTGCCCTTGGTGCCAGCGACTTGCCTGCACAAGCTATGGCAAGGGGACCCCAGGGAGAAGATCCAGGACATGTCACTGTTTGTGGCTTGTCATGCCAGCAAGAGAAGAGAAGGGCTATGAGCCCATGCTGAGCCACCTGAAATTCTCAGCAGCTGACTACCATCACTTCTTAACTCAACCCCAGATACAATCTTAGAATAAATATGAGGCCAATAAGCTTTTCCAGTAATAGGTAGATTTAATGGTCTTGACTTTGTATTTTCTAGAAGTTGACTCCAAGGTGTTCAGCTACGTTGATCTCCTGGAAGAAACTAAAAAAGAAAAAAGTAAGATAGAAAGACAAGGAAGGTGAGAAAAAGGAAGAAATAGGGCGTCTGGCATAGACTGGATGCTCAATAAATGTTTACTGGATGATGAATGAATGGTTGGCATAAGTCATAACAAGATTGTTATCGATGCCAGAATGGGACCGACACAGCCTCCTTTGAGCACTGAGGAGACAAGATATGTTGCAACAAAAGGAAGAGAGGGCACTGAGAATTAGACACCTAAGTTCTAATCTCAGTTCTGCTGTCTAATAATATGTGTGACCTCTGGAGAAATCACTGATGGCAAAAGAACTCAGGGTTCCCATCTGTAATATGATGGAGTCAAAGAAGACAATGTCCTAAATCCTGCTAATTCTAAGAGCTGTTTGTTCATTCCTGCACTCAACAAACACTCATTGAGTGTGTATGTCTTCTAGACTCTGAGAATAGAAAAGGGAAGAGGTTAAGGTGTTTAGAGGTGCTCTCAGCCATGTGGACACAGTACTGTAGCTCAGTGTGTAAGAACTTTAATAGCATAAGCTCCAGGGGCCACAGAAGCAGAGGGAGGCCTAGGCATCTATGGATGAAGCAGCCACACAACCCAATTTGTGGTACAGGTACAGAAACAACCGACTATAATACAGTGTGATTCCTATTATTAGGGAGGCATGTTCCATGAAACTATGACTTTGTTTCAAATCACAGTAAAATGAGAATCATCCTACAGGGCTGCCTTTCTCAAAGAATCGCCCTTTAATTTAAGAACTCTCACTCATTTCTAAACACTTGGACTCCTATTCAGGACTAACCTTTTCTTGCACAGTTTTGAAATTATAGGTCATTGAGATAGAAATACAACTTACTGAGACAGAATTCTAAATGCTTCTTTCATACCTGGTTTTGTCCACTTCAGTTATCAAAAATCTTGACTTTAACAGTTAAGTAGCACAGTGGTGTTCTGGAGTGGACCCAGGTAGAGTGCAAGGAGTTGATTGTTAAATATTTAGGAATTTTGCAAGACAATTAAATTGTTGGTAACATAAGATTGGCCCTGGCAGTAGTTTTTACCCCACAGAAATCAGTAAACACTGTAAATCAGAGCATTCTTCTTGTTTTTTGTTTTGTTTTGTTTTGTTTTAACTGTAGAGCTGGTCTACCAGCTCACCACTGGATAGAACTCACATGGTTCAGTTAGCAGTTAAGAGAATTTACCTGGAGGAATTTTTCACAATGAATGTTTGGAGAATTAAGGCAATGCATGATAATATTACAGAATACCAATCACTCCCAAACTGCATACTTTTAACTGTATTTGTATGTAATCTATGTCATTATATTTTATTACTTTCTAATTTAAAGCTATTTATGTGCTTACTTAAATACATTGATTTTTAAGGGAACTTTTGTGACAGCTGTAAACGGGAAAAAGAACACAGAGCCTCTTAGTCTATAGTAAATTGTGATAAATGAATAACTTTAAAATAATCCCACCATATATCACCTAAAGTCATCCCACATACTTCTAGAAGTGTGTATAGTACACAATAAAGGTTATAAAATAAATTCTTGTCATAGTCTCCAGTGTTTTTTCTCTAAGAAATAATCATAGCAAAGGTTATGGTACATTTACTACGAATGAGGCATTACTATGTTACATACACATTATTGTACATACAATTACATACACATTAATATAAGTGCATTAGTTACATAGATTAACTCATTTAATCAGTGTAAAACATCCTACAAGGAAGGTATTATTATATCCCAACACAGAGAGTTTAAAACTGAAGCACAGAGAGTTTAAATAACCTGCCCAAGGTCAGTGGCAAAGCCCAGATGAACTCCAGACAGTTGGGTTCATGAATCCGTGCCCTTCTTCACTATACTTCATCACTGCAATGGCAACTCCCATTGAAACTAAAAATACGTACAATGCTTGAGTTCCTTCAGGACTCCTAAACTTTGGAAAACATTAGAAGCCACCCCAATGAAACAAAATCCATTTATATAAGAGTATAAATTTGTGATAAAGTTATTACAGTGTTAGCCACCTTTGTAGCAAAAATAGTGAATGTCCACTAGTAGGAGGATGACAGAATGAATTAGGTTATACCTACACCATGGAATACTAAATAGTCTTTAAAAATAATGGATGCAAATTACACCAGAAACTTGGAAAGATTTCCATTGGTATCATTGTAGAAGAACAGAAAAATGCATACAAAACATGTATAATAATCTCATTTTTAATAAAGTATACATTGAAAGTGTCCTTTCTACTGCCAGCCATAGGAGTTTTAAGCCTTAAAAGTGCCTGCTCATCTAGTAAAGTGTGAAGGGATAGCTGTTTAGTTTGTATTTCCCACTGCTGGTGAATATGAACAAGATTCCATATACCAGCTTGCCATTAGTATTTGTTCTGAGAATAAGCCTTTGCAAATTTTTCCTTGCTTATTAATCCCCTCTTTTTAATTTACAACAGTTTTGTTTTTCTTCTTCATTTTTGTGTGTGGCCTCTTCTTTGCAATCCCCCAATCCAAAAATGTTTTATTTGTCTTTTCGCTTTGTTATATATTTTTTATATACAAAATGTTTTATTTTTTATGGTATAGTCAAATATGCTTCTCTCTTTTTTTTTTTTTTTTACAGCTGCTGGATTTTTTTTTTTTTCCAGTCTCAGGTCAAAAGTGGGGAAAGAAGGAAAACCAAATAAACCCAAATAAAACCTCGACTAGAAGTGTCTTCCTAGCAAGACTCGGAACCTAAAATTATTCCCATGTGTGCCATGCCCTGACCTTCCCTGTAAAACATCATTAAATCTCTCCAGACAACAGGACTGGAGACATTTCTATTTAATTGTTTTATACCCCAGTTTCGTGCTTCTCACTTTAATTCCTGTCTATTACCAGCCCATGTAGGCACTGGGAGGGCTTCAGGGCCAGAGAGTGAGGAGGAAAAAAGGGTGGCAGAGGGAGTTGAGTTACGTTAGTGTACTGATGGCACAGCAACCCCTTGTATTTTATTATCCTAATTAGTGAGTGTTAGGTTATATTTAAAGCTTAAATCTTCATTACGTCCTACTACAATGGTGGATTTAAAAAATCTAGCACGTCTTTGAATCAAGGTAGAGGCTTAATTTGGCTTTCCTGCCTCTTATTTGGTCTGTTTGCCCAATTCTTCCCTTTTTTTGAACTCAGCGTTGTATTTAATGGGTTTGTCAAATCTACATTCAATTTAACTTTTCTCATGAAGATCCCCTGCGACCTCACAAAGTCGTGGAAGGATGACTGTTTCTCAGGTTCCCCTCTGGGTGCCCCATCTCCAGCGCTCTCCCCTGCAAACTCGACTCTTTCCAGCTGTTACAACTGCCCAAGTTGAAAGCTATCCATTTACATTTGACTCCTCTCTCCTTCGCCCCAACACAACTTAGACATAAACTCAAATGCAGTCTACAAAGACATCTGCAATAGCCGTCTCCTCCTCCAAGTATTGTCTGCTCAGGGTCTCTTGACGTCACCTTCATCTTCTTTGGCCTGAGTGATCATAATGGAATCAGCACCAAGCCCATCCTGCCAAAGCTGTCTTTCCCAGAGCATACCTTTTGCCTTCCCACGTTGAAGCACCAGTGCTTAAAGGATAAAATCCTCGGTGTGGTACCCAAACGCCTTTGTTTTCTGATCCAAAACTACTTTTGCCACCTTATCCTGACTATTCACATAAATTATTTGCAGTACCCTTGTGGGATGCATGTTTGGTAGCTGTGTGAACCAGGGGAGAAACTCACGCCCGCTCTCTCTCATTGTGTAGTTCTTTCTGGGACTGCATTGCCCTTCCTGCTGCCCAAAATGTGCTCCCCTTTTCCCTTGGAGTCTACGTCCTTGTCATCATTCGAAGCCCAATTCAAGTGTCATCTGCTCTCTGAATAGTCCCTGAGGATCATAGTCAAAATGAATACCCCCGTTTTGTACTTTTTAATACCCTGATTCTAACATTTGCATTTATCTTAGTGAATTGAGGTTCTGCTATCTCTTGACTAACTGTAAGTCTTTGAAGATAGGGCCAGCATCACAGTCATCTTTGTCAATTTTGTCCGTAGGAGATTGAAAGTAATGTTCCCTAATATATGTTTGCAGAAACAAGAAGGAAGGAAGAAAGGAAGGAAAGAAGGAAGGAAGGAAGGGAGGGAGCAGGGGAAGGGAAGGGAAGAGAAAGAGGGAAAAAAGAAAAAAGAAAATTTATGCTTACCTTAAACAATGCTTCCATGGACTGCACTTAGCTTGTTTGTGTCTTGTTTTCTTGTTTTATTTTACTAGTTTGTTTATTTTCTTATTTATTTTAAGTGATATAATAGCACTTTTAAACTGGCTGTGGAAGGCTGTTTACAAGGTTTATTTGTGATGAATATTTAAAATGTGACTCACAGGCCAGGCGCATTGGCTCACGCCTGTAATCTCAGCCCTTTGGGAGGCTCAGGCGGGTGGATAGCTTGAGGCCAAGAGTTCGAGACCAGCCTGGCCAACATGGTGAACCCCTGTCTCTACTAACAATACAAAAACTAGCCGGGCATGGTGGTGAGCGTCTGTAATCCCAGTTACTTTGGAGGCTAAGGCAGGAGAATCACTTGAACCTGGGAGGCAGAGTTTTCAGTGAGCCACGGTTGCACCGCTGCACTCCCGCCTGGGTGACAGAGCAAGATTCTGTCTTAAACTAAACTAAACTAAAATAAAATGTGACTCGCACTGCCTATATGAAACTCGTAGGAAGACCCCAAAAGAGTACTCATCATTAGCATCATTAATCACATGATCATTTCTATTTTTATTAATTACAGTTCTGATTCCAAGGCATGCTAACTCCTTTATAAAAGAGAAAGATTATTTCCTTTTTTTTTTTTTTTTCAGGATGGAGTCTCACTCTGTTGCCCAGGCTGGAGTGCAGTGGCGCGCTCTCAGCTCACTGCAAGCTCTGCCTCCTGGTTTCAAGCGATTCTCCTGCCTCAGCCTCCCAAGTAGCTAGAATTACAGGCATGCACCACCACGCCTGGCTATTTTTGTATTTTTAGTAAGGACGGGGTTTCACCATGTTGGTTAGGCTGATCTCAAACTCCTGACCTTGTGATCCAAATGCCTTGGCCTCCCAAAGTGCTGGGATTACAGGCATGAGCCACCATGCCCAGCCGAAAAAGATTATTTCTATAGTAGAACCTGGGATTCACATAATCTGGGTTTATTTTGTTGTGCTTCATGAGGAAATTGACCATAACCCTCCTGCCTTTTCCCCTACTTGGGGAGCAGAATGAGGGTCAAGGGAAAAAAGGAAAAAAAGCCTGAGTAACTGTCATGCTCAAACTGGGAGCACCGAGAAATGGGCAGAAGCCAGACAGGAGATTTTATGGAGCAAAGCCCAATGGCTAATAGTAATGAGATTGCTAGAAGAAAACAGCCAGAACTGAAAACTCTTGGGGAGACTCTGGGAACCATCTGAACTAAGAGAGTTAATCAGAAATGGGACCTCCAGAGGTTTCCCATCTTCAGCTAAGCACTGCAGCACCTGATCAGGTGACTCCGGTTGCTGATGGCTGACAGCTTAATTTACAAGAACGCCAAGCAACAGAAATTTGAAAATAAACCAAATATACACTGTAAAAGGAGAGGGAAATGTGATTCTGCAGTCCCTAGCATACTTTACCCGAAGCTTCATCAACCCCATAATAAGATGATACCTTACCTGGATGAAACGTTAATATTAAATATTACGAGAAATTTGCTGGAGATTGTGCTGTACATATTTCTGGTCTAACTTGTCTCTCTTGTTTTAATAAAGAATATGTATGTATGTGTGTACGTATTGTAGAAATTTCCATTAGGAATTAATCCTGATGTCTTAATAGATTAACCTTGCTGGTACCTAATATAATTTATTTTAAAAATGAAACTCCTACTACAGCAAAGATTTTAATGGGGAGTCTTTTTTTGATATCCCTCTAGAAATCTCCGGGCCTGAGGCTGCATTTTTCCTAAAGGCCCACTCCCCTGTCGACTCTGGGAGGAAGCCGTCCTGCACAACAGCTGTGAAATCAGACCAGTGTTTCTAAGTAGAATCTCTCAGACAAAGGATGGGACTCCCACCTACCCCAGCATTTTGCACTGCCTGAAATATCTTAGCCTTTTAATAGCATTAGCCTTTGCACCCTTTTCCTACTCTTCCTCTCTGGGCAACCAAGAGGCATTTCACTACTCTAGGATGACAGGCAAATGTCTGCCTTCACGTTGAGGAGACTCAAAGGACCAGGGACTTAGCACTTTCGAATGCCTGGTGCATTTAGGTTCTCAGATACAGGATTTCAGCAGACTCTTTGATACTGACTTTTCTGATAAATTGTGATTCCAGCAATCATGTTACCTCCTTTACACAAACTTTCTAAGACAACTTTTCCAGATCTGCACCCCACAACCCCCACCCACAAAAAAAGAACACAAACAAACAAAACACTAGATCTGGTTCTTGTACACACTTGAGGGTAAAGGAAAAATGTTCCAAGCTGGCAGTTCTTCCCCTGAAGGCTCTTCCTTTATCTGCCATTTTCCATCTCACAGAGAGAACCTGTGATTGTTTGTATTTCCAGAAAACCATTGTTGGCTAGGGTTCTATGCCCTACACCATTGTCTCCATTTCAACACCATTTCTAGATGCCTGCCTGCACTAAGGCTCTATCCCCAGTCCTGCCATATAATCCTTTTTTTTCTGTTCTATAAAATGGCTCCTGTATAAATTCAAGGGGTCTAAAACAATCTCTATAAAGAGGATTCTGTTGTAGCCCGCTCTCGTGAAACACGTTTTCAGTACCCTTGAAGGTTCCTACCTTTGATGAGGATATCCTTATCCGGTAATCTTTTAGCTATAAGCATATGAATGTGGAATTCCCTATGTAAACATGATGGGGTTCTAAGAGAGACCACGGGGCCTTTCCTCAAAGGAAAAGGCTTCTCTGATTTCCAATGAACGTCTTCTCCCCTAAGCGTGCTGGAGTCCTTCAGCCCCAGTAGATGTGTTGCAAAAAGCTGTTCCTCCTCCTGCTTGGTGTGGCAGTGTGCTGGCCGGTGCAGCAGAAGTGTGAAGGGGAATGGGAGGCATTTCAGGACTTGCAACCATTTAAATTCTAGAGGTCCATTGCTAACGATAGTCCTAGTTTAAATTAAATAAGAGCCATCAACTACAGTTCTTTCTTTGCTCTCAAAAATCTTTGTTCTCTCCCTTTAGGTGCCCATTTTACAAGTTTGGAAAAGTCTAATTCAGGAAATGCCCCTAATGTTGTTCTTGGTAAACACTGTATTCTTTCAGTCTAATACAGCGAAGATTAAGATGATTTTTGTCTTACTGTCTTTACTCACAGTCACAATAAACTATGATAAATTGCATTTTCCAAAATATTTTTTGTTTAATTTCCTTCCTTCTTTCCTTCCTTCCTTCCTTCCTCCCTCCCTCCCTTCCTCCCTTTCTTCCTTATTCCCTCCCTTCCTTCCTTCCTTCCTTCCTCCCTTTCTTCCTTCTTCCCTCCCTCCTTCCTTCCTTCCTTCCTTCTTCTTTCCTTCTTTCTTCCTTCCTTCTTTCCTTTTGGCTAAAAATGTATTTATTTTGCCCACATCTGGATTGATAATTTGGCTGATATAGAATTATAGGAATTGTCCAAAACACTGACAGCTTCACTTTCTTATAAATTTCCTCAAGTAACATTTCTAATTGAATTATAACAGAAATACTTAAAAGGGAACATATTATATGTGTAAAGCCAAAAGAAATTTTTGAAAAAACTAAACATACTCATATTCCTTAAGGGGGGACTTGAGGTTACATTAATGTATTTATTATGATATTGAGTACCTATTATCCACCAAAGTGTCTATACTTTACGATGATATTCTTTAAGCTGAGTTCGGTGACATGGTTGGTTCCTTCATTGCCTCTGACCAGGCAAGTTGGGTTTCTGGGGGTTATTAGATGGAATTTTCCAAGCTCATGGATAGCAACCTGAATTGTGTTGCTTCCTCTTGGCTAAGCCCTGGTCTAGCTTCTCCCATCGTCCATTTCTGTGCCTTTTTTCATCATGCTTCTGACAAGATGTGCTCAGGCTGTTGGACTGCCTTCTAGCATTGTATTTGGAAAGATTAATAATCATAGTCACAAAGTGCTTTGACATTCTAGAGTGCTATAGAACCACTTAATGCTGATGGAACTGCTACTGAGCTGTCTTCTTCCAATCACATTTTCACAGGGTGTGGAGGTTTTGTTGACAGCTCTGGTAGATGAAGTTTGAAATATATGAACAGTCAGATAGATTAGAAATGGGTGGTGGCATCACCAGCTTTCTCTCCTCTGTCTTTGTCTTGGTGTCTTAACCCCGTCGTAAAATGCCCACTCCAGAGCAGAGAGGATTCAAGGGTCTGGTTGGGAGGGGCCAGTAGCTATTTGATATGGTTCGGATATTTGTTCCCCTCCAAACCTCATGTTGAAATTTGATCCACAATGTTGGAGGTGGGGCCTGGTTGGAGGCATTTGGGTCATGGGGGCAGATATCTCATAAATGGCTTTGCACCCTCCTTGCAGTAATGAGTGAGTTCTCACTCTTTTCGTTCTCACCAGAACTGATTGTTCAAAAGAGGCTGGCACCTCCTCCCCTCTCTCTCGTTCCCTTCCTCTCTCACCATGGGATGCCGGATCCCCTTTGCCTTCTGTCATGAGTGGAAGCTCCCTGAAGCCCTACCAGAAGCAAATGCTGGCCCTGTGCTCCTAGTACAGCCTGCAGAATCCCTAGCCCAAGAAACCTCTTTTTTTTTTGGTAAATTATCCCCAGTCTCAGGTATTCCTTTATAGCAACACAAAACCAGACTAAATCTTGGTCCTTTTGTGTTATTGGTTGCATAAATTCTAGGTAGTTCAGCAAAAGAAACTGAAATGAAACATTGGTTTTGTATCTCCAGCAGCTCTAGAGTGTGGGGTCATGAGATCCTGACATGTTCGCAAGACACATTAACATATGAGGGGATGACACAGATCACACTTTAAGCTCACAATTTCTCTTGAATTCCAAAGACATTCACCTTCACTTCGCCTCAGTAGTCCACTCTCCTGACCACACACTGGAACTTGAAAATGCTGTGACTGTAAACTCCACTCTCTGATACCACCATTCCCTCTTTCCGTGGCCTATGCTCTCCCACCACATCCACAACTTCAGCCCCTTAATTATACCCTCTTCTCCAAGTCTGTTGGTTTCCTCTTAGCATCAGTGAACTTCTCTGTCCGTCTTGGGACTACTTACCTACCACCTTGTCCTTTCTCCACAAGCGCCCTGCAGAACCTCATGCTGAGCAGCCGTGACATCATAGGCTCTTCTACACCAGGATTCTGAGCACAGCTGCAAGGAAACAATTTAAGGCCACAGACTGATATCACTAGAAAGTTACGGCTTGAGGCTAACTCGGGCCATCTTCATTTCTTGGTATTCCTCTGCCTTGACTATTTTACTTTTTACCACTCCCTTCAAGCTTTCTATATATCCTTTATATTCTTAACGAATGGCCTTGCTCCAGATTTACAGAAAAAATGATCAGCTACAAATTTTTTCAAATGTTTACCCACCACCACCAGCAGGCTATCTGCATTCCTGCCTACCCCACATCTTCTTTCCCACCTTAGCCAAAGAGGTATACCACCTTCTGCTCAAAGGTACGCCCTAACCCACAGGTACCTAACTCCATTAATGTGTCCATGTGCTCTCTTGTATTTTCAAAATCACTTCTTTGGCCATTTTCTTTGAAAAAAGGGGCATACTCAAATCTCTATATCTTCACAAAAATTTCACACAATTGTACGTTCCTGGCTGCTGGTCTTGTCTCCTTCCGTTGCTTCATAATCCACTGAATAAAAGAGTGATCTACAGTCATGATTTGCATTTCCTTATTTTCTTGGCACCCTTCAAGTCATGGCAGCTTCACTTCTTTATGTGCCTGCTAATTCATATTTCTTCCATTAAAATAAAAAATGGTCTCCCAATTCCCAACCTGGCACTCATCTGAATTTACATCTCTCTAGTATTAATGTTAGCAACTATTCCTTTTCTTTTCTCTTTAAAACTTGAGGCTGGGTGCGGTGGCTCACGCCTATAATCCCAGCACTTTGGGAGATGGAGGTGGGTGATCACCTGAGGTCAGGAGTTTGAGACCAGCCTGGCTCATAACCACCATGGTGAAACCCTGTCTCTACTAAAAATACAAAAATTAGCTGGGCGTGGTGGCTCATGCCCATAGTCCCAGCTACACCGGAGGCTGACACATGAGAATTGCTTAAACCTGGGAGGTGGTGATTGCAGTGAGCTGAGATCACACCACTGCACTCTAGCCTGGGCAATAGAGTGAGACTCAGTCTCACCAAAAAAAAAAAAAAAAGAAGAAGAAGAAAAGAAAAGAAAGAAAGAAAACTTCAGTTATTCTTTAAGACATTATTTGCAATAAAAACTGTATATTTATGTAATATACAGTGGGTATTTGATTTATGTAATATACAGTGGGTATTTGATTTATGTAATATACAGTGGGTATTTGATTTATGTAATATACAGTGGGTATTTGATTTATGTAATATACAGTGGGTATTTGATTTATGTAATATACAGTGGGTATTTGATGAATACCCACCTCCCCAATTGTATTGTAAACTCAATACAGGGAGAAACTGTGTATCTTTGCTGAACATTTTAACCCTAGTTCCTAGGACACATAGTAGGTGTATAATTAATGTTTACTTGAATGCATGGATCAATGGATGCACTCATGAAAAATGTAGCACCCTTATTTCTTCTAGAGTTTCTCTTCCTTCTCTGGGCTTTCCTATTCAGTTTCCCTCACTAGCCCACCCTTCGTATGTGATTGTTTTTCAGGGTATTATTTTTGCTTCTCTTTTCTCATTCTTCGTGATATGTTTATACAGTCTGTTCATTGCTGTGGTTTCAAGTATTCATTCCCTTCTAAGCTTTAGATTATATATCCAACTTTTTCTAGACAGGGATACTTTAAATTCATCTCTTCAAAAGCTGATCTCATCTTCTCCCTCTATTTTCATTCTAGTCTCTTCTTATAGCTCAACTTATGGCTACTGGCACAATTAGTAATGTCGTAGCCCAAGAGACTTGGAATCAATGCAAGCCACTGTTCCTTCTTGTTCTTCACATTATTGCCACTCCTACCAACCCTGCCAATTCTACCCACCTAATAGGTTTTAATTGTCTTCTACTGACCATTCCCACTGGTACTATCATTACAATTTCTTGCTTGGAAAATAGTTTTCTGACTTGTTTGCTGGTCTCCAAACTTACACCTTCAATCTATTTTCCATAACAAAATCATAATTTTATAGTTCCTTACTCAAAAAATGTTGAAAAGTTTCTGAGTGCTTTTTGTAAGAAATGCAGAAGAATTTCATGGCGTCCCCATTGAACTTGAGTTTGCCCCGGCTGTCTCTGCACTCTGTCCTCTCCCCGACCTTCAGCAGCACTGGGCTGACACAGTGTGCATTCTCACCCTTCCCTTCCTCTGCACAGACTGTTTCATCAGCCTGAGGTGTGCCCGCTACTGTCCCCCATGCGACTTGCCACTTGTAAAATTGCTCTTGCTTCACAATTTAGTTCATTCATTATCAACCCAGGAAAGGCTTCTCAACCAACGTGTGTTACATGCCCTCTTTGGCTTTTCCATAGAGCCCTGTCTCTACTTCTGCTTTAGTGATTATCACGATGTTCTCTAACTCTGTTTCTCTACCTCTCCACTGTGAACAGTTTAAAGGGTACAGACTACATCTCCTCAATGCCTAAGACACATGGCATCCATTAGATAGTAAGAGATAATAAATGTGCATTGAATTAGTTTTGAACTCTGCATATTAATGTCCTGTATGAGACAAGTGGGCTCCTTTCCCACCAAGCTTCTTTTTTAATGTTTTTTAAATTTTAATTTAAGTTCTGGGATTCTTGTGCAGAATGTGGTTTGTTACGTAGGTATACATGTGTCATGGCAGTTTGCTGCACCTATCAACCCATTATCTAGGTTTTAAGCCCCACATGCCTTGTCCTAATGCTCTCCCTCCCCTTGCCCCCAGTCCCCCAACAGGCCCCAGTATGTGATGTTCCCCTCCCTGTGTCCATATGTTCTCATTGTTCAACTCCCACTTGTGAGTGAGAACATCCAGTGTTTGGTTTTATGTTCCTGTGTTAGTTTGCTGAGAAAGATGGTTTCCTACTTCGTCTATGTCCCTGTAAAAGACGTGAACTCACTCTTTTTTATGGCTGCTTAGTATTCCATGGTGTATATGTGCCACATTTTCTTTATCCAGTCTCTCATTGATGGGCATTTGGGTTGGTTCGAAGTCTTTGCTATTATAACTCACCAAGCTTCTTGACTTTAAAACATGCTGAAGTTATCTGGAGTGAAAGAATGAATGGGTGCTCTGCCACCTTGAGCTCTGGGAAGGGTGTGCTGGAGATTGTGACACACCAGCCTCAGGAAGGCTTTAACTCAGTCATTCCAGGATTCTTTTTCTCTCCTGGGACCTAATGGCTGCTTTGGGTTCTCATGAGGTTTCATTCTACAACAATATGGTAAAAGCAGTTCCTAGATGGCTTCTCTCACCATTCAGAAGGCTTTGACCTGGCCCCTTGAACTGCCAGTTGGTCTGTGCTAAAGGAATAGAGACTCATTTTAATATTGGTCTAAGACAATCTGCTGTGTCTAAAAGTTCCTAAAAGTTAACTGTAAAGGACTTTTCAGTTCTTTACAGAACTGAATTCTCTAATTCAGATAATTTTGAATTATCCAAAATGTGTGCATCCCTATCTTTGAACTATCCCTGTAGTGCAGATGGTTGGGAACTGGCTGAGAGAAAGGCTGCACTTGTGCTATATGGCTGCACACCCCAAAGAACTAGAGGAGGGTGCACCCTTGAGACCTGATTGCAACTTCCTTGAAGTCTGCCTTTTACACAATGGCAAACTCACAGTAGAATCAATCCAGGGAAATCATGAGGAAGATGGGCATTTGGGAATATTCCACACATCCTCATGGACTGCCTCCACAGCAGATTTCCTGGGCAGCAGGGCCCTGTCTGCCTGTTGCCTGGCAGGCATCACCAACTTAGGGTACCATGTCTCCCCCCTCAGACCTTCTCAGGCTGTATTAGTCCATTCTCACACTGCTATGAAGAACTACCTCAGACTGGGTAATTTATGAAGAGATGAAGTTTAATCGACTCCCAGCTTCAACAGCTGTACAGGAGGCATGGCTGGGGAGGCCTCAGGAAACTTACAACTGTGGCAGAAGGTGAAGTGTAAGCAGGCACAGTCCTCATATGGCCAGAGCAGGAGAGACAGAGAGAGAGTGAGAGTGAGCAAAGGAGGGAGTGCCACACACTTTTAAATCGTCAGATCTCATGAGAACTCACTCACTATCCCGAGAAGAGCAAGGGGGAAACTGTGATCCATTCCCCTCCCACCAGGCCCCTCCTCCAATGCTGGAGATTATAATTCAACGTGAGATTTAGGTGGGAATACAGAGCCAAACCCTATCACAGACCACATATATTCCAGGACTTACCTGTTCTATACCCCGTGCTTTCGGGAACACACTGTTTGCTACCATATTAGGTTAATTCTTTAGTCTTGATAATATTAGTGGTTAACAATACTAATGGCTAACATTTTGGGGCTGCTTGGCAAATACTAAGAATGTTTCTCTTAGTGTTTAGGTTTATCTCCTTCAATCCTACCTCAGCCCTTCGAGGTATGTCCATGTCCTACCAGCTTTTGCTATTCTCAGTTGAAGACAGTGAAATGTTAAAGATTATGTAACTCAGCTAAGGGCACTGCACTACTGAATGGTGGAGCTGGGATTCCAGGCCGGATAGTCTGATTCCAAAGCCTGTGTCCTCACCCCCATGCTCTAATGAGCTAGCAGTGCTATTGCACCTGCCCCATCCTCTAATTTCCTGCTGTCTGCTCTTGCATGTTCTGCCCCAAGGTGGAGTCTGCCTTCTCAGCCCTGGAGCCCCTCTGTCCTGAAAGGCAGGCAGGAAGGACTGGGGCTGGATGCATGTCCACCCCTTTCCCAAAGCAGCTCCCTCAATGCCTTTAGGACTTGGTGTGCACACAATGCAGCTCCCTCGCCCACCTCCAGTGCAATAACTCTGAGGAGTGTGTTCTACGCTGGCTCCAAGAGCTCCCCAAATAGGATGAAGTCCCGTTGGCTGGCAACAGTTGCTTTTCTGACAGTGCTTTCCTTTATTTCACAAATAAGCAACCGGTCTTTTTATCCTTGTGTTAGTGTCTGCTTCTTTGAGAATCCAAACTGAAACAAATGGCTTGCTATGTCACCCGCTCTCAGGCCCCTGCAACAACTTCCAATGCCCCAAAGAAAGTAAAGACTGACCCTGAGGACTTTGAAGCCGTGCGTTTGGCTGGCTTCTCTGTCTTTCCAGGGGCCCAGCTCTGCCTTTCTCTGCCTCTCAACATTATCTGCTTTACTCTTTTTCTTAAAGCAGATGCCTGATCCCCTCTGTGGGGCCTTCTCACCTTGCTGTGAACACATTTACAATGAGTCACTGCACCTTGCTCCATTGCACCTGGAAGAATAAATGGTTTTCACCTCTCCTCCCTGGGATCACGTTATTTGGTGGCTGGTTACTGCAACAAAAATAACTGCAGGTGAAAGTGGCAAATGAGCTCACTCCACTCACTGTTACTCACCTGGAAGCCCAGCCTACACCTTTCCAAGAAAAGCTGAAAAGCTGTCTCCATCCCCACAGCAGGAACCCCACTCCAGGCGCTTCATTGGGCCTATTTTTGAGAACCCTCTGGGTTTGGAGTACTGCACTCTGCATATTCTTTCAGCCTTGTAGCTGGTGTTAGAAACCAGTTGCTCTCAAGAATATCTTGTTTGCCCTGAGTTCTGGACTCCTGCAAGTTTCAGTAGATTCTGGAGTTTCACAGGTCTCTCCAGGCTTGAAGAAATTGCCTGCAGCAAACATACGATGAGCTCCCCATTTCCCCTGCAAAGACAGTCCAGGGAAAGAGAAGACCAAACAGAAGCAGAAAGCAAAGGCAACGGTGTAACATTTGTTTTCCTTGTACTGCCTGATTTTGACTTTTATTTTTTACTATTTTTTTCTAAAATGTATTTTTATTTCTTTTGATCTGCCAAAACATAAAACAATCACAAACACATGTATAATAGTCTCTTTCCAAAATTAACAGCCAGCCTCTCAGCTGCACCCAGCTAGTATTTACCGCAGGCACAGAGCAGTTATGTAGAGAGTGCTGCAGGAATCCTGTTATGCACTGAGTTTTGTCCCCTCCCCTTTTCTCACATTCATAGGTTTAAGTCCTGACCCTCAGTACCTCAGAATGTGACAGTATTTGGAGAAAGGACCTTTAAGAAAAGGTAATTACACAATTAAATATGATCATAACAACTGGGCCTTAATCCAGTATGACTGGTGCCCTTATGAGGACAAGGAGAGGCACCAGGAGGCACCCGCACAAAGAAAGACCCCGTGAGGACACAGCATTCTCCACGTGCAAGCCAAGGAGAGCAGCCTCAGGAGAACCTATCCCCATGGATACCTGGATCTCAGACTCCTACCTCTGGAAATGTGAGAAAATAAATTTCTGCCATTTAAGCCACACCGTCTGTGGTGCTTTGTTTCGGCAGCCCAAGCAGATTACTACAAATACCCTGTGTGCAAATCAGGGCACTTGGACTAAAACCACACCAGAGGCACTTCACTGAGTGTTGCATCTTTAGAATATCACTTTGTCTCTCTGAAGCTCAGTTTTCCTCTCCTGGTGATGTGGTCATCGTACCATTCTCCAAAAGTTCTTCAGGTGACTCATGGACAACGTGTGTGTGAAGGGACCCTGCACACAGAGGCTGGCTTATGGGGGCCCAGTACATCTTCAGTGATTTAGTGTCTGAGAATGCAAGGAGTGGGGAGGATTCAGACTTCTTACAATTTAGCTGCCATGCAAGTCATAAACATTTACGAGGGTCAGGTAAAAACAAGTGATTGATTCTAAGTGTGCACGATAAAGAGATCTAAAAGATTGCAGAAAAAGATGTTGGTAGATGGTTTTAACTGGGATACCCGGGAAAGACTTCGGAAGGTGGGCCTCAAGCCAGCCCTGTAGGAGAGGCAGGATTTGAAAAGTGGAAAGGAGGGAACCGCCCGAGAAATACGTGCATGGAAGCGTGGACGTTGTCGGCAGTGGGGGGTTCTGTGGTTCTGAGGATGGCTGCGGTGGGTGGTGAACCACGGGAGATGAGGTGTGTTCCTGATGGCGGTGGGGAGTGCCGACGCTCTTCCCTTTGGATTCTGGGAAAAGGGTACCTCCAAAGGAATCCTTACATTAGGAGGGAAGCTGAACTATATTACCTACGATCTCTTTTAACTATAAGATATCCTAATAGGGTTAAAATGTGAGTGAAGGCTGGTTAGGTTTACTGTGGAATTTAGATTTTATCAATTATATAACTGGACACAAGTGAAGAGCTTTTTAAATGATATGATATATGACGATAAAACATGCCTACATAATTAATCTGACCATATGCTGGCAGCATATGCCGAGGATACCAGTTAGGTGCACAGTGGAAAAAGGACCTTAGTGCTTAGCTTTGGCGCTACCATTTCCTAGCTGTGTGAGGGCTCTTAGGAATATGGTTTCATTTATTTATTTTTGTACATGAATTCATTTATCGGAAATAATTCAGTGTGCGCTTATTATCTTCCATGCACACTCCTGAGCAATGTGGAAGTGACAGAAAATAGCTACTGATCTCACGTATCTATCGAGTGCTAACGATGGAGGAAGCATTGGACGTTACAGGAGTTAAAGAGGACACAAAACTAGTCTTCAGGATTCAGGGAAGGCTTCCCTATGGAGATTACTCCTCTTTCTCTAGCTAAACCCTGTCTATATTTTCCATCGCCTCCATCATAAGTCACCTTAAAGTCAACACACCCAGTGCTGTTCTCCTCATCACCTCCTTCTCCTGAGGCAACAAATATCACCTCCCAGATCATTAGACTTAATTTCAAGGAACTAGAAGCTCTCTCAAATCTTTTGTTCCTTCAGGTTAAAAACCAAAGTCAGCTCTCATGCATCTTTTTACCTTTCCTCCATAGTCAAGACTGCCCCTAGTAAATGACATCAGACATGCACCTAAGCATGAGCCTCCATCTCTCTATCCATCGAGAAAAAGAGGAAGGGCTGTGTTTTCTCTGCCCACTTCCTCAACTTTCTTTAAGGGCAAACAAGATAAATGAATGCAAGCTCTAAAAGCTAATATAGAGTAGCCTGCTTTAAAGAAAGAATTGGCAGAGAGTAATGACTGATTGGATGTGGAGGAAAGGTAGAAAGATACACGAAAACCGACTTTGGTTTTTAACCTGAAGGAATAAAAGATTTGAGAGCGCTTCTAGTTCCTTGAAATTAAGTGTAATGATTTGGGAGGTGATATTTGTTGCCTAAGGAGAAGGAGGTGATGAGGAGAACAACACCAGGTGTGTTGACTTTAAGGTGACTTATGATGGAGGCGATTGAAAATATAGACAGGGTTTAGCTAGAGAAAGAGGAGTAATCTCCATAGAAGTAAAGTCATGGGGCAAGGTCAGTGTTTAGACAAAGACAGGTAAAAGAGCATTCTTTATGTCATTTTGAAAAAGAATGTTGGAGTCTTGGGGTTTTGTGCCTCTGAGGCCTGGTGGGCTGGCTGCTAGCTGTTGTGGTCCATGATGGGGACACATCTGAGACGTGGAATGAAGACCAGGTGAGCCAGGCGAGGAAGAGAGACGTCACACTCTAACACGGGTGTCTGGTGTGCTGAACAATAGAGAAGGATTTGTAATCGACTCTTTGAAGAGCCATATGTGGGAAGAAGAAAGCAACTGAGTCTTGGGGAAAGTTCAGCCTTGGTGGACAGAAATTAAGTGTAGTTGAGGGATGATAAATACAACATTACGGGTAGATATCCTTAGCGTGAGACAGAGTGCAGGGAAGTCTGTTTTTTTGCCCCTGCTTTTTGCCCCAAGTGTGGGAGTATTCATTCAGTCCATTCTACAGGAGACTTATTTACAGAAGGGAAGCACACGACGCAGAGGCTTTGAGAGGAAGGCAGAGCTCCCTGGGAGGCCTGAGCAGCACGCATATTCTAATGCTTTTGTTGGAGCCATTTCCAATTATTTAATGAATAATTGGAATCTAATCATTTCCTTGATTTAGCAAATCGAAAATTTTTTTCCCTCAAGGGCAAAATACCTTCGTTTTATTTTCTTCTCCATAATTAAGTAATTTCTTAATTAGTAATGTTCAACTCATCCAATCTGAAATGACACATTTTATTCCTTTTTATAAAAGCTTGCGTGCACACACACCCAGCCCCTGCCTGGTGGTGGAGTGCTTGTCATTCCTGGGCTCCTTTGTGTTCCTGAGCTCTCTCCATCTCCCTCTTTCTCTGGCATCTCCAGCGGTTCTTCCTGAGCAGTGGGGAAATCCAGCTGTGTCATCTCACACTGGCTGACTTCCTGGTGGCTGTAATTAGTGCGAAGGAGTTTTTCCTCTGTGGGGATGTCACACTGCACCATGGCTTTGCACCTAGCGGGCAACCTTACTTTTTGGTCTTTCTCACTTGGCAGGCAGGGGATGGGGTGTCTGCTGCAGAGGCTGCCCTAAGTTGGCCTGTGCTGTGACATTCCTGAAGCACTTTGTACCTGAGGCTGAGGCTGAGGCCCTGGCTGCAGGGAGCACAGCTCCCCCAAGGCCCCTTTCTATTTTCGCAGGCTTTTTCTCTCTGCTCCACTAAACCCAGCATCAGATGTCACTCCCCTGTCTCTATCAGCTGTAGACTACAGAAAATGGTAGGGGTCCAAGCAAAGGCTGGTGTGTATTGGACTGAACACCTAATTTAAGAGCTGAGACTGTTCATTTCCAAGGTTGCTGTATCCTCCACCAAGGCTGGCAATAGAATGTCAGACATCTCCACCAAGCAGCTCAGTCAACCAGCGACCTCTGACTGAGTACTTGGTGTGTGCCCAGCTTCATGAAAGCCCTGCAAGGTTAGCAGGGCAATTCCCAAAGAAAGTATTATCTAGTGCACTTTGTCAGGGTCCCTGTTACAGACACCCCTCCCCTGCACACATGTGACTGCAGCCTTCTGAGTTGACTGATGAAGACCTGGCTGGGATGAAGGAGAGCTTCACTCCCCATTTTCACTGGTTGCTACTCTGTCCCCACTCAGCTTGCCTAGGGCCAGGTAGTGAGGACGATAATCATCCAGCTCTCCAATGACGCACAATTAACGTTACAGTAATAGAACAATAATGGCTGCCTGTGGTAGGGACTTTGAAATCTCCAGATGAAAGGCCGGCAGAAGTACAGTGGGCTATTATTAGCATTTATGTAGCCCATTTCATCTTCAAAGCACTTTGCAAATATTAACTAATGAACACAGAATACTGTCGTTTTTTTCCCCCTGAAGGACTGGGAGGGGTAGCCTCTGATGAGAGTCTGGACTTAAATGGAAACATTGCTTTGTGACTCGGAGACAGAAAAACTCCTTTCCTCAGTAGCCATCTTCAGGCTTCTTAGGGAGGGGGGCTCTGATGGCCAGAGAAGAAGCCTGCGCTTGTAGGTGGGTGGATGGGGCATCCGAGTACAAGATAAGCCAACACTGTCAGTAGAAGCACTGAATACAGTCATGTGAGCCACACAGGTGATTCGAAGTTTCCTAGAACCACTTTTTATTTTTATTTTTATTATTATTATTATTTTTTTGAGATGGAGTCTCGCTCTGTCGCCTAGGCTGGAGTGCAGTGGCCGGATCTCAGCTCACTGCAAGCTCCGCCTCCCGGGTTTAGGCCATTCTCCTGCCTCAGCCTCCCGAGTAGCTGGGACTACAGGCGCCGCCACCTCGCCCGGCTAGTTTTTTTGTATTTTTTTAGTAGAGACGGGGTTTCAGCTTGTTAGCCAGGATGCTCTCGATCTCCTGACCTCGTGATCCGCCTGTCTCGGCCTCCCAAAGTGCTGGGATTATAGGCTTGAGCCACTGCGCCTGGCCTAGAACCACTTTTTAAAAAATAAAAAGAAATGAGTGAAATTAGTGTGAATAATTTATTTAACCCAATAGAGCCGAGACATTATAATTGTAACAACAAGTAATCAACATAAATATATCAGTAAATATTTTTTTTCTTATTTTACATCTTTTTGTGGTAAGGCTTTGAAATCAGTGTATGTTTTACACTTAGAGCACATCTCAGCATGGACTAGCTGCATTGCCAATGCCCGATAGCCGCCTGTGGAGAGTGGCTCTGCACACAGCAGCACAGATCCAGACTGTTTGAGGAAGACAGCCCGGAACGCCTGGTCCTGCTACTGGGGACTGTCACTCACAGCACAGGGTAATACAGGGTCAAGTGTATGGTCTATAATGTGGCAGACTTAAAATTGATACTGATTCAGAAATACTACTTGCATGACACTGGACATATGATTTAATCCATTTGAGTTCAGATTCTCCATCTATAGTCAAGGAATGCTACTAGCTGCAATGTCACAGTTTTAGAAGAATTAAATGAGATTACTTTTGTAAAGCACTTAGTGCAGTGCCTAGCATGTAATAATAAAGCAATAAAGAGTAGCTATTATCATATGAATAGGATGAGCTTGTATTTCAGGGCCCTGGCTCTCTCCCATCCTCCCCTGGCACCAGGCGCATCCTAGTTCCAACTCTGCACCTGGCTGGGCTTTGGCAGTGGGGTTGGTAGATGAATTTCCTCAGCCTTAACCCATGTGTGATCTCTGTTTGCACACTGATATATGCTTATATGTGTGCCCAGGACCAGGAGCCTTTAGAGGGTCACATAGTATGAAGAGAGGAAGGATGAAGGGGAATTATTTCTGCAAGCCCCTCATTCCTTCAATTACTTCTTTGGCTATGCCTTAAGGAAAGAGTCTAGACCCTCCATAACTCTTGACTGCCTTTAGCCTAACACCCTCCCTCTTGCAATGATTTGGTCCTCTAAAAGTGTCAGAAGGTCTTGCGTCCCCTTTGTTCACTCCATTCCCTCCATCTAGAAAGTCGTTCCCCTGCCTCAACTCACACATACTGTGTTAACTGTAGTCCTGGCCCTGGTAATACCTCACTGCACTTAACTGTTCACAGCATGGCGACCAGAGCACACTAGCTTCTCGAGAAATGCTCACCGAACCCTTGCTTTGTCCACAGAGAAGTGATCGGGTGATATAGGAGAAGACACTGTAGCGGCTGGGGCAGGTGGGCTCCACCCCCCACCCCAGGATGTGCAAATTCTGGGTGCTTTCATCTGAAGCACAACCTTTCTAAATGTTGTCTACAGGAATTCTTTCACATTAACTCACTTTGAAACAAGAAGCAACAGTGGAAATGTAGGCTGCCCTATCAGTAAAGGGTCACTTCTGGAAACATCTTTTTGGTTAGCACTTCTTAAAGCTCAGCTCAGGCGGAGGAATCTTTCCCCATGTTTGGCATGTTTGTTCCTCGGTGCCGTAAAGAAATAGCACTTGAGCGTAAATTTAATTTATTTAGTAATTTTTACTTCCTGCAGGACGGGTACACTGTCCAGCAGTGTTGCCACGAGAGGACACTGAACAAAGGAGACAGGGTCATTTATAATCTGACGCGTCCACCCTACTGCTGTGTCCGGTTTCCACTGGCTGGAACGGGACCTCACATTCTGTATTTGCCCTGACTGGCCAGCAACTTAGAACTTTTTAAAAGAGGCAAAGGTAGAGGAGAACAAAGGAAGGAGGAAGTAACTTGTGGGATGCTGAGAAAGGTAAAAACACCTTTAAATAAGGAAGAGGAACAGGCTATGACCTAATGCTTGCTTGGACCAGTATAAGCACGCCAGGGCAAATATTTAGGCTAAATTGTGGGAGTTAAGAACATAAAGTACATTGATTTCTTTATTACAGCTAGCAGATATTTAAGAATGTTAGCACAGGTCTTTGAATAAATTTTGCTTCTAAGAGAAGTTACTATTTATTCCTAATTAGACGGGGAGGAAAGTCTTTGAAGAGGAAACTCTACTTTTTACACCCACAATTCTAACTGCAGTCGTTGGCCCTTCTCCATGGCTTCTGTGACTTGGGTTACCTATGGATAATTGTGACCTGAAAGATTAAATAAAAATTCCAGAAATAAACAATTTATAAGTTTAAAATCGTGTGCAATTCTGAGTAGCATGATGAGACCTCGCACCATCCTGCCCCATATTACCCCAGACATGAATCATCCCTTTGTCCAGCATCTCCACCCTGTCTATGCTGCCTGCCTGGTAGTCACTTAGCAGCCGCCTCGGTTATCAGACTGACTGTGGGGATTATTGCAGCGCAGGTGTTCAAGTCACCCTTATTTTCTTAATAATGGCCCCCAATTGAAAGAGTAGTGATGCTGGCATATTGTCATCATTGTTCTATTTTAATATTAGTTGTTGTTAAACTTTTACCCTGCCTAATTCATAAATTAAACATTATCACAGGGATGTATGTATAGGAGAAAACATAGTATGTATAACGTTTGACTACCATTCTCAGTTTTAAATATCCACTGGGAGTCTCGGAACTATCCCCTGCTGATAACAGGGGAGGTATTGTATTCGAATACAGAAGGTGCTTTCGTGTAAATCTTGTCCAACCCTCCCATTTCACAGATGAGGAAAGGAGCAGTCAACTTCTTGTCTGAGCTGGTCACTGAATCCACGTCTGATACCTGACTCCCCACCCATTTGTTGTAGCTCTGAGTTAATGGCTGTGAATGACCTTGGACAGAAAATCCAGGTATCAATGCCATAGGAAGCTCTTCTGGGGTCCCTAATGGGTGCCTTTAGGACCTCAAGGAGTAATTTTGTGAGGGGCTGTTGAGCCAGCGTTCAGTTTCCTAACAGCTTTATCTCTTGCAGCTCTTACAGGCAGCAGCTGCATGCAATGTGTTCTGACTTTTGCCACGTCTTGTAAAGCAGCTTGGGTGCTGGTGCTGACACAAGCATTCCTCGGTTTGCCGTTGTTTGAGTTGAATATGTTTGATTCCTTTCTAGTTGCTTTTTTCTTCCCTTTCCTTCTCCTCTTTTCCCCTTCTTGTGTTTTATTTCCCTGCCTTTGTTCTCATTCCTTGGTCCCCATGTAAATATCTGGTACTAGAGTTACATAAATAATCAACGGCCTCTTAGGAGAGAGGGATGAAAAAACAGTAAGGATTCATTTTCCTGAGAGCTCTGGGGTGTCTAACTGGCCCGTGTTGGTCTCTTACTGAGGGTTACTTGACTCCAGGAATTGCCTTTGGGGGACTCTTCAGAGGAAAACACAAAAGCCCAAAATGCAACTGACCAATTGTGCAGAACTATTTGTAGGAAAAGATAGTGTGGTTGGGTGGGGAAAGGAATTCTCTGTGACCCCTGAGGTGGCCAGCTAAAGCCGCGGAGCCCCTGAAGCATGAAATTTGATTACCCTTATCTTGGTGCACAGCTCCGATAGTGCTGTCGGCCATTCAATTACCCAGCAACCTCTACAAATGTCTGCAGCCGCAGTTAATACGGCATATTAGGGAGGAACACGCCATCTTCCTTGTGCGGCGCCTCTGAAATGGCAACAGACCGTCCGCACCATGGAAATAGGCTTGGCCAGAGACGAGTCTGGACTCTGATCATTACTCCTCAGCTTTTCTATCAATGAGTGAGTGCTTCTTCGCCTCTTTTACGATAACATCATCTCCCTTTTCAAATCAGATATTTTAAAATGGCTTGGAGAGATCCACAGGTGATTATGGCGTTAGGAGAATTAAACCACTGAAGAAAGGCTAGAGAACTAGCATGGTTTAACTTGGAGAAGGCTGAGGAGTGGTTTAATAACTGTCTGCAAATGTACAGAATGATATATGAGGAGGGAGATGACTAGCTGCTCTGGCCATCATCTGAGGCCAAAATAAGAGGAGTAGTCACGGCCACACACAGTGCTAAGATGTGCCATCAGGAGGCCTGTGCCCAATCCAGGCCTTTCCAAGAAAAGTCCTCTGCAAGACCTTGGCCATTCCCTTTTCCTTGCTTCACACTGGATGACCTGCTTCCCTTCCTATGTTTGTAATGAATCATTAGAATGGTGGTTGGGTTTAAAAAGGCCAAGTTTGTACTGACTGCTGCAGTCCTGCCTAGAGAAAGAGGAAGCCTCTAAGTCATCCTCCAAAAAGGTTTTAGGGGCCATTTCCAGAGACCAGAGATTTGGTTATTCATGGAAAGAAGTAAAAACTGTTTTTTGTTTGTCTGTGTTTTTTGTTTGTTGTTTGTTTGTTTTAGAAAACAAAATAAAATTTCAAGAATGGATCTGAAAGAGTAGGATTTGGGTAGCAATTATAAGTTTCCATCAATATGGAAAAAAAGTCAACAGTTCTACTCTGATCCCTCTCTTAATAACAATATTCTCGTTGCCTTCTTGATCAGAGAACATCTATTTTGTGACTTCTCCAATCTCCTGGTTAATGCAGATGGCTGTTTGGCTCTGCAGTAGTTTACATTATCTAACATAGCTGGAACAGTGAGCAAGTTAGAGATTGGCTGCCTGGTGTTGCTCTGGAGCTCGTCAGTGGGGAGCAGGTCAATTGGTCTGGGCAGAGGATGGGGGATGCATCCAGAGGTAGGGGATGGACCTTCTAGTTCTCACCTGTGGAGAAGGAAAGACCTTTCCTCTACTCTCTGAGATTCCGTGGCTAAGGCCTATGGATGATGCTGACAAAAGACAGATTAACAGGAAAAAAGCATGCAAATTTTATTTGAAGTTAAGTATTTTTACAGGCAGGGGCTTTTTAGGAAGAAGTGAAAACCCTAATGAAGTGGTTAGACTTGAGACTCATATACCATTTTAACAAGGAGCCATAAAATGTGGAGATGTGACAAGACAAAAGATAAAGGGGTTTCCACAAGGAATAGTAAAGTGTGGATGACCCAAAAATATATGGGGAAATTAATGGACGCTAAGGCTTGTTTTAGCAGGGTTGTTTGTACTAATTTATCATGGCATTGACTCTCCCTCTCCAGTAACAGGAGTATTCTCCTCTTCCTGGTACAGGGAGGCCACCTTTCTCTTATGCCCTGCTTGTAGACAGAAAGGGGGATGGCAGAGAATCCTTCCCATATCTGATATTTCCCAGTTTCCTTCAGCTCAAAATAATCAATAGGCCAAAGTGGCATATTTGGGGATGGCATGCTCTGATCCTCTGAACATCCTTCCTACAAAGGATGGTATACCAGCTGGGAGGTGCAGATGCATCTCCTCCCCAGTCTGGAAACTTGGTCCCTCTTTTGGTCCTCAGTTTCTCTGGATATATTTTCACAAAGGTTGCTGTCGATCTTTTGGAAAGAAGCTTAGCTGCTACATGTCCAGGATGGCATTTGCAGGTTAAGTATTGCCCACTGATACCTGCAAAACCAAGCTGGAGGAAGACCCACCCCCAAAAAAGTCCAGGTACCCAGTTCCATGACAGTGGAAGCAGGTGTTATGTAGCTGGAGTCAAACAGCACCCCTGATGCCATCCCAACTACAAAGACAGTATATTCTAATTAACTGCAAATGCTTTACTCATAAAGCTGTCAGCAGTGGGCTCTAATGTCTGTACTTTTAATGATGCATTTGATTAGAAGGTAATTTTATTCACTTGGTGGCAGTCAGACCTGTTTGGTGAGGGTCTCTGTTCCCCTCCTCTTTCCCCCACTTTTTCTCTCCTATTTGAAACATTTATGAAGTTGTGATGCTCAAAACAATCTAAGTAAATCCATCAAAGCAATGTCGTAATGTCTCTTCACCACCAGCCTCTGTGTGGGTGTGCATGTGTGTGTGCATGTGCTGTGTCACATAACAGGTTAAAGTGAAGAGTGAGGTGGGTTTTTTTCTTTAATTTCACATGAGATTCACACCTGGACTGTCTTCTTTTACAACCGTACATTCTCTTCACTTTACTCCAAGTCCTAATAAAGGTCATGGCTTCATAACGCATCGCACTTTGCACATCGATTTCATGTTCTTTCATGTCATTTATGCCTCACAATAAAGCTATGAGATAGTTATACCTCTGACGAAGGAACAGAAACTGGGAGATTTTATTACCTCTCTGAGAAACTCAGAGTAATTCAGGAATTTAAAACTAGACCTCAGTCTAAATTCTATGCTTTCTCTACCACACCATATGGTTTCTCATCAAAAAGCAGTTTTTATCTTTTTTCCTTGAAAACCAAGTATGGAGCTGCCCACACTGGAAATTCACTCTTGCTGAAGGACATCTGGGGAGCCACTGGGACTGGGTTCACAAAGCCTCTGGTCTGCCTGGGTCATGCCTTCTGCTATGGGAGCGTACGGTGAGGTTCAAGGGAACTAAAAGTTCAGAGTTCTGAGTAAATCCAGCAGCCTCCAGTGAATTTGTTTCATCTCTCTTCCTCTCCCTCGCCCTTCCTGATGAGGCTGGTGAGTCCCTTCCTTGTAGGATCCTAAGCTCTTTATGTCGTGTGTCCATTTTAATCTACTGACTTCCCTGCCTGCTTCTCCCTCCCCTCTCCTTACTTTCCTTGCCCCTTCTCCTTTGATAATAAGAGCTTATCTTCATGGAGGGCTTACTGGTTGCATGTTCTTTACATGTGTGGTCTCATTTAATCCATGTGTTATCACCCCATGAAGGAAACCATGTCTCAGAAGGTTATGCATACTGCCCCAGGTCACAGAGCTGGTGAAGAGCTGCAAGTCTGGCTTCAGAGCCTAAGGTCTCAATTACTGCTTGTGTTCGTCAACATATTGCTTGGAGGTATCTGCTGTGCTTAACACTGAGCTAGGTGCTGTGAGAGGTGCCAAAAAGAGATGGGAGATGATGCCATTTTCAACTTGGGATCTCACGAGAGCTCTGCCCTAAAATTGTAATGAAATGCTCTTCCAACAAGACGTGACATCTTCACCTAGGAATCTTAAAACACCATGGAGTGTGGACAGTTCGGTGCTGCCAACTCTCGCCCCCTCTTTTTGAATTGAAAGTCAATAAGGTTAAGCAGTTATGACATGTGAAGGGATTTGATCTTGGGTTTTGGGGTATGGGGCCAATCTTTTCCCCATGCTGCTACACTGCCTGTTACTCACCAAGCGGTAGAAGAGGAGAGCCACTTGCTGCACCCAAGCTGGAGCTTAATTTTTTATCCTCAAATGTTTCATCCCCAGCTACTCCTTAGGTGGTTGATTATGCTTCAATGCAATTTCCATTTGAAGGAAAATCATATCGTATGTTAGAACAGACAAAGGGACAGCTCATGACCTTGCTTTGCTTCTCATTCTCCCTCCCTCCTTGATATTCTCTTGTGCTGCTAGCGGAGAATTTGACACATTGAGGCAGACAGCCCCTTATTATTAAATCTGTTTGCAAATGTGTGGAAAGCTCCCTGCACACCCTCCCTGGTTACGAGAGGTGGCAGATCCTGTGTCTGAATCACAGGCTCCCAGAAGTACTTGCCTTCCCTTTTCTTCTCCCTTTTCTTCACTCAGATTGTCCACATTTCAGAAACAGTAGGGATACTAGTGCCAGATCGGCAGAGCCCTGGAGCAGAGTCCTGCAACATGGAAACGCAGCACTTTGCGAAAGTAGACAGCTCAGGAAAATGGGCCTGTCCTCAGCAAAATGGGCTCCAGCTGACCCTGAGGTGCTGCGATGGGGTGGCCTGGCAAAGGCTGCTCCCCTGTCTGCATGCCACCTACTTTTATGATGCCTTTTATTGTGTGCAACTAATTAACTGAGTTATGACCACGAAACATTCTAGGAATGCAAAGTGTCAGATAAGTGCTTGTTAAAAGCAATAACTTCATAAAGAAGGTTTGGGTGTGGTGGGGACAAGAGAGAAAGTCTCTTGTTTCAGTTAGAGTTCAAGGCCTGTGCTTTTGTTCCTTAGGTCAGCATCTCTTCTGGGTCTACAGGAAAGTTGAGAGCGGGAGAGGCAGAAATAGAAATGAGTGACAGCAGCTGCCTCTCTAGCACCTGGCCTTGACCATAGGAGCAGGAGTGTGAGTGCCTTTGCCACAATCTGGAGTTTATGAAAGGCTGTTACTTAGCATTTGTACCTCTGCCCATGAGCCCCACCAGCATCACCACACTTCATGACACTACGCACCAAGATGAGTGTTCCCCTTTCCACTTAATTTGGAAAGTGCTGTTTCCACACAAATGCAAAAATGTATTCAGTTCTTCATTCATTCAACAAGTATCTCCAAGCAGCTAACTGTGTCCTTGGAACTAAACTCTAAGATCACGGTGAGTGGAAATGCATGGTGGGACCCATTGGGAAGTTTTTTCTTTTTTAATCCTTTAAATTGATCATTTTTCTGCTTCTGGATAAAAATCTTAGCAGGACATTTTTATGAAATATCTAATAGAGTCAAGCTATTGCCTTGGGCACTTAAGTGAGAATACATGCATACAGTAGAGCTTATTAGATGACAAATGATGTATTCATGCCACATGCACATCCACACACACACAATAAAACTGACAGGGAAATACACATTAAGTGCACACAGTAAAGGCTTCGGACAGGTCTGGGAAGACTTCCTGGAAGGAGTGAAAACAAAGTGGAGTCTCGTGGGATGCTGAAAACTTGTCCAGCAGTTCCCCCTTATCCTCAGGGGATACGTTCCAAGCCCCCCAGTGGGTGCCTGAAGCAGTCGACAGTACCAAATCCTGCATATACTATGCACATCTTTTTTTTCTTTACCGTTTCACAGATTTGTTCTTACTGTAGATCTTGGTAACCTCAACATACAATTTTTTTGTCTCCCTATTAATTTGAGAACGGTGAGGGGAAATGCATGGTGGGATGCATTGGGAAGCTTTTCCTTTTTTTAATCCTTTACGTTGATCATTTTTCTGCTTCTGGATAAAAATCTTAGCAGCAAAAGGAAAATCCTTTTCCCTTAAAGGAAGCACTTTACAGCTTCTCTTTGACATATTCAAATTGCCAAGTTTGGAGCCATTATGAAGTCAAACAAGAGTTATTTGAACACAAGCACTGCAATACCACGACAATTGCTCTGGTCAGGATTTTCCAAATAATATTTTCAGACCATGCCAAACCACGGTTAAAGGTAGGGGGGCTACTGTATTTAGCAAATAACCAGGCTTTGGTTCAGAGCTGCCCTCCAATCATGAAATGTATTTTAACTGAATGCTGAGCATCCTGTCCTTGCCCCAGGCCACCGGGTAGCAGCAGCTTTTAACAAAAGCAAAGCAATTAAACAGGTCCAGCTGGCTCCCGGGGGGCCTTTGCTGTCCCTTTCTTGCCCTGGCCTGCCTCTGTGCTGGGCCTGCTCCAAGATGAATATGAAGCCTCTTCCTAGTTTTGGACTTTTCCTGATAAGAAGGCCTGAGCACAAGGTGCAAAAACTTACTGAGAATTACGCGGTGCCATTGGGACACTTTGGTTTTAAATTGAGACCTCAGCACATAAAAAGTCTGCCACAAATGCTGAGGTTTGGCTTCAGAAATTAAGGGCTGTCACTTTAAACTGATTTCCTTTTCCTGGGTCTGCTCCTCCTGGCCCAGCCTGGGCAGAGGAGAAGGGATATTTTAAAGTGACAGGTTTAAACAGCCTCCGTGTGTGCGGTGCAATAATTTTTCATGCGAAGCCTCCTGGGCTCGTGCTGAGGGGCTCTGCAGGATCCAATCTCCTTCCATAAATTCGTGGGAGGCCCCACGCTGCCTGGCAGCGAGAGCAGTAGGAGGGGCAGCCCAAGCGGGGGCAGGTGGCAAGAAGCAGAGCTCCAGGAGGGGCAGGCCCGGCAGGGCGCAGCATCCTGGGAAGGGCCACATGCTTTGGCGCTGTTGAGCACCAGCGGGCACCTCGGCTTTGGGCTGGCCCGTGAAGGTGCTGAATGGACTGCGGAGGAGTTTGAAAACTGTCTCTGAGATTCTGTTTCCACGAGCTATAGTGGAAAGAGCTGGAATTAGAAGCAGAAAACTAGGAATCTAGTCCTGTTCTGTTAAGTGTTTATGTATGCTGTGTGACCTTCACCACATTTAACCTTTGTGAACCTCGGCCTCCAGGTTTCCAACTGGTTCTGCCTGTAAAAAATCGGGTGTGGACACCTGCTGTGCTCACCGCCTCATGTTATTATGGGGAACAGCTGGGCGAGTGAAGGGACCATGTCTTGTAAAATTCAGTGCCATACTAACGAACGACGTATACAGTGTGATGGCAGCAGCCGCAGTACAATTGGAAATTGGTGCTCGCCCAGCATAGCAGTCTCTGGCCGCAATTATTCAGAGCCAGCACAATAACTAATGAATGGGACACCTCCCGTCCCAAGGACAAAGGTCTCCCAGTAAAGATGAACACCTCAGCTAAGAAGTTGGATAAACCCAGCCCCAGCTCTCAGGGCAGAGTCTCCAGGGTCCCAGACTTGGTGGGGGCGCTCCACTGCTGCTCAGGAAATGGACACTGGTCATGTCGTGCTCCGGGCCAAAGCCTGACCCAACTTCCTTTTGCATGTGGCCACAGGACCCAGCGTTTGCACCGCAGGGCATCTTAGCGATTAAGTCCAATGCTTCTTTGCTGGGATCCCTAGGAAACTGTACCTGTAGCTCCTGGTGATAAGAAGGCACTCTCTGGGGAGGCCGGCGGCCTCCGGGCTACTGTCTGGCTTTGCTCTGCAGATGCCCTTCACGCTGGAGGGCCACTGCATTTCCAGACAAAGCAACAGGGAATCCAGCCTGAGGGGGAGAAAGGAACAGCCTTTTTTTTTTTTCTTTCCTTGCTTTAAAATCCTGTGATTTTCTGAGCAATTCTTGGGTTGCTGGCTGTGCTTCACAGCCACCGATATATTTAAAATTTCGGTATTAAAGAGCTCAGCAGCCTCTCCCAGGAGGAAATCACCTCCCCAATTCAAGTCAGCCAGGTGCCCTCTTGAGACGTGTGGGATTCGTGTCCTCAGCAAAAACCTCTCTCTTTTCAAACTGGGAGATGGCAGTACACAGGCCTATTACTGGAATAGACACATTTATGAATTTCAACATCCTATTAGTGATGATGATCTGACAAAATCACAAGAATGGAGATATTTGGGTGTACAGCTGACAGCTGATTTATGTGCTTAGATGGTTCCAGGATGTGATGTGCCTCCAAAGAAACCCTTGAGGAGCCGGGGCAGGGTGCGGCTGGCGTGAAACGGATCCCATGCATGGGGCACGGGCGCCATCCTCAGAGTTCGCAGGGTCTCTCCAGGGCCATTGGTATCCACTCAGCTGAGGCAGCGGCACAGAGGTGTGCAGGGGCGAAGGCTGGTGAGGACAGCATCCCCCGCTCACATGCGGGTCTCCTTGAAACAGGTTTGAGCTGACACCGGCACATCAGCCGTGGCAAATTTCTTTTCCTTAGATGCAATAATTTAACTGGAATTGATGAAATGAAATATATTTTGGAATCACTATCAATCCCAGTGAGACTGGCTCATGACAAAGAATCTATTGAGCTACGTGCATCTAAGAGTGGGTGTCAAGGGACTCTCTCTCAGGGTGCTGGGTGGACGTGGGCCTTGCTGTTGTTAAACTCGGCTGGTTTGGGCTCCTCTAGGCTCTGTTGACCGTTTATCCAGCTCCTCCTCCTCTCCCCTAGGACAGAGTTACTGTGCTCTTTGTTGGCTCTTGTGCCCTCTCAAGCTCCATCTGTAAGAGAAAAATTGAATTGGTCCCATTAACTTGATTTTAGTAGTGATGGAGAAAGTATTGGATTCTGGGATTGCTTGCCATTTAATTTAGATGTGAAAATATCACATGTGATTAACCTAGATACACCACTGCCATTGCCATCGTGAGCTGGCCATGAACAGGAGGAGACACTTGCAGGTCGTCATTTGGGAAGTATCTAGTTAATTAAGGGAAGAGGTCCGCCATGTCGGGATGGAATCCCTTCAGGGATACAAGGAAGAGTTTGGGAGGAGTTTGTCATAGTAGGCTCTTTGGATCTCAACCATCACCATTTGACTGGGTGAAAAGAAGGGGGCTCTGTCCTGGCTGGAGTGGAGCACCCAAACCCCCAAAAAACATAAATACAAATCACAGCATTTTTAGAACCACAGACTATAGCTCCATGAGGGCAAGAGCCGTAAATGAAGTTAATGCTGTGTCCTCCAAGTCTACGCCGGTGCCTGCCAAGGGGCAGGAGGGGGAGTGGAGTTCAGGTGGTATGGAGACATAGAGAATATTTGTTGAAGGAATCCTAGCACTGGAAGAAAATTTGGGGTACATCCAGTCACTCTGTATCCCTGCTTAATTATCTCACTCATAGGGGGCTCTGCAGTGACCACAGAAAATTTCAAATCCCAGCTCTGTCACTTAATTGCTGTGCCAACTGGTGCAGGGAACTTAGCCTCTCTATACAGTTCCCTCATCTGTAAAATGTCATTCCTAATAACACATGCTTCATAGGGCTGTTTGAGGACTGAATGATGTAATGCATGGAAAGCTGTTTGAAGAATATTTGGTATCTATCGAAAACACTTAAATGTTAATCACTGTAGTTATTACATGGTGTTTCCATCGTGTTTTTTGTTAATCCATCCTTTTGCCTAATTAAGCCTGGAAACTTCGTAAGAGTCCTAAATCCAGTTGGCCATAACTTAAGACCCTTTTTCCTATACTGGCCTCACAGAGGTAACACAAATCCTTTATCAGAACTGCCTGACTGACTGTGGATCAGTCCTGGGCTCTCTGTAAGCCTCAGTGTTTCTTTTATTTTGTTTTGTGTCATGTAGACACTAAACTACATGATCTCTAGAGGCCTCTTTCAGCTGTGTTGTGGCGATTGTGGCCAGTCATAGCAGCTACGCTCACTGAACACCTATTATGAGCTAGGCACTGTTTCAAGTGCTTTCCCGTGTTAATTAATACAGCACTTACATTGGGGAATTTGATATCAGCACCTTCCTTCTAAAGATGAGGGAAGTTAGCTGCTGGAAGGTCCATCAGGTCACGGGCCGAGGGGTGCCCAGCTGGTAAGCAGAGGAGTCAATATTTGGATCTAAGAAGATTCACTACTCAGACCATGAGCCTATAGAGCAGAATTAATTCTGTGGTTTTCTGTTACTATGATTTTGTGAATATTTCTGAACTCAAGGTGAACCGAGAAATCAGAACTCTCTACTCTATTGGCTTTGTCCAGTGACCTGACCTTGGCACCAAAGAATATTTTCCATCCACAAATAGCAAAGTGCCTGATTGCCAAATAAATAAGAGAATATAAGCTACTGTGAAAAGGCCCCAACGAACTGAGTTATTACTACTGTGTCATAATTACAGCAAGAATAATATGCATTTAAGGAACACTTCATGTCCCCCAAGTGCTTCATGGCTGTCATAATGAGGCAGCCTATTGGCACATTCCAAAGAGATGACTGCAAGCGTTGATTTCCACTCTTCAGTGCCGTGAAACTTGCAGGTACCTCTCAGCTCGGGATGGAGGGTCAGGGAAGAGATATGGAAAAGCCAACAAGGCCAAGCCTAGGAGGATGATGGAAAGAGGATTACCACCTAATGGGTGAGAAAGGCAGCACTAGCTCCAAGTTTCTTGGGACTGTATAAATCAAAAGTTAATTACTGATAGGACCCCCATTTGTATTTTTATTGCTCTATTTACATTTTATGAAGCCATCTGTTATCATTAATATGTTCAAAGTCAGTTTTGTTTTATTTGTAATTATACAGCAAAAGAAAAAGCAATTCTTCCTCAAGTGGGAGAAACCACAGGCCTTGGGGAGGAAGGCATCCGGCCCGGGTGAGCCCTTGGCTGGAATGACGACCGTCTCCTTGGGCTGGGTTCAGGCAGGATCTGGGCAGGCTGCACGGACTCTGGCAGCTTTTTGCAGGCTCAGTCAGTTGGAGGGAAGCTTGGCCCTCTGAGCTGAGGCATAATCTGCATCTCTGGGATGTGGATAACTTGTTAAGAGTGGTGCAGTGACAGGCTGAAGAACAGCAGAACAAGCCCACCAGCTGCCCTTTTCGGGCACGGAGCTGCAGTGAACCCATCCAAGATATCACCGTCTCCAACCAGGCCCATCTGCAGGGGCATCCCTGGGGCCACACACATGGATGGAGCCTACAAGCCATCTTGTTCTTTTTCTCTTGTTTCGCTTCCCTAGGACACAGCTGAGTGACCCCTTTGGAGGTGGCTTAGGGAGACCAGAAACCACCACCGGCCACTTTTGGCTCAGGGACTAATGGCAAAGTGCTCCTTCCTGATCCCAACCCAAAATGAGCAGCTGCTGGAGGATTACAAAGCATTGGACCTTCTCCTGTTCATTTTAAATGTTATCTCAGCTGGGCAGTTCTTGCAAATGAGCCCATCACCCTCCCCTTCCTCTCTAGTTCCCTACCATCACCACCACACACTCTACCCAAATACGCTCCGGCCAAAACCAGGGCCTACGAGGAGTGCACATTAACTAAATTGCAGCTTACTGGCCACATTGGTGGTGTTCCCAGATTGAGTTCCTCTGGCTTAACACTCGGATGCTAATGACAGGAGCTGGTGGGTCAGATGTGACCAAGGGACGACAGCCTTCAAAAAGGAAATGGCAAGAGCGGGCTTCACAGAGCTTCGATTTTAGGCTAGCTCACTGGCCCGCAAGTAAGGTAAGGCAGAGATGCATTTAAAACAAAACAAAACAAAACAAAACAAAACAATGGAAACATCTTTCTGCCACAGAAAAACTTGTACTTCATAACTGTTTCCAGTCGTACCCTGCAGGTTTCAGAAACACAAAACAAAATATTTTATTGATTCTGCTGCAACTGGAATGTGGTTTCCTTTCTCTGAGTGCTCCCCTGGTGCAGTTTCTTGCCTCTGACCCCTGTCCCCATATTTTTCCTGACTATGCCTCCTCCTCCCCTCCGGTTTTTTCTCCACTACCAGATATGAATGGCGGAGGAAAGGATTAGAGGCTTTGGACAGGAAAAAGAGACAAGAAAAATAAAACAAAACATGGTGCCTGCTTAGCCGTTTCTCCCAAAAGCTACAGTTGGTTGGGACCCAGAAGGAATGTTCTGTCCTTCTTTTCCTAGGTGCCGTCCTGTTCCTCTCCTTTGTTCCTCAGTAGTACCCCAGAACTCGTAAAGGACTTTTCTGTGCAAAGCAGGCTCCCGTTAGAAGCCATTTCCAAATCTGAAATCATTGCACTGGGCGGTGAAGACAGACAATGGTTAAGCCACTGAATTCACTAAATGGACATTGAATAATTGAGACACTTCCTTCTGGGGTCAAGGGTTGTGGTTTGGAGCTGGGTCCCCACCCAGGGAAGCACCCCAACTCTTGGCTGAACTGGTTGGGGCCAGGGCTGCCCACGTCTTGGTAGATACTGCTCCTTGCACCCATGGGTGTAGTTCTAGGGAGGTGGGAGATGTGGTATTTCGCAAGCGAAATCTGAATGTCCCGAGTACACAAGGCTGGGACCTGGGGAGGGCTAATCGGGTACTTCTTCTCATTCCAAGTGCTTCCCAGCCTGCTCTTTCATCTCCTCCTGTCTCTGCAGAGCCTGTGGTTGATTAATGACGGGGCTCTTCATCCCCAGCACAGCCCCCTTTGCTCCCCCCACCTTCACGCATGTCCATTTAATTCTCTCCTCCCTCTTTTGGCATCTGGTTTATTTTGCATTATATGCAGCAATTTGTATATAAATTGCTGATGCAAATGTCCAAAATAAATTATGCTGAATAATAGATGAAGACAGCTACATAATTTATAATGCTAGAGGCCAGACAGAGCTGGACTGGCTGAGTTCAAGCCCACAGCCACTTCCCATAACCTGCCCGGCTGGTGTTTACATCCTAAGTGCTGGAAATAAACACAGCCTGATGCCTGTAGCTCAGACCGTCTTCTTCGAGGTGTGTGTCTGTCCCTAGAGTGGATGTGGTCTCCCCGGCCCAGGCTGCAGCCCATCAGTGAGGAGCAGTCACAGGAATAGCATGCGTCATCCCCTTCCTCCACTCGTCCTGTTGGCTTTGCCTTTAAAACAAACCCCAAGCCTGACTTTCCCCCATAACCTTTGCCACCACTGCCTTGGAGAAGCCGCTCTGACCTCCTGCCTGGCGAGTGAACAACCACTCTGCATCTCGGAAGCCTCTCCCTGTTTTCTCCTTCATACCTGGCCTGTATGACTGCAGCCTTAGGGTGCTCTTCCACTCGCCTTCACTTTTCTCCTTCATGCCTGGCCTGTGTGACTGCAGCCTTAGGGTGCTCTTCCACTCACCTTCACGTGGTGACCTGGTCATCTGCAGGACCCTGAATTTGTGTCTTCTTCCCTGCCTGGTCTCTTCAGCCCTGCCCATCCACAACCCAGCAGCCATCCTCGAGCCTCTGGTCCTGCTGGGCACACAGTAACTACAGGGCATAGATTTGGGCGTTCTGAAGCCTGTTCTATACTGCCCTGAGCTTGGAAAGGTATATACTGGGAGGAACTAGAGCTGGCATTGACAAATGGGAAGAGAAAGCTTCCTTCAGCTTTGCCACCCCCGAAAGCCAGTTCTGCTCACATAAGACATCTTCACAAGAGGAGAACATTAGTTATTTTTCCCGATCCTTGGCGTCTGCTCTGATAATCGAGAATTGTTGAAATGGGTGAGATCACAGCATCGGTCTGATTGGCTAACAGGAAATCTGAGTTGTGTAATTATGCGACCAAATTCACACAGGTCAAAACTAATTAGCCAAAGTGTAAAAATAGCCTTCTGTACGAATACAGCATTCTCCGTGCAGTCGCACTCGTTCCGCATAATTCCCTTCACGCCTCAGGATAATCCAGAGGTGGAGGCGGCGCCCTCCTCCCCGTGTACCCTACACTTCCTGTTCAGAGACGCTGCCTTGCACCTTCCTCCAGGGGCGGGTCTTGGACCTGGGAGCTGTGATTCACCGGTGTGGACGCCACAGAAGAGCTTCAGCGTTTCCGAATACCCCCCACCATGGACGAGGCACATGAATAAGTGCTGTCAGATCGACACCTTCAGCAACTCAGGGAGCTAGTGTTAGCTCCATGTTGCGAAAGAAGAAACTGAGTCTCAGACCAAACAACTTTGCTCAGGTCATGCAGTTGTTATGTGAAGCTGAGAAAGGGGCCTAGGATGTTACAGAAATGATCAGGGAGCATGAGGCTGAGGGGACCCAGCTTTCCCTACTAGCCAACCTGCTTCAACCGAGTGCCTCTGCAGACAGAATGTGCTATCCTCAAGTGAGCTAATCGCCTTGTCACTGTGCCATCATGCACGGTGGCCGGCTCCATCCCAAGCTGCTAAGGGGGCGGTTGACAGGGTATGGCCAGCCAAAGACTCAAAAGTGCTAATAGACTTTAGCTGTGTCGTATAAAGAGACAGCAGCTGCACTCAAGAAGGCTCTGAGCATTATAAAATAGTTTGGGGATCTAAAAACAGAAAGCGGGTTCAGGCCATGAAGACGGTTGCAGAATTATTTTAGATTTTCATTTCCGACAAAAAAGATGGAAAGGCCATAGAGCCGTGAGATTAGTTCCTCCAATTTCGAGTCAGTGACACACCACTGAGGCTTGGGGATCTTCCACGGCTAAGCAGAGAAACCTGAAGGAAACAGTTCTGTAAACCGACTGGAACAAAGTGGGGGGCTATAGATCAGGGGGCTGTTATGCATTTAGAGGCTCCTGAAGCTCCAATGGAGTCCAGAGCTTAAAAATGGAAGAGGGAGCAGAAAAATTCAGAAAGTGAGGAGACTTTGCTCTCTGAGACTTTCGGGGGAACATTTAGTGGTGGTAGAGGCAGTGTACATGTGTGTGATTTTAGGACCTGAAGTAACAACACCCTCCAGCGTTTGCTACCGTAAGCAGGCTGAAAGTGCCTGTGTTCTGTGAGGAAGCATGTGCTCGCTTCAGGTCTGGAAGGCAAAGGGAAGTTCCGGGGAGGCCTCTCCTGCTCTGACCTCTGACTCCCCAGGACTCCAGGGCACGTTCACCGCCTCTCCTGGAGGCTGCTGTCTGGCAGCAGTAGAGCCCTGGGAAGGCAAGGGTGGCCTTCATGTGTAATAGCAGAACCTTGGCATGAGAACCTGTGCCCTCATCTCCTTATTTTTTATCCTAATGCACTTCTTGGGTTAATGCCTCCAGCACAGCTCCTGCTGACTAATGCTTCTGCAAAACTCGGACACTCTTTGTGCTGCTCCTCTCAGAGACCTGATAAAGAAGCCACTCCCTCTCCTGCCTGGCAGCACTCTATTAGGTCCTGGTGTCTGGTGCACACTTGCCTGGGCTCCCAGTGTAGAATCCAGGGGAAGACACTCAAGTACCAACCTCCACTGCCAGTGTCCAACTTCCCAGCTGAATGGGAAGGGTGTTGAAGCTTCCTCGGCAGTCTTAGGGTTGAAGAAATGAAAGATATTGTAACATTTGATGAGGGAATAAGGTCACAGCCTGTCAAGGACACAGGTTAACATTAAATAGAAAAGATGTTACTGCAACTGTCTCTGCAGCCAGCTCTGATTGGCATGAGTAGTGAGCAGTTTCTCAATCTTAGTGCTACTGGCATTTAAATTGTATACTTTATGATCACAGTTTGGGAAGGGGGATGCTGTGCATTATAGGATATTAGCAACATCCCTGACCTACCAAATAGATGTCTGTAGCACCCCCCTCCCCACACTGTGATCATAAAAAAGGTCTCCAGGCATTGCCAAATGTCCTCTAGGGGGCACAGTTGTCCCTGATTGAGAACCCCTGAGTTAAATGATTCTGCGCTCCTCTGTCAAGGGTCCCCAGAGTGAAGTCCTTGGGCAAGCAGCAGCAGCGGTGCTTGGAGGCTCGTTAGAAATACAGGTCTTCACATCATACCCCAGACCTGATTCAGAATTCCTGACGGTGGGACCCAGGGGATGGGTTATGTTTTAACAAGCCCTCCGGATGATTCTCATCCATGCTAAAATTCGAGAAGCATTCCAAACGGTAGCCACTTGCCACATGTGGTTATTTAATTTTATTTTATTAACTAGATTAGGCAAAACTAAAAAAATTTAGTTTTTCAGTTTCTGTAGTCACATTTCAAGTGATGAATAGCTACATGTAAGTGGTGGCTACTGTCCTGGAAAGGACAGTCACAGAACATGCCATCATTGCAGAATGTTCTGTTGGACTGCATCGTAATGAAGTTGCTACCAAAATGTGGATGACTTCAAGAACCCTAAGACTATTTCTGGCTGTCAGCTAAGTCCTACAGAATACTCACTGGCTACCTGCATAACTAGATATAGAAGTGAACTGAGAGAAGCCGTGTTTCTTCCCCACTCATGCTTGCACATAAGATAGGTATAATGACGCTAACCTGCCCAGAGCCCATCCATGATAATGGTCAAGGCAGCTGGTCAGAGACACAGGAAGTCTGGGGTAAAATACATAATATAGAGCATGCCTTAATCTTACTTTAAGGCAATATACTAAGGTATCAAAATAAAAGCAAGCACAAATTCAACAACCCCACCAGGGAGAACAAAGAAATGCAGGCATACGGCGTCAAGTGCTTTGCAGGGACAACAGGTTTTACGGTGGTATGCCCGAGAGTAGCCCATTCTCCTGCCTCTAGTAAGGGCCCGTGTGTAATTTTTGAACTCAGATGAGTGCCAGTTCCAAAGACCTCTGAGACCTCTTTGCAGGGTTCTCACTCTATCAAATCCACCCAGAGAGCTCAGCAGCTCCAGAGTAAAATGGAATAATCCTAATCACACCGAGTGTCCAGGCAGTCCCTGGAGTAGGGTAGGCAGTTGCGTGTGTGTCTCTGTGTCTCCCCTCTATGCCAGCTGCAGACATCACTGATGAATCGGCCTACTCTTCTCCATGGACCCTGGCTGCAGCCAGTACCAACCAGTCCAAGCTTACATGCACAGGAGGACACTAGTTCACTGTCTTTGTTTCTGAGTAACTCAAATTTGTGTACATGCCTCAGCTTCTTTTTGGAAAATCCAAATACGACTTTTCTGTATGACAAGATGCTATAGGGCATTTCTCCTTTAGCGAACCAAAGAAGTGTTCCCTGGCTTTCTAAAGGCGATCACTTAATGTTTACTGCCCTCATTCCTTTTCTATCGACAAACCTTGTATTTCAGCACAAACTGTAATTCTCCTTTCCACACCAAGTTATCGGTGTCTCGGGAACTCGACAGACCCAGTCAACATTAAAAGTGCTCCTAGATTGGTTTTTAGCTCTGCTTCTTAACTTGATTCCAATTTGGATTACACCAAGCCTGGAACTCGCCATGATTTATTCTCAACCAGCAATCAAATAAAACATAAAAAAAAAAAAAAAACACATGGCATTCCCACCCCAGTTATACAAAACCCCAGCATGAAGTGGGTTCAGCAAGACTTCTTTTTTTGTTTGCTTGGGTTTTTTCTTTTCTTTTTTTTTTTTTTTTTGAGACAGGGTATCTCTCTATTGCCAGGCTGGAGTGCAGTGGCAGGATCATAGCTCATTGCAGCCTCGACTTCCTGGGCTAAAACCATCCTCCCCCGTCAGCCTCCCAAGGAGCTGGGACCACAGGTGTGCACCACCACACCCAGCTAACCTTTCAAAATTCTCTGTAGAGATGAATTCTCCCTATGCTGCCCAGGCTGCCCTGGGCTCAAGTAATCCTCCAGACTTGGCATCCCAAAGTGCTGGGATTACAGGTGCTAGCCACTGCACCTGGCCTCAGCAAGACTTCTTTGGCAGGAACCTGGTATTGAATGAAATCTGCCCAGCAACGAAAAACTCTTAAACCTCTGCCAGAAAGCCCGGCAGGTCGGTGCAATTTGTCCCCCACCTTGCTCATCTCCCCTGAATTGGGCTGAAGAGGGCTTCACCAAACAAGGAAATGCAAAGGCAGGGACTCGGCCAGCCAAATACCCACCTCCGTGGGCTCTCCTGTGGGGCGGAGGGAAGTGACCAAAAGCAGATTCCTTCCTCTGGTTACCTTCACGGGTGCTGCAATCCTATGGGAAATGTCCTCCTGAGCATACCCTGGGTGCCCCACTGTGCTTCAGTCAGAGAAGTGTGTGAAAACCTAAGACCAGAAGGTGAGCTTCGGGAACGCAAACCTTCAGGCCTTAAGAGTCCAGGGCTGGGAACAAGACACTGGGACCCCAATTCTGCCCACAGGAAGGGGTGAGAATGATGAGTAGTTTACAAAAACGAGGGTGTGCCAGTGGCTGCTTCATTTGCAGGGGGGCACTGCAGCATCAGACCAGGGAGCTAGAAACATCTGGCCAAGAGAGGCTTCTCAAGGTTGACCACAAAAGAGAGGGCTGGGGGGTCTACTGTGACTGGCCTGCTCACCTGGAGGTGAGAGGCTGCACCTGCCCTCTGAGGGAAAAGGGCTGAGTTCTTCCCAAAAGAGCAGACGTGTGTAGCCAGTTGACTTGGGTGATAAACTTAGTCTTTAACAACAAACTACAAGTTAAACCAAGCGAAGCCACACGTCCTGCATAGCTCTGTAGTGAGGCCACACCCAGTATTTATGACAGTCTTCATAGTCACCTAATTATTTATTTGTAAAATATATATCTATAAATACATTACATATATTTGTATGTACAGTTTCCTTTAAACCCATACAAATATACATATGAGCACATATATTTACATATAAATACATACGCCCCAATAAAAAGGCTTAAGCATATATTTGAGTATATATCCGTTCATCTGCATGAATATGTGTACACACTATTACGTGATAGTTAATAAGTCATAGTCTTTGCATCTAGATAGCTCCAAGCTTGAACCCCAGTTCTGCCACTTAGGGAAGGTGTTTCCTTCTGTAGATTATTTAATTGAGCCTTAATTTCCTCTTCGGTAAGGTAGAAATAGTAACCCACGTAAATTACCATACAGATGTAAGGAATAAGATAATGAATATAAAATATACAAAATAGGTGATCAATGGCAGATACAGCTATTGATGTAACTAGCACCTCAACTAGTTACATCAACTAGTTGTGACTGCAACTAGCTGAAGGATGAGCGCCTCATTCCCTTGGGTTGGTAGAAATCAGGGTGGGGGCCGGTAGCACTTGCATTTAAGGTGTTTTGAACAAATTCATCTAATATGTACCATCCAGAGGGTTCATAAGAGGTACCTTTTCTCAGATCAAATGCTTCTATTGCAAGAGTGGCTCATTTCTCTTTTATAACTGGGTGATTCAGAGGAGAAATTTTCTGTTTGGGTTTGTAAAACACGATTTCTGGGAGGTAAATGTCAACTCCAAACAAAGGGGAACTTCCTAAGAAAGCTGCCGCTAGAGGTATTGAGCCCCCTGTTACACAGGGTGCTTCAGCAGAGGCAGGGCAACCACATGTGGGAATCCGAAGTCAGATGAGGGCTGCACTGCATGTTTTCTGAGGTCCCCTTTCACCTCGAAACCCGCACGTTCTGTGGCTTCTTAGAAGGTGCCCTCTGAGTGTGCTGCGCTGTGGTTTCTGTGCTGCCTGCCCACATGCCTCCCACCCCGTGCTGGTGTCCTCTATTCATCAGTTACAAGGCCCTGAAGGAATCCAATAGTGAGGAGGTGAGATTACATTCTGAGGAAATGGGTAAACTGAAATGGGGCTGGGATTGAACGCAACCGGGCAGCCAGCTTCATTTAGCCGCTTGTGCAGAGTCTTATTAGGAAAATGCAGCCATCCAGAACAGCGGGTCTGCCAGCGTGTGGTGGGAGGGGCTGGCTGGCCACACTGCAGGTGGAAGGCCTTCCCTTCCCACACTTGCAGGCCTCCTGCCACGTCAGTGTGACCTGGGCTTTGCTCCCTCGGGGCATCAAAGTGGACGTTCTGATGCAATTCTGCCCCTGCCAACGAGGTCTGTTCCTCTGAGCATCCCTCCAGAGGAATTTTTTGCTTTACCTCACTGTTTCCCCAGGCCATTCCAGTTTTCTCTTCACCAATCTAAAGATATAGAAACATGTCGCAGTGGACCTTGGGAATAGGACGTGGAATACACTGAGTATTGGGATTAGAACTGGTATCAGTGAAGAGAAATTGGGAAAATGACTTTTGATGTGCCTTTCAAACATTCAGGAAGATGATATCTGTTGCCTGAGAGGGCAAGGAATGAATAAGAATAGGTGGTAATAACATAAGCAGCAGCTGTAAAGCCTTTTCTTCCTAAAAAGAATGACTAGAGTTCATCAAATTCAAACCCCAGTGATTGGTGGCCTTACAATTTTAAAGAGATGGGTGTTTGTGCAAGTCTCAAATTATCAGACTTTCCTCTCTCTCTCTCTTTCTTTCTCTCTCTCTCTCTCACACACACAGACACACACACTCTCTCTTAAAATATGACCTTTCTGCGTTTCAAAGAACCATAAACCTGGAAGGAAGGACCTCCAGTTCCCTGGTTTACAGCTGCTTAAGCCTTTGCCATCTGTGAAAAGGTAGAGATATTTAGAGACATAACTAGGAATATTTGTGACTATGGCAAGATGCATGCTTATGCCATTCTAAAGGAAGCCCTGGCAATTTTCAGATGAAAAATGTCATCCAAGTTTGAGTTTCTGTAATTATCTATTTATATGCTCTGGGTGCCCAACGAGGGGTCAGAGACCGCCTCATTTGCTGGCTATATAGCTGTTTGTAAGTAAGTGTAATGTGACACTCTGTATTGGCTCGTAGGGATGGGAAAATTAGTTATGTCACATCTGAAAGCCACTTTACATTCAGAGGTCATAAACCGAGAGGAAAAATAACCAAAAGTTTCAGTATTCAATTTGTTTACTCTGAGCAAAATGCAATCTCTTAAACTGATGATGAGAGGAGGATGAATGAGATGGAAAAGGCTTTTAGGAGCTCACTTTAAAAGCTCAAAAGGTGTCTGGGACATTAAATAGCTGTTAAAAGCTCTAGTTGGATAATTTAAGTGTAAATGAGTATGAACTATATGGATTAAATTTGCCTTAAAATACCAGTCTGAAAAATTAAGGAAAGACTATTTGAGACAAACACAGTTCGCCTTTTTTCAAAACCTGAACATTTCAAAAAAATAATTTTAGAGTTTCAATGAAAGCTAAATGCAGTCAGATTTAACTGTCCCTGGTGATCTTCCCATTGAAAGCCACAATTCAGTAATAATTATACCCACATTAAAATAAGTACATGTGTTGATACACACATTCCACATAAAGTGTACAAATTTAGCCTAAGCTTTTCAAAGCTTTTTCTATCATAAACAATGTTAGATAGATATCGACAAAAATTCAGCCGATAAATCTGAAAATCTGAATTTAAAAAAACCTTTATAATCTGAAATAACAGTTCATTTGATCCTTTGGGGGATTTTAAAAATTCTTCTTATTATTAAAATTGGGAATGTTATGTCTTTATAGTATATTTTACCCACCAATTATTATTATTTTTTAAGGGAAAAGTGTTTCATCCTTTATTTCAAGGAAAGATTGTATATTATAAAAACAAATATTGTTATGCCATTGAGTACAGAGCTCACATCACAAACATTTAACCATTTTCATCATACATCTGATGATCTAAAAATCAAAATCACTTTGAAAGGCTTAAGTATTCTACTGTTTCTTAAAGATTATGTTATCACATTACAGTGACACACTGCTGTTTTAAAGACTCAAGTAAAAATGAGACCCAGTAATTTTTAACCAAAAGTGTATCATTTCCTGTTTACTTGTTTTATAAGATCAATAAACACTATAGTAAGACTTGGCATTTAAACATTAAACATGTCTAAACCCCCTGAAGAATATACCAGATATAAGAAAGACATTTAGAATGCTTTAATATTTCCAGTTAACACCATTTGTATCAGTAACTGCAATGTTGTAACTTTTAGCATCTCACATAACTAGTCAGTAAGGATTTTTTTTTAAGTGTAGGAGTGAGAACACAAGGACAGGAACTATGAGAATGTCAAGTTTTATACTTCTGTTAAAATCTCTAAAATCAAAACTATTATTATTAAAGCCCCTCCATTTGCTACATTAATTTCTAAAGACTGTCAGTGTTTTTTCCTGAGGACAGTCACCCTTGAAATAATGCTGCTCTAAAAGACCAAATTTTTAACTTTAGCTGTTACCTATGGAGATATCTTTCTACAGTAGATGTTCATTATGCAATGAGGCTATGCATGGAAAAGCATCTTTTAAATTATTCATCATTATTATTATTGCTCTATTAAGGTCATCCTTTTGCTTGATTCTAAGATGTTTTCTTTAGAATTTAAACATGATGAGCGACATTTGGCAAAAAAAAAAAAAAAAACTCATTATGAATATCATGTCCTCTCTATTGCCCCTGTTTTAGAACATTTTCTTTCTTCTTAACTCATCAGGGTGTGTGGGTTCAAAAATAAAAGGAACCAAGCTTGAGAGATGAGAAAATTGAGGCACAGACAAGCCCATGATGTTGCTTTACATTACAGTGGCAGCTACTGGAGGTATTTGGCTGCACAACAACTTTCTACACTTTCAGTTTCCCATGTTTCATTGTAATATAGCACTAGAATGTAAGGTGCCCAGCCCAGTATCATCAACATAATTGTTTGCAGTTTTTGAGGTACCACCAGACGTAAAAACCTGATGTGTAGTTTAACAGCATGATGCAGATACAGACATGGAATTTTAGAGTATGGAAACGCATACTGAGGGTGCAGTGTCATGAGTTCATTCTTACCTCTCAACAACTAGGGGGCCAGGTTGAGTCCCAAGGGGTGTGAAAGCTGCTGGGGGATCCCTTCGTTCATTCAAACACTCTTCTAAGCAAATGGGTAATGGACGCAGAGCCATATAATCATGGAGCTTCTGTTCTAGCAGAGGACAGACAATAACAACAGTCACAGTGAGAAGGTAAATCACAGAGGCTGTTAGAAGATGACAAGGGCTTTGGAAAAGTGAGAAAGTAGAAGAGAGGAAGGGAGATCAAGAGTGCAGCAGGGTGAGCAGAGTAGGTTACGACTTCAATAGGGTGCCCAGGGTCAGCATCCTGGAAAATGAGACAATGGAGCAAAGACTTGAGGAAGGTGAGGGGTTGACCAGGCATGGGGAAAGAGCTTTCCAGGAAGTGGAAGCAGGCCACACAAAGTTCTTGATGTATTTGATGAACAGCAAAGCCGTCAGTGTGGCTAGGATTTAGGGGCAGTGGGAGAGTGGCAGGAGATGAGATCTGAGAGGAAATGGGAAGCAGGGCGGTAGATGATACCCAGCTGTGTAGTCTGTCACAGACTATTAGGAGGACTTTGTGCATCTATCGGGGTGGTGGGCAGGAAAAATTGCTTTTGTTATTGTCCTTGCTGGTTTGGTTGATTGATTGGTCGTTATGATGTTGTGATTGGTGGTGGTGTGGGTGTTTTCATGCTCAGGTTCCAGCAGGTGAAGGATCCTGACTGCCCCCGCTCCCCAGCCTCACTATGCAGGTGTAACTGCATCCCTTTAAAGGCTCTGATTCTAGTGATGGAGACTGTCAAAGTGACAGCTGGCATGGTCCATCTTCTGCTATCAGGCTGTATGCACTAGGCTTGTCGTCTGATAACCCAGTATTCATGGCTTTGTTTGAGTACGTACACTAACTCACAATATTTGTACTTGCAGGTCTTTAGAAGCAGACAGTCTTGGCTTCAACTTTGCACTTTTTTAAACTCCCTACCTTGAAGAGTTTGAGTCCAGTGCTTGTACTCTTGAAGACTTAACTGTCTACTTCATTAAGATTATTGTAAGACTTAAAAAAAATTGTGAAAAGCGTGTTGTGATAATGGTGATGGTATAATAAATGATGATGATCACGATGATTTAGTCCACACAGTCTGTTTTACCACAAAGCTGGATGGTTCCCTGGCCTCGGATGCCTCATGGTACAAGATTTATAATTCCAGCTATTAGGGAAGGGCCTCTGGGTACCTCAGCTTCCTTCTAGGAAACCATGTCCCACTGTTGATGCCAAAGCAAAGTTACAGAACCCGGAAGTGTTCAAGTTTTCGAAGCCCCTCCTCTGGCTTATATGCAACAGTGTGTGAGGAGGGCTCAAAGGCTCAAGGCTGCTGATTGACAATGTCTTGTTGTAGTGCAGGAAACCCATCCCTGACAAGTGCAAGGCTTTGAAGCCTTATTTTTGCCGGCCTGAGAGGGAGAGGATTCAGATCTTCTCAGGGTTCAAGAACTGAGGAAATCAACAGACCATTATGCTTAAAGAGAGGATTTTTAGGTGCTGGGTGCTGTGGTCTCAATTAGAGGCTCTAGAAATAACAAATGTCCACCACTTCACTCCCTGGGACCCAGGAAACCATCACCAGAAAGCAGAACCTGAGGGAAATGAGTACATTAAATCATCAGAATTTGCAGAAATATTTGATTCCTTCTGGCAGACTCATCAATCACAAATGATTAGAAAGCTGAGTTGCAGTGGACGAGCCTCTGTTTTGAATGATGCCTCATTTCATTTCTATTACTAGTTATAGTTTGTAGAGAGACTTCTCTGCACATATTTTTTTAATTTTTGTTTTCCAGCTAAATCCTTTCCTCTTACGGGAGTAAAGGAATTATGGCAGTGTTCAAAAATCTGAGACAGATAAATGCTCCTGGAGGGCACCAATAAGTGTGAAGAGACCCAAAACATTCTTACTGCACACCCCTCTGTACCAGGCACTACATTTAATCTTCTGTAGTCTCAAAAAAGGAGCAAGTTCAGACAAGTTAAAAAAAACATCCGGAGATCATACCTAAGTGGAATTTGAGACCTGGTCTTTCTGAATGAGGGTTCAGGTTGATTTCTCCTAGAAAAGAGTTTCATTCCACCTTCACATTTACCCCAAAAGGAAAAAAAAATAGCCATGTATGTTGGAAACTTCAGCTCCTCTTAAGCCATTTTTTGGTCACTTCAACTTTGATGGAACTGGGGATGAGGAAGAGAACAAAGAAAAAATGTCCCTTTGAGCTCAGTCTCCATAGCTTTCCAGTCAAAAAGGAAAGAGGTTCAGTCAAAGAAATACACGACACATATAAGTTTTTGTAACAAAAAGCTTGAAGGGAACTTCATCAGAGAAAGAACCCAGACCAGAAAAAGGGATCTGAATTCTGCAGTGGGGTAACCCGGGAAGAGGGAGAGAGAAGGGAGGGGCTGGCGGGAGAAAGAGGGGATAGTGCAGGGGAGCAGGCGAAAACCACATCATTTTCTTTATTATCCTGTCCATTTGCCTTCATTTTTCTGATGTTCTGTCCATCAGCTGTTAACACCGAATTCTCTAAAAAATAAATACAACTTGAGCAGATTAAGTGAAAAGGCTTTGGAGAGCCCAATTACTGTGTGTCCCCTGGACGCTTGGAAATGGACTTCATTTTTCTGTAATGAACAAAATGGTGAGTGACAGCCCAGCCAAATGAGGCACGTCCCAGCTCCGGCTTCGTCTGTCAGGCACACGCCGCGAGACAGACTTTATGCATTGTCGCAGCAGCCCGCATGGAGAGGTGTGCGCACGCAAACATGCATACTTAAACTCAATTGGAAGGCACCTGCTGCTGGGTGAGCTGCCATTTTTTTCCTCCCAACTCATCACAACAGTTGCTTCCTCTTGAAAATCTAGCAGGTTTCTGAGAAAAGTCATGTTCATTACAGAAGTTATTTATTAACAATAAATAGAGAGAAACTCAGTTCGAAACAGGTATATTATGTTTTCTCATATCTGATGCAAAGGCATTAATGGATGAATGAGTTCTGCCTTACAGTCCGGGCTCATTTCTTTAGTTGTCTTTTTAGATATCTCTAGTTTATTCATTCATTCATCCACCCATCTATTCATTTTTTCAACACACCATTCATAAAAGTCTACTCTTAGCTGTGTACTGTGTTAGGAGCAGGATGGTTACCAAGCTGAGGAAGCAACGTTCCTCCACCATAATTCTCATCTGGTTGGGAAAACAGACATATCCAAAGTCAAATATCAAGTGTTTTTTATTCTATTAGCACATTCCTTCTGAAGAACGATAGATTGTCCCACAAATTCAAATGGGTAGTATTTGCCCCATGGGTTTCTTTGGATGGGTGTGCTGTATCTACACACCTGCATTTCTATTTTCGAACTTAATTTTGTGGCATTAAGACAGCTGAGAAGTGTGCCTTTCCTTATGTGTGATGTGAAACCCTTGTTCTCAAATCTCTCAATACTGAAAACTTGTCTGGTTCTGTAATCTTCCATTCAGCAAGTCGTTGTTGAATGTCTTTCCCATGCCAGGTATTGCACTAGATGCAGAAATTCTAGGGGTAAACATGTCTCACACAGTCCTTGTCCTCATATAGTTTTTAATCTGTCAAGGGAAATAGACATCAAACAAATAATTACACCAATAATTATTTAATCACAGCTGTAATTAAGTGATATAATGGCATATGGCAGAATGCTTTAAGAGTGTTAAATGAGGACCTGACAGTTTGGGGGAAGAGGGAGGATTCCAGAAAGGCATTCGTGGTGAGTGAAATTTACCATAGGAATTAGTCATGTGAAGAGGACATAGCACAGCATTTCAGGTAATTTTTTTTTTATTATTGTTGTTTCCATGTAAGTATGTCTTTTCCCAAGAGTGGGTTGGTTTGCTTCTTAGACACCAGAGGAGGTTGTTAAAGTAGGACTGCCTTGGGAGCATTTAGAATAGGTAGCCATGGGGTAGCATGATTTGTAGGGAATGAAGTCTCATGTCTTCACTCCAGCACTTGATGTATCCCCTTGCTTCTAGAGAAGGGTCATTGCCTTAGATACCATGTGCTTCAGTCTTCCAGCAGCCTTTATTCACTTGGATGGCTGGTGCTTAGAAATTCCTTCAGTAAATGGACACGAGAAGGTGCATGAAGCTTAACAGCAGATAAAGGATAACTCGAGGTGAGATGCATGTCACATGTGTGTCAAAATCCAGCTTTTCCTATTTCAGCTTCACTAATACACATACGTGGATAGCCAGCATTGGCTTTACATTTATGACACCCTACTGACATACTTCATTCCACTTTATTATCCAAATCTATTCATGCAAAAATTGAGAGATCAAGAGAAATTTAATGAGCTACGCTGCACATCCTGTGCCCAGAGTAAACTCCAGAGAGTTTCAGAATCCTAACCTATGGCCCTTTCTACCATGCCCCAGCTGCCCCGCAACAATGATACTGAACGTAGTAGAACACACGGTCCTGCATTCATTCATTTGCTGGTATTTGTACGTGATAATACAACAATACAGTGCAGTGCAATGTAGTACAATGTGCTGAGCGATATGCTAAATGCTTGAGATAAAGTGGTGAGCAAAACAATCTCCCTTCCCCAGCGGAATGTATAATCCCGTGAGGAAGACCAGCAGCTAAATAAGCTATTACAGTAAAGCACGGTAGACGCTCTGAACAGAGGAAAAAATAACGCCATGGGAGCTCAGAGTAAGGAGCTCTTAACCTTGCCTAGGGTGTTCAATGCAGTTTGAGTTTGTAATTAGAAAGCTTAGAGGTGCTAAGTAGATGGTAAAAGAAATATTTTTCAGGCAAAAGTACCGTGTGAATGAAGACCCAATGGCTAGGTAAAACAGAGCGTGTTCCAGGGTCCAAAAAGGCCACGGTAAAGTGTGAGGAGAGCTATGGCAGGAAGGAAGCATGCCATAGGGATGTCTGGTCCTCTCATTTTGCAAGATAATCATAGTGACAGCAATATATCTAGAAGCCTGGGCCGTCAAATAGCATTTGACAGTCTGCCTTCTTCCTCAGCTGGCATTGCCATCTGAGTCTGGATAGTACATGACAGACTTATGGCACCAAGGGCGATCTCAGATATCGATTTCTTTAAATGAATACATGATTAGAATCAGAATTTGAGGAATCTCAGAAGTCATCTAGTTCTACTAACCCTTGCCCAATTGCCACCTTTTCACAGACGGAAAAAGTGAGTCTTAGTGATGGAGTGAATTGTCCAGAGATCTCTGCAGAGCTACAGGCAGATCTAAAGTTAGAATCATGGTCTGACAGTTTAAACCCTTTAAACTGGATCATCATTATCACCATTCATTATTTGGAGAAACATCTGAAAACTCTGATATTCAATTGCTACCCTCCTGACTTAAAGCCTGATAACCTGCTCAGTATCAAAGACAACATTTAGACGGATATTTTCTCTCTGTTTTTTTGTTTTTGAGACAGAGTCTTGCTCTGTCGCCGAGGCTGGAGTGCAGAGGTGCAATCTTGGCTCACTGCAAGCTCAGCCTCCCGGGTTCACACCGTTCTCCTGCCTCAGCCTCCCGAGTAGCTACAGGCGAGGGACCACAGGGCCGCCACCACACCCGGCTAACTTTTTGTATTTTTAGTAGAGATGGGGTTTCACCATGTGAGCCAGGATGGTCGTGATCTCCTGACCTCGTGATCTGACCACCTCGGCCTCCTGAAGTGCTGGGATCACAGGCGTGAGCCACTGTGCCCAGCCCTTAGACGGAGATCTTCTACGGTGTTGCTCTAAGGATCACGTGAGTGCATTTCAGGAGCAACATCTGGACTACGTGATCCAGGCCTCCTTCTCAGTCACCGGTGCTCCCAGGCTCCCTCCACCTACCTGTCCGAAGACAAGAATAGGCCGCCCTAGCTGTGTGGACCTTGTGAGAGTGCGGAGGGTAAGCGTGTGTGCTGCACCCATTCACAAACCTGCGGACCAGAAGCTTCCGCCCAGGCAGTGCATTTCTTGTTTCCGTTTGAGACCAGCGGGTCACAGCTGATAAACAAGCATAACCAGGATACACAGATAGAAGCTTCACTGAGCAGGAGAACGCAGCCTTTGCACAGCCCTAGTGATCTCTCAGGGTGACACTGGGGGCTTGGTTTTTGGAACAGCCTATAAACAGCTTTCCAAACCCACTACCCTTCGTTTATTAGTGGCTTAGAAATGCAAATGTTTCTGAGAGTACAGGTGTTTCTCTTCTTCTCTTAACACGCTTTCAGAACTTTAACTGAAGAATCCTAGAATCCAGCAGTTTAAGAGCTGAGAGGGCCTTTGATCATATCATTTTTATAGTTCATAGCTCAGGAAACTGAGGACTCCAAAAGTTATGCAGTTTCCTAAGTGTTTCATTGCTACGTGGTAGTAGATACAGAACTGAGCGCATCAGTGTCTCTAAGAAAGAGAAACAGGAACAGACCTCAGTATGGAGAGTTCGCTCACTGTCTTTAATCACGCTGATCTTTAATGTACTGCTCGCGTTCGTTGAGCACTGATGACGTGTTAGGCACCATGGGAAAGAGTTTTTGTGCATTGTCTCTTCGAAACCTTGAAACAGCCTTATAAAATATAGCCTATATCATCACCCTGATTTAAAGAATAATAACATTTATTAAATGTTAACTAGGCACTAGACATGGTACTGCATCATGTATGTACATGAACTCTTATATTCCTCACAGCAGTAGTAGCATCTCCATCTCACCCATCAGGAACCTGCGGCTAAGTGGGTATACATAACTTGTGCGAGATTGCGGAGCTGGCTGGGATCTGGAGACAGACTGTGAACCCTGACCCCCACTTTGCCACTGCACTCTGACATCTTAGGAGGAGGATCTGACCTCCAGCTTGTTGGAATCCAGAACTCTTGCTCATTCACACCACGCTTTACTCTTCCTAATTTTATAAGCACAAAATATCTTTCCACCAAGTGGCATTTTCTTGGGATTCTTACTCATCCAGGATAGTTCTTAAAGACAAGGAAAAAAATACTAAATGTTTTTCCTACTCTCTTGTCTCACACAACGCAACACTTCTGACATCAGATGAGTGAGAAATTTTTCCCCACACACCAACCGAGCAACAATCATGAGGGCTGGGCGTTCTCCAATTCAACTCAGTTCTGACACTGTCTATCTGGAGATGGTCCGTCCCCATAGGGCGAGGCTCAGCCCACAGGACTGCCTCCCACTTCGGGTGCTAGTTGCAAGCCCCCAGATGGCAACAGTGCTACTGATCCGTGTTCCCAGCCCCCACCTCTTCAGGTTTAATTCATTTGCTAGAGTGGCTCACAGAACTCAGGGAAACACTTGACATACACTTACCAGTGTGTTAGTAGAGGATACAGGGGAGCAGCCGGCTGGAAGAGGTGTGTGGGGCAAGGCAACGGGGAGGGGTGTAGAGCTTCCAGACCCTCTTCCGGAGCACCACCCTCAAGGAACCTACCAGTGTTCAGCAACCAGAAGCTCTTCAAACCCTGCCTGTTGGGTTTTTTATTGAAACTTCATTAGGTTGGCATAATTGATTACATCATCAGCCATTGGTGAGCAACTCAACCTTCACCTCCTCTCCCCTCGCAGGAAGTAGAGGGTGGCACAGAAAGTTCCAATTATTTAATCACATAATTGGCTTCCCTGGCAGCCAGCCACCATCCTGAGGCCATCCTGGGGCCCCAGCCGCCAGGCATCTCATTAGCCTACAAAAAGACACTATCACTTTGGAGATTCCAAGGGTTTTCAGAGCGGTGTTCCAAGAAAGAGGACAAAGACCATATCGAAATATGTATCTAGATATATATATTATAGGTCACAACAATACAAAAAGTAACATTTTCTTATCCTGAACTCATTTAAGGTTAGCATCAACTGATAAACTGATTTTCCGTTTCTGAGAAATAACAGCTACAGTGAAGCCAGCGTTCTCTCCTGTCCCTAGCCTGTTGCTCACCAGCCCTTTAGAAAACTAAGATTGCTTTTGCTCTTTAAGAGGTGTTTGTGGCTCTGAAGGATCATGAAACTAATTGTCAGTTTAGGAATATCAACATAAAATACCCAAACACACAAAACCCAAGAAACTTACTGCTTGCATAGTTCTGTTGTGGGTTTGTGTATGTGTTTCACAAGTGCTTGGTGATGTCAGGGACCTGATGAAGTGTCCACTCCTTGGCAGCCTTATATTCTCACTGGTGCCCAGATATCACAACATCCTTCTTTATGAAGGCTTGGTGGATGTCACGTGATCCAGCTCTTCCTCACTAACTTCTCTATCGGAGAATGGAGAATAGGGGTAGGTTTAAGAGGTCAGGGAGGAACTACCCACTCATGTGAATGACAAAATAGATATTTCAAATATGGGCTTACAAATGATTTACATGTAATTCAAATGACCAGTTTACTGGTTATCTTTTAATTTGACATTCAGATAACGATAAACTTGCCTTAATTATTATTATTATTATTTTTTTTTGAGACGGAGTCTCGCTCTGTCACCCAGGCTGCAGTGCAGTGGCGTGATCTTGGCTCACTGCACACTGCGCCTCCCAGGTTCACGCTATTCTCCTACCTCAACCTCCAGAGTAGCTGGGACTACAGGTGCCCGCCACCACGCCCAGCTAATTTTTTTTTGTATTTTTAGTAGAGACGGGGTTTCACCGAGTTAGCCAAGATGATCTCGATCTCCTGACCTTGTGATCCACCCGTCTCAGCCTCCCAAGCCTTAATTATTTCTTGTTCTTTTATTTTCAGAGTATATATTTTGCATAACTTAAATACTTCCTAATTGAAGATGCCAATTATCAGTTAAGACAAAAAACGTCCCTTATCCTTTGCATCTTTTAAAACTATTCTGCAATGAATAGAAATTATGTAATTTAAAAGGCTTAGCATAATCTGACAGCTAGATACAGATATACCTCATTACCATGGCCTTCACCAATCCAACATTTTATAATCATTCATAGGCAGGATTGACCAGAGATTGCGAATGATTTACCCTTCTTAGTAATTTATCTTCTAGTTCTACCTCTTTATACAGATAACTCACAACTACCTATTGGCTATATTCTGAGATAGAAAAGTCCTGTGTCAAAAGCCTCCAAGGTGAACACTGACTTCCACCTCCTCACTTAGCCTTCTGATCCTTCATGGCTTCCACCTGAGAGGCGGAGACACTCACTCCTGGCCTCATACCATACTGCGAGGCAATGGTTAATAGGAAACGCAGCAAAAGGAACTCACGTTCAACTCCCCCTTCTTAATAAAATAAGTTTAGAATCTGTAGAGAACCCACTCTAGGTCTCTGCATTTGTCCCTTGCGGGGCTGCCAGGCAGCTGTTATCCTGGGTTCACAGATGAGTAAACCGATACCAAAGAGACTGAGTAACTTGCTTGGAAGGTGTGTAAGTGAAAGCGTGAGATCTGGAGTTAAACCTAGTTTTGAGTAGTAATTCTACCACCAGTGACCACGGGCTTTGTTACTTATCATCTCGGGCAAGTTACTTATCATCTCTGAACCTCAGTCTCTGCATCTGTGTAACAGTGATATAACAGTACCTCCTATGTAATAGCAGAACCGCCTACTATTCCTGTGGTGAAACGTAAGCTCACTCAGGTCACGTGCTCGGCCCTGACGCACAGAAGATACTAAACAAGGGCAGCTACTTTCAATTGTGGATCAAGATTACACTGCTGGTAAGCGAAGGGATACGCTGCACGTCCAGGAGGGAAGCTGCAAAGCCTCTGTATTCTCACGGCCACCTGCTGCCTTCTACACAAGCACACCCAGAGATGTCTACGAGATGAAGCAGCATGTTGGGTCCTGGCAGGATCCCTTGGCAGGTGTGACAGAGCCAGTGTCAGTGATGCCTGTTTCCCATCTGAGCTTTCACAAGGAACATCGGGGCCTAACTTGCAGGGTGACTGAGTGGGTTTCTACTAGAAGAAGTTTACCTGAAGAAGTTTACCTGGAAGAATCGTTACCTTGAAACCATCGAAAGCAAAGGATGGAGCCGCTGGTCAACAGCTCCCAAACTCAGGTACTTGGGCAAAACGAGGGAGGGCGAGACCCTTCTGCCTTCCTCTGCTGTGGAGTGGTCTACTGGGGTCTTTCTGTGTTGGAAAGGGATACACAAAGGGGTGAAATAGTGAGGTCCCACTGACAGCAGTCGCATGACACCATAGATGATTGTCATTTGTGGAGGGACCGTAGAAGCCATGAGTCCAGTTCCTTGTTTTACAAAGGTTGAAAGCAAGACACAGATTGTGTGACTAATTGCCTCAGCTGAACTAGCTAATTGGTGGCAGAGTGAAAAAGATGGAGGATAGGTTCAGTCGACCGGTAGGACCGGCCATCTCCCGTCTACCCAACCTGGTGCAGGAGGGAAGGATGGCTTCAGCCGGAGGTGGAAAGTCTGAACTCCTCTGGGCGTGCAGACCTCCGCAGAGACCCCTCCTTGATTATTCCACCTGAATCATCCCCGGATCTTTGTCTATTTCTTTATGTCTTTCTATCTTTTCACAGCAGTTCTCAGTGGCTGACAGTGAATTATTTTTTGTTGTGTGTTCGTTGTCCGCCTGTTCCGCAGGAATATAAGCTTCATTAAGGCTTGGAGGCTTTGTTTTGGTAACAGCTAAATTCCCAGCACATTGAACAATACCAGATTCATAGTAATTAATAAACAATTTAAAAATTGATTGAATAAATAAATGGCATGAAATACTGACCTAAAAAGTTGGTAGGTAAATACTGGCAGATAAGTTTGGAGAGGCAGTGAGAAGGCAGAAAGAGACCTCCAACCCTATTTCCCAGGCGTAGTGGCATAGCCGGTGTTGACATTTTCTGAGCTGGAGATACACCATGAGAACCAAGTCCTCCAAGTTACTCATTTTCTGCTATTCTGCTACCTCAGTTCTCTGGAATTCCAGAAAATCCCATCTTTTTCTCCTCTCCTTTGTTTACTTTTTCTCGTTTGCCTTTTCTGCACCCTGCTTGGATGCAGAAATGCTCATCTTCTGAACAATGCATCTTCCTGGTGTCAGCATCTTGCTCTCATGCCACTTGCCTACTTGCCTGTGATAAACTGGAATGAGATGTGGCTATCCAATTTATCTCAGGAAAAGCTTAGAGCAATGGGGGAGAAAAATTCATCAAAATGTTTGACCATCTTGAATTGTAGGTAGGACCTAGTCATTTATTAGGTGTCAAGAATTGTGCTAAATCTTGGAAATGTAAAGTAGACTAAAAGGCATAAACTATACTTCCACGCTGTGGAATCCAATTCAATGGTTAAAAAAAAAAAAGCATGCATTGTTTTCTTTTCAGCTTTTATTTTAATTTCCAGGAGTACATGTGCAAGTTTGTTACATGGGTAAATTGTGTGTCCTGGGAGTTTGGTGTAGAGATAATTTTGTCACCCAGGTAGTCAGCATAATACCTGATAGATAGTTTTTCAGTCTTTACCCCCCTTCCACCTTCCACTCTCAAGTGGGCCCCGTATCTATTATTCTCTTCTTTGTGTACACATGTACTCAATGTTTAACTCCTACTTATAAGTGAGAATATGCAGCACTTGGATTTCTGTTCCTGCATTAATTTGCTTAGGATAATGGCCTCCAGCTCCATCCATGTTTCTGCAAAGGACATAATTTCATCCTTTTTTATGGCTGCATAGTATTCCATCGTGTATATGTACCACATTTTCTTTATCCAGTCCACTGTTGATGGCCTTCTGGGTGGATTCCCTGTCTTTGCTCTTGTGAACGGTGCTACAATGAACACATGGGTGTATGTGTCTTTACGGTAGAACGATTTATATTCCTTTGGGTACATACCCAACAAAGGGATTACCGGGTTGAATGGTAGTTTTATTTTTAATTCTTCTATATATAATGACATGGGAGATATTAGAACATATTGTTACGTGGGAAAAATAAGTTGCAATTTGGCAAACATACATTAATAACTTGTTTTAAAAATATCAGTGTATCTATACCTATATCTGTATGTCTATGTCCAAGTACATATCTATGTCTATAGGTTAGATATACATCCAGAGATGTTTGAGAGATTGTACATACAGAAAACCACCTCTAAAAGCACACCACAATTGTATACAAGTGGCCACCTCTAAAAGAATGAGATTGCTGAGGGTGGAGATTTTGCTTTATGTACTTTGGTATGTTTCCAATCTTTTTATGTGAAGAGAAAAATATTTGCAATTTAAAAATCAGAGGGAAAAACAATGACCAAAAAAGTCATTGAGTGTCATCTCTTCTGCCCCCAAATAAATCACTCTTCTGCCCCCAAATAAACCAGTCTTCTCTTATTAAGGGAGACAGGTGCATATAAATGTAGAAATCAGTGTGCCAATCTCTGCCCACGTGACATGCATAGGATGGTGTCACACTCCAAGGAGAGAGGTCTTGTTTGCCGCAGTTAGGGGCAATATCTTGGTGAAAATGTTCTTGAGTTGGTTCTTGAAGAGTAAGTAAAGAGTTCAGCAGAGTCATCAGGCTTTCCATGGAGATAGGAGCTGTGTGGGGCTGGGGGAAATGGCGCTCATGTGAGCAATGCAGAACTGTTTGGCTGGATGGAGGGCGGGACGTGTGCGGGACAGTCTCATGAAGGATAGGTCCAGACTGGGAACGACTTCTCTTCAGGGGTCTCTCCCGAGTCGGTGCAGAGATTGAGTCTGTTTATTCCTTCATTTTGTAAACATATTTGAGCATCTACTGGCTGTTAGAGTTTTACTAAGTGTGAGGATTTAATGATAAATAAGAAACAGAGATCTTGCCTTCTTGGAGACTCTACTTTGGTAGACTTGGATAATTTTTTTTTCTTCCCCCCTAAAAAAAACAAGCAATGGCAAACTGCAGTATGAGGTGTTGGTAGTTAGCATTAATTAAGGATTACAGGCCTTTAGGGGAAATCAAGGTGTTGCTGAAGTAATCACATCTATAATTCAGAGCAACATGGATATTCACATTTTGTGGAATACTTGGGAAGGATGAAAATGTGTAAGTGGAACCAAGATTTCTTAACATCAACCTCAGAATAGCTGTGCACTCCCCTCCCCTCAGTCCTTTTGCAAGATAAAGGGTTGGCTTGTTTAGCTCGTCTGTCCAGCTAACTGTTCCCCTGCCTTTCTGTCACTGGATTTCCATCACTAGGCGACTGTAGCATCACATGTGTGTGTTGAAGCACTGAACTGTGAATCTTATTACAAGAAAAAAAATTTCTTAAAACTAAAAAACAAAAAAGAATCGATTACTTATGAGACAATAATAAAAGCAAAGGTAATTTCCAAGAGCAACACATAACAATATATTCTTCTCTTTGTTTTCCCCCAGAGCTAATTTTAAGCAAGAAACTATTGTAAGATCCTCTAAAGAACTCCACCTACAATTCCCTCTTGCCACCCTCACCCCACCTCCTGCATAGGTCAGGCTGTTCTTATTCTTTTCCTGAGTTTTTTCCACCCCTTAAGACCTAGGTTTGCCCAAATGTCTGTGTGAACTAGAGCTTCCCGTTCTTTACAGCTAGCCAGCTTAATGCTGCTTCTTTTTTTATATGCATTATTTTGTTGCTGGGAAAGTAATCCTTCTGTTCTCTTATCCATCATGTTGTTTGTACTTCTTTGTGTGTAGGAGAGTAAGCTATTTATTTAAATGCTTTAAGTTATGTACCTTCCCAAATAAACTATTTCAAGATACAGAGATGGATTTAGGGATTCATATACTATCATTATTAGAAGAAAACTTGCAGCTCATTGGTTCATATGCACCCAATCCAGAATACACATCTTCTAAGCCTCCTCATCATGCATTCAAGCGGCCTCTGCCAGGCCTTCCCAGAGCGTGTGCGTTACCTGACACAGCTCCTGCTGCTCCCAGTAGCTGTGGTTATGGGAATGGGCCTCTTCCTGTTGCACTCCTGTGGTATCTGTAAAATCCTTGTGCCAATACTAGTTCTGCCGTGGGAGACAACAGAATAAATGCGAGTTCCCCTCTCGACAGTGCTTCAGGTGTTCCCACGCTGCCCTCTTGTCTCCCCTGACAATGCCTTTCTTCCTGTGCATCCAGTTCCCAATCGTGACGTTCTTCTCATTTCTGGCTCTTTCATGTCCAATGGTCTTGGTTTGTACAGTCTCCTATTACATGTTGTCCCCAGATATGGGCTGCCTAGAGCAGAGCAGAGCAGGAGTTTTATCTCTTTTGTTTTGATTCTTTACTTGCTAAATGTACCTACTATGGAAACAAAATGCAATCTATGATCAAATGTCCTTTTGTCAAATAGCCATTTCACTTTTTAAAACTCAGAACTGTGAGGAAACTACAAAACTCCTGAAGATTTTTCACATGTATTGCTATGAAAACACATCTCCCCACTGGGGGTTATTGTACAGGACCCGCAATCATAATGGAATAGAGTTTTAAACAGCTTCATCATATCCATCAATATAAAAATCATTGAATGATAGAAATCCTTCAAACCCATGTTGGAAGAATATCCAAGTGAGTTTTTATTTATTCTAGGAAGGTTGAAAAATATAGTTTCATTTATTTTCTACTAGCATAAAAAGTGTAGACCTTACATGGGGGAAAGAGTACCTTGAAAACAGGTCATCTGTCTAGGTTGATAGGTTTTGTGGGTAGGCCTGGCAGTTGTGCAGTGAAGCCTTCTGGAGGAAGGCATTTTAGTGTCTGCCATGCGCCTCCTTTTCAAGCTATGAACGTCCCCGAATAGATGCCTGTTTTCTCCCTTTTTCACCCGTTCTTTGACCAAAGGCTGTTTGGGGAGCCGTCCTACTCAGATCACGCTTGTTCCACTGAAGCAAGGCATCCGTATAGTTGATCACACACAAGGCACTTGTGAAAGAGATGGTGACTCAGACTTTCTGGATCTCAAGCTCTTGCTAGATCAATACCAGCTGCATCAATGTAGCTATTGACTCGGAATTCATTGCCATAAACACCATTTGTCAGCCTTCCAGAGAGAAGAGTTCCATGACCAACCTAAAGACTGGCTCACTCCTGTGATTAGTCATTCCCATCTAATTGAGCGAGTGGCTTATTATCTAGGCATTTCCAGACCTTAGTCACCCGTGAGAAGCAGTGAGATGTGGTAATGAGTCCACACTAGCAGGCTTAGCGTTATGGCAGCTCTCCTATTGTCACGTTTATTAGGCAGGCACCGTGTGCTGAGTTTGGTAGAGGACTTTGAAATGACAAGGTTGCTGCCTTTAATGAGTGAACGTATTAAGGTTTAATGATCTCTTACTAAAGAATTGATCCTTTCTTAGATAAAGGACAATATGTCATTCTAGAAGTAAAGCAACACTTTAATAGTTTCACCTCGCCAAGCCTTTCAGATTACATAGAATGAGATTCCAAGGATCCGTTACACCTGATGGTATCACTCAGGGTGCTGGTAAGGAAGAGAGATAGTGTCGTGGAGAAAAATTGTTTGCCTGCTAAAAATGCCATATTGTATAAAATATTTTATAGGTGTTTCAATAGATTCTATCTTCCAATGTGAGAGAAACTTAATATAACTAAGACAGTGCATTTCTGAGAGTGTACTGATTGGAAGCAAAACAACACACTCCAGACGGTTCACTCCCAGTTTGACTGGCTTCCTTGGTTTTGCAGTCTCTGCACCCTGTCTTTATTAGAAAAGGCAAGATGCCCTCTCTTTGAGTAATGTCAAATTGTACACAGAATTGTGCCTGCTTCCAGTAAGCCACTGGGGTCACTGCAGTTACAGGAATAGGTCCTTATGCCTCAGACATGTAAATAAATAGCTCTTTAGTATTTCAGAGGCTTATCAGTTATGAGTGCCCAACCACAGTGCAACTGGGCAATTGACCATGCATCTTGGCTTGCAGATTAGTCTTTCTTTGATTTGCTGTAACTGTGGGATGGTCTCAATTGTCCCTCACCCTCCTCAGAAACATTGCCCTTTTCTTCCATTACTCCATGCTGGCTTTGCATACGAGAGAAGAAATAATATTTGACTGTCAATAAATCTTCCAGTGAGCAGTGCTATTAAGGGACAAAGTACTTTTACATTTCAGAGTTGATGCTTAGGTCACCAACCTATCCCCTCTGGTATCAAAAAGCAGTCTACCTGGCAAGAGGGTTAGAAAATAGCCTTCACCAAGGGACTTAGATTTTGTCTTGTCACTTTTGAAAGATTAATATGTATGAGCATCTCTCCAGAGCCTCTGAAAGGATCGCTGGGTGGAGGGTGGAAACCCAGTCACTGAAGTCCCTATGGAGAAAAGATAAGGAGTGGAGTGAACAGCTGCTTGAATGGATGCATTAAACTGACATTAAAATCACCAAAGTGTTTAAGAAATCCACTAGTAACACCTAGCAAGGCTCAGGGGCGGAATCGATTTAGGGAGTTCAGGAAATTCCACACCTGGTTGGGTGCAGTAAACCCCAAAGTCATTATGAAGAATTAGTTAAGCCCCCTTGTTCCTCCTACATTTATTTTCCCTGATCCTATTTAGTTCCTTCTTCAATTTGCTAAGACACAGGTGTATACTGATCTCAGCAGCTCATGAATATTTGAAAACTAAAGTTTCTTGCAAAGGAATTTAACAAACAAAAGTCTCAAATCACTACCTTAAATTTCTATTCTCTGAGCCCTTAAGCTCAAGGAAGCATTTGGAATTGCTTTGACTTAGAGAAAAGGTAGAAATATTGTAGTCTGTGATCGTGCTACCTTTCAGGACCATTGTTGGTTTAGTATGACAATGTGTAGCATTCATGTGGCAAATATTCATTGAGCATATACTATGTGTTAAGACTCTGCATGGTGCTGGAGAATGCAGCTCTGAAGAAGACAAATGTGTCTGTAGTCCTTAGAGAGCTTATAATCTTATGGGAAGATGAAGGTACATAAAAGGCATAAGCAGGCAATTTTAAAATACAGAAGTAAATGTGATTTTTGAAGATAAAGACCATTCCCATGATAACTTTTAATCCTATACTTCTTCCCATGCTAATTGAATCCTACACAGATGCCATGGGGATGTTTTATGAACTGTGTGATTGATGGCAGAACATATTCATTGATTTTGTCCGTGGCACTTGATTGGGTGTCATAATGAATGCTGGAAATAGAATCCAAAGGAACTTTAATATATTGAAGAAATACTTTTCAGAGTCAGAATGAGGTTCTGCAAGGACAAGCTGGGGTTTTGCAGAAAGGCACACACACATAGAGGATTCCAGCATCTTTTCTCATGGGGGCTGTTCTTATTTAAACAATGGCCTCCAGTGAGCATTTATTGAACCCCTACTACTTGCCATGCACAATACAGGAGGAGACTTCTATGTATTCGAATAATGGTGGTTAATGCTAGGGTGAAGCTAATGTGGAAACAAAGTTTTACTAAAGGCCAAAGATTATTAAATTTGAAGGTACTAGCATTTTCCCCCATGAGTATCCTCCTCCCTGTAGCAATGGAATTCAGTAGGTATATATTACGCACCTACTACATGCAAAACTCATGCACTCTGGAATCTTACAACTTACAAGGAGAAAACTGCACAGATTTAACTTTGTACAAGAAAGAAGTAAATTGATGTTATAAAAGTGGAACAGTTAATAATTCTACTGGAGTAGAAAGGAAACAAATATTGATACTAATCATGAAAGGCTACATGAAGGAGTTGACATCTGAGCTGCACCTTAAGTGCCTCAGCATGTAAAGCAGTGAATTCCATGCTGGAAGCCAGCTGAGTAAAGCCACAGATATGAACAAGCAGGGAGAGATTCAGGGGCATTACGTGTGTGTTCCTGGAGCAAGGTTCCGAAGGGAAAACGTGGTGGGGATGAAGCTGAAAACGTAAGGTGGGACCAGGTCATTAGCATAGATTTTGAATTTCATTCTACAGGCAATACGAAATTTTTGAAGGATCTTGAGGAAGTGGCTTTTGTGTTTTATAAACCTACTATATGGGCAAAGTGAAGAATGTATCAGAGATGGAAGGGGCTTGGTATCAGGGGGTAGTTGTGAGGTTATTATAACTCATTCTAACTTCATCATCCTGAGAAGATGTGGCCTGAAGTAAAGTTATAGTGATCATTATAGAAAACTGAAGCAGCCAGGTGCGGTGGTTCACGCCTGTAATCCCAGCACGCTGGGAGGCCAAGGTGGGTGGATCACCTGGGGTAGGGAATTCGAGACTAGCCTGACCAACATTAAGAAACCCCATCTCTACTAAAAATAAAAAATTAGCTGGGTGTGGTGGTACATGCTTGTAATCCCAGCTACTTGGGAGGCTGAGGCAGAAGAATCGCTTGAACCCGGGAGGCGGAGGTTGCGATGAGCTGAGCTTACACCCATTGTACTCCAGCCTAGGAAACAAGAGAGAAACTCCACCTCAAAAAAAGAAAAAAGAGAAGAAAACTGAAGCAATGGTCATGGCTTCAGTGAGTGGAGAGAGTCAGGTTTGGACAGACTTAGACAGTCACGTCAAGGTATATTAGCTTTTCCCCTCATCTCAGCTAGGCAACATTCTTTCTCAAAAAGTGAACGAAACATGGACATTTATAATTAGGACACAGTCTGTTGCTGAATCCAGTAACTTAAAAGTATCATGCTTTTGAAAACTTCCTCTTTTTCTAAAGTAATAGCTTGTATTGTTCTGAGTGTTGTTTTTTTTCTTTCTGTTTTTGTTATGGGGCATATAGGACATTGATTATTGCTGTTATTATTGTAATTCTTAAAATTACATTTTCTTTGAATCATAAATCAATGCATTATCTCCCCTCAATGCACTTCTTCTATTTAAAGAGCCAGATCGATTTTTACAGGATACGCCAACAATAAATCTTTGGTTCTTATTTTTTCCTCCTGAAGACTTTGGATCAGAATTATTATTATCATTATTTATTATTTATTGAGTGCTGTCAGTGGGCTCAGCAGTATACAAATATAAATGGGTAAACATCATCATTAAATCTGTTTCCAAAAGGAGCAGGTGTTTATCATGAAAGAAAGTATTTGAATTACCAAAATAGTGCCCATTAGTGGTTTCCATTTCCTGGAAAATATTGTCTTTGTGGTCATTCAACTCCTGTGGCCTTTCAAATGGAATAAATGGGGGCAACCTCTCTTTTCTGGCTTGTTTCCAAGTTGGGAATTACCTCCTGCTTCTTGAAAGTTACCCATAATTTAATTTCAGTAGCTTTGGCTTGATACCTTCTAAGACTCTCTCTTCATTAGTGACTTAAACAAAGCCCAGCTCAGTTTTTTGCAGGAGATGCTTTTATTCACTCCTTGGATTTCTCTTCTTGGCCAACTAAAAAGAAGCCAGCCCATCCAGGAGCTGACTTTTTTTATGTTATTCGGAAAAGGAGTGATTGTAACCAGGAATGTACAGATCCAGGATTCTTCTGGTTCCACTATCTGTGACTGGAAAGAGACAGGCTCTCCGATGCACAGTTTAGAGACGTGCTGAGGCTCCTTGATCTCACCACCACAGAAGGAACACCATCGACAAAAGCACTCACTTCCTTTTTTTCTGGTCAGGGAAGCAATGCTTTGTACCCATGGTTATTTTCCAGCAAACACTTCTATGGTCTGTGTTAGCAGAGAAGAAACCTATGGTCAAAAAATCTGCCATTTATCTCAAACCTTTATTTTAGTAATTTGTTTTAAACTCATTTCAAATGCCATGTTGACAGAATTGGAAAAAAAAAAAAGAAAAGAAAATGTGAAGCAACTAATGCTGTTGATTGGAAGTTACCAGATAATTACAGCAACCACAACTAAAATTTGTTTTGAATTTAGCCTTTTGCACAGTGCTTTCCCTTATAGAAACTGATATTCACAACAGTCCTGAACAGGAGGGAGGAAGTTTGTTATATTTAGCATCCCGAATGTATGAAAGAGGAAACAGACTCAACAAGGCTAAGTGACTTGCCCACAGTTAAACAGCCAATGTGTTGCAGAAATTGAAGCTCTGTCCGTTTCTACTACTTATAATTGAATAACATCAAGGAAGAGACAAAGAATAGGCAACCAGAGGTAGAAACAAAGGAAATGCAAGCTTATCTTCAGAAAGGGAGTGGTAACTGCAAAGACAATAGAATTGCTGAACAAATGACTTTTAAGCATCCTTCTGGATCTATGAGTAGGCAGTTGGTCTGATAATCACATACGACTTACATCTGTTTCTCTTCCAGACCTAGATAGAAACCATCTCATGTATATATTATGACCTACACTGGGAAATAGACCCATTTGTAGAGAGGGCTATCAATCTGCAAATGAACTTCCTCCCTGTCCAAATTTGGAAAAGCATTCAGGGCCATCAAGACATTAGTATTATTGACTCTGCCTTCAGAAGATCAAACCCTCTCTGACCAAGAAGGAAATAATTCTGCCCCTTCATCTGCTTTGCTAAACGAACAAAGCCAAGCACTTACAATTCAATGCCTCACAAAGGCCTTCTGTGCATTTATTCCTGCAACCAACATTTAATGAGCATTTACCCTGTACAATGAAGTCTCATTGTTCTTTTTTACTGTACCTATCTAGAAAGAAGGTATCTTCAAATTTGTCTCAGAACTAAAAACAGCAGACAGTTCAAGTGTTTCTATTTAGCTCCAAGGTTTTCTTTATTTTGGGTTAAAGACAAGCAGACCATTCATCAAAAGCCTTGCCCATTTAAAAATATGACCAATGACTATACATGGGTTTCAACATGCAACACACAAATGGAAGTTTCAATGGGCATCTGTGAGATTGCTGGAGATAAGAAAAAGATACAGGCTGGGCGTGGTGGCTCACACCTGTAATCCCAGCACTTTGGGAGGCCGAGGTGGGTGGATCACCTGAGGTCAGGAGCTGGAGACCAGCCTGGCCAACATGGGTGAAACCTTGTCTCTACTAATAATAGAAAAATTAGCCGAACGTGGTGGTGGGTGCCTGTAATCCCAGCTACTGAAGAGACTGAGGCAGGAGAATCGCTTGAATCCGAGATTGCGCCATTGTACTCCAGCCTGGATGAGTACATCCATCACACACACACACACACCAAAAAAAAAAAAAAAAAGAAAAAAAAAAGGAAAAAGAAAAGAAAAAGATACAGAAATACCTTCACTCTTAGGTAGAAATGTAGATTTTAGTTTGTTCTAATGATGTATAATGTGTTGAAATATGCATTGAACATTCTAAATTGCCCTCTACAATCATTAACAAGGAAGCAACAGGGAAGGAACTCCTGCATTTTGCTAATAAAATGGCAAACCAATTTTTTAAGTGAGCAAAAAGTCTGAATAGACATTCATTTAAAGAAGATAAACAAATAGTCGATAAGCACTTGAAAAGACGCTTGTCATCACTGATCATTAGGGAAATAAATACCAAAGTCACAATGAGATATCACTCTCATTCACCATAATAAAAAAGACAGATAATAACCAGTATTCATGAGGATGTAGAGAAACTGGAACCCTTGTATATATGAAGATGAAAAAATGGTAAAGCCGCTTTCAAAAAAAAGTATGAGTTCCTCAAAAGTTTGAGTGTGGTCACCCTAATACTCAGTAATTCCACCCCGAGACATATACCCAGAAGAAATAAAAATGTATGTCTACACAAAAGCTTTTACACCAGTATTTGTAGCAACATTATTCAAAATAGTCCAAAAGAGAAACAAACATATACCTTATTAAAGGATACATGAATATATGGATAAATAGAATATAGTCAAACCATATAATGAAATATTATTCAGCAATTAAAAAAATAAAACACTGATACGTGTTACAACATGGATGAACCTTGAAAACATTATACCAAGTGAAAGAAGCTAGTCACAAAAGACCGTATCTTGCATAATTTTATTTATACAAAAAGTCCAGAGTAATCATTTGTTTCCAGAGAGAAAAGAAATTATATGAGTGGTTGTGTAGAACTGGGGAGATGGGGAGATTGCAGGTGACTGCTAAAGGACACAGGATTTCTTTTCTAGGGTGATGAAAATGTTCTAAAGTTGATTGTAGTGATTGTTGTACAACTCTGTGAACAAACTAAAATCAGTTAAATTGTATACTTTGAATGGGTGAATTGTATGTTATATGAATGATATCTCAATAAAGATGTCAAGAAAGAAAGGAAAGATAGAGAAAGAGAGAGGGAGGGAGGGAGGGAAAGAGAGCAACAGGAATTCATGGTGATGGTCATTCAAAGAGATTACCACAACATTTTTGATAGGCATCAATTCCCTTCTCCCTTCCTCTTTTTTTGTCCCTTAAAATGGCTCTGGAAAAGGCTAGAATTATGCTTGTACATACTGCCTTGCAAGATGGAACCAAGCTTGTACACAGCTTTTCCATCTTTTGTCTCCATGGGGAAATTTTAGATGTTGGGGACTGATGATAGCTTAGAGCAAATTCCCAGCTGGTCACAGCATGTTTGGACTCTGGCTTGCAGGATTGGAATTCATCAGGAGCATTTGTGTTTGCTACTGTCTGTAGGATTATATCTTTATTGATCCTGCCTGCCTGTGACCAATGGGAACTATATGGAAGTGATAAAGTCCTTTGGAATAAAAATTTAGAATCTGGTGAAAATATAACCAGGTCCCACCAGGGAAGGATGAAGCATCTGTGTGGAATCTGCTCAATACAAGGCAGCAACCACTCCTTATTTTCCCAGTTCAATTAGAAGAGTGTTCAATTGCCCTAGCTGCAAGCAACCTCCAGGGATAGATGTGAAGTAACTGTGTTTTGTTTGTTTTGTTTCAATTACTCAGACAACTGGTTCCTTTGGGAGTCTACCTTGAATTGATTGGAGCCCTACCTGGTGACTGTCCTCTAATTTATATTAATAAGCTGGTTGTGTGTTATGTGATAAAGTGGCCAGCAGATACAATAACCGAGGAGGGAGTTTGATATAGGGAATTATGAAACCTAGCCACAATCTCTTTGTAGACCAGATATCTGATATGCTAGGATCTCCCGAAGGACTCTTATTTATAAACAAGGTGAGAAATGGACAACCTGACTTCTCAGTATTCCAGTATTTATAGCAAGGGATACTACATTTATTTATTGGGTAATATTTAACTAGTATCCAATATACAATACTTCCTAATTAAGAGTCCACTTTTCAGATCCTTGTTAAAATATGAGATGTATTTTGTAAAGAACATTAGGTGCCATAGTTGCCAGTAAGTATGTAATCTAGAGCTTTCTTCCTTAGTCTTCAGCTTTCTTCTCTAATGAAAGTGGATAAATTAGGAAAGATAGCCTTTAAGGTCAATTACACATTAATATTCAAAATTTATATAAGTTTATGGAGAATCACAATTTTTTTATTTCTTTATCCAGGTTCTGATTTCATTTATTTATTTAGCAAATATATATTGAAGGAAGAAGAACCAGGATATAGTGATGGATGGGAAGTCAGGGGTGAGGGGAAAGAAGGCAGTAAGGATGAGGTCTTGACTTGGGCAAGTGGATAGATGGTGAGACCCATTTAACCGGACGGAGAATGGGGAAGATATTTTTTTGCCCATTTATTTGAGGAGTGGGGAGTGGCAGGGGCCAAGGGCCAAGGGTTCTGTTCTGAATATACAAAGTTTATACTGGGATATCTTTGAAAATGTAAGTGGTGATATCACCTGGGTAGTAGTAAATGCAAATCCGTTACTAAACCAGCCTTCTATGGGTGTCAAAGTGCAGAACTCAGGCCTGGATGAGGAGTGTGGGGTGAAGAGAGACTGCGTTCGGGGTACACTAGCGACATCAGATCTACATGCGACAGAACCTCACTAGCAAGGGTAATTTATAGATCTTCCTTTGAAAATTTTGGGAACATAAACTGCCTATAGTTAAAAACGGAGTAACAAAAGGGAAGGTTCCCTCTTCTCAACTATTATATTTCTTCCCCAAACTCTTCTGCATTTAACAGATGTTTTCATACAAACACATTTTAAAACAATAATTTTGTGGGTTTTTTATCCTGCATCTGTGACTTTTTCTTCTCATGGTTCACTTAGGAGACATCTCAAACTTTTTTAATTCAATCTTCTATTTTCTATGGAAGAGGAAATAAATATTATCTTTCCCCTTTATTTTTCCTTTTTGAATTAACCTGTAACAATGTGGATAGCAATGGAGTTGAAAAAGAGAAAGCAGACTTGAATCATTTTCCCCACTCTTCCTCAGAGAAGCATTTAGTAAATAATAAAAGGAATTTATGTTGGACAGTGACCACAGAAAAAGCCAGTGATAAAGATAGACGTGAAGTGAAGCTTTCCCAAAGATACGGTTCCCCTCCTGGAGGTAGCATGAGGCCCATAGCATTCTTCTAGTGTTTGACAGCACTCAGGCAGGAACTCAGTGAAGTCCTAATGATAATTGCAATGACAGTTTTTGGCAAATAAATTCATTCTTTGCAATTCACTTAATCCTGACCAGAAATAAAACTATTTGTTAACTGATGTCATTTCCTCTTGAGAACAAAATAGTAAGATTTAGAGGTCAGAAGCTAGATAACCTAGTTTAGAGCTTCAGCTTGGACAGAAGGCTTCAAAACCTGTTTTTTGTTGTCACCGAGAGCTGCCTGAGTGTTTGGACAGCATCACGCACCAGGAGTGAAACGACTTGGAACTGTATTCTGACTCCACCATGTGTTAGCTCTGTGGTCTGAGACAGTTTATCTCATCCTTCTGATCTTCAGTGTATAAGTTGGGAAAATATAAAAACGTATGACAGTTCCATCTGTACAATATACTTCATGGGAATATTACAAAGATCCCATGAAATAAAGGATATGATAGCCCTTTAGAAGTTGTACACAATATATGCATATTATACCTAACACTGGGAAAGAGATACTCTTTCAACATTCCTAAGCACAGTAGCTCTGGACTGCATTCCACGGCTGCTGGGTGCCCCCTTCCAGCCTCTTTTAACTGTTGAGTGCTTTTGGCGTATGCTCACACTCCTGTCTTGGTGAAGCAGAAAGGTAGAAGTTGCGCAGGGGTTGGATCTGAGTAGGAGCTAGGCTAGAAAAACCAACAGACCATAAGAAAAGAAGCAACTGAATAGGTATCCACATTTGGGGCAGAGAGCAAGTGGGTCTAGCATTTGACAGCTACAACTTTCGGTGGAAACCATCAGGCCTAAAACCAACGCACTGCAGAGTGGATCATCCCAACCAGTAGTTCTGTACGAAATTCCTGCCAGAGCTGGAGCTGATACCCAAGCAGAGGCAACCTTGAAGAGACTACACTGAGAGTGGAAAGACATGGGATGCGTATTATAAGTGAGAACCTGGAAGCCCGTGGTAATGTGGCTTTAGGTGCAGATCATGTCTGAGCACCATGCCACGCCTCCATGACTCCCTTGTATGGATTACTGCAGTCCCCTCCTGATGGTCTCCCTGCTTCTACTTTTCTTCCCTGCAGTCTATTCTCAGTAGAACATCCTGCAAAATATAAATCAGATCATGTCACTTCTCTGCTTACAATGCTGCAGTGACTCTCAGTAAATGCTCAGACCTAAACAGGCTGTGGATCCTCTGAAGACCTTGTCCTCTACACACACCACCACCACCACGACGAATGCCTCTTTGACCTCCCTCCTATGCCAACCTGACTCACCCTGTTCCAGACACAATGCCTGCCTTGCTGTTATGTAATTACTCTAGGCATATTCTGGCATACTCAGGGCATTTGCTGTGACCGTTCTAGAATATTCTCTCTCCAGATATTTCCCTGGCTAGCTCCCTCACCTGCTTCAAATCTTTGCTTCATTTGCCCCTTCTCAATGAAGCCTACCCTGAGAACCATCCTTAGAATTCTCCCTCCAGCCTCAGTTCCCTCACTCTCCTGTGCTGGAAAACTTTAGCCGCACTGAACACCAGTCAGCAGGCTGGGTGCTACTTGGCTTTCTTATTATGTAACTGATTAGTGCTTGCCTGCACCTTCTAGAGTAGAGTATATGAAGTCAAGGATCTTTGCATGTTCCATTTATGGACTTAACCCAACCCTATGGAACACCTGTGCGTAATAGACACGTCCTAAGTATCTGTTGAATGGCTGAGTGCAGAAGCCACAAAAATGGAAGGAACCCAGGAGTGAGCTGAGAATAGCAAGGAGGTGAGTGGAAAGCAAGGCCCTTCTGTCCCTTACCCCTCTCCATTTTCCCTCCTTCCTCTTCCCTCCGTTTTTTCTACTCTCTCATCTCTCCTTTATTCTAATTTACCCCATCTGGTGTCAGCATCCTCTTTAGAGACCAGCGGAAGCAGCCATGGGCCTGAATTTGAATCACTTTTCCCAGTAAGTAGGTCACAGAAGTGATATTTACAAATAAATAAGCATCTCAAACTGATAAAAAGTAAATGAGTTATGTACCCTTAAAAATCTGCAGACTGGGTGGCCACGTTCTTTCTCTCTATTGTGTCCCTGATGTGTAAAAACTTCTCTTTTGGAGCTTATAGGCATAGCCCACAGTCAATTCTTTTGCATATTGTCCTAGGTGAGAGATTCAGCTTCCCTCAGAAGAAAAGCAATTAAATGCCATTGAAAGGCAAGTCTCATGAACAAACTAAATGATCAAGCTGGATAATATCTCTTTGGATCTGAAATAACTACAAAGGATGGAGGCTATATATTTCTGGTTTTAAACCTAAATTTGCTATAAATGTCCAGAAACATGGTCATACCGTTGTTGGAATAAGTACATATGCTCTCACAGTGACTGCTTTGAAAAATAGTACTCACATGTGTCTTCTGAGAATTTAATGTAAAAAAAATCATTATACCATCATCATACCTCATGCCTTTTACAGAATTCACAAGATGCCTGTATTTAAGTTTGTACGTCTGTAGAATGGGAGTCAAGAATGTTCTTTTCAAGTCATGGTGGGAAAATGAGAGTGCAGGGAAGGGAAGGCATAAATTGATTGGAGACTCACCAAAAAAAAAAAAAAAAAGGCACCAGATCAATGATGAGCGGTTGTTTTTTTGTTCTCAAATAAAATAACCATGGGAGCCTTAGAACCAAAATACGCCATTTTTCTTGCTTCTCATTCCCTAACCTCATCTATTCTCTGCCTCTCCCTTTCTTGTTGAATGTTCTTAGTAGATTTAACCTTCCAGATTATTCCCTATACTCGTGTTCTCTAAGTTCTTCACCCTCCGAACCCCATCCCCACCACTGGACCATTTTGTCCTTCCTATGAGTTGCGTTGTAGACGGCTGTCTACTTTCCCTGGAATGGGCTGCAGCCTGCAGCGGCTCTCAGCAAGGCCCTGCTGACACAGTGAAATAAAGTTAGAAAGCTGTATTAATTTAAGTGGCTGTTCTTCACATTTAGGACTGCTATTATGGTGTTGATGGTTGGTAATAAAAGACCTTTTAGTGTGGGAAATCAAATAATCTTATACAAACATAAATGGGCTCCGACAATGATTATCCTAATGTAATTGGAGAATGAACTCTGATTATGGGTGTCAGTTCTTGCCTTTCTTAAGGTATTTTAGGGCGAATCCAGTGATGGATAGATTGACACTAGCTCTTCATAAAGTATGGAGTTTATGAATATGTTGCATTTCTTATATTTGGCTTCTCTGTGCCCTATGCTATTATGAGTATGAGATTTGAAAGCTGGGTTGGCTTTGTGGAAGTTTCCAGACATTTTCTGCCATGAAATATGGTAGAGTAAAAATTGGGGAAAAAATCAAGCCAGTCATCAAACAAAATTCTGTATGGCAAGATGTGCTCATCCCCACTCAGGCTCCCAAGGGAAATGCAAGAAATTACATTTAGGAAGAAAACATATAAGATGAGACTAGGAAACGTCATGTGGGAAACAGTTCTCTATTTGTCAGGGCAATTATTCACCTGCCTAGGAAAAGGTTTCCATGTATCCTGGATAATGCCGTTGCCTGTGCTAAATAACATATGGTTAAAACATATTTGTTGAAATTTAATAACTGCAGTCAATGTGTCTTCTGTGAATAGCTGCCCTATTTGGTAACTGAGATCTACTGTCCTACTGAATGGAAGTAGAGTTCCCCGTCTTAATTACTCTAAGGAGATAGTTAATTTAATGCACTTGGGTTTTATAGATCTGCCAGTGGTGATTTTTATGAGTAGATAATGGAGGGCCAGCGGAGCACACTTCAAGGCACAGACATTTCTGCCATGACCAGCCTCGCTCCTCAAGCCAGCAGGATTTTGCTCACCTTCTTCCCTCCCCAGGGAAGGTCCTTTCTCTCATTCAGCCACCCCTTCCCCATCCCATCCAGGTGGTACCTCATTCACAACCTTCCCATCCTTCAAGGTTGAGAGCTCAAAGGCTACCTCATTGAAGAAGACTAATCCCTTTTCCATAAAAAGTAAACTCCTCCTCCTCTGAATGTGCACATCGTATTGCCTTGTCCGCAGTTACAGCAGTCACCTTTTCTCCCATTTGGCATAATATTCACCACTGTATCTCCCCAAATATCTAGTGGTGTCTTATTACAATCAGCATTCAGTAAGTGTTAAGTGAGTGAGGAAATAGACGAATGAATCTCAGTAAGTAGTCACTTGCCACTCCATCCTGAAGCACCTGCCTTTTGAACCCTCTTGCTGCAGGATTAGGGTCAACCTCTGAGTCCCTACTTCCTCCCCTTCAATGTCAACCTCAGATCATCTCTGCTGAGCCAGGTAACTACACTACATTTTATCAAACATGGCAATGGGTGTGTGCTGCATAAATAAGCGGGCTTTGGATGAAAATTGGTTAATCTTCAGTGTGAGCCAGAGCAGACTCAGGTGTAATTGAAAACCATGGCATGTATTTGGACTACAGATGAGCAAAAAGTATTCTGAAGCTATTTCAGGGTTACTTTTCAGAGTATGAGTTTCCCTCAAGTTCATGAGCTGAATAGTTCATGTTGGCACTAACCCATACTGTCTTTTACTTGTATTCATGTATTTTGAATGTTTGTCTAGAATCTCCAAATATATTTTGAGTACCTTGAAGGCAAAAACTCAACCTTGTAATCCTTTGTATATCTTAAAATAACATGACCATGATATCACATACAATACACTCTCAAAAATTTAAGTAGCATTTTTTTCAGTATAGTAGATCCTTAATAAATGAGTGGAAGAGGAAGTTTGGGAAGAGGTTTTTTGAAAGGATAGTATTTATGTCACAGTAGTTAGAAGAAAACAGTTTCCAGTCATGAGACAGTCATTCAATAATACTAGCAAAGTCTTATTCCTCAGCTTGGAATTCTGCCACCATCAGGAATGTTTTCTTCTTCAGGAAATTCTACAGGTTTAGGAACTGTTTTTTTGTGGAGTGAAAAGTTGTCCTAGCCAGTGAGATGTAACTTTGCAGAGTGAGATAGAATTTAAGACCCAGCTTGAGATGAAGGGTTTTTCTCTCTCTCTGCTTTATCCAGCAGAAGTCGTGCAGTCAGTGTGTTTCTTATTTACTTTTGGCAGAATCCAAAAAGATTAAGCTCAAAACAGATTTTATTCCTTAGAGTGTCAGGTCTACCTGGAAATCCCATGAGATTGGGACTCATAAACTTTCCTTTTCTGTAGGTATTTACAGTCAGAGATGTGGACCCAGAGAAAGCTTTATTAATGAGATTTTATTCATATTTTAAAGTAAAAACAGCACCATATATAACCTTCACCAGCTCACCTCATGGGTTGGTGCTGACAAAACTATCACATTTTCAATTTCCTTGACATACTTGAGTCCTCATCTTGGTGAGTTGCAGGTTAGAACTACAGATTAGCCAGGTGAATGGGGTTGGGCTCCTTCATGGTGCTCCAGGAAGAATGACTTTGTTCTTTGAGAGAACAGGCATCTATGACAGTTCTCAGCAGCCATCATATATATGTACATCCTTTTGCTTCAGCACCACCACATTCCTGGACACTCCCATAACACTAAGCCTTGTGAACCTCCTGCCCATCTAACCAGGAACATGGTTTCCCATTTCACTTTGTTTTCCTTGCAGGTGAACCACCTCTTGGCATCTCCACTCTGGTTCTCTCAGTTTCCAATAGGTGACATTGCCACTGTTGGCAAACCTGGGAGATTCCCAGCACTTGGCATTTTTTCCTGGACATTAGGATACACCTTTTAGAGACAGGATGAAGCAGCATTCTTCTAAGTGGAGCATCCAGGCGGCTGCTTTCTTTAGCATGAGGATTGTCTCTTCCTTTTTTTCCTGTTATGTTATCCTTGGAGAACATAACTGGCAGGCAGCTGGCAAGGTGTTAGCCTTGGTTTGGTATTAATAAAAAAGAATAAGAGATCTGTTCAGCTTAGATAAGCACAGAAATTGCATTGCTGCATCTCTTCTTTTCATTTTATAAAGGTTACAATGTTTTTCTAGCACCAAAATAATAAGAAATCAATGGAATGGCTAATCTTTTGGTACCATTTTAGCATGAATTTCAACTACAGGAGATTAGCCATCTCTCAGAAGGTTAACATCTTGCAAAGGAAGACTTCTTTTATTCCTGTGACATGGTTTTTCTTTGGTGAGGCACTGAAGATGGGCCGTCAGCTGAGAGCAGTACAGTTATTTAGCATTAGGGTTAGCATCACGTTTTGTTTTGAAAACCTGAAGGTGTTAATCACCTAAAGGGAGAATTCTTCCAGAAGAACAATAGTGACACTTCCCAAAGAGCATGTATTTGGGACCTTCTTCATTAAGAAAATGTGTCTCTTTTCTGGGCCCTGCTTGGCCCTGTTGAAGGCAGATTGGAAGAGAAGCTGCGCCGTGCAGGCAGATGTTGGAAGAGGCTGTGCTGTGCCAGCTTTGGAGGAGGGACTCAGCATCGGGGCTGCCTTCCAATTGCTCTGCGGAGGGATCAGTACGAGGCTGTTGCCTTTTGAAGATGGGGCTTTGAGAGAGTGGCCAGTAAAGAGAGTGTGAAACATATCCAATTTATGCAAATCCTCACCATACATGTGAGCACATGGATTAGTAATTTGTCTGATGGCAGCATTTGCCAATCATACTTTTTTCTCCAGACTGAGGGCTCAAGGGGCATTGATCCGCTCTGAGAGGGATCCCAGCACAGTGTCAGTAGCTGAGATCCAGCCTGGACAGAGGCATTTCTGAGGAGGAAGGAAGGAAGGATCCCCTTGGAGTTTCGTTTTGAGAATATTTGCCCTGTAGAACAAAAGTATAATAGATGGAGAAAGGTTCGTACTTCTTCCACCCCGTAAATATTTTTTAAAGTTCACTATTCTGAGTTAATTGCAGATTCACAAGTAGTTGGAAAAAATGATACAGAGAAATCCTGTGTCCCTTTTACCCAGGCCACCCCCACGCAGTAACATCTTGTCAAACTGTAGTAGAATGTCACAATCGGAATATTGACATGCATGCAACTCACTGGTCCTAATCAGGTTTGCCCAGTTTCCCTTGTGCACCGCTGTGCGTGTATTTAGTTCTTTGCAGTTTTCTCGTGTGTAGGTTCCTGAGTCTAACACCACAATGACCCGTGTGTTCACAAGCACACCCATCTTCCTTCTGCTCCGGTCCCCAAACCCTGGCAACCACTAACGCGTTCTCCCTTTCTATAATTTCGTCATTTTAAAAATGTTATGTGGTCGGGCGCAGTGGCTCAAGCCTGTAATCCCAGCACTTTGGGAGGCCGAGACGGGTGGATCATGAGGTCAAGAGATCGAGACCATCCTGGCCAACCTGGTGAAACCCCGTCTGTACTAAAAATACAAAAAATTAGCCAGACATGGTGGCGGCGCCTGTAGTCCCAGCTACTCGGGAGGCTGAGGCAGGAGAATGGCGGGAACCCGGGAGACGGAGCTTGCAGTGAGCTGAGATCCGGCCACTGCACTCCAGCCTGGGCGGCAGAGCGAGACTCCGTCTCAAAAAAAAAAAAAAAAAAAAAAAAAAAAAAAAAAAAAAAAGTTACGCAAATAATATTTTATAGTATCGAAGCTTGCAGAACTGGATTTTTTAAAACCATATAATTTATTTGAGATTTAGCCTGGTTGCTATTCAGCCATTCACCTGTTGAAGGACACCTGGAGTGTTTCCAGTTTTCTGGCTCTTATGAATAAAGTTGCTACATAACGTAACACTTGTGTGCAGATTTTTATGTGAACATAAAACAGTTTTAAATCCTACTTTCCCTCACTGTCACCCCCCACTTTTTTTTTTTTTTTTTTTGCTTTGCTGAACACTCCGTGTCTCCACAATCGCAGCTCATGGGCAGAGAGTACAGGCGTCTTTTCAGACTGCATGTGATGCGTTACCACAAAGGAGCCTTCACAGCCTTCATGAGAGCGAGCAACGTCACACCTTTCCTGCAGGCAGGGAAACCAAGGTAGGAGGCGCGTAGTACTCACAGCCCCTCCTCCCAACCACGTGTCCCTTCTTCTAGCCTGATCTCCATCTTTCTCCAGAGACCCTCTTCCTCTCATCTCCCCTCTTCAAGTTGCAAGGTGCCTACCCTGCGGAGGGGGCAGAGGGGATGTGATTCTTGTGCAGATCCCCTTGCCCCTCTTGCAGATTGTTTCCATGAAGCTTACGTTTGTTATGATTTTAACCCTATTGACACGGAGCAGGGGTGAGTGGTGATGAAAGGGAGGGAGGTTCTGGGAGGAAGTGAGAGTTCATCCACTTCGGTGCTTTTGCAATCAGCTGCTGATGCCACCGGCACAACCCAGGAGCTGTGTTTGTCTCACCAGAGGCTGAGGGGCATTTTATCCATTTGTAATGCATAGGCCAGGGTCTGGGCAGGTCCGAATGCACCCGTGAGGGTCCACTAGGGCAGGAAGGACGACACCCTGGTCCTGGCTCCCTAGTTCATTCGACTTCTCACCAAGGGTGGTGCTTTAAAGGTTGGGGAACTGTGTGCGAAAGGCCATGGTTCCTACAGTTCTTTCACAGCCATGAAGCAGTGCTCATCACTGGCACCCTGGTCTTCTGGCCTTTTTTTATTCTTTCTGCCTTTCTTAAGCAGGGTCACGGACCATATTTCAGGCCTGTGGTTGCCTTCTGTGGGATCCTAGTGGCCTAAAACAAACGTTCTGTTATTCCAGGGCTTCCATCACCCGTGCCCAGCTTCACCTTCCAGCTTTACCTTCCGCCCCTGCTAGCTGTCCCCTCCGTGGTTACCCACAAGCCGCTCTCCTCCTGCCACCAAGCCTTACAGGGTTACTGATCACATCTCGTTCTCACCTACTTTTTGGGATGCTGTTCTTCTATTTGAAATGCTCTTTCCTCTGCTCTTCCTAGCAACCTCACCTTTGAGGCGTAGTCCCAACATCTTGTTCCCTGATTTGGAATTTGTGTTTTACACACTCTGCTTTCAGTGTATAGGATATCAGTGGTCACAGTCCCTCTTTGTGGGTCTACATCTCCGTGGACTCTGAGCTTCTTAAGAATGGGTTGTGCTCTCCTTTGACCTCTCAGTATCCGTTATTTAGCAGCCACCTAATGGAAGTGTGCTGAATGAAGGATGGAGAAAAAAGAGAGTGCTGCTCTCCCTGGCCTCAGGGGGTCCTGCTCCCCATGTTAACCAGACCCTTCCCTTGTACAGTGGTGCTGTAGAAGTCCCAGGTGCTGTTCCTGGGCACCTGCTGGAGAAAACGCTTTGTCCCACCACACAGGGCTCAATTCACCTCACCTGCCGATCCCCTGAAATGCCAACCAGTCCCTGAGATGTCTATTATCCTAGGCTAGGGGCATTCCTGGGAAATGAACGGGTTACTCCACCATCTTCTCCTTTATTAACTAGTTCATTATTTTATTTATGTTATTTTTTAATTTCCTGATTTCTCTTAACCTCACATTTGTACCTTTCAGGTGCCTATGTGTTTCCAAAGCACTTTACCAAGCCAGTGCCGCATAGACAAAAATGAGATGTTGCCTCCAGGTTTCTTCTGTTTAGGTGAGGGCCAGAGGGGTCTCTAGCCTGACAACCAGCAGCACAGTACATGAAATGGGTGCCTGGAGGAAAAGGGGGTGGGGGGGAGGAATAGGTCAGACAATCATGAAGAAAAGAGCTTTTGCCTACTTAAAAGAAATTAAATCAGAGTTCAGAGTTTTTCTCCTTTAGAGACAGTGAAAACAATCACAAATTTGAAATAGAAGAATTTTTCTTTGAAACATCTGCACACTGTACATGTGTTTGTGTACGCCCTGCATGCTTAAATTAGTCTTCTCATCTTGGAATTTGAGCAATCATCTCAATGATGTTTATTAGACTCCCCCAAACTATGAATTACAGTGTCTGTGGAAGCACCTACCTTGGTTGAATGCTCTTATCACTTGGTCCTTCTCTGGCGCCCTGGCCCCTCCATGTCTGCCTGCTCGTCTGTGTACTCAGATTCGTGCTCAGGACACACACTGTCCTGGTTTGTGAAACTGCCACATAGTGGTTGTCTCCATTCCAAAATGCTGCTTCCTTCTGTCCTTTCCCTAGTTAGACGAGAAGTAAGTCTTATTTCCCCAACCAGCCCAGAGGCTTCTGGTAGACCGAAAACAATATTCTACTCCATACTTTGTACCTGGCAACAGTCTAATATGTATATGTTCATGTTTAAAAAGTGACTTCCAGATCGCAGATGGTCCCAGGGGCTAGACCAGGCCATGCCTGTGCCTGTGAACCATGTCCCTCAGAGTAGGGAGCCTGTGGCTGGCAAGCCCTGCACCGTTTTCCCAACTGAGGAACGCACAGGCAGTGGTACTCACACCCTCTGATCTTTGCCTGAACCATGAGCAGAGAGGCCGTGCTTCCAAAAGTCAGTTTCTAACACCTGTCTGTCATCCAGGCTGTGATTCCCATTTTGGGCCTGAGGTTAGTCAGGCCCAGTGACGTTGCATGGCCTTTGTGTATTGGTGTCACATTTATCAATGTAAGAGCTCCTGACTTTAGAGCACTCATTAATCTGTTCATCTATTGTCAGTTGTCCTTGGAAACGAATACCACTTGACTGATCAGAACGGATCCTGGAATATGTGTATTGACAAAACTATCATAAGTCTGCCTTAAACCTTGGGATTGCCTCCTGCCAGCTCTTATTTATTCAGTGTGGCTCAAAAGAACAGAGGCCTCTTGGAAGTGGCCAGATGGCCCCTGCGTCAGCCTCCCTTCCTCTCTTTCTTCCTCATGAAGTAAATGAAAGTCTGCAGTAAGTGATCTTGAATGTTTAATTTGATGCTTTGATATCAAATTTTGGAGCCATTTCGGCGAGCGTGTGGCGCCGATTCCATAATGAGATTCCACATTTGCTCGAGCAGCTAGAAAAATCTGTGGACCTTCGTGTACCACCCACTGTTACTGAGATTTCACTGGATGCTTCTGACAAGTCTTGCCCTTTGGGGGAATTGCACCATGGGACCTTCTGGGCAGGGTCGGTTAGAGAACTGGAGTTGTATTCACATTTTTTATTGCCACTCCAACTATTAGATTCTAGAGTTCCTTTCCCTGGGAAAGCTAAGGTCTGGTGCAATCTTTTCTGTCCATCAGGAAGCAGGATTTTGATTTGTTTATTTGTTTTCTCATTCGTTTCAGTGGATTTAGCTTAGCTTAATAAAGTTCAAGCAACCTGTCCAAAATCATAAATTAACCTTTGTGGTTCAAGATTACTGATTTCCTCAGGGTTCTGCCAGAATTTACAACCCTCTCCACTTCCTTCCTTCGAATTATAGAATCTTAAAAAGGCCTTCAAAGTCATCCAGCTTTATTTCCCACTTCTTTCAGATCTCTGATAGGTCTGCATCTAGCTCCTGCTTGGATCAGACGCTATCAACAGACACACAGACACATGTTGGTGTGCCCTGAGCCCTTCACAGGTGTGCTCTCAAATATTAATAAATGAATACACTTCATTTTTACGGAACCATCACATATACGTGGTTGTGGTGACACCCTTGGACCATTGCCCTGAAGGTGCTGAGTAACTTGGTGTTGCCAGGGTCTTGCTAGCAGGATGATGGCTTAGGAGCAGGTGAGCTGGTGCTGAAGACAAGCTGCATTCCCAAGGAGTGTGTGAAGACAGCCTCATGGCTGGGCCAGGGTCAGGGTGCTGCATGGCTCTGCTCAAAGTTGGCCAAGTGGGCAGTGGGACAACTGTGGAGTTCTTGTAGGCAATTTATTCTTAGACCACAGTATAGATGATGTGGTCAATTATGGCTGATTTGCTATGTTAGGCAATTCTTGCATTGCTATAAAGAAGTACCTGAGGCTGGATAATTTATAAAGAAAAGATGCTTAATTGGCTCATGGTTCTGCAGGCTGTACAGGAAGCATGGTGCTGGCGTCAGCTTCTGGTGAAGCCTCAGGAATCTCACAATCATAGCAAAAGGTGAAGTGGGAGCAAGAGGGAGAGGAGGTGCCACACACCTTTAAACAACCAGGTCTTAGGAGAGCTTCTATTGCTAGGACAGCACCAAGAGGATGGTGTAAAACCATTCATGAGAAATCCACCCCAAGATTCAATCACCTCCTAGCAGGCCCCACCTCCACCAGGCCTCACTCCCAGTAGGCCCCACCCCCAACACTGGGAATTACATTTCAACATGAGATTTGGGGGACAAATATCCAAACCATATTGCTTGCCTAATGCTGTTGGAAAATCTCCTGTTGAAATAGTGCCACGAATACAAAAAACAAAAAAGGAAAATGAAGGCTACTCCATTGCTCTCTTTTCCTGATGCGGCCTCATTACCTCATGAAGCATTCAATTCCAGGTTTGCACAGCTTTGAGTTTGCACAGACTATCTTAAAAATGCTTGCTTATACCAGCCTAAAACCTTGCTCTCTGTAAATTCCACCCAAGAGTTTGTGTTTTGTTTTTGGAATAGTAATAAATACATGAAACTCAGTGTTTACCCAGCCTGGGTGTACCTGGAATTATAAGGAGATCCATTTTAAAGTATGAACTTGGAGGCCACGCCCATGGAAATTCTGTTTAATAGGAGCCCAGGAGATGTATATTTTCGTAAGGCTTCATAGGTATCACTCATGCATACCCAGGTCTGAAAAAATACTGCTTTCCCATAATCCTTCAGTTGGTAGCTGAACTCTTCTAGGTTAATTGAACATTTTTTCATAACCACAGGCACGACTTTTTTATGGAATTAAGAACTAGGCTCCTGACATACAGGTCTCGTTCATTGCACATTCTTGCTTGTATTTCACTGAGGTTCACAGCACTCAGCTATGAAGGGAGATAGAATTTAGACTCCCAAGTGTATCCATTTACATCATGCACGCTGACCTGAGTGGGTTAGTCATATCTAATGCTGATCATCTAGAAATACTCCAAATCCAGACTCTCAAAAAAAAAAAAAAAAAAGTCGGTGAATTACAGAATTTTCTTTTAAGGCTCATTGTCCTTTTCTGTCCTTTCCTTTCAATTTCAAGTTCCCTAATTAAATGTGTGAACAGAGAAACTGTGTTCTTGATAGATGTAACCTGTCGTGGGTTGCAGTCCATAATGGAAAACCTAGTTCCGTTTGTTTTGTTTTTTTTTCTATTTTTCTTTTCCGTTACACTTGTAAACCTATACCAAAGTAAGTAAGGTATAAACATCTTTAATAAAAAGAATAAATAAGCAATAGAGGAGATGACTTGTCAGGCTTTGAGAGAGCTTTATCACCACCAGCTCTAAAATAGAAGGCACTGTTATTACTCATGACTCCAGTGAACTCATAGCAGATGTAAGTCCTTCCTCTCAGCCACATCCTTTCTGATTGTTGCCTCTTCCATTTGAATCGAGCTGTGGTCTTCTTCTGTCTGCCCACACAGATGGTGGTCCTCTGAAATACAACATAGTCTCCTTTTTACATCTGCTCAGACTGATCCTATAACACCAAGCAAATCTTTTATTATGTTACTGAGTTTGTGGCTAAGATAGCTACAATTCTACTTCCAAGATTAACAAGGAGTGCCGTGGCATAATCATAGCTTACTGTAGCCTCAACCTCTCAGGCTCAAGTGATCCTCCCATCTCAGCTTCCCAAGTAGCTGGAACTATAGGTGTGCAACACCATGTATGCTACTGTTTCAAATTTTTTTTTTTTTTTATAGAGACAGGAGTCCCACTTTGTTGCCCTGGCTGGACTTAAATTCCTGATCTCAAGCCATCCTCCCTCCTCCCAAAGTGCTGGGATTACAGGCTATTTTAAAGTACTCTTTTTCTAGTACACAAGAAATATATACTCATCATAAATGAGTTAGAATATAGAGCTGAATGACTAAAACAGTAGTTAGAGAGATGAAAATGTAGATAGGCAAACATAAATTTATTTTTTCAGGAGACAAGAAAAACATACTTCACTCAGGTGTTTAACTTCCCCCTGCTTTTTTATTTTTCAATAAAGAGCATTCCATGAGCATTTTTTCAACACAAATAAATGTGTATACTTACTATGCAGATAAAGTACAGCTCCTTCTACTATTTTTGGGTATGCAGGTTGCTTCTAGTCCTCTACTATTATAAATCGTAATGTTCATAATCACCTTTACATCATGATAATTAAATGTTGGTATATTATTCTAACTCGTCTAAGAAAACCATTCTTTCTTCTATATCCAGAGGTAAGGTTTAGCTGCCTTATTTTACTACCAGGCACAGGGAGTGGGGCTTTTAAGAAACTAGAAATGGCCATTTCATCTGACCTGGAACCTAGGTTCATGTGAGGCCCCGTCCTCTCTCTCCAGGTCTCTACGTTTGGTGGGAAGGCTTGGTTCTAATCATGCTTCGCCTTCTAGGAGCTACTCCAGAGCTCCATTTCCTTCTTCCTGTCGCAGTAGGGGAGGGAAGCATTTCTTTGTGCCAAAGAAGGTGGAGAATGAGAGGGAAGGGAGGACACAAGGGACCAGCCTGACAACAGAGAAAACGCTGACATAAATTAATCAAACGAGGCATCTCACAGGATTGAATTAGTTCCTGATTTATGGCTGCAGTGCAGTGTCTGCCAGGCCGTTTTTCCATGCTCATCCATTGCTGGCCCTGATTTATGTCAGCATCCCAGTGCACTGGCTGACTGGGGATCCTTGTGGAATGGATGGAGAGAGAGGGCTGCTCCAGTGCCGGCCGGCCCCGGTCCAATCTTCATTCCACCCCTCAGAGTGCAGACCCATTTATCAACTTCATTATTTGCCTCATAAACTCAATGCCTGCATCTTTAGGCTCTGTCATATTGCTGTGGAAGCTGGGATGGGGAAAAAGAGAAAAACGTAATTCTACTTTATCTTTACTTATGCATTCTTAGAGATTCTTAAACTGCAACAGGATTGAAGCTAAGTCGGTGCTGATGGTTCTTGTTATTATCTGCAGGGAGGTGTCTACCCTTATGTTAGCCTCATCGCGTTACTGCTAATTTTTGTAATGAGAGGCACCTTGGGGGGTGATTTGAAAGGTGATGTGATTTGAATGCTGGTGGCTTCCTTTCCTTTGGGGAAACAATTTGCCACTGCAATAATTCCTTATAGAGAAAAGATTGCTGGGGACACTCTGCTGTATATGCTAGAAATCTATCTGTGGCTAGTGGTTACTCATTTATTTATTTGTTCACTCAATTTATTATTCTTTTAAGTTCTTACAGTGTGCAACGTACTCGGATCTGTACTCCTATCAATACCCTATGAGTCTCAGACTCCAAGAATTTTGTGGTCTACAAGTAGAGACAGATATTAAACATATTACTAAATAATCATGTTATTATAGCTGTAACATTAATGATAATATTCTGATAAGTGATTCACAGTTATGTGGAATATTTCTAATATTTTAAGCAAACATGGAAGACATTTTCTTAGGAATTCATATGAAATATTCCTTCACATGTAATTTTTTTAAAGCATGGGTTTAGTTGTTGGAAATGGCTGTTATCACTTGGAAGCAAGCTCAAGGTAAAGTGGAAGATTAAGTTCACTAATAATAACTTTGGTTCAGAATTGTCCAAGTGATGCTTGATTATCCAGCCATGTAACTTTTTGTAAAAATTCAACTTTAAATGTCATAATTTCCAAATCTATATCCCAGGCAACAGATTCAACATCTCAAAACTCATTTTTTTCATTTCCAAATAGTACCTACCTTATACATTTGTTGTTAAAATTAAATGAGATAATGTATTTTTTTATACACACACATCACGATACCTAGTATCTTCTAGGTATTTGACCGATGTCTGTTATTTAGATTTATTTTTTCTTGCCCAGCTCTTTCTCCTATGTTTCAGAAATATATATTGTTTTTTGGACATCAGTAATTGGATATCCTACAGAAACTTCAAAATCAGAATATTAAAAAGAAGACTGAGTTTTCTCACTCAAATCTGCTCCTCCTGCTGCTCATTGGATACCAATAAATCTGTGTTGCCACTGTCTACACAGATGCTCGAGTTCAAAGCCTAGTACAGTCTCCCACCCACACTATCCCATGCCTCTAGGCTCCAGCCACACTGAGCTCTTTCACTTTCTCTACCATGCCTGATTCTCCCGCTCTCTGGGCCTTTGTCCGTGGGGCTTTCTCTGCCTGAAACACTGTCTTCTCTTATTTTAACTATTTTTCTACTCTACATCCTTCAGGTCTCAAGTAGGAGTTACTTCTTCCAAGAAGCTTTAACCCTGCGCGCTTCTCTGGCAGGTCTCTTCTAAGCTCTCGGTGCTGTCTTGCACTGTTGCCATCACAGCACTTAGCATATTGTACTGCAAATGCATCTGAATTTTTCCTACTGATCCATGATCTCTATGATTCAGTCACTGTCATGTTCATCACGCTCGTGTCCCCAGAGCCTTTCATAGATTGAGGAGTAGGTGCTTGGTATGACACTACTGAGCGCATGAGTCTATCTTCAAAGTCAATTCCAATAGAAAGGAGTTTCAAAAATAATTTAAAGGACACTTTAAATTAAAGGAGGGTTAATCTTCCAGTTGAGTTCAAAGCATCTGCATTTACATGCTATTTCCATACAGGGAGCTTCTGCTATGCATTCAGATAAGCAGCCACCATGATTCACATGCTATGGAAGGAACAGACCAGCATTAAATCAATTCCATGAATTTTCCAATAATGATGAAATAAACCAACTACACTTGCAGTACCTAGGTTCCAGCCCCTGGCCTTCTCAGCAGCATGCCTTCTTCCCCTCTTCTCTCCCCTAAGGAGGTTCTTGTACCCTGGGAAAAGAGCAATGATTCTTCCAGCCCCTACCCTCTGCTGTTTCTTTGACATCTTTCAAGAATTGCAGTGTTAAAGAGCACTTTCAATGTCTTGGTCTCTTTTCCTGGGAGAGCAGATGTTCAGAAGGATTCTTCACTGAAACTCTGGGAAAAGACAAGCAGTCTCAGACCTTGGCTGTGAAATTCTCCCTAGACAACCCGGCATCAGACACAGAGCAAACGGTTCGAGCGCTGGCTTCCTGTGGGATATTGATTTTCCCTCTCTGCTACAGCATTTTCCTCATCCTCTTGGCATCCACTGGAAAAATGAAACATGAGGTTTTAAAAACTAAAAATACTGAAAGTGACAGGCTGTTCTGGCACCACGGGTTATATGAGAATTCCAGCTGAGAGGAGACTGATGTGGCACCCGGTTGCCCTTCAGGGGTCATCAAGTGGACTTTTAGACTGTGGAGTGGATTGAGGCAAATAACAGGTATCAGGAAGGGCAAGATAAGAGCCTTTTGGAAAAGTGGACTGGAAGAGGGTCGAGAAAGCAAATCTGGTGAGATAATGGAAGACAGAGATAATGACCCCACAGAGCAAACTGGAAACACCTTCTCGAGGTGCTTTTGCAGCCACAGAATTGGTAACTGCAGACAGGAAGAAAATGAGAGTTTGGATGGCCAATTCTCAAGTAAAACGAAGAGGTGTCTGGCCAGCCTCACTCCCTGAAATCTCTTCTTCAATTTGGCCTTTGTCAGCGGATGACTTTCAGCTCTCCTGCTGGTGAGGTCTCCACAGCCAAGGCTAACAGGCTGAGCCTCATTCCTACAGTCTATCTGGGATCCTGTCTTATAGGGGAGAGATGTGAGAAACTCTTACCTAAGGCTCAGGAACTCTGAGTCTCCCCAGGGAGTCTGGGTCCAAATTTCTCCTTACTGACCACTTCTTCGCGTATGAGGAGCCGGCTAATTGTGCTCTTGCGGGGACAAGCTGCCTCCCAGCTTTACCAGGATCCCCCTCCTTCTAGGTGGAGGGGGCTGTGGCTCCGGGTAGACCTTTCCTGTTTCCAGTGCTGGGGCTTTGTAGGCCTGTGGCTTCTATGGGCAATGAGGTAAAATGCAGAACACTCACTCATTTAGACTTAATTCAGGTAAACACACATCATTTTCTTTACATATGTCTCATGCATTTAAACTAAAACTCAAGTTTAGCTGATTGCCTTGTATTTTTATTTGCTGAATCTGGAGAAGCTAACCCCCACTCACCAGTGTGTTTCTTTTTCTTTTCTGATCCATGACCTATCCAGTTTGATTTCAAGCCTGGCTATTGGGCTATATCCTTGTTTTTTTGTGGGTTTGTTTTGTTTTATTTTGTTTTGTTTTTGTTTTTGTTTTGACACAGAGTCTCACTCTGTCAGCCAGGCTGGAGTGCAATGGCGCAATCTCGGCTCACTCCTGGGCTCACACCATTCTCCTGCCTCAGCCTCCTGAGTAGCTGGGACTACAGGCACCCGCCACCATGCCTGGCTTATTTTTTGTATTTTTTGTAGAGACGGGGTTTCACTGTGTTAGCCAGGATGGTCTCGATCTCCTGACCTCACGACCTGCTCACCACAGCCTCCCAAAGTGCTGGGATTAAAGGCGTGAGCCACCGTGCCTGGCTGCCTGGCTATATCCTTTTATTCTGAAAAGTAAATCATAGATGGATGGGTAGACAGACAGATAGTTAGGTAGATACTATGTATTATTGCTTGGTTGTAAGAGTAGAGGGGAGCGTTCATGGTGTATATTCATTGTATAGCTTGAATCACAAGTTTGCTTAATTTTCAAAAACGTGCTTCTCAACCTTTTGTAACTTTTTTCCTATTTTAAAAACAGAAACACTCATACAATGTTCTTTGACCTTCTTCATAGCCCACAAACAAAAATGATTTTATTTCGTTTTAATTTTTGGTGCTTATATTATTATTAAAATGCTTACTTGGCTTTCCAAATATAAAATTATAATATGATTTTTTTCCCAAATTACATATATATCACCATTCTAACTGGCCCCCAGGAAGATGCATCTCAATTCATCCCTTTCAAATGAATCTTAACTGCCTGTCTCCAGGAAACCTCCTCAGACTCCCTTCGGGAGAATTTGTTGCTCCACTGATCCACCTGTCAACCCCTATTAAAATATGTCACTTATGTATTTGTGATCCAACTGAACATTGAAATGATCCGGAAAGAATTTTTTGTTTTGTTTTCACTTCTATATCCCAGACTTTTGCAAACCCAATACCTATGTGTATTTAATAACCTTGCTAATATATGATTACAACAATAAAGAACAGTGGTATTACAGCAGCAAAACTTGTATCCAGAGAAAGAAATAATTGGCTCTCCAAAGTTAGATGTTTGACTGAAAATTGGCAGAGATTAGTGCCTAATAATCATTTAGTTTTGTTTCTCTCATCTGTGCATGCTGTTTATTTTTGTTTAATTTTTTAACTCGGTAAAGGATCATTTCCTTCTCATGTGGTTTTTGTGAGCTAATGTGACAAAATGGTTAAGAAATTAGCCTTTGGACCCGGCCTGGCTAAGTTCAAATACGGACACTATCGCTTTCCAGCTGTATGACATTGGGTAAGTTGCTTGATCTGTGCCCCAGTTTCTTTATCAGTGAAGATGGAATAACAATAGTTACTTTTTGAATATTTATTTATTTATTTATTTATTTTTTGAGATGGAGTTTCGCTCTGTTGCCCAGGCTGGTGTGCAATGGCGCGATCTTGGCTCACACAACCTCCGCCTCCCAGGTTCAAGTAATTCTCCTGCCTCAACCTCCCAAATAGCTGGGATTACAGGTGTGTACCACCACACCCAGCTAGTTTTTTGTATTTTTAGTAAAGACAGCATTTCACCGTATTGGTCAGGCTGGTCCCGAACTCCTGACCTCAGGTGACCCAACTACCTTGGCCTCCCAAAGTACTGGGATTACAGGAGTGAGTAAGCCACCGTGCCTGGCCAAATAATAATAGTTACTTTCTCATGCGGTTCTGGCAATAATGTAACATGTATAAAGAATTTACAACAATTCCTAGAAAAATATCGAACATAAGTGTCCGTGATTAGGGCATGCTGGGTGTGAGTGGTCTAGCTTTTGTTTGCACACTAATCTTTGCATTTGGAAGATCCATTGGTTACTGAATGTATTTGGAAAGATGTGGTTCTTAGGCAAGATAGAATTGATCAAGGCTGACTACCAATCAACTCACCATAAATTTTATAAACTGTACTATATTTTACATTTCCTTAGTTTATTACTTAAAGTCTTCTGTCAGCTCAACTCCATAATTTTTTTTTTTTACATGACACCAATTTTGGTCATTTCTTATTAACCCCAAAACACCATTGAACATTGGGCCACAACGAAACCTTCATGACTGGCTCTTTCTGACCATCTAGTCAGAAGAAAACAGGACCATATTGGCATAATCACCTTCCCCACTCCCCTTTTTACCCACCAGCTGTCTCCCCCCCTACCCCAGTTTCCTTGCCTCTGACCTTCTAGAGACCTTTCTGCTAGCAGCAAAGCAGTCTCATTCCAGGAGGAAAGCATGTCCCTGGAGTATCTCCCTGGCGTCATGGCTGCTATTGTGCAATTCAGGGAGGCATTTCACTGGTCAGGTTCAAGGATGCTAAACATGACATAGAAGACTTAATGGTCACCCACAGTCAAGTGAAGCCTTCCAATTCTCCTTCGGAGATGTGATATCATTGAATCACTGAATCACTTCTCACTGTTTCCCATGGGAATTCATTGACACACATTTTAGTTTCCTTATCTTCTCTTATTATAAAAATGCAGAAAGATAAATGAACCTAACACCCTAAGGGAGAAACTGTCTTCTGCAATTTCCTAGAGAGAAGGAACAAGAGTAAATGGAATGAATGAATGAATTGAAAGATAAATAGGAATGTGAAGGAAAAGGATACATCAAGAAAATGCAAGTTTCTGGTTGGGTGACTGGGTGGGTGGTGTAGACTGAGATAGAGAGAACTGGAAAGAAATCCACTAAGAGGAGAAAAAATGTCAGACAAGTTGTGTTGGAGTGAACTGCTGCAGAAAAGTCTGTCTGTGCTGCAACACAGCTTTAGGAACTCCAGTATGCCCTTGAGATCTCTGATCACCCCACAGTGGACGAATCACCATGGAGATCATGCAGAAGGAGATAGCCAGGGCATTCAAGGTGAAATTTGGGGAAACCCTGATATTGAGCTGAGATTTCTTTAGGAATGGAAAAACTTGAGCTATCCATAACCTGAAAGAAAAAAGATAGAGAAAGAAAACTGTCACAAGAAACTCCCAGAGACATTGCTAACTTTTGACAAGGTCCATAGTGGTCAGAGCTTTGGGCAAATTAGCAGGCAACCAGATTCTAGATCTGCTTGGAATTCAACTGAGTTAGGCAAGAAAATAGGATTGTGTTGACCACTAATACCTAACTTGGGTCTAGTGGTTTCACATACAGTATTTATTTTGTGTTTCTCAGCAATTCTGCAACCCGGGTATTATTATTCCAATAATAACAATATTGATAATAATAATAAAATAATAATAATTATAATGAGGGAAACAAATAAAGACCCAATGGGATGAGGAAGCATGCTGGAGAAATACATCTAGTTAGTGCCCGAGCAGCCTTCCAGCCCCGGCCACCAACTCTGAATCCTATCATTTTTACAGAAGACACTGTGTACCTCTATGCTTTCTCAGCACCTTCTCTTGTAAATCATTTTGTGGCTGTTCAGCCTCTTTTTACTTCCTACTTCTAGGCACTGATATTTCACTGTTCTGATGAGAACCCAAGACTGATAATGGGAGGACAGGGACAACAAAACACTGAGAGAGAAAAAAATGCAAGCCTATTTGCCATTAATCACACACTTTTCTTCTAGATGGCATGCAAGCCATGCAAGGGCAGTGATCCAACACAATGCCAATACTCACTGAACTGAATTGCTAAGAGGTTCTAATGCTCCCCCCAAAGAGGACAGGTCTGGTAATTGCAAATGAGTTTAATCTGTTTCACATCTGAATTATCCTGGGCTTAGTAACCAAATTGGCTTGCTTCTTGAGTTTGTCAGGTCATTCTCCCCTGTCGAGGGAGAAGGAGGTCTGAGGAGGAGCAGGGTCCAGCTCAGAGCCAGTCTGCACATCAAGCTGGCAAGCATTGCACACCTATGCAGGCAACTCAAACACAATTCTTGGCAAATCTTCTGTCATCCCCATCTCTACTCCCAGCAGAAGAAATCGCTCCTTGCTCTGTAATCCCGCCAATATTAAAACATTAACTACACCACACATAGAAAAATATGAAGGTACAAACACTGGAGTTGCACATCCTGGGCCTGACTCCCAGCTCTGCCATCAGGAGCTGTATGGCCTTGAGCGGATCATTTCATCTTTATATATCAGCTCTGTCATTTAGAATATGGGAATATTAATAGTACTTACTACTACCTGGCTATTGCAGGGAGTAAATGAACTAGTGCATGTAAGGGACATATAATGGCTCCTAGCACCTAGGAATTACTACAGAAATGCTAGTTACTATTAAGAATTTATTTAGAGCCCTATCTCTTCTACTGAACTGTGAGGATCTTGTAAGCATTGGTCACTCCTTAATGTTTTTATATTTTTTTTTCTAAAGCAAGTACTATCTTGAATAGAGGAAGTTCTCAGTTACTGCTGGTTAAAAGAACAGAGTGACTTTCATATTAAAGTGACTAACACAGCATCTGACAATTAATGAATCCGGTGAGTGAGTAGGTGAGTGAATATGGAGTTTGTTGACACAGAATAGGCATTCACCAAATCTTTCAAGATGAAGAGGCATTGTCTTCAACACCGAGGCATCCACCGGCCTTACGGCTGGATCCCACTGAGTCTTCAATTGCTTTTATCGAGGTATTCTGCAGTTATGGTGTCCTAGGTCAGATTCTTCTTGTGTGGGATTTCAGGGTCCAGGGACCAGGGTGGTCTGGAGTTGTCAAAAAGCATCCTGGAGAAAACACGTGAAGTGAGCTTCAAGAATAGACCAGTAATCAAGAGTCTGGGTAGGAGAGACGGCCTGCCAATGAGCGGCTTCGGTCTCCTTTTCTTGGTGCTGTGTGATCAAAACAAACGTAAAACACAGGAAACAAAAAACTGAGGGCTCAGCCTCCACCCTTGGGGAAAAGACCATTACGTTAATTGGATGAGAACTCGGAGGAAATGTATTCCAATTGACCTTTAACTAGGAGAAAGTAGAAAATATTTGAAAACTTGGGAAGTATTAAGGCCCTAGGTTTACAGATGAAGAGGGAATGAGTTCTTCTGCAAACCCAGGGGCTGGGTTGTCCAGGCCCAGGGAGCAGGAACCCTCGGGTGAAACAAGGGTTCCTGTCCAGGGAGGGTCTCCAGGAGGCTCCTGCGGCAACCAAGGTGCAGAGCCTTCTTGTATACCTGGGTCCCTGAGTCTGAGCAAGCGTGACCCTGCAGAAGGCCTTTCTGCACAGCCTCAGCACCTCAGCACCTCAGCACCTCGGCTTTGGCGCAGGAAAACCCTCGTCCCAGTACGCCTGGAGAGACAGACCACTTGCCTACACCAAGCCTCTGCAAAGCCCAGCAGAGAGCTGAGGCCATGTGGCTGCACAGCAGCCTGCTGGACTGTGGCTCAGCTCACTGTAAATGCTCTGGCTGCGACCAAATCACAAATATGTTTTGCTCTGAGTACGTTCCCCCTTAATTTTTAAATGTATATGTATTTCAAGGGAAATTAAATCCATGGGTTTCTAGTTCATTTACCCTTAAATCATTAAAATGCTGTTTAAGAACATTAGGCATCCAAGGAGCTTTTCCAGCTATTCTAATAAGCATTTGAAAGACTCTTTTCTCCCCTCAGCGACAGTTTCATCAGTAGCAAATGGACTCGGAGTTCCAGAGGATGCAGTTTGGTTTGGAATTCTATGTAAATGTTTTATGTAAGGCAAGGGATTCTAATCCTGGTGAAATCTACAATCCCCTCAGTACAGGGAAGGCAGAAGAAGAATTCTCTTGCTTCTACTGACTTTGGGTCTAGGAGAGCACCTTTAATTTATACCTGGAATTATTGAGGAATAATTGACAGGAGATAACATTTATAGAGCACTGACTGCATACCAGCTCCTGGGCTCTGTGCCTTAATGTCTGTCATCCCTACATCATTGCAAGGAAGGAATTGTCCTCATTGTTCAAATGAGGCTTAGAGAAACGAATCCTCTTACCTGTGGTCTCGAGTGATGGCACCTGAATCTATCATTCTGACTCGAAGCTCTTTCCCATCTCGTGGCCTTGGACATTTTCCCAGGGTAAGAGTACCAGCTGGCTCTTCAAAGCACTGACAAGGTGCCCAAAACATTACCAAGAACATTTATTCATTCATTTGAGAAACATTTGTTAACGGCCACAGTTCCAGGTGCTAAGTTAGTACTGATACTAACCCTGCAAGAGGGGCATCATAGTTTCCATTCTACAAATAGGGAAAGGGTGGGTGACTTGGGAAACAAGGCTCAGAGGGTCCATTACTTGCCCAAAGCCACTTGTCTTTCTGCCACTTACCGTCTGAGGCACAGAAGCTGCAGGCAAGGGTAACCTGAGGGCGCTGCACTGTGGCTGCTCTGATCTGAACAACTTCTGTTTAGAAGTGACTTGGTATAAGGTCACTTAATACAGGAGAAAGTTAGCTCATGCCGTGGGCGGCTTCAAAGCCCTGCCCTTTGTGAAATGGGCAGAATGGCTGCTCTATTTTAAGTAGAAATGTTGGGGGAGGACGTCAACCCCTTATTGCTAGAGGGGGAGGAACAATCTTATTGAGACTTTATCCATATAACACAGAAACACTAAGTCAAAAGCCATATGAGAGATTTCTAATGAAAGTCTGGTTGGGGTTGCTGTGATAACAAAAGCAAAATGAAATTTGGGAGGGAGTCATGGTGCCTACTCATTTGAACTGCAGCTGCTATTTCTCTGTCCAATATAATCATAGCGGGATTAAAGGAGACAGGAACACCTCTTTGTACCTTGGTACTGCTCAAGTTAAAAAGTGGGTGGGAGAGCACTCCGAAATTAGTCCTTCCTGCAACACTCACACTGAAACGCTCAAGTTAAAAAGTGGGTGGGAGAGCACTCCGAAATTAGTCCTTCCTGCAACACTCACACTGAAATGTTTGGAGAAAAAGGAACCACTAGAGGGTGCTGTCCAGACAGCCAGAAAGAGAGAAGAGGCTGTGGTATACAATATATACTGAAATTGGCAGGAAGAAATTCATTCAAGAGGTACTGCAGTGGTCTGTAACTTTCAAACAAACTATTATTCCTGAATGACCCCTGCCTTTTAAACATCCATGAGCATGCCCCTTCCCGTCTGGTAAGAATGAGCCTTTGCTTTCTTCATGGGACGGGTGAGAGAATAATTTTCACTCCTGAGCACTGCATCATATTTTCCTGGTATGTACTCCAGGATGGATAACTTTCAAGTTTATTACATTTTCTACCTATGCAATTTTTGTCCTAAGGTCGTCACAGCAAACACTTCCCCGGGTGGTAATTCCAGGGTCTCGGAATGTTTTATACACCAGTCATGCAGGAACATGTACTATGTTGTAACATGATGCCCCCAAATTAGAGAATGCTTGGCCTCTGTCCAGCTTGCCTACCATCTGAAATAATGAGAGTGGCAAAGCTCGTAAGAGAAACGGAAACACAAGAAACATATGAAGAACTGGCATACAAATAAATATAGTTTAACTACACCAATGTCATCTCACATTAGGAAAGTGATTTCTTTCTTTTTTTTTTTTTTTTTTTTAGACGGAGTCTCGCTCTGTCGCCCAGGCTGGAGTGCAGTGGCACAATCTCAGTTCACTGCAAGCTCCGCCTCCCGGGTTCACGCCATTCTCCTGCCTCAGCCTCCCGAGTAACTGGGACTACAGGTGCCCGCCACCTCGCCCGGCTAATTTTTGTATTTTTTCATAGAGATGGGGTTTCACTGTTAGTCAGGATGGTCTCAATCTCCTGACCTCGTGATCCACCCGCCTCGGCCTCCCAAAGTGCTGGGATTACAGGCATGAGCCACTGCACCCGGCCTAGGAAAGTGATTTCTAAAAAGTGTTCAGATACATTGTTCATGTTATCATTGCATGTTTGTAATGACGTCATGCCTTAGGAGAGCCTTTCTCATCATTTCATACACTGTAAACAGAGGCCCAAGGTGGCAAGGTCAAAACCACAACGCTAGTTACTAGTAGTGTCAAGATTCAAACTCTGGCTTTCTTTTTCTGAGTCTGAAACACTTGTTTCACTACTATGAAAAAATTCTTGGTTTTCAGTAGACACACTGGTGAAATAGATTACTTCGGGATTTCCAGTAAGGAAACAACGGTATATGCATGGAGCAGCTGAGGTCTGTAGCAGAAGCGGAAACACATGCTAGCCTCTGCTATCTCTCTGGCTGACCCAACCAGGGATCCTTTTCCTTTCTTCCCTTGTGGCTGTAACTGCAAAGTTTCTTGCACAAGGACACTGTCATGGTGAATGGCACCCCTGTTTACCGTCAAATCTGGTTGATGTGGCTGGTAGTGGGTATGTTTCTAAACAAGCCGGCAGCAGCAGTCCCAGATCCACACCCTCTCCCCCTGCACTGACTGATGATGGAATCTTGCTGGCCCTCCAGCCAAAGCAGGATGGATTAAGATACAGAACTTTATTTTCTTTTTAAGCAAACATGAGCTAGAGTTGCTGTAACTCAGCAGTGTTCCATTTTATCTTCATGTTAATGAAACCACACAGCAAAATTCTGGAGTACATGGAGGGCAAATTCCGCCGCCTGCTCACCAGCCCTGAGAGTGCCTTTTTGTTGCTTCTGGGCCTTGTCCTGCATGTCTCAGGGGATATCACCCATTTATGGTCCTTTAATGAGAGTTCTTTCTCTCCCTCTCTTTCTCATCTTTTCTGCAGTGTAGACAATTTGCATGCACTTTCCCGTACCCCTGCCCTGCCAAGATCTAGGCACGGTTGATAGTGAACTGAGTAGTGTTCAAATTGGAAGAAAAAGAAAATCCCTGTCCCTCCTTTCAGTGGTTGAGGAAGTGGTCAATACAAAAGATCTATGTAGCACCATTTTATGCAGAGAGAGAGAGAGAGAGAGAGAGAGAGAGAGAGGGGCTGCCTCTCTTACCTGTTACTTGTTGTGGTTATCCCCGATCGAGTGAGGAAAGCGTCATTGGAGGGTACCGGGAGGCAGGCACTGTGCTGGGTTTCGAAAATGGTTTTGGTTGCACTGTTTTTCAGCATTGTTTTCTTCTGTATCAAAATATTATTCATATACTTGGTTATATATGCATTGAAATCCCAAGATATGCATAGAATTGTGTTTTTTGAGGGTGGGAGATACAAATAAGTACATCCCACTCAAGATTATATATACGTATATACATACACATATACATTTCCTCAGTTAATAATTGAATTACAGTACAGTAAATATTTCAAACTTCTCCATTTGATGTGAGTTATGGGAAATGCTAAGCAGTGTTTCCATTATGTGGTGAACCTCAACATCGGCCAGCTGACAAAACTCTTCGGGATCCTCTATAACTGTTCCCTAAGCTGTCCTATCAGCCTCACTTATCCCTGCAAACAGACTATCTTTCTGCCAGTTGCCACTCACAGCTTTAAATCCCACGCTTTTGTCCATGCCATTACTCAGTTCTTAGAACACCTTCCTCACCCTTCTCTACCTACCAGGAATCTTATCTTCTAGGACTTACTTCTACCTCCATTATGAACCTTTTCTGTCATCTCTTCACTTTGAAAAGCTTGCTCTCTCCAAATTCCAGTAACACTCATGCCATTTGATATCTCCTCTGTTGAATTATTGAACTTTTGTTTTACAACATGTTATTATTTTTTCTTTGTGTTTTTATCTTGTCACTGCAATCAGCCAGGATGGCTGCCTCCAACTTACCCTCAGTCCCAAAGCCACAGAAACCACGAGAAAACACAGTCAAAGGTGTGCCCTGGCTTGTCTGAACATCCTCCTGTGCGTTCCCTTTAGTTGAATAAGAGATGTTTGGAGAAAAAGGTAAGGTAAAAGAGAGAAAGGTAAAAAGAAGAAGAGAAGAGGAAAAAGAGAAGGGTAAGGCAGCAGCTGTGAAATTCCCATTCGGCCCAATGCCTGCCCCTCACCAGGCCTGCTGCCTGATTTGCATCCAGCTCCATGTACCTGGGCCGGGGCTGCTGCCGGGGCTGCTTCCAGGGCAGGCCTCACACCATGCAGAACACAGCAGCCTGCTTGCTCAGTCAGCAGCCACATGGCACTCCAGCCCTCCATATGCTTCCCTAGCTTTGTCTCCTTCCCATCCCTCAGCAAATCTCTCCAAGCCTCTCCAGGATGAATGCAATGTCTAGCTCTAATGGTCTCTGAGTGTCCTGCCAGGGCAGGAGCAAGTCCAGTCAAGGCTCCACCGGCTGAAAGAATCTCAAGCCAAATCTGGAGGGGTCCCCTCACCAGGCTCTCAGTCCACAGAGATGCTGTACCAGAGCAGGGTTGCAGAACAGAAAACTGGAAGGTTGGGAATCAGGGAAGAAGGCTGGGAGGCAAGATGCAAGGGCAGAAACTGCCCATCAAGTTGGTAGGCCAATGCAGCAGGAAGCCTGGGCTCAAAACAAGAATTAGGAAAAGAGAAACACTGATGAGACAAGTCATGCTTAGCTCCAAGGAAGGCTTGGGACAAATGTAGCAAGCAGGTCAGTTTCTGGAACAATCTGTCCAATAGGCACTTCAGTAAACTGCTGACTTGACTTACTGTCTACTGCTGAGTTGACTCAGGAGTAAACTCCTGGGGCTATTCCTGGGGCAGGAATTGGGAGTGTCATATTAATGTCTGCACATAGTAAGTGCTCAATAATTATTATATTCTATTTTTTCTGATCCTCCCCAAGGGCACCAAGGCTGTGGGAATGGTTGTTCATCATGGACGGATTTACTTCGGCCCTCTTGGAATTGCTGGGTAGACTCAGCCCTGTTTTTCATAAATTGAGAGACTTAGGGGCAAGACATTATTTGTGGCTACACATTGCATATTAAAGTTCCCTAAGAGTTCTTTGATGAGGATACTTTTGAATTCCTGAAGTAAAGAAAAAGGTAATAGAGCACATAATCCTTTCTATCAGGTTTGTTGAAAAGACATTATGTGATTAAGCCAGTGTCTGCATTCCAGGAGCCTGCACTCAGCCCACAAACGTTTTTGATTGCTGGTTCTCTCTGTATTGTTTGAGTCCTCTCTTTGATTCTCTATTCCTAAGACGAGGCTGAAACCACAGGAAACAAAAAAGGAAGCCAGGTAACAAATGTTCCTCAGAGAGCTGAAGCCCTATGGATGAGAACCGCGTGCCCTGGGGCTCTGTGGGCTGTGATGCTGGAATGGGTCAGGGTGGGCACACATTCTTGTGCTTATTTTGCAGCTGGACTTTGGGAAACATTCCACAATGGTGGAGCCATTCCATATTCCAAGGGTGACAGAGCCCTGCCTTCCATTATAGGAGACTACGACAATGTTTGTCAGTCTTCACTTTCTTTCTCTATGGAATATAGATTTATGACTTCGCTCTTGAATGCAAGATTGGCCGCATGACTTGCTTTAGTCAATGAAATTGGGGCAGTAGTGACTGTGTGAATTCCAAGCAGAAATTTTATTATTCACTGCACCCCTGCCTTCCCTCTAATGTGAGATTGACAGTCTGCCATTTAGTGGCCCCTCTGTCCGTCTTGGTGCAGAACAAATACCCTGTGGGACAGAGGGATGTGTCCTTGTGAGTGAGAAGCACACAGCTTCTTGCCACTACCTCTAACATTTAGGGCCACTTGTTATCGGAGCGTAACTGAACCTGTCCTGACTGAGACAATATCGTGCCCCAGGGACCTCTGACCTCTCCCTTTCCACAGGAGCCAGAACCCAGGGCAGAGCTCTCATGGGAATGAAGCATCCCATTCAGAAATGCTTGTTGGGATGCAGACAATGGGCTGACGTGTTTTCAGATGCCTAGGATGTGAAGATTTCTAAAAACCCCATGTGTTATCAGTCTCACTCAGGATCAGCAAACCACCTTATTTCACTTTCCATTAGCTTGGGAGTGCTTTGCAGAAGAGAGAAGAAAAGGCAGGAAAGATTTCCCAAATCATTTCAGGAACTGGGGCGTGATCTCACTCTTCTTATTAACAAGCCTGAGATGAAGGGGACATGCCACCTGAGTGCAATTCATCGGTGTCACCGTTTTGTCTGGTTCAAATCAACAACGGGATATAGGCTGTAGACCACATTCCTGCTCTCACTGGTGGTACGAATGGCCCCCTCCAGACAGGAGGAAAGCAGTCAGCCCTACCCGCGAGGGGTTCTTCAGGACTTCCCTCCCCTTTCTAATTAGGGGCTTTCACACCTCCTGGAACTTTATTTTTTTATTTTCTTTTTAGACAGAGTCTCACTCTGTCACCCATGCTGGAGTGCAGTGGCACGATCTCGGCTCACTGCAACCTCAGCCTCATTGGTTCAAGTGATTCTCCTGCCTCAGTCTCCTGGGTAGCTGGGACTACAGGCACCCACCCCCACACCTAATTTTTGTATTTTTAGTAGAGACGGGGTTTCACCGTGTTGGCCAGGATGGTCTCGATCTCTTGACCTTGTGATCCGCCCACTTTGGCCTCTCAAAGTGCTGGGATTACAGGCGTGAGCCACCACGCCCAGCCCTGGATCTTATTTTTTAGAAATGAATCTGAGACAGGAATATAGTATTTGTATTCTTGACACCTTCCTTGTAATTATCATTTACTTGATGAGGTTATTGTTTTGTTTTAGGTTTCTCATCTAAGCCTCTCATTATATTTTGTTCGGAAACACAAATCATCTTCGGGTATGGGGAAGAGGACTTCATTTCAGGAACTGGCATGGGAAGGGACTTGCCACACCTTCTAGAACTGAGTTGTAGAATGCAAAAGTCCAACAATCCAGCCCCTGTCGGTAAAGTCCCAAATAGAGCCAAGCACCCACGACTGCTGGGAAATGCATCTCTCCACCCTTATCTTTTTCCAGAGCCAAGTTCCAAATGCACATTGAAGACAAAGCTGAAATGTTTGTTTCTCCTTTCCCCTATTATTTTTCAATTTTCTGTGGCTCTGCACTTCCCGCTGGCCCTCACCAGAGACCTGAATACAGATCCCAGAGATGCAGCCTCTTGTGTCACCAGTGCCCCACGGGGCCAGCAGAATGATTTGTTTTTGGAGATGTGCATTTTTTTCTTTGCTCATTTTCTTGCGTCAACGCAGAAGATGAGGCAGTATGGGGTCTCAGATTTTTGGAAAGTAAAATTAAATTAGCAGGCTAGGTGGACACACCAAAATTGGACAATTTAGGTCCCATTTTCCTTGAGTTGTTTAGACAGATGGGTACAATTTTCACTTGCAGTTTGATCCAAAGGGGGAGTTGATGACTGGCTCTGAAATGAGCTTCCTTTATCCCTGCGTGAGCTGGTTGGGAAGATGCAAAGCAGCAGCCCAGGAAGCTGCTAACCGAGGAGACGGGGTGGGAGAAGAGCAGCAGGGAGACAGAGGAGGCAGAGAGGGGAGCTGAGAAAAAGTGGAAGGATGGGCATTGCTGATAACTCCTCAGCTAAGCTTGCTGGTGATTAACCTGGTAATAAAAGTCAACTCTGTGAGGCAAGCCTGGAAACGAAGAGAGAGCCCCAAATGGGTATAAAACAATCTCCCTTTGCTTAGAAATTGGCAGCTGATGCTGTGTCCCCTCTGGGAGCCTGCAGGAGGCAGCCTGGCCCTGCTAGCATTCTGGGAGAGCTCTGACTGCAGCTGCCTGGTCCTGATGAACAGCGAGATGCTTCCTTACAAACTCCACAGGGCAAAAGTTTTCTCCGCAGCTTTTAATCTGTAAGGTCTTGTGATGGTTTTTCACAGTGATGACAGCCTGCCCGTGGTGCCCGCAGTACACCGTGTGCACGCCGACTTTTTCTTGTCCTTCAGCAAAGAGCTATTTTGCTCATTAGCTTCAGTATGAGGGAGAAATTGCCGGCTCCCTCTGAAGATTTTGCCATTGGGTGACCTGATAAGCAGAATGCAAATGTGCAAATGTAGCTGGAGCCCAGCATCTCGTATCTCTGTGGCTGTAAGGATGCATTTTTCTAAGTGGTTTCACGAGCTGAAATGTGTGGGGTGAGCAGGGAACGGGCTGCTGTGAGTGCTGCTGAGGGGGTTTGAGAGGCAGCGTTTCCAGGTGTTCTTAGTCCAGCTCCAGCAGGAGAGAAACTCTTAGGTGTCTTACTCAGGTTTTCAGGCAATTTATTTATAGCAACAACAAAACGAAACTCGACTTTTTGTTTTGTTTTGTTTGTTTGGTGTTATTTTTAATTTTAGTTAGAAGTAGATTTTTCTGTTGTGGGGATTCCAAATGGACATTTACCCAAGGGATACCATTTAATAGACATCCTGTGCAATAAACATTGGATTTTCTTCATAATTCTTTATAGGTAGCCTGGTGGTAAATTGTTACATATTACTTTTATTTTATGAACAACTCAACAACTTTTCATTAGCTCCTATTATGTGGAGGATTCTCCACTAAGGGATGATGCAGAAATATGGCTCTTGCTCCCCAGAAAGTCTCAGTCTAGAAGCCTGATGAGAGGAGCAAATAGAGACAACTGGAATGCATGTGCTCAGCTGGCTGGTCTCTTAGCATAGGTTCTGGGAATTCTGGGAACATAGAGAAGGGTCAGGAAGGGCCTCACCCTCCCTGCAGACAGTGGTGGTAAAACTGAGTCACTGAGGCTGAGGAAGAGTTGGCTAGGTAGAGAAGAAAGTCCCCGTAGAAATCTGTGCCTCCAGGTGGCTGCTAGGATCTTTAACTAAGGCAGGGTGAAGGGTCCAGGTAACCAGGTTGAGTAAGCAGGGGGCAGTCATTCTATAGCACCTTGCAAGAGGGTGGGGAGTAGGTAAGGATTGTATAAAAACGGGAGCTCTGTTTACCGTGCTAAGGAATTGGGATTTCATCCTCAAGATCAAAGGATGACTTTAAAAAACGTGTAAGCAGGGGAGTGATAGGATCTGATTAGCCTTTTGTAAAGATTCATTAATGGCAAAGACAATGGACTGGTGAGAAATGACTACTGGTGGCAGAGTGTCTTGCTCTCCAATAAGTTCAATAAGAAATAAGATCCTGACCTTGCAAAAAGACACAGGACTAGAGAAGAGGGCGATTTGAGAGATACTCAGTAGGTACAAAGGTCAGGATCTTTTAATAGTTTGGATATGGGCGGTGAGAGGAAGAGGTGAGCAGTGATGGTCCCCAGGATTCTGGTTCTAGAAAGTGGGTAGATGGAAAGCTGTGTCCAAAATGGGGACTGGAGGAGGAGGAATGAGCCAGCAGCAGGCATTCAGAGAGGAGACGTAGGTGTAAATTTAAATCTGTGGAGATGTCAAGTAGGCAGTTGAATAAATTTGAGTTCAGAAAAGAGTTCTGGCCTGCATATAGATATGGATATAGCCATATAGATATATAGATTATATATAGTAGCTTGCTCGGCATAGTTGATGCTGAGGGTGTGGGCTGGATATGCGGGTGAAGTAAGGAGACTTGGGGGGCCTTTGCATGTAAGGAATTGTAGAAGTCCAGGAAAGATGAAAGGAAGGATATAGCCAAAAAGGTAGGAGAAACTTTAGGAGCTGCTTTCATGGAAGCCAAGGTAGGAAAGTGTTTGGAGGACAGAGTGGTCAGAATGATCACTAAGAAGGTGATGGGTGGTGAAAAATGATCTTTTGAATTTTACAAACTAGAGCTCTTCAGAGCTCGACAGAGTCAATATTACAGTAGAAATAGAAGGCAGATGGCAGTGAGATGGAATGAAGGGTACAGGGAGGTGAAAAAAGAGAACTCCAAATGTAGACCACTTTTTCATAACCTTTCTCTGTCAAAGGAGAAAAGGTGATGCATTCAACACAGTAACATGAAAGCAGGGGTGGAGACAATTCGAGTCCCTCCTCTCACAGACTGTTGGTTTTTACTAGCAAGTATTTCCTCCTCCTCCTCCAGTTCTCTGATCTGGCTTTAAGAGACCTTCCCAGTAGCAGAAGAGGTGAATTTCCCCTCTAGTGCACACTTAGAGCATGCCTCCCGTGGAAATCCTCAGCAACCTATACTAACCCAGGAATAGGATAGACAGGGTACGCTCTAATCCCATCTTGTATCACTCTTCTGGAAAGATGTAAGCAACGGTTCTGGTGCAAAGTTCTCTGAGATAAGAAAAATTGCAATTAAAGGCAATGCAGAGCCGTGTCTTCCATTCACAGAAACTTTGATTCTTGTCTTTGCAAAGCTCAGCATTTTACTATCCTCTTCGCTATTCTTCCTCTCGCAGGTTTCACATTGCTGCTGCTTTTTTCCTTCTTCTGTTGGCCACCTCTCAGTCTGAACTCTTTTTCAGTTCCCAATGTCCCTCAATCTGCTCATGACATATTTTGATAGTATTTTCCCTCGACTGGGCTTGAATTGTTTTCCCGATAAGTGGTGTTCCTCTGTAATTTTCAGGCAGCCTGTTAAGATTCTTTAATACTGATCATTAAAAATAACAATGGGATAAAGAGACCTTTTTCCAAATGAAGTTTCCAAAATTTTTGGGCAAAAAGAATTTGACAAAACTTTATATAAAAGAATAGTCAAAATTGCAGAATCTGTTACAAAAATAAAAAATTCCAATGACATGAGAAAAGTAAGGGTGACTATAGCCACTAAAACATGCACTTTTATTAAATTTAGAGAAAAAATTAGTGATTTGAAGGCATTCGTGATTTATCAGACCACTCATTTTGTGGCTTTTTTCGGGAGGCCAGGGTCAGGTCAGCCTGCTCATGGCAACTTCCTCAAAAATTTTTTTAAAAAAATTATCGGGAGCTTGAGCACATTTGTGCAGATGGGAATGACAGCAGGAGCCTCCCTCCTGGCTCCATCATGCCCGGCACACCCCCTAGGGAGCCTCTACAGATGAGGCCTGCTGTGGCTTGCTGAGCGTGGGCCCTCTGGTCAGAGATCTCTGTGAGCTGCTCCTATTCACCCTCTCTGCAAGGTGACTCTGGTGAATGCTGGGCCCTGATCTGCCTTCATCCTTTTAAGAACTGCTTCTTCTCCAGGGTCCTCCAACCAAAAAGTGGGCACTTCCATGTTCTCGGTGAGAAGGAAACAAGTGTCAACTGTCACAATGTGTCTCCTTGTCTCACCTGGGAATGCATCTCAGCAAAGGAATTCCAACTTCTATAACCAGATGGAGCCCCCGTGTGTGATACTTCTCATCTGTGGGGTAGTCTGAGAAGCACGTTTCCCAGGGGGCAGTCATTCAATAGCACCTTGCAAGAGGGAAGCAACCTTCTTCCCTTCTTTTTCCTGTTTTAAACAGAATAAGGAGATGAGAAAGTGGAGGCCCAGGGAGAAAGGTGCCTGGTGTGGAGGCCAGAGATGCTCCCATCAGACATAAGCCCCTCTGCTGTTACCCCAGCTCTCGGGGAAGAAGAGCTGAGCCACTAAGAGTCTTGGATATTTCCAGTGCGTTGGCTAGTGTCAGAAAGGCCAGCTCTCAAGTGAGCAGGCCTGGGTGCAGAGCTTGTAGCAAATCGGCAAGAAGCTAAGATGGGTTAGCAGGCAGCCTGAGCTCTGAGAGCCATCTCCCGTGCACCACTGCAGTGCTCCCAGCCTTCCTTCTGTGTGGACACAAACAGCTGAGCGGTGCCTGAGCCTACCATTTGGGCAGCCGGGTTCTCGCCTTGTCTTCTGGAGGACTCGCTCCCCTGTGGAGTAGCCTCTTTGTGACTCCTGCGCCGGTTTCATCCAGCCCTAAGCCCTCCCGTGGTTCACGCTGGAGCTGACAGGAAATGGCCTTCCGCCTCCGCCATCTTTCCGGTTCACGCTGGAGCTGACAGGAAATGGCCTTCCGCCTCCGCCATCTTTCCGGTTCACGCTGGAGCTGACAGGAAATGGCCTTCCGCCTCCGCCATCTTCCCAGAATGGCTCTGGCTACCTGGCTGCGGGGCAGGCTACCTGTCTCCCCCGCAGCTCCAGCAATTTCTAACGCTTTTCTCTGAGCTGCTGCACAATGTGGGAGGCTTGACTCAGTCCTGATTCAGATGCCAAAGCGAAACTCCTCCCGAGCCGCCCACACGACCCTGGCGGTGCCCCTTCCGGGGTCCGGGCTGCGGGGACCCCGGGGAGAAGGTCACCCCGTGGAACACGCAGCCCGCTGTGGAGACGGCTTCCTCGCCGATCGCTGCCAAGGGTTTCAGGCTGTGAAATGAATATTTTATTACCTTATGAAGGGGAAAAAGATTAAATTAGCAAAATGATGATTAAAAAAACGGATAACCTGACTTCAACCCTTTTATTATGCTTCACACAACTAGACATCAAATTGTATGCTGGGGCTTCAGCTTAGATGGCTGTAAAGAATCTAACTTTTGCTTTCAAATTAACCTGTCAAATCATATATTTATAAAGGAATGAAGGGAGGAAAATGAGGGGCCTAGGTAGTCCCACGCATCAATTAGAGAGAAATTAATTAGAATTTACCTGCATTAGCACGTGAACACTCCCAGATTCCTGAAGAAATGTCTCTGCACCGGGAAAGGAGTCAAAACAGACCAGTCTGTGGAGGTGGGAGGGATCAGGAGGGAAGGGGTTACCTTGGGTCCAAGGTGGGAGTGGAGAGGATTAGGGAGCGTGGGCATTGCAGGAGGTATGAAAGAGACTGGCAATTAGACATTCTTCTTGCTCGATGTGGATGCAGAAGTCTCTAACTAATGGCATGTTTTGATGAAGCAACCTTTAAAAGAACCTCCGAGTTCTTAAATAACAAAGTGGGCACTCACATGAAACAATGCAACACAGCTCCAGATAACAATGGAGTTTTGCCTAGTGTTGATAAGCGTCACAAAATAGAAGGCAAACACCCTTTTCCTCCTTTTTTGGGGAGCTGACTGGTAGGGGACTCATAGTGGGAGTGGGGAGGTGAGGAAGGAGATTGGAGGGGTATCTGACCCTCTTTTTAAATAATACCTCTTTTTCTTACAGTGGCTTGGATTTGAAGGAGGTTAAAAATAAGGTCAGACAGTTTCTGACACCTGAACTCCAAGGTAGAAACAATATATGGGGAGGAAAAGGGCCAACTAGTCATCAGATTATAAATTAAATCTCTGTTTCTGTTCCTGATCAACTGTGAACAAAGATGTCATTGTACTTCATACAAAAATCACTAAAACCCTCTGGAAGGCCAAGAGCTAGAAGCATTCTCTTCCTTGGGGATCTTGCCAAGGCACTCTGAGAAGTCCTAGGTGTCTTGAATGGAAGGATGATGGCTTCTGAGGGCCTGGGGTGTTTTTCACCCTTGGGGAATCTCAGTTGAAATTTTTGCTGAACTCTAGATAACTCTAGATGAGGATTCCCACCTCCATCTCTTGCTTTTCTCTCAAGAAGCCCTAACTTATCCCATGATAGAACACAGGTGGGAACCAGGAGCAGTGTCCACAGGGTGAAAAATAGCCTCTGGGACTGAGCTGTGGACGGCCAGGGCTTGGGCTGTCAGCAAACCCCAAACTAGTGAAGGTGTAGTTTTCTTATCTGAAAAATTAAATTAATCATAACTGCACTTTCCTCACCCAGTAATTTTCAAGGATCAAATTTATATACCAAAGCTCTTTTATAAATTCTGGACAAGGTCATATTGTTACAGGCTCTTCTAGCTTTTAAAAGTGTCCTTCTTTAAAAAGACATACATTCTCTTTTTCCTCCTCCCTTCCTCCACCATCTTCTTGCATCTCCAGCAGCCGAAGGGAAAACCAACCGTTGCCAATTGTGTGGGAGCCTCTGGGGCCATTAGAACCTTGTTTTCCTCTTTTAAAGTTTTTTTTTCTCTCTTTTTCCCCTGGGCTTCATGAATAATAATAATTATTATTATTATTGTTATTGAGACAGAGTCTCGCTCTGTTGCCCAGGCTGGAGTGCAGTGGCATAATCTCAGCTCACTGCAACCTCCGCCTCCCGAATTCAAGCAATTCTCCTGCCTCAGCCTCCTGAGTAACTGGGATTACATGCGTGCACCACCACGCCCAGCTAATTTTTGTATTTTTATTAAAGACAGGGTTTCACCATGTTGGTCAGGCTGGTCTTGAACTCCTGACCTCGTGATCCACCTGCCTCGGCCTCCCAAAGTGCTGTTATTACAGGCGTAAGCCACCGCATCCAGCCGATGAATTATTAATGTCTCTGAAATAGTTTTGGAGGCCACTCTCTTTCTAGAAGGGTTCCGGGGCCGGGGAGGATGTGGCTTCCTGAGGAGCTCTCAGTCCTTCTCAGCTGCCCTTTGGGTCTGCACATGCACCCATTCGCTCAGCCCTGTGGCCATCCCACACGAGCTGACCACTTCTGCAATTTTCGAGCTGGAAGCGACACTCATTTTTATGACCAAGTCTGCAAGGTCCATTAGACAGGTTCCTGCAGGCTTCTTTCCTATGGAAAGAAGAGAGAGGAGGAAGGTTTTGTAAGATGCCAGGGCACCTTTGCCGACACTGCACAGTGGGTGCTGGGGTGGAGTGGGGGGTCTTATAGTGCCACCAGGTGGCCTGCATCCCACAGTCAGGAAGCCATTAGGACAGTAAGGGGAGAGCCAGGCGCCAAGACATCAAGTGGCTTCGCGTTTTAGAGAACACTGTAAGGCAGCAGACAGTGCATGGATTCTGAAAACAACAGGCATAGGCTCAAATTCCTGCAGCTCTGATTTTTACAGAGGAGGCAACTGAAAACAGAGGGTTCAGAGTCCCAGGTTGAAACCCCAGCTGCACCATTTAGCAACTGCATCAACTCAGGCAAATTTCATAACCTCTGGAATCTCAGATTCTTCATCTGCAAAATGAAGATGATAACAGAAGCCCTCAGGGCTATTGGAGGGAAGGGTGAGACCCTCCATGCAAAGGGTTTAGCACAGTCCCTGACATGGCATAAGGGCTCAATCCACATTAGACATTGTGATTATTACTAGCATGCCCCAAATGGGCACCTGATCTATCTGGAGGCTGTGATTCCTCATTTGCAAGGTGGAGAATAAAGGCACAGAAAACATGTTTCCCAAGACCACCATTTAAGGTTTAAATGAGTTAACAAAAGAAAACTGCTCTGGCCTGGGCCTGGCCCAGAGAGGAAGGAGTGAGTGGAGGTGAGCAGTGTTAATCCAGGGATGCTGAGTGGAGCCCTTCTGTAGGCAGGGACAGAGTCCTCCCAGAACACAAGCTCCAGATGCTTCCCCTCCCCAGTGCTGAGTACAAGTGCTCCGGCTTCTTTTTTTTTTTTTTTTTTCTTTTGAGACAGAGTCTTGCTCTGTCACCCAGACTGGAGTGCAATGGCCGGATCTCAGCTCACTGCAAGCTCCGCCCCCCAGGTTCGTGCCATTCTCCTGCCTCAGCCTCCCAAGTAGCTGGGACTACAGGCGCCTGCCACCTCGCCTGGCTAGTTTTTTTTGTATTTTTTAGTAGAGACAGGGTTTCACCGTGTTAGCCAGGATGGTCTTGATCTCCTGACCTTGTGATCCACCCGTCTTGGCCTCCCAAAGTGCTGGGATTACAGGCTTGAGCCACCGCGCCTGGCCGTGCTCCGGCTTCTTTGAGAGTGATAGTGACTCATTTCTGGCATAACCACCCCGCTGCTCCCAAAGAAGGCTCTACCTTGATCTCCCCAGACAATCCTCCTGTGAATGGTCAGGCTTTGGATCCAAATTGGACGTCTGCTGTTGAGACCGAAGGATTACTGAGCTGATGGGGTGTGCCCAGGGTGTCCTAAAGGTCAGCTGGACACCACGTGACAAAACAGCAGCAGCTTCAATGAGCAAGCAGCACCATCCTCAACTGCACATGCTCTAATAACTAATTGGACAAAGTGTCCACAGCCGATGATCAAGTCAAAAACTGATACTCTCTCAATGACAGCATCAAATGTGCAGGTGGGGGTTGAGAGAATTTGGAGGGGGCAACCGACTTCTCAGGGACACACTCAATGGTAGAATGGGATGAAAAAGAGGAGACTTAAATTGTATGTCTTCTTTGCGAGTAAATTAACTTTGTTTTACTTTAAGTTGGAAGCCTAGCAGTTGCCTGGGGCCTCTCTCCTTTCACTGGCTCAGAGAGGCAGGCTGAAAAGAGTAGGAAAGAACATTTGCAGTGGGAAATGTATGGGTGATACACTGCAATGTCAAATTGGAAGATTTCCTCATATCCACAAATCAGGATTCATCTGAATCTCCCGTAGGACCTGCTCCAAATGGCATCATTACCAGTTCTTAATTTATGTTGCCCCATTTGCAAGTATCATGGTGCATAACCAAGTTAGGACGAACAAACCACAAAACCTAAATAACAGACCTTCAGAGATGAAGAGGACAGCCATCCGTTTACATTTGTAAGCTGCTAAGTAGAATTGAGGTGGCTGTCTGGGTCTGCTGCTTTTCCCAGTTCAGAGAGCAGGTGAAGTGTGGTGTTCAAGGAAGGAGGGGAAGAACAGGGCTGGCAGTGGGTGAGGGAATTTTTTTCTCCACTCTCCTCCTCTACCTTACCCCTCTCTCCTTCTCAAGACTGAATGCATCAGCCTGCGTGGTTAATCAGGACCCTAAATCCTGAAGCGTGGTGGATGCTGCGTGCCCAGTCCATCACTCTAAGCCTGCCTTCCTTCCCTTTTCCGACTGTCATCTAAGGCCGCCCCTGGGTGCCAGGGTGGAAAAGATGCTGTGCTCAGAGTCACAGTCTGAATGGGGTCTGTCTGACGCTGGACAGATCACTTAAACTCTGGGCCTCGTCTCTGCCATTTGTAGAGTTGGGACACCAGAACCACTTCCCATCCTCCCCTGGAGGGCGGTTGGATGGAGTGAGCGCTGAAGTGCATATGGCTGTTTCAGTTCTTCACCACTCCTCTCTCCTGTGGACCTGAAGGCCAGTCTCCTGCAAAGTGGACAGAGCTTCCAAACCAGTGCCCAGAGCTGTGAAAACCAACAGCCTGCGATACTTCCCTCCCTCTTGTTTGAGAGAGGTTGGTGCCATCATTTCCATTTACCAACTGCAGTAAGAAGCAGACATCTGGAGGCAACAGGGCAGTCTGCATGGATTGCACGTTCCCTCCAGGTTTATCGTCTGTGGCTGAGAGCTCTCAGTACAAAGTATCTGATCGATGGCATGAGGGAGCGAGCTTGGTCAATGTTAGAGTGAGGCAGCGGGCAAACCTCACCTCACAGTACCTGGACCACAGGAGAGAGGCTGCCTCGTGAAGAGCAGTAGAGGGAATGGGAGCTCCCAGTGGATCTCCTGAAGGGAGGAGGGAAATGAGACCTCTGGAGTCTATAGGGGTTTTTAGCATTTTGAGAAATCCACTTAATTTTCTCCTGAAAGGCAGCTATTTGGGGGCAGTCAGTGGAAATGCTGGCTGTGTGGCTGCCTGGTGGCCCCAGGGTGACATTGTCACCTTTAACACCATGCCTCTCCAACATCGGATGGTAGCTGGGGTGGGGAGGGATGAGAGATGGGGAGGAAGAAAGCATTAGCCAAGTAACAACTGCAGGACGGGCTGTAAACGGGGCAATTTTGAGTTAAATGTCATCATCATTCCGTCTTTGCAGATGAAGTAACAGAGGTTATGAACTAGCTGAGTATGCACAAGTGATGCGTAACAGTGTGAACCCATTAATTCCTCAAGGACAGGGACTCTATCGTTTGCAGTTTGTACAACCAGGACCTGTCTGCTCTGGTCCCTGGCACTTGGTAGGGACTGATTTAAAGGGGGATGTGGTGAGATGGGGAGCAGGGTGGGTTACAGTGGCTTTTGTGGAGCCCCTGTGAAGTATCAGGCAGAGCCACCCATGCCTTCTGTGTATTACCTGGTTTAAATCCCACAACATCGATCCCAGGTCAGCATTCTTATCCCCATTTTATAAACCCTCACGTGCTTGCTAAGGTCAAAGTCACTGCTGCTTACCATCAAAATTGGCCTTTTTCCCACTCAGAGGATAGAGTCCCACTATTTTGAAGCAGGTGGGGCTTTCTCGGTGACCTGCCTGCTCAAGACGCACCTCCCAGATGTCAGATGTGCAAGCTGGGCCTAGCTTTGTCCTTTCTCAGCTTTGGCCTCCGAACTATCAAGAGCGGTAACTCCTCAAATCTCCCATGACCTGCTGCCTCCCTCATCTTCCCTTCCCTGCCTCTCCCCTTCTGAGTGGTCAGCAGGTTTTCCTGTTCCTCTGTGCTTGGTGAGAGACGCTGAAGACAAAGCCTGCATGTGGAAAGTGGCACTGCCTATCAGCCTTAGTGATAGGCACACCCCCCTGAAGAGCTATTTAAAGTTTAACTGATCAGAGGAGGTGGGAGCTCCTGACACTCAGGGATTGGGTGCCGTGCCCTATTGCTGACTGAGGGAGTTCTGTTCTTTTAATATTTGATGGGGCTGCCTTGGAGACATTTATTTAAGCATGCTTCATTCATCGGAGTCTCCTACACAGGGGAAACTTACAGGGGAAGGCACCACGGCTTCTCAGTACTCAGCAAAGGTCAGGAGGGGAACGGCTGACAAATTGGACAGCTCTTTTTAGAAGTTTCATCTCAAATGTGCGTGTGTGTTTTCCCCTTGTCTACAGTGAACATGGGGTCTAGCCCTGTCATGTTACTGGGCCTGTGTGAGGGGGAGTTCCCTACTTATGCATGAGACAGACAAGGATAGGAGATAGAGGTCCGGGCATGGTAGTTCATGCCTGTAATCCCAGCACTTTGGGAGGCTGAGGCAGGCAGATCACCTGAGGTCAGGAGTTCAAGACCCAGCCTGGCCAATATGGTGAAACCTCATCTCTACTAAAAATTCAAGAAAAATTAGCCTGGCATGGCCAGGCACATTGGCTCATGCCTGTAATCCCAGCACTTTTGGAGGCTGAGGCAGGCAAGTCACGAGGTCAGGAGTTCAAGACCAACCTGGCCAACATGGTGAAACTCCACCTGTACTAAAAATACAAAAATTCACTGGGTATGTTGGCAGGTGCCTGTAATTCCAGCTACTCGGGAGGCTGAGGCAGGAGAATCTCTTGAACCCGGGAGGCAGAGGTTGCGGTAAGCCGAGATTGTGCCTTTGCACTCCAGCCTGGGAGACAAGAGACAAACTCTGTCTCAAAAAACAAAACAAAACAAACAAAAAAAAGATGGAAGATAGAGCATGGCAGGGAGCATCTCCGCACTCTCATTGATCATGACCTCTAATACCCAGAGCTCCGAGCATCAGCTCACTCATCATCCCTGTGTCCTTACCAAGAAGGTCATTAGTGGGCATTAGTAGCCCCATTTTTCTTTTATGCAGCCAGAGTCCCAGAAGGGCTGAGTGATATATCTGGCAGCACACAGTACAGGCACAGGAAGCCTATAGTAAAAATCTCAGCTCTTAGAACTCTAGTCCCTTGCTTCAATCATGGATCTGTGCTAGCATTTGGAAATGGAAATAATAAGACATTGTCACAGAGCTACCATTGTTAGAAATGTATACGAACATCATTAATAACTTGTAAGGTATTCGCCAGTGTAAATTCATTCTCTCTCCTCCCTTTACTTTTGAAACGACATTCTCCACCTCCTGTCATCATGGTTCCAACTTCCAGATTTTTGTTTGTTCCTTCCTCTCTGTTATCCGCACATTCACTCAGCAACCGTAGCCTGCCCATTGGTTATACCTTCCAGTGCCAACCCCTCCTGCACACAGCCGAGGGCACAGCGCCAGCTCAGGGCCTCACGACCATGTCCCCACCTTCAAATCAGTCTTCCTACCTCAAAGCTCTTTCTTATCCAGTGTGCCTTGTGCACTGCCGTAAGCGTTACCTTGCTCCTTTCTGTTTGTCCTGCCTCTCCTGTGCTCACAAGCTGTGAGTGGCTCTTCATTGCATTCAGAAGAAAGCACAAGTATTTAAGCCCCACATTTAAAGTTCTCAACACTGTGACCTTATCAAACTTTCCAGGCTTCCTTCCAGCACAACTTTTTCTCAACTGCTACCCCTACCCCCATGCCTAATTTGCTTGCTGACCAATTTAATAATTACCTTTCTCTGGTTGACCCTTAAGAGGTTCTCTCTTGCTATAATTGCCTTTTCCACCTTCTCCCTTTTCTATAATTGCCAGTCAACATTGCGTCTAACTTGCAAAGCTTCAGTAAATTTCATCTCCTCATAAATGTCCTGTGATATCACCACTCTCCCCCACCTTGATAAAATATGTCTTTCTCGAGCATTTCCACAGCACTCTGCCTCTGTTATAGCACTGTCATTAATCGTAGTCAGCCTTAGATTAATTAATAGTAGACAACTTTATCTCTTTATCCCCCAAAGAATCAGGTAAGCATACATTATAAGCCCAAAGCGTATTTGTTTAAATGAATTCTCACCTGGTCTCGCTCGCTGCCACTTTCTGCCGATTCCCATAGGCCACCTGAAGACTCAGCTCCCATCTGGCTGCCGTTGTTGCTAAGAGCCCAGGATACCTCTTGCCTAGATGCCCACAAAGTAGCTGCTTTCTGCTTCCCAGAAACTTGAATTAATTCACTGCTCGGCTGGGCTAATTTCACTTTGTCTTTCACCCAGATGTCTGTGTATTGTTTTTGATTCATTGCTTGAATTTAGATCTATAGCTTCTACTTGTTTCACTGGAACATGATGGAAACATCTCTTAGCTACCTGTTACCAAAAGACATGTAAAAAATAGCTCCTTTTGTTAGAATGTAGACACTTGATCACTTCTTTCAATTCGTTTGAGATAAGACTGGATATAAACATATAAAGATAAGGATGGATATACATGTATAGGAAGTCAGACCATAATCAAACTCATCTAATCACTTATGCACTGGACAAATGCTTATGAAGCTTTGACTGTGTGCCGGCCAGTGTGCTGGGTGCTTCCCGTGTGCACGAAAGCACAGCTGAAGGCTTCCCCAGGCTTGCAGGAAAGACTCCGGATAGGTTCTCACAGATCGAATCCACCCTCCTTGCCATCACTTCTGGATTGGCAGGAATTTGAAATGGATACACCAGCTGCCCGAAGAAATAAAACAATGCTGAAGAGGGTCAAAAGGCAACCCTCTAAACCAAAGGGACAAGGGGTTGCTTAATGGCATGCGTGTGTGTCTCCCTTCAGGCTGGAGCCAGGCTCTACACAGGGCCTGTGCAGGCAGGTGGCAGGGAGTGCCATGGTTGCATGGGGCTGAATCCTTACAGAATGCCTGGGAACCAGCCCCAGGGAGAGAGTGCCATGGAGCAGAGATGGGCTGCTGTTTTTTCCCTGTTTTTCTAGTGACTGAAGCATTCTTCGTGCAAGAAAAAGGGAGATGTCCCTCCTTCACATGCCCTTCTTGAAGCTCCCCTCAATGTCCTCTCTCAGAGGAGAGAAGAGGATGAGACACAAGGAGGCAGGCAGACCCTGACAAAGTGGCCTCTCTTCACATCCAGACATAAAACAAGAACCAGACAAAACAGCATGAGCTCAAGGGCCATACGAGCCCTCCTCCATCTCCATGGAGTAGCGTCTCAAGAGCCCTATGCCGTGCTGCTCTCTTCCCTCTTCCTGCCTCTTAGAAAGAGCGATGTGGTTTATAAGCCGATTGCAGCTAGTATTACAGCAATGGAATGTGGAAGAAAATAACAACAATAGTATTTATTAACCTGGAAAGATAAGTAGACACTTTGTCAGCAGTCCTGGCTTCTAGTTGAGAGGTCAAGGCAGGCCAATAAACATTCCTTTCCTCATTTACCCCACAAGGAAAACGGCATCATCCGATTCATGCCTCCTTTATCTCAGTTTGCTCTGGGGTCCAGCTGAGATGAGATATGGGGAAGGGCTTTAAACAGTGCATTAGTTATTCTAAAAGATCCTAAGTGTTCTAGTAAGCAACGCACAGATTATAGTACTTAATCAAAAATTGTTGTTGTTGTTCCTGTCTCACATGTCACAATACTATGTGGGTCTGCAAGGAGTCTCTGCTCCATGCAGGCATTCTGGGACCCAGACTTCCCTCTTGCTGTGGATCTGGCACCTGCAGACCTGATGTTTCTAGGTCATGCTGGTCATTCCACCGCATAGAGAATGGGAGAGGAGAGGGCATGGCCTCACCCTGGGATGGTCACGTTACTCTCACTCTCATTCCGCTCAGCAAAACTAATGATAGTGTTCCACCTAAATGGAAGGGAGTTATGAAGGTAGTTTCTGTGAGCCTTAGAAGGAGAGACAGACCTAATGAGCATCTAACCAGTCTCTCAACAGTCACTGTAGGCTACTGTTCATATGTCACTGACATTCTATTTTAGAAACAGAGGAGGCCAGACTGCTTCCTCCTCACATCCATCCAACATCCAACTACACTCTGGAGTCAGACTCACCTGCTAAGGCCCCTCACATGGAGCAGATATTCAGTACACACTGGGGCTGTTTGTGAGGAATGTGGTCTCTGGAGAGACTGGACTGCAGGTATCCAACCACATCTGAGGACAAGAACCAGCAGCATGGCCCATGCCTGAGTTGCACAATTACAGTCATGTTGAAAGATGCACGGTGCAGGAATATGAGAGGGCACTTGGAGTTCTTTGCCCAGACTTTGTTGTATGGGCAGAGACCTCCAAGTGCCTTCTCATATTTCTTGCACTTGGGGAAAAAGGGTTTGGACTTTGGCCTGCAGTCATCAGAATTCCCATCATACAACAGCCATCTCTATGCCGTGCTCACCCTACTTTCTCTTTTGCACATTCCTTCACACCTTTCTTAGTTATCAACCATTCAGTGTGTCAGTGGAAATAGGCAGCTCATGCACTTTTATTCAGCAAAAAGCATGAGAAACGACTGTGTGCTATGTACTGCCAGGACTACCCATGTGAGTAAGGTCAAAGTCCAGTCCTCATTGGCCTGATAGTCTAGGGATAAAAATAATAGATAGTAGTTAGTATCTGTAGTTTGTATTGTGTAAGCAATTCTGATAAAAATGCAAAATAGGTCAGGGGAAGTTAAAGAAATTACAACCAGGGACATCAGTGCAATGTCTTGAGCAGAGTTCAGGCTCCAGTGTGAAGCTGGGAAGGCTTTCAAACAGCAAGGGTGACATGGACATCGGTCTTGGGAGCAATAGGCCAATCATTCTGACCAGAGTGGAATAAAGACAGGCCACTGGGGAACATGTTGAGAAGAACATTGAGTGCCAAGCTACAGACTTTTGAATTTATTTATTAGTGAATTGCAACCTTTTTTGGTTTTGGATTAGTGAAATCATATTGTCAGAACAATACATTTTAAAAAGTGTTCTGCTGGTAGAAGACATGGTGGATTGGAATAGAGGTGAGACTAGAGGAAAGTAAATAATATTAATAAGTAATACTTATTGAGAATTAATACACAACTGGCTAATCATATCAACTGCTCTGTGATGTATGTACTATCATTATTTAATAGAGCTCTTAAAAGTCAGAGCTTGGGCTCTAACCCAGCAAACCCATGTCCTAAAAACCAAGGAACTTGGCATAGGAATGAGGACAGCTTGAAAGTCAGGGTGGAGGTAATGAGAATGAAAGGAAAGATGGATGAGGCAGAGCATGAGAAGGAAGAATGGATCAGATTTGTTAATAGATTGAAATTAGGGGATACAGAAGGTGGAAATATTAATCCTCATTATTATCCTGAATGGTTAAATAGTATTGTTAAGGAAATTAGGAGGAAACATTTGAGTAGGAAGGAAAAGGTAATTTTAGCTTCAGATACGCTGGTTGAAGCTATGTTGACAGCTCAATGCAATAACTTATGCTGTCCCTGGAGAGAAAGCAGGTTTTAATTCTTGCTGGGAGCAGCCAGGTGAAGGTCCCAGGAGGCAGGAGAAAGGTGAGATTCAATAAAGATATGGGAAGCATCTGTGTGAAAGCGACAGTTATGAACTGCCGTCATCTGTAGGTAATGAAGGAGAGAGAGAGAGAGGCTTAAGATAGATAGAGATAAGGGTTGAGAAGAATGGGAAAAGGCTAGGGCTGCCCTGGTTGGGAGAGGACTTGAGGAACCCAAAGAAGATGAAGACTATTTTGTGGAGGAAAATTTGAAGACTTGTTGAAACCAGTTCTGTATACACAGTTGATACAAACTAAAGGGAGAGGGAGAGCAAGCCAAAGAGAGAGAAAAAAGAATGTGTGAACTCCAGGAGGGCTAGATCTGGAAACAAGAGTAAGGATTCAGTGGAGAAATGGGTGAGGCCTCATGGGAGAGCCCTGCTTGGAATGGAGACCACATGCCTTCCCCATGCTGCCTTGTTCCTCTCCTTCACCCGCTGCAGCAGTGGTCATTTCACTCCACGAGGCAATCTCAATCCACACACGTTGGCATTCAACTCATTCTTCTTCTTATTATTATTTTGAGAAAGAGTCTCTCGTCACCCAGGCTGGAGTGCAGTGATGCAATCTCAGCTCACTGCAACCTCTGCCTCCTGGATTCAAGTGATTCTTCTGCCTCAGCCTCCCAAGCAGCTGGGATTACAGGTGCCCGCCACCATGTCCAGCTAATGTTTGTATTTTTTTAGTAGAGACAGGGTTTCACCACATTGGCCAGGCTGGTCTTGAACTCCTGACCTCAGGTGACCTGCTCACCTCAGCCTCCCAAAGTGCTGGGATTACAGGCATGAGTCACCTCGCCTGGCCTATTGTTATTATCTAGACAGAGTCTCACTCTGTCACCCAGGCTGGAGTGCAGTGGTGCAATCTCGGCTCACTGCAACCTCTGCCTCCGGGGTTCAAGTGATTCTCCTGCTTCAGCCTCCCTAGTAGCTGGGAATTCAGGTGTGCACCACCACGCCCAGCAAATTTTTGTATTTTTGGCAGAAACAGGGTTTCACCATATCGACCAGGCTGGTCTCAAACTTCTGATCTCAGGTGATTCACCCATCTTGGCCTCCCAAAGTGCTGGGATTACAGGAGTGAGCCACTGCGCCCGGCCTCAACTCATTATTTTTTCCCTCTTTTCCTCTTCTCATTAAGACTCCCTAGTCACCTCAGGAAAATTACATTTGTTCTCTTTTATTTCCATTTGTGAGAGGAAAATATAAAAGTCTAATCATGACGGATCCGAATGAGAAGCACTGGAGTCATATGCCTACTGGAGGAAAACTCAAGCCCTGCATTCATATGTAAAATTAGACATGGCCCAACAAAGGTGATATTCCCTGTTCCCACAGCGCCTAAATCATCAGGTGCTCCCACTGAAGAATAACAGTTCAACCTGCCTCATTTCTTCTTATTACTCCTTTCCATTTCTAAGTGTCAGAACCCCAATAAAAACAAAGCTATTTATTTAGATCTAAATATTCAATAAATGTCTCCTTAGTGCTTTCTCTGGAAGAGCAGATGATCTGAAGCCAGGCAGACTGGATTCAAATTCCTGTTTCACCACTTATTAACTATTTAGCACTGGGCAACCTCTCTGAGTCTCAGTTTTTTCACCTGTAAAGTGGGGCTAGTAATAGAGGTTACAGGAAGGTTAATGTGAAGATTACGTTCATTAAGATATTTAAACACTTAGAATGGTTTCTGGTGCGCAGTAAGCCCTGTAAAAGTGCTAGCAATGATTATTGTTTTGCTGCGCAAGGAGGAATTTAATGTAGTTTCTACCTTCGGTGAACTCATAGAAGGGAGGCTGATTTATATAGTTCAATTGTTCTCAGATTTTGCTTAATTATTAGTGTAGCAGCACCATAATGAGTGCATTTCAGTAACATGTGTTAAATTATTTTTGTGGGCTCGTGGAGGCACCCTGACAATCATTTATGGCATATCTGGAAAAATGTATGCTGAGCTCCATACAATCAACAAATACTTTGAAATAAACTCCATTCTAATTTGGGAAACTTAATTTGTACTTAGTATTCTAAGTCTGTTCATTTGTCTGGGGAGGAGATTCATGTCAATGAAAGACCCTCTTTCTAGGTTTATGAATGGAGAATAGACTTGCTGATCATTCAGGCATTCCGGGCAATGCTTGGGAGCTCAGTAAAGGCAGGTTCATTATGTGGGCATCTCTATGAATGCCTACTCTTGGAGAAGACCTGAGTGAGACCATCTGAGGGTGTCAGAGAGGGTTTGCTCTAAGGTGCAGCTTTGGAACCAGTAAAATCTGCAGCATCTACCAGGAGTGGGGTGGGAGATGTTCCCTTCATCTGTGGGAGGAGGGGCTTCTTTGTAGGCATAAACGGGATTTGGTAGTCCAAGAGGATAATGGGAATGGCTGTGGAAGGCGTGTTCATTACCATGGATTTACAAACAGGAAATTAAGCAAACTGTCCTATTTTCAGGTGAAGAAACTTGATTTTGAGAGGTTAGGAAATTTTCTCCAAATCGGAGCTGTCTAGCCACCGTAGAGGAGATCTGTAGATGGAGGAGGAGGGAAATAGGTTTCTAGAGGCTCCTCTTTCACCATACAGTTACTTTGACTGAACAGAGGCACCCCTTGTCTTAATCCGTTTAGTGTTGCTGGAACAGAATAGCTGAGGCTGGGAAACGTAAAAGGAAAAGAAGTTTATTTAGCCCACAATTCTGGTGGCTGGAAAGTCCGATAATATGGCACTGGCATCTGTTTGGCTTCTGGTGAAGGTCATGCACTGCGTCAAGACATGGCAGAGAAGCAGAGTAGTGAGTGGGTGTGTGTGCAAAGAGACCAAACATGGGGAGGAACCACCCACTCTTTCTGGAACTAATTCAGTCCCGTGAGAGTGAGAACCTGCTTTCAGGAAAGCATTAATCTATTCAGGAGGAATCCACCCCCATGACCCAAACACCACCCACTGGGCCCCATTTTCCAACACTGCCACATTGGGAATCAAATTTTAACATGAGTGTTGGTGGGGGCAAAGCACATTCAAACCCTAGCACCTACCTTCCTAAAAGAACTCTTGAAAAAGGAACCTGTATTTTAGCTTCTTGGTGCATGTAATTTGCTGTTTGCAAACCTCTCTAGACTGTTCACACTTTCACTGGAGGTCGATTTTTCCTGACATGCTTAAGAGCTCCTGATGTTGCTAGGAAGTGCAATTTGCTGCTAACGTGTGAAACTTCTCCCTAAATGGAAAGGGGAGGAATATGAAACAATGACAACATTTCGGTTCTTTTTCCCAGGCAGGACATAAAATGTTAACTTGGAGTGAGTCTCCCCCTTGAGCAGGACCTTGGCCTGTCTCAGGCAACCTTGATATTCAAAGTGGGTTTATAGGAGCAGAATAACATAATGATACACCAAATTCAATTTTACGGATCCTAAAGATATCAGAAGCAATATGACCAGCATGATATTGACTCTTACTGAAGTAACTAATGCATGAGAGGTATCTAGAACTCTTTGACATTCCTTCTGTGCTATGAGTCAGTCCTCTATGTAAAACAAACAAACAAACACATGGCAAGTAATATCAGCATCTTTAGAAGAAAAGTGTTGTATCCACTTCGCTTCTCTCTGTGCCTAAGTAAAACTGCATAAAAGTAAAAATCTCCATTTTAAGTAGAGTTAAAATATAAATAAGCAAATATAAGAATAGCATTTACACACAAATCTCCAAAGACCATTCACCAGCCTTCCAAAAGAGTGAATGCATTAGTAAGGCAGAATAGTTGTTCACTTGGAATCATTAATAAAAGCACAGACTTAGAAGAGTTTTTCAAGGGAGGCTCAGCCAAATGCTCTGTAAAAAGGCCCCCACCTCCCAGAACCTTTCCACAAGTACCCAGAGCTTCCTATTCTTAAATAGGAACTAAACCAGCGATGACAAAACCATCCTTCACGTTAATGGTTCTTTTGGCCTTTTTGTTCCTGCAAATATGCAAATTCTTTTGAGGGCATCCGTCATAACCATTTTTGCAAAATAATTTACTTTTTAAAGCAGACTTCTGATGACCATTCCCTTCTATTGAAAAATAATATTCCCTAAAATACCCCCCATGAAACACATTAAAACCCCTTCCCCACCAAATACGCACACACACATACACACACGTGCACATAGAAACTGCAGTGGTATTTCCTTAACTAACAAAGCCCAACATTTTAGGTTCTTCAAAATCGAGCCACATCCTACATTTCCAATCTTACTTCCGATGTAGCATTTCTTGTTCCACCTGCTGACTCCCTTATTCTCTCTCTCTTTCCCTCTCTCTATTCCCCACCCTTTCTCCTCTTCCCTGTTCTCTTACTCTTTCCAGCCTTAGTGCCTGATTCCAGGAGCTCCTCTTCCTGCAATACCCTTCCTCCCACCTCTGCCTCTTGCAAGCCTCCCCAGCCCATTAGGAAGCAGCTCTGTTTTTAGTGTTGGATGCTTCCAAGCCACTCTCGGCTCCTGGTGTGCTGCGAAGGCCTCAGTATTGATCTGGAAGCTGCTTTCTGGAGCCTTGATCCCAGTCTGCCTCTGCAGTGCTTGCAAACTGTCTTCTAGGAAGTGGGAAAAAAGTTGGGGCTCTGCACTGAAAGCTCCTTCTGCTTTGTTTGAGGGTGGGTTTGAGTTTGGCATTAGAGGCATAGACACCACAGTCAAAAGCTTTATTCCCACTCTTCCATTGCTGTATTTCTCTTCATGCATGTCATTCCAAACTCTTACTCCTCTATCTTGACTGATAAGAGCCCTTCTTCACAAATAGAAACCTAAATGGGTTTTACTGTATGCATTATTAATTTTTCTTACATGTCTCCTACTCTCAGTCTCAGACACTACATCCCCGAGCATCTGCAAATGCCAGTAATGAGTTTCTCATACTAAGTAGATAGATTCTTAGGTCTTTTGAATAAATATGGGTGAGGAACAAACTATCAGAATGAGTCTGTGAAGGGTAATATGGTATTTCTTGGTCAATATTGCTTTTTTGTCCCACAGTGGAGTTCTGCAGCTGTTATATATGGCAATTTTCCAATTTGGGTAATTACATTCTGCTTACCTCTTGTTTCTCTTGTGGTTCTAAGATAACTTATCCTTCATGTCCTTTCCTAAATAAAACAGAAGCCTACTTTTGGTTCCGCTATTTGCAGAGGCAACTGAGGTAGAGAGAAGTAGCAGAGTGGAAAAAGGGCGCTACTTTGGGGGTCCTGCACATAGGCCCTCCAGGGCATTCTAGTGGGAACGCTAACTCCATAGAGCCTCAGTCTTCGCATCTGTGTTTTGGGAGTCTTCTATCCTACTCTGAATTGTTATGGAGATTACACAGAATATTACAATGAAAGGACTTTTAAAAGTACTCTAAATATCTATGGGAGATTGTTGGTCGCCCACATAGAAAATTCAGCTGGGTAGGGACAGGTTTAGCAGAGCATTTCCTAACAGAGGAAACCCTCCTTCTGTCTCAAAAACAAAACCCAGTCTGTCCCAACTGATAAAAAAATAAAAATAAAAAAACCCTATGGAGGGTAAAGAAGAGGACTCACCATGCCTACCTCTCGCACAGAGAAAGAGACAAAGCTATTGAAGGAAAAACAGGACAGAAACAGGAGTCAAAGGATGTGATTCTGGTAGAACCTCAATGGTTAACTAGCTAATCATGTGTTAATCATGAGGCTAGTGTGTCCATCTTAAATTCCTCAGTAACAGGCAGGGATCACTAACACTTCAGCTGTTATTTATTGTTGTGAATATTGTTGTGAAGATCACAAGAGATAATATAAACATGTGAATACCATCAAATGAAAGGCCCGTGTGTTGTTAATTAACCAAACTGGAGTGCCAGCCAAAGCAGGATATGCTAAACGGGGAGAAAAATGCCTTTCAGAGCAGTTTTTCCAGAAATTTCCTTTTAGTGATTGTACAATTCAGTGCTCTTGATTCTAAAATGAACATGAGGCTGTTTTCAAGAAAGAAAGGGAATCAGTCAGTGTGTGTAAAATGTGCAATAGAACAATATCCAATAAATGAAGAGGAGGAGAGTCTGGGAATGGGAAAAAATACTCCAGAAAATACAAGTAAAAGAAAGTGACTGTAATTATGCACAATAGCTCTGAGCCAAGGAACCTTATTGGTGTTCCCTGCTGCCTTCCAGCTGGGGTGCGGGGAGCTCTCTGTGCCCTCCTGGCACCGAATGACTTTGGGTACAGGGAGAACAGCGCCACCTGGTGCTCGTAGCAGATAGTGGCTCATCTCACTTGATCTGGGCTGGGCTCCTTTGCAGGGTTCACTCAGGAGTTCCCTTGGAGCAAGGAAGGCAGCAGACAAGATCTGGAGCAAGTCGGAGGATATTTCAGAAGAGCCCCTGGCTGAGGAGACGGAGCAGGAAGAGAGGGCTGAGAGTGAGCACCCAAGGAGTGACTACCCAGTTCCCCTTTCTATCCTGCCTCCATTGCCCTGGAAACAACAGCACAGGAGGGATATGCAGCTCACCCACCCACCTGAGACTCTGAGGAAGGCCTCTAGAAAGAAATGGAAGGGCTGCCTCAGGACAGAGGTGCCTCAGTCCCTGGGACTTCCAGTGTTTGGGATGAAAGACCTTGCACCGCTGAAGAACTCCCTCCTATTATTTTATGTGGATTTCATTTTGTAGATGCTTAAACCACTCTGAGCACCTTTCCCTAGTTAAGTCTGCAAGTGGGGAAGTGAAGCAGGTTTTGCGGTGCTGGTCATGTGAGCAGGAGGGGCCACGGGATGAAAGGCCTGGGAGTTCCTTATTAATAGTTAAGTGGACAAGGCTGATGATGGGATATCTTTTTATTGGCCCCACAGATAAGTTATAATACACAAGCTTGCAGGCAGCTCCTGTGATTTGCATTGATACAATTCAGGCTGAGGTTTTCATTATATGGCAGGGATGATACAGGAGCCTGTATTATCAAAGGCAGCTGAAAGGAGTTCAGGAGCGATTTCATATTCTGTGTATGCGTATTCATTAATGGTTAGTAAGGTGCTTTGTCCCGTGTGATATTGGATGTTTCATGGTGAATCATTAACAACTGGAACAGCTTTATACATATGTCTTATTGATGTGTAAAGTCATTGCAACCTAGGCTTTTCTCCCCCCGAATGAATGAGTTCTGCTTTACTTGGGCGTCTGCAAAAAGCCTAGTGACATTTTCAGTGAGCACAAGCATCTTGTGGATGGGAAAGGGGCTGGCAAGGCAAGCCCCAGGAAGCTGGCAGTCTGGTGTAAGAAACACAGGGATGGTTGGTTTTTAAGGAAATAGCGGGGCAGCTGGGGATGTTGTTAATCAAAGGGAGGGTGGGTTCTGTAGCTGCTGCTCAAGGGAAAGAGAGGGGAGCTACTATACTTCACGGGGTACGGCATAAGGGACACATTGTCCGAAGGTGATCAGGGGTTCTTCTGGAAAGGGGCATTGGGAGAACGAACGGGCTGCCCATGTTGCCCAGGGGGCAAGGAGAGTAAATGATGAGCAGCCCGAAGGTGAGGGAAGGGCTGCATGAGGTAGACAAGAGAAGATGCCAGAGTATGTAAGAAACAAAAATGTTTAGCAGCTGACAGTAAGAAAATTTGGAAGCTAAAAACAAAGGAGCCAAGGCAGCTTTTCCTGGCTGGAGATGGGAAGAATAAATGGGATCAGAGTTAGAAACCAATTATCTCTGATTGCACAATCAGGACACTGCTTCCGAACCAGACTCCAGCCGCCCTGCCACCCAGGGGCCTGAGGCCACCTAAGGATGATGTCACATCTCAGGAACTGTTGCCTCCGATTCCACTTAAGCCCTGATTATCATTAGGCAACGTTTGGAGCCATGCCTTCTGAGTTCTAACAAAGCAGAGAATTTTCAGGCTGTGTGGGACCTACTTTGCAGGCAGAATTTTAATTTCTGAGTTGTTAGACACCAGACAACCTGAAATAAACTTTCTGATTTCTCTAACATTAGTTCTAAGCCCTCACAGAGCTTCCAGAAAAGTTCAGGACTTCATGCTAGCCCTAACGCCTCTGGCCAGTCTACCAACCACCCATCTCCATATCTTTGGCCCTTAGTATCTTTGCGGACTTCATCCCCAGTTTTTTTTTTACTTCCCTTTGTAATCCCAGGAAAATACTGATCTGCTTTCTATCACAGTGGATGAGTTGTATTTTCTATTTTTTTTTTATGTAAATAGAATCATGGAGAGTGTACTCTTGTTTTGGCTGGCTCCTTTTCAGTCAACATAAGTATTTTGAGATTCAGCCAAATGTGTGTACCAATATGTCATCTCTTTTCATTGCTGATTAGTATTCCATTGTATCAGTACACCACAGTTTTGTTGGCCGTTCATCTGTTGGTCAACATTTGGGATGCTACCAGTTTGCAGCTGTCATAAAGCTGATATGAATGTTAGCGTACACCTGCATTTATCTTGGGTGCATGGCTAAAAGAGGAATGGCTGGCTCATATAACAGGTGTGTTTCACTCTTCAAGAAACTGTCAAACTATTTTCCAAAGTAGATGTATCATTTTACATTCTGACCAGCAGTGTATGAGAGGACCAATTCCTCCATATCCTCACCGACACCAGGTATAATCAGTCTTTTTAATTTTAACTGTTTGAATAGTGTTGTAGTGGCTTGTCATTACAGTCTTAATTTGCATTTCCCTAATAACTCACGATGTCAGGCATCTGTTCACGGGCTTATTATCCAGTGGTGTATCCTCTTTGGTGAAGTGTTTTTCAAATCATCTGCCAATGTTTTAATTGGGCTGGTATTTCTTACCATTAAATTATGAGAGTTTCTGTATATTCTATCTACAAGTTCTTTATTAGCTGTATGATTTGAAAACTTTCTCTCGGTGGTATTTGTCTTTTGGTTTTCTAAACAATGTCTTTCAAAAAAGTTTTTAATTTTGATGAAGTCCAAATGTCGCTTTGTTATTTTATGAATGTTTCTAAAAGTTTTACAGCATTATATTTTACATTTAGTTCCGTAATCCATTTTAAGTTAATTTTTGTATGTGGTATAAAATATGGATTGAAGTCCATTATTTTGCATATGGATATGCAATTTTTCCAGCACCATTTGTTTAAAGGACTATTTTTTCTCCACTGAATTGCTTTAACACATTTGTCAAAAACCAGTTGTCCATGTAAAGACAAAAAGAACATACAATTAGACATCTGGGCTCTGTGAGGTTCAAAGATGTTAAGACAGCACTTGAAATTTTAGGTCTTAAAATATATGCAAACATTCGTGGGCAGGTTTTTATGTGGACATAAGTATTTAACTCATTTAGGTAAATACCTAAGGGTGTTATTGCTATATCATAGAGTAAGCCTATGTTTAACTTTGTAAGAAACTGCAAACTGTCTTCAAAATTGTCTGTATCATTTTACATTTCCACCAGCAATGATTGAGAGTTCCTGTTGCTTCACATCCTTGCCAACATTTGGGGTTGTCAGTATTTTTAATTGTAGTACATTTTAATGGTCTGTAGTGGGAGATCATAGTTGTTTTACCTTGTCATTCTCTGATGACATATGATGTTGAACTTTTAAAAATAATTTTCTCCTATGTTATACTCTAGAAGTTGTGCTGTTTTGCTTTTTACATTTAAATTTATGGTCCACTTTGATTTAATTTTGGGGAAAGATGTAAGGTCTGTGTCTTACATCATTTTGGTTGCTGTCAAAACATACCACAGTCTGGTTAGATTATAAACAACAGACATTTATTTCCTACGGTTCTGGAGTATGGGAAGTCCAAGATCAAAACACACATTTAGTGTCTGCTGAAGGCCTGCTTCCTGGTTCACAGACAGCCATCTTTTGCTCTGTCCTCACATGGTGGGAGGTACAAAAACCCTCTCTAGGGTCCCTTGTGTAAGGACACTAATCCCATTCATGAGGCCTTTGCTCTCATGACCTATTCCCCACCCCAAATTCCCACCTCCAAATATCATCACACTGGGGATTAGGTTTCAACATAGATATTTTGGCAGAGGCAGTGAAGGAGTGGCATAAATATTCAGCCTATAGTGGTCTCTGTCTAGATTCTTTTTTTTTTTTCTTGGCATGTGAATGTTCAATTATTCCAGCACTATTTGTTGAAAAGACTATCTGTTATTAATTAAATTTCCTTTGCTCCTTTGTCAAAATTTAGTTGACTATGTTTGTGTGGATCTATTTCCAAGTCCCCTGTGCTGTTACATCGATCTGTTTGTCTCTTCCTTCACTAATAACACGCTGTCTGGATCACTGTAGCTTTGTATGTCTTGAAGTTGGATAGTACCAGTTCTCTTACTTTGTTCTTCTTTAATATTGTATGGGTTATTTGGGGGTCTTTGTGTTTCCATTAAAGAACTTACAGTCTTAAGTCATCGTAGTAACGTTTTAATAATATTGTCTTTCTATCCATGAACACGAAGTATCAATTTGTTTAGGTCTTCTTTGATTTATTTTATCAGAATTTGTAGTTTTTCTCAAATAGATCTTGTACATATTATGTTAGATTTATATCAAAGTATTTCAATTTTTTGGTGCTAATGTAAATAAAAAAATGTTTGGCCAATATTTCTAAAAACATTTTTTATGTTCCTTTCTCCTTTCCTATAGCAACTCCATTTACATGTATATTTCACCTCTTGAAGTTATCTCACAGATCATTAGTGTTCTACACATTTTCTTTTATATTTTCTTCTATGCTTCATTTTCAGTAGTTTTTATTGTTGTATGTTTAAGTTCAGTATTTTCTTCTTCATTGTTCAATCTGTCATTATTCTTATCTAGTATTTTCTTTATCTCACACATTGTAGCTTTTTATCTCTGGAAGTATGGCTTAGATGATTGTTGTTTGCTCATTTTTCACGTCTCTGCTTAACTATTTGAACATATGGAATACAGTTATAATAATTGTTTTAGTATCCTTGGTTACTAATTCTAATATCTGTGTCAATTTTTTTTTCAGTTGACTGATTTTTCCAATATGAATCATATTTTACTGCTTCTTTATTTTTATCTATGTATTTATTTTATTTTAGAGACAAGTTCTTGCTTTGTCATTCTGACTGGAGTGCAGTAGTGTGATCATGGCTCACAACAGCCTCAAACTCCTGTGTTCAAGTTACCTTCCTGCTTCAGCCTCCCAAGTAGCTGAGGCTACAGGCATGTGCCATGACACACACAGCTTATTATTATTATTATTTTTGTAGAGATGGGCTCTTGCTAGGTTGCCCACGCTGGTCTCACACTCCTGGCCTCAAGCAGTCCTCCCACCTCAGCCTCTCAAAAGGCTGGAATTGCAGTCGTGAGCCACCACACCCAGTCCTTGCTTCTTTACATGCCTGATACTTTTTAAATTAAATGCCAGACATGGGGAATTGTATCTTGTTATGCACAAGATATTTCTATTTTTCTATAAGTATTATTGACCTTTGTCCTGGGATACATTTGAATTACATGAAAATAATTTCATCCATTTGGGTTTTGTTTCTGAAATGTACTAGGCAGAACTTAGGACTAATCCCTCCTTACTGAAAATATTTCAGTGCACTCTACCCAATATCTGGTGCGCTACATGGCTTTACTGTGTGGTGGCTGGGAGCAGGCACTCTTCCTGGCCCTGTGTGTGCTGCTACTACTAATCCTCTCCCCTGCCTTGGGTAGTTTCCTTACATGCATGGTCTGATCTGTACTCAACTGAGTACTTGGGAGGAGTTCTTTGTAGATCTCTGCAGCTCTCTCTTTGTGTAGCTAACTCTCTCCTCTCTAGTACTCCATTCTGGAAACTCCAACTGCTTTGATCTCCCCCAGACTCTCAACTTCATCTCTTCAACTCAGAGAGTCTTTCAGTTCCCACCTGTTTCCCCTTCCCCTATGTAAACTCTTAAGGCAATGAGTTGTCACAACTGTGGGTTTACTTTGTTTTCCAGCTCTCGCGGACCTCTGTCTCTCATCAACTGATGTTCAGGGCCTTGCAGATTATTGCGATAGGTTTTCTGTCTGGTTTTTTATTGTTTCAGGTATGAGGTCAAAACTGGTCCCTGTTACTGCACTGTGGCCAGAAGCAGAAGCCCCAGCTACAGAGAGGGCTTCCTGGGGTCCTTATGAGACAGACAGGCTGAGCCGCTTCTTCTCCACTCTCTTGGCCACAGTAACAGCTCTCCCTCTCATGGTGTCAATGAAAAACTGGTTTTAAAGATCCAGTTTCCTCGGGCACCACACTGACAGCCCTGGGAATCTGTATCTTTTCCACCCTGGAGTTCACAGTCCGTAGACAAAGAGCTCCCACCCATGAGAAGGCTGCTTATGCCAAGCTGTGGCTGAGGCTCCTTCGGCGATTTGCTCTTCTTCTGAGATACCTCCAGGGGTCCTCTCCACTGGCAGGAACTACACCGTTTGAAAGTCTGAGCCATGCCCTGCACATGAGGGAGAAGTTCATTTTGTGGAGTAGAAAACTTGGCTCAGGGCGTGATACGGAAAAGTGGATTCCAAAAGGAATAAAAGGAAACCCTTTCTGGAGATTATTCCCCTTCCATTTTTTTTATCCCTCCTACTTTTTACATTTGAAATGGAAGGGGAGGCTGAGAAAACTATTTGCCAGCTCCTTCAGACTGACTCTGCAAGGCAGGCATTAGGACAACTGTCAGAAGAGCAATGAACCTGGATCCCACCTCCATAGGGGTATCCGAGGAATCCCTTGGGCACGAGGGGATGGGGCTGCCAATGCATTTGGCTCTCTTCATTAGTTCCTTTATTCCATCAGTTGTCAGTATGCCTCCACTCTCAGCAGTCACTGTGAGGTGCTGGAGATCAATGGGTGAGGAAACCTGTGGTAAAGAATATCAAGACTAAGGACAGCAAGCAGGGGAGCTGAAGATCGCATAAGGGATTCTTGGAAAAAACTCAAGGGAAACCAGTCATGCTGTGCTGATGTGGACTGATGGGTGTCTGCACCACAGGACCAGCATGTCTTAAAAACCACATTGTCTTCCATGTGTGGAACAAAGTGCATAATCCCTCCATCTTCTGCTGGCCAACCAGACCCATCACTCAGAGCCCTGTTTGGAAGCCTGTCTTATCATTTGTCTCTTATGTCCATATGAGGTGCCCCTCCTTGATGCTTGCATAGTCCCTTATATTCCCCTTTTAGAAAAATACATTTTAGTATTTTTCTTTTTTTCTTCTGAAATAGATGATAAATTGTGATGATAGCAATTTGTTTTGTTCACATTTGTATCCCTATTAGCACAAACCTGTGCACATTGTAGATAATTAGTAAATATTTATTAGATAAATGACTTTTTTTTGAGACAGAGCCTCTGTCTCACCCAGGGTGGAATGCAGTGGTGCAATCTCAGCCCACTGCATCCTCCACCTCCCGGGCTCAAGTGATCCTCCCACCTCAGCCTCCCGAGTAGCTGGGACTATAGACATGCACCACTACGCCCGGCTAATTTTGTATTTTTTGTAGAAACAGGGTTTTACAATGTTGCCAGGCTGGGCTCAAGCGATCCTCCTGCTTCGGCCTCCCAAAGTGCTGGGAGATTACCGGCATGAGCTACCATGCCCAGTCAAGATAAATGAGTTTTGACTCATTTTCTCCTTCAAATGATCCTATGAGATAGTCAGAGGACCTATAATTATCATCATTTGGCAGATATACAAAGGAGATCCAAAATGGTTGGGTCTTGAAACTTTAGAATGATAGCATTTTAAATTACCACGGATCTGGAAGAATATCCACTACAGGACATGGCAACCCCATTTAAGCCTAGAAGTACAAGATGATGGATCAAAAGGGGGAAAGGGGCAGATCTAAGGACAGCTTCTTGTTACCCTTCCTAGGTTTACAGATACTCTCATTATATTTTGAAAGTTTGGAGATGGGAGAAAAGAGCTAGTGTCAATAGAGTTAGCCATGCAGTGAAAATGTGGATGCCATCTAAAGTACCATCCCACCACTTCTCTACCAGAATGCTGAATTAGAAAGAACCATATCTCTCCCTACCTACCCCTCTTCCAGGCACTCTCTTTTTCAGTGATGACGTGCACCTTCTTCACTGCTACCCCTTTGTCAACCTCCTGCATGTGAATGTGGGTCCCTGTGGCTTCGAATCCCAGGAGGCAGCTGGAATTCCAGGCCCAGTTTCTTTGAGTAGCTGGGTAGCCTTGGACAAGTTACTCAATCACTTCATTGTTCTCCTAAAAAGAATTATAAAAATATGGACTTGAAAGATACACATCAATAGTGGCTGCTTATATAGGATTGGGCAGAAGGAGTCAAAAGAGACTTAAACTCCATCTGCAAGATTTTTATCCGTTCTTTAATAACGTCTAAAGTAACAGTGACAGAATGTAATACATTACATTTAGATGGTGGGTATATATGCATTCGTCCATTGTCCCCTGCGTTTTTCTGTGTGCTGTTTGTGATGATTAATTTTATGTGTCAATTCAACGAAGCTAAAAGATGCCAGATAGCTGGTGACACATTATTTCTGGGTGTGTCTGGGAAGGTGTTTCTGGAAGAGATGAGCACTGAAACTGACAGGCTGAATTCAGATCACCCTCACAGTGTGCGTGGGCATCATGCAGTCCATCGAGGGCCTGAGCGGAACACAAAGACAGAGGAAGGGAAAATGTGTTTCTGTCTGAGCTGAGACATCGCCTTCTCCAGACCTGGAACCTTAATGCTCCTGATTCTTGGGCCTTCAGACTCAGATTGATTTATACCACTGGCTTTCCTTCTTTCCTGGTTCTCCAGCAGAACGTGGCACTTTTCATCCTCCATGTGAGCCGATTTCTATAACTTCTCTGTCTCATTTGTATGTGTGTGTGTGTGTGTGTGTGTGTGTGTGTGTGTGTGTGTAGTACGTATATATACATGTATATATAGAGTATATATACTGCATATATACACATGTACATAGTATATATAGTGTATATATGTGTATGTGTATATATACACTATACTATATATAATATATATGCTATATATACAATATATACATGTATATATACGTGTCTTTATATATTATATATATTTTGTATATATAATATATATTTTTATATGTATTATACATATATATAATATATATTTTGTATATATTTTATATATATATATCTCCTTGATTTTGTTTCTCTGGAGAACACTAATACACAGTTCACATACAACCATTAGGGGAGGGATTATAGAATGATGATATAAACATCTTAAAGGCTTTGGTGAAAAGCAGAGATTCTGTATGTAAAACATGAATACGTAGCTGATGCAGTAGGTGCTAGAATGTTTGCAGTATTTGGTGGGGTAGAGAGGAAGAGAAAAAGAGATAGAGGCTGAATTACAAAGAGTTCTGGTAGGTGAAGCTCAAACGTAGACACAGGGAATGGCTTTGATTAATTAACCACAACTGAATCCAGGGAAGGGATGTTTTCACTTAGGGAAAATAGATACAAGTCTATATAAAAGTGACCTCCTCAACTTCCTGGGGTAGCTTAGGTACCCTCTCTGTACATCCAAAGCATTGAGAAAGGAGCTGCCTCCCAGTGTTGCTTCTTGGAACCAGGATTGTAGCCAATCAGTGTATCCCCAGTGATTGCAATCACCATTCCAAACAGCTGCCTGGACAGTGTGGAGCTTAGGCCGCTGGGGCTCTTTGTCCTTATTTGTATGAATTCCCAACCCGTATGGGGTTTAACCAGAGACAACTGCCCAGTACGTCCAGGTACGCACAGGAAAGAAGTGACTCCTCACTGGGTGTCCGCTGGGAGGACCTCGCTTCCTTAGGTCTCTCCGTTCTCTTGCAGGTAGAAAGAAATTGAATGGAAAGATTATTCAGGTTCCTACGCTGGTTTTGAACAAACTGCTGGCAAAGTTATTGTACAAGGAGACAATGAGGAAAATGATGGGAGGGCAGAGGTGAGGAAAATATTTGGAGGATCCAAATCAGAAGGGTTCTGCAGGGGTGCATGAGGCTTTCAGGGTTGCAGAACGTGATGAAGGCTGAGGAACAAGGGACCTGAAGATAACGGCTCAGTCTCAATGCCCCCATACTGCCTGCTGGGCTCTGCAGAGGGGCTCTGTGATTGGAATGGACACCTTTGCCCTCTGGGGATGCTCAGCAAATGTCAGGCTTTAATGAGATTTCCCACACTGTTGAGGGACTCTTGTGAAGTGTGTGCCACTCATAGCAAGCCACCAGTTGAGGTTGCATTGACTTATCTCTCTGGGAAGGGGCCACTGAATCTGTGATGGAGCAGATAAGCCATAAAGACGGGTGCCCTGGGCAGAGGAGATGTCCTGATACCAGGCTGCTGTGGTTGGCTGCATCCTAATGAATTTGCTGAGAGCTTTGCAAAGAGCCCCCAAAATGGGGGAGCCCGAGGGCTGAGAGACAACTGTAAATGTCAGACTGCTTAACCTTCACCTTCAGGGAAAGCTGGACTTAAGAGAATCAGAGAATAAATTCACTTTCTTAAAATGCCTTTTTCAAAAAGATTTCCTGAGGGCATGGCTTAAGTATGGGAGAAATAGACTAATCCCCCCTCTCATTTGCACTCTTCGCTTACATTTCCTTCTCTCCATTGGGTACCCACCTGCAGAGCATAGATAACGCCATTTTTTGCGCCCTGAAGGTGTGGTTGTCATTGCTGGCATTCACGTTGAAGGACAGTGACCACATTGACAAACTTTGACCCAACCCATGCTGCCAGCTTCTCGGAGGTGGCTCTGCTTTTGTCTGGCACAGAGACCGCTCGGCATATCCCACTTCCTCCTTTTGGTTTTATTTTCTGAAACCTCAGATGGCATGGAATGGTCGACACCAATGATACCAGCACTTAGGATAATTATAATAATGAATTAATTAAAACTCCATAATCCCTTAAAGCACCAGGGTGCTGAATCCAAATGAAAAATCACAGAGAGAGACCCAGGAAGGATGCCACTCAGGAGGAGGTGACCTTTTGGCATATGGTTATTCAGGGGTTGGGTGCATGGGTCTTTAAAGAACTCTCCAAGAACCCATCCATCTGGACCCCTGTGTTGCTCCTCCAAGCATGCCGGGCTGACCAGATGGCCCTGGATAAAGCAGCTTCAGGGGAGGGAGGTGGGGAACCTGTCCAGAATAGCTTGTCACCCTTGGAGGCTGCCCTTGGCTCAGGCACATCCCTTGTTTAAATCTTAAAAGCAAAGATTTTTTAAACTGTGTGTATGGCTTGTCATTTCCACCAGGGCAAACAATAAAAAGACTACCCAGCAAATACGCATCTAAATAAAACACAGACTTTGATAAACAACAATATGGTCTCTAGCATGAGAATTTCTTCACCCAGGGTCTCTGTTTAATATTCATGATCTTTTCAAAATCTTTTAAAGTCTGAGAAATACAAGGGTAGCACAAGGGCGAGAATCATCTGTCACCCAAATGAGAAGGCTGATCCCAAACCATATAATCAATAAAGCGTCTGGAATTGAGGGAATTTCTTACTGAATGATGTCATAGGAGAAAGTTCTTCAAATCCATGTCCTTGGGGTTGTCACAGTGTATGCACTGGTCTGAGAGGGAATTGATTCTGCAGATTGAAATATTCTTTTCCAAGTCACTTCGTAGGAAGAAGTCATGGAAAAACATTATTTCTGCTTTCAGAAGGCTCTGAGAGAATTTTAGAATATCTATCTTTGCAGTATTTTAGAAGCACATTGCTAGTGATTTCCAAATGAAAAGGGAATGTGAATACCTTATAATGATGAAAGCAGCTGGAGAATAGAATTACTTGCTGGCTGTAGGGCCAAATGCCATAGCAGTGTCAGCGAGCTTTTGCTAATCCCTTATTGAGAGAGATGGTAGATTTCAGTTTACCTGGGGCAGCAGGTATGTTGAATTTTCTAGTTGAGGTGGATTTGGGAGATGCATGTCAGCATCATCTGGAAATTAACAGGTGGCTAGCTAGGTAAATCAATGTTGAGTTGTGCTGGAAAGAAGAGGAAAGGTATAGGGAGGGGAAATATATTTTGACAAAAATGTGCCCAGGTGGCTCTCACACACCCTCCATGCTCCACACCTCCACTCCTCAGGAAGAACCACTGTCAGACTCTGCGCATGTGCTGGAATGTGAGAAAACTAAGCACCCAGGAGGATGTGAGAAACTGTCAACCAGAAATCAGAGGCCTCCTGCCCAAAAGTGCCTGAGGACTCCCATGATCACATTGTGGAACTAGAGATCTGACTCAGCAATTCTAGGTCTGTTACTAGCCAGCAGGATGGCAGTGCAAAACCCATTTTTCTTGGAGAAGACTTTACCCTACCACTCTTATTATGGATTAAAAAAAGGAAGTTCCAAGAGGATTAGCCGCTGCTCCTCCAAGACTCTCCCAAGCTTGGGCAACCATCAGCAGCTGAGCTGGAACTCGAATTCAAGAATCCCAAGCTCCGTCCATGTCTATATGATTACCACCATGCGTGCTCTTTTCAGAAAGACATTGCAGTAGACAAGGACGACTACCTATATTCCACTAGTGTTATCTCTACGATTACCGGAACAACAATTTTACACTATTCCTAAGTTGCTTTCTCAAATGTTATATGGATGCATATGAGAATATGGAAGCCTTGAAAATATGGGTTTTCGATAAGCGTTTGACCAGGCCCTACGTCAATATGCATATGCTTCAAATAATAGTAAGAAGATAGCATGAATATTTTGTAACTTTTAAGGGCCAAAAATAAGGCATAATTATAGATGATCACTTTCCTGGGAACAGAAATGTTAATATTAGAAGTTGCTTGGGGCATTTTTCTGAAACCACTTGTCTAAAATATTTGTACTCAAAAGACTTTTTATAATCTCAAAGATTTTAGAAGGTCTTAAGGATTGTCAATAAGTGAAATGGTATTCATCTGGAAAATATGCTGGCAAGAGCCTTAAATGGGTAGGCAGGAAACAAATGAACTTTAGTGTTATCAAGTGTAAATTAAAAGATTTATGAGAATGTAATCTAATTAGATACAAACTGTTTCCCCAGATCTCACCAGCCTGGGGAGTAAAAATGAGATTGTGTGAACAGTAATAAACAGATGTAGCAGTCTCTAACTCTTCCATGTTGACCCCTGGCCCAGGATTCCTAGCACCCCCCTCTAATCTGTGTCAAAATCTCATGCTTTGGTCAGTCTACTAAAATCACATACATCCCAGAAGTTTTCCCAGCTGGGACTTGTCTGAAGTGTATCAGGACATTCCGAGGATGTCTTTTATCTATCCTAACGAATATCTATTCCTGGCAGGCATTCACTGAGGAGGTAGGTGGGTAGATAACATAGGTTTTGATGACTGACAGAGTAGAAATTTCTAGAAAGTTTCTGCCAGACAGAGGAAGTGACTCAGTGCAGTTATAGATTAATTGAAATGCTATGGTTTGGTAGGTAAATCTCATATCTAAATGAATAGGATGGGGGCCAGGCACGGTGGCTCATGCCTGTTAATTTCAGCACTTTGGGAGGCCGAGGTAGGTTGATCAGTTCAGTTCAGGAGTTTGAGACCATCCTGGCCAACATGGCGAAACCCCATCTCTACTAAAAATATAAAAATTAGCCAGATATGGTGACATGCACCTGTAGTCCCAGCTACTTGGGAGGCTAAGGAATTAGAATCGCTTGAACCCAGGAAGCAGAGGTTGCAGTGAGCCGAGGTTGTACCACTGTATCCCAGCCTGGGCGACAGAGCAAGATTCCATCTAAAAAAAGAAAAACTAATATGGTAGGGTGTTTAGTGAATTACAGTAAGTAAGTAGAATTGTGGGTGATTATCAGAACTGATGGTGTTCAGTATCTTCCTTGCCATTGGAAGCTCTGGTCCTGAAAACAGATCATCTCTCACCAACTGGGAAAACTTCGGAGATGTATGTGATCATAGCAGACTGACCAAAGCATGAACTCTTGACACAGATCAGAATTACTGAGTGATGTTCACAAAACTAACCCCTCCAAACCGATTTCATCCATTCAAGAACAGAATCACTTACTTAAAAGCACAGTCACTGAAGCCAGGTCTGAGTTCAATTATTGACTATGATTTCTTAGGTGGTGGTCTTGGGTGACTGCCTCAACATACCTGCACTTCAGCTAGCATGTGTCATGGAGGCAACCATGCCTGCTGTCTACATTGGTTGAAAGGATCCTATTAGTTGATTCATGAAAAATGCGTGGAGCTGTGTCTGACATGGGGTAAGGGCTCAGGAAAGCTTAGCTCTTGTATTTTTCCAAGTGGATTTTAAACTCTACAAGGGCAATGCTGCTGCTGTATCCCTAGTGCCTATGACCTTGCCCATCGTAGCTGCTTATTTGTTTATTAACTGACTGGTCTTTGAAATGGAAATGATATTTATACACATTAGATGCAAAGTGCTTTGCCCAGTAAATGTGTGTGCATGTGTGTATGTGTTTGTGTGTATACACACACAAATATATGTTAGAATATGTATATACATACATATACATATATATTCCAATAGATAAGAAGCTATTCCCTGGGAACCCAGAGGCTGAGAGGCTCACTATAGACCTCAGCTCTTAACCTGAGCTTTGATGAGTGGTGGTGAAGCAGGGCTGGTGATTCTGCTGTCTTTGAGTTTCAGGCTTCCAGACCAGGCCCAAAGCAGTGAACAGTCATAAAGAGATGGACCTAGAACTTTCATTTCCTTTGACTCCGTACAATCCTGCACTGGCAGGAAGAGGCTGCATCCACCCCACAGCATCACCCCTCTCTCCCTGCAACCCTACCTGCCCTTTCCCACTCACCTTTCCCACTGCCCGCTCCCCTGCCCACTCCACTCCCATGTGCATCTTGTGCGATGTGAACGTGGAACTCAGTCTTCCCCATCCTGACTTCATGTGAGCTGTGGACTTTGCCCCTCTCTTCTCTGAGTGGTGAACTTCTCATTACTCACGATTCAGCTCAGTCATCTCCTTTGTGAAGTTTTCCTTGCCTCCCCTCCTCAGGCTGAATTTTACACTTTGAAATTGTCCCACAAGACCCTGTGTATACCTTGTTGATATGTCCTGTGCTGTTTGCACTATGTCAGGTGAATGGTTTCTCCCCTCAGCTGAAATCGGAGGGTTCTGTGTATATTCAAGTATATTACTAATCCTCAGTGCCCTGGGCTGGGCTTGGTGCCAAGAAGCGCTTGGTAACCTTTGGATGAAGGAACCCAGGAGTGAGTAGATGGTTGCATTCCTAGTCCTACTGGCTAATTATGGCATTCCTAACTTATATGACTCCATGTTCCTTCAAATCAGGGACAGAGGGCCCTTCTGAAATAGTAGAATTCCAAATGTATATTTGAAAAGATATAGATATTATATACTAGATTCATCTACAGAGATACATAGATAAGAAATATAGATAATTTGGCCCCTGAGCAAAGGAACATGAGGCTCTGAGGAGGATCTGTGCCTGAGCCCTCTCAGTCTCTTCTCTGGGGGTCTCCTGGCCAGTATGATTGTCTCAAGCTTGGCTGGAGGGATGGGCCATTTATAGAGCCTGGGGCATGGTGGCTGTAGAAGTTGCCTGAGTTGATGCTGATAAAAAACTTGCCAAGCACTGGCATGATGTGCTATTTATATGCACAGTTGGCCTCTAAAAAAGTGATTATCCAAAGGAAGTAATTGTTTAGAGTCTCACATGGGAAGCAGTCCTCCTTTGGCCTTCGGGACTAACACTGCTAATCAGTGCCAAATTACTGCTATTTTAATACTTGAATTAAAAACAAGACCAGCCATTTGCTCAGTGGAGGGTCTCCACTGGATCACGTCCATGCATGGGTCTGTGCAGGAGGGCACTTTGCTGTACTCCTGGCTGCCAGAGAGCACTTTATTGGGAGAGGGAGGCACGGCCAGGAATACTTAGCTGTCAGCCAGCTTCCTGCCTCCTCCACCTCAAGGAAGAACTGCAGAGCTGCTTGCAGGGTGAGTGGGAGTTCTGTGCTACTGAGCAGGAGTGAATTGGGGACAAGCCTTTTTTTTTATATGGTAAAAATCCACTCCATGTGAGAAGAGAGCATCTTGTGAAGACAGATGGCCATACATGCGGCCTCTAGGAGGACTCTTCACCACTTCTCAGCCCCCTTGACTTCCATGTCTCCATGAGTCTTGCTACTGAGCAATTCTCTCCATCCTGTCTCCTTGACTAAATGGAGGCATTCAGTCTCCTTTCCAGTTTTCAGTCTACTTTAATCAGGACCATTGTATAAACTCCACGAAAAGAAGGCCAGTCCTGACACAGGGAAAGACTCCAGTGTACACCTCTCACCATTAAACAAACGGCATGTCCTTGCTCCAGCCTGGGCCCTGAACTCTCAAAAGACAGAATTTTCTTCATAGCGGCCTCCCTACAGCTCTTATGATGTGAACAAAGCCCGGGATAGACATATATCCCAGCTATGTCAGTAGAGAGTCCTAGAAACATGTGGAAACAGGCACTGCACTACCACTTTTAGAGACATACTCAAAAGTAGGTCCTGCAGTCCAGAAGCTTCACCTGAGTCACAGTTTGCTAATCAGGGATTGCTGAGACTCAGACTGTGGCGTGTTTCTTTCTGAAGAGTGTTTCACCTGCTGGGGAAACTTCACACCCCTCTAGACTCAGGTTAGAAACAAAAGCTGCTATTTGATATTCCATCCACTTGCACTTCTCCAAGGATGGGGAAACTTGGACAGCCCCAATTCCCTTCTGGAAACATCTTTTTGCATATTATATGAAGAATTCATTTGATAAAGTCCTACAAAACTTTCCAGTGATACTTTCAGAATCAGTTATTATTGGTATTATTATAATTATTCCAGAGTTAGAGCTTAGTTTGCTTCTGATCTAAGTAATTTATCTTGCTTAGTATTCCATTGCAATTGTACATTACTTTCATTTTCATTTCCTACAGTTGATAATACTTTTTTATTTTGAAAGTGATTACCAAACTGGTCACTCTGAGCCCAAGGGCAAGTTAAATTATCCAGTATGTGCTTGCACAGTAGGTTTAAAATCAGACTCTCACATGACCAATTCAGCTAGGTAAATATTTCTCATATGAGCATAACATCAAAAAACTACCTATGTCAGAAATAGGCATATGGTGAGAAAGAAAGAGAGTGAGAGAAAGAGAGGGAGAATTGGTCATCTGTGATGGGGCCTAATTCGCTTTGGTCCCTTCATAGCTCAGTGCTAGTCTATGGGAATACCTTAGGACCATGGTTATAAGAAGGTCCCTGAAAGCTCCGGTCCATCACAGGTTCTCCTCAAGGGCGATAAGAACACCTAAATGTTCAAGCTGTGAGATAAATGAGGAGGAAAAGAACTATATAAGCTATTCAATAGCAACCCAAACTCCTTGCTGAAATGGATGGATCTAGGGTCTACGAGATGAACCTAGAACATCTTCATGGTCCACAAAATAAAGAATTGCTCACAAAACCATCAGAACATTTGAAATGACACAGGAGTCAACTTGAAGGAACTCCCATTAACCAAATCTGGGATAATTTGAGTGTTAAAAAATTTTTAATGGTTTTTAACAGACTATAACAAAAATAGATGTTAATCCACTGAGTAGAATAAAATTAATGAGTTGTACAGAATTAAATAGATAACAGAATAAGTGAATGACTACATGGAATAAAAGGAAAAAATACCTTCTATGGTATAATTCCAACTAATAATGTAGAATAAAAGATGGAATCAAAACATCACCATTTTGCAACCCCCACAGAAATAATTGATTCAGGCAGTAATCATCAATGAATACTAAAATTATTGGATGAATGTTTGAGGAGGATCTATGTGTGTGTATATATATATGTGTATATATATATATATGTATATATGTATGTATAGTTTTAAAATATCTTCCCACAAATTACTTATAAATTACAAAGAAAAAATGAATAGTAATTTGGTATAATAGTAACTTCCCAGATGCTACCTTAATCAGGTAATCAAAGTGAACATCACCAGTAATGGAGCAAACCTATCTCACATGCCGCCTAATGAGATACACTGAGAAGATTACAGGATCACTTCTAGGTATTCCTGCCAAAAATGCATAACCTGAATCTAATAGTGAAGAAACATCCAGCATACCTAAATTAAGGAACATTCTACAAACTGACTGGCCTGCATCTTCAATACTTAAGGTTTAAAAGAAAGAAAGCTGGAAGAAGGTTGCAGATTAGAGGAAGCTAAAGATACCTGACAACCAAAGGCAGTGGATGATTCTGGATTGGCTCCTGAACCAGGAACCAGGATGACAGAGTATAAACGATGCTATTGAGAAATTGATTTGCATAGAAATTATAAATTAGATAGTAGTACTATATTAATGTAAACATTTCCTAATTTTGAGAATTTTTCTATGGTTATATAAATAATGTCCTTGGCTGGGTGTGGTGGCTCACACCTGTAATCTCAGCACTTTGGGAGGCCGAGGCAAGTGGATCACGAGGTCAGGAGTTCAAGACTACGCTGTTCAAGAGAGTGAAACCCTGTCTCTAACTAAAAATACAAAAATTAGCCAGACGTGGTGGTGGGTGCATGTAATTCCAGCTACTCAGGAGGCTGAGGCAGAGGACTGCTTGAACCCGAGAGGCAGAGGTAGCAGTGAGCCGAATCATTCCACTGCACTCTAGCCTGGGTGACAGAGCGAGACTCTGTCTCAAAAATACATATATATATATAAATAATGTCCTTATTTTTTAAGAAACAAATACTAAAATATTTTAGGGGAAAAATGGGTGTGATAGCTCAAATTTATTCTCAATTATTTATAATTTATTCTCAATTACTTATATAAGGAAGTAAACATGTGAGCACAAATGATAAAGAAAGTTAGGCAGAATATTACCAATTAGTGAATCTGGGTAACGTTATATGAGATATTTTATCATCTTTTCCCTCTAGGTTTAAATTATGTATAAATAAACTTACACTTAAAAAATAATTCAAAGCAATCCCGAGACACTGTGACAATTCAGCTACATTTAGAGTCCCTTAGTTTTCAGCCACCTTAGAGGATTGTTTTCATCACTGATTTTTAGTGGGAAATGGAATATTTCCCAAAGTGATACAGAATAATTAGGGTTTTTTTTTTTCTGTCTTTTTTGAGTATTATATAACTCTGCCTGCGTTTTTGTTGTTGTTGTTGTTTGTTTGTTTGTTTTGTTAATCACATTCGACTTCAGATAGACCTGTTTTCTTCTCAGGTGGCTGCTCAGTAGAAATTCTAGCCACTGAATCTACTCCAGGGAGATCAGATCCTCAGAGGCTCTCATCTGCCTCACCTCCGTTCCCGTAATAGGCTGCATAAGCACGAGCAGTGGGCTTGACGAGGGCTTCGAGCAAACACCCTGTAGGTCCTGCTGCCCGGCACGCTGGATGTCCGCCCAGTCTTCTGGTAACCTGAAGGGCAATGAAGCTTCATGATCCTAGACCAAGGTGGTAAATTCCCTTTGTGAAAAGCATCAGGATGCAGGTAGCTTTGCTGAGTGGCTCAGCGCTGGAATGTAGATCAAAGAGTCACAAACAAGTGGGTGCAGGTATATGGGCAAAAGTCAGTGTGGGCTTTCCATATGTCCTTTGACCTCCCACTCAAGGGTACAAATAATTTATAACCAGAATTTAACTAAAATCCTACATGATCCAGCCTTTGAAGAGTGTTAAGTCAAAAGCACAAAATACCAACAGATAAAAGATAGAACTGTAAGAAATTTCAAGTTTTCTTGAAAACATAAAAGGGGACGGGGTAACTTTTAATGTACCACAAAACATCTAAGATATTCTTTCTCACTATCTCTTTCATTTTTTACTCAAAGCACCATTCTCTCTGAAACTCACAACCGTTTGCTTTGAGACTCTTAACTCCTCCTACTTATTAATTCATCCAACAAAAAATTATTTAGCATCCTCTCAATTCCAGGTACTATTCTATGCCTTAAAGATGTAGTAGTAAAAGAATTAGATGCCAATTTCTGTCTTTCTGGATCGTATGCCTTGTAAAAAGAGGCATTGGATAGGGGAAAAGGGAGGGGAGCAGTTAGGCCATGTATTTTACTGAGAATAGGATGAGGACCATCGCAAGGTTTGAAGGTAAAATCTGTCTTACACCTTTAAACGATCACTCTGTCCTGGTTCAGGACACACAGTTAGAGGCAATGGAAGAAGACAGGAGACTGATTTGGTCCCAGATGGTAGCAGTAGAGATGGTGTGTAATTATAAGGTTTTGAATATGTCTTGAAGGTAGAGCTGACAGGATTTTGTATGAATAAGGAATGGGATGTTTAAAAAAAAGAGACATCAGAACGACCCCAAAAGTTTGGCCAGAACAACTGGGAAGATGACACATTGGCACTGACTGGGATTGGGAAGACCATAGAAGGAGCATGCTGGGAGGCTGGGAGTCTGGCTGTGGGTGCCTCTTCCACAGCAGCAGAGCGAGCAGTTCAGGGGGAGGCCCAGGAGGTGATGTTGCTTTGGGCAGACCTGGTTCAGGACTGTCACATAAGATTTCTGTAGGCAACAAGATTATAAGGTTTATGTGGAAATTCTTCCACAACTGCCAATATCAGGAATGATTATTCTGTTTATTTTGTACTTACGCTCTGTTTCTGAAGAAGCAGGGAGGAACTTGGTTAGATAGACAATGGTGTAATCATAGTGTCTTCCTAAGCATGAGGTCAAGTTTTCGTAAATATCAACAAGGTCGTCTAAAAAGCTTGCACTGCTTTCCTAAGAATGGTTATCTCAGAAAGAGATGATACATTTACTTTTATGCTAATGAAGAAAGAATTCAATATGTGCCTGAAGCACAGAGGTCAGAACATTCAACTGGCTAATACAGTGAGCAGCCTTATTCACATGGTAGGGAAAGAGTCATAAATACTTTCTTACCTGTGGCGGGAAGCTAAGACAAATCTTAAAATTTATTTAGGCTTTGTTTACTCTTTGGCCCTTAGTCATTATCAAAATTGCTTTATCCTTCGACAACAGAAAGCCAGTTAATTATTGCCAGTGTTTGGCTGTAGACTTTGGTTTAAGTTCCTTGCTTTCTTTCTGACCTACAGTTCTTTCTGAACTACTATAAAAAGAGCAATCAAGTTTGAGTCAGAAAATCTGGGTTTATGTCTTGGTTCTGTGTGAGTGTTCAGCTTAGTGGCATTTAAAGAATTAAATAATGATACACATGTCTGAAATCATTCTAAAAACAAATGTAATTCTGTTATATTTTTCTCTCCTGATTCCTTGTTCTTCCCCCTTTTTCTTAAGTTTCAAAACCCTCAGGGCTAAAATCATGCTCTAGGTAAATAAAAGACTGAGTGATTGATTGAAAAGAGTATTTTAATGAATTGTACTTTTTGAAAACTTCCCCATTGCTCTTTAAGGGTAATTTCAAGAAAGTGGGGGAAAAACAGATATCTGAATGGCAAAACAGATCCGAAATAAGCAGATGGAAAGAGACGGAAAAAATTTTATACCCATACAGTTTAGCTCTGGGGAAAGGCAAAATAAAAAGGATGCTTTTTTGCATGATAAGTAGGAACAGACCAAGCACTGTCACCAGGCTTTAAATGAGTTATTTTAAAATGTATTTGGCATATTTTTACTTTAGCCAGGAAATCTAGATGAAAGGGGCATATATATTCTGTAATTGCAGATAAATTGCAGATGGGAATTGTGAATACCAGAATCTGCCCAGGTGTGGCATGAAGGGGAAGACATGTGTCATCTCATCTTTCCTCTGGGGTTGCTGGCTGAGGCTGACACAGCAAAAGCCTCCAAAGGGTAGGGGGAATGACAGTCCACTCTTCTGGAGCTTGTGTAATTAAGAGTTTCTTGGTGTCCTTTAACCTGCTTGCCCTTGGCTCTCCTAGACACTTTCTCTTGAAGTGTGGAGACAGGGCAAGGCAGGGGAAGGTGTGTGATGACACGACAGTGTGAGAGAAAGATGCAGCTGTTCTCTTCCTTAGGCCAGGACTGGTGAACCTGGGACATTCATCTTTCAAAGCCTTCAGGACAAATAGCCCTCATTGCATGGTTTCTTTTAGCTCACTAGATGCTGGCACCATTCATTTATTCAAATCCAGTCTTATATTTTAAGAAAACATCTGAAAGATGCCTCATTTTGCCCATGTCTACAATATTTGAAAGATGTCATGATTTTGGAAAAACCAAGACTAATTGTACTTTTTATTTATTTCCAAATTTTGCTCATTTTCTACTAATTTTTCATCTGTTTTATACTCAGCATCACAACAAATGTTAATTTTTAATATCAATATTTATTTTTCTGCTTTTACATTCAACTGGATTTTCCAAGTGATATAAGATATTTTGTTTCTTTTAGCATTTTTTTTTTTTTTTTGGCCAAGAGTCAATGAACTTGAACTTCAAAAGGTTGGAGTCTTGTTTAGAAAAAAATTTTAAGTATAAAGTCTAATTAAAGAAAAAAATCCTTGGATGGAACCATACTCCCAAGATTAATATACGGAATAAATAGCGTTGTCACAAAGCTGCCTGTCACCATATCCAAAGTAAGATAATAAAAGTACATAAATGCATTATTTGAATATTGCATGCAATCCTGGCAATATATTTTCTAAGAACCAGCGTGAAGGTGGCTGTACAGGACAATTTCCCCCATCCAGTGTCTGTAGATCCATAACAACATTTTAAGAAAAAAATAATATCCTTCACTGCTGCCCTTGAGTGACAAAACTGATGAAAAAGAGTCACAGATAACTCTGGCTGACAATATAAACACCCTCCACCCATCCTGCAGGTTATTAACAGGTGTCAATCAAAGGTGGAAATCTAATCAAATCTCAGTGCAATTCCCTAGGAAATGATGGAACCAATATCATCTATGAAGGATCAACCCTCCTCCCACCTACAAACAACAACAAAACACCCTTTCTGGCACTAACTTGATTTTCTGGGAGCCCAGTCTGCTTAGGAAAGGAAAAGTCACCAAAGTTCATTGTTTTCCTAGGCAGTTGGCGCTCCATGAGTTTACAGGGAGCTCCAGATGGGCAGAGATGATGAAAGAATCATCCGAGTGAAACACTTCCCTCCTGGGTGTTAAATATTGCATTTATTGTGTCCACGGAGCTGTTGAAACCAACAGAACTAATGAGAGAGCTGATATCTGAGAAAGATTCGCACTAGCTAACATTGGGGCAACATGTGCCAAAAGAAAGAGCCAAGTGACCTCGTGGAGGGCAAGGACACAGGGAATGTGATCTTGGAAAAACTCTCTCCCCAGCCAGAAGCAAAAGAAAGGGAGTAATATTTGCCCAGGGACACTGGGTTTTAATCTAAATTACAGTGAAGGGACATATGGAACCGGAATAGACAGAGAAACCAGCTACAGTGCCAGTGGGTAAATGATTTTCTTTTACTATTATATTGTAAATGACACAAAGTATTCTGCTGGGGTCATCGCACATGTGGGCATTTTTTTCTCATTGACACAGAATTAAATATATTACCCAAAACAATGGTCAGAATTTTGTTTTCCGTGGAAAGCAGACTGGCTTAGAGGAGGAGAATAATGTTGCTAACTTTGGCCCAGAAACCCCTCAACTCCTTATTTGGGGGCTGTTCTAATCACTTTGAACTTATTATCTCAGTTTTTCTCATCCAAAACCATATGGATCGGTATTATTATTTTCATTCCCACCTCACAGATGAGAAAACTGAAGACTGGAAAGGTTTACTAACTGCCCAATAGCATGGGGTTAATGAGTGTTCAGAGTCAGGTTTCTAACCCCAAATGCCTCCCTGTTTCACACAACTTTGTGTTTCTGTACTTAGTCGTGCCCTTAGTGGTGCTCCAGTTTATAAAGGGAAATGCTGTTAAGTAATGTGTTTGCCACCTGACTCTTATATCTAGGAGGGAAGTTTGGGGGTAGGAAAAAGAATCCCATAGATTATCAGAGCTGGAAGCTACTGCCTTTGAGGTTACGGCCACTGCAGCATTGAACAAATGAAACACACAGTGAACCCAGAATGAGAAGATGCACTTGCTCCCAGTCATGTAAAACATCCCCACCTGAGCTGGAGTTCAGAGACCAACCCCTTGACTTTAAGATCAAGGCCCTTCTCAAAACACTATACTTCTTTCACTAATATGGTAAGCTAGTTTATGGGTCAGAATAAATGTAGACCCACGGGAGCCTGTGACCTCTGCTATGGGCTCAGAGCCTAAGTCACACAACAACGAGTGAGTTTTCAAGTTCATGCTGTGGAAACACCAGGCTGCACAAGACTCTGGAGGACACATATTTTCTGCACTCGATGAATGTAAGGTGCTGCTGGTACCACATTTGCTCATCAGTATTTAAACATAGTCCTGTAGTCACCACTATTAAGAGCACTTATTATTCTTTTTTTTATTATTATACTTTAAGTTCTAGGGTACATGTGCACCATGTGCAGGTTTGTTACATATGTATACATGTGCCATGTTGGTGTGCTGCACCCATTAACTCGTCATTTACGTTAGGTATATCTCCTAATGCTATCCCTTCCCCCTACCCCCTCCCCACAATAGGACCCAGTGTGTGATGTTCCCCTTCCCTGTGTCCAAGTGATCTCATTGTTCAATTCCCACCTATGAGTGAGAACATGTGGGATTTGGTTTTCTGTTCTTGCAACAGTTTGCTGAGAATGATGGTTTCCAGCTGCATCCATGTCCCTACAAAGGACACAAACTCATCATTTTTTTATGGTTGCATAGTATTCCGTGGTGTATATGTCCCACATTTTCTTAATCCAGTCTGTCACTGATGGACATTTGGGTTGATTTCAAGTCTTTGCTATTGTGAATAGTGCCACAATAAACATACGTGTGCATGTGTCTTTATAGCAGCATGACTTATAATCCTTTGGGTACATCCCCAGTAATGGGATGGCTGGGTCAAATGGTATTTCTAGTTCTAGATCCTTGAGGAATCACCACACGGTTTTCCACAATGGTTAAACTAGTTTACAGTCCCACCAACAGGTGGGAGAGTGTTACAACCAACAGTGTAAGAGTGTTCCTATTTCTCCACATCCTCTCCAGCACCTGTTTTTTCCGGATTTTTTAATGATTGCCATTCTAACTGGTGTGAGATGGTATCTTATTGTGGTTTTGATTTGCATTTCTCTGATGGCATGTGATGATGAGCATTTTTTCATGTGTCTGTTGGCTGTATGAATGTCTTCTTTTGCGAAGTGTCTGTTCATATCCTTTGCCCACTTTTTGATGGGGTTGTTTGGTTTTTTCTTGTAAATTTGATTGAGTTCTTTATAGGTTCTGTATATTAGCCCTTTGTCAGATGAGTAGATTGCAAAAATTTTCTCCCATTCTGTAGGTTGCCTGTTCACTCTGAAGGTAGTTTCTTTTGCTGTGCAGAAGTTCTTTAGTTTAATTAGATCCCATTTGTCAATTTTGGCTTTTGTTGCCATTGCTTTTGGTGTTTTAGATCTGAAGTCCTTGCCCATGCCTATGTCCTGAATGGTATTACCTAGGTTTTCTTGTATGGTTTTTATGGTTTTAGGTCTAACATTTAAGTCTCTAATCCATCTTGAATTAATTTTCGTATAAGGAGTAAGGAAAGGATCCAGTTTCAGCTTTCTACTTATGGCTAGCCCATTTTCCCAGCACCATTTGTTAAATAGGGAATCCTTTCCCCATTTCTTGTTTTTGTCAGGTTTGTCAAAGATCAGATGGTTGTAGATGTGTGGTATTATTTCTAAGGGCTCTGTTCTGTTCCATTGGTCTATATCTCTGTTTTGGTACCAGTACCATGCTGTTTTGGTTACTGTAGCCTTGTAGTATAGCTTGAAGTCGGGTAGCGTGATGCCGCCAGCTTTGTTCTTTTGGCTTAGGATTGTCTTGGCAATGCGGGGACTTTTTTGGTTCCATATGAACTTTAAAGCAGTTTTTTCCAATTCCGTGAAGAAAGTCATTGGTGGCTTAATGGGGATGGCATTGAATCTATAAATTACCTTGGGCAGTATGGCCATTTTCACGATATTTATTCTTCCTATCCATGAGCATGGTGTGTTCTTCCATTTGTTTGTGTCCTCTTTTATTTCACTGAGCAGTGGTTTGTAGTTCTCCTTGAAGAGGTCCTTTACATCCCTTGTAAGTTGGATTCCTAGGTATTTTATTCTCTTTGAAGCTATTGTGAATGGGAGTTCATTCATGATTTAGCTCTCTGTTTGTCTGTTACTGGTGTATAAGAATGCTTGTGATTTTCACACATTGATTTTATATCCTGAGACTTTGCTGAAGTTGCTTATCAGCTTAAGGAGATTTTGGGCTGAGACAATGGGGTTTTCTAAACATACAATCATGTCATCTGCAAACAGGGATAATTTGACTTCTTCTTTTCCTAACTGAATACGCTTTATTTCTTTCTCTTGCCTCATTGCCCTAGCCAGAACTTCCAACACTATGTTGAATAGGAGTGGTTAGAGGGGGCATCCCTGTCTTGTGCCAGTTTTCAAATGGAATGCTTCCAGTTTTTGCCCATTCTGTATGATATTGGCTGTGGGTTTGTCATAAATAGCTCTTACTGTTTTGAAATACATTCCATCAATACCGAATTTATTGAGAGCACTTATTATTCTAAGGTGCTTACGCTGTGGACAATATGTACTCCAGAGCTCAAAATACTAAATTTACCGTTTCTATTCTATCCTTGTCTTTTGACTTTATGTTACCTTAATGGACCAGAACAGGGTTGTTCAACCTTACCACAATTGACTTTTTAGATTGAAATACGTTTTATAGGTACAGGGTTGTCCTATGCATTAGAAGATGTATACCTTTCCTGGTTCTGCTCACTAGATTTCTGCAGCATGCCCCAACCAAGTCCCGTCAAACAAAAATGTCTCTAGACATTGTCGAATGTCCTATGGAGAGCAAAATTGTCTTTGGTTGAAAATTGCTGGGCTTGAGGCTTCCTGAGATTAAGTACCATGCATTCTATCTGCTCTAGGTTTACATCTCATTCTCTTGAGCTGTAAAATAGAAGGTTTAATGAGATAAACTTTAATTTACATTCCCACTCTCAAACGCAATGACTCATCTCCCTTTCCAGGTCTGATCTTTCAGGGTTCAACAATGCTTCCTGACAGGGCAAAATCATGGATAAGTCCTGAGGCAAAGTCAAGGAGGGCAGGTCACCAGGTAGACTACCCAAAACGCACTCTTTTGGGGTCATGGTGAGAGGTGAAGCCAGCTGGACTTCCTGGGTGAAGTGGGGACTTGGAGAACTTTTCTGTCTTACAAGAGGATTGTAAAATGCACCTATGGGTGATCTATAAAAACACACGCATCAGAGCTCTGCAGCTAGCAAGGGGATTGCAAAATGCACCAATCAGTGCTCTGTAAAACCTACGGTCCGAGCTCTGTAAAACGCACCAATCAGCAGGATCCTAAAAGTAGCCAATTGCAGGGAGAATTGAACAAAGGGCACTCTGATAGGACAAAAACGGAACATGGGTGGGGACAAATAAGGGAATAAAAGCTGGTCACGCCAGCCAGCAGTGGCAACCCGCTGGGGTCGTCCTCCACGCTGTGGAAGCCTTGTTATTTGGGTCTTCACAATAAACCTTGCTACCCCTCACTCTTTGGGTCCATGCCATATTTAAGAGCTGTAACACTCGCTGCAAAGTTCCGTGGCTTCATTGTTGAAGTCAGCGAGACCACGAACCTACCAGAAGGAACCAACTCCGGACGCAATGGGAGTAGGTGATAAAAAAATTAACCAGAGAACACAGAAGGAAAATTTTGTGAGCTAGAGAAACCAATTAACCTCATGAAAAATAGAAAGAGCTGCCAGGAAACCGAGTAAAGACATTAAGAGTGGACCTTGAGAGCAAAACAGGTAAACGCAGGTAAGTCACTCTTGTTTTAAGACTGTCAGCTTGGGGATGAGTCCTCATGAGGCCTGCAAAGGACCCGGAGCAATGGAGTCTGGCTTCCTGCCTATGGAAACACGTCTTCAGGGGACACTCCGTGAATGCGTTTCCCTGTCCGGTGTGGTTAGTAAAATATGTTTCATTATGTATTTAGCACATATTTTTTATCACCTACAGTTTGCAAAGTGCTGTCTTTGGTAACAATGGGAGACAAAAAGATTAATTAAATGTGGAATTTGTCTCAGTGTGACTTAAAACCCACCAAGTGTGATATACTTGCAGTCAATGAACAGGAGAGTAAAGGGGATCTGAGGAAGAGCCAGACAATGGTCAGTGTAGGCTCAGAATGGAATAGACATATATATATATATGTGTATATATATATGTATATATATATATGTGTGTATATATATATATATGTGTGTGTGTCTATATATATATATATATATAGACACACACACATATAGTAGTGCCTTCTTTACAAGATTCCTAATGCTCCCATTTACCCCACTGGAAAGCTCTAGTGCACGACATTCTAACCGAGCTCAGGTCAGGAAACTTCAGGGGTATTTCCTCCTTAATGTATGATGGATTGTTGATTGCAATTTTAGTGGGAAGAATTAAATTTGCATTAGGTATTTTTAGACCAGAAGTCTGACAACAGTCCACTAAGTAAATGTGTAGCCAGGTATCTGTGCACTTTGAATCCTATGATTTAGCAATATACAGCCACCTAGAAGAACAACACCCTTCTAAGGACTAAGACTGAAAATAGAGTTGCATATTAATTCATAGCAATTCTCCTCTGGCCTCATCTGAAGGTGTACCTTGACATTGATCAGGAAACGTAAGCCAGCATTGTTTCTAAAATTTAAAAAAGAAAATCTTTTCTAAGGCTTATTTCTTTGCTAATTTACTTCTGTCTTGATCTAAAGTGAACCCTCTCCTGCCATAAACAAGAATAATTTGGCTGCTCTGCTTTTGTGCATCCTGAGCCCTTTCCTTTAACAATCTTGATGAGCATGCGGGGTTGTGTGCTGCATACCAATAGCCACTCCAAGCCTGAAAAAGAGGTAGTCATCCCAACCCACACCATCTGTGGTCTCAGCTAGATTTGTGGCATGTCTCCCTGAGCTGGAGCAAACCTCCCTCTGTCTCGAGTACGTTGAGAATCAGAAATAAAAAATAAATTAAGACAAGTAGGCAAACATTAAAATGAGTTGTTACAGAACATTTGTGTAGATTCCAATCTTCAGTGTCAAGAGAGCATCATTCTGCTATAATAGTATCTTTTCATGAAAGCACTTCAAGGCAGTCAGTCATAAATAAGCAGCCACTGAAAGGAATGACAATGTCATAATGGAAACTGAGTCAGGAAGGGTCTTTATTATTGCTTAAACAAAGCATCTGTGACTATGAAGAGGGAAAGGTGAATGGCAACAATGAAGAAAAGAAACCCAGCTATTGTATTGCTGTCGTGTGCATGTCAACAGAAAATCTGGCTCTGGTGGGCTGACAGGTTGTCTGGATAAACAGGTTAGGGCCAGAAATATTCGTTTATGATGAGAAGTTTCTTCTTACGGCTTGTATCAGGAGCTCCAGAAGCATGGACAAGGACAGCAATGGCTCTATAAATCAGTGAGGGCATTTTGTCTTTGAAAAGCATTATCTCAGTGTCTGTCCAGGCAATTTTGAAGAGCCCTCTCCCTCCCCCTTATCAGAGTGCAGCAGCTTTAAATGCAGATAAATACCCTCTAATGAAAATCACAAACGGAAGTCTTCAGTCCTTATAAGTTCCAGTTAATAATTTACTTATATGTACCTCAGAGTTTGTCTAAATATAGAGCCGTGTGTTCACCACTGACACTACAAAAGGGGCCATTGTTCTACCACAGAATAGGTGTCCTGCACAGTCTTCCTCTTGGATGGAGAAGAGAAGGTGGCCTGGGGCTAGAGAGAGTTCTCTGTTGATCCAAGTATTATTCACCTAGAGACCCTTGAGCTTGTTTTGCCTGATTCCAAATGGGGGTATTCAAGACTGGAACTTATTACCTACCGAGTTGAAGGTAGCTGTTCTTTGGAGAGCTTTCTCTTCATGGCAGTTAACAAAGGGCCCATCTCTGCCTCTGGTGCAGTGGGCAGTCTGCAGTCTGTTTTACGTTGAGTGGGGCTAGGCCAAGACAGGCATGGTATAAGGCATGGGGAATGACAGCAGATCTGATAAGCGCTGTGCTTCTGAAGTAGTATCATGCATTTGTATTTATGTTTATGTAGTGTATATTTACTTTTTATTTTTGTCTTCTTCACTCCCCCATCCTAAGCAGCTGACTTTGACATGTGCTCTATTGTCTGGTCCTGGATATGTCATTTGTGCTTACATTTGCTTTGCGGTTTGCTATTTGAAGTATCATTAGTTGCTTCCTCATCCTGGCTTTACCATCATCCCATTTGCCATCTGGATGTAGCACATTGCTATAAGCACTGCAGCCCCATATACACAATTATGTAGTTCCTTACACTGCTAGGGGAGTTTGTTATTTCTTTAGAAAACAAGGATGCGATGTGCATAAAAGCTTGAGCTCTGATTTCACCATCTAAGGCATTTGATAAATTCTTTGGGACTATTTCTAGTTGCCATCATCGTTTCTTGCAGAAAGTCTGTGTTCTGTATTTCCAGGTACTCTAAAGGGCATATCAGAATTTGCTAAATGGATGCAATGCTTGCCTTCTAGAAACCTGCAGGCCGAAATGGACAGTGTGAGCATACGTTGATAATGATATCCAACTGCACAGTCCACAAAACATCTTTTCCTCCAATGAGTTTTTGACTGAAATAAATTGAAAATTATTGTTAAATTGGTGAGAGAGTATATATGCACTATTGAGCAGTTGGAGCAACTGTTAGAATGGGGAATGAGGAATTTTAAAACATTATAATAGTTCAGTTTGGCCGGATCTGTAGGGGATCTAGATAAAATGTTATTTAAAAAATGGCACCATTGAACATAGTGATTTTCTACAAAAGTTTTCCTTTTCTTTTCTTTTCTTTTTTTTTAATTTTTGAGATGGAGTCTTGCTCTGTCACCCAGGCTGGAGTGCAGTGGCGTGATCTTGGCTTACTGCAACCTCTGCCTCCTGGGTTCAAGTGATTCTCCTGCCTCAGCCTCCCGAGTAACTGGGATTACAGGCACCCACCACCATGCCCGGCTAATTTTTGTACTTTTTAGTAGAGACCATGTTGGTCAGCCTGGTCTCAAACTCCTGACCTCAGATGATCCACCTGCCTTGGCCTCCCAAAATGCTGGGATTGCAGACATGAGCCACTGTGCCCAGCCTCTTTTTCTTTTGCGACCCAATAATTTCAGTGGCCCTGGCTAAAAACCTCTGAATCCTTTTTGAGCCATTTTTCTTTTTCCACCAAATCAAATTTGTCATAGTTTTAATACTTTCATTCTGAATGTATCTTAACATCTTGCCATCTCCATTTTCAGCCTACTTCTGAACCTTGGCAAGTCTCTCTAAGACAATTCCCTTACCTTTGATTTCTGCTCATTTCTATTCATCTGCCCACTGGCACTAAACAATGGTTCTTATATGCATATATCATTCATGATTAAGTAAACCTATACCTTTTCTTCATTTCCTGAACCTGGAAAACGTTTTTTTTTGTACGATGTAATTATAAAAATCTTATTTACACTGCATAACCCCTTTAATGAAACCCTCAGCAACTACACTTAGTCTGAATAAGACTTTATCTGTCTTGAACTTTGAGCTCTATCAGCACCACAGTTACATAATTAATTGTTGTCTGAATTCCTTCGGATATGCATTTACCCCTGTATTTTAGCTCTAGGCCTTATATTTTATTTTTAGCCACCATCTCACCAAGCGTAAAGTTTATTGAACACACATAGTAGGTGAACAAACAAACCTTTGATTATTTTTCCAGGCAGTTCTCTAAACCATAAAGTTTAAGGATACATAGCAAATTCTTAATGTGCCTAACAATCCATTATGCATCTATAACATAATTTGTACAAAATTATTTTGGCCTATTAATATTTTGCTTTATATTACATCTCAAGTTAGCTAGCATTAGTGGTTGAATTCTGACAGAGAGTGACCTTTGTAGGAAAATTATGCCTACAGTTTCTGATCTTGAATTGGGCCTTTAATATTTTTCACTCTAACTTGGTTGTGAACCATGATCCATTTAATTAAAATCCACTTTTAGACACAAAAGAAATCAACAATCTGAAGGAAAGTGAAATGTCACATTCTTCAGCCCTCTCTGTTGAGTGCTCTGAATTTCTTCTTGAAGCATTTGCTGAAGGCATTTATAGGCCCTTTTCACCAGAAATAAAACCTAACACCAGCTGAGTCAGAATCAAGATTAGTTCAAATCTTGGACATGTTTTACTTTCAATGTTGTTCCATCTTAGCAGCACTCTGAGTTCATGTTTTAATTGCCATATGCATCCAGGATGTATACTTTCAAAGCATAGACAGGCAGAATGCCAAAACACCACAAAATGGAGAAATGCCCAAAAAATTGGAATGTATTGCTAAATAACTTGTTTTATAAAAATGTTCTTCTTTTCCCAGGTCCCTGTGAGTTTAGGGTAAGTTTACTCTCAGTAACTAAATATTTGGATGCTTGGGTGAACTAGACTCTGAACTCCTTGAGGTTTGTGGCGCTCACGCATGCCTTCAGTCTAATGAAGGGATGGGGAGGAATTTATGATGACTCTTCAGTACTCTGGACAGCTCCTGCTGCCTGCCTGCCTGCAATGGAAAAGCTTCATCAACAGATTGTTAATTTCCCTCTTTTCTCCCTGAATAGCATTATGCCTTCTGGCAGGAAGCAGTGTGTTGCATCCATCCATGCGCTCTCACCTGTGGACATGTGGAGCTGTCTAATGGGCTCCTGCTTTTTGCCCCACTGGGCTGTGACTGAGCAGGGAGACAGAGCTGTACAAGTTGCTAATTGTCTCAGCCTGTAACTCTTGAATGATGAAAAAGATTAAAAGGGAAGGAAAACAGCTATTATATCTCTTTCCTGAAAAAACTTGCACTGTGAAAGGCTCATTAACATCATTAGTGTTCCATTAACCTCTAGCCAGACAAATAAGCTGGAGGTAATTTCAGAGCATGGGGAGAAAGAAAAAGAGAGAAAGGAATTTAAAAATTATCTGGGTGTAGGTGACATTTTCCAACTACCTCGACTGAACATTTGGACAGACACCAGCAACTTTACTTACTTTAATGCCAGCCTGGTATTGGAGGGTAGCCAGAACTCTGGCTGCTAGGAAGGCCTGTAGGTAATAGCGAGTGGGGAGATTCATTGATTGGGACAAAATGAAATTCATTTTAACACAACAACACATGAAATCTTGCAAAGAAACACTGTGTGATACAATAGAAGCTTAAAAATATCTACTGCAAAATTATGTTCCATTGTATGAACAAAAAAAGGCTTTTCACCTTGTAATTTTTTCCCGTCACATTTTGTTTTATTCTAATCCACACCTCCATGCCTGGCCCTCGTTGTTTGATCCCCAACCTCACTAAATCTGCTGCAAATCAGGAAGTTGAATGCAAAGCATTGTTCAGGCTATTAATCTTTAGGTTTCCTGGCATAGAGGGGGCAATTTTTTAGATGGGGACATATTTTAGATTTTATTTTTCATTTAATCTCAAAATACAATATGGATTTTGGTGACTCAGTTTTTCTTCCTATAAAAAGAAGACTCTGTAAGTTCCCTAAGTATTCTGTGTGGAAACTAGGAGATGTGTAAAGGTTGATTAAGTAAAATAAGTACTAAAACTATGGTTTACAATGATCTAATACAAGTCTAAACAAATGCATAAGTTAAAAATGTCTGTCTCAAAGTAGGAATCCCCAGATCACTATTAGAAAAAAAGTAATGTTGTGGTTCTGGTATTAATTTTTGATGTGAAATTGATTTTCATTATGTCCCTTTTTTGGATTCAAGTATGAGAAGCTGATGACAACAATCACGGTAGAGCTTCAGAGGGATACTCTCCCCAGGAGCCACTGGCCATTCTCTTCCCCAGAGTGGAGATGCTGGCTCTCTGCTGAGAACCTGAAACTGTTCCTAGGGCTCCACTCCCCTGGTTATAGCCCATAGTCGTAATTCTGTCTCACTTAGAGAGATCTCAGATATCACATCAACACAGACGTACAACTTGGAATAGTCAAAATCAAATTTGACCTAGTTTGTTGTTGTTGTTGTTATTGTTTTCTTTTGAGATGGAGTCTCACTCTGTTGCCCAGACTGGAGTGCAGTGGCGTGATCTCAGCTTACTGCAAGCTCCACCTCCCAAGTTCACTCCATTCTCCTGCCTTAGCCTCCCAAGTAGCTGGGACTACAGGTGCCCGCCACCACACATGGCTATTTTTTTTTGCATTTTTTATTAAAGATGGGGTTTCACCGTGATAGCCAGGATGGTCTTGATCTCCTGATCTTGTGATGTACCCGCCTCAGCCTCCCGAAGTGCTGAGATTGACAGGCATGAGCCACCCCCCACCAGCCAATTTGGACTAGTTTTTGAGAATGCATTTCCCAGAATAGTAGATGTTTCAGAGCTTGTCTCACCCTGAGAACAATTCTCTTAGCCCTGATGGAGTTGTTTAGATCTTTTTTCCAGAAGTTTTAGGATGTTAGCAACAGAGATTTATCATATGCCATCTGCCCCTGTTCATGCTGCAAATCTGCAGTCTCCCTCATTATCAACATCTCACACTACGGTGATGTTTCATAAAATTGATTTAACTACATTGATACATCTTTATTATTCAAAGTCCATAGTTTACATTAGTGTCTACTTTTGATATTGTATATTCTATGGGTTTTGGCAAATGTGTCATGACATGTATCCACCATGATAATATCATACAGAATGATTTTACTGCCCTAAAAACCCACCTATTCATCGCTTCCTCCTCACACTTGGAAACCACTACTTTTCTTACCGCCTCCAAAGTTTTGCTTTTTGCATAATGTCATATTGTTGGAATCGGACAGTACATAGTTTTTACAGATTGGCTTCATTCACCTGGCAATATGCATTTAAGTTTCCTCTATGTATTTTCATGGCTTGATAGCTCATTCCTTCTCAGTGCTGTATAATATTCCAATGTCTGGAAGTACCACAGTTTATCCATTCACATACTGAAGGACACTTTGGTTGCTCCCAAGTTTTGGACAATTATTAACAAAGTTGCCATAAACAACCATGTGCAGGTGTTTTTATGGGCATAAGTTTTCAATTCATTTTGTGTAAAAAGCAAGGAGCATTATGGCCAGATCATATGGTAAGAGTATGTTTGGTTTTGTAGTTGCCAAACTGTCTTCTAAAATAGCCATACACTTTTGCATTCCAACCAGCAATAAATAAGTTTCTGTTGCTCCATATCACATCCTCATCAACATTTGATATTGTCAGTGTTTGGATTTTTGTTCTAGTAGGTAAGTAATGGTGCTTCATTTTAATTTGCAGTTTCCTAATGGCATATGAAGCTGTGCAATTTTTAAATCAGGTTGTTATGTATTTCTTGTTGGATTTCAAGAGTTGTTTGTATATTTTGGATAATAGTTTTTTTTTTAAATCATATATGCCTTTTACAAATATTTTCTCCCAGTTTGTGGCTTTTCTTCTCAATCCCTTGATAGAGTCAAGAGCGTAAGTTTTTAATTTTAATGCACTCTAGCTTATCAATTATTTCTTTCATGGATTGTGCCTTTGCTGTTACATCTAAATAACTCACTGTTGTGGGCCAGGTGTGGTGGCTCATGCTTGTCATCCCAGCACTGGGAGGCTGAGGTGGGCAGATCACAAGGTCAGGCGTTCAAGACCAGCGTGGCCAATATGGTGAAACCCCGTCTGTACTAAAATACAAAAATTAGCGGGGCATGGCGGCGGGCACCTGTAGTCCCTGCTACTCGGGAGGCTGAGGCAGGAGAATCACTTGAACCCAGAAGGTGGAGGTTGCAGTGAGCCGAGATCATGCCACTGTACTCCAGCCTGGGCAACAGAGCGAGACTCTGTTCAAAATAAATAAATAAAAATAAAATTAAAATAACACATTGTTGTATCCAAGGTCATCTAGGCTTCTCTTATGTTATCTCCTGGGAGTTTTATAGTTTTGCATTTTACATTTGGGCCTATGATCTATTTTCACTTCCTTTTGGCAGAAGGTATAAGGATTGTGTCTGCATTCATTTTTGTAATATGTGCATGTCTGTTGTTCCAGCATGATTCGTTGAGGACTATCTTTACTCCATTGTATTGCCTTTGGTCCTCTGTCATGGATCAGTTTACTGTATTTGTGTGTGCCTGTTACTGGGCTCTCTATTCTGTTCTATTGATTTATTTGTCTGTTCTTATACCAATATCACAGTCTTGATTACTGTAGCTTCATAGTAAGTCTTGAAGTCGGCTAGTGTCAGTCCTCCAACTTTGTTTTTCTCCTTCAATATTGAGTTAATTATTCTGGTTGTTTTCCTCTTCATATAAATTTTAGAGTCACTTTTTCAGTATTTGCAAAATAACTGCAAAATAACTTGCTGGTATTTTGTTCGGAATTGTGTTTTATCTATACATTAAGTTGGGAATAACTGACATCTTGATAATATTCAGTCTTAGTCTTTTACTTTTTTATAACTTTTATTTTAGGTTCAAGGGGCACTTGTGCAGATTTTTTACATGGGTAAATTGCATGTTGCTGGGGCTTGGTGTACAAATTATTTCATCACGCAGATAGTGAGCATAGTACCTGATAGGTAGTACTTTGATCCTCACCCTCCTTCCACCCTTCCTGCTCAAGTAGACTCAGGTGTCTCTTCCCATCTTTATTCCCATGTGTACTCAATGTTTAGTTCCCACTTACAAGTGAGAGCACATGGTATTTGGTTTTCTGGTTTTGCATTAATTTGCTTATGATAATTGCCTCCAGCTGCAGCTACGTTGCTACAAATAACATAATTCCTTCGTATTTATGGCTGCATAGTATTCCGTGGTATATATGTTCCACATTTTCTTTATGCAATCCACCATTGATGGACCTAATTAAACTAAAGAGCTTCACACAATGAAAGAAACACTCAACAAAGTAAATGAACAGCTTACAGAATGGAAGAAAATATTTGCAAACTGTGCCTCTGACAAAGGTCTAATATCCAGAATTTATAAGGAACTTGAACAATTCAACAAGCAAACAACAAATAACCCCATTAAAAATGGGCAAAGGACATGAACAAACACTTCTCAAAAGAAGATATACATGCATCCAACAGGCCTATGAAAAACTGCTCAACATCTCTATTCATCACAGAAATGCAAATCAAAACCACAATGAGTTACCATCTCACACCAGTCAGAATGGCTATTATTAAAAACTCAGGCCAGGGGCAGTGGCTCACACCTGTAATCCCAGCACTTTGGGAGGCCGAAGTGGGTGGATCGTGAGGCCAGGAGATCGAGACCATCCTGACTAACTCGGTGAAACCCTATCTCTGCTAAAAAATATGAAAAAAAATTAGCCAGGCGTGGTGGTGGGTGCCTGTAGTCCCAGCTACTCGGGAGGCAGAGGGAGGAGAATGGCATAAACCAGGGAGGAGGAGCTTGCAGTGAGCGGAGATCGCACCACTGCACTCCAGCCTGGGCGACAGAGTAAGACTCTGTCAAAAATAAAATAAAATAAATAATCAAAAAATAACAGATGTTGGCAAAGTTTCAGAGACTATTGACTCTTTCTATTTATGAAGATGAACTATCTCTTCATTTATTTAGTTTTACATCTTTGTAGTTTTCTTCATACGGAATTTGGTAGTTTTCTTCACATAGGTCCTGTATATATTTATCTCTATTTTATTTTGGGGTGCTAATGTCAATGGTAATGGGGTTTATTTTGAAATGCCATTTGTTCATTGCCAGCATGTAGGAAATTGATTGAATTTTGTATATTAACCTTACATCCTGCAACCTTACTATAATTGCTAAGTTGGTCTTTCTTTTTTGTTGTTGTTGTTGATGCTTCTGTATTTGCTCTATAGGTGATCATGTCATCTGCGAAGAAATACAGTCTTATTTCTTCCTTCTCAATCTGTATGTATTGTATTTTCTTTTATTTTCTCATTATGTTACTTAGAATTTCCCATACAAGGATGAAAAGCAGTGGTGAGAGGAAACATCTTTGACTTGTTCTTGATTTTAGTGGGGAAGTCTAGTTTCTCACCATTAAGTATGGTGCTAGCTGTAGGTTTTCTGGAGATGTTCTTTATCAAGTTTTAAAATTCTCTTCCTATTCCTAGTTTGCTGAGAGATTTTATCATGAATGGATGTTGGATTTTGTAAAATGCATCTATTGATATGATTGTGTGATTTTTCTGCTTTAGTCTGTTGATGTGATGAATAGCATAAATTGTCTTTAGAATGTTTAACCAGCCTTGCATACCTGGGATAAATCCCACTTGGTAGCAGTGTATATTTCTTTCTGTACATTGTTGGACTGAATTTGCTAAGGTTTTGTTGGGGATTTTTTCTTCTGTGTTTATGAGAAATATTGATCTGTAGTTTTCTTTGCTTGTAGTGTCTTTCATGGTTTTGGTATTAGGGTAAGGCTGGCCTCATAGAATCATGAAGTATTAAGAAGTATTTCCTCTACTTCTATCATCAGAAAGAGATTGTAGAGAATTGGTGTAATTTCTTCCTTAAATATGTAGTAGAATTCACTAGTGAAACCATCTGGGCCTGGTGCCTTTTGCTTTAATGAGCTTTAACTGTTTATTTAATTTCATCAGTTAACATGGGACTGTTCAGATTGTCTGTTTCTTCTCGTGTAAGTTTTGGCAGACATGTCTTTGAAGAAATTGGCCTGTTTCATACAGGTCATCAAATTTGTTGGTACAGAGTTGTTCGTATTTCTTTACTATCCTTTTAATGTCCATGGGTTGGTAGTGATGTCCCTTCTTTCATTTCTGATACTAGTAAATTAGTTCTCTCTTTTTTTCTTAGTTATTCTGGCTAGAGGCTTATTCGTTTTATTGATCTTTTCATAGAACCAGTTTTTGGTTTCATTGATTTTCTCTGTTAATTTTCTCTTTTCCATTTCATTGACGTTTGTTCTAATTGTACTATTTATTTTCTTCTGCTTACTTTGGATTTCGCTTCCTCTTCTTTTTTTTTGTTTTCTAAGTTGGAAGATTAGATTATTGGTTTTAAATCGTTCTTCTATAAATCTCCATCTAAGCATGCTTTAGATGCATCCCACACATTTGATAAGTTCCATTTTCATTTGCTTCAAAATATTTTAAACTTTCTCTTGAGATTTGTTCTTTGACCCACATGTCATTTAGAAGTGTATTGTTTAATCTTCAAGTATCTTAAGATTTTTCCAGTGATCTTCCTGTTATTGATTTCTAGTTTAATTCAATTTTGGTTTGAGATCAGACATTGCACAATTTCTATCTTTTACATTTCTTAAGGTATGTTTTCGATTCTGGATGTGGTCTATCCTGATAAATGTTCCACATGAGCTTGAGAATAATGTGTGATCATGTGTTGTTGGATAAAGTAGTCTATAGATTTCAATTGTATCTAATTGACTCATGACAGTTTTCAGTCCACCTACGTCCATACTGATTTTATGCCTGCTGGATCTGTCCACTTCTGAAAGAGGGACAGTCATTAAAATCCCCAACTATGATCATGGATTCATCTGTTTCTCCTTGCAGTTCTGTCGGTTTTTTGTCTCATATGTTTTGCTGCTCTGTTGTTAAGTGCATACACACTAAAGATTGCTATGTCCTCTTGGAATATTGGCTCCTTTATGATTATATATTGCCCCATCTTTATCTCTGATGACTTACCTTGCTCTGAAATCTGCTTTCTGAAATTAATATATCTACTCCTCCTACCTTCAAGTAGTGTTACCATGGCATATTTTCCTCTCTCTCTTTACTTTTTATCTATATAATATTTGTATTTAAAATGGGATTCTGTAGGCAATATATAGTCTGGTTTTGTTTTTGACTCACTCTGACAATCTCTGTTTTAATGGATGTTTTCAGACCATTGATGTTAAAGTGCTTATTGACAGTTGGATTAACATGTACTGTATTTGTCACTATTTTGCATTTGTTGCCCTTATTTTTTGTTCTTTTTTTTTTTTTGTCTTCCACACCTTTTCTTTCTTTTGTGTCTTTAATTCAGCATTTTACATAATCTGATTTTCTCTCCACCGCCTTCTTAGCATTTCAATTATACTTTTAAAAAACCATCTTTTTTAGTGGTTGCCTTAGAGTTCACACTATACATTCACAACTAATTTATGTCAACCTTAATATAATAATACACCTATTCATGGGTAGGAAGTATCTTAAAGGTAGTTCAAGTATGTTGTAATAACAAAATATTCCTAAATTCATTTATTCCACATCCGTTGTATCATTGCTATCATTCATTTCACGTACACATAAACACACTCACTCACACACATTTGTGCACAAATACATTGTTGCTATTATAACTTTGAAAAAATGATAATCTGTTAGATCAGTGAAGAATTTTAAAACTAAACATTTTGATTTTACTTATTCATTCTTCAGTGCCCTTCCTTTCTTTATTTAGATCTGAGTTTCTGACATATAATTTATTTCTAAATAACTTCCTTTAATATTTCTTGAAAGGCAGATTTACTGGCAACAAATTTTCTCAATTTTTGTTTGTCAGAGCAAGTCTTTCACCATTGAAGGATAATTTCACAGGGTACAGAATTCTTGGTTGGTGTTTTCGTTTGATTTTCTCAACACTTGTTTCACTGTATTCTGTACTTACATGGTTTCTGAGAAGTCAGATGCAATTTTTATCTTTTCTCCTCTGTAGATAAGGTGGTCTTTTCCTCTGATTTTTTGTAATTTTTCATTATCTTTGATTTTCTGAAATTTGAATATGAATGTGTAGGCTTTTCTTATTAGAATTCGTGACTACTGTATCAGTAGTTTCAAATAAAACCTTTCACTTCACTAGCGTATAGATATACTTAAAATAGGTCAGATTTAAAATAGGTCAGATTTCTGCATTTTTTTTGAAGCTTCTAAATCCATCCTTTCATCTTCTCATTTACTCCCTTCCTGAAAAATGCTTGCTAATTATTGGTATTTTGCAAGATACTAAAGATTAAATGTCATGATTTTTCTGTAGTTCTGTAGTTTGATAACTCAAACCTGAGATTATCTCACTCCTATCCTTTGGTTTCTTAGGTCCCGTGGTCTTTACTCTGTCATATTCACCCTGAACAAAAACACACGTGCAGCTGCAAAAAAAAAAAAAAAAGCATTTATATTAAAGTCATCTTAGTCTCAGCAAATTGGAACAACAGGGCTATTTTATTGGAAGATGCGGCTAGAAAATATCTTAGTAGACGAAGACAAGCGTACAATTTATTGTATGTTGATCCAATGAGATACTGTCTGGCACCAATAGAACAGCTACATGAGTAATATGTCAATGCTGAACTTTGACACCACCATATCATGTGGAACTCCAGTATCTCTCGACACTGTTGATTTCCTCTTGGGAATATAATGCACTATATGATGGGATAACTTTCCAGTGCATACATAATTGAACTTTGTGTACGAAATACCAGCAACCAGATGAATAAATATTTGCTCAAACCTGCTATTTGAATGCCCTGCATCACTGGGGTAAAATTTTAATATTATATCCCAGTACTATTTTTATATTCATGTTGTCGTGAAATCTTCACAAACTCAAACATCTGTTAGATGCATGCTTCAAGATCCAGTTATTGCAAACTCATTTCCAACATCTCAAGAGAACTTTAATGCAGGTGTTTGAATGTGTAAGCATATAGTTCAAACCAGACATTGGTTTCCTAATAAGTTGTCACTGCTTTTCTCTCTCTTGCTGTTTGAATAAACAGAGACTCACACTTAGTTATGGTGATTTAGGCATTTATCCAGACACTTGCATCATGATAGAAGCTACAGAATATAGTCTACTGACAAGATAAACAACTAAAAATGCTTCTGAGCAACTTTTGTTCATGAAAACATCAATAATACCATTTGTCACCTGCTCTAGGTCATTCAGATGGTGGCATTGAAAGGACTGACAAACTGGAATTATTTGCAAAGCAACTGGTAAGGTTGACTATGGCTCTTTAAGGGATCGTCATGTGTTGTAGACTTGAAAATAATATCTGAACATTTGCCCCTGGTATTACAGATTTTTAGTATGGAATTTTCAGAGTCCTAAACTTTTTATGGTAAGTTTGGCCTTTAAGCAACCTGACTTTAGCCAAATGCACTTAGTGTTAAATATTTTACTGTGACTCACGTTCTTGGCTCAAACATATACCATTTTCTTATTTAAAGAAACTTTGATCTGCAAACCTCAAAGGCAAAGTAATTAACAGCTACTCTCACATCACTCAGTGCAGGTAGATAATTATAGCTGCACCTACATATTTTTTTTACTGAAATACTTTATCCCAGGTCCAGATAAGTAGAATAATGCCATTAAAATAAGGCTGATATTTAGACACACTAGGGGACCTGATTTTTAGCACTCAGATGACAGCTGAAAAAATAAACCACCTAGACAATGCATCCACCGAACATATCCTTCCACTCACATTCGTGGCTTTGACTTAATTTTATATTTCCTCAAAGATTAAAATTAAGATTATTCTGTTTTTCAAGTGAATTGAATTGACTGATGTTAATGCAGAGATGACATCTGCATCATGCTGCCTTCTTTTCCCACCGTATTACTCTGATGGCTCTTGTTTAAAAATAATAATAAGTACAGATTCCTAACCTTAGCATGAAGAACCCACACAATCTATATTCAACATCAATCAGACACATTACTTGGAGAAAGTCGTCTACTCCAGTGAACTTGTACTGTTCTAAGCTACAGTTAATGAATGCCTACCACTCACCTGCTACTGGCTTTTAAGACAGACCAATATGGGTTTGAATTTAGGCCCCATTTTCTGAGAGTAATACCAATTTCATAGATCACTATAAGCATTAAGTGGAATTCTAATCATAAATTACCTAAGTTTGTACTGGGCACATAACAGGTGCTCAATAATTGTAGTTATGGGGAGCAAGGGGAGGAGGAGCATTAGGATAAATACCTAATGCATGCAGAGCTTAAAACCTAGATCATGGGTTGATAGGTGCAGCACACCACCATGGCACATGTATTCCTATGTAGCAAACCTGCACATTCTGCACATATATCCATGTATCCCGGAACTTAAAGTAATTTTTTTAAATGAATGAAAATGGAAAAAAAAAAAGAATGATACATTACATTTGGGGGACTTAGGGGAAAGGGTGGGGAGGGTGGCAAGGGAGAAAAGACTACACATTGGGTACAGGGTACACTGCTTGGGTGATGGGTACACGAAAGTCTCACAAGTTCTTTAGTGGTGACTAAAGAACTTATTCATGTAACCAAACACCCCCTGTTCCTCAAAAACCTATTGAAATAAAAAAATTAATAATCATAATTATAGTTACTATGCATTTATCAAAGATTTAAATTCCAAGTTACAGACTCTAATTCAAAGTGCCTAAGAAAATAGTGGGGTTTATTAGATGAACACTGTATATCTCTTATAGGAAAACTGTGGGATAAGAATGGGTGCAGCTGGGTCTCAGGGATAAACGTAACTAGGAACTAAATGCTGTTACCAGAAATCCCCCCCACCGCCGTCTCTCTCTCTCCTTTCTTTTTCCATTATTTGCTCCTTTGTCTCATAAAGATGTACGAACTTCCTCACAGAGAAAGAACAAGATAATTAACAGCTCTTGAGTTTTGTTTGTTGTTTGTTTGTTTGTTTGTTTTGAGACAGAGTCTCACTCTGTCATCCAGGCTGGAGTGCAGTGGGGCGATCTCGGCTCACTGTGACCTCCACCTCCTGGGTTCAAGTGATTCTTCTGTCTCAGCCTCCCGAGTAGCTGGGACTACAGGTGCGCGCCACCATGCCCAGCTAATTTTTGTATTTTTAGTAGAGACGAAGTTTCACCATATTGGCCAGGCTGGTCTGAAACTCCTGACCTCGTGATCTGCCCACCTTAGCCTCCCAAAGTGCTGGGATTATGGGCATGAGCCACCGTGCCCTGCCAGCTCTTGAGTTTTATTCTGTGATTAACTCTCATTCTTTGTGGTTCTCAATCCAAAAGTTTCAGGGAAGGTTTCCACTTTGTTGACATTGTATTAGATGCCCACCTCTTTTCATCAGTTGCCTTAGTCTGTGCTGCCATAACAAAATGCCACAGACCAGGTAATTTATAAACAACAGAAATTTATTTCTCACAATTCTGGAGGCTGCAAAGTCCAGTAACAAGGTGCCAGGAGGTTGGTGTCTAGGGAAGGCTGTTCTCTGCTTCCAATATAGTGCCCCGTTGCCTCCTCAAGAGGGACGCATGCTGTGTCTTCATGTGGTTAAAGAAATGTAAGAAGTAAATTCACCCTCTCAGGCTTTTTCATGAGGTTGCTAATCTCTTCATGAGGGCTGCACCCTCATAACCTAATCACCTTTCAAATGCCCACCTTTTAAAGCTATCACGTCGGAAATTTTCTACACACGAATTTTGGAAGACATTCGGACTATAACATTCCGCCCCTATGCCTCCAAATTCATGTCCTCACATGAAAAATATATTCATTCCATCTCAATAGCCCCAAAAGTCTTAATGCATTTCAGCATCAACTCAAAATTCTAAAATCTAAAGTCTCGTCTAAATATCATTTAAATCAGGTATAGGTGAGACTCAAGGTACAAGTCATCCTGTGACAAATTTCCCTCCAGCTGTCAGCCTGTGAAACGAAACAAATTATAAGCACATACAATGGTGGGAGGGTCATAAGATAGTCATCCCCATTCCAAAAGGAAGAAATAGGGGGAAATCAAGGGTAGTAGGTCCCAAGAGAATCCAAAACTCTAGGGCAAATAACATTAAATCTTAAAGTTTGTGAGTAATCTCCTTTGACCCTATGTCTCACCTCCTGGAGACACTGGTTCAGGGGTTGGGCCCCCAAGGCCTCAGGCAGCCTCACTTCCAAGCTTTGCTGGGGACAGCCCACACTTCAGCTTGCATTATTGAGGGTGCGTGCCTGTGACTTTCCCAGGCTGGCACTGAACTCTGGTGGTTCTACAGTTCTGTGGTATGGGAAAGACCTCATTCCCATAGCTCCACTACCCATGGCCCTAGTGAGGACCCTCTGTGACGGCCGTGCCTCTGTGGCAGTTTTCTGCCTGGGCCCTCAGGCTCTCTGAGGCATCTTTTGAAATCTAGATAAAAGCATCCATGCCCTCACAGCTCATGAACTCTACACACCTGCAGAATTAGCAAAATGTGGACACCCCCAAGGCTGACCACTTGTGCCCTATCAAGTGGTGGCCCAAGCTGCACCTGGGTCCACTTGAACCACAGCTGGGGAAGCCAAGGAGCACTACAGCAAAATGTGAGAAAGAGAGATGTTAGGCATGCCTGGGTCTTCAGGTTTGAGGTCCCACAGGTGCCCTGGGCTTCTCCTTTGAAACTATTCTACCCTCAAGGCCTTAGCACTCTAGGAAGTGGCATCACTGATAATCTCTGAAATGCCCTCCAGGTCATTGTTTCATTGACTTGATGAATAGCATCTGGCTTCTTTCTATCCATACTGATCCTCATCAAATGGTAACTTGGCCATACTCTGGGTATTGTCTCTCAAACACACTTTTCTATTTTTCACAATCTAGCCAGACTGAAAAATTTCCCAATCTTTAAGTTCTGCTTTCTCTTTAATTATAAATTCTGTCTTCACTTCATTTCTTTCTTCTCATATTTTCATATAAGCTGTCAGGAGAAGCTGTGCAGCACCCTGAACACTTTGCTTGGAGATTTCCTTTGCCAAATTTCCTAGTTCATCGCTCTTAAACTCTGCTTTCCACAGAGCACTAGGATATGAACACAACTCAGCCAGGTGCTTTGCCACTTGGTAACAACGATGGCCTTTCCTCCAGTTTCTAATAAGTTATTTCTCATCTCCACCTAAGACCTCATCAGAATGGTCTTTACTGTCTGTATTTCTACCGATATTCTGTTCACGACCACTTTGATAATGTCTAAGAAGATGTAAGCTGTCTGTAAGGCTGTTTTCTTCTGTGCCCTCACCAGAATCAGTCTCAATGCTCTGTTCACCCCCATCTAGGGTTTTTCCCTGGGATGCATCTCAAACTCTTCCAGCCTCAGCCCATTACCCAGTTCCAAAGCCATGCCCCCATTTTAGGCATGTGTTGCAGCAGCACCCCACTTCCCAGTTCCAATGTCTGTCTTAGTTTCTTTGTCCTGCTGTAACAAAACACCATAGACTGGGCAATTTATAAACAATAGAAATTTATTTCTCACAGATCTGGAGGCTAAGTCCAAGATCAAGGCATTAGCAGGTTGATGCCTGGTGAGGGCTGCTCTCGGCTTCCAGAATGGCACCTTGTTTCTACATCCTTCTGAGGAGATGAATACTGTGTCCCCACATGTTGGGAGGGGTGGAAGGGGCCAACGTACCCCCTCAAGTCCTTTTATGTTGTTGCTAATCCCATTCATGTGGACTTTGCCCTCGTGACTTAATCACTTTCCCAAAGCCTCAACTCGTAACACTATCACACTGGCAATTAAGTTTCAACACATGAAACTGGGGGGACTTTCAGACCACAGCACCCATTAACTGTAGCCAAGATGACAGAGTAATATACTATAGACATGGACACTAAGATCATACAAGTGTATATTGGGAATCAATCCCAGAAAGAAAAGAATTCTTATTAGGTCAAAAGTGCCAAGAATTATTCACTGAAATTATTATAGAATCTGGACAAATAAACATAGCACAGTTAAATCTCTATCCTTAAATTATTTAGAGTCTAGTTGGGCAGACAGATAATCATAGAGATACAAAGTAATGTGTTGAGACTTATGTTAGAGAAAGGTATAAAGGTGAACATATAGACAAGGGGCACCCAGCTGTGCTGGGGGATGGGAAAGGCTGGGAGGGTCATGACTCATGCAGGTAGTGGGCTGAAGGCTGAAAGTCATGGGGTGTGTGTGTACAAACATGCACTGTGTAGGTAGAAGGTATGGGGGGTAAAGGTGTTCCAAACCACAATTTGAAAATTGTTAAGATGGCAGGTTTTATTTTATACGTATTTTACCACGATTTAAAAAATTAATGCCAAAAATGAAATAAATAAGTTAATAAATGAAAACACAATTATTCCAGGCAAAAAGAACATCATTTACAAAAGAAAACCAGGGAAAAGCTGCTATCTCTGGAAACTCCTTGTGGTTTACTATGGCTATTTATGAGCCCTACAAAAACAGAAGAATATTAGCCTGAGGAGCACAGGAGGATGTACACCTTAACAGGCCTTTTCTGAGGTGTGAAGGCATCTCAGAAAGATGCCTGGATCTTTTGGGCATCCAGAAAGATGGATCTAGATCCATCAAGATGATGGATTATATAGGTGGTGGGATCCATTTAGATATTTCAATTAGAAGAATAGTCTTATCAGATTTATATGTTAGAAAGATCATGTTGAAGTGTGGAGGGAAGGAGGCAGAGCAATCTAGGAGAATCTTAGCAACCCAGGTGAGACACAACCAGAGAGTCAACTATGAAACTGGAACAAAAAAATGATTCTGCAGATGGCCATGAGGCAGAAATAATAAAGCCTATCGGCAAATCAGATTTCAGGCAGAAGACAGAAGTGGTCAAATGTATTGCTCAAGTGCTATCTCAGGTGTGGGGAGCATCGGCTACGGATGGAAGAGAAGAACCAGCTTTAGGAGAGAAAGATGTTGAGTTCATATTTGGAGATGTTGAGTTTGAAGTATTTGTGGAGTATGGTTTGACTCCATGCACAACTCCCCTTTGCTTCCCCTGCCTCAGACAACACTAAACTTCTATTAGTCCTTCGGACATACCATGCAGGACATTGGCATATTCCCTGAATTGCAGTTCAGCAATTATTTCCTCGGGAATTCTTCCTGCTTCCCGTTCTTAGGTGGCGCCATGGCCCCAGGTGCCTCCCCTTCACAGCTGTATCACAGGTATAATTTGAGATTTTGTTAAAGAGGAAAAAAATGAAGCAGATATTGGTAAAAATGGCAAGAAAGGCTATACAAATCTATTGCAATAAGGGTCAAGATGGCCATAATGGGGGAGAAAGCCTGAACTCAACTCTAAATATAACAGAGACAAGCAGAGATTTTGAGTTGGTGGGCAAGGCAAGGGAGTGGATGGAGAATTACTAAGAATGTGGTTAGGCATCTAGGAAGAGGAGTGTGTGTAAATAGTAAGGGTGAACGGGATTCTCCATGAATGGGCTTAGCAGGATTCTTGGCTAAAACCGAGCCAAGGACAAGGCCTAGTAGAGAAGAGGATTCAGAGGAGACTAAAGTTTCATCAAGGAGACAGTCCTTTTGAATTTATGTGTGTACATTTTTGATATTTAGTGTATCTCCCACTATGAAGTAAGCTCCATAAGGAGAAAGAACCTGTTAACTTTTGCTTGCCATTTTATTCCCAGCACCCAGAACAGTGTCAGGGTACATGGCATGTGTGCAATAAACGTGTTTATTAAATCATTGAAAGCAAATTTTGAGTCTAATTCCTCTGCTTCAAGTTCCTTCCCCAATGTCTCTATCAAACATAAGCCACTGGGTTTTTTGTTTTTTTTTTCTTTAGAGGTTGGTTGAAGTCCCCCCTTCTCAACAAATCCTTCTCTGATAGTTTCAGTTCCAAAGTATCCCATTTTTCTGTACTTCAGTAAGTAGTTACTGCCTATGCCATTTATCAGGGACTTAATCATATCCTTTCTTATGTTTTAATGAATTCAGCTGTGTGACTCCCAGAACAACTAAATTATGTGCCCTTAGAGAGTGGGGACCTTGTCAGAAGCCTTTTGTTTTGCCTTTAGCACAGAGTATGTTGCTGTTGCCTGGTAGATGCTCGGTAAATACCTCCAAACGAGTAAGTGAATTCATTAGTTAATACAATTAATGCTTAGCCCTAAAGAGGTTTACAATTAATAAGAAACACAGAATAAATACTTATAATTTTACTTAGAAAAATAACATTTATCTAGGTAAGTAAAATTCTCTTCAAAGAAACTAATCTGGAAGATGATAGCACTGTTGTTAAAGTGTATTCATTACTCACACTCTCCCCAGAATCTTCTTTTGGCATATTGTCTGCCTGTTGTTTGTCATATTTCCAGATACTATCTGTGTGTCTCTACTTGTCACATAGTAGCAATGATCTGAACAGGCAATTGGTTCTGCTCACTTACTATTATCAGAAAGACTGGCTCAAGATCAGCTGCTCCTTTCTGGCACTTGCCCTTCAAAATTTAATTGGCTTGGATCCAACAATCCTATATTATGGGTCAGATCGTTCCATCACATTGTGATACATTTGGCAATCAGCGTGTATCAGCGGGTTCATCTGGAGCCTACATTGCTTACTATTAGCCATCCTTTGGGAACTTTTGAAGAGATTTTCATTGCTCTGATGGATGATTGATATCACTTGCTTTGGAATTTTTCTGGGATGAAATTATAGTAGTCATGCTTAATATGGGGACATGATTACTTATTCTCCCTGTTTCAGAAGCACTGCCAAACCTGCCCTCCTCTCAGATGGTAACCAAAACATTTAGACCGTTCTGGGTTGGTAATATGAATGGCCTGCATTCCAGGGGTTTGTCAGAAGCATATCCTGTATAATTCTATCTTTGCGCTCTCATTTAAAGTCTTGTTGCAGAAAGTTATTTATCCATGTTATATAATTAATCCACTACCTGAATTAAACTAAAACAACTCCATGTTTTAGCTTGATATCAAGCGATTTTTATTGCAATCACCTTTGGCATTGTAACCTAATTCATTGGAAGCCAATGGCAAAAGAAACAGATGACAAAATTTCTCTTTGATATTGGAAGATATTGGCGAGGGGAGTGTCCACTGGGACCGTCAGTGAGTGCGAGCTCGCTGTTTTGAAGGAGATGGCATGCACTATCCCACGTCATGGGCACAGCACTCATGGCCACTTGGATTTTGCCGCTTGTATGAAAGAGATAACGGTGGCTAATAGAAATGATGTAATTTGCTAAAGTAACTAAATTAAAGGCAAATGAAACTATGTGACTTCGTAATCCATACTCTTAAGAGTCTGTGGAAAACCATAAAGTTTTCTGATGTCTCAGTACTTAGAAAAGCCGTGATTTTCCCAAGTAATAGGCTCGTGGTTATTTTGTGGACTACTTGCCTACAGTAAGTAACAGGACTCTTTCTCTTTTCTTAATAATGCAAAGTCAAAGTTGTCATCCACTGTCAACATTAACATAAGACTTTTCCCATGGATACAGCTTACTTCTATGCAGTTGTATTTTATTTCTCACCCTTCTCATTACATACCTTTTCTCGTATATTTATTTTTTTGTGCTACACAGTGGATACTTTGGCAAGCGGTCACAAATCCAATTTGATAATTATAGTTCACACGTTTTACTCCGCTATACCATCTCCCAACAGTCTAGTAAGAGAGCTGAGTGCCCATTTTACCAATGAGGGCTTTGAAGTTCGGGTGGTGAGATCCTCCTCTGACTACTCAGCCAGTGTGGAAACAGCCTGTAAACATCAGCATTTGCTGTCAAACTCGATCATTCCCGTGCAGGGTTCCAGTCAAGAGAAGCATCTTCCAAACACTGTTCTCTGGCACATTGGCATTTTAGATGTATTCATAGAAGCTCCTAAATCTTAATTTAAAAATAGTCTGTAGCCAAATGTGTTGGCTAAATATCTCTCTCAGGGCACGACAAAAAATTAATATGTTAAACTCTGTGAAGCAGAGCAGGTTAAATTGATGTTTTATAAGTTTATTTGGTCCAGCACATATTTTTCTTTTCATTTAAAATGATTATTCATTGAGTCCACATGGACATAAAGATGGGAAGAATGGACACGTGGGCTACTAGAAGGGGGATGGAGGGAGGGGGCAAGGGCTGAAGAACCTCCTATTAACCCCCTATTGTGTACTAGGCTCACTACCTGGTGACTGGGTCATTTATGCTCCAAACCTCAGCATCACACAATATACCCATCTAACAAACCTACACAGGTAGCCCCTGAACCTAAAATAATATTTAAAATTATACAATAAAATAAAATGCTTATTAACATCTTCGAAACTGCTATTTTAAAAAACATAGCTTGGAAAATGTTGGTAAATATAATGAAAATGTTGAAAAAGCCTAAGCAGCAATTCAATCCTAGCCTCAGCTCTCACTAACCAGCAGTGTGACCTTCATTCAGTCACTTAACCTCTTTGGGTCTTAAGTTCGTCATCTGTTAAATTATAGGTTTGAACTCGATGATCTCAAATGCTCCTCTCATTGCTAAGATTTTTGATGTTTGACTTTAAGTGCAATCTCATTTCAGGCAGGTTCAAGTGTATACTTAGGTTCTAAGGGTTAATGTAGCATCCAGAAGAGTTTTGATTTGAGAATAAGCTCAAAAACAGGAAGGAAATCTTGCCACTTGAGACAACATGAATGAACCTGGAGAATATGCTAAGCAAAATAAGCCAGACACAGAAACACAAGTACTGCACGATATTACTTATATGTAAAATCTTAAAAAGTCAAATTCATAAAAGCAGAGTAGAACAGTGGTTACCAGTGGCTGTGAGTGTTGGGGGGATGGGGAGATATCGGTCAAAGGGCACAAACTTTCAGTTCCAATATAAGCAGCTTCTGGAGACTTAAGGTACAACATGGGTGGTGATGAATGTGTTCATTAATTTGACTGTGCAATCATTACACCATGCAGATGTACATCAAATCATCATGTTGTACACCTTGAATATATTCAGTCTTTACTTGCCAACCATTTCATTTATTTAAGCAGAATTTTCATCTACAGGAAGAAGATGGGGTAAAGAGGAGGACATTTATCAGACAATAAATTGACTTTTTATTGCAAACTAGAAATTGAACTTATCTGCATTTCCTTTCTTATTTATATTATTCTCCAAGTTGTAGGAAGCTCAGAGAAAAAAATTGAAGACATAAAAAAGTTGATGTCCCTTGCAAAGTTGAAAAAAAAATCACATCACATTTTATGTTAGGCTTTTAAAATGGGGGAAAATAATTACACCTCAAATTGAGAACATCACTTGACTGTAATATCTCTTTTCAAGCAGATTCTACTAATTCCAGATTTAGAAAATGAAAATGTGTTCATAGAAACCATCAGAGCAAGGCAGATGGAATAAGGTATTTGAAAAATCTTAAAGCTGTGCTTGAATTATCACCTTTGGATCTGCATATTTGAAATATATTATTAAAAGACTTTCTCTGGCATTGTTTTACACCATCTTCTGAAATGCACAGGGAGGGATCATTAACTGTCCTCTATTTTCTCTGAGGATGCAATAAAGCAAAGAAGGATTTCAGCTGCAGCAGGAAGGAGCCAAGTTAGATATTAGATGAACTGACAGGTTAATTAAACAATTCAACTAGCTTCCAGAGATGCCTTGGCTACTGCAGATTTAACATACGCATGATCTCCTAGATTGTCTTCGACTTTTATAATTCATTCTCAGATCAGATACACACTAGAACCCGAGAAGTCTCTTTTCTCTTATAGTTCTTTCCAACCTAGAATGCCTATGTAGATCTTTGTCAGAATTCCAGCTTGTCTTTGAGGTGCACATGTACTTTTACCTTCTTTTGGTCTATAGGATCTTTAATTCATGTAACATTCTATTACATAGTGCTCCTTTCTCATCAATAACATATGTCTTGGTGCTTTATTGTATGAGAATATAGATTGCATTCATCAGGCTATACCACTGCCTTATTAGTTAATTGCTAGGTAAGGTTTGTCTTGCCAAATGTCTTGAAAGCTCTTTCAAATCAATTCAACAAATAGTTTTTGCTTTATGTGCTGGGTACCAAAGGGATCCTCTTTAAAGATAAAGAAAACACCACCATTGATCTCAAAGAGCTTAGTGTCTGGTGTGGGGAATGGCATGCACACAGCTAATTAAAACACAGAGCTGTGTGTAACATGGCTGTGGCAGAGACAGAAAGGAGGTATTGTGTATGGAAGGTAATGAGGGGAAACTTCATGAAAGAGAAGCGTTTGAACACAGGGTGTGAACTCTGTCGATCCCAGGCAGATCTGTAGTTCTACTGTGGAGCCTCATGTCTGGCACATAGTAGGCAGCTACTCATGAAATGCACTTGGTTGCATAAATCAGTGAAGACATAAATATATTTTTCTAGGCAAAGGCATGAAGGAAGTGGGATCTAAATGGAAGGATGAACTTCAACATTAAATAACAAGGAATTCATTTAATTGGATTGTACATAAACGGAAAGTGAAGGAGATAAACTTAGAAAAGTAAGTAGGAATGAGATATTTCAGTCCTTGAATGACATAATATGTGGTTTAATCTTTATTTGGTAGGTAATGAAAGCAAAGTTGGACTTTGAACAGATGAACAATATGGTGGAGGTTTTTGATGTCAGTATTTTTATATCATCGTTCTTATAATAAATCTATATTGTATGATAGATGCTCACTCATGCTTGAATTTGAGTTTGAGTTCTAACTAAAAAAAATGGCAAGGTTTTAAATAGAAACTATGGGAGTTACATTATAAAAACCACAGCTATAACAGGTGATCTCATACTCGCAGTGCAGAAGGACATGGAGACCCCATGAGGCTGAGCAAGAGAGCTGGGCTTGGGGCCAGACCTCCCCGTCCAGGCCAGGCCCTGTCTGCCTGAATGCCTGGAACTCCCCAATACGCCTCCCACTGATGTGCTGCCTGACCCCAGAGAGGCTTCCAAACCAGGCCCAATATCCTTCATTTCATTTCAAAGGAGGAAGTGCTTCGTTTTCAAACTTAGACACCCTCAAGAGATGCCTGGGTCAATATTTGCGTCCCTGGTATGAAGTTCTCTTTGTGGAAGCTGAATCTCTCAGCTGAAGCTTAACACCTCTTTCTGGGAAACTCAACTTGAATTTGAAAATTGACCTTCATCAAATGTTAATTAGCCTTCTTAAAACACTGATGGTTGAGAATGATAAGAACCAAATGGTGTTTGTGGAGTGCGCAGGGTGTGCAAGGCCCTGTGCAGGGGTCTGGGGGGTGGGCTTTGGAGAACTGCCAAGATATGAATGCTGGTTCTGCCACTTACTAGTTGTTTGTTCTTAGAGGAGCTATTACCATTAGTGACTCTCCTAATGTATAAAATGAAACCAATAAGGCGTGCCCTACAGGACTTTTCTGTGGGTAGGTACAATGCACAATCCAGTCTCCGCTGGCCAGTTTAAAAAAAAAAATGTCAAGACAGGTCTCTGCTCTCAAAGAATTTGCCATCTAGTTAGGGAGACAAGGCGGGAGCATGCAAAAAGTCAATTAGTAACAAAAGATTGAAATAACAATTCCAGACAATAATAGAAAAGACATCACAAGGCTGCATATGATTAATTGCCAAATGAATTTTTCACACAGTAAGAATTCAAAGAAAAGAGAACATTTAAGATTGGGACATCTACCAAGTTCATCATCCCCTCATTCCACAACCTTCAGTGAAGTGAATCCTTCCTGTCCTGGCGCTGACAGCCCACGTGGGACCCTGGGCTGGTCTGGAGGGCATCTGGCATTCCACATGGGTCTCCTGGTATTGGACATGTGGTCTCCTCTCCCCAGTGGCGAGGCCATGTTCCAAAGGAATATCCTCCAGAATATCCCAAACCCAGGAGAACTGTTCCAGTATGAATGGCATGTCAGGTCTCTTGCAAGTGGCGAACATGCAACTGAATCCAGTTTTGAGATGTGGATTTATCCACTCAATGGCTGGAACAATCCAGGTGCAATTTCTGGGAGCAGGCACGCTGGATCCACGGGAGCCTTCCGGGGCCCTGGCCCTCTCCGGCCCTTCCTGGGCTGGAGTGGGGTGGGGCTGGATCCCTCGGGCCAGCTCTCCCACAGCCAGTGACCCGAGACAAGGGCACCAGTATCCGGACTCAGGCTGGGGCGGTGGGAGCACAAGCGTGCGGGCGCCGGGCCTCGGACAGGGGCACGTCAGAGGGAAGGGTCTGGGAGTGAGACCACGCGCGCGCCCAGCTCCGGCAAAGCCCGCGGCTCCCGCTCCTGCTGCTCGGTGCACCCGCGGGAAAGGCAGCAAAGCGAGCGGCGCCCCAGTGACCGTGCGGCCCGCTCGGCGGGGTGTGTGCATGGGTGTGCGCGGTGTGTGTGATGTGAGTGTGGTGCGCACACGGGCGCTGCCGGGGCGCAGGCCGTGTTTCCGGGCGGGGGCGGCGGTGGACAGCCCTGTGGCTCCACCAGGCAGGGGCTCCTCCGGGGTGTCCGCCGGGGGCTCCGGCGCTGACGGGCGCCCTCCAGCGGCCGCGCGGACGAGGTGCGGTCCCGGCGAGGCACCAGCGTGGCGTCCGCCCCCCGGTGCCTGGCGCCCCCTTGCGGCGGTCTCCGGGCCGGCGCGTCTGCCTGGGACGAGGTTGGCTCGGAGCGGCCCCAGCACCCCGCGGGCTCGCGACCTCTGTGGGTGGGTGGGCAGCGCCCGGGCGGGGAGGAGGCCCAGGCGCCGGGGCGGAGAGGCCACGCATGGGGTCCGCGGCAGCCGGACGGGGCGCAGGGGAGAAGCGGTTTCCAGAGGGGCCTTAAACCCCCGCCCGGCTGGGTAGCTGATAGGGCCCTGCCCAGGCTGTGCCACTGGGCGCAGAACGGGGTGGGGGGTGGGGGTGGTAAGAGGGGATGGGGGAGGGGGAGGGGGGATGGGCGAGGGGGAGGGGAGAGGGATGGGGGAGGGGAGAGTGGGGAGGGGAGGGGGGATGGGCGAGGGGGAGGGGAGAGTGGGGAGGGGAGGGGGGATGGGCGAGGGGGAGGGGAGGGGGATGGGCGAGGTGGAGGGGAGAGGGATGGGGGAGGGGAGAGTGGGGAGGGGAGGGGGGATGAGCGAGGGGGAGGGGAGAGTGGGGAGGGGAGGGGGATGGGCGAGGGGAGGGGAGAGGGATGGGGGAGGGGAGAGTGGGGAGGGGAGGGGGGATGGGCGAGGGGAGGGGGGAGGGGAGGAAGGGAGGAGGGGAGGGGAGAGTGGGGAAGGAAAGAGGGGAGGGGAGGGCCGAGTGGGTCCTCCGCCTTAGGCCGACCTGGCCGTCCCTCTGCCCCAGTGGGGTGGAGCCCGGCTCGCCCACCCGAGGCCCCGAGACTCCAGCGCCGGAGCCGGTGGCTTCCCGGGGCTCCTGGATGGCGCGGACCCGGTCGTGCGGAAGCGGGGCTCCTCTAGAGGTGGAGGGAAGCCGAGGCGGAGGCCCAGGCCCGGGCTTGTCCTACCCTTGGCCCGGGGAGGCGTCCGCGAGGCGGGAGCTGCGCTGGGCCCCGGCACCCCCGGCCGTCTCGGGGCTCTCAGCAGCGGGAATGGGGCCAGTAAAGGAGGCGCGCGAGGAGGACACTGCAGGACTGTGCGGACTCGGGAGCGGGGGCAGAACGTCCCGGGGCTGCTGAGGGACGCCTCCCAGGGGACCGCGGTCCCCCTGGGGTGCAAGGGACAGATGCCTGGAAGAGAGGGGGCCTCAGAACACGCTGGCGGCTGAAGGCTGCTGAGAAGAAGGGGGCTCTGTGCGGAGAAGGGTGGGGAGGGGCGCTGCCAGCGCTTCACCTGCCATTCGAACAGCGGGGTCAGGATGTTTACCTTGGCCTCAGTTTCTCCTCCCAGAAGGAGATTCTGGATTGGGTGATGAGTACCTTTGATGTACCCCACAAGGCCTCCTCCCCCTGGAGTTAAGAGAGGGTGCTTATTGAGGTCCAGTAGCATCATCCCCCTGGAGCAGGAGTGCATTTTATTCACTATTGGGCTTATCCAAAGGGAGAATGTGATAGAAACCTCCGTCTGTCATCTCAAGAAGAGAAGTCAATCCACTCCAGCTCAAGATGTCTAAAACAAAAGATGAGCTGTGAACACCAAATACAGTCCTGTGTAAGAGCTCTTCATTCATTCCCTCAGCCGCTTGTGAATTCCTTACATATTCGTTGAGCTTGTGCTTTGTAGAACACACTGGGTTAGGAATTGGGAACGCAGAGACTCATCAGCCTCAGTTCCTCAGTTGCAGAACCTGTGATCTAGTGGAGGAGGCGTTCATTTAAATAATCATCAGGATGCAGCATCCTTAGAGATGTCTGCTATGTGGTACCAAGGGGGCTGGCATCCCAAAGGAACGGAGAATTAACTGTTCAAAGATCCTACCCCTCCAGATGGAAGCACCAAGTCCTGCAAATAGAAACGATGGGTATACCTCCCCTCTCCACCAGGGACATCAGATGTGCCTGTCACCCTGAAGTCAGGAGCACACTGGGATGCTGCAGGAGCATCCTACAAGGAATAGCTGCATTGACTATCTGGGCTTCAGGTCCCTCCAATTCTAACACTTCCAATTTATGTTTGTGGATATAATGTTGAAACTTGTCCTCCCACCAAAATCGAATGAGGCCTGGCGGTAAGCCCATTTCCCCACCATGCACTCTTCACCCCCACTCTTCCACTCACCTGTGTCCCCACTAGACTGTGAGGCCCATGAACACGCGCGTTCTGCACCGACATCTCAGCCTCCAGAACAGGCTTCAGTAGGCAGAAGGCCTGGGTGAGTAAATAATGAGTGAATGAAGAGGTGAACAAACAGATGCTTGCAAGGTATTTAAAGGATAGAACCAATAAAAACCATTGAGCTCCTTCATAGCAACAAGAGCTTTTATACTAATTCTCTCTCCAGCTTCAGGTGCTCAATGGCTCCTCAATAGAATGAGTGAAAATAAACGGGCACAGTGGGTTTGGGTGTTTTACTGATTTGAGGGCAGGGAGGAACTTGTTTAATGAAACGTGTGAATATGGCACCCCAGACCTGTGGGTGTCCTCTCAACTAACCCTCTGGTCTCAGACAGCATTATACCTAAAGCATTCCACAGATGAGACTAAAGCCTATTTTAGGAAAAAACGTTTGATTAACAAAGTGGGAATGGCTTTTCATTGTGCCACTGCAAGTATAGAATTGTTAGCATTCTACTTCATCTTCCCTCTTAGGGCCTTCCTATTCACGGTATGGGCCACACACTGGCCGCAGTAGTGTTCATGAGAGCTTGTTGAAAATCAAAAGTCCCAGGCATCATCCCAGACCTACCGAAGCTGAACCCACATTCTCACAAGACCGCATAGGTGATGAGGGGACACACTGGAGTCGGAGTTACCATCCTACAGTCCCGCAGGTTGATTCCAGGTCAGGTCTATACATCTGGTCATCTGCCTCTGGCTGGGTTGCTGTAGGTCTGTGGATTGGCCAGTGGTTCTGGCCTAGTGGATTGGCAGGGTGAGTGGGGCCCCTATTCATAGAGCGTAAGGAGTTTTCATCTCTGGTCATTGCTCTGTTCCCAACTCTAGTAGCTGATGGACTCTGACACTTCTGCTAAAATGCTCCTCCTTGTGTCAAATTAATTCTGTAAAACTACTTCGCTACCATGGTTGAAGTTCAAAAGGCATTCCCAATGAGCTGCTTTGTGAAACGGCAGAGTGATGCCTATCTTCTGTCCTCCTGGACAGGCATCTCAGCATGTCTCTGGCATCATGATGGAGCAAAAGGCAGAGCCTGCAGCAGGCTGGAGAAGGTTGGGGGATGCGGAGGTGGACAGGACCTTGGGGAACATATAGCTCCTTCCTCTCACCTTACAACAGGCAGGTGGAGGTGGAGGGGGTGGTTAGTGAATTTGTGAGGTCACACAGTGAGCTGGTGCAAGAGATGAAATGGGAACCTCCTGAGGTTCTTACAGTGGGTGGCCACGCCTGGCTCTGCACTTTGCAGGGCATCCCAGTCACTTTCTCATCACCCCAGAACAAGTGTAGAATACTCAGGCAGATTTGTTTTAGCCATTTTTTAGCCTCTTTTCATATAGAGATTTTTGATTTATCTGAAAGGAAATCAGATCAGAGATCATAAGTTGAATCCACATATATGAAAAATGAATGCTTAGAAGTCATCTGAAGCACCATCTACTCCAGCTGCCCATCGAAACTGTGGGTCTGCCTGCGACATTCCTGCATGGTCAAGGAAAAGGGAGATTATTCAAACGGGATAATCCTGCTGTGATGCTGTGCGCCCCATGGATCCATTCTTGCCTTCTGTTGAGTTGAAATATGCCTCCTGTTACTTACACTAGCCTAAAATGCGTATCAAAAGTACAAGCAATTACATATCAAACATGCTTGCCAACAGCAAATGTCTTCATCCAGAGAGAGCCAGGGGCCAGGAGATCAATTCAGGCGGCCATGTATGTGGAAAACAGGGTGAGACACGGCAGGAACTGGGTGGGAGGAAGGAATTTTGGGGTGAGGATGAGCCTGGATCAACAAGAGGGAGAACTAGTGTGGCATATTCGGGGAATATAAGGATTCCCAGTAAAAAAGATTCATGTGGCCTCGGAAGCCTCTAAGATCTGTCGTTTATAACCCCTAGTAGGTGGGTGCTTTGTGTTTCTCAAGCAGTAAAAGAATAGCATAGCATAAGGAGGGTATGAAGGTGGTAGTGGGGGGCGGTGGAGAGATTTCTGGGTTTACATCTTAAGTTTGGAGTGACAGCCAAGATTCTTAAAATCCACGGGCACGGAGCGCCCTCTCGTGCCTGATCGGAGCCAGTGCAGCTCTGTGAAAGCCCGCGCTGCAGCGCTGAGGGAGCTGCCCCTGGTGCATCCCAGAACCTTACAGGTGATTTCCAGGGTTGTCTGCGTCCTCCTCACCGGAGGGAAGAGAGTCAAGGGCCTGCACAGCAGGAGTCATCGAGCAGGGGTAGAACCCAGGTCTCTAAATTTCAAAAGCATGTTGCCTTTTATATTCTTACTTCACTCTCACTCCGGCACAGGCTAATGACTGACATATAGTCCTTTCTTTGTCCCTGGTTTACACAAGGACCTGCTAACTCCATTACTCATTCTTTTATCCTCAGTCTCTGCTGTAGTCCCTGCACACATGCAGTGTGTATGTTGTGTTGCTGTGTTTGTGTGTCCGGTGTGGAAAGCATGCAGATATTCACCTGTTTTAATGGAGCAACGTAGGTGATGCTGTGTTGGGCATCTCCTTGTTCCCGTGTTTTCACTCAGCCCCATGTGTATCAGATCGTCCGGGCGGCTGTACGCACCTTGAGTTCATTGCGCACAGCCACCGTGGTGTGCTCGGTGCGTCCACACCCCTGCATGGTGCGCACCTCAAGTCCCCTTCTCTACACAACACTGTAACAGACGTCCTTGCAGATTCCCACTTCGGGACGTAGATAATACTTGGGGGCTGAGATAGACCCAGAAGTGAAATTGGTAGGCAGAGCCTGCAGCAGGCTGTAAATTACATAGCAATGTAATTTACTCAGTCTAAGAGCTACCAGATTCCTCCCTAGAATCACAGCTTCCATAAGGTTTCTCATATTTCCTGTATCCACTCCAACTCTTGCCATTATCCAGCTTTCCATTTTTTCCCAGCAAATTATGTGTAAAGTGCTTTTATTCCACTTCCTGATTCTTTTAGTCTGTATTTATCTGAGTATTTTTTTCTGTGGCCGATAGGCATTTGCGTTGCATATTTAAATTGTCTGTTTGCAGCTTTTGCCTATATGCCAATAGGAGTCTTTTCTTTTTCTAATTGATTTGAAGATTTTCTTTGTAGAAACAAAGTATTCATCCCTTGGTGTTTTTATGCATTGCAAATGTCTTCTCCCAATGAGTTGACTGTTAACACATTTCTTGTGCTTCCTTCATTGAATAGAAATTCTTAATTCTCTCATCCTCAGTCATCATTTTTCCTTGTGCTTCTTGCTTTTGAAGTTATTTATAGTAATTCAAAAAATTCTTACCGAGTTCTAGTTCACAAAGACAAGCTCCGACATTTCCCTTTATTGATTTTATAATTTCACTTTTCACATTACAGTCTTAAAATTGTATAGAATCCAGTTTTGCAAGTGTCATTAGGTAGGGATCTTGCTTTATTTTCCTCTTGATTTCAGATTGCTTTCCACTTCTCGCTGAGAAGGGTATCACACTGAGCCCATGGGGAAAATGAGGGCAAGGCGGGAAAGCTTGAACCTGACTCCATGTGATCAGCTCCAAGTCACGGGGCAAACTCAGCACTTGTTCCTCATGTTGATGGGGCATAGACCTCTTCCAGATTCCCTTGGCCAAACCCAGCCCTCCTGATACCCAGGCAGGGTTGAGTTCTAAATGAGCTCACAGAGCCATAAGCAAAGCTCAGAAGTCCACCTCGTCCGATTTCCCTAGTGTCACTCTAGAGAACCGCGACCCAGAAAGAGTGATACTGTCCATTGCAGAATTCCCTCAAGGACAAGGCATCGGCCACCTGCAGTAGGTGGTCTGGATGGGGGGCAGCAAAATAAGACTTGGGTGCTACCTCCTGCCCCACCGCCAACCACCACTAACTGATCACAAAATGGTCACCCACACTAGCTCTACTAGAAATCAACCAACTGAAATCTTTTTGTCTGGGCCTTCGCCTGCTTGGCAGAGAAGAACCAGTTGAGATGAGTCTTTCGGAATACGGAAGATTCCCAGTGGGGTCAGGTGGTGCTTGTTTCACGCTGCTCCATCACCAGCCTGCTGACCAGCTGGAGAGTCACTAGCTTCTCTGAGTCCCCACATCTTCATGAGGATGATGAGGATGACAGTGATGAGGATGATGATGGCTTGCATTCACACATGATTCTATGGGGGGTGTCTCATTTGAGACTTGTGACCACGCTCTGAGGAGTCTTTCTGTGTTACAGAGGAGGAAGCCAGCCAAGGGGGAGAATCAAGCCTGGACCGCTGCTTGCGTTTGCATGACGTTCTCAGCCACTTCTGGCCTAGAATTCTAGTCTTGTATAACATCTCCTCTTGAAGCCTTACTTTCCCCACATCTTAAATGGAACCCCATATGCAGGGACATTTTTCTTTGCAGGTGGAAGTGGGTGGTCTGAGTGAACCAGTGCGGGATGGAGGCTTACATAGCACAGAGAAGTGGAGGAATGCCAACAATTCATCCCAGACATCACCTGCCTCTCAAAACCTGAGGAATTCAGGTAGAAAAATGTTTAGAATAGGGATGGGGGGCAAACTATTTAGAAAAGTTAATATAGAATTCGACAGAAGTAGCCAATTTGTTTTCCAAAGATATGCATGCATTGCCTTGAAAGCGTGTCTACAAAATATTAACTAAAGTACAAAATAATATATATCCCACCACCCTATTGTATGAGAAAAACAAAAAAGTGTACAGATTTTTATATATGTTTATATAAAAAATAACAAACCAAGAATAAATTAGGGAAGAATATGTAGTGTCTTTCTAAAATTCAAAAAATTAGTAATACCAAGGTACATGGGAGAGCGAGAGACTGTGGATGTTACATTAGATATTTTATATTCTTTAAGTCATTCCAAAGAACAGGTATTAGGTTTATCGTTCAAATAACTGAATGAAAAGGAAAAAAAAATACAGGCTGGTTGGCATTTGGGTGGAGGTTTGATTGCTATAGATTCTTTCTGGTTTCCACACCGACTTACGAATCCAGGAGCCCTTTGGCAGGACCAAAGCTCCAGGTCCCTTTGACAGGACTTCTGGCAGGACCAAGCTCCCTTAGGTCTGGGTCTCCTGCTCTTTGTGTGCAGCTTCTCAAGTTAAAGGGTGCCTCAGAGATGGGGGGAGTGGGAGAATCAGGTGTCCTGGGATGGCTCAGGAGAATTTCTTCCTCCTGATTAAATTGTCAGATCCCTCCCCGGAGCAGATGGATCGTGCTTTTTCCTGGCCAAGACTTATCTTGGGGGGTCAGTTGTGAGAGGCGTCACTGCCAGTATGACCGTCCCTGTGTGCACGTGGCAGCGTCCAGCTTCAGAGCAGAGCCACTGCAGCAGAGCATCAGTCAGCGTCGAACTGCTTCCCGGCAGCGTCAAACCCCAGCACATGGTACAGTGCAGTGCCCACCGCTCGTCCCCCAGAGTCCTTGGGAAATGGCCTCCTTTCTCTAGAAGTTGTCAGAAGATGCAGAGATTTGCCTGCTTGCAGGGCCTTGTCCCAGTGAAAGGCCTCATTGAGGAGAAGGCTCTGAGACCCAGTGAGTTCTGTCTTGGTTTTGTCTCTGGAGAAACGTGGCTTCCGTTTGGCCTCATAATGAATGAAAGGCTGGTGGGCACATAGCAGATTGCCAAACCAATCCTGACAATGTCATAGAAATATTGATCCTACAGCCACCTCTGATGTTTGCCAGTGTCAATATTTTGCACTCTTGCAGCTACTTTAAGACAAGGGGTGAGGGGAGGCGGTGAGCCTTGTCTACCACTCAGTCTGTGACAAAATGCAGCTGCGCTGACAGGGCAGGGTGGGGACGCATGAGAGGCTGACGTCCACTGCACGCACACTTTTCTTTCTTTCTGCTCTCTGCCCTCCTGTCCCCCAGTACTTGCCCTAGGAACCACTTCCAGGTGAGCTGAGGATGCCTGTGAGAAAGTATGATAGTGGACGGACAGGGGTGGGCGTGATTCTGTGCATGGTTATTTAACTTTGCTTCCCATTACTGACAACTTTTGAAATGGGGCTGAGAGATGTGGCTTCTGATGGCTCTGTTTCTACCTATAGCAGCATTTTAAAGGCTTAGACATCTGTGTGACAAAGGGATTAGATAATGACGCATGATTATTGAGAGGGCTGGATTTAACATTCTCATCGTATTTTTGCAAGAGTAAATAAAAAATTAGATTAACAACAAGAATATCCTACCTCTCACGACCTGTGAACCAAGGCTTCATATAGGATCCTGGGGGCCAGAGCCCTGACTAGCTGGTGGGCATCCTTTACTCTCCCCAGGCCTCGGCTGCCATCGTCCTGGGAGCCAACCTCAAGGACCTCTGAAGTCTGGCCTGGAAAGTCTGCATATGCTCCCACCACAGGCTAAGGTTTATACTTTCTTCTCCTTCTAAAGGGAGCTGGAACACACAGCAACAGATTGTAATCAACTAATACCAGAGTATGCTTACATAGAGGTACTAAAGCTCTTAGCCTCTTGGCAGCCAAAGTAAGGAGAAGGACCACTGCTTTACTAGAGCCAGAGAAACAAAATTTCTTACTTGGGAAGGACTTTAGAAGTCTTCTGGTCCAGCTCATATATGATACACAAACCTCAGATACAACATCTGAGTCCAGATGTCAGGGAAGAAAAGTAGCTCTTTTACGTGGTGGTTTTAGAAAAATAAAAGATTATCATTTGAAACGAGCTCTAGAAAGATATAGATGTTTCAAGTAGATTTGCATATGGAAAGAAAGAAATGTGGATTGACTTATTCTGTATGGCCCCAAGGGCTCTGTAAAGATTGAACGAGCTATCTCGGCAAATAATGAATGAGATTCCCATTACTGGAGTCATTCATGTAGAGAATGGATGGCATGGAATGGAAGATGGATTAATATTGAAGAATATACGTTCTGGAATACGTCAAACTGGTTTCCAACCCAGGGTGTGCTGTTTACCACGTCTGTGACCTTGGGCCAGTATTCTAAGCCTTTTTCTTTATTCACAAATAAGTGTGATAATTTATTGCTCTTCTTTTAAGGGGTCTTGTGAGTTTTCAGTGAGCTAACATATATAAAGTACATAGCCACGTATCTGGGTCAATAAATAGTAACTGTTTATTGCATTTGTTTATAATCACTTGGCAAAAGCGTTGTTGAAGGTTAGGATGTCAAGACCAGCAGATATTTCATATCCCTGGCAACACGGTGACTTCGCATTCACTAGCTATTTACTGAGAGCCTGTCATGTGGCAGGCACAGGTCTGCACATGGAGAACTCAAGGGTAAATGGAGCTGATGTAACTCTCACCCCCAAGGAGCCTGCAGCACCATTGGAATGGTGCTGAGAACTGCCCTCAGCTCCCTGTCCTGTGAGTCCTGCGTTTCTGTGGTTGGAGACCTGCTGGGAGAGCCCTTTGGTACTACTCCTCTTCGGACCGGCTGGTCCACGGAAATCCATCATTCCCAGCACCTGCTGTGCCCTTACTCACACCAGTTCTGTCTTTTCATTCCAGCCAACGCTGCCATGGTGAGGTTCTCGCAGATGCAAACCCAGAGCCCCTCACCTGGGCTGCACCTTGCTTTTCTGCCCCAGGGCTTGACTGGTACCTGAAGGAAACTTGGGAGCACTCAGATGTTAACCAGAGCCTGAGATCATTAAGAACCCATGACAAACGGGGGAAGAACCCATATGACAAACGGGGGAAGAACCCATGACAAACGGGGGAAGAACCCATATGACAAACGGGGGAAGAACCCATATGACAAACGGGGGAAGAACCCATGACAAACGGGGGAAGAACCCATGACAAACGGGGGAAGAACCCATGAGACAAACGGGGGAAGAACCCATGACAAATGGGGGAAGAACCCATATGACAAACGGGGGAAGAACCCATATGACAAACGGGGGAAGAACCCATAACAAACGGGGGAAGAACCCATATGACAAACGGGGGAAGAACCCATATGACAAACGGGGGAAGAACCCATATGACAAACGGGGGAAGAACCCATATGACAAACGGGGGAAGAACCCATATGACAAACGGGGGAAGAACCCATGACAAACGGGGGAAGAACCCATGACAAACGGGGGAAGAACCCATATGACAAACGGGGGAAGAACCCATGACAAACGGGGGAAGAACCCATATGACAAACGGGGGAAGAACCCATATGACAAACGGGGGAAGAACCCATGACAAATGGGGGAAGAACCCATGACAAACGGGGGAAGAACCCATGACAAACGGGGGAAGAACCCATGAGACAAACGGGGGAAGAACCCATGAGACAAACGGGGGAAGAACCCATGACAAACGGGGGAAGAACCCATATGACAAACGGGGGAAGAACCCATATGACAAACGGGGGAAGAACCCATATGACAAACGGGGGAAGAACCCATGACAAACGGGGGAAGAACCCACGAGACAAACGGGGGAAGAACCCACGAGACAAACGGGGGAAGAACCCACATGACAAACGGGGGAAGAACCCACATGACAAACGGGGGAAGAACCCATGACAAACGGGGGAAGAACCCATGACAAAGGGGGGAAGAACCCATGAGACAAACGGGGGAAGAACCCATGAGACAAACGGGGGAAGAACCCATGAGACAAACGGGGGAAGAACCCATGACAAACGGGGGAAGAACCCATGAGACAAACGGGGGAAGAACCCATGACAAACGGGGGAAGAACCCATATGACAAACGGGGGAAGAACCCATGAGACAAACGGGGGAAGAACCCATGACAAACGGGGGAAGAACCCATATGACAAACGGAGGAAGAACCCATGACAAACGGGGGAAGAACCCACATGACAAACGGGGGAAGAACCCACGACAAACGGGGGAAGAACCCACATGACAAACGGAGGAAGAACCCATGACAAACGGGGGAAGAACCCATGAGACAAACGGGGGAAGAACCCACATGACGGGGGAAGAACCCACATGACAAACGGGGGAAGAACCCACATGACAAACGGGGGAAGAACCCACATGACAAACGGGGGAACCAGAAATGGAGGGTGTGTCCTCCGCCCTCCGTCCCTCAGGCAGGCAATGCTGAGGTGTATCTTACCAGGTTCCTCAGAAGGATGCTCAGGACTGAGCCTCACTCGAACCTCAGCTTCGCTGTGGTGACTCACTCAAGAACTCTCTCCATGTTGGCGTCCTTCCTCCTTCCAGGTTTCACCGTCCCTTTCTCTCACACCAGTCACCCAGGGATGCTTCCAACATAATCTGTCTTCACACCAACCCTTGTCTCAGGCAATGTTCTCCTGGCTGAGATGTGCCACCTCAGTAAAACCAGTGTCACAAGGCTCAGTCAATGCCTCTACTAAATCTCTGCCGCTCACTCTTGAGTACGTAGAGTCCCCGTGTATTTGATGGAGGGATGTGCAGTGGTGCACAAAGTCCAAGGCCACCAGGACACCTGTCCCTGATTACTCAGCGCCCAGTTTGTCCCCTCCCTAGACCAGCCCTGCACGGAGTCAACTCAGTCCCATCAGCCTGAACTCCTCTCCAATACAGAGCGCACTCTACCCCTCTAATTGGTGATTATGGAGTAGTGCCGAAAGATTTCATCCTTTATAGTCTTAGTCCACATCTGGTCATCAAGCAGTCCCTAGAGGTAAGTAGGGTAGGTTTGAGGATGCATTTCCCTTTGGGTGTTATCCCACATGTATGAGTCAAAGATTCATTCATTTGTTTTACTTAACTGTATCTAGATTTTCTATTTTCTCTTTCTAACTGCTTCTACTTTTCCTAAAACTTACAAGGGAATTATGCCACCATTGCCTTTCAGTTATTTTAAATGTTTAGTCTCACTTATTTTCTTAAATGCAAAGTTCTTTAATAGCATTTTGAGTGATTGTCACAGTAGGTTTATTTTTAAATTGAGATATAATTCACATACCATAAAATGCATCATTTTGAAGCATGCAATTGAGTAGTTTTTAGTATATTCACAAGGTTATGCACCCATCGCCCCTATTTAATATTTTCATGGCCATTAAAGAAACCAGTAATCATTAGCGATCTCTCCCCATCCCACCCTCCAGCAGGTGGTATTTAACTTCCCATCGCATAACTTCATGTGGCCCATGCGAGTCTGAGCACTGTAAACAAGTGCACGATGATCATTTGGGAATCACTTGGGAACAATGGGTGGTACCTCCCTGCACATGCAGTCCTGACTTCATTACCGCCAGCTCGGTGACTTTGGGCAGCGTTTTATCCTTTCTGAGCCCAGTTCACATTTATACAATAGGAGGATTGGGCGATATCAGGAAGATTTGCTCTTGGATTTGCGGAATTTTAGGATTAAAAGTACAGGAGGCCCATGAGTGCTAAGTACTCAAATTTTAGAATGAATGTTTATAGTTGCAGTTTTGTTTGTTTGTGTTTGTTTGGTTTTTGGAGAAGACACCAAATACTTAGCTAAACTATAAAAGTAAACTCTTTCCATCACTTTTAAAAATGAACAACGGACTAGACAAGAAAATACTTGTTCCACCTCTAACCTCTCACTATGATCTACATTTACATTTGGGAAAATTGAGCGTCTGGGAGTGACTTGCCTACATCATTCAACAGGTAGTGCTAGCACACAGGCGTGTGTCTGACTCCTGGGCCAGTGATTTTTCCTTAAGCCCCTGCTATTCCTTTGACAAAATTTGCACTTTGGAATCAGAAAAATCTTCAAGACTCATTTATACATCTAAATATGCAACTATGTCTCAAACATAGGAACCACTCAATATATTGTACTTTTTACATCATTCCACTTGTAAGAAAGGGTCTTATCTATATGTTTCACACAGTCACCCCCACCACACACCCAAATGTTGCAAAACCCTTTTGCTGAGTTAGTAAGAACCACACACGCACGCACGCACACACACACACACACACACACACACACACACACACACTTGGATGCCATTTCTTTACTGGTTTCCTTGAAGGACAGCAGAGCTTTTGCCTGTCCACATCTATCTCACTGAGCTTGGATGGGGCAAAGCCATCATCTTTGATGAGCTGCCTGTCTTAGCCAGTACCTGCCTCACTCCAACCTAGTATATTTTATTTTAATAGATGAGACATATCTGGTTATATTTAAGAATATCCTCTCATTGTAGCCTCCAAGAATGTACCCTGCAGGGAGATCACATTCTCTCTCCCAAGCCCCCTCTGTAGGTGAGCATCCAGATTCATCTCAATGGCTGGGAAAGGCCTTGCCTGGCTTGCTGGAGAAGGATGTGTCCTGTGTCTCAGAAGGCTGAAGGCTGCCAGTAAGTTTGCAGAAACATATTCGAGCTCAGGGTATGAACTCTCCTACCCACCTGTGGTCCTGACAGAGTCCGGGGAACCAACATCGCTTGATCCCCAGTCCCTGCTCCTTTGTCTTTATCCCTGGTACAATCTTCATTCATTTCAGCTGCCTGCCCAGACCACCCAGCCAGTATGAACCCAGGCAATGGGAGCTAATTATAATATTAGCTTAGACACAACATAATTATAGAGAAAACTGCTAATAAACAACTTGGATTTATGCATCCCAAAAATCACCTAAATGTTTTCAGTTGCACCTTCTTTGGAATTAGCCACACCATTGCGTTACCTCTCTTCATAGGCTCTGAAAGCAGAGAGTGAGGGTTTGTAGCCAGGCCCCTTCATCCACAGGCAAGAGAATTGTGGGCCCGCATCTGGCCACCACATCCCTGGGTGGAACTCAGCATTCACTTTCTCCCAAGACATGCTGGGTCGAGATTGTGAAATCTTGAGCCTAAATGGACCAGGGTGGGAGAATTTACCAACTAGCAGAAGGGCCAGGGGGGTTCCAGGAGCTTTAGACAGGGACAAGCAGTGAAGCACAGCAAATTGACATTGGAAGTTGCCTGTTTGAAAGACACGACAGCCTTTGCTTGCTGCAGAGCTAATTATTATTCAAATTTATGCTAATAAACTCTGCCTTGCATGTTGTTGAGAAGCTGCCTTTTCCCGTTAACATAGCCGTAATGAGAGGTAAATTTGTAATGCAGATGCCCGAGGTAATATATCCTAAATCACTTTATGGTGGAACGGTCTCTCTCACCCCACCCGACACAAATGTCAATTTAAATTAGTTTTTGCTTTGCATATTTATTGAAGCTTTATTTATTGTTAATATGTACTAAGGACACCAACTAAACAGCCCCCACTACTTGTTAGAAGTGGAATTTAACAGGGAGCTGGGGATTGGCGGTTGCTCATCAGGAGATCCTAGAGTTTTTTTCTTCTCCCAGCTAGAGCCACAGCGTCAGCTTGGATGGTGCCAGAATCGTTCTTGTGTCTCCCTCCTCCTCTGAGCTGGCTCTCAAATTAGGCTCGGCAATGAAAGAGCAATTCTATCATGATAATTATTGTATGGCGTTTCTAAGAGTTAATGGTCTTTGCCACCTCTGCCTTTGTGTTTGTGGTACCACCCCGGCTTGCAGAAACATGCCCAGGAAACAGGCGTGCTGTTGAGACGATACCATTTGTCCCCTTCTGAAACTCGTGCGCACACACACACGCACTCACACACTCCTATACAGGTTTTAGGGCAGACACGTAGCTTCAAGCCCCATTTGCATTCACATCTGTGTGGTCGCACACACACCTTTATTTCGATAGCGTCTTACACTCGTTCAGGGGTGTCTTCACTCAGGTTCGAACACACACAGATCGCCACTCGCCCCTGCACCCCAGCTATGGTCTTGTGTGTAACCGCGACTCTTCTGAGAATAGGAGGGGATGGCACTTGGACTTGGAAAAGTTCTTCCAAGCCATTCTGAGATGAATCTTCCACTGCTGGATGATGGAAACAGCACTAAACCATGAGTAATTTTGTTTCTAGTTTGCATTCTGTCACTTAAATAAATAAATAAGTGCCTACCACGTATCAGGCATAGTGTTAAGAATTTTCTTGCATGGTTTCATGGTTTCATTTTCACTTATAAATAGTTCAGTTTAGGTATATATTATTATTATCCCCATTTTGGAGATGGGAAGACTGAGGCTTTGCAAGTTTAAATAACTTACCCCAGGTTAATCCACTTATGCCACATGGCAAGTAAAATTCAACTGTTCTTTTTACTACACCATTGTTTCCTTGCTAATGTCTCAGTAAATCTGAGTTTGAGTTTCTTCTGCAATTTAAGATGTTAGATTCGATGATCTCAAATGCTCTCTGATCCATCTAGCTCCAAATTATGATGTTCTGTGATAATGTAAGTAACTCTCTCCTGATTCTGTTTGCCTCTTTGCATCTCTCACTGTGAACTAAGTTTAAGCTAGTCACCTGCTTTAGGACTCTTGACCGTTGCCACCTACCTCTTTCGTATGGGTAGGTTTCTTCTAGGGCACCTTGACCCTTAACCATTTTGTATGGAAAAAATGAGTTTGTGAAGAACTGGGGCTAACCCAACCAAGTAAGTTGTCAACCAGATGTGCTAACTCATGCATACGTATATTCAGGGAACGCCAAAATATCCGTCTGCTGAAAAGTATCTCCAGCATTTATGTGTCAAGTACCTAGAGTTTTCCTCATTAGTATAACCACTTTGAATCCAGTTACCCTGACAGGCCCTCCTCCTGTGAACATGTAAATTCACATTACATGAAGCAACATATCAACTGTTTGTGCCAGCTAATTCTCGAACACGTGTTTCGTGCATACCAGAACCTAAACAGGAGAGCGCTGAGAGAACAGAGCAATGAATTTTGATGAATGTATTGGAATAAGCAGCAGCGTCCCCACTGCTCACAAGACAGGCTAAGAGCCGGCCTTCCCCTTTACCATTTGGGCGTAGACTTCTGCTGGCAGAAATCTCCCATATGTAAATGAAATTCTAATGAATGAGGATTTTCTTCTGATCTATTAAGGAAAAAAAGTAGAGTTTAAGGGTTTCTCCATCTCCCCATGGCCACACCCACCATGCCCCAATTCTAAGCTCTATTCCCAATAAACCAGAAAGCCTGGGATTCTACCTTAGAAGGGCAGTGTTTTGGCTTAAGGAAATACACTAGGTTGTGATACTGAGCCTGGAATAAAAATACCATCTGTCAGTGTCAGTCTTTGCTGCTTTAAAATAAATACATTTATTAGATCAATTTTGGTTGGAACAGTGTGCTGAGAAGAGACCTAAAAAGAGGCATATAAATAAATGCATTGTTATTGTTAAAATTTAAAAAGAAACATGAAAATGCTGCAAGTGTAGAGAATAAAACAGCAATCATCCATAACTGCACCCTCAAAGATAACCATCCTTCAGACCTCCCTAGATACCATGGGGCCGACTTGCTAGAACTTTGCACAAATATATGATAAGCGTTTTCCCCAGGGGAGGTAATTCTGAAAGGGAGGTTGGATAGCATTTTACTGTGGGAGTAGGCAGACCTGGGCATGAGCCATGTCAGGGATGAGGGATGATGTCCCTGATCCTGGGGAGAGAGGCGATGGCATAGGAAGGGCCAGTGAAAGAGGCAACAAGAAGTTTCAAGACACTAACTTCATCCACCTGGCCACTTTGCCCAGGTGGCCTTTGGGCATCAGGAAGTGTTTTATGCCATTGAGTTAAGACATCTTCTCCCATTGGATGTGTCTATGCCTCAGTAAAATAAGAAAATCGGGCTAGTGCAGCTCTAAAGTTCCCTTCAGCCTATGGTTTGTTCAACTTGAAGGAGGAGTTGACGTTCTGCTTGCCCTGAGTCCTCTCAAGGATTCAGCCAGAGTCGGGCATGACAGCTCCCTGATTCAGAAGTTCCTCATTTCAACTCCCAGAGGAGTCCCACAAAGCGAGTACTCTCTGTTCCAGCGCTCTGAGTAGTGCCAGTGGCTCCTTTAACATTGAAGAGTGATTAGCAGTGGGAGGAGCCTGGAGTCTGGATTTGGAAGACCCTACTTAAGTCCAGCCACACCCTTTACTAGCTGCTGATCTCTGAGCAAATGACGGTGATGTCATCTCCTAGAGCCTCAGTTTCTTCATCTGGAAAATGGCACTAATCACACACCTTCAAAAGATTATTGTGAGAATATGTGGCTGCGTATGGAAGAACTCTGCGAATTTAGGCACGTTATGCCATAAGGGAGTGCTGGGTGTGGTGGTGCATGCCTGTAATCCCAGCTACTTGAGAGGTTGAGGCAGGAGAATGGCTTGAACCCAGGAGGCAGAGGTCACAGTGAGCCGAGCTCACATCACTGCACTCCAGCCTGGGTAACAGAGTGAGACGCCATCTCAAAAAACAAAACAAAACAAAACAAAAAACTTCGCAGGGACATGGGAGACAGAGCACGAAGTGGCAGCCTCATATGACATGATTTGAGCCTCAGGGTCTTCCAGTGACTTGCACCAGGGCATAGAATGACTTAGCTGTTGCTGGATGCCATAGTCAGAACCGGGAATTGGATTTCACCTGGCGTAATAAAAATATTGCAGGACTCAAGTCCGGACCGGAGTTTGGTTCCTTGAACTAACAAGGAACCTCCAAGTCCTAGTACTCTCCTTAGGCCTTGGGAACCTCTTCTATGAAAGGGGAGGTTGGAGGAGAGGGTGGGGCGAGACTGGCATTTTTTTTAAGGCGTCTTCAGCATTGCTAGTCCATTACTCTGAGAGTCGAAGTAATGTTTCTGCAACTGGGGAAGTGGCTGTGGTTTAAATTCCTAGTCTGTTAACTGTAGAGCTGGTTTCCTTTACAAGGGCAGTGGCCATTGGCAGGAGTGGACATGGGGCAAGCCAGGGTCCCCTCCCTTATCCACCCAGGCCATGGCTCCTCCCTGGCAGGCAGAGGCGGGCAGGGTGCTGCTGGCCTGAGGGTCCTGGGCAGGCAGCTCTGTTCTAGCCCTCTAAGGAGACCAGATGCTGTGGGCACCAAAGTTCTCAGGCCCTCAGAGGATGGCGTTTCTCATGTCAGGAGGGGATGGGTGAATGAAGGTGTGTGCACCCCGGGGAGGGAGAAGAGTCACAGAAAGAGGTGGGGACAGGCAGGATGGAGCAGCACCCGTTGTAGTGGGATTCAGCAGTGTGATGGGTGGAGCCGGGAGAGGAGGGAGCTTTGGGCAAGGGCACGTTGGCAGTGAGTGTGCGCGGCAGCAGAACCCTGGGGTGTTTGTGGGTCTGTGCACGTTCTGGCCTAAATGACCCAGGCAGTGTCTCAGCTTTAACTCTGCAGGTGTTCAAATCCTATCCAGTGAATCCAAGCAAAGCACCCTGTCCATATGGAGGAGATACCCCAGGGCGAGGCTGACAGAAGGCCCTTGAGGTCCCAGTTACGTGTCTGGGCAGACCGCAGATAAATGTGAGACTGTCACAAACCAGAGAGCACTGGGGTGAGGTTTGCCGCAGGTGCCCGTGAGAGCCACACGTGTCCACTATACTGAGGGAAAGGAGCGATGCCCTCCCAAACACGGGAGATACTGTGTAACAACGGCTTGTTCACAGCCCTTGCCGGGCTCTGGGGCACATTTGCCTCCAGGCAGTGCCTTGGAGACGACCATCTCCGAAGGAAGTCTGGCTAGGGGGCAGGTGCCTCTGCCCTGGAGCACAGGCAGTGGTGGGGTGTGCATCTCCAACCCGGGGGCCACGTCACCGGCACCCCTTCTGGAGCCATGGCTCCTTCTGACCTTGTTCCCTTGGTGGGCATCTGCACACACGGTTTAGAAGCGCCCTTTCCAGGGCCCATCCTGCTCCTGGAGGCCCCAGTGAAGCAGCCCAGCCCAGCCCAGCACAGAGATGGATTTTCCAAGGCTCTGGGCCGCCCTCCTCCTGCGGGGCTTCATACTCACCCAGGTCTGGCCCTCACAGGGGTCCTGGGGCTTCAAGCACCAGACTGAACCGTTTCCTCTGCACCGTGCTCTCCTCCGGGTGACGCCACCCGGCACCTTGTCAGGGACACCGTTTCTTCCAATCACCCCACCCTGGACCCTGACAGGTCCCCTCTCCCTCCTTGTTTTATTTTTCTCCTTTTCTCAGCCAGATAAAACATGTACTGTACTTTACGTGTATATCTTGTAGTGTCCTGTCTACCTGGTGGACGCAACCTAAGCTCCGTGGCAGGGACCTTTGTTTTGTTCAGTGTTGTGTCGTTAGCACGTGCCAGGCTTCCAGGAAATGTTTCCAGTGAATGTATAAAGCCTTCTTACATTTACTGCCTGCCCCGTGCCAGGCCCTGTGGCTGCGGAGGCAGCGAGGACCTCAGCCTTCCCTTCCCTCCAGGCTCGCGGAAGCCTGAGCTCTCCTGACACTTCCCCTCCGGCCCGGCCCGAAAGTCCCTTCCCGGGTCTTTCCCCGAGGCCAGACCCTCCCGGACAAGGATTCAGGAAGCGCATCCCGCTCCCTGGGCAATCCAGCATGGGGAAGGGGCAAACGCACCAGGTGGCCCCGGAGCGGCCCCTGAGGACACCAGCGATGGTTTCTGATGGCCCAGCTGGCCGCCCCTTCTCCCGCTTGACCCTCCGCCTGGTCCGCTGCCACAGATCAGCTGTTGGCACAGCTACCAGGGAAAGGGGTGTTTGCCCACCGGACTGTTCCCTGCAGAGGAGCTGTGCCCGCAGCCTCGCCGGGAGGGCGGCCAGGTGGGCTGCAGTACCAGGGACTGACCACCAAGCGGAGACAAAGCTCCACCAATGAGCGCAGAAGCCGGGCGGGCGGCTCAGTGACCCTGCGGCGTCCGGGAGCTGCGCTGGGGCCGGCCTTCCGCTGCTTCCCCCTCTGCGGGGTCCACCCCTCACTCAGCTTCCTCTGGATCAGCGCCACCTGCTCCCCTGGGTCAGCCCCCTTCCCCTACGATAGGCCCCAAGGCAAGGGCCTTGAGCAAACAGTTTTGTGTTTTTTTGTTTTGTGGTTAAAAAAAGAAGGAAAATTAAAGCCATATCTCCCAGCCCTGTCTACAACTGACACATTCAAGCGATCAAACCTGGCTCACACTTAGCCCCTTTCACAAAAACATCCATGAAATCTTTCTCAATTCAGGAGGGGCTTTGAAGATCTAGCTGGTATTAATAATCACCAACTGGGGCTGGGCGCGGTGGCTCACGCCTGTCATCCCAGCACTTTGGGAGGCCAAGGTGGATGGATCACCTGAGGTCAGGAGTTCGAGACCAGCCTGGTTAACATGGTGAAACTTCATCTCTACTAAAAATTCAAAAATTACCTGGGCATGGTGGCAGGCGCCTGTAATCCCAGCTACTCGGGAGGCTGAGGCAGGAGAATGGCCTGAATCTGGGAGGCAGAGTTTGTAGTGAGCCAAGATCAAGCCATTGCACTCCAGCCTGGGTGACAGGAGCAAAACTCCGTCCAAAAAAAAAAAAAAAAAAAAAGAAAAAAGAAAAAAAATCACCGACTGCTCCGTAAATGACCTTTTCTGACCATGAAACTGAAGAAAACCTTGCAGCAGGTTAATAGGACCCAAAGTCATCATTCACATCCTATAAAAATACGTGCAAAGGCAGCCACTTCACAGTCTGAAGTTCAGGCACACCACTGCAGAGCCCACGACTTGTGGCTCCCCGGGACCTTTTCTAAGAGCACAGCGTGGCTTTCCTCCTTTCTGACCCCACGGGAGGCTGTCTAGTCTGTTGGGTTTAAGAAGGAGACAGGAGGCTGGAAAAGCCATCCTTGTGGGCTAGCCGTGGCCCAGGGGACCAGTCCTCTGGTTGCTTCTCTTCGTCATTGTATGACACGTGTCTGTTCTCACTCGGAGCCTGTGCCACTCTGGGTAACTCTTTTAGACTGGAGCCTCTATAAAGAGATGGGAAGAGACAGAACAGGAACTGAACTTCCACTGCAAATGTTGGTCTCTGAACCGACGGATAGAACTCACAGCACGTGCTGAGACAGTGATTGGAATACAATGGGAAAACCCCATGACCTCAAAGCCCTATGCTGGCCCCGGCCATGGGAGGCACTGGACAGACACAACGAGGGTGCGGCTGTCTTTACACAGAGTGGTGTCTTGCAGCGGATCCTCAGATCAGTCCCCAGCGCTGCAGCTGCCGGCTGCTGGAGCAAGGCAGAAAGCCGTTCCCAGGGAGGCTGCTATGGAGTACAGCTTGCCAAGGCAGAGGCTCAGGGGTGGGAGCAATGCTTGGGTCCAGTGACCAGGATTGGGATCAATGACGGGGTTGCTGAGGCAGCCCCAAACCCCAGCTGGAACAGGAGATGAAAGCTGAACTGGCAGCAAGGGTGGGCAGTGAGGTCTCCAAGAATGCCGCTCGGGCAGTCTTGGGTGTGATGACGCATTAAATCTACAAGCAGGGCTCAGAAGACCTCATGTAGAGGGAAAGGAGGGATGAAGGGTTGGAATCTAAGCAGGGTGCAACGTTCTGAGCCAAGACCTTTACCAAAATCCTTGACATTAAACTGGAAACTAATGTTTAACGAGCAAGGAGGACTCTTGAGCCTCATTTCTATTAAATGATATCATTTGCAAATTAAAAATGTTTGGAAAACTACTCAGCACTATTTGTCAATAGTGGTGATGCCAGTCAGAATCTAACAGGAAAGGCACGAGAAGACACTGATTTTGCCTACATGCAGGTGGTGAGGACCTGAGAGATTTCAGATAAGGAGGTGCAGCAGGGTGTCGTGGACTGCCTTTCACTTGGAGTCTGTCCGGTCTGGAAGAGGCAAGGACAGGTATCTGGGGTGAGAACTTTAGAATCACATTTGCGGTGGGGTCTGGTGTTATGGGTGGAGTCTGTGCTTTCCTCCCTGACACCGTGGACTCTTGGTGGGAGCTGGCAGCTTTGGGCATAATTGAGATGAGTACAACACACACCCGTGGAATGACTCGGAGCATAGGCCAGGCTAGCAGTTTCATTAGGAAAGGTGTCTTCACACCCATTGCTAGGACATTTATTCTAAAACCAAAGTTGGTGTCACCTTTTGCAGCTAAACAAGACCCTATGCCTCCTTCCAATGGCTTCCTCAAAAGTTTCCAAGAAATTCTCAAACTTTTCAGTCCCCACCCCCACCTCAATTTCTGCTTCTTGTCCCATTTCTGCATGTGCTTACGTGTGCTTGGATGGAAAACATAAAAGAAATGGAACTGAGGGCCCTGTCTAATTTCACTTGTGGAAAAGTTTTTGAAAGAAGAGGTGAGAAGATCCCTTTTGCATAGCACATTAGAATAATTTATGGAGAACTTTCTCCCTTCCAGCTAAGGAGGTGGTCAAGATGAGAGGATAAATCTTTAAAAGAATAATGTTTTCAAAATCAGGTTCCTTGCCCTCAATCCTTTGATGTATGAGTGTAAGAGTAGGTAGGACACATGGTGAAATATACATGAGAGCTCAGAAGAGAATAGCAGAGTGGAGGAAATATTAGTGTTTACATCAAAACTCAATTGAAACATTCATTTCAAGGTGATAGTTTATTATGTTGAATGCAATTTAGTCCCACAAGGATATTTCCTTTCCATCTCCAGGACTCTCCCCAGGTCTACACCCCCATCCCCACTTCCCACTTCCCTTCCTCCCCATATCGAGATGTGAGGAAGCAAAACACATCCACTGTGGAATTAGTTCTTTGTGGCTGCAGGCTTTGCAGACTGTAAAGGAAAGGAACAGGAAGAGGTAGAATCCTTTGGACTCTGCCGACCGTTCCCTAGCTTTTTGGAGACTTAGACAGTTTTAAACAGAGAATAAATTAACACAAAGGATTATCTTCTTGCAGAAAATCAACCAAAGCGATCAGCTTCAAACAAAACTGCCGTTCTTCTTGGGTGTGGTGATACACTCTTGTAATCCTAGCACTGTGGGAGGCTCAGGCAGGAGGATTGCTTAAACCCAGGAGTTCAAGACCAGCCTGAGCAACATAGGGACACCCCCCCAACACTAAAAATAAACACAAAAATAAAATCAAACAAATACTATTATCCTTTTTCTTTCTTTAGCTTGTATCCCTCTTAGACACACTTTAAGGAAATTCAACTACAGCAAAAGATAAGTGGAGGCAAAAGTGATCTCGTAGAGGAGGGCAAACTTGGAAAAGCAGCCTCGGCAGCCCTGGAGGCAGTGGGCCCACTGGTCGATGCCCACCTGGGGTTCGGTGAGCCTGTCATCTCTGCATGCAGCCAGCTGCCCAGGCAGCAGCGTTCAGCCAGGGATGCTGTGTGCAGCGCTCGCAGGCCTCCAGGTGGGCTTGACTTCTAAGCTGCTCCAAGGCTTTCTCAGCACCCTTCAGCAAAGCTTAGAATCTTGGATGAGGCACCTGCCTTCCCAGCAAGAGCCCTGTTTTCTCACCTGGCAGGTCCTGTCATGAAGCCACAGTAGGAGCAGGGACCTGGGGAGCCAAGGCCTGGCGGCTGCCCCTCCCCTCCACGCCCTGCCTGCACCTACTGTTTCTCTCTGCCCTTAGGAGTGACTTTGCCCTGAGCGTGGGACAGACAGGTCTGAGCTTAGACCTGCACGCAGGCACTGAGGTGTGTTTTAAGGCTGGAGAACTGCCTTCTACATGTGGCTATATGTAACAGCATGCGGCTAGTGTGTCAGAAGCTTATGTTTCAGATGTTCTGCTGGTACAGTGCTCAGTGAAAATGAAGGAGAGGGGGATCATTCCCTTCTAACAGCTTCTATGGTCTCTCTCTTTATGCCAGTAGTAAACACTCTTCCTCGATTAGAAGCTTCGAAGCTGTGAATCCTGAGGGGAGGGGCAGAAGGAGGGGGAGGGAGAGGGGAGGAGAGAAGAACAAGATTTGGAAGTGACCTAAAAAATCCTTTATTCTAATTCCCTGTTTTGAAGTTTAGTATTGTGAGATCCAGAGAGAGGAGTGGCCTTAAAATATTTTACGGAACGTTTGTGGCAAATCTAGATTCGAAATTCTGTCTCTTGACCGGACGTCACCACAGATCTCACTGGAAAAGATGGATGTCAAAAGCTTTGAAGATAATAGTAACCGATTAAAGTTTTCCAAAATTCTATTCTTTACCTGAAAGCTCACATTTGAACACTGGCAGTGGATACTGCGAGCTGGTTTCCATGAAGCAACTGACTCATCTCATTCCCTTTTGGGAAAATGGCAGCCAAATACCAAGTCTAATAACAACAGATCGTCCATCCTTCTTTCAAGCACATATTGTGCTCCATGAAAAGAGCGGCTAGCTCAGCTTGCAACTCAAACACAAGAGTGTTTTCTTGAGACAATCACACTACTTCATTGTGCGGCAGAAGTGTTTTGGGTGAGCCTTCCATCTCACCAGCAACGTTTTTAAAATTTGTACTCAAGATTTAAAATTTAATAAAATCAAGTGTTCTTTGTGTAATGAGGGCGTTCTTAAGTGAAACTGGCTTTTGGGTTTCCCTGCGAGCGTGCGGAGGTGAAGAGTGCGGCGACTACTCGCACATTGAGCTGCGTGTGCTTGGGTTGTCCGTGGCTGAGGCTCCTGCTGTCTTACCCAGCATTGCTTTTGCCCCATCAGTGCAAATATCAACACAGTGAAGAAGGCAAAGAATGTCCTGATATTATCCTGGCAATAGTTCTGACCTCCCTAAAAGGTCTTGGGCAGTCTTAGAGATTTGTGGATCACACCCTGAGAAGCACCAGATTAAAGAATCAGCAGATCTTTGAGTACCAAGGCTCTGGGACCAGAAACCCTTTAGGTGTCTTCCTTGAGCTTTATCTGTAAGATAAGAAATGTCAAGGTGGCAATACAATTCTAGATAGATCCCTAGTACTGGTCTGTGCTATTACTGCCTTGACTTCTGAATGATATGACACAAAATCAATAGTTCGGACCATGGAGTCAGCCTGCTGGAAATCCACAAGGTAGTCCTGGAGGAAAATTTGATTTGTTTCAACAACAAAAGATAAAGGTCCTTGCAAAGTTACCATAAGCCTGAAGCTTAGAGCAAAGTTTCCCTGGAATTCTCATTTCCTGGTTTAGTTACGACCCCACTGGCAGCGGCCTAGGTCAGTGAGGCTGCTGCAAGCTTGGAACCTACCCTGTGGTTATCTTCACACGTCAGGCTTCATTTTTCTCCTGAAGAGCAAGTTACTTCGATCTATTGACTGTAAAGTCATCTTGCCAGATTATTTTTATCCTTAAAATACTTAGGTTATATATAGACTCTCAGCAGTTGATGTTAAGTTGGGCAAAAAGTATAAATGAGACTTCTGGCCCCTACTGGGAGATGCCGAGAAGTACAGAAGAGAAGCGAAAACACAGGCGCGGGGAGTGGTGCTCACTGCCTGATTTAGCCAGCGCCCTCCCAGATGCTTGGTCCCTCCAGAGCTGCCCGGGTGGGAGGGGGACTAGCTGCTCTCTGAAACTCTAGGCTCTAGGAGGTGCACCATAAAAACAGAAGTGGACGCAGGGACAGAGTCCCTAACTGGTCGAGGAGTGGATGGCATGCTCAATGTGACACCTGCCTGCCCCATTTGTCTGGGCTGTTGCTGGAATCCCCCTGGTTCTGTGTATATCAGGACGCTCACCGCGTGCCCCCACCCCAGCCTGCAAACGTGCAAACACGCCACGCTCGCCTGCATGTTTGTACCTGGAATTGCTCTTTTGATGCCTTCTTTCTGGGGAACTTCTACTCATCCTTTAAATTCCACGTCATATGTCACCTCCTCTCGGTGATTTCTTTCCTTAAGTCTTTACGTAACCAAGTAAGAATGCAGCCCTTCCCCCTCCTCTATGGTTTGGTAACTTTAATAATGCTACTCTCAAACATTTGTCACATTATATTATAGTTAATTATTTGCCCGGCTTTACCACTCAGTTTAAAATTCTCCAAGAGCTTTACAAATGTAAATAAGCTCTGTGTCAGGTACCGGCCAGGAGCTGGAAATATATTAAGTAAAAGAGACATAGTTCTAACCCTGGCGGTATTCCTAGTCTAGTGCAGAAGGCAGATAATGCACCAGTAAAAATAAAGTATATTATGATGTGTTATAAAGAAAATAGAGGTACAGTGTTAGAAAAGATAGGGTGTTTAATTAATTTCTTATATTGCAAACATCCGGAACATTGTCTCTGGCACTGCAGGAGTTCACGCATTTTTGCCTGGTGCCCCTCATTGTGCCCCGATAGTACTGAGGACTTGAGAGGGTCACACAGAAAACCCAATGGAATGAACGGAAGGATGTGAAATGAAGGGACGGTGACAGAGGTGTGGGCAGAGTTCACAGTTCACATGTGGTGACTAGCAACAGTGGGAGTCATTTCTGTCCTTTGAAAAAAGGGCAAATAGCAGACCAGTTGCTGGGGACGGGGTGGGCTATGGCTTTGCAAGCAGAGCTGCTTGACAGGAGCCGGGTGATAGGACCCCTCAAACTCTCTCCTCCACCTCCCATGTCCTACTGGAGAATTCCTTTGGCCACACCCACCCAGAAGCAGAAGGCAAGGGAAGCTGGGGTGGTGGTGTCTGCAGAGAGCAGAGTCTCCAAGGCATAGCATAGGACAGGAAGGGCAGAGACTGGAACTGGACAATCAGTCGAAGAGCTGCCAGCTGACCCAGTTAAACGAGTGGACCTCAAATTCAGCAGCCTTTGGCCTTGGACAATTCTGAATCAAACCCCATGCCAATCTATGATCTACATTGGCCCTCCTGGAGACAGAGGTTATATAAGGGGTATTCCTTTAGACTCTGGAGCCAAGTATTTCACATGTGATCCTGCCTACCTACATCTAAGGAACAGAACCCTGGCCAAATAAAATTAAAGACAGAGGATAAAAGAGTAAGAGACCTAGCCGGGCGCAGTGGCTCACTCCTGTAACCCCAGCACTTTGGGAGGCTGAGGCAGGTGGATCACCTGAGGTCAGGAGTTTGAGACCAGCCTGACCAACATGGAGAAACCCCGTCTCTACTGGAAAATACAAAATTAGCCTGGTGTGGTGGTGCATGCCTGTAATCCCAGCTACTCGGGAGGCTGAGGCAGGAGAATCACTTGAACCCGGGAAGCTAAGGTTGTGGTGAGCCGAGATCGCACCATTGCACTCCAGCCTGGGCAACAAGAGCAAAATTCCATCTCGGGAAAAAAAAAAAAAACAAAACTAAGTGACCTGATGTCTCTCCCCTGGAGGAGCTGTGAATCCGTTTCATGAAGAAAACGATGTCCATGAATCAGATTTTATACTTACAGAACCATACATAGTGATTACAAATTAATATAAAACCATCTGAGTACTGCACATCTTGAGGGCTTGGCAGAGATTAGGCATGATTAGAATCAGACTGAATTAATCAGGCAATAACATCTTCGATGTAGGATAAAGTTCAGTTAAATGGAGTTTGGAGGAACGTTGCCTCACCTGTAAAAATAGACTTTCTTCCCCAGACACTTAATTTTGGGGAATTCCGAAATAACTAGTTAATTTCACAGTAGATTTAAATGTGTCCTGGTTTATTTCTGTTTTCACAGAAAGACACATTCTGTCCACAATTAGAGATTTACTGAATCTGGGGAGAGATTTAGCATTGATCTGGCTTACCTGATTGATTTCCAATTCCCCAGAGACTCGAAGCAGGTATGGATTCAGACGTTTATGCAGCTAATCATTCTCTATTCATGTTCACTGGGCCTGTCTTAGTCACTCATTTTTCTCTTTAGGGCCACAGGGTAGTTTATGAAATGACAATCAATTTCACATCAGATGTTTAGGAATGACCATGGATGACTTTTTAATAGATGCCACATATAGAATCACAATCATTTATAAGTCATTCTCCATCCCCCTCCATCTCCCAGTTTGTTTTGCTTCCCTTCCTCCCAATCCATAACTGGGCTTTTTGAATCATTTGAACACCAAGTATTTAAATATTCTCTCTTTTACCATGGAGGCAGCATTGTACGATAGAGGCAGCTCCCTCTTGGGACCTCAACACTTGGAAGTATGTTTCTCAACTTCAGGTCTCCACACCAGGCTGAGAAGAGGCAGTCGGACTCTCCAAGGCTTTATGGGGAGAGAACAGACTCAGAAGTGTCCCCACTTCTGATGGTTAAATCGGAATCATCTTTGCTTGTTGATTTTAAATTCCTGTAAGCGTTTCATCTATGCCCCTGTGATGATGTGCCCAACGGGGAAAGGCAGACAACAAATAGATGAAGTTAATAACGAGAAACGTCTGTGAGGAGCAGCCCTGGGAGAGCAGTATTCCAGGCAAAAGTAACAGCAGCAACAAAAGTTCTGAACCTGGGACCAGTGTGGCACTTGTGGAGACTCCTGGTGCACACTGAGTGTGGCTGGGGTACAGTGACAAGGGGCAGACAAGGAGATGGAGTCTGCAAGTGTCTGCAAGTGACTGTTAGAAAAGGGTGCATGTGCCACATGTGACATAAATGCCATGTGACATTTTTAAGAAGTCTGGGTTTGATAGCAGGTGTAATAGAAAGCCACCAGAGGTTTTGAGGTGACAGAAGTGTGAGCTGATCTATCAATGTGTAAGAGGGCCAACATGATTAGAGCAGGGCCAGTCAGAGCCTGCGGCAGTGGTCCTGTGCCTGCAGTCAGGTGGGAAGGGTGGGAAAAATGAGATAGACTCATATTCGGAATAAACCTGAAGCCAGAGCCTACAGTGCCTGCTGATGGGTGACCAGGAAAAGAGAAGAATCAAAGATGACATCTAGGGTTTCAGCCTGAGAAAGTGAGAACAGCAATGGAGTTTACCAAGATTGAGACCCCATGAAGGGCAGCAGATTTCAGGGGAGGAGAGTGGTGGTGAAAAGGAAAAGTCAGTTTTGTTCATTATGCATATTTAAGGGCGCTGTTGGACATCCAAGTGAAGTTGCCATGTGGATGGTTAGATTGAAGGACTTGAGAAGAGGGACTGGGAATAGAGGTGTGCATCTCAAAGCCAGTAGGGATGAGTGGTTTTCCTGGGCATGAAGTCAGTGAGATGACACAGGAAGTGAGAGCTGATCCGGAAGAGGAGGGACAACCAGCCAAGACTGAGACAGACGACGGAGGGTCAGGTGGAAGAAAAGCCTGGAGCGTGCTGTCCCAGAAGCCAGTTGAGAAAAGTGCTTCAAGGGGAAGAAGGAGTCCTCTGTGCTAAAAGGTACTGAATAGAATGAGAGGAAATTTAATCATTGTTTTTTGCACAGGGGAGTTCCTAGTTGATCTTGACAATGGCAATTTCGATAGCAAAATGGGAACAGAGCCTAACTGGAGTGGATGGAAACCAGGGGACAGAAAGTACAAAGTGCAAACCATATGTGATCTTTTACAAAGAGTTTTGTTTTGCAAGGGAGCAGAGAAACAGGGCAGTTAAAAGAGGGAAGGGCAGGGAGCCAAGAGAAGGTTTGGGATGTTTATGATGATGATTATGATAATGACCATGATCATCATAATCACAATGCACGCCATGCGTTGAGGGCTTACCATGTGCCAGGCATTGTGCCAAGCAGTCTCCATCATGAGCTCAAGGCATTTTTCAACAAACCTAGAAAGAAGGCTCTGACATTATCACCAGTGTAGAGGTGAGAGAACTAAGGATCAGGGTCCCAAATCTGGTGAATGATGAACTGGGAGTCCAACCGAGATGTGTCATAAACACAGAAGATGGAGGTGTTCCCGTTCAAAGGCCAGCTGAAAATGAATGAAATTCTTAACTGTTGTTAATCAAGACCTGTTGCGGGTGCAGGGGATAGAACACCACCTCAAACTGACTCAAGGGAGTAAAAAAGTGAGGGAGGTTTAATTCAGGTATCTCAAAAGCCTCTAAGAAGATCTCACTTCAGAATAACTGGATTCAGGGGCTCAAAAGGTGTAATTAGGTTCCTCTCCATCCTTGGGCTCAGGCCTCTGCTTTCCACTCTGTTGCCCTTAGTCTTGGGCAGGTTCCCCATGTGCTGGCATCTGGCAGATCACCGCTCACTTCCAACCATTTGGAAAATCCAGGAGTCAAAGTCTCATGTGGCTGGGTGGCTCTTATTGCATGACTTTGGCCACCTGCTCATCTGGGAAGCAATCACTATCCCCAAGGACATACAGGGTTTTCAATGGGACTGGCCCACATGCTTGGCTCCAGAGCCAGCAGGACTGATCTGGACATAGAAGTTGCTCTTGTTGGAACCGAACTGTCGATTCCCTCCTGGGCAGGGGTCGCCGCGAAGGATCACCGACACGAGATTCACAGCAGAGAGTTATTTATTACTAGCGCGCTAGGGTCCCAAGCTCTAAGTTGGCCCTGGGACCCCGAGTGCTTGTTTCAGGTTGTTTATATAGGCAAACACAAGTTCAAACACAGCTTAAGGCGCGAAATTCAAACAAAGCTTTAGGCGCGTGGTAATTGGGTCTGTCTATGGCCTGAGCAAGGTGTCTTATGCTAATTGGTTAGAGCAGGACCTTATGAGGTTTTTTTTCTGGAGTTGTTGATTCCGGGAACTTCGAGGCAGGGTGGGACCCCCGGAATTGGCAGGGTGGGACCCCATGAGGTTGTTTCCCGGAATTGGCAGGGTGGGACCCTATCAGGGTGGGACCCTATCGAGGCAGGGTGGGACCCTATCCAGAGCCACCTGGTGTTAATTTTTTCTATATGAGGCCTAGTTTCTAAGTTTTATGCGGCCTAGTTTCACTCTCTAAAGGCAACATCCAGGTGCCACGAACAAAGGAAGGGACCCTGGGCTGGCGGTGAAGGGCAGATGTCCACTAAAGTGTGAAGCACATGGACATGAGCTCTCCTGCAGACAGTGTCAAGGTAGGCTTGCCAGCCTTCTGCCCAAGTATAAGCTCTACGACGGCAGTTATCTTTAGTCCTGTTTGTCAAGTACAGTTTCTAGCACAGTGACAAGCACACCATAGGCTCAGGTTTAAAAATATGTTTATTGAATAATGGAGTGACCTCACACGATTCTTCTATAATGCTGGTCTGTTTCACTTGATTTAGTTACTGGTCATTTTAATTTGAGCTAGAGAGCTCTTCCTGTATTTGAAACTCATCATTACTTTTCCTAACTACAATTCTCCAACTCTCCAAAACCCTTAGTTTATTTGGAAATAGGGTATTCAATTAATGCCCTACTCATCAGAACAGTGTTTTGGGTGTTATTTTATTCAAAGGGGTGAAAAAAATGGCTTTAGTGTAAAATCTTCAAATCTCTTTGTGATGTCCCCTGAGGGTATGAACCTGGTGGTTTAGCCAGAATTGAAATCCCCACAAATTCTAAGGAAGCTTTGCTTTGTTGAACCCCTGGGGGTTTATCTCCTCCCTGCTGACTCTGTAAGGTGAGGCAGAGCTCTGGGGAAAGACAGATGCATGACAAAAAGCTGTTTGGGGTATATTTGCTTCTGATACTGAAATGCCTGTGGCAGAGCCGTCCATCTGGAAAATGCAGGCTCGGGCAGTGGAGAGAGGAACAGCACAGAATCCTTGTACAGGATTTGAAATGTTGTCTTGTGTGCGGGGTCAGTGGGAGGATGCTGAAGGGCTTGGGCTGCCTAGAAGACATTTGAGCTCTGTGCTATGGTTGTGGGGAGAGGCTTACAGGAAAAAATACAGAATGCCAGTCTCATCCTATGGCGACGTGATGCCTTCTTTCCCAATGGTCATCAGGAGATAGCCATGTGCTACTGGGGAGATATGTGAACCGAGGAGTGGGGCAGGCAAGTGAGAATGGTAGAGGGCTAAAAAACAAAAACCCAGCAAAACCTCCTGGAAGGCATGCCGAAGAGAAGCGTAGTGTGGTGAGTACCTGGAACAGGAAGGGGCGCGTTAACAATGACGCTCAGGGGCTGCAACGCTGGACTGTCCGGGCGCAGACTCTTAACTTCTTCACTCTTCCTTTTTTCAGTTGGGAGACTTCAGGCAAGATCCAGATCGTCTGTGTCTCAGTTCCCCTGTTGGTAAAATACGGGTAATAAAATAGTACTGCTTCACGGATGCTAGACACGCGTTGATATATTTAAAGCATTTTAAACAGTGCTCGGCACAGAGAAATCAATATGTGTGGGTTTGTTTCCATTGTTATTAGTCTGAATGGGAAAAAGATGGGAATGTAAGTCTGAGTGTGCATGGGAGAAGTTATGAGCTTTGGTGTAAATATTCAGAGGGCATAAGCTTTAGAGGTGTGTGTGTGTGTGTGTGTGTGTGTGTGTGTGTGCGCACGGAGGAGGGATAGGAGGAGGCAAGGCTGGTCTGAGATGGATCTCTTCTGGCTGTATGCAAAATATAATATTTTAACATTCTGGGGACAAAGAGCACCTGTTGGGTGTCTCGCAAGTTTGAGAAGAGCAATTGCTCTGAAGTCAGAAATGGAATTAATGTCATGGAAAGAAGCAGAAGCTGATGTGAATAATTAAGCCTCCTAATGAGAGCATTAATATTTCCCCAATAGATTGATTTAGTGTTTCTTTCTCTGGGATTGTTGCACAAACTTACCTGAGCTGGCCATCTATCTTGATTGTTCAGGACAAACTGCACTGAAAAAAAAAAAAAAGAAGGAAGAAGCAGCTGGTAGACCATTTAGTTTCACACTGCAATGTGAAACTAAATCTTAAGAAGGGAGGCCTACATCCAGGAAATGGTGAGCCCATGGCATGGTCCTGAGTGGGAGGACACAGACATTAGGACTCCAAAACAAGTCCTCACTGGGCTCCACCTCATTATTCCTTATTGATTTTTACGTTATAAGTTGGCTCACTTCATCAGCCCACTACCCCAGCACGTAATGTGCCAGACACTTGTGTCTTCCAAATGGACTTGGAAACTGAGGTCAACTTTTGTTTAACCATAAGAACACCCATGGGTAGAAATAATTTGCTCATTACAGGTAAACCACTGGACAAGTAAGGTAGGATGTGTCTCTGCCAGGGTTCAATCAGAGTAGCATGTATGTGTATATAAATGAAGTTACTGCAAGGAATGGTCTACCCCATTGCAGATGATAGCTAAACAAGACCAAAGTTCTTAGGGTGGACAGTCAGGAGAGGAAGATCATGAACAAACTAGAATCCAGTGGGCAGGAGGTTAAACTGAGTGTCTAAAGGTGGCAGCCAGGAAGGAAGGATTGGGAGAAGGAGAGCTGTGCTGGCCAAGGGGGTGTTTAGACTCCCTCAGGGACGGACTACGCTCATTTACAGACTCTCAACTTGTTAAGTCATGCTCACGGAAGACAATCTCCCTTTCGATTAATTTAAAGTCAACTGGTGAGAGATTTCCACCATAGCTACAAAATCCTTGCACAGGAGCACCTAGATCAGCGTTTGGCGAAATAACTGAGAGAAGAGGCATGCGTGCTAGAGTGGCAGCTACTGCCCTCCATCCTCCTGAGGGGGTCTCCCCTGTAGCCCAGCTAACTGGAAATACACTAGAATGTGGATTCCGGGGCTGCCGTTCAGCCTAGCTGAGCTGACACATAAAAAAGCCCTCACAGATGGAGAGCACAGCACGGGAGTGAAACCAGCTTCCAGGAGAACTCTGTCCTGCAGGTTGACAGGTTACAAATCAGATTATAAGACTGCCCATATTTATCATACTCTGTGTGCACCTCATGTCATTGATATTAGCACTTCACATTTACGTGCAATTTCATGAATTCCAAGCATTTCCTCATCTGCAATCAACTTCTCTTTTGTTTTGCTTTGCTTTGGACTTTCTAACATTCAAATAGAAGTGATGGGTATTAGTCTTCCTCATTTTACAAACAAAGACACTAAGGGCCACAGAAGTCAAGTTGCTTACTGAAAGGTCACATGATTAGCTTGTGGGAAGACAGATGTGTCAGATCTTCCAACTCCAAGTCCAGGGCTCACTCCGCTATCCCAGGCTGCCCATAGCTGCCCGCGATAAGAGGCAGCTTGCTCAGTAGACAGACCATTCTCTTCCCTGGTGACAATTCCAGTTGCCACTGAGTCTTCTAAAGCAATAGGAGCTGACCTGAAGGGGTTATGTTCAGATTATGGCCGTGGGCTTCCCTTGCTGATGCGTAAGTTCCTTTTTATGTAATTAATAGTCTTGGAAATCTGAAAATCACATAGAGCCCAATGTTACGCTCACAGGAAGTTCCATATTTGAAGGAAAACCACTAGATTGTAAGCCTCAGAAGGCAGGGATATTTATGCCGTTTCCTGCTGTATCCGTAGTGGTAAGAGTGAAGTCTGCCACATAGCAGGTTTTTGGTAAATATTTTTGTATACATAGTAATGCTTAATGAAGCTGCTAATCTTGAATCAATGGAAAACATTTATCTGTTATTGAACTTTTGTAAAGTAAGATCAACTAGACTTTCAAACCGACTGAATTTATTAATGATACTAGCTTGCTCGGTACTTTGTGGTCAAAATGCACTTTATGTACACTGGCATTCTGGGAAACATGTCCTAAATACCTTCAAAGAGCCACAGCTTAGAGTAATTCAAGAGAAGACAGAGTTCCAGACCTTAATCTTGAAAGACAGTGTCTCTCTGGGGCATAACAGCAAAGCATCTCTAGTATCAGCTCTGCCTAGTACTGTATGGTTCTTTCTTCTGGGGTATTTTGTCAGTAAGAACCATGAGACCATGGGGAAAAAAAATGTTTTATTGTTTTGTTTCTAAGTAAGTAAGTGCCAAAGACAAAGAGAGACTTTCATCTCAAGGCAACGCAAAGTCACAAGATTAATTAACCTGCAATACACTGAGAACTGCTCTTTATCCAGTAGGTGCTCTCTGTCTGTTTAGAGTGTGTAGTTTCCGGCGCTAAGTGGTATGATGAGTTGGCTGCATTCTCATATGGGGTTTTAGACGTCTCTCCTAATGCAGTCAGTAGTCCTTGTGATGGGCAGTGGAGCACAGTGGTTAATCAGAGCTGCTCTCTAGTCCCTCTGCTTGTATTTGAAACTCGATGTTACTGTTTGTCGATTGAGTTCATGCACGCCTGTGTCTCAGCTTCTTCTCTGATAAGATGGAGACAATAAGAGTACATGCCTCATAGGATTGTTGTAAAAATTAAAATGCATTAATTATGCAAAGCTCCTATGAAATTGTCTGGCCTCGGACAAATTTTTTGTATTAGTTGGGGAGTTAGCATCCCGCGTGGAATCAGCAGGATATTCCATCTGGGGAAGCCGGGCATGCGTCTTACCTTCTTCCTCAAGCCTGATGAGAGTGTCTGGGCAGGGTGGGGCAGGAGGGCAGTGGGTGCTGTGGCCTTGGGCCTCCGGGAATCCTCAGTTTCTGGACAAGGACAAATAGGGCAGAAACCCTCTCACAGTCCCCTGGCCGTAGCATGTGCCACATAGAAATGGAGAGCGTCTTGCTCTCAGAGGAAGCCTGGCTAATGTCTCCCAGGGGGTTCTTCGCATTCAGAATTCAGACAAATTGCTGCTTTTTAATTAACAGAGCCCCAACAACTCTGTTATCTGTCTTCTCATGAATCTATTTTCTCTCGAATCCTTTCTCCTTTTCCCACCCTGTCTGCTTCCGAGCTGTAATCTTTCAAGCCGCTCCCTGAGGAGTGGGCTGGGGAAGGAAGCGGCAGAGAGATGGAGGAGGGGTAGGGAAGTGTAGCCGGAGTGATGGATGCTGTCTGTGTACAGCTGTGGGAGACCTCAGCTGGAGCATGTGGGCCACAGTGCCATCCACAGCTGGGTGTTATTAAAGATCCGGCAGAATTCCCTGACAGAAACAAGTGGAGGAAGCATTCGGGAATGGATCCCAAATACCCCATTAATTTAAGTTTAATAGGACAGTTATTGAATAATAAATAACAACTGAATCAAGGAAACATATTTATCAAAGACTTATGGCCAGATAATGCAATTGTGGCTACACCAGTTGAGAAGCCACAGGACGAATAGCTACATCATGAGGAAGACATGCCCCCAGTGACTGTCTGGATGAACTCAGAGGAACACTCATGGCTCTATCCTGTCCTGCCAACCCTCTGGGGTTTCCCCTAAAAGTGGCATGTTCTGCTCAGGCTGAGGTAGCCCCATCCGTGGAGAAGGTGACACACATTTCCACACTGGGCCACGTGAAGCCGTGTTCAGATTTTGTTCTCCTGAGCTTCCTCTGTGAGGTCTGTGTGATGGAAATGCAAGATATGATCACCTTGTCTCAATCACCGTTTCAGATCTGACCTACAACTCTGTTTGAAGCATTCTCTGTTTCCAGAAAACAGCTTCTTTCCGGCTCCGTTCCCAGCAGGGCACTTTAAAATGGCTTTTGAAAAAAAAAGTGTAAAGTTAAAAATATCCCCTTGCACTCCCCTGCTCCTAACTTATTAGAACAACGCCTAAGGCAGCAGGGGTGTCATTGGCAGTTCTACTTGTGATGGGTCTGGAAGAGTTGATATGTTTATGAATATTTACATCTCCAAGAGGAGACTGCTGTTAAGTAGATTTTTTAAAAAATCTGTAAATTTCCTCTTGTGGGATTAAAATGCTATGGGCCACAACATAGGCAGAGGAAAGAATGCAAGGGGAAAGGAAGAGGGAACCGTGGTACAGAACCCCTAATCCTGTACTCTACAGACCCCCACATGCCAGGGGCTATGCAGGGAGGAATGTGGGCAAAGTGTTAGCTGGTAGGTGCCTGGAGTTGTGCTGTGTTCTCCCAGCTTCCTTTTCCTATGATGCCTATGATGCTGTCTGCTGTTAGACGAAAAGCTCCTGGCATTGAAATCTACGAGCAGAGGACAAGGGGAGGGAGGCCGTGGCTCATTCCTGCAAGAGCAAACTGTAAGAATGGAGAGGGCAGAGGTCTGCGTGTCGGGCAGAAAGGGCGTCAGGATATGATGTTCTTTAGCGGAATGGCTACTTGGCAAATTTGATTGTTAGTCATTTTCACACTGTCAAATATGAACTACTGCTTCTTGCTTGCCTCTGTAAATACACTGCCTCCTTCCAAAGAACTTTAATATTTAAAATGTGGGAAATTTTTCAAAGGCATTGACCAAGTACAAAGGAGGTATGAGGTTCTCCTCCTTAGCTTTCCTGGAGAATCTAGATAAGTCACTTGAAAACACAGCGAGTCAAGAACTAGAGGGTGTACAGGTTCTCACGCACTTCCCCAGGTCAAACCTCGGGCTGATGTCTCCAGAGCGAGACAAAGGCAGAAACCTCAGCTCTTAGTCACATTTCATGAGGATGGAGAACAGGGCTATCTTTCCTTTCCACAAGCCCCTTGCCGGTGAGCATCTTGTAGCTTCACGTGCTAAGCAGTAGCTCCTGCTGACTGTCAGGGACTTGGCTCACCTCTTGCTTGGCTACAGGCGGCCATCGGAAGCAGGTGACTATTGAGCCATTACAGTGCCCTAATTTGCAAGTTACTTTGAGAAGAAGCCTTCCTTTGGCAGGCTGTCTAACCATTATGAAGCTGTCTACCAGTAGGCAGTCTTGTGCACATCTCTCAGCTCATTTAGAGAAGCCCAGAGTAAATGCCTCTAACATGCTGGAAGATGCAGACATCCCTGGATGCACACTGTTCAGTGAATGTGAAGCCCAATGACGGGTGATGCTCCCGATTGGGAGAGGGAAGAAGATGGCAGAGACCAGCTCACAGGGCAGAGCTCTCCGGTGGGGAGGCGGCATCCCACCTTGGCCAAGAGTGAAACCCTGACCCTTTATCATCTATTTTAGACAGACTGAATTTTCATTTCTCCTCTCCAATGACGGTGCTACATCACTGAGCAGCTGCCACTCCTTTTCAGAGCTCTGTCCAGAAGCCAGATAGCTTGTGTTTTTGAAGGAATGAGAGGAAATCATCTATGACTGTCCCTCCGGGGTGGGTGGGTCCCTTGAAGACCATAGAGGAGGCCCTGAGAACAGGTTTCCCTGGCTTGAAGCGTCAACCATCTCAGGAGGGGACAAAATGCAGACGTGAAATAACGATGTGACATGAATTAGAATCCATCCTGCCAGCAGGTGTGAAAGAATACACCCCAAGGTTGGTGAAGGAATTGCTTAGGGAACCCCAGCTTTGGAGCAGAGCCGGGGGTATGTGTGAGGGGCAGGATTTGGGTCTCTTGGCTGACTTCCTGGGCTTCTTTGACTAGGGATTTGAACCAGCTCTAGGACAGTATCCAACTTTTCCCTCAAAGATGACTTTTGTGGATTCTGAAAAACATGGTTATTCTCTTGCTTATAACCAAAGATGGGAAAGCACTTGAAAGAGGAGCGGTTCCAGATCATCTTCTGAGATTCAGGGCTGGTCATTAGTGTCCTCATTTGGAAATGAGAGACTGGTTTCTGGGGCCTGTCTTTCACCAGGGTTTCATGAATCTGTGACTGTTCACTCCAGTTCTTTTGAACTGTAGAGTCTCGTTCCATATGCTCCCCAGTATGGAACAGACTTCCAAGAGCACAGGCTTCCTATCATTCTACCAGGATTCAAAGCCTGGCTCTGCTAACCACTAGCTCTGTGACCTGGGCAAGCTACTTCACCTCTCTGTGCCTCAGTTTCCTCGTTTATAAAGTATGAATCACCATAGCACCTACTTCCTAGAACTGGGTGTGGATTAAAAGAAGTAATACATACCAGGTGCTTGGCTGAGAGTAAACATTCAATAAATATGGCTTCTTATTAACATATGGCTGCTCGCCCTCGGCCTCTTTTTTGGGTTCTTCCCTTGATAAACTTTTAATGACTGGTGCGACTCAATCCTTTAAACTGGGCTAGTCAATTTCCCCTTCCTTCTTCACAATTTAGCCTCTCTCCTTAGTGAGTTTATCTACTCCCCTGTTCTCTGTTCTGCATGCTAAAGAGTCATGGCTTACAAAGCATTGCATGATCTGGCCATTGCTTATTGCCTTTCTTATTGTATTCCTACAGATATTCTTTGCCTCAAATCTCTACATTTACTGTCTCTTACCCCTTTCTCTAGCTCCCACCTTCAACAGGAGGATGCACGTGGATGTACACCCATGCACCCCTGTCCACACTCACATGCAAACACATGCACACACCCTCCTCCCCTGGCTTAGTCCCACTGCTCTTTCTGACTTCATCTTAGACCTGGCTCCCTTGTGGAAGGCTTTCCTGATCCTCTCCATAGGATAGCAAAGATCTCCCTCATAGCATTAAACACACAGGACACTAAGTTTCTGGCCATATGTCAGCATCTCCCACAAGACGGTAAGCCTGGTGAGAACGGTTATTGTCTGCTGTGCCCCCCTCAATTCAGTGTAGTGCTTGGCACCTGGAAGATCACCAGTAAGTATTTATTTTAAGTGAATGCATGTACAAATGAATAAAGGTGTCAACAGATGAATTCCCTCTTGAATATACTCCTTTTGTTGAAAGCGTTTCTGGCTTGCAATTATTTGAGATCTATCTGCTATGAACAATTTGTCTGGCTTTAGCTCGTTATGTTTCTGTCCCCCTTTTTTTTCCGGTGCTTTTCATCATGCACATAAAAGTAACTGCACACAATCACTCACAATTGGGAGCATCAGTGGATGTACAAAAAAAAAAAATGCATGAAGAAGGCTCTGCATGGGCAAGGGCTGATTCTGTTTGTCAGGATGCATGTTGTCTAATCCTGCACACACCAAGGCTGCAGACTGTGGCACAGACCCTCCTAAAGCAATATCACAATGAGGCTGGAAATCTATTTCCCTGGGTGTGCGCAGCTGCCACCTAACACTTTGGAGAACAGCAGGTGGTTCATGAAGAAGGCAGAAAGGGAAGGCTGGCTAATTTCAGAGCTGAGGAGCAGAGGGGCTGATGAGTGGAGCCCTTGGTCAGCCTGGCATCCTCAAAGCCAGAGGTAATGAGAAAAATGGCTCCTTAAGAACGGCTTGGTGGGGTTTCATATGTGCTCTCTCACGATCAATTCCAGAGGAAATTTAGGCCGGTTTCAAGTCAAAATAGGATTTTTTTGAACAACCAGAAACAGAACACTGCACCTGGACCCACAATCCCAGCTGGGCTCTCTCTGCCGCTTGTATCCACCCTGGTAATAAAGATTCTCCAACAAGAGGAGAGTGGACGAGGTGGAAGATGGAAGGGAATCCATGTGTGGTTTGCTTGAGCAGACCTGGCTGCGCGGGGGTCCACATGTGTTTGTGCGGGGTAAGTCGACAGAGAGGGCTGACGAAATGGGGAAAGTATCGCCTCTGAGACATGCTGGGCATCTGCAAGTGTTTTGCGGAAAGTCTTTTCAGTGTGGAACTGCACGTGGGAGACTCTTTTCTCTCTTAATTTCATCCCATGATTTTCTCCCTTGATAATTAAATTACAGTAGCAGGTTGATGCCAAAAATAGAGGGGACGGCTCAGGTGTCTTCAAAATTAAGTTTCGCCCATGACAGAAATATGACTTGGTTACACTGAGGCTTCTTGCTTCTGGGAGTAGCTGAGGGTTCCAGTGTTAACTTTGGCCGTTAAAGGCACCCTCCGTTAACATTCGGAAACTAGCCAGCGTCTAACCCTGTGGTTCCCTGGAAGAACGTAACTGTAGAGCTAGCCTTGGGCAAAATCCAAAAGGACAGGGTAATAGTTAACCTGGACCACTCACTAACAGTGTTACTCTGAGCTTCAGGAAGCCAGCGTGGGAACAATGTTTGGGATTAGAGTCCCTCCGACTAGCCTACTGGGAGAGTTGAGCAGTTGATTTCTGTGGATATGACACCAGCACTTACATTCCCTTCTGCACCGTGTGCGTCCCTCTCTGCCTCTCTGCCGGCCCACCTGTAAGGTGGCGGTCATGATGCGCCTCGCCGGCAGAACTGTCCAAAGACTGAGAATGCATCTGTCAAAGGGCTTATACGTCGTCCAGTGCTCCATGCCTGAGGGCCACGTGTTTATTTGCTTTCTCTCCACCCTGTCCACGTGAGGCCATTCCTATCCATTAGGCTCCCAGGCCCCTTTCTCATTAATGCTGGGCAAGGTCGCTGTGTGTGGAGGGTGAGGGCTGGCCACGTGGGCAAGGCCCTCAGCATTCCTCGAGTGCTGCAGCTGTGCAGTACCAGGAGCCCGCCTTCATCAAACAGGAGCCAGGGCCTTGTTGTGTTTCCATGTCACACGTGACTGTGGACCTAATGGTGGTGATTAGTCAGTGTCCAGCGGGGGAATGAGCAGGCTCCCCCACCCCCAGCTCTGCATGGCGTGCTGAGTGATGCGTTGGAGGAGGGGGATGGCAAGGTCGTTTGCCAATAGGACTGGATATTGATCCCTGGAGCCAGGTCCTGGGATTTGGAGGCGACTCACAGCCCCTTTTGTGGAATACAGAACAGTGTTGCTTTCTTGAGGGCTCTAAGCACCCGGGGGGCCAGAAGGGATGCTGCTCTTTGGGATTGGAGGGGCCTGAAGAAGACCTATATAGAGTGGTATCAGAAGTGTTGTGACTTTGAGGGGTTTTTGTCTTTTTAAATACATTCTTCCATCCTTTTCCATTCTTAATTCATAAAGCTGTATTCCCAGGGGTGCAGCCCCATCGTGCTCATAGAAGATTCTTTGGATCAAGGCAACAAGGGGGTATAGGATGTTTCCTTTGAAAAACACGAAAAAGTCATCTTAGAGTTAAGAGCAAAGGGAATCATGACGCAGTTGCTGGAAGAGGCCAGGCTAGGATACTCGGAGATATAGGGCAGGATGCCTTTCTCCTTTCCTGGAAGTTATTCCTCATCTACTTCTAGATGAAAGTCTTACACGGCAATTGACAAGTGCAGAGAGACTGCAGAGGGTGGGAGAGGTAGCGGTGGCAACGGCAGCGGAAAGAGAGGCGAACGCATTGAGAGGCAGCTCCCAGCCATAAGGTGTCACTGCTGTTCGGAAGTTGGTTCAATCAATATTAATAACATGATGCCATCACCGAAGATTTATTGATACATTGAGCACTTACTGTGGGCCGAAGCTGTAGCCAAGTGCTTTATAAGCATTATCTAATTTTATCCTCCGCAGCCCTAAAAAGTGGTGGCTGTTGTTCTTCTCATCACACAGATTAAAACCAAACGTGCACCCATGAGTAAGAATCCCAAATGGTGAAAGTCTAAGTAAGTTTTCCAAGGTCAGAGCCAAAAAATGCTTGCGGATTAACTAACAAGCTGAGATTTGAACTCAAACTCTCCAAAATAGTTAATCCTATCATCAAGCTTTTTTCCAGCTAACTTGCAGTATTTCTCAGCCTTTTATAGTCCAAGCCCCCATAAAGCTTCCTGATTCCTTCCCTGCTGATCTCTACCAGGTAAGAAGATGTTCTGTGTGGTTTTACATTCAGCTCTTTGTATTATGAAATCTACAGGTATCGTTGCTTTTAAACTGCACAAACCACTTCTCAGAGTGTTTGATGTGCTTCCCTGTACTTCACCCTTTCTCCTTCTCCCATCCTGGTGGTATTGACTTACATATTAATGCGAGAGCACTTACTGAGCTCCTACAGAGAGAGGCAGTCATGTACGTGCAGTTCTGAATGACTCGCTGCCCCGCCCAACCAAGCAAGAGACCCCGGTCCTGTAGCAGGTGCTCAGGTACTCATTCCTGAAGGATGTCCTGCCACTTCTACACAAGGTGGATCCTGCCCCTCTTGCCGAATTCCTTCCAAGCCAAGTCCTCAGTAAAGCCCTTTTCAGACGTCCAACCCTCCTCCTGACACATGTGTGCAGGAATTAAAAGAAAACATCCCCATAGGGGAGTCGTGGACAATCAGTTTGGAGGGACTGGAGGGGCCAGAAGGGAAAAGGCTTTGACTCATAGGAAAAGAGTTTGACGCTTTGGGTTGCTTTAACTAAAAGCAATGGGAAATGACTGAAGGTGTGTGAGGAAGAGAGCAGAGTTTTAGGGAGATGAGTGGAGGCTATAGGTTGTGGAGTAGGTTGGGTAAATGTTAGGAGTGAGCTTGAGAAGAGCTGGAATAGCTCAGTCGTGCAGTGTGAGGAGGAGGTCGTATGAGGCATTCTCAGAGGTGAAAATATTTTTATTTAAGGGAGTCAAACAGTGTGGTTTAAAAATGCTATAAAATTCAACAGCTTTTATCCAGCAGTCAAGATTAAGGAGTTGACTTGAGGATGACACTAATTCTGGACATTTTCTGCTTGGTTGCTGAGGAGGTGAGGAAGTAGGAAATAGAGGGTCTGCCCTCCCCTATCTTTTTTTTTTTGAGACGGAGTCTCGCACTGTCGCTCAGGCTGTAGTGCAGTGGTGTGATCTCGGCTCACTGCAAGCTCTGCCTCCCAGGTTCAAGTGATTCTCCTGCCTCTACCTCTCAAGTAGCTGGGATTACAGGTGCCCACCACCACGCCCAACTAATATTTTGTATTTTTAGTAGAGATGGAGTTTCAGTATGTTGGTCAGGCTGGTCTCAAACTCCTGACCTCGTGATGAGCCCGCCTCAGCCTCCCAAAGTTGCCCTCCACCATCTTTCACGTGAATGAGGATCCTTGCTTTCAGTCTGTGACGTCTGCCTGATGATTGGCAATTCACACGCAGGTACACCCACCCATGATTGCCAAGAAGGACGTTTTAGCTGATGTCACTGGGATTCCTGAGCCGCATCTCCCTGGTCCCAGCACCTGGGGAGCTTCCTGTAATGCCCACCCGGACATTGGGAATGCAAACACCATCCACCCCCTGTTCATGTGGGCACCACCATCCAATGGGTATACAGCCCACTCTTCAAATGAGTGCAGTGAGGGGACAGGGAGTGCACAAAGCACACTTCACTGTTCAGAGTACACCCAACCCAAGTGCCTCTGATCAGGGCTGGAGGACTTTGGAAGGCATGAGGGGGCAAGGACGTGGGGGACATGTAATAAATGTATAAACTAGTCCTTGGTTGCCCGTGCCCCTCCTGAGACCTGCTGAGGTTGTCTTGAGCACAGGGCTCCCGACAGAAGGTGATGTGGGGCAGGAGGTTGGCTCCTGCTGGAGCACACAGATGTTGCCTTACCTTTTCAGGGGCAAAGGTCTTAAGAGTAAGCTGTGGCAAGGATAAAGCCTATGATCTTTTCCTCTCCCTGGCACTCCCCTGCCAATCCTCTGCCTGTGGAATGTGCTCTGAAGGCACTGAAAAGGCCTTGGAGTTCTGAAATCTTAAAACACATGGATGAGAAAACAAGCCCCAGCCAGCATAGGAAGTGGGAATGGAGGCATTTGCCACTTTACTGCTAACTGCTTTGAAAGAAAAGAGACAGGTGTGGGTCCCGCTGATTTCCGAAACTGTCACAGATGAGAAGCAGCGTGAGACGGCAGGACGCTTTGTAGCTCTCAGTCTGGCACCCTTGCCAAGATCACAGAGACTTGGGGGAGGAGTTGTTTCAACCAAAAACAGCAGTGGGTTTTGTTTTTTTTTTTTTTTTTTGGCAACATAGAGGCAACAGTGAGTCGGAAGAACAGGAGGGGGATCAACCCTATTACAACCAAGTTTTGTTTTTTAAAATCTTGGCCCGAAATCACCTTAGACAGCAGAATGTTGTGGGATCATAACTCAGCCGTGCCACTCGTTAGCTGTGTGACGTTGGGATATGTGCTTAACCTCTCTGGGCAGCAGTTTCATCATCTGTAATGAGGGATAATAATGATCCCTATAAAAATAGGGATTTCTGAAGAGTTAAGTTATGCATTCTCTAATATCTCTGGGCTAGAGCCTGGCATTATACAATAACTCAATTTTAGTTGCCATTGTTTAGGAAAAAAATTAAAATCATGAATCTTTTTATATCTGTCAATATATACTAATGACCATGGTCTTCTGATAATCATAGCCCATGTTGGCTAACCAACAACCTTGAGGCGGAATTTACTACTTTTCTCACATTTTACAGATAAATAAACGAAAGCCTAAAGATGTTCTATAGGACCGTGAAAGGAACGGTGAGGAAGAGCTAGGAGATGAGTGTCCCACCCGAGCCATAAGCAAACTCAGAGGGACAGTAAGACAGGTGCTGATTGGGACCAAAGGCATGGCCCACATAGCATGGCTGGATATGGGAAGAGACAGACAGGGCCAGTGCCCAGGGCTCCTAAGTCTGCACCCAGAGCTCTCCCCACGCACTTGGTTCCCATGCATCCAGCCATGCAGGCATCAGAAAGAGAGGTGGCCACCACCCTATTTGTAGAGATATGGGCCAAGAGTGGAAAGGTCTCTAAAATCCTGTTAAAACTTGCAGTTTAACAAGGAGAACGATTGCACATCCTCCTCCTAGTAGCGTGCATTCATTTGATGCTTAGGGGACTAGCATACTGAGTCCAAGGGGACCCTGATCTCAAGGACTTGGCTCCAAACAGCCAGAAGGGGCAAGAGTGTGAGAGATGCTCAGTTAGACTCACCCATTAAGATCAAAGGTTATCTTAATTCACACAAATTCTAGCCATTTAAAATCTTGGCCCTTTTTCTGCCTACGGACAGTTTTATCCAGCATAGCACAGATGATCAGCTTGTTCTTCTTTAAAGGTAAGTGCTAATTGCAAAGTGACAGTGACCTTGCCAATGCAAGAGGGTGATGAGTCAAAGACAGCTGGGTTCCCTTCTTTTTCTTCAGTAAGATCTGAATTTCCTACCCAGCAGCTGTGGACACCTAAAATTGACATTTGAGCTAAGTATAAATTTCACTTGTTCTCTAAAAAGGTGGCAATATGATCTCATATACAGGAGCTTGCACTTTCCACTCCTGTCTAGCTCCAACTAAAATGTAGTCCAGCTAGGTTACAAGAAGTCATCTTAAATTTAGAACATTAGAGGTCATTCTGACCCACCTCCTACCCAGTGCAATAATCCACTTTGAAAGACTCTGCAGACGGTCCTGCAGCCTCAACTTGAATACTTCCAGTAACAGAGAGCTCAGTACCGTGCAAGATAAATAAAGTTTTGAGCAATTTTTTTCTTAAATTGAATCTAGTCTTTGGTGTCTTATAACTCTTAGCTATTGGGATTGCTTCCCAGAATGTGTATAAGTCCTCATCCTCGCGGTAGTGATCCATGTTACTTTGAAGTTAGCTCTATTGACCCAAATAAGTCTTGTCTTTTCATAGTGTTCATTTTCCATTCATTCAGCCATGGCTTTTGATTTTCAGCCTTTCACTATCCTCAGTGCCCTCTTCTAGGGGACTGGGTAGCCTGGTTTGTATGCTTTCGATTGGGACCATACAGTGTGGTCAGGCAGGGCCCTTTGTCATCTAAGGCAGGGTGGCCGGGAGAAACAGAACTCTGTGGGGAGGGAGGACCAAGGTCGTGGTCTCAGAGCTCCTGCAGAGCATCACAGAGGAAGAAGCAAAGAAACAGGAGGGAGCGAAGTGCAGCAAATGGATTATGAAAGAGAAGGAGGAATAGATGTGGGACAACTGAAGAGCTGGGTCTGTCTTCACGCCAATCAACCAGGCTGCCCTCCTGTTCCCCACCTCACCATAAACTTAAGCCGCCGATTCTCTTCTGAATGCAGAATGTAATCCTGAATCAATGTCATCTTTGTAGTCTTGGATTATTTTTCTCAGAGATCAAAATTTTTTTGAATCCTGATTCTGTCTCCTTGAACATTAACTATTTTTCTCAGCTTCGTATGCTCTATAGAATACATTAGGTTGCATTCCAAACTCTTTACTAGGTCATTGTTTAACACAACAGGGCCAAGACAGAACACGCTGAAGCACGTTAGTGTACTTGGCATGGCATATATTTGATATGCTTTAATAGACCTATTGCAATGTTTGATGATTGAATATGGGTTAAGGAGGAAATAACAATGTAAAAGAAATATGAGATCATCTAATTATAGCATGTGGGCATGTAAACAAATGCTAACAATAAAATTTAACATTTCTCTCACTAGACCGTGGAGAATATCTTATTGATCTTTGCAACCTTGGCAGCTGAGCAGTGCCTGGCACATAATAAGAATTTATTCCATATTTATTTTTGTAAATGAACACACACACGTTCACACCATCCTGGGAAAGAATTGGCATTAGGGAAGTTCTCGACTCGGTATCATTGCACTTAAGCAGCAACCCTTTAAAGCAACCACCATTTGTTGTCCAGTAGCTGCTTCTGGACTCCAACTTTTCTTTTTTATTTCACTTTGACATTTTAAGTAGACTTTAAATTTTTAGTTGATCTACGTCTCAACTACTTTGAGAAAACCGAGTCTTCATGTTGATGTATTAGTTTGCTAGGCTGCCTTAACAAAGTAATATAGGATGAGTGGCTTAAACATTAGAAATTTCCTTTCTTGTAGTTTGGGGAGGTGGAAATCCAAGATGAAGATGCTAGCAGGTTCGGCTTCTCCTGAGGCCTCTCTTTTTGGCTTGCAGATGGCTTCTTGCTGTGTTGTCTGTGCCACTGCACCCGTGGTGTCTTTTAACCTTATTCAGCCTCAAGGTTTTCATTTCTAGAATGGACATACTCCTTTATGTGTCTAAATGTCCTCTTCTTATAAAGACACCAGTAATATAGGATTAGGGCCAACGCTGACGACCACACCTTAACCTAATCACCTCTTTAAAGATCCATCTCCGGCCGGGCGCGGTGGCTCAAGCCTGTAATCCCAGCACTTTGGGAGGCCGAGACGGGCAGATCACGAGGTCAGGAGATCGAGACCATCCTGGCTGACACGGTGAAACCCCGTCTCTACTTTAAAAATACAAAAAACTAGCCGGGCGAGGTGGCGGCGCCTGTAGTCCCAGCTACTCGGGAGGCTGAGGCAGGAGAATGACGTGAACCCGGGAGGCGGAGCTTGCAGTGAGCTGAGATCCGGCCACTGCACTCCAGCCTGGGCGACAGAGCGAGACTCCGTCTCAAAAAAAAAAAAAAAAAAAAAAAAAGGTCCATCTCCAAATACAGTTACATTCTTAGGTACTAGGAGTTAGGACTTTGACATGTAAATTTTTTGGGAGGGCACAATTCAGCCCACAAGAATAGGGCATGAAAGAGAAATAGCAGGCACAGGCTCAGAGATCTGATGTGGCACTTAGCCTGTGCCACATACTAGAAGAAATAATATGAGAACAGCCAAATACTTTAGTCTAGATCTGTTCTGGCTTGATTTCCTGACTCCTTACCACTAGCCTTTTTCATGTGAGGAGTCCTGCTGTCCATTTTGCTGTCCATTTTCCTCTCATCAGAGCGAGCTGGGAGGTGCTGCCTGTGCCTGTAGGTCCCATTTTCTCTTTCTCTGCAGCCTTGATCCAAGGACTGAACCTGAAGATGGAGTTTGTTGGAGAGATCCATGAACATGCACCTGCAATATTACTTTTGTGGTTGATGGAGTAGAAAGTTTCTCTGGGAAGAGGCAGTATTGCTGCTGCCTTCGGCGACATGACAGATAGGATGGCAAGCCGCCCGGCACACCTTCCCCTGTCGGGCTGACTGCAGTCAGAATGAAGATAATCTATAAGCAAGAGTGCACATCAACAGTGCCCTCCCCTCTGTATGAATCAGGAAGGGATAATGCCTATTGAAGGCTACTCTCCCAGAGCATCCTTTCTTCTTACCTGGGGCATTATCTGTCTGGTGTTGAAGGTCACATCAACCTGACTGGGGAGAGGGGACAAGGCCTAAGAGGATGGAGAGACTGAGGATCACTGCAAAGAGCTCCCATTGCATCATGCCAGGATTGAGAACATGCCTCTCTGCTGGTGCCTGTGCGAACCAGCACTGTTAGAGCATGGGTGAGGGGTGTATAAAAAAAGATCTGGGGTCCAGAGTGGAGGGTTCCTCCAAGTTCACATGAGGCTACTCCTCTTATAGGTTTAGTACATGTGCCTTGATAACAATAAAAGCAAAAAAAGAAAGAACAACAAAATTTACTAGGCACTTACTTCTCAGTCACACTTCTAAATGTTCCTTGCATCTCATTTAAGCCTCATAACTCTCCTCTGAGGAAGGTATTGTTGTTATTCTCATTCTCTACATACAGCAGCCTTCTTTATTGAAGAATGTTGAGGCACAGTAAAGGTCAGCAATTTGACCAAGGTCACAGAGTTAGAAGAAGATAAAGCTGGCATTCAACCCTGAACAATCTAAATCCAGATTTTATGCTTTAAAAGTGCTGCACGCCATATGAATAAACCTTTACATTTAGTAAGCACTGGATTTATGACAGGCACTGGCCTAAGGTCAAATAACAGGCAATTGGCTTTTCAGTGTCATATATAGCATTTGCGTGCATTCCCTGTCTCTCTTTCTCCCTCTGTCTCACACACACACACACACACACACACACACACACACACACACACACCCCTATACATACAGAGCTACTCTTCTGGTTGGAGTAATGACACTGGCCTTTGGGTAGCTGCTTGATAGCTGCTTAGGATCTACTGCCCCAAAGAGAACTGCAAACTTAGGACTAGTAAGAACAGAGGTACACTATTCGAGGCCCTCAAAGCTGCCCAGAGCCTGCTTACCCCTGTGGGAGCATCCCCTCAGCCTCTTTCTCAAAATATCACCACTGAAACCATGACCGGAAGCAAGCTCTTTCACACTGTGTCTAAATTAATTGCTGTACTTGTTTCCGTCACAACTAAGTCATTTTGTTGTATCAAGGAAGTAATAAAGGGTGTCAGTTAAGATTATTGTTTTTGGAGACAAACGGATTCAGCCATCCTGCGTTTGGCACGTAGAGTTGGCTCTGTACAAATTACTTAAGTTTTGAACCACCGTTTTCTTATCTTTAAGTTGGGGATATCGTATCTACCTCAGTATTGCTGTGAGTTGATACCCATGACCACATAATTAGAAAGTCGCAGAGATGGCATTCAAATCTAGGTTTGCTTGGCTGGATATCTGTAACCACTAGTTGCATGTTTTTAAACTTTGGTCTCAGTGTTCCCATTTATAGAATGGACATACTCATCCTTACCTCACTGATTTGTTAATATAACAAAATGCTATATTCAAAAAATAATGCAGTGCTGAGCACGCCAGCTTCAACTTGTCAGCTGTTATATAAAGACCGACAAAGTAAAGTTACAGGAACCATAAGAAAAGCTTTATTCCCTGGAAGTTGCAAATGAGAAGCTATGTATACACAATTTTCTTCTAATAGCTACTTTTGATTTTGATTTCAGGATGTATGGATAGGAGTGATATGTATAATATCTGGAGTGTCTAAGATTTCAAAATAGTCAAAGGAGCTAGACGGTATTGAAGACATCATGAATGCATAGTCCTAAATGAGCCTACTTTGTCTTGAATATGGCCCCACCCCTGCACAGAAGGAGGGGTGAACGGAATGCTGCAGTGGGGATGGTGTTTTTTGTCAGCTTTGGAACAACCAAAGTACTTTGTCTTGTCAGCTTGCTGGTAATTCATCAAAAGGAATAAATGAATAGAATGCCTTGTGTGAATCTAATCTCTCCAACCTACAAGACTCAATTCCCAAGAAGGCAGGCAATGGAACCCAGACTGGAGATACAGGATTTAAAAGATGAAAGAGCCTTTTATGGGTAATATCTGCGTTCTTTTTTTAATGAATCTATTTTTAGTCCTTGAACAAATGGACATAAATAATTCCAACCACTGACAGCTAAATATGGACAACCATTTTTGGATTGGGAGAAAGACAGACTAATTATATTAATGTAGAGTAATTATATATATTTATGTTCACTATCCTCATTGCAGTGCTGAGATAAAATTCTCTTCAGAAGGGAATTGGTGAAGTCAGAGAAGCAGTAGGTTGCTCAGCAGATGTTTGGGAAGTTTCCTGTGAAATGCCAGCTGTCGGCCGGGCGCGGTGGCTCAAGCCTGTAATCCCAGCACTTTGGGAGGCCGAGACGGGTGGATCACGAGGTCAGGAGATCGAGACCATCCTGGCTAACACAATGAAACCCCGTCTCTACTAAAAATACAAAAAAATTAGCCAGGCGAGGTGGCGGGCGCCTGTAGTCCCAGCTACTCGGGAGGCTGAGGCAGGAGAATGGCGTAAACCCGGGAGGCGGAGCTTGCAGTGAGCCGAGATAGCGCCACTGCACTCCAGCCTGGGCAACAGAGCGAGACTCCGTCTCAAAAAAAAAAAAAAAAAAAAAAAAAAAAAGAAATGCCAGCTGTCTGAAAGTAGAAAAAACTATTTGTATTAGAGCCTTTGACTTGTACCAAATTCCAGGTCAGAATAATGCAGTAGTCACGGAGGATCCTGCCACAGGTGATAACTGGGGGCTGCTCAGGTAGATTCTGGGGTAGGGTTCTTTCATTAGTATCTTATGTTGGGATCTTGGTTTAAAACCAGAGTGGAGTTCTGTACCTACTTTGTGCACGTATGTGGGATTATTGTTGGAAATATATATTTGAATGAACTCTTTTGCCATTTACTGCTGTGAGTTCTAGATGTGTTATCCAGATTCTATCACACATTTGAGGTGTCAATGTCCAAATGATGTTCCCAAACTTTTACAACCAAAACCAATATGAGCACCTGCCTTTTTTCCCCTGGCGATTTGCAAGGGGAGTGAGCATGCTAAGCTGGGATAGACTACACATTCTGGATGAAGACTGAGTCCACCAGTAAAGTCGGTGTCTCAATACAGGTGCAGTGGTTTGGACCTCACCATTCTGTGCTGGTAGATGTACTGGGCTGGGGCATTATGTAAGGGGACAAGTGAAGGAGTTGTCTGATTGGCCAGATTTAAGTCATTTGCTCAACTTTAAATCCTTTTGACTGGAGATATTTAACCAGGTCAAGGTCACGTGACCTCTGTTCTGTCTAGAGAAGGGCTAGCCCCACGCGGAGCCCAAAGAATGTGGAAGGATGAGAGGAAGCTTCTGTTTACAGAGGAAATTGGAAAAAGGGATGTTGGTAAAATTAAACTACTGGATATCCACTCTAGCCACCTTTCACCATCTGATTTTGGACCGAGAGTGTAATCTTGTTTAGCTCCAGATAAATGGCAATAAGTTTTTTCTTCATAAGGTTGAAGATTAAATGAGTTAATGTACAGAAGAAAACAAAGCACTGTGTTTGACATAGAGAAGGCACTCAATAAATGTTAACCCTTTGGTACCAAATAGAAACCTGTATTTTTATTCTTGTTGAGAGGTCTTGAAGTGCTCATTTGAAAGCTTGGTTCTAATGTTTCTGACTGGCTTGTGATGTACGGAGGAAAGATGGAGAAATTTTTTTTCTGTCACACTGTTCTATATTAGTCCCAATAACTCCAGAACTCCCTGTATCTCTCAGCAACTCTCAGAGAAGTGAAAGCTATAGCCACTTTTTTATTACCATACTCACACCCTGGCAACTTCCCATCCACCCATCCATCCATTCATACACCACCTATCCCTCCATCCACCACCCATCCATCCATTCATACACCACCTATCCCTCCATCCACCACCCATCCATTCACCCATCTACCCATCCATCCACCAACCATCCATCCATCCACCCATCCATCCATTCATACACCATCTATCCCTCCATCCACCACCCATCCATTCACCCATCTACCCATCCATCCACCAACCATCCATCCATCCACCCATCCATCCATTCATACACCATCTATCCCTCCATCCACCACCCATCCATTCACCCATCTACCCATCCATCCACCAACCATCCATCCATCCACCCATCCATCCATTCATACACCATCTATCCCTCCATCCACCACCCATCCATTCACCCATCTACCCATCCATCCACCAACCATCCATCCATCCATCCATCCATCCAACCTTCCATCTATCCTTTCACTTACCCATCCAACCAACCATCCATCCATCCATCCACCCACCCATTCATCTATCCACCCATTCGTACCCCCATCAATCCATCATTTCACCAACCACCCCTCCATCTATCCATCCACCCATGCACACATTCATCTACCTATTTATTAACCTGTCTACCCATCCACCTATCTATCCACCCATCCATTCACCCATCTACCCATCCGTCCACCAACCATCCATCCATCCATCCATCCATCCAACCTTCCATCTATCCTTTCACTTACCCATCCAACCAACCATCCATCCATCCATCCACCCACCCATTCATCTATCCACCCATTCGTACCCCCATCAATCCATCATTTCACCAACCACCCCTCCATCTATCCATCCACCCATGCACACATTCATCTACCTATTTATTAACCTGTCTACCCATCCACCTATCTATCCACCCATCCATCCATACATCTATCCATCTATCCACCCACCCATCCATTCATTCACCTATGCACCCATTTATCCATCTATCCATTCATCTCTTGAAGAGGTACTTTTCGAGCACACACTAAATGCCAGACTTTGTGGTAAGTGCTGAGTAAACAAACCATCATGCTTTAACAAAGCCTGTGCTTACAGAGCTAGGTTGTGATACCTTTTCTTTCTGGAAATTATATCCTACTCAAGCTATTTGTAGGGGGAAGGGAACCAGAAGAAACAGTAAAAACACATTTCCCCAATTTTCCCTAGTACAAGCTTTAGTGAGACTTTTAAATATGTATTGTTATAATGCCTTCTTTGGGGAAAAAAATGTCCAAACTCCGAGCACAGTGCAAAGGACAATGGAATGCTTGGATTCCCCTTCTTGGTAGGGTGAAATTCATTAAGAAAAAAATGGCAGGAGTTCAGACTTCTCTGGATGGCTTTTTAGGAGAACCAGACTATTGAAATCATCTCCAAATAGCCTTTTAAAACCTAAAATGAGCAGTCTTATTAATTAAATATTTCATGAATATTCTAGCTAATGTATTAATTCTAGGTAAAATTGATGAAGCAGGGGGTGCATTTTATATGCTGTCTTATTTTATGGCTGTTGTGAATATGAATAATACCTTGCACTTCACTCTTGTGGTCTTGATGTGGATTCTTTCCTTGAAGGCTCATGATGATTCTGTTAGACAGACAGGACACAGTGTCTGTTCTTACATACAGATTAGGAAAACAAGAGGCTCAAAGACTTTGAATATGTGGTTCAGGAGAGAGACAAGGGGTGTCAGGGACAGAACATGAGCACAGACCTTTCAGGTTTAAGTTCTACATTATTTCTCATTTACTATTATCGCACTTGGGGGTTTGTGAGCATGTGGCAGGAGACGTGAGACATACATTTTTACCCATTCTGTAAACCTTGGCATATAATTGTGTTAGCCGCGTGTTTCAGGGATTCTACTTTGCCTTCTGGGTCATGTTTAAGACATCTTTAATTGTTGACAGTTTGGTTAGGAGACTTGGTCGTGCAGTGTTTCTGTAATGAAAAAGTTCACTTACTCTAGGAATACCCACTAGGAAACAGTTTCTGGGAATGTAGTGTTGGCCCAAAGAGGGCATTTCTCCCCAAAACGACTCCTTGTGTTGAGGGGATGGGGTAGGGAGCAGCTCTCTGGAGTCAGTGGGCCAAGGGCTCAAACCCTAATTACCATCTCTTAAGATGATGGTGACCTTCTATTCACAGTAGCAAAGACTTGGAACCAACCCAAATGTCCATCAATGACAGACTGGATTAAGAAAATGTGGCACATATACACCATGGAATACTATGCAACCATAAAAAGGATGAGTTCATGTCCTTTGTAGGGACATGGATGCAGCTGGAAACCATCATTCTCAGCAAACTATTGCAAGAACAGAAAACCAAACACCGCACATTCTCACTCATAGGTGGGAATTGAGCAATGAGAACACTTGGTCACAAGAAGGGGAACATCATATACCAGGGCCTGTCATGGAGTGGAGGGAGGGGGAAGGGATAGCATTAGGAGAAATACCTAATGTAAATGACGAGTTAATGGGTGCAGCACACCAACATGGCACATGTATACATATGTAACAAACCTGCACGTTGTGCACATGTACCCTAGAACTTAAAGTATAATAAAAAAAAAAAGATGATGGTGACCTTGACCAAGTTACTTCATCTGTTTGTGCTTCCCCTCCCTCCTCCGTAAGATGAAGATAATTATTCCCTACTTAGATTGCTGTAGATAATGAATAAGTTTTACTTAATTTTTTTAAAACTTTAGATTCACTAAGTACATGTGCAGGTTTGTTACAAGAGTATGTAGCATGATGCTAAGGTTTGGGCTTTTAGTGATCCTGTCGTCCAAGTAGAGAACGTAGTACCTGGTAGGTAGTGTTCCAACACTTGCCCCTCCCCACTTTTCGAATCCCTAGTGTCTATTGTTCTCAGTTTTGTGTCCATGTGTACCCAATGGTTAGCTCCCGCTTACAAGTGAGAACATGTGGTATTTGGTTTTCTGTTTGTGTGCTAATTGGCTCAGGATAATGGCCTCCAGCTGCATCCACGTTGCTGCAAAGAACGTAATTTCATTCTTTTTTATGGCTGTGTCGTATTTCATGGTGTATATGTACCACATCTTCTTTATCCAATTCACCATTGGTGGGCACTGAGATTGATTCCATGTCATTGCTATTGTGAAGAGTGTTGTAATGAACATAGGAGTGTATGTATCTTTTTGCTTGAACGATTTATTTTCCTTTGGGTATATGCTCACTAATGGCCTTGCTGGGTCGAATGGCAGTTCTATTTTTAGTTCCTTGAGAAATCGCCAAACCGCTTTACACAGGGGCTGAACTAATTTGCATTCCCACCAACAGTGTATGAACATTCCTCTTCATCTGCAGCCTTGCCAACATCTGTTATTTTTTCTTTTGACTTTTTAATAATAGCCATTCTGACTGGTGTGAGATGGCATCTCATTTTGGCTTTGATTTGCATTTCTCTAGTGATTAGTGATGTTGAACATTTTTTCACATGCTTGTCGGTGAATGTATGTCTTTTTAAAGAAGTGTCTGTTCATGTCCTTTGCCCATTTTTCAATGAGATTATTTGCTTTTTGCTTGTTGAGTTGTTCAAACTCCTTGTAGATTCTGGATATTATTTCTTTGTCAGGTGCATAGTTTGCAAGTATTTTCTCCCATTCTGTAGGTTGTTTACTCTGTTGAGAGTTTCTTTTGCTGTGCAGAAGCTCTTTAGTTTAATTAGGTCCCAATTGTCAGTTTTTGTTTTTGTGGCATTTGCTTTTGAGAACATAGTCATAAATTATTTGCCTAGGCCAACGTCTGGAAGAGTATTTCCTAGGCTTTCTTCTAGGATTTTTATATTTTGAGGTCTTACCTTTAAGTCTTTAATTCATCTGAAGTTGATTTTTTTTTTGTATATGGTGAGAGGTAGGGGTCCTGTTTCATTCTTCTGCATATAGTTGCTACACAAATGAGTTTTAGCAACTGTGTGGGGAGCTGGGTAGTCTGTACCATTCATTCATGAATCTCTCTCTCTCTCTCTCACACACACACACACACACACACACACACACACACACACACACTCCTTACCAAACAACAGAAACTTTTGTGCATGTTATAAACTTTTGATCCTCACCCAAAACGATGTGCGTACTTGTCAAAGTGAATGGCGTGGTGGGATTTGGATGGATGATTATCTCGGGAAGTCTCTTGTAAGCAGATGAGGCTAGAGTTAGCTCCTGACAACTACCTTCAGGAGAGGATGGTATGGACATGCAGTCTTTCCAAATATATGCTTCCCCAGGCCGCCACAGGGCCTGACATCCCACCTTAAGGAATTATTCCTTGGGGCTTTTTTTTAAGACATGTGTGCCTTTTAAACAATTCTGAGAAATTAGACTCCAGAAATATTATAATGAGTGGTGCCTAAGTCTGCAAAGAGACAAGTGGCAGAAAATAAAAGAAATAAATAAAAATAAAGATTACTGGTTGAGAAAAGATGTGTGAGATTTTGCAGCTACAATGATTTTAATGAAAAGTGTTCAAACCTTACTTTTGTACCTGAGGGAGAGGCTAACTGCCATGTAACTAGAAAGTAACTTTTAAAAAAATGTGTTTACTACATGTAGAATTGCAAAAAGCATATCGACACTTTGTTGAGGTCTGACTCGGGTTGTAGCCATCTCCATCAGCTCTTCTTCACACAGGAAGTGTGTAATTGGCATGGAGGTAGAAAACCCACACATCACACTACACTCCCACCCCACCTCCACACACACCCCACCACAGACACCACACACAAACACCACACATGCCACACATACCACACATGCATCACACCATACACACATGCATCACTCCATACACACATACCACACACACACCACACTACGCTCTCATCCCACCTCCACACACACCCCACCACAGACACCCCCCCCACACACACACAACCACACATGCATCATATCATACACACATACCACACACACATCATACTACATTCCCAACCTACTTCCACACACACCTCACCACAGACACCACACACACACCCCCCCACACACACACACACACACCACACATGCATCATATCATACACACACACCACACACACATCATACTACATTCCCAACCTACTTCCACACACACCTCACCACAGACACCACACACACACCCCACACACATACCACACATGCATCATACCATACACACACCGCACACACATTACACTGCCACCCCACCACCACACTCACCACCACAGACGCCACAAACGCACCACACACACACGTCACACTACACTCCCAACCCACCTCCACACACGCCCCACCAGACACCATCCACACATACCACATACCATATATGCATCACACCATGCACACACACCACACTACACTCCCACTTCACCTCCACACACACGCACACCACCACAGACATCACACACACACACGTACAGGACACATACCGCACATGCATTGTACCATAAACACACACCACAGTACAGTCCTACCTCACCTCCACACACGCCACCACAGACACCACACACACACAACATGCAATACACATTCCACACTTGCATTGCACCATACACACACACCACCACACTGCACTCCCATCTCACCTTCACACGCAATAGACACCACACAAGCACACACACATCACACATACCACACATGCATCACATCACACAAACAAACCACACACACACCACACTACACCCCCACCTCCACCTCCACCTCCACATACACACCACCATTCCCCACAGGCCATAGCACAGATACCATACACCACACATACCACACATGTCACACCATACACACACACCACACATACATACACTTCATACACACATTTACCACACACACACCACACATACCACACGTGCATCACCCCATACACACACAACAAACACACATACACACCATACACACCAAACCTATCACACATACACACCACACACATACACCACACTACACTCTCACCTCTACCTCCACACACCACCATTACTCCACACACCACAGCACAGATACCATACACCATACATATGTCACACCATACACATATACCACACATACTAGACATGCATACACACCACACCACATGTACCACACAGACACCACACCACACACACAGCACACATACCACCCATGCATCACACCATACATACACCACACACACAAAACACACAATACGCACATACACACCAGGTATATCACACATACACGCCACACATACCACTATGCATCACACCAACACACATCACACATGTCATACATACCACACACACCACCCACAAACACATCACACATACCACACACAAATTGCAAACACACACACTACATACCACACATACACACCACACATACCACATACATCACACCCTATGCACACACCAAACACACATACACACCAAACGCACTATACATATCACACCAGACCACACAGCATACACACACACCATGTGTACATACACACCACAGATATACCACACATAATACAGCACACACCCATTCACCACATACTACATACACACATACACACCACTCATACCAACCACATCACACCACACACTTACACCACATACATGTACGCACCATACACATGACACATACCACATACACACACCATCCCATGCACACCACACCCCCACACATGCATCATGGTATACACACACACCACACATACCAGACACACCATACACACCACACATACACCACACGTAACATACCCACTACACACGTAACACATTCACCACACACACCACATCACACTACACACACACACTACACACACATAACACACCACACACACACTACATAGGCCGCATATGACATACACACATTAGTTAAGTGACCATTTCTTTATTTTTGCTTTAGCATGTCTGTGGTAAGTACCTTCTTTGTTACCTGAACTTAGCCAATTCATACAATAAGAGCTAAATTTTGCTCAGCACTTTCTTAGCACTTAGCACAAATTATTTCATAGTAACCCCATGTGGTACGGATTATTACTATTATCTCCTATGTTAGCTACAGAGAAAGAACCTGGTGGTAACCAACCATCTCAGCTTGCTCAAAGCTGAGAGGGTCCAGGAACATCAGATGTTCAGTGTTAAAACTGTGAAAGTCCCAGGCAAACTGTGACAAGTGGGTCACCACAAAACTGAGACACAGAGAAGCCATGTAACTTCCTGAAGGTCACAGAACTAGTGAGCAGTGGAGCTGGGATTGGAAGCTCCCAAGTGTTTCAGCTACAGACCCCTCCACCTTAATTTCCCATCTGCCTCTGTGGCCGGACTCAACTCAGAATTCTCCACCATGATCGGTCGATTAAAATAACATGTATCAAGGTTAGTTATGTATCTCATAAAGTAGTATGTATATCAAGACACTCTAACATATATGTCCAAATGACATATCAACTATTAACAGGAAAAAATAAGGCATTAGAAATCTAATAATTAAAAAACAATATGAAGCACAAATCCAACATATGCAAGCATCATATATAGTTGTCATACTTAGACACTGGCGGGAAACACAAAACTGATTGCAGGCAACTGTTTTAGATGGATTACTGCTAAACACATGTTCCTTACTGTAAGAGCTATAGGAATCCAGGCAATGCACAAAGCAACAAGAGGCAAGCTATGAGAGAAAGCACCATGAAAATGTGGGACATTAGCTAGAAAGAATCACAGTTTCACCTAGACCAGATTTAGGTATTTGGAAGGGAAAGATTTCTAGGTGGGAAAACAAGAGAAAAAGCCTACCAGCAGGACAAAACCTACTGTGTGGAGGATGTTCACGATGAGGTTGCAAAACAGGAACCAGGGATGAGAAAAGAAGATGCAAACAGGTTTCCCTAAAGAAGAGGCAGACAATGTGCTCACTCGTCAAACAGACCACCACCCATCAGGGTATTACATGTGGATAATTCTCAACAAAACTATCAAATGTTGACAACTGAACAAGCCCAAATTCCAAATCCGTTTTGACCCTTTTTTACATGTATGCATTTGAGTGTAAGGAGGGGGAATTCTGTAACTGATTTCTCTAACCTGGCTCGAAAGCTTTACACATTACAAAGCTTCCTCATGATTAAGGCTATTGAAACAAAAATTACTCAGATGGGTGTATTTTCTAAGAGTTATTATGTGCAACAGAAAACTTGGACAGATATGCCCAAAATTCTCATCAAGTCACGATGAGAGAAACAATAATACAGTAAAAATCAAATTTAGGCTGGGCGTGGTGGCTCACGTCTATAATCCCAGCACCTTGGGTGGCCAAGGTGGGTGGATCACCTGAGGTCAGGAGTTTGAGACCAGGCTGGCCAACATGGTGAAACCCCGTCTCTAACAAAAATACAAAAAATTTGCCAGGCATGGTGGCACACGCCTGTAGTCCCATCTACTCAGGAGGCTAAAGCACGAGAAACACTTGAACCCAAGAGACAGAGGTTGCAGTGAACCAAGATCGCACCACTGCACTGCAGCCTGGGCGACGGATCGAGACTCCATCTCAAAAAAAAAAAAATTAAATTTAAATTGGCAGGCACGTTGGCTCATGCCCATAATCTCAACTATTCAGGAGTCTGAGGTGGGAGGATTACTGGAGCCCAGGGGCTTGAGACTAGCCTGGCCAACAAGTGAGACCTCATCTTGATTAAAAAAGAATCAAATTAAAATGATAAGAAAAGAAATACTCAAACGAACCACTGTTTTTAAATTTTCAGCTTCGCTTTCAACAGAAGAATCAAGTGTTCCTGAGAGAGCTGACTGACTAGATTACCAAATAGTTGAGGGTTATAAAGTTTGGATTTCTTCAATCCAGTTACCCAAACTTCACCTGAGACACACATTTTGGGAATACTTTTGCCTAGTACTGGTTTCAAGCCATTAGGCAACAAGCTATATAATAAAAAACGTGATAGCCATAATCATCCGTGGAAATATCAGCATTAAAAATGGACTGTCCTAGTATGTGGAGATACAACTCACGGGTGAGAAGAGATGGTGTACATTTGCACAAATAAAAATTATTTCCATTTCTATGAACTACAGAATAAGTCACCCCATATTTGCATATTCATGCTTACCATTGGGTTGTACTGCAGTCTAACATCCTAATTACTCCCAAATCAATCGCATTTTCCCCTGTATGAAGGAAAATGAGCTATAGGCTTATCGATACCCACTCTCCATAGATACCTCAGCACATCAGCCTGGAAGTGTTTCTTAAGGTATAGTGTGAGGATTTCCTGAATCAGACTCATCAGGGCTGTGTGTTAAAATGCAGATTCATAGGCCCTGCAGTACACATTGGTTCTGGAATTCAAATATATACAAATTTGTACTCTGTAGCTAATCTTTATGCACTCTCTTTTGGAAAATCACTGGCATAGAAAGGACGTGAAAACAGGTTCTTTCCCTCACCAGGTCACCCATGGCAGTGATAGAACTGAGTCCTGGGAGAGTCATTTTACACTCTCAGTCTTCCACAAAATGCCCTTACTAACCCATTTTCAAAAGCGCGAGGGCTGGCAAAGATGCCTACGATAAGAACCTCCCCATCCTCCACCCCTTTCGTAGACCAAATGTCTTCACCGCTATCAAAATTGTCCAGGGAAAGTCTGAGACTTGCTTGACATGTTTTGCAAGTTGCAATTAAATATTCACAGGGCAAAAATCCCTATGTAGTTCTTTGTTGTACATGAATTACGTGCAAAGGGTATATTACAGCAGGCAATGAGCGTTTCTTAAACTCTACATCTTATTACCCGTGAAACCTGCCCCTCTGCTGTGTGAGCAGCTGCTTCTCTTCTTCCTGTGTGTGCTTGACCTACAATTCCTCTATGTCCAAATCTCTCCAGAGGTCTCCATCCTAATGAGTTAAGTTCAATGGACACGCATGCTGTTTCACCTGTAAAGAACACACCTTCTTCCCAGAGCATGCTCCTAACTTCCATCAACACTGTACAACACGCTTGCTCTAGAAGCTTTTTCTTGCCTTCTCCCCTCAGCCCCCCACCAACCTGCCTGAGGTTGGTCTGATGAATCCTCCTTCCTGCTCGCTGTCTCCGGGAAAACAGTGTTGAATGTCCCCTGTTTATATGCATATCTGTAACATATGCTCAGGTGAACTGGCATTTGCCTTAGCTTCTCCATGGACCACAATGATCACATGGGAGGCAGCTGTCTAGCACTTCCTGTGAAATATGTAATAAAACCCAACTCCACTTTCTGTGCAACAATTAGCTCTGGGCCTCTGTGCAGGGTGAGGGTTTGATCTATGCTGCTGGCTGCTCAGTGACTGTTATTCTTCTTTCACCTTATGATGCATAGAATGGAAATGCTTCCTGCCACCCACAGAATGAAACTCGATTTCCCCAAGTGTTAATTTTATTAAAGCAGGCAAACCAAGCTAATGTGAGTCCATCACTATGAGTCAGCCTCATAGCTCACATCAGGTAGACTCATGCAGGCTTTTTGTTTTCTTTTATTTTCTTCCACAGCCTATTTTTAAAACCCTCTGTAAATACATTTAATAATCACTTGGTAGATTATCATACAAAACTACTCTTAACTAAATTTGAATTCAATCTTTATTTGAGGCAGTGATGGCTAATATTGACTGTTGCATAGAATTATGAGAAACCCCTGAGTAGTCAGCTCCAGCGGAGCTGAGATCTATTTTTTAAAACCAGTTATTGATTTCCGCAAATAGGCTTTCCTTGAGGCTCCAGCAGATCATGGTCTTTAGGTGAAGTGTGGTAAGGTGATGGATAGTGAGGGTGAGTACATTTTCCCTTTGTTCATCTACATTCTTATTAATAATAATATCTTTCATTTATAACTCCTTTCATCCCCGAGCATCGTGAAGTGCTTAGCGGACGTAATGATGCTGTGTGGAGAAATCCATCACCCATCCCGCAGGCAAAACATAGCAGTTGTCTAGCTATACTGCTTGGCTGCACTGCAGCTTGGGACACCAGGAGGAAGTCAATGGACAGCCAAAGCTATTTTAAGCAGATAATTACAGGGAACTAGATTGGAGTGGGGCTAAGCCCTTTGACCTAGCACTCACCAGTGTTTGAAGGACTCTGCACCTGCTTATGGCACTGAGTCCTACAACTGTTGCACCAGGTCAGGGTTGTAATGGAGCAGGTTATGTTAAAGAGCTGACTCATCTGAGAACAGTGTTTCATTGCTCCCCTTCCAAACAATGAAGATGTCAAAATGCACGAGATAGCGTGTACAAGTACTCACCTGCCTTTCCCCATGGGCAGGCTCAGCAGCAAAAGCATTCCCTGCATTGCTGACAAGAGCCCACGATTCCAAGCATTTCCTCTCCGATGCTCCTGTTTCCTATCTCTCTTAATTGCAAAAGGAAAATATGACGGTCTGACTCTCTGGAATTGATGGGTAAGCCTTGAAGGGAAGAATCACTTTAGGTTAGGTCTCTTTGCCGCTTATTGATTGTGTGACTTTGGCTTAGTGGTTTCCTGTTATTATTCTGCGGATGATATTTTTCCACGGTGAGTTACCAAAACCCCATCCAACAAGCAGAGGTCCATCTTTGAACTCCCTATGATGAATATGTATCTGGACTTTTGTTCCACCTTGGTTGGGTGGCACATTATAGATATTAAAAAATGTGTTGGAATGAGTACATACGTGCAGACAGTGGAATAACAGACACTGGAGACACCAAAAGATGGGAGGGTGTGAGGGAGGTGAGGGATTTAAAAAAAAACAACAAACACCTATTGGGTAAAATGTTCACCATTTGAGTGATGGTCACACTGAATGCCCAGATTTCACCACTGCACTGTCTATCCATGCAACAAAACTGCAGTTGTATCTCTAAACCTACGTTTTTAATGTGTTGATAGGTTAAAAAGTAAAAAAAAAAAAAAAAGAAAGAAAGAAAAAACAGAAGAAAGGCATGAGTGGGAAAGAACGGTGAGCTCATCCATCAAGTTTCCCTTCACAAGAGTGTGTCATCAGGACTCGTAGGTTATTTCAAGTGTTTACTGTGTGAAGTCATTTTTCTCATCATTTGGACATCTTCTGAAACTCCACTATCTCCAGAAAAATTTGTCATCTCCATCAGCAAGAAAATTGCCAGCCCCTACACTCATAACCAAAGATCACATGGTGAGTTCCTCAGGCTCTACTGCTAAGTAGAAACCCAGATTCTTCCCACCCCAAGCAAGTCATTGGCTGAATACCCTGTAGGGTGTCAGTCCCTTTCTCTCATTCAGGACTTAACTTAATGGTTTTACTTTCCTTCTGTTTGACCTATCCATGTGTATTCAGATCACTGCGTGTGCTTAGAAAGCAGCCCCTTAAAGACTGAGCATCCAGTCTGCTTTTCTCTGTAGCACGGGCCTCAACTCACTGCCGTGTCACAGGCAAGTGGAGCTTAAATGTCCCCTGATGCCAACGATTGAGGGTGTGCTAATTCGCTGTGCTCACTGGGTGCAGATTATTTTCGACCAGCTCAGTATTGGCTGTGTGAGCGAGACACTGGCTTAATTGCCTTTCCTAATGGCTGATAAGGATCACAGGATGGGTGAGCTGGAATGCTGAGCGCCACCAGCTGCCATTTCCCATTTCCTTGCTGTCCCAAGCCTTGTCTGTGACAGACAAGATTAGAAATGACATCCACTTATCGCCACTTTTTCTTTAATGACATGTGGCTCATACCTTTAAGTGAGCAAGCATCTCCCTCCTGCCCGTGGCATAGGAGGAAGCCGAGTACTCCCTGCCCACTCGATTATCCTGTCTCCAGCTGATGCAGCAAAGCTCACTGATGTTGAGAAAGTCTTACCTACAACCATGCTGACCACACAGAACAAATGAGTCTTCAGCTTGTGAACTGGGGTGTATCACGGAAAAGTTGGACTATGAAACAGATCTCCTTGAATAGAAGCATACCCTGGGGGCTCTCTCCTGGGGTGTCCACTTGATGTTTGAGGTGGGCTGTTCATGAAAACAAGTTTCTTTCCTTTCTGGACTTAGGAGTTATTTCTAAGAAAATGCTCTCACCTAAAAAATTGGACAAAAACGTTTCACCATCAGAAGTCAGTGACCTCCACACTGCATTGTGTTCATTCTCTTACCTGTATGTATCCTCTTACAAGACTCCGAGCTTCACAAGGACCATGTAATGTCAGTGCCTAATTCAGTGTCTCGTCCATGGGAATGCTTGATAAATGTCTACTGAATGGCCGAAGCAATGAAGTAAGGAGTGGGAGAGTTCTCCAGTAAACATAGAAATGAATACATCAATGACTGAGCAAGTTTGCATGTGTATCTCAGGTGAAATGGCCTGTCTTGTCATACACATTGATCAGTTAGAAGTCACTGAGAGTCTAGGTATGCCAAGTGGGAAGGAGAAAAAAATTAAAATCCAGTCTTTGCCAAGGTCACTCCTGTGAGATTTTCAAAAAAAAAAAAACATAGAAAAAAAAAGTTTCTTACTGGGATTTGTTGTAATTGGTATGTACCAAACCAAATGTTAAAGAAAAGCATTGCTTTTCTATACCATCAAGTCATTTTTTTAAACATGAAATTGGTCTTATCCCATAGCTCAGAAACATTACTTTCTCATGTGTGCAGGTACCAGCCAAGAACTGACTTGTGTCAGCTTATTTTGATCCATCTTGAAAATTCCCCATCTTTGCTCACTTTTTCTCTAATCCTGAGTTCTCAGAAAAGGAAAGGAAGAGAAGGGATGCCAGCTGCCTGCCCTGCAGTACAGACAGCTCGGGAGAGATGGAGCCACTACTAAACTGCTTCCAGGGCCACTGGCCCTCTGCTCCTCTCAGTGCTGAGCCAGTGTCTCAGGAGGCTTCTGAACTGGGATAATCCACTTGAAGTAGAGACTGAAAAATAGAAACAAGTTGAGTTAAAGACATTCAAAGGGGTTGAAGTGCGCTGTAGCAGACAGCCATGCAGCATGTCTGTGGGTGAAGGGAGGGAAGACAGATGGAGAAGGAAGCACAGTCCAGCTGAGGTGGGCTTGCAATCCATTGCAATCCAGGGAGGCCACACCTCAGGCCTGGCTCATTGAGATGGGCCCACCGTTTCTGAAACTGCCTTTCCATGTATATTTATGTAGAATACCCAGCAGCCCTGCAAGGAGCTACTGCTTGTTATTTTGACTGATTACAGGCGAGTGACTGCATTGTAATGGCAGCAGCCACTCATTAGCTCTGGCGAGCTAGACAGAAACCATCAGCTCATTCCGACCGCATCCGCCCCTGGAGGTGAATATTCAACAGGAATTGATCTCCTTAATGAGAACACAGCCGCGCTGCTTCGATTAGCAGCAGTGGAATTTTAAATAGTTAATTATGACAAAGGGTCAGCATGTGCGTGTGTGCGCCGGGGAGCATGTCTGTGTGCGTGTGGTTGAGTGCACCCTCAGCCGGTCTGTGGGCCTGGGCTTCATAGGAGGGCAATTCCGGAGAATGACACTGGATTCCCAGTGGTTGCACCAGGAGCAGCCCTTCCTATCAAGGAATTCCTAGAAGGAAGCCCTGGAATACGCACTCTTCCCTCTGTGCCTGTAGGGATACCCAGGGATGCTCTCCATGGTACTCTGCCCAATGCCCCTTTCCTGTGACAAGCCCGTGGAGCACTGTGGGTTGATGAAGATGGATGTTGTAGTCTAGGAGGGCAGATCTGTCTGTTCAAAACGAAATAGCTCCTTTTTTCTAAAACTTAGCTGAAAGACCTCCTTCCCTAAACCCAATGAACATAATTAAGAATAGGCTGAAATGGACAAGAAGACATGATAATTGATGTGGTCTTTCTGCCTGGCAGCTGCACTTAATTAACCTTTAGATTCAAATATCAAGTGGTATCTGCATGGAGAGACATGGAAAAGGGGCCGCCTGACCCCACTTCTCTCTGCTCACTGGAGGGGACTGGTTCAGCGGTCACCTTGGGGCTGGATCTCAACTATCTTATGTCTGGTTTCACCTAAACATCACTCAGGTACCTGGAGTTCCTTCTCAAATCCTGAAGGACACAAGAACCTCTCCCATGTGGTGGTTCTAGTGCAGTCTGGTCTGCAGCTTTATGTCACTGTCTTGCCAATGGGAGTCCACTACTTGGGTTCTTCTTAGCCTGGCTTTTCAAAAGGCAACCAAAGCCACAATCCACAGGCCAGGTGTCATGTGTCCGGGAAACAAAAGCAAGACAGTCCTGCTCTGGTCTCTTGTCTCACCAGCCTGCAGAGATCATAATCACTCACAGTAGCATCATCTTTGAGAACAAAGCCCAGTGAATGTGAGGATTGTAGGTGAGCACAGGGGATTTGGGACTCTGTTCAAGCTCACTCCACAACTGAAAAAGCAGGAGCAGAGTCAGAGTCTCAGTGGCATCCCTGTGGCTCGTGGGAGCAGCAGACAGAGCTTTGGTTTTGTCAGTCCTCATTTAAGGGCTGACCCTGGCGAAGCCGCATCAGCTGCAGCCGTCTTTGAGGCATGTTGCTGGGGGACAACACAGCGTGTGCCTCAGGGTACACGGGGCCATAGGTGATGCTGTGTGCCCCCGCACATTCCTGCCCTCTGGGATCGGGAAGAGGCTGTTTCCAGCACAAGCCCAGTCGGAGCTCTTTATACTGCATGGCTTCTCAAGGGCTGGTGTGAAACCAGCAACCGCACAATGGACTGGCTGACCTCTAGATAGAGCGCGGAGCACAATTCAGGTCCCTTTTCCTCCTATCGCATTGGCCATCTGGCTTCAAAAGGGGGTCGGATTTTCCGATCTACAAAAGGGCACATCTGAATTGATGTACGTTTTGGAGAGGAGGCTGGTAGTAGTGTTTCTGGGGATGTTGTGCCTGTTCTGGCTGGCCACATTTCAAAAGAATAAAAGAGAGAAGGAAAGAAAGAATAAAAAGAAGGGGAAAAAGAAATATAAAAGACAAAAGAAGAGAAAGAATATGCCCACACACATATATACACACATACACTTATACTGCACTTTCTTTCTATCTCCTGCACCCATTTTTGGCCCCCAGAAGTTTCTCTATTCAGTGTACATTTTAATAGGGGGCCGATTTCTTTGCTCCAGCTGAGTTATGTTTTCTGTTCCTTAATGGGTTTTTCAAAAGGAAAATACAAACCCTAGCTACCAGACTGTTAAATAAGAGAGAGATTACTTTTAACCCAAGGAAAACTATGGCAGGAGCACAGTCTCACAGCCAAGAGAGATCCCCACCCTTTAGAAGACACCTTCCTGCCTGCCTGTGCAGCCTTCTCGCAGTGGCTGCAGGTATCAAGGGCTGACCCCGTGCTCCCAGAGTGCTACCAAGGAAAGGTCCTCAGAAAAAAATGCTCAGAAGGCAAGGGGGCTGCAACCCGTGACACAGAAAGCCAGCTCTTTCTTCGCATCAGTTGTACAGTTTCTGCAAAACTGAAGACTGACATTGAAAATGGCTCCTGGTCAGTTATTCCTTGATCACTCCTAGAGTGTGTGTGTTATTATTCCTCCAATTGCTAGCAAGTATTGAGACTGGCGGACTCAGCTTTCTGCTGGAATTTGAGTATAACGAGCATCTGTATCATAAATAAGCATCAAAGATATAAAGTATAATCCAAAGAAGAGGCTGGGCGCAGTGGCTCATGCCTGTAATTTCAGCACTTTGGGAGGCCGAGGCGGGCAGATCACCTGAGGTCGGGAGTTCAAGACCAGCCTGACCAACATGGAGAAACCCCGTCTCTACTAAAAGTACAAAATTAGCCAGGAGCAGTGGCACATGCCTGTAATCCCAGCACTTTGGGAGGCTGAGGTGGGAGGATCACCTGAGGTTGGTAGTTTGAGACCAACCTGACCAACATGGAGAAACCCCGTCTCTACTAAAAATACAAAAATAGCTGGGAGTGGTGGCACATGCCTGTAATCCCAGCTACTTGGGAGGCTGAGGCAGGATAATTGCTTGAACCCAGGAGGCAGAGGTTGTGGTGAGCCAAGATTACACTATTGTACTTCAGCCTGGGTGACAGAGAGAGACTTCACCCAAAAAAAAAAAAAAAAAAAAAAAAAAGAAGAAAGAGGTTCCGATGGTGGTTCTCAAACATTAAATTAACTAAGAATTACCTAGGGAGCCTGTTACGGACTGACTATGTTCCCCCAAATATCACATGTCGAACCCCTAGTCCAGGTGTGATGATGTTAGAAGAGCCTTTGGGAGGTGATTAGGTTATAAGGGCAGAGTTCTCACAAATGGGATTAGTGCCCTTGTAAAAGAAGAGGCAGAAAATCAGTTAATGTCTTCTTTCTGCCAAGTGAGGACACAGAAGGATGATGGCTATCTGTTAGCCAAGAAGAGAGCCCCTACCAAGAATCCAACCCTGCAGGCACCTTGGTCTTGGAATTCCAACCTCCAGAACTGTGGAAAATCAATGTTTATTGCTTAAACCATCCAGTTCACAGCCTGAGCAAAGTTACAGCTTGTTAAAAACACATATTTCAGAGCATTACCCTCAAAGATTCTGATTTATTAGAACTGAAGTTGGGCCTAGTCTTTTCTGAGGACATTTTCCAATATCTCTTTGGACCGAGAACATAGGCCTCATTATAAAGGAGCAGAGTGGGCCTGAATTCCCAGGATGTTATATGTTTGTGGTTGCCTGTGAGGATGTTTGTGTGCACATGTGGGACCAGTGGAAAGTACTGAAATAAGCTGTGGAGGCATCCCTTCTCTCTCTCCTTTTCATTAACTGTGGTACACACTGAATACAGCAGGCAAAGTTTCTAAAATGGCCTTCTAAAGATGTCACATCCTAACTCCAGGTACCTGTGAATATAATGAGATATCGCTCTTTGATTATATTATGTTCTAATGCACAGTTGACCTTGAAATAGGATGAACATCCTGGATTATCCAAGTGGGCCCAGTGTCATCATAGGAACCCTTAAAAGCAAGAAACTTTCTCCAGCTGACGACAGAAAGGGACATCAAAGAGAGTCGAAGTACCAGGAGGAATTGACAGGCCTTTGCTGACTTTGAAGATGAAGGGAGCCCATAGCAAGGAATGTCCATGAGCAGCCCATGGTCAATAGCCATCAAGGAATCAAGGACTTCAGTCCCATGACTCCAAGGAACTGAGTTCAGTCAACGAGCTTAAGAAAGTTGGAAGCAGATCTTCTGCAGGGCCCCCAAATAGGAATCCAGGCTGTTTGACCCCTTGACCTCAACCTTGTGAGGCCCAAAACAGAGAATCTAGCCAAGCCCACGGGGCTTCTGACCCACACACTTTGAGATAATGAACTGTTCTAAGCACTACATTTTTGGTAATTTCTTACACAGCAATAGAAAGTGACTACACTTCAGAAATGCCAAATGAAGAAAATAGAGCCCTGTCCTTTAGGATCTCACAATACAATAGAGGCTGAGGATGTACAGCCAATTAATATAAAAGTATTTGTTAAGGGAATAGGCACCAGGAGCCTTGGATATGGAAAAGGGTTCATTCTTGCTTGCTATGCTGGGGTGAAGGGAGCTCAGCAAAGCTGTCTCTGAGAGAGCGATGGGTGGGCTGGGTCTTGGAGGAGGCACAGGATTTGTTAGGGATGGGGCTGATATTATAGGAGGAAACAGCAGGAGCAAGGACAGAGTGGTCTGGAGGTGTTTGTCACAAGTGGGGAAGAGGAGCCAAGATCAGTTGCAGCTGGAGCTTATAGTACATGAATGGTGACCAGAGATGATTTTGGAAAGTCAGGCAACAGTCAGTATGTGGAAGGATGTTTCACTCCAAGCAATATCTTGCTTTTATGATAGGGAGTCCTAGGCGTTGGTAAGCAGGAGTGTGACTAGTCACATTTGTTTTTCTACTTGGCCTTCAGGCAGACAGAACTGGATTAAGTATAATTATGGGTTCATGTCACATTCTTAAGACTGTTATGTGCAATGACTTTCTTCCTTCCTTCCTTCCTTCCTTCCTTCCTTCCTTCCTTCCTTCCTTCCTTCCTTCCTTCCTTCCTTCCCTCCCTCCCTCCCTCCCTCCCTCCTTCCTTCCCTCCTCCCTCCCTTCCTTCCTTCCCTCCTCCCTCCCTTCCTTCCTTCCCTCCTTCCTTCCTTCCCTCCTCCCTCCCTCCCTCCCTTCCTTCTTTTCTTCCTTTCTTTCTTCATAATACAATGCATGCTTTCTAACACCCTACCCAACACAGAAGCCAAAACACTGATAATTTACATCTACTGGTGTGTGTCCTCCCTCTTTTATCCCTTATCTGTTGATCAATTGATCTATCACTCTATCAATCAATCAATTTCCCAACCTATCTATCTGGTATTGTCAGATCTATGGAAATTTATTACCTGTATATTGTTTAGGTTTCTTTTTTTTAATTTAGAAGAGAACATTATGCTGTTTGTACTCTTTTGTATTTGTAACTGGATTTGCTAACTTTAATCCTATGAGTTGCCTGTAGATGCATTTCATCCATTTTGATTGCTGTACATTATTCCATTGAGGGCACACACTGATAAATTTCTTCACTCCTCTATTCTTCTGTCTGTGGGAATTTGGGAGAATTATGCAAGAGTTCTCTTAATAGGAAATGTGGCACCAATACTAGGACAGTAGATGTGGGTTGGAGAAGAGAGGGAGGGCTTGAGACTTAGATAAACTGGCTATGACCAATGTTCAAAATGTCTGGCCTGAGAAATATTTGTGTTCAGTGTTCAGATTAAAACTGTGTACTTCTTTCTCTCTCCTGCTGGGCCATGTGTTGTTCTCATGCAAATGCAAGCTTGCAGCTTGTCTCCCCAGGACAGAGCAGAGCCTGTACCTCACCGTTGCAGGACATTGAATGCATCACTGAAGGCAAAGGACTGTCTCCTGCATGGACATACAGTCTGGGCTACAGCCTCTGGACTGTGTTGACAGAGGACTAGTGATACTTGCGTGAGCTGTGAGGCCTTTAGTGCTGCCTTGCCCTTCTTCATGGGGAAGGAGCCTGTAGTGGAAACGTCATCTTGAGATATAGAAGCAGCAGGTACAGAATATCTTGCAGCCATTGGAGAGAATAACAATTTTTTTCTTCAATCCCCATAGGTTGTTAGTTGAAACAGATCCCTATAACAAAAGACAGACTAACAAGAAAAAAAAAACCCAGCAGCTTAACAACATGTGTATTTCATATACACACGAGAGCCACTTAGGGAATGAGCAGTTCTCCAAGAGGTGGCTTTTGAGTTACAGCTTATATAGCATCTTCAAGAACAGTTAATTTTTAGAGAAGTGACAAGATTATGGAAAAGGACTTTGATTCTCTAGGGGCAACAATTTGTGGGCAGGCAAATACCTGACAGACAAAGGCCAGTTAGTAAAGCTTGTTCATGTAGATTCCTCTGGTATCATCTCCAGTAGATAAGAATGTAAAGTTGTCTTCGGTGGTTAACCTTCATTCTTCCTAGTGGTGGTGGTGGGAGGAGGAGCAGGGTTCCTTTTGTCTTTGTAAGTCTATGTCCTACTTTTAGGCAAATAGAGGGAGGGCACAGAGCTGTCCTGCATCTCCTTCCTCTTAATTGTCTTCAGCTCAACAATTCTTCACATTCTGAGGTGGCAAATTTTGGTCTCTTACCCAGCCTAATAGGTGAGAATTGGAATTGATTATAGCACTGTGCTTCTCTGACGTTGGCCCTAGACCAATTCATCACCTGCAGCAGGTACAAATAAATCCCACCTTGAGGATCCAGTGGGATACAGGGCTCTCCTTCACTTTCTGTCCTAAGTGATGCAGAAGAACCTGACTATACACCGTTGAGTGTGGTGTTATGAGGCGGTAGAATGAGTGGCACTTTTGACCATCTCCCTAAAAATACATTACAAACCAAAGTGGTAGTAGAGAGGTTTCTAATGCTTAATTTTTATTAAAAGTTATCCTTACATTTAATTTCTTCTGTCAAGTGGACCATTATGCTTACAATGAGTAATTATCTTTATCATCCTTAAATACTTCATCTTCAAAGAAAATGTTTAAATAAACCTTTGTAAGAATACTTAAATATGATATGCGGTACTGAGTTTCATTTAATAAAATTTGGCCGTATGGTAGGGCTGGCATAAATTGGATATGTGCATTGTTCGAACTAGTCTTTCTGAATTCATTGCATTATTTTAAACATTTCATTTTTGAAATATTGTACACCAACCAAAAAGTGACGTAGGTTATAAAAAAGAAAACGTTCTTGTGTTTTTTAATCCAAGAGAGGTTTTACCTGGAAAACATGCACTGCCTTTTTCTCTGTACAGCAGAGCCCACATGGTGCTGCGAAATTCAGAGCGCTTCACCAGGAAAGATGATCTTAGTATGAGTTCTACCACTACATAATCAAGTAACCAAGAATCAGTTACATAACGTCTCCTTGTTTTCTTGTTGCAGAATGAGGGGGTAGATTAAATAACTCTGGTGCCAAGTCCCAAGAGAAGTGCCAGACAAGTTTAGACGTGCAAAGTCCTTTGGGAAGGGAGCCACTGAAAGTCTGAGCAGAATGCTAGAAATATCCAGGATGCTGTGGGAAAGTCCAAGTACAGGCTGATTTTTTTTTTTTTTTTTTTTTTTTTTTTTGAGACGGAGTTTTGCTCTTGTTGCCTAGGCTGGAGTGCAGTGGCGTGATCTCAACTCACCGCAACCTCCACCTCCCTGGTTGAAGTGATTCTCCTGCCTCAGCCTCCTGAGTAGCTGGGATTATAGGCATGTGCCACCACACCCAGCTAATTTTGTATTTTTAGTAGAGATGAGGTTTCTCCATGTCAGACTGTTCTTGAACTCCCAACTTCAGGTGATCCGCCCGCCTTGGCCTCCCAAAGTGCTGGGATTACAGGTGTGAGCCACTGTGTCTGGCCAAGACCGAGTTTTTTTTAGCATTAGAAAATATCTCAATTTACTTTTGCTTTTAATCTAATCTAAAGTATGAGTTGAGTTTCTGTCATGTGCAACACCATTATTAAAGAAAATAAACTTCTTTGAGGAAGGTGTGTTGAGTTGTTTTACAGTTGATGTGAATTAACAGAGAGATTCACATTCCCCCTCTTTGTTTTCCAAGTGCTTCCAAACCAAATCTTCTAGAGTTCTGCAGTTTGCACTCGAAAAGCCAAGAGGAGGTTGAATTCGTTGCTAAGGACCTTGGATAAGCACAAATAATAATTTTATTTGTCTATGCCAGGTTTTCCCAACCTTGACACTACTGACATTTTGGTCCAGATGATTCTTTGTTGAGGAAGGCTGTCCTACGTATTATGGGATGTTTAACATCATCCCTAACCTCAAACCCCTAAATGTCAATAAAATAAAACCTTGCCCCCTCCGCGAGTTGTGACAACAAAATATATCTTCAGGCATTGCCTAATGTCCCCTGTTGAGTAAAATTGTCCTCAGTAGAGAACCATTTTTTTAGACCAAGAGTCAGCAAACGATAGCTCATGATCCAAACACGGCCAGCCATTTGTTTTGTAAATAAGGCTAAAATAGAACACAGCTATATTTATTTGTTTACAAACTGTCTGTCTGTGGCTGTTTTTGACCTACATTGTAATGGCAGTACTAGCAATCATGCCAAGAACATATTAATCTTCTAGTATACTTAGTCAACTTTTCTAGAGCCTTTCAATGCATGCTATTTTATTTGACTTTTCAACCATTTTACGAAACATGCAGAAGAGGTAATGTTAGCCCCATTTGCAGATAAGCACACTGGGCTACGTGTGGTTAAATCACTTGCTGACTTCCATCAGAGCTTGGACTGTAGCCAATGGCTCCTGACTGCCTGTCTTCCTGCTTTACCCCATAATCTTGGATGTTGAAGTGACTATAAAGATAACTGACTCCAGCTTCCTAATAAATACAAGGATCACTATTAAAACAATATACCTGGGGAAAAAAAGAGAAATCACTGTTCATTCAGTTTTTAAATAACTTTAATTTTAGAAAGTTTTTCCTTAAATTGAGTATAGTCCTGCCTTCTGGAGTTTTATAGCATGTCAACTTTGGGTAAAATCATGGAATCTCGGGAACCTAAAAGGTCATTGACTCCAACTGTCTATGCAATACATGAATCTACACCAGAGGGTTCCCCATGGGTATTATTCAAGGTTGCAGCCTCAACACCTGCAGTAACCAGGGATCATGGGGCTCACTTCTCTCATACTGGTGCTCACTACTTTGCATAGCTGTGACTAAGAATTTCTTCTTCTGTGGAAGTTGAAATCAGGTCCTCTGTATCTGCTGCTCCCAAACATCATGCTACCACTTAGACTCCATAGAAAGGGCTTGATCCCATGTGCTTGATGCAAATTTTTCAGCTCTGCTTGATTTAGCCATAGACAAGGCCTCTGTTGAATATTCTTGTCTCCATGTTTACCCTGCCGGATTCTTATTTTCTTAAATAACACAGTCTTAAGAACTCTTGCAGGGCTTGCTTGTACTGCTCTGAACACAACTTACAACAGTTTACCTACATCTTTCTAAAAAAATTCCAGATACTGTACTACCAATTATGTTTCCTAAGTTTGGGTTAACTTTGTTTCAAGCTGTTTGATTATGTGAACTTATTACGAACTTACACACAACTGAATTCCCTGTTGATTGTTACAAATGCTGGAGTTAAGCTTCATGTTCCTCATCTTCTATTTTACAGTTATTTCAGGATTTGGTGACTTGGCTTTTTATTTTTCTCCCTTGAATATCAACTTGGCAAGACCAGCTCATAATTCTAGCTTCTTGAGATATTTTTGCATCTTGCTTTTAATCTTCCAATTTATTTACTATTTCACTTGGCTTCATATTATCCCTACATTTTGATAATTATGCTTTTTATATCTTTATTCAACACATTGATAGAAATATTAAAAAGGATAAGGCTAAAGATAGAATCTTAAAGTTATCACTTCCTTCCATATCACCACTAATTCATTAATCAAAACTTTTGGTCACAGTTATTAAGTTAATTACAGATTCACTCCATAAAGCTATGATCCAGACTGTATTTCTTTATTGTGTTACAAGAATACTTTAATAATGCTTTAAATATTTGAAGACTCTTCCACCTCTTACAAGTGTTCTCACTTCCAAGCTGCCTCCTCTTGCATTTAGGATTTGCACATTCATTTGTTCACCCATTTATTCACAAATTATCCATTTATCCAATAATGACAAACACTTTCCGTATAGCAAACATTCTGCTAGATGCTGGAATAACAAAGCTCTCATCCCTGGCAGCCCTATTGTAGACTGCCACAGCAAGAGCAGAAAGAAGGACGGGAGCTGGGACAGAGGTGTGAGCAAACTGCTCTCCGAGAAGCCAACTCCCCAGTGGAGAGTTGGGCTCACTATGGAGGAGACTTCCAAGCTGTTCCTTGAAGAGTGGACAGGACAGCAGGGATTCAAAATGCAAAGGCATCACAAGAAGAGCTCGGCTGTGGGAAACTCTGGTTGTGTTGCTGGATATGAAAAGGGACTAGGGGGAGTTGAAACTTTCAAGGGTTCCTCAAATAACGAAATTTCTGACCTCTTACCATTCTGGGCATTCTCCTCCGAATGCTTTCTAATGGCATCTAGAACTGAAGACAGTAGACATCCCAGGGGTCCCCAACCTCTGGGCTGTGGACCAGTACCAGTCCGTGCCTTGTTAGGAACTGGGTCACACAGCAGAAGGTGAGTGGCCAGCAGTGAGCATTACTGCCTGAGCCCCACTTCCCGTCAGAGGCGGCATTAGATTTTCATAGGAGCACAAACCCTACTGTGAATTACGCATGTGGGGGATCTAGGCTGTGCTCCTTATGAGAATCTAACTAATGCCTGATGATCTGAGGTGGCACGGTTTCATTCCCCACACCCACCCCATTCATAGCAAAGTTGTCTTGCATGAAACCAGTACCTCATGCCAGAAAGATTGGGGACTGCTGCTTTATACTGTCCAACTTGTACAGTATAGAGTGGACTAATGCGTCACTTGGTCTGAATACTATATGGCTACTGAATTAAATTGCCTGGGTTCTTTGAACTTTCGATCAATCTTGTATCAGCACAGTTGATTTTAGGAACCAAAGTGCCAGACTTCCTTAATATGTTCCCGGAAATATCAACTCGTTGTTATATTTGAACAGACTGTGAACATCTTTTTTATTCTAGATTCTATTGTTTTGTTACCTTAGCCAATTCTTCCAAATATGTACCATTGCATTTTAACAAGCAAGTATTTATGTCCGTTTTCTTGCAACACTTGAAGTTCTCTGAGATCAGGGACTGTACCTACATATCGTAGAGACAATGTATATGTTTCTTGAAAGGATAAAGAGTGAATAAATCCAATCTAAATCATTGTTCTCTGTTAAATAGAATTTAAGAATGCATTCAATCCCACTAAACCTCTCCATACATGTAGACTTACATAATCCGGAAGCGTAAATATGTTTAAGTAATCAAAACTTTTGAAACAGATGTCAAATAGAGATTAATCCATGTCAATCCATGTCCATGCTAATTTCCTCAGTAATGTAGAAAATTGCTCAGTCTTCTTGCTGTGACTCCTTAATTGGGTGCGTTTACATGCAGATCATTCATATGACCAGATATATTAGGGTGGGTTCCACAAAAATTGACTCTGAGATGGAGACTTTTGTGCAGAATGTGCATCAGGGAGCACTGTCAGGAAGAACACCTATGAACAGGAAGGGGATCAGAACTGGCTGAAAGGAATGGGGGACATTGTTGCAGTCATATCAGAGGCCTCAATCAGTCCTGTGGAGATTCTGGTGCAGTAATGACCTTCAAAGTTGCCACCAAACAAAGGGAGGATGACAGATCTTTCCACTGCCATATAGCCGTAGTCCTGGAAGTGGGCTGTCCCAGCAAAGTGCAGTGACCTCGAATGAGGCAGCTTTTGTCGACTGAGGGCAGTTCCCAGAGAGAGGTTCAGCTGGGAGCCTTCCACAGCTAACATTCCCGGCAGCTGGAGAAATATGTGCTTCTTTCCCAAAGGGGAATCTGGGAACCGCATCATGGCATCCACCACATCAGAGAAAAAAAAATCAGAAAAGGACTTCCAGAGCACAATCTTGGCTGTCTTCTGACATTGTGCTCTGATTTTGAAGGAATACATTCCTTTCACATCTCTTTCCCATTTTCATTTTAGTTGTTTACCACACAGTAGTGAGGCACCACAATCGATTGTCAGCTCTCTATGATGCACCACTTTCTTGCTCCACTGCGTCACAAGTGGTTAACCCTGTGTAGGGCCTGAGCGTAATTCTCTAGCCGATGGAATGACCCAAGGATTCTTGGTCACTGATGCTATTTTAAAGACATCTTTCTGCCCAAGAGGCTTGGAAAACTGAAGACCTATAGTAGAAGGTGAAAACCTTGGAGAATCTGAGAGCTTCCAATGCAAGTAGCTATACTACAAGATCCCAACGATGAGACAGCTCTGTTGACACAGCACCTGCAGTGCACGTGAAGCATATGCAGACGTGTGCCTGTCCTCATGGAATGCTTGGCATGTCTGTGAATATATAAAACATAAATGCACAATGGACCTCAAATACAGGACAATAGATCCAAGAAAACCGTAAACCATTTTCCCCACCATCTTTTGTTCTAAAATTACCATCCGTGTATCAACTGCAAAAAGCTGAGTGATCCGGCCTCTGGAAGACATGATATATGTGCTAACTATTCAAAGTGTCTATGCCTGCGTCTTTGCACCAGTCTGTGTGGGCCTGGGTCTGCTTCCATCAGACATTGAACTTTTTCTGGCCTAATTTCTTCGTCTCTCTGTGTGCCTATTATTTCAATAAAAGACTGAAAGAGAGGCCGGGCGCGGTGGCTCACGCCTGTAATCCCAGCACTTTGAGAGGCCGAGGCGGGTGGATCACGAGGTCAGGAGATCGAGACCATCCTGGCTAACACGGTGAAACCCCGTCTCTACTGAAAAAACACAAAAAAAAAACTAGCCAGGCGAGGTGGCGGGCACCTGTAGTCCCAGCTACTCGGGAGGCTGAGGCAGGAGAATGGTGTAAACCCGGGAGGCGGAGCTTGCAGTGAGCTGAGATCCGGCCACTGCACTCCAGCCTGGGTGATAGCGAGACTCCGTCTCAGAAAAAAAAAAAAAAAAAAAACAAAAAACTGAAAGAGAATAGAAGCAAAAAATAAAAATGAGCATGTGCATCCCAGCTTCTACAAGCAATTCTAGAGTTTTAGGTTTTACCTCTGAAGGCTCAAACACATTTGAATGCTCAGTTCCCCACCCTGCCTTCCAAAGGAACAGAGATTCTGTCTAAGGACAGGTTCATTAACAAATTAATAGAATAATCAGCAGGGCTTTGTGTGTATTTTGGAGATAAAAAACTGGTAACAGCATTCTTTGACTCTTTAATGGGGCGATAAGCACCAAGTATCTGCTCTGTGGCTGAGCTAATCACACAGATAAGGGAGGTTAAATCAATCCAGAGTTCTGCTGAGCTCATTTATAGATGGAGCTGTATCCTGCAGCAGCATAAATAGCTCAGTTATTTTGAATATAGCCATGAATTGCTAAAATAAATGGAGGGTGGGGGCAACAAACTAAAATAGATTGTACTGTGCTGTGTGGGACCAAGTCCCCAAGGCCACAGTCTGTGGGCAGGTACCTGATAAGTTTGGGGAAAATAATGCTTTCAGGGATGTCTCCTCTTAAACTGGTTTGACATCTGGTCTCAAAGTCTGGAAAGAAAAGGACTTTTCTTCTCGTGCCTTTCCCCTTTCCTGTTTTAAATTAAGTGAATGTGATTGCTTTAGAGGGTGAAGGATTAACAGTTCAGGTATTTTGCAGACAATTATTAGGCAGGCCTCCTGCTTATGCCACAAGCACTACACCAGCCCAGGTGGCCCCATGGCAGGTATATGCATGAGCCTACTGCATTCTGACATAATCTTCCTGGCCAGCACTTCATGCCCAGTTACCCTGGGGTCACTGCTCCTGCTAGGGTGGAAGGCAGGACTTGCAGTGTGCATGGGGCAGCTGTTGTCAGGCCAATGTCTAGGTGTTCACACCTCACAGTGCAGAAAGGTGCTGGAACAATTCTAGCAGAAAAAGTGGAAGTGGCAGACATATGGGACCAGGGAAGGGCACTGACCACCTTCCAGATGGTGTGAGTTTCACATAGTTCTGGCCAGTGGGGCATAGTTCGGCCAGCAACTTTCGACTTTCAACACACCCTATAGCAAAACTTGTGCAAAGTTTCCGAGTTATTAGTTACAATTGGGGTAACTGGAAAACAAGTTATGACAAAACTTTCTTTCTTGATCCTTTAAAGTAAAGAACTCACTTATCAGCGGCCTCAGTCAGAAGCCTCAGGTCTTCCAGTTATCATGGGACTTTTCTTTAGTTTAGTTAAAGATGGGTTTCTTTGTCCCACAGCCAAGAAAATTCAGGCTTGCAGACAATTTGAATGGTGAGTAAGACAGGGTTTTATTGGGTGAAAAGTAAGAAAAGGGGGAAACAGGCACTCTCTCTCACTAGGCCAGAGTCCCTGCTAGAGTGCTTCCCACCCGCAGCTTGAATCCCAGGTTCCACACAGGAAGAGGAGGGGCCAGGCTCCTCCCTACTACAGATGGCGCGAACTTCCCAAGGCTCCCCCTCGGTAGGCAGGCTGGTTGGAGCTTCTCCAGGGATCTCCTCCCACCTGGCTGTCTCACAATGACCCCATGCCAGAAACCCAGGTCTCGCTGTTCTGAGCACACTCCATTCCCAGTCGCTCTTAGGATGGCTCTCCCTACAAAGGCCACAATCCACTCAGGGCAAGGAAAAGAGGCATCCTCCCTGTTAGAACTTGTCCTGGAAGCTGCACACATCCATGAGCCTAAAGTTAGTCTGAGGGCCACAGCTAACCCAAAGGATGCTTGGAAATTCCAGGATTCTACAATTAAGGGCAAATTAAAAATAGATCCTAGGCAGCAAACAGTAACCCCTTTCCCCATCTCCTAATGGAAGGAGTTCATAAAATAATGTGATTCAATTTTTAAAAAGAAAGAAAAGCTTTTAAAAAGGATAGAATTCACAGTAAAGATAAGAAAAATCTGGATTAGATGCATTTAATATATTGATAAGTATCCATACATAATAGTTTGTTTTTTTTCTTAGATGGCTGAGCCATCAGAAAGGGTGGTGTGAAGGTTAAGAACACATCTGTAGTCCCTAAGGAAAGGGTTATATTAAAATATTTTTCAAAAATATGTCTTATCTATGGAAATGCAGAGGAGATAAGCTGCACTCACCCTACCAAATATGACTGCCCTACCTCCCCACAGGGAAAAACCAGTCCCCAACAGCTGTGGAGTAGCAGGGGTAGAAAAGGAGAACATGGGTGTTAGGGCAAAAAAGCATTAATGTAGACAGATATCTCAGAAATGGCATTGGCAGTAGGTGTCTGCGTCACATTTACTGTCATGTTACTTCCAAGCAATGTGGGGGAATGGATCTAGCTGTTCATTCATTCATTCTGGCTATTGATTCATGCATGCACTTGTTCCACAATCAATCTTTTAAAGTCGCCTCTCCCCAGGAACTGTGGTTGGCAGTGGGGATATGGTTGAAAACCGGGGCTAGAGAGATTGGGTGGAGAGTCAGAGGTGCGGGAGCAGGCAGAGATTTCATTCTAAGTTTGGATTTCATTCTAAATTTAGTGGGAAGCCACGAAGGAGTCCAAGCAAGGGTGTGGCATTCATGAAAGCTTCCCAGGCTTTCATGGCTGCCACCAATGCTGAGAAAGGAAGGATGGGAGGAGTGAGAGTGCAGGAGTCCAGGTGGGAAGGACCATGATGTAGACTAGCTCGGTGCAGTGGAGGGAAAGGGTGGGTATTGGAGAAGTCCACAATAGCTAGTGAGGGATAGAGTGGGCCTAGACATCATGGCTCATTGATTTCTGTCTGGGGGATGGTGTTTGAACCAACTCCCATAGACGGAGAGGGGCAGGTTAGAGGAGTGCAGTTGAAGGAAGGCAGTGTGACCTCTCTTCTGAGCCCGCATCCATCCATGCATCTGGTGTGGACCTTCTCAGTAGACAGCTAAAGTCAGCTAGCACCAAGGCAATCCCTGAAGCAGAGTGAGGGCATGGTCCCTCACCAGCTGGCCTCCCGAGCAGCTGTTAGCAGTGGGGGCAGCCACTGGATCAGAGGAGAGCAGACCCTTCATGTGGAGCAGCGGGTGGGCATTGCCAGGCAGTATCAGAATGGCTAGGAGGTGCATGGTCAAGGCCAACCTCGGTCACCTGCAGAGGGCATCTTCAGACTGGCCCCTGTGTCCCCTCCACCAAGCACACACCTCAGCCTCCACGTTCTGCCTTGCTAGGACTTGGCTGTCAAGGGCCAGATGATAGACAGGATTCCAACTGCCTCTGAAGAGACAGCGGAACCATTAATAAAACATCAACACCGCAGGAACCCAAAGAACCCACAAAATAAAATAAAAATTAAATGAGTCAGAGCTACAGCAGAATCACACCTGTTTTCCTCTGCCAACCTCTAAGGAGGCAGTTACGTCCCCAGGGGCACTGGCAGTGGAAAGTGGCTCTCAGGCAAGGCAGATGGAGGAGGCCTCAGATGAGATGGCAGAGGAGCGAGACCCCTCTCTGGGCTGCCTGCTCCAGCTTTTGAGATGCGTGGGTGTCCAACTTCCTTCCAAGCTAGAACACAGCTGCCAGCCCCTGCTCTTTGCCTCTTTGCCTCCTCCTTCCCAGCTGGCATTTCTGCCTGACTCCAGTGCAGTGAGAGACGTGTGCCGCTTCCTTGGGGTGCAGGGACTTCTCGAGGGATCGGCTGCCCACGGGACAGTGTGCTGGATGCTGCCAGCCTGTGTGACCAAAAGGACCCCTGGGACTGGGGGGGCATCCTGACAACTGTCAAAAGGGGTCGGGGACCCACGGTGGATGGCAAGGCTCTGCATTATTCATTTATCCGCTGTTTGGAGAAATTGTGTGTTGGGCCCAGCACAAAGAACACTCCGGGTAATCCACTGCTCAGAATTCAGTCTATTCCATGGCCTCCAGGAAGTCAGATATTCGAGAAGTAGGCACTTTAATTCATTACTAGAAGCAATAGAATGCCAGGTATTTTGTTTGTTTGTTTGTTTAGTATGTTCCACAAAACAATAGAATACTGCAGTCGTCTGAAAAGTACTCCCCAGCCAATATCCAACTCCTAATTCCTGGAACCTGCGAATGTTTATAACAAAAAAAGGTCTTCACAGATTGATTAAATGAAGGAAATTGAAATGAGGAGATCATCCTGGATTATCTGAGTGGGTCCTAAATACAGTCACTTGTTCCTTACAAGACGGAGTCCAAGAGATATTTTACAGCACAGATGAAGACAGCAGAGAGAGATTTGAAGGTGCTGATTTGGAAGGTTGGAGAGATGTGGCCACAAGTGAAGGGGATGGGGCAGCCAGCAGGAGCTGGAAGAGGCAAAGAAAGGCTTCCGTGGAGCCTTAGGAAGGACTAGGAAGGCACTTGATATGGGCTCAGTGATGCTGAATTCAGACTTCTGGTCTCCAAACCGTGAGAGAATAAATTCCTATTGCTTTCAGCCACCACGTTTGTGGAAATTTGTTACAGCAGCCACAGGAAGCTCGTATAATACCATTGATGACATTATCTCAATTTAAATAAAAATTCACATAATGAATCAAATCTTCAAGTTTTCCACTGTATTTTTCTTTTCAATATCTGGCATATGCTACTGTTTACAGATGAATGAATACATTGGATTTAAGATTTTATGATATATCAGAAAAGTCACTGTGACTTTTAGCTTGCATTCCCCCCCACCCCCCACTGATATGAAAAAGAGAAGAACTACATTTCATGGGGTTGTTCTAAAGTTCAAATGAGGTCAAGCGGTGCTAAGGTCTAAAAACTGCCCAGCACTGTGCAAAGTTGAGTAAAAGTTCTTATCAGATTGGTCAACTGATGAAACAACCTATGACCAATCTCTCCTCTCTTTCCCCCTCCCTCCCTCTCTCTTTGTCCTTCTTCTCTTTCCTCCTTCTCTTCTACTTCTCCTTCCCACCTCTCTGTCTCCTCATACACATTCCCACCCACACATGTATTATCTATAGAAAAAATTCCACTTAAAGGTGAAGAATAGCCTTATAATTATGTCTTATATTTCAGTACCATTTTAGAGCTTACTGAGAACTTTTATATCCATCATTGTATTTATTAATCCTCATTCTACCCCTGTGGGCACACAGAACTAACATCATCCTCCTCGTCTGATAGATAAAGACAGTGAGAACCCCCTCGGTAGAAAGTGTTAAGAGGCTTACTCAGGGTGACATGGATGTAAGAGGTGAGACAGGATTCAAACACAGATCTTTATGAATACACAGATGCAGAACTGAAAAGGCATTCTCGCCTGTCTAATCAGCAAGGACTGAGCAAGGTGCTTTCCATCTATACAGACCCGGAATGAAAGTCTAGTCTGGCACCTCAGCAGCTCTGAAAAGATGACTGGTGACCTGACCCTGTGGAACCTTCCTTAGCCATCAAAGTTTGTGAGGCTGAGTGAACATTCAAAGGAATAAGTTAAGCGAAAGTGCCTAGATCCATTCCTGGCCCCTAGAATTCTTCTTTCAAAAGCAAAGGGCTTTTGTTTTTGTTTTATTTTTATTTTTAACTCCTGTCTAGATCTCAAGAGAGTCAATCCCAGTCTAACCATCTGACCTATTTATTGTATCACTTTCAAACCACTTGTGTTTGTTTTCTCTCTTTCTGTTTGTCAAAAGTTAAGTTACAATTCCAGCCACTTGTCACTTAAAAGATGACAGTTATTACTCAGAGCTACAAAGGCACTTATTGCAATAGCAGCTCTGTATTGAAGCAACAGCACTCACTATAAATACGCTTGCCAGATCATGAGGATTTTGTCAAGCACATCCCTCTTAGCCATTGCTGCACAATTATCATGGGTGCACCTAGAGTTCCGCTGAGAGACAGGGGTCAATACTTGAGTGATCTGAGGTTGAGGCAATCTATAGGCCTTTGGGTTTTCATTCCAGTTCCTTCACTGGTCTCCACTTTGGGCAATGTTTGACTGAAGTACACTGGGAAGGCTGGTGCTCCAGATGGCCTTCCCCACTTATTCTTCATTGCTCCCACTGAATATGTGACATGATCACTCTTCCACTTTCCAAGTGGTAAGAAAACAGTCAGTTACTGGCTGGGCTTTGGCTAGCGAGAAAGGCTTGGCCTGGACTGTGGCTGTGGTTCTATTACAACCAATGGCCATGGTGCTAGGGAAAGACCAATGCTTAAGTCACCCATGGTAGCGTCCAGGTGAAAAACATAGCCGCCTTCATCATTTGCTGAGATTCCTTCCATCAGTTTAGCTTAAAAACCAGAGACCAGTTCTCTTGTTTTAAAGGTTCACTCTTAGGAAGAAAGGGGCCATGCATTGGTATGTCTGTGTGTGTGCACATGTGCAAATGTGTGGACCTATGCATATAGGCATGTGGGTAGTAAACATTTGAAATAGGGACTCCAACCCTGTTGAACATAGTAATTAGTTATCTTTATTATTTCTTTTTAAAGACCCCTGTCCAACCATGTATCAGTCAGTTTGCATTGTTATTAAGGAATACCTGAGACTGGGTAACTTAAAAAGAGGTGTAATTAGCTCACGGTTCTGCAGACTGTACGGGAAGCATGGTGCCCACATCTGCCGTCTTCTAGTGAGGCTTCAGGGAGATGTTACTCATGGCGGAAGGCAAAGGGGAAGCAGTGTATCACATGGCAAGAGAGAGCAAGAAAGGAGGCAGGAGAGGTGCCATACTGTGTTAAACAACTGGATCTTACATGAAGCCACACAGCAAGGACTCACTCATTACTGTGAGGATGGCACCAGATCATTCATGAAGGACCCGCCCCCATGAGCCAGACACCCCCCACCTGGACCCACCTCCAACACTGGGGATTACCTTTACATGAAATTTGGAAGGGACAAACCATATTAACCCAATCTACATTATTTTTTTCCCAGGAACATCTTTTTTTTCTCTCTAATTGTGGTCATTGGCCTATTGTTTAAACGAAATGAGATTGTGGTTTCTATGCCTCCCTTGTTACTTCTCTCTTCCATTTTAGATCTCTGCATACTTCCTGGAGGATTTTGTCAGTGTGAGAAAGGATAAACCCAGCTGCAATTATACATTAAGGATTTCCTCCAGTAGAGGCCTTGCCAGGTGACATTGTTAAACATGGCATACTGCCTACTAAGTACTTGGCTTGGTCAAGGGTATTGTATGGCACATTTGTAACTACAGGTTTATACTTAGAAGTTCTAACGTACTTTCAGGATGAGTGTGGTGGCTCACGCTTGTAATCCCAGCACTTTGAGAGGCCGAGGCAGGCTGAATGCCTGAGGACAGGAGTTCGAGATCAGCCTGGCCAACATGGCAAAACCCGCCTCTATTAAAAATACAAAAACTGGTTGGGTGTGGTGGTGCACGCCTGTAATCCCAGCTACTCGGGAGGCTGAGGCAGGAGAATTACTTGAACCTGGGAGGTGGAAGTTGTACTGAACTGAGAGGCTGAGGCAGGAGAATTGTTTGAACCTGGGAGGCAGAGGTTGCAGTGAGCCGAGATCATGTCACCACACTCCAGCCTGGCCAACAGAGTGCGACTGTGTCTCAAAACAAAAAAACAAAAACAAAAATGAAGTTCTAAGATACCCTCTTTCTCGTCAGCTTCGTTTTTTATAGATTTGGCTCAGTGGTTTGTCCACACAGGAAAGACGGGTTTCCAGGCCTGGCAGGCTGAGTGCAGGCAGGCTTCCTGAAACAAGTTGCCTTTGAGGTGGATGCGTTTTGGGTAGAGGTTGGGATACTTTGGAAGAAGGTGGGAGAAACTTCCACGTCCTGCCCTGAGATAGACCCCTGTTGCCTTTCCACAATGTTGCCAACGGAACCACCTGAAGTTCTACTTTTTGCTGTCTGGTAGCTCTTTCTTTTGGAGAGACTCAAGCTGCGTACAGCCTGGCTGGCAGCCTCCTTGGCGCCTGAGCTCCTGACATTTCTGATGGCCGCCTCTGGCTGCACCACACAGGCCTGCTCATGGCAGCACACAGAGCTACAAGAAAAACCTAAATTTAAATGTTAAAGAGCTTTTGTTCATTACCGGTGGCATTTTCCCCCCCATTTGTCACTTGGAGCGGAGCTGTGACTCTTTTAATATCAAACAAATAATAAGCTCCCTCTAAAGTGATTTTTCTGACAAGGAGCTCAATATATTAAACTTTATCTATATTTTAATAGCCAATTTCACACCAAACTGCCTTCTTAATAATGTATTTACCACCTGGGGATATTATTCCAACCCATCTGGAAAGAATTGGAAATTAACTGTCCCTAAACCGAGTCTGTGTGTGCTTTACACTTGCTGTAGGAAACAGCGGTGTCATTGCTAGGGAGGGGGCTGGGGCAAGAGGGGGCCTCACCACCTGGGGAGGGTGAGATCTGGAAGAGAAATGATAGTAGGTTTAGAGACACGAATTCCTTCTTTAGATAGGGCAGGACTACTGGGAGCAGGAACTGTTCCCACAGCATTTTCAAGAAGTATAGGACTTTCTTTGCTAGCAACTTGCAGCTAGTTGACATCACACACGTTTCCTATCATCTGATCTTTTCTTTCCTCATCTGTGGAGAGAGGGAATTTGGCTAGATGACTTCAGAGGTCTTTTGTATGTATACTTAGGGTTTGTCTTAGTGTGTTTGGGTTGTTGCAACAAAATACCATAAACTGGGTGGCTTACAACAGAGATTTATTTCTCATACTTCTGGAGGCTGGAAACCCACTCTCCAGGCATCAGCAGATTGGGCATCTGGCGAGGGCCTACTTCCTGCTTCATAGATGGGTTTTGTCACTGCTCTCACGTGGCAGATGGGGTGAGGTGTCTCATTTGAGCTTCTTTAATGAGGTCACCTATCCCATTCATGAGGGCTCCATCCTCATGACCTAATCAACTCCCAAGAGCCCCCACCTTCTAACACTGTCACATTGGGGGTCGAGATTCCCACATATAAAATTTGGAGGGTCACAAATATTCAGATCATAGAAGGGTTCTCTCTGGAAAATGCCTTTTTTATGCCTAACCGCAATGTGAATGGTGTTGGGGATTGTTTTTTCACCTTTTTGGTTATGAACATCTATGAAAACTGACAAAGATGGGAGGCCGTAAAGAAATTAATTAAAGAAAATAAGACACCTTTAGAGTAGACAGAAAAACTCACAGGGGTGGGGATTGGAGCATGAATAGGCCCACAGTAGCCATGCTAACAAGTAAACACAGGCTCCCTCCCAGTGAGAAGACAGGGAGAGAGTGCCCCTTTGCCTCATAGACTCACACGTGTAAGCCACTGGGCAAACTCTGCTCAATGCACTCAGCTGTATTCAGCAAACACTATCAAACTCACACTCTAATGTGAGGACGTATTTGCAGATTATCACATGATGGCATCATGGGTTCCATCATGATGCCCTGGGGATGTTTCTTGGGGGACTCAGCAGGGCTTACCAAGGAGACTGGATATTTTAACTGCACCTCGAAGGATGGGCAGGCAACCACAGGACATTCAAATCAGATGGCAGAACTGTGCCAAGCCCAATTTTGTGGCATCTGACAGGAGAAAGAATGTTTCTAGGGGTCAGGCAAGTTCTTGGTCCCAATGTCAGGATGTGAACCTCCTGTGAGGGCTAAAACCAACCAACTTAGGGACCCTGAAGGGAAGACCTGGTTTTAATGACTCTATGGATAGAAAATGTGTCCAGGATAACCCCAGAGAAAGTATCAGCTCCAAGATGTGCTTGGTGTAGGTCAAGATTCCAAGAGTGAAAGAAGCAGCTAACTCTGTGAGGCAGGAATTAGTGTTTGTGGAAAGCACACAGGCTCTTGGACTCAGCCAAAATAAGATGAAACATGATGCAGCTCCTCTGGGAAGCCCCAGCCAGGAGTCTTCTCTTGAGAGTCCATGGTGGATGATGATGAGGGTCCCTGCCATCCTCCCACCGCCATCCACAGATCTTGCTCGGTTCCCAGTTGCCTAGGGAGCACGTGAGCCCCAGCATTGCGGTGTGGATGGCATGTGCATGGATACAGCACTATCTCTCCAGTTGTGTCCCCAGTCATGTCTGGGATGTGTCAATCAGAGGCAGATGAAAAGGATAGCATTTCCAGGAGGAACAAATGACAGGGCATCAGCTCACTGGTGTTCTTAGTAGAGGGAAGTGTATTTAATTCACCAACTCAGAACAGAAAGATCTACATGGGAAGGGAACACCTGATGAGATATTTGGTGGCCCGGGCTGATAGCACGGCCACAGAAAAATCAGAAAGCAGTGGTATCGGAAGGCTGCCCTATCTAATCCTGTGCCTCCATTCCCTTCCCAGGGCCTTGGGAGCAGGTACTCATGTGCAGATATGTGTGAGGGTGAGAGCACAGGAGTGATAGCTATCTCTCAGGTCCTGGGGACCTAGAGTCCCAAATTAATAAGCAGACAAGAAGACTAACTGTGACAGACAGGTCAAGGAGGAGAGGGGTAAAAGGCTCCTTTAATCCTGCAGTCAGAGGATGTGCAATGCTGACAGTTACCTGGGGACCCAGAGATACCAGGCTCCCTAACTTAATCAGACAGATAACGGGAGCTGCCTCGGTAGAGGCTGCACCAGGAAAAGTGGAACAATAGGAGGCGGCCCCTTAGGGCCTGTGCTGCTACAGAGATAATAAACTATATAGAAATCTGTCACTGAGTGATAAATGATGAATTAGAATCAATTATATGTTTAAAATAATAGACATCCTTGTCTTCCCTACTGGAAGTGGAATGGCTTTGACTGGCCTCAGAGGTGCCAACAGAGCAGGGACTCTCTCCATGGAGCCGTGTGTGCCAGGCACACTAAAATTACTGACGTAGACTTTTCTGGCCAGACTGTCTTGTTCTGTGGTTCTGGTGAAAAAAAAAAATGCATAGAAAGTTATGAGTCAAGTTTTTTTGTTTTTTTTTTTTTTTGAGATGGAGTCTCTCTCTGTTGCCCAGGCTAGAGTGTAGTGGTGTGATTGTGGCTCACTGCAACCTCTGCCCTCTGCCTCCAGGGTTCAAGTGATTCTTTTGTCTCAGCCTTCCAAGTAGCTGGGACTATGCCCAGCTAATTTGTGTGTGTGTGTGTGTGTGTGTGTATATATATATATATATATATATATATATTTTTTTTTTTTTTTCCAGTAGAGATGGGGTTTCACCATACTGGCCAGGCTGGTCTCGAACTCCTGACCTCATGATCTGCCCGCCTTGGCCCCACAAAGTGCTGGGATTACAGGCACGAGCCACCGTGCCCAGCTATGAGTCAAGTTTTAATCTTTATCCCTCTTTCCACCCATACATTTGCCTTCAAATCCTGTATCAGAACCAAACCACTTGATGAGCAATGGGAGTAAGGAAGTCTCAGACAAGGTATTTTCTCTGTGCCTTTGTTGTTGTTGTTGTTGTTTTTGAGACGGAGTCTCGCGCTGTCGCCCAGGCTGGAGTGCAGTGGCCGGATCTCAGCTCACTGCAAGCTCCGCCTCCCAGGTTTGCGCCATTCTCCTGCCTCAGCCTCCCGAGTAGGTGGGACTACAGGTGCCCGCCACCTCGCCCGGCTATTTTTTTGTATTTTTTAGTAGAGACGGGGTTTCACTGTGTTAGCCAGGATGGTCTCGATCTCCTGACCTCGTGATCCGCCCGTCTCGGCCTCCCAAAGTGCTGGGATTACAGGCTTGAGCCACCGCGCCCGGCTGCCTTTTGTTTTTTTGGGGGCACAACATGCTTCATAACCCCATCTACAATGAGGACAGACATTGGTGAAAAATATGCTATCTGCATAGAACTCTCCTTCAAAGGGAATTGCTATTGAAGAAGAGACTTGAGTGTTTCCTAAGCAGCAGGGAGCCGAACAAGACCCCTGGATGGCGGTGGGAGGACGGCCAGGACCCTCATCATCATCCACCATGGACTCTCAAGAGAAGACTTCTGTCTGGGGCTGCCCAGAGGAGCTGCATCATGTTTCATCTTATTTTGGTTGATTCCAAGAGCCTGTGTGTTTTCCACAAACACTAATTCCTGCCTCACAGAGTTAGCTGCTTCTTTCACTCTTGGAATCTTGACCTACATCAAGCACATCTTGGAGCTGATACTTTTTCTGAGGTTATCCTGGACACACTTTCTATCCGTAGAGTCATTAAAACCAGGTCTTCCCTTCAGGGTCCCTAAGCTGGTTGGTTTTAGCCCTCACAGGAGGTTCATGTCCTGCTGACATTGGGAGCAAGAACTTGCTTGACCCCTATAAACACTCTTCTAGGAGTCTTTTAAAGGGAAGTATTGAAGGTAGATTTTTGGCATTTATTTAAAGAATCGAATTCTCTTCCTCAAAAGTTTTATCCCCTTTATTTCCCTGCTCTCCTTCAATCATATGAACACAGTCAACATCAAAGAAAAGAAGGAAAAAAGAAGGAAGGAAGGAAAGAAGGAAGGAAGGAAGGAAAGAAGGAAGGAAGGAAGGAAGGAAGGAAGGAAGGAAAGAGAGACAGAGAGGGAAGAAGGGAGGGAGGGAAGGAGAAATTTTAGCTTCTTTTTAGCATTTTGAATTCCAATTCCAACTTTCCACATTCTCTTTTATTGTTATCACTACTACTACTCCTGTGACTACTAATACTATTATTTAGTAAGAGCCCTAGCCCCTAGATGTAAGTTTGCCTTTACAAACGAGCACAGCACACTTCATTTGGGTTGTCATATAATCCAAATACAATATCCTCCCTCTGGCTCCTGTCTGCCTAGCAAACTTCCATTCATTCTTGAGCTACCCGCTCACGTTTAGTCTTCTTGGCAAAGCTCTCTCTGACCACCACTTCCCTCCATAATATGAAACATTCTCCCTTCATACTGTCTTAGTTGCAGATTTACATATTTGGTTATGCTGCACTCATCACAATGCCCTGGTAGATAGTAAAGTGATGGCTACTTAGGGGCTTGGGTTTCATAGTCAGCTATTTACCAACCATGTGATCTATAAAGAGTTATTTGTGCTTTTAGAGTCTCAGTTTTCTCAGCTGACACATGGGTATGACAATAACAGTATTGAACTCCTAGGGCTGCTGTGCACCTTAAATGAAAGGAGGCATGTAAAGTGTCTGTGTCTACTAAGCGTTCGGTAAATAGTGGTTGCTGAGGTTCTTATAACCTTACATTGCTTCCATTCATTTGATTGTATGTCCGCATTGTTCACAAGAATATAAGGATCTTGAGGGCAGGCGCTGTGTTCCCTTTCGCTGGTATAATTCCAGCACCAAGAACAGAGCCTGGCATCTGGAGGCAGCTCCGCACGTTTAATTTAAACTGAACTGAAACAGCACAGAAGGCAGAGTTAAAGTCAGGTACCCGTGGGTGGTGCGTCCACTGGGACCATGAGGGATTGCAAACGCGGCTTACACGTGAAAATCCCTGCCCTGAGCCTTCACCAGACTCGGCACTGCCTTGGCCCGCTCCAAGCAGTTATTTGTGTGCCCGGTCGCTGGTAGTTCCTTCCCAGGCAGCCCCGGTACCCGCGCTGCCCCTTCGCCGCGAGCCTCCAGCAGCTCCTCCCGTGCGGCGGGGGCGCCACCCCGACGGCCGCCCCTGAGCCTTCGCCGCGAGCCTCCAGCAGCTCCTCCCGTGCGGCGGGGGCGCCACCCCGACGGCCGCCCCTGCGCCTTCACCGCGAGCCTCCAGCAGCTCCTCCCGTGCGGCGGGGGCGCCACCCCGACGGCCGCCCCTGAGCCTTCGCCGCGAGCCTCCAGCAGCTCCTCCCGTGCGGCGGGGGCGCCACCCCGACGGCCGCCCCTGCGCCTTCGCCGCGAGCCTCCAGCAGCTCCTCCCGTGCGGCGGGGGCGCCACCCCGACGGCCGCCCCTGAGCCTTCGCCGCGAGCCTCCAGCAGCTCCTCCCGTGCGGCGGGGGCGCCACCCCGACGGCCGCCCCTGAGCCTTCGCCGCGAGCCTCCAGCAGCTCCTCCCGTGCGGCGGGGGCGCCACCCCGTCCGCCGCCCGCTTTCCCCCAGCCCTTCCCTCTCCCCTCCTGGGCTCTGCCTCCGTGTCCTCGCGCCGACCTGGTAGGTTTAGTCTTTTATGTGGTCCTGTATCAAAAGTTTAATTAGAAAATCGCGCCTGGGCTTTTTTTAATAGCCCGAGTTCCGGCCGTAAAAGCCCTGGACGTGGTCCCGCGCGCGCCGGCTTCTGGCAGGAGCGCACCAGCCGCTGCAGCGCGGGGACGCCCGCCCTGAACCTTATTTACATTCGGACTAACAATAGCTCTGGAACCTGGCTATAAATAATTTCTGGGGAAGAGTTGTCTAATTAAACGTGCAGCAGCAAGGAAAGTGCTTTAACCACAAGGCTGGTGTCCTAATGAACGTAATCACTGGATGGGGACAGCTTAGGAATCGCATCCAGACGTCTCCCCGCGGAGGCGGAAAGATGCGGGGAAGAATACTCAGGGAGACTTTCCAATCAATATTTAATTGTGCAGTGTGTTCCACTCGTTAGAGGGCCTCTTTTTTTCCTTCCCTTTTCCCATACCCAGAGGTAGAAAGGATTTCAAAATGCAGTTTTGTGGGGCGGCCTCAGCCTCAGATTCCACGGGGGTAGTTGTCAGTGGTCTGTCAATGTCTAGAAATGATCTGAACACATAAAATGTATTAATTAATAAGTAGTGGCACTTATAGGTGCTGAATTTAGAGACAAAGGTAAGGCTGATTCCAACTGATTCCAGATTTTTCTCTGTCCCCGTCTATGGTATTTCCAGACTCTGGGCTCGTGGAGGGCAGGGGCTTCGTGTGCAGTGTGTTCTGTCCTTTGTAAGTAGGGAGCTGGGCAGCGCATCCACCACCCTGGAGGGCATGAAGAAGATGAAATGGGTCCTTCCTGCCTGGTGTCATTCATGGAGGGGCAGCCACTCCTGCTGGCATCTCAACGGTGGTTAGCAAACCCAGAGGGATGTCAGCCCAAGGCATCCATGCTCGTTTCTGCTTCATTAGAAACAGACAATATAACATCAGCCAGATGGAAAAGGACACAGGATGCAGGGTGGTTTTCCTTCTGTGTTCCTATTAACATGCTCCTGAGGACAGAAAGGTGCCATGGGAGGAAGAACAGCACACTGTCATACTGTGTGTGGGTGGCACAGGATTCACGTGTGTATACAGATTGACCTAGATGCATAGTAAGCACATGCATGTGTATGTAAACCTCAGGTGGGCAGATACGTGTGTACATAGACATGCACGTCCTGGTGCTGCACTAGGGATGACATAGTTATGTTGCTATGGTAACGGGCATGCTCTTGAAACCAAGGCAAACCAGTGGAAGGAGGTTGGGAAGCAGGAGCTGGGGAGGGTGTGGATCTGCAGAGGAGCCTGGGGCTGAACTGCAGCACAAACTCCTAACCAGCACTGCTAACCAGTGCTTGTATCCTAGCCCTCCTCCCATGCACAGAGATGAAAGAGCAGGAGTGCGGGCACCTGTGATTAATCGAATTCACCACTGGATGTCAGCGTTGCTCCAGCCAATTAGAAAACAAACAGCCATTCCAATAATCTGCTTGTAACAAGGAAGTTTGATCTTTAGGCAGCAATCAGTTTATGGTATGAATGTACTGGGGAAGGGGAGGGTTAGACAACAGCCTTCTGACAGAACCCCAAAGGGAAAATTATCAAATTCTAAAGTTGTCATTTTTGCCCTTTAATCATAACCTCCATGTTTCCTCCAGCACCCCTTGTTCCCCATTCATTATTCTCCCTCAGTTAACACTTCCTAATGAACCATCCAATATTTCCCTTTAGTTTGCTCATTGCCTGCCTCTCCCCTGATACACACACAAGAATTTCAACTCTATAATGGCAAGGAATTTTGTTTTTGTTCTGTCGCACCCTTCATGCTTAAAACACTGCTTGGCAAAAAGGAGATGTCTGACAAATATTTGTTTAAAATAGATACATATATAAGTAAATGAATTAATGAGATAATGAAATGTGGTCAATGAATAAAAATGGAGACAGATATTATTGCAATATGAATAGGAGTTTCTCTTTCTTCTCTGAAATAAGTATATATATACATTTTATATATATATACACATATATTTCAGAGAAGAAATATGTGTATGGATGAGTGAGTGTGTATGTGTGTGTATATATACATATATGACTAGAGAAAGAGCACAGAAGCAGTTGCCTAAACATCTGAAATACCAGGTTTGGAAGAGACTTTAAGCCAAGCCTTGGAGGGCTTTCTGAATTGAGTTATAGCTCTGCTTCTATTTTGTTTTGTGAACTTGGGAAGAAAACTTAGCATTTCTGAACCTTAGCTTCTTCATCATTACAATGGCTTCATCATAATAATATTGGTCCAACCTACCCCTTAAAGACTTACGAGGTCAAATGTTACAGTGTTAATCCACAATGTATTTTGCCTTGACTAATATATACCATATCTTGCCCAAGCCCTCTCTTACATGCTGTAAACACCGAGATCCTACACACACAGTATTGACAATGTAGATATTATAACCCTTTTCTGAAGGTGAACATAGAAATCATAAACCTTTTCCAGATATTTCACTTAACCCAAAGGTCTTAACTCTTAAGGTAAACTGCAGGGAAAACAGGGATCAGAAATCAACCTTGGAGTGGTCACATTTCCCACCCAACAAATGAAGGGACTGGGAGAAGAGCCTTCTCTTCAGAGGCGCGGGCCTCAGATTTGTGGCTGTTTCTGTATCTCCTGTTTTAGGGATATGTTGAAGGCCCGGGCTGCCATGGCAGCGAGCTAGCAACCTGCCAAATTTATATGTTTAAGTTTTAATAAATAAATTAAATTAAGCAAAAATAGGTCTGCACTATAGAACCCTTTCAAATTATTTACTGTGCTGTCACTTCGGGCTCGTTGATGCTTGTTAATATTTCAAATTTAATGATAAGCACCATTTATAAGCTAAATAAGACATTAGTTGCACTATACTGGCAGAAATGTACAAGGACACCGCTAATCTAAGGTGAAAAATGCATTATTGAGTGGAATTTAATTAGTAGATTTTGTTCTATTAGTGGCTTCTATATTGCATTTATGAAAATGAATACAAATATGATCCAGGCAATCTTTCCAGTGAGAAAATGTCACTGATAATCTAACTTCACTCCTACTCTTTAAAGCAGATGCAAGATGAAAATTGATGTCCTGATCTCTTTTCAGTCAAAAGATTTTCTAGTTTGTGATTCTAATAATAGCTAAATTATGGAGAGATGCCTTGTGTGACGCTTTGGCAGGTGTGAAGAGGTGTGTCCAGTGAGAATTAGTTTTAGACTTTTTTCTTATGGCAATCCTATGGGCAGTACCTGTCAGAGAATTAGGTCAGAATTATGGTTTGCTTAGCTGGTCAGGTCTAATTTGTCTGCATTATCTGTTCTGATTCTTCTATTGGGCAACATGGCCTTAGGAGAAAAGGCAAGACTTGGAATCGTATACCTGTGATTTCAATCATACTTTCATCATTTATAAGCTTTATGCAATTTATTTTCTTAAAGTAAGTACATAAGCTACCACATTTTATGAATCCACCCAGTAATTCAGTGAGGTTAGTTACCATTATGATCTCTGTTTTATAGATAAAGGCAAGACAGACTCGGAATGCTTGAGCTACTTGCTCTAGGTCACACAACTAAAAACTTCAGTTCTCTGCATTTTCCATTTTCTTATCGGATGATGGAGATTTGCCATATATTTAAAACGTGTATTCAATAAATGTTAGTCTAGACTCTCTGTTTCCTCCAGTTCCTTACTTTCTGGTGGCATCTTGGAAAGGACATAGAGGGCCGGTGACCAGGATTCTTATTTCTAGGTGACAAATGTAAAGTCTTTCCTGGCCTCAGCTCTCTCATATGACAAATAGGAAAATAGAATGCCTACCTTTCCTACTGAGGTAGTTGTGAAAATCAGCTGGACAGCCATAGTGGGGTGTTGTACAAATGTAAAGTGTCAGTGTTATTAATGTAGGCAATCATTCTTTTGATTCTTTGCTAAATTGCATTGACAAATATCGAGAGAGGAGATGGCTGAGATTCATACTATAGGAGCATTTCTTTGCAATGAGTTCAGATCGAAGGTAAGTGCAGGCACTCTCTGAGTTACACGCATCTAACTTACGGAGATTCTGTGCATACAAAGAACTCGGTGCACCCCCTGTAGGAACCCACCATGACAAGCTGTGCTTGAGATTCTGTGCCTCTGGAAAGCATCTTTCTGGAATGACCCCGCCTGGTTTCAGTCATGGTTATGGCACTGTAGCTAGTGTGGATTGCTGTCTGAACCAAGCTTTCCTCTTCAATAGCTCCTATGTTCCTACACAGGGTGGCATGCTGCTCTGCCTGAGTCTTGGGATTCAGCAAACCTCAGCCCTTCTAATCCACACATACCCCGCATGATGTTGATCCTTCTGCCTTTATTTTCTTGCTATGACTTTGGTACATCAGGAAAATCATCCAAGGGTGATAAAATAAATGCATTTGTTAGGAATCTACCTAAGTTAACGGTACAGTGGAAGGCTTTATTCATTTTCTTTGAAAAGTAACCTCATAAGGGTAAGAGATATTTGATAGTCCAAGTGTTTTTCTTTTTTAAATGAACTTCAGGTGCACAGAATTGTATTATTTATAACCAGTGGCCCATGATTCACTCTCAGTATTCTATGTTTGAGCCCCTTTTTTATTTTTATTTAAAAAATAGTGTCATAAGCAACAACAGATCCACACCTCCACCTCTGAACACACACACACACACACACAAAAAAAAAAGCACCTCTGAACACACACACACACACACACACACACACACACAAAAGCTAGGGTCTTGGCATCAACCTGCATCTCCAGCTCATGGTCCTCCCCCATCCATCCTCCTTCCTGCCTCCTACCTTAGCCATCATTCAGAATTCCGTGTGTATCTTCTGCTTCCGTTTTCACACAATTACGTCACATACATATGAGTCTCGAAAATTATTTTTTAATTTTGGTATTTTTCATCTTCATAAATAGGACATGCATTTGATATATGTGATTTGGGGTTAGTTTTCACTTATTTATTTCTAAGATTATCCATAGTTTTGTGTGCTGCTGTAGTTCATTTGCGTTGGTGGAATATATTATTCTAATTTATGAGTGTTCCTCAGTTGGTTTATCCAATGTTATGTTGATGACTATTTAGACTGAACCAGTGATTTTTTCCTCTTGTGAATGGGGTTGCTATGAACATATCTTCTTGGGTCACAGAGTTTGGGAATGTTTAAATACGGAAGGTGTTGCCAAACTGCTTACCAGAGCAGCAACTTCTCCTCTCACCAGCAATGGATGAAGATCCTGAACTTTTGCAGCTTCTCCAATACTTAGTAGTGCCCGGCATTTGAATGTTTGCCAATGGAGTCTGTGTAAAATGCAACGTCATTGTAGTTTTTAGAATCCACAGAATATTTCTTCATAAGTGTTTCCTCCTCTCTGCTATGCTTGTTCATTTATTTTGCTCATTTTTCTACTGTATTGCTGTGCTCTTCTCATTGACTTATTATTAGAATTTCTTTAAATACTCTTGACATTAATTTTTGTCAGTTATATGAATAGCTCCATTTTCAATCTAATTGAGATAATTAGTCCAGAGACTAAAGGAAGCATGAATTTATTTTATCCTTTGATCAAATAAACCCACTATTCCTGACCTCACCTCATCGCCTTTAATCTTCTATTCTGCAAAACTAGCAGAGGGAGTGACATTGTGTCAGAACTAGAGAGAAAACTGTATTCATTAGTGGATTCCAAGGGGAACAAACAGGGCGAGGGAGACCTAAAGCAAAAGCTTCATGTTATTTATTCTTAAAAAAGGCCGAGCAGCCCTCCCTATTTCTGTCTAGCTTTAATTAGTGGACATTCTTGATGCCTTTACCATCTTCTCACAAAGGGGACTATCTTTTTCCAAAGTAATCAAAGAATTACGGAGGAGTCTTTCTTTCTGTACTTCCCTTGGCAGAGATGAGATAGACATTGGAAAAAGCATATAGGGATACATTATTCATGCAGATGAGTCTCACAATTCAATGGAGCTAATTAGGAAAATGATGGAGTAAATTAGCACTTTATGCAAGTGTATTAATATTAATAAAACTGCCATTTTACCCTGAGGTTAAAACAGAAGAGGAGAAAAACACAGCCTTGACCAGTAAGTCAACTCTCAGCCTGGCTGCTTGCTGGAACGCTGACCACCGTCATCCATTCTGGGTGATCTTGTTCCTTTTCTGTCATCAAAATTGTCCTAATAAAAAAAGAGAAATATTTCAAAGGCACAGATGAGCTGTCCTTGTTTTATTGTTTTGGTTACTTGAAAGCAAATTCTGCATTTCCTTTCTTGTTGAGTCATAACTAACAGCACATTCTTGTTTACATGGTAATTTCAAATCCATAATCTGATTTAAGTTTTGCAACTAACTTATGAGGCAAAGTGCTGATATTTTCCCCATTTATAATTTAATAATTTGTCCACACGCAAGAAATGATAACCCTCTGAGGGGACTGTGAGAAGAAAATTTGAGCATTCCTTGACAACAGTTTTGTGGGGGACCGGGGTGAAGGGAGGCCTTGGGGAAAGAATGATTTCTATGCCGATGCCCTCAGGAGCTAGTTGGTGGAGCACAGGGAAGACGCCATGCTTCCTTTTTCTCCATTCGTTCATTCATTTCTCTCCATATCCATTCTCATAGCCACTGCCTTGGCTCTAGCACCATCCTGGTCTCCACTCTTGCCCCCTAAAATACATTCTTCAACTGTGGTTAGAGTAGTCATTTCAAATCACAAATCTGATTGTGCCACCCTAGCCCAGCTATGAGCCTTTTGTTACTTCTGAAAGCCAGAATTAACACAAATTCTCTAGCAACGGGCCTTTCACGAACCGCTAGCTTATCTCTGCATCCTTATTTCCGTCCGGTCCCACGTTCTCCATCTCATTTCTCATGTTCCAGCCACACGGAACTGCTTGCTGCCCCACGTACATGCAGAGACCCCTCGGTCTTCAGGTTCTTACATCTACGTGAAAGCTGTCTCCCCTAGGCCCCATTGCCTGACTCCTCAGGCTGGCAGCGTAGATGTCATTCTTTCCCCAGTGCTTCTCGTCATCCCTCTCACTTACAAAACTGTTGTGAAGGAATGCTCAAATTTTCATCTCATCGCCCTCTCAGTGGGTTGCCATTTCCTAATCACTATCCAGGCTTCTCCACAAGGCAGACACTTTCTAGAGGACAGGGATTGGGGCACCTAGCACATTAGTTGTCATGAAGTGTTGTCAAAAGAAGAGGTGAAGAGGGAGAGAGTGGATGGATCACATGGTTACTTAGGGGAGGAAGAGTTAGAAACCCATCTTGAAGTCCTGTGCTCCTTCCCACATTCACATCGTCTCACTGGCTCACGTTTACCTCATTTCACTCAGAGTGCTGACTTGGATAACCTGTAAGAGTATTCATTAAAAGGTTCAACTTTCTCAAGACTCATTATTGGAATTCATTCCACATCTTCTGTAGATTTGCTTAAGTTTCTTCCAGAGGGTCATGGAATCTATAGGGAACTTCCTATTTTAGTTTACTGGATATTGTTTTTTCCTGATGGTAATAAACTCTCTATTACCCATTCTCATTTTAGTATTTTAAATCCTAAACCAAGTACCAATTTCCATTTAAAAGAAGAAAACCTTTCTAAAGGTACACAGATGTAGAACCCTTACAAGGTTAACTTTCTATATGTTTTCCAAGTATTTCCAAATTATGTATTTGTTCAAGTAATCCTTGATTTCATTCAAACCTGTTTATTGAGAAGGTCACCTATTATGGTCAGGCGAAGTGTTAGGTGCTTATTCTCATTTAGGATTAACTATGATAATAATCATGCACATTCCTAAATCTAGGATCCTGAGATGATCCTAAGTCTGTTAGAGACTGACTTCTCTCCTACTCTATTATTGAATGTGTAAAATTCAGTGACTTACTTAACCTTAATTGTCCTGTTTCTTAATCTGTAAAATGGTTATTATACTTTCTTTCATATCTACAGTGTTTACTGTAAAAAACTACTTGAGGTAGTTTTTAGTAAGAAAAACTGAGATATTTTCTCTAATCTCAAGGAATCCAGTCAGAGTGATAGATGACTAAGTCAGTGATTTTTCTACAATGAAATAATGGCTAAGTTAGAATTTTCAAGGAATGCTATGGGAAGACTGGAGGTTTTATGGGTATTTCCATTAGATTGAGGAAAAGGAAAGTCAAAAAAGTTTTCAGAGTTGATGCTTGATGTGAGTTCTAAAGGATGAATGACAGTTTGCTAGAGAAAGAAGAAGGCATCACAAAGACTTTCCAGGCAGTGGTAAAAGCACGTTTCAACAGGCTGATGTATGATACAGAATGATCTTTTTGGAAAAAGTAAGTAGCTCAGCATAGAGCACAAAGAAAGAAAAACTCGTGAAAAAGGTAGAAATGAAAAGCCAGAGAGACAATTGGAAAACTAAGAGAAAATACATTCAGATTAGCAGAACAGAATGATTTACTGCAGGGAAAAGGAATAATAGACCTATTAGGAGAGGCAGAGAAAAGTAGATTTGAAAATATGGAGGTGTGATAGGCTGAATTGTAAGATGGACCTAGTGCAGGTACCCTATATAATCCTCTCCTTTTGAGGGTGAATGGAACTTGTGAATATGACAGGATTTCACTCCTATGCTCAGGCTACATTAAATGAAAAGAATAGATTTTCCACATATGTGATTAGGTCCTTTACCAGTTTATTTTGAGTTAATCTAAGGGAATATTCTCTTGGTTAAGTCTGACCTAAAAGGTGAGAGCCGTTTGAAAGAAGAGAGAGGTTTGAGGTGACTGGGCTTTCTTTTGCTGGCCTTTCAGAAGCAAATGACCAGGTTGTGATAAGCCTATGGAGGGTTCTTATGGCAAGAACCTGAGGATGGTGTCTGGAAACAGAATGGCGACTTGCTAACAACTGGTAAGAAAATGGGAACTCTTGATCCACAACTGCAAGGAACCAAATTCTTTCAACCACCAGTAAGCTTAGAAGAGGACTCTGAGCCTCTGATGAGAACTACAGCCTTGGCCACCCCAGACCTTGATTTCTGCCTCGTGATATCCTAAGTAGAGTGCCCTGCTAACTCCTGCTCACAGAAACTACGGCAAAACAAACATGTTGTTTCAAGTTGATAAATTTGTGGGAATTTGTTCTATAACAATAAGAATTGAACACAGGAGGCCATGGGTGTCCTGGCTAAGGAAGTTGCAGTGGAACTGTGAGAATGAAAGCCAGATTATGTGTGCTGAAGAGTAAATGGAAGGTGTTGAATTCATGCTGGGTAGAGATGAGTAAATAAACAACCTTCTTAATGTGATGGAAGGAGCAGGTGTTCTATGGGGGAACAAAGGACAGGAGGGTAGAGAAGTACTTGGTGGTTTGGCTGAGCCTATGAGCAAAGTTGTTCATCATGGATATACCACGCACAACGCAAGAGAAGTAGAGGAAGTGGGTGGCAGGGTGAGTAGAACACTACTGGGGTGAAAATGTGAGAAAGTGCAGGTAACTGAAAGCTCTCAGGATTCTTGCTGTAAATAGATAGTGTTTTCAAGCCATTGCTGGTGGTCTCTGAAGCTTGCAAGAGTTCACTGTTTGGGGTCCAATCAGCAGTCAGTGGTCTTTGGTTCGAGTTCTAAGAAGGATGCTGGTGTGAGGTTGGGAGGAAGTATACATGGTGCTGGAGAATACTGGACAAGGCTCTGGGACCATCAGAGTTACAGCTGTGGCTCTGCCAGTTAGAGCCCTTTACCTTGGACTAGTTAACATTTTAAGCCCTGTTTTCCTTTTATACTTACGAAAAGGGAAAATAATGATTAACAATATATATTACTAAATATTGCAAGGATAAAAAAGATAATAAATATTGCAATACTTTGTAAAATGTATTAGTACGTCTTATTCAGTGTGCCAAATAGTAAGTGCTAATCCTTATTTCCCCAAGGCCCCAGTACTGAGGAATGTATAACATGTTGATTGCAATTATGTTGTAAGTACTTAATAAATATTTGTGAAATTCATCTTAAATGAATAATTATCGAGTAGTTATAAGGACTCTAAGAAAATAATAAGTGTTCAATACAGCTTACCTCTAACTGCAAGTTGTCTTACATCTCAGCAGACCTAAGCCTTGGGTTTAGATGGTGGCATAGCATACCGGATCCCTGTCAATGAAATAGTCACTCAGCTTTCTGGCCTTGGGAAAGATCACCTGGAGGGTCAGCCTAAAGCCCATTGGAAGCAGATGCTTTCCTGAATTTCACTCTTCTGTAAAACTTAGTTCTAGTAGTAGAAGTAGAATTATGAGGCGTCAATCACAGTGTGGCCCTCCAGGAACCTTCTGAGGAATTCAGACAATACTAAACTCAATGGATTAGAACTTGACAAAGTGGCTGTGGCACAAAGTCGTACTTACTAAGAAGGACATTACTTAGTGCTCTCTTTAATCTCTTTCTTTGTTTTCCTTCACTTTACCAGTAGAATGTTAATAGGCCATTAACATAATTGGCTTTGCCTCGGAAGAACACATAGCCATATGTGGGCAAGATGTGCTGATATTTTTATTTTAAAAATGTATGTAGATATGTGCGGTGCTTTGTGGAGGACTCCGTATAAATAAATAACTTTCCTGGGTGATATGGGAGACAGGGAAGAAGCAATAGCAGACATGGGCCTTGCTCTCAAAGTGCTTGAACCACTCCGTTTTGTTTGGGGATGAAGTGATAGAAAAATAAGATGTGATCTGGGTTCTCCAGGAGCTTACCCAGTAAATGAGGCAGGACCATAGACAGTGCACAAAGCAGCATGAGCAGCGAGAACAACACGCATGCAGTGCTCTGGGTGGTCACTCACCAGTCCCACCGGTGAGTCAGGACCGCACCTCTTTCTTCTTGCACTGCTGGTACCTGATGCAGTGTTGACACAGGAAGAAAAAATGAAATATTTATTGCTTGAGTAACTGAGAGGCTTTTATTAAAGTGAGAACTTGATGAAGTTGGCACCAGGCCTGGACCAATCCTAGAGGCATTTACCCAGCATTGCACTTTGGTGCTGGCTTGGGCTCTGTTTTTCTCCCAAACTGTCTTTGCCGACCTGCTTGGGAAGGTCACTGGGCCATGGCTTTAGCAGAGATTTTGATGTGGAGAGATTCTGGGGTGACTGCCTCTTGAAAAGCAACTTTGCAAGCTGGAGGGGGCTGTTTTCCCTGTGGTGGTTGAAGACCAAGCATAGCACCAGCAGCTGTTCAGAGACAGGAAAGGCAGCTTCATTCAAAAAGCCATCATAATTTGGCAAGGAGTGCTCCAATCAGTAGCCTTCCTAATGCGTGTAATTGTTATGCAAATAAGCCACAGCACATTACCCAGACTGGGAACAGGAGCATCAACTCTGTGATTGACAAGGGGCCAAGGCGCCCAAGAAAGCGCTGGCGTGCATCCCACACTGGGGCTCAGTGGAGCTATCCTGGCGCTGGGCTCATAGAAAGAGCTGGCTTATGGAAGTTGACGAGTGGAGTGAAGCTCATTCTTTAAGAAGTGAAAATATTCGAGTTTAATAAGATGATCAAGGTCTGGATTTTGATTTTCTGCCTGCAAATATCAGTAACAGAATATTACAGCTGAACATGGTTTTAGAGATGACCACACATCCAAACCGCTTATATTTCAGAGGAGGAACTGAGGTGAAGGGTGAAGTGACTTATCCAAAGAACCCAGCTCCCCTTGCCTCCAAGTTCAGGGTCATTTGATGTCAAACCCCGCTGTCTCTTAAGTTAGTGTAGCTACAACTTTTTTTTTTTTCTCTAAGCCTTTTATTGTCTCCTTTTTTACTTTCTCACTTTCTCTCTTGTCTTGTCCAACGAATTCCTATTGTGAAGGAATTATGAAGATTGTTGGACACCTAAAGAGTCTTATTTTCAGGAAGGTGCCATCTGATATTATAGATGAGACAAACCCCCAAGGAACTGCAGTATAAGAGGAAGGAGGGAGAGAATGGTAGAGGTGTTCAAAGCAGAGAGGGATCACACACATTTGGGAGAAATGGAAGAACTTCATACAGTAGGTGATATTTACAATGAGCTTCAAAAATCCTAACAGAGATAAGGAAAGGAGAAAGAAGCAGGGGCTTGTGGGAGTATTAGCAGCAAAGGCAGAAGAAATGGGGCCTGCACAAGGAGCAAGAGAGGCTGAATTGGTCTGGAGGTTGGGGAGGTCTTAGCAGAGCAGACGTAAAAAGCTTAAGGGCCGGTATTCGAGCTGTAGAATCCAGGACCAGGCTTGGCAGAACATTATGCATTGGAAAGAGTTCTGGGTTTAGAGCCCAAAGGCCTGCTTTTGCATCTTTCACAGATGTTTGGATATGTGATGGACACAAATAACTTAAACTTGTAAACCTTCATTTTTCTCCTTACAAGATTATTGTAGAGATCAAATATGATGACAATGTGAAACGCCTAACACAGAACCAGGCAAGTAAAAATGGGTTTCCCTTTGTTTCTTCATTCTGTTCGTTTGGAAACTTCAGCTGACTCAGCTATCATAGTTTTCTGTCAGTTCTTATTTGGTGATGTCACCGATTTTTATGTTTAACCCTTTTTCTAAAATAAGCCGAATCTAAGATCACCTCGTGAGTCAAGATGGCATCCGTCACCGTCTTTTTGTTTCCCTCTGTAAGATCTCTCCTCTAGTCATTCGTATGTGTAATTGTCAGATTAATCTTCCCTGAACACCTCTTCAGCCAATAGTCAACTGCGAATGTTTATAAATGTGCAGTGGTTCCTGTGTGAGCTCATTGTATCACATTCATGTTCCTCCCTCAAGCCCTTTCCCGCCAGCCCCCCGTTATCCCTCAGTGTTCTCCCAAAACCTCGTCTCAGGCTTTCCAGTAGCTTCCATAGCCTCCCCCTCCATCGACAAATCCCAACAGAACTCCGCCCTCAGGACCCAGCGCTGCCTGCATAGTGGGCCCCTGTCACCCTGGGCTTCGCCCTAACCACCATGTGGCCTTATCTACAGAAACCACATCCTAATCATCTCACTACATCTTATCTGTCTTATTGTTGCTATGGGGCTGGAAGTGTTCTAAAAATGATTGTCTTTTCTATTTCTTCTGTATCCTCCCTGGTGCCTAGCACTGTGCAGGCATAAGATAAATGCCCAACACAGTCATGCACTGTATAATGACGTTTGGATCAATAATGAACTGTGTATGTGATGGGGGTCCCACAAGATTATACCACCATGTTTTTTACTGTACCTTTTCTATGTTTAGATAGGCTTAGATGCAGAAATACTTACCACTGTATTACACCTGCCTGCAGTATTCAGTATAGCAACATGCTGTTGCATGTTTATAGCCTATAGGTTTGTGTAAGTGCTCTCTGATGTTTGCACAACGACAGGATTGCCTAATGGCGCATTTCTTAGAATGAATCTCGGTCATTAGGTGACATGGGACTGTATATGCTGTGAAATAAGTCACCGTATACCCCAAAATTCACAGCAGACTTTCCTTTTTGCCCACAGGGAAATAGTTAATTGAAGGGAAACCCTTGGGCCTGTTTTTCTAGTTCCAAACGGAGTTTGAGGCTGTGCCATTTACCAAGTTATCTCTTGTCTATGAACTGAGCAGAGATGGCCCAGAAACCACTGAGGGAGAATGGAGATAGAAACGTACATCCTTGTTTTTAGTGTCAATTTTCTGACTGCATAACACACTTAAAAATTAAATTTGCTAAAGGCACTTCAAGTGCATTCCTTGCTAACACTTCATTACAAGGCACTTATCAGTAATAAATCCACAGGGCCTATGTTTTTTAAGAAAATAAGAAATACTTAGAACAAATACAGAAACCTTGCTTTCCTCCCACTTCCCATTTTAGTTCTAGGGAAAACAAATAATTTCTAGTTGAATGGATTAAAGATGTCAGACTCTTGTTAATATAGTACTTGAATAATAACAAAATGCCAAACTTAAATTCTTCTTTCAGAGATTTAATATAAACTGGCAACTAAGAAAGTAAGGGAAATATTTTGCTGATGTTGTACATCTACTTATTATCCAAGAAGGATCTCTCTCTAGTTTTCTTTTTTCGTAGTTCCAGCTAGAGGTTACTGAGACCTCAGGAAATACCTCATCTACTCATAGAGCTATTCTTTATTCAGCATCCATCTCGTCTTCCTTTGTCCCTTCATCAAGTTGGTGAATATATATTTGCCATCCATATTTCTTTTATCTCTTATTCACATTTTGAGGCACTACAGTGTGGCTTCTGCTCTCTCTACTCAACTAAAACTAATTTCCTTAAGGGCAATAACCTTTTTCTAACATCTAGACTCAAGATTCAGCACTTAACTTTTATCTTACTCAGCCTCTTTATGACATATGACCAAATGGCTCAATATTTTGTTTCAACACTCTTCACCCTTTCATTCTGAATAGTCAGGCTTCCTCCTGCCTTTATAATCCCCCGCCTTCTTCTCCATCAGCGTCCCTTCCTTCTCAGTCTCTTACACGCTGCCCTCCCAGCAACTTCTCCTGGTTAAGCACTCCCCCTCCGAGGGCCTCAACTGTTACTTTCGTTCTGAAGACCACCAAGTCTTCTTTCCCAACTTCACATTTTTCTTTAGCGTCAAGATATTAAGCAAAGTTTTGTTCTAGTAGAAAAGACAATAAGTGCATTAATTTGTAAACACATAAACAAAAACCCAGTATGCTGGATGGCAACATGCTCTAGAAAAATCAGGCTTGGGAGGAGAGAAGAGACCTTGGGTGGGTTGTGGAGAGGAGTTCTCGCCGAGAGGACACTGGAGCAAAAACCTCTTGGCAGAGGCCGTCCTGTGGATATTTGGAGAAAGAGCTTTTTAAGAATATGCAGCTGCCACTTCATATGCCATAGGAGGAGTGTGACCAGGCTGTCTAAGGAACAAGGAAGTGTGGCTAGAATGGACTTGTGGGAGAGGAGGAGAGGTCAGACGGGGATGAGGAGCCACGTCACATGAGGCTCTGCACTCTGAATGAAATGGGGCCAGGGGAGGGCTCGGAACAGAGGAGTGACATGAACAGACTTATTTTAAACAGTTGTTCCTCCTGCTGTTGTAAGAATTTATTGCATGGCAGAAAGTGAAGAGTGTTCTGGGTGTGAGACAGAGGTAGTTTACAGCAGGTTGATATGAATGGAGGGGAAGGGATGGGATTCCGAATGTATTTTGATGGCACATCTGGCAGTGGTTGTTGATGGGCTGGGTATGAGATATGAGAGGGTGGAAAGAGTCAAGGCTGATTCCAAAGTTTTGGTCCTGAACAAATGAAAAGATGAAGTTGACATTTGTTGAGATGCGAAACATGTGGGAGATGTAAGTTGGGAATGGGATAACATGAGGAGTTGGGATTTGCACATGTTCAATTTTAGATGCCTACTAGAAATTCAAGTGGAGAGGGTTACTAAGCAGATGAATATTCAATTCGGGAATTCAGATAAAGGTATGTGTATGTGTGTGTGTGTGTGTCTGTGTGTGTGTGTATACACATATATAATCTACACATTATGTATATGCATGTATTTGAGTCATTAGCATAGCAATTATATTTAAAGCCATAAGAGTAGATGAGGTCTCCAAGGGGGAACATGGAGACAGAGGAGGACAGAGATCCAAGGACTGACCCCTGTTCTCCACTCTGGATATTTCCTTGGTTATAAAGTCTTGCCATCTTAATCCCAGAAATATCCTTTATTCATACCTTCTGCAGAGTCACACCTTGCATGGCCCCGGGGTAGCCATTCACATGGGCGGTTTAAAGGGAAACCCTCTGGGACACAAAGACAGTGTGAGTTTCACTTCTCTTGGAATGATGCTGGGCCTGCTTCACAGCTGGATGAGATTCAGCTCCTGTCATTTAAACCTTTTCAGTGGAGAAGATACCTTAACTGGCCTCCCTGCGGCCAAACTCTTCTCTCCACTGTGACATCAGAGGGACTATGTTAAACCAAAATCTGATCACACCATTCCTTTCTTAAAAACCCATGTGACTTCTCATTTATCAGAGGTTGAAAGTCAAATAATTTTAAAGGCTTCCCAAGCTTGGTGCAAACAATTTTCCTACCTTTTATCTCCTACCTCAGCACCCACTGGTCATCAACTACTTGTGTTTCTTTGTACCACCTGTGCTATGAAGGTGATGTCCCTGTCTGCCACTCTCAGACAGAGGTCCTACTTAGCCTGCCTGCATCCAGTATTTATTTCTGCCTCCATCAGTTTCTCAACGCCATTCCTCCATTCTTTCTTTTTTTGTCAGAATCTTCCCAACTCCACAAACCATTTTCGGCAGCTGTTACATTTTCCACAGGACTTCTGTGTCTCCTCTGGCCCATTTTCCGCTCTTAATCAGTTCTGTATCCAATCCTGATGTTCTCCAAGGACTGTGCAGATCTTATCTCTCCAATGAGGTTACAAACTCCTTCATGGCAAAAATAAACAAATAAATAAATAAATACATACATTTTTTTCTCTATTCTCCATAGCACTAAGCAGTTGTAGAGCCATTTTAATAAATACTTTTTTGAATTGAACTAAATATATTGAACCTGCTTCCTATTTTAGCAAGTTTGTAGATCAGGTGGGTCACCAAAGACTCTTATATGCACTCTAGATAATTCTGTCTGCCAGCTGTTGTTGGATACAGTAGCTCCCTGTGCTCCTAAATATCTCTTCTTAATATTTACAATTCAAGGACCAGATGACATAGGTTCTGCCAAAGTGTATTTATAAGAATATGAAAAAAATATGGCCACATGAGCCACATGAGTGAACGTGTGGCTGCATTTCCAGTGAGTGTGATACACATGTTCCTGCGATTTTGTGACTGCAATATGAGTAGATAGCTATCTGTGAGCTAAAGCTAGAAGGAAGCTGGCCCAGTTCCAGATTCTGGGTATTTTGGGATATTATTTAGTTGTTATTGACACAGTTGAGAATCAGCTCAGAGATCCAGCAGAGAGAGTTAGGCCTTCCTTAGGAGCCCAGGGCAGGGGGAACAAAGCAGCTGTGAATAGCTTAGCAATCAGGGCCTCCTATTTTGAATAAGTGTTTTCAACAAGCAAAAAAACAAAGCCCTTCATATAAACAAAAATATCTAATATCCATTGAGCCTGACAAATTACAAAACACTTTCACATGTATTATTTTATGAGACATACCAACTACCTTGCCAATAGGCATTGAAAAGAGATGATGATCCCACTTCTGTAAATGAGAGAATTAAGCTCTCAGATGTGGAGAAAGTAACCCAGTGTCGTGCAGGCAGGGAGCAGAGGCAAGTGTGTGGGACAAGGGTCTTCACAGTCAACATCCAGTGCTTTCTGCTCTGCGTTACACTGTCCGTAAGACAATGAAAACTTCAAAAAGCTCCCTATGGCTTCATCTAAATATTCTGCCCCTTCTCTCTCTAATCCCTTTTGAAATAAGGAATTCCGTGGAGACACTATCACTCATTCATATATGTGGCAGCCAAGTAAGAACAATGTTTTCTTTTTCCTTGAACTTTAAAAGGTAATTTAATAAATAAATGAAAAACTAACCGAGAAGAGTAGCTGAACTAGGGCTTATGTTTCTAATAAAATTATAAATGCCAGAAAGTGCTAGGAGTGATTTATTATCCTGTTATTATAAGTGACTGGGAAGCTTTCAATGGAGTCCTTGCTAATTTCTAGCAGCTGCATTAAATCAGAAACTCTATTAGCTATTATAAAATCATCATTCCAGTTTTCTGCAAATCAACCTGAACACCTGATGGGAGCTTGGAACTGGTTGCTGCTATACATGCTAACCTCATCCTTGGCCTCCACAAGGGAAATAAACGCGAGTCACAGGTGGCATGATACTGGTCACATCAACTGTTAGGGATTCATAAATGGCTGCCTGTTTTTTATAGGAGATCTTTCTGATGGGAAAACAAATAGCTTCTTTCAGTAAATACCACTTCATTAAGAGAACAGGAACTGAGATAGCATCGAGTCCTGTGTCCTGAATTTTAACCCCTCCCCCTACCTCATTCTATCCAGCTTTCCACCCTAGTGCAGCAGCTGTCCACCCTTCATAAGAACAGAACAAATAACTAACTACAGACAAATCTTCTGGAAATTGCTGGCATTTCTACCCTTTATTCTGATTTTCACAATAAAATACACCTCCAACGACCCACTCTATCATGACCAGATAAGTAACACCTTATGTTGGACAAGGAAGAAAAGTCAAAAGCAGATATCAGTAAATCTTTGAATGCAGCTTTAGTTTTATGTTTCAAGAGATAGCTAGGCTGAGGTGGGCAGATCACGAGGTCAGGAGATCGAGACCATTCTGGCTAACATGGTGAAACCCTGTCTCTACTAAAAATACAAAAAATTAGCCGGGCAAGGTGGCGGGCACCTGTAGTCCCAGCTACTTGGGAGGCTGAGGCAGGAGAATGGCGTGAACCTGGGAGGCGGAGCTTGCAGTGAGCTGAGATTGCGCCACTCACTCCAGCCTGGGCGACAGAGCAAGACTCCGTCTCAAAAAAAAAAAAAAAAAAGAGATAGCTAAACAGGTATGTAATGAATGAAATTTGATGGGAGAAGACAGGAGAAGGTACTGTCTAGAAGATATGCCTACTGTGTGGACAAATCTTGGCATAGGGGACGCAAAGTGCTGATGACAGGAAATGACTAGGAAGAATAAAATAGAATTTCCAGAAAAATAGATTTTACAGGACTTAGTAAGAGGTTGGATATGAAAAGTGTGCTTTTTTTTTTTTTTTTTCTTGAAACCTGGGTGAGACATCCAGGTTGGAGAAGTTGGGTAAATTAAGGGAATCTGAAAAGTTATTTTTTATGTTGAGTTTATGCACCCATATACTCATATTATATGCTTCTTCCTCATTGCCTTTCTACTTGCTATTTTCTCTGCCTGGCATTTTTTCCTCCAAAACTTTGCATGGTTCATTTGATGAAATGTCACTTCATCAGAGAGGACTTCCATAACCGTACAACTGAAAACAAAACTTCCATCATTTGTTATTCTTTTATCTGCTTTATTTTTCTTCAGGATACTTACCACTTCCTATCATCACATTATATTTGTTATATTTCCTTTCTTTCTTATTTATTATCCTACTGCAATCTTAAGTTTCATGTGTCAGACTTGGTCTATATTATTCACGTCTGTATAATCAGTGCCTATAGTGGCATCAAGGTAGGTGCGCAGTAACTGTGGAGAGAAAGAATGAATGAGTTCCAGAAAATATATTAAAATTGCACATACATATATATGTACCCGGCTCCAGACTTAAGGGACTAATTAGTTATTAGTCCCTTATTAGCGTATAGATAATAATTGAAGCTATAGACTCTGGAGAAGGTATAGAGTAAACAGACGAGAGGGCCTTGAACAGGGCCTTGAAGAACGCCAACATTCAGAATCCAAGCGGAAGAAGGTAATCTTGCGATGAAAACAAAGAGAAAACAGGATTAGGGCTAGGAGGAAATCAAAGGAAAGTAGTGTTTGAAGGAAGAGAAAGTGTTGAAGGATACAGAGAAGTCTCGGGAAGTTGAAAGTTTACGAATACCCAGTGGATAGTGCTGCAGTAAACGTATGTGTGCATGTGTCTTTATAGTAGAATGATTTATAATCCTTTGGGTATATGCCCAATAATGGGATTGCTGGGTCAAGGGGTATTTCTGGTTCTAGATCCTTGAGGAATTGCCACACTGTCTTCCACAATAGTTGAACTAATTTATACTCCCACCAACAGTGTAAAAGCATTCCTATTTCTCCACATCCTCTCCAGCATCTGTTGTTTCCTCACTTTTTAATGATCGCCATTCTAACTGGCATGAGATGGTATCTCATTGTGGTTTTGATTTGCATTTCTCTAATGACCAGTGATGATGAGCTTTTTTGGTGACCACAGGAAGAACTTTGGTAGTGACAAGTTAAAAGCTGTATTGGTATGTGAAGTGTGATGGGGAGATGAGAAATGGGAGCGAACATTTTGGAAAACTCCTTGAGATACTTGGCTGAAGTGAGGATGAAACTAATAGAGAGGTAGTTGAAAGATGAAGGACCAAGTTAAAAAGTTAATTTAGTTTATGTTGTCATATATTTCAAAGCCAATAGAAAGCGTACACTTGATATAGTGAGGCTGAAATACAATAAAGGCAAGAAATGCTTATTAGAGTAATTTTCCTGAGACATCAAGATGGGATAAAACCAAAAGCATGGCCGGAGACATGAGTGATTATGTGAGGAGGGACAGCTTCTCCATAGCAGCTGGATGAAAGAAGACCTATGTGTAGATAGGTCTGTGTGCTTGGTAAGGGGCAGGTTAGGCCAGATCCACTCAGTGCTTTCTCTATTGCTCTTAGGTAGAAGGTGATCATCTGCTGAGAGCAAAGGGGAGAAGAGTGGGATTGGAGTGGGATTCTCACTCAGGGGAATGAGAGGATTGGAGAAGGTTTGAAAAAGTCACTGTGGAAACTAGGTGTATGAACTAACCAAAGATTAGCTGGAAAATTGTAGGATAAGGCTGAGGGGCCTTTGCCTTTGGTGAGCATGAGTTTATTAAGGAATCAGTCAACTTTGTTGTGTCCTTAACTGTGCTTGACTTCTCAGCTGCAGACTCAGAGAAAACGGAAAGCTGAGTTCCAGGTTTGGAATTTGATGACAAGTTTGTGATAAAAAGATTACTGACCAAAGAAGTCTAAGGTGTTGGAGCAATTATAATAACAAACCATGAAATCCAAGCTAGTTTAGGAGGAAACTGAAGAAAGTAGAAGTCTTCTGAATTGAGTTAAAGTACAGGATTCAATGGCCAGGAAGTCGCAAAGCAGTCAAAGATGCATTGTGGTGGGAATAGTTGGAGAAGCAAGCTGACAAGAGAGGGATTGTGGTATAAGCATGGGATATTTGAATTAGTGATTTTGGAGGTGGACGGGAACAATTATCTTTTGTGACAATATCCACTTGTTCAGAGCCTCATCATGAGCTCCATAAAATCCCTTAGAAGGAGGAGAAGGAGGATATTTATCTTAAAATCTAGGCCAGGATGGAGCCAGAAATTGAGGATGAAGAGACCTCATCGATGAGCAGAAAAAGGTTGTCAAGGTCTGGTACTAGCACAAAAGTTGATTAAAAACAAACAAACAACACAAAACTGTCATACTTGCTGACACTCCTTGGTGCAGGGAGATAGCTGGAGGCTGAGTATCAGGTATGGGCCGTGTGAGGCTCTTCTCAGACCTGTGTACACTCAGGCTTCCTAACCTGGGGTTCCAGGTGCCAGACAGATGTAGGTGGTGAATGGTGCTTTTTTCCATCAACAACATTATGCACCAACAGTAATCAACCTCTGGTCTGTGGAATGAGTACAGCCAGCCTCTCAGGGCCTCAAGCAGAGGGACAAGGGGGCTGCAGTTTCCCATGAAGATCACAGAACTCACTGAGAACAAGGAAGGGCCTGTTCCCAGTTCTGTTTTTGTTCAGCAGCAAACAGAGCCACTTGTCAGGCTGACGGTCCTTGCGCATTGCCACTGTGGCAATAGTCTGAAAGAGGGTAGAGGGAAATGGAGGAAAGAGACGTTAAAAGGAAAATGTCACCATTTCCAAATGCCATATTATTTGACAGTTTCTCTTTTTGTTGCAACAGCTGCTTAACATGACAAATGATGGCTTTAATAAAAATGCACACAAGGAGATGTAGCCCCAGAAAATGAATAATGGGGCTTTCCATCCTGACATGTTGTGGAGCATATTCACTCAGCAATGAATATGACCTTGGTAACTGTGTGTTGCCCGTTGCTTTCAGACAACCCCTGCTAGGTGGATGGCCCACGTGTCAGTCAGGCTGCAGTTGCTGTAAGCCCAGAATACATTGCAACTGGTTTCAGCAGAGAGGTGTTTAGTGTGGGACGTTAAATGGCTTGCCCAGTCATCAAGAGGGTAGACAAAACAGGTTGAATTTTTAGAAAATCACACCATAGAACTGGGGCCACCAAGACTTCCTGTTTTACAATGAGGAAGCTGCCATCTCTCCCAGTCAATGCCACCCAAAATCAAGAAGGCATTACTATCAGGAAACTGTTGCCTCTGGGAAGCTGCCTGGACCAGGAAGCCACTCCGTGTCTGCCTGTGTGACCAGCACCAACAAGAATGCCCCATCCCTGTCTCTGAGTACCTGGGATGGCAAATACTTAGGCCCTTGGATTCCTGTTAATGGTTCTGCTGTAAAAGCAAATGACTCCACATTGATGTGTGCCAAGAGGATAACAGCAGCAGCAGCAGTAGCCGCAGGGTGGTTATTGTACAAGTAACTGAAGTATAGTAAGTTACATACAAGGTAGCAGGCTAGGCTGGGACCAGTAGGGTCTAGTGGTTTTAGGGTCCACACATCTAGATTTGGGAGTAGATAATAAAGCCAGTACTGGTGTGGTTGGGAGGAGGGAAGGAAAGAGAGTAAAGAAGAGAGTGGGAAAGGTGAGAGTGTGATGACCAAACAGCCTGTCCTCAGCTCTAGGACTGCAGACAGGGCCTCCCTGGAATTTTGATAATCATATGTCTTCACACTTCACTTACTGTCTTGTCACCTCTGCACAGCCGCATAAGGAGGAGAAAGCTCTTTGCCATTGAAAGTTTTACAAAGAGGCCATTCCAAGTCACTGATCAGAGCTAGATGTATCAAGTCAAGAAAAGCTATAGTGCAAAGCACATCAGTGCTGGAGAAGAATCAAGAATGGGGTGGGGCTGAACACATGGACTTAGCTGGAATGATGTAAAGAAAGGCTGTGTTTGCAGGGAGCTTGAAGACTTGCACATGTCACTGATAAAGTCATGAAAATCTGTTGTTCATTTTAGCACGTTAGAAACACACTCATTATTTAGTGGAAAGCAAAAGTCAATAGAAGAAAAGTGGCACAGCAAACGGTATGAAAGCCACTGGGAAATTTTAGTCAATATTTACTGATCACCTACTACGTGCAAGTTATTATAAAGAACGAAATAATATTTTGGCTGTGTACTCAAGGAATTAAGGCATTCTTCAATCTCGTCAGAGCCATCAGCTAGAGGAATTTTAAAAGCTGTTGTTTTTCAGCTTTCCTTCTTACTCAACATCTAGAAGAAAGGCTTCTTTGTGACAGTTGGTCACTGTGTATAAAAGGTTAAAGTCCTTTTAGTGCTGTGCTGTAAGGGATTGAGAGAGAACTGAAGGCTCTGCCACTGTAGCCAAGGAGATGATGGTCTCCTTGAGGAGCTAGAACACCAGGAAAATGATGCACAGTTTAACTGGCAAGAAGTTAATAGAGTAGAGAACATAAGGTAGGGAATTTCTAATTGCCAAAGGAAAGATAGATGAAGTAAATTCTATAGTAACTAAGAGAAATTTAAGATGACTTCAGCTATGGGTACTGCAGAAGACTTTTCTTAGAAGAAGGTAAGACTTAAGCTGTTGAGAAGAAAAGACAGAACTCGCCCTGACAGAAAGGAAAAGTAAGATTATCCTGAGTAGGAGAAACAACATAGGCCAAAATGTATATGGAGACGGTGAATGACATTTGACTGAAATGAGGGTTTATGTGATATTTATGGAAAAACGACTTTATTAAAAATAAATTTTTCATAGGTGGAAAAAAGTAAAGTTTTTATTATAAAGAACCATGAATGCCACAATAAATAATTTGAAATATACTCTATAGGCACTGATGCTACGAGATTCCAAAGGAGATCAGCCTGGTATGTGCAAAATCAAGTAAATATGATTCTGGACTTTTCAAAAACTGTTATAATAGCTTGATCTTCTTTTAAATTAAGGAAAAGCTGGTTTTGGTTTTTTTGTCCTAATATTTCTCTCCTTTGCATTTTTATTTGTATGATTCTCCATATTCAAACACAGCCTTCCCAAAAGGGTAATTAGACTTCAGGCAAAACTTCTCTAAGTATAAATAAAATATTTTGTATGTGCCTATATAATTCTTTGAGGATGTTCAAACAGTAAAATGAATTTAAAAGTGAAGAAAATGTATTTTGAAAACACCTAATGAAGGATATGTGAAAGAGGAGGGACCTTGATGCACTTGGCTCCTCTAAGGTAGAAGTTGAGGCGGCACCATGACCTGGAAACCATGAAGAGGGAAATGGATGAGTCACTAAACAAACAAGCAAATGAGAGAGCGGGGAGGGTCAGTGTCCGGAGTTGCTGAAATTGTTATATAAAATATTCAGATTTCAACAAAAAAATAATTATGAGACATGAAAAGAATCAGGAAAGTGTGACTTTTCACAAGAAAAAATACAGCAACAGAAATTGCCTGTGAGAGGCCACAGATGTCAGATTTAACAAAGGCTTCAAACAGACATAATAAATATGTTAAAAAAAACTAAAGGGAATCATGCTTAATGAAATAATGTAAAGGTATGATGACAAAGCTTCATCAAATAGAGAATATTGATAAGACATAATTGAGCCCAAAAAGAAGCAAAATGTAATTTTGTATTTGAAAAATATAACCTAAGTTTAAAAAAATTATGAGAGGGGCTCAGCAATAAACTTCAACTAGCAAAAGAAACAATCAATGCACTTAAATATATGTTGATAGAAAGTATGCAATCAGAAAAACAGAGAAAAAAGGGTGAAGAAAAGTGAACAGAGCCACAAGGACATATGGGATACCATTAAGTACAACAACTTAAACACAGTGGGGCCGGGGCGCGGGGTTGCGGGGGGAGGGGCCAGTCCCAGAACAAGAGGAGAGAAAGAAGAAATATTTAAAGTTGAGAACTTCAAAAACTTGCTAAAAAAAAATTAACCTACACATCTAATAAACTTAACAAACTCTAAGTAGGATAAATGTGAAAACAGCCACACCCATAAGCATCATAGAGAAAAGGCTGAAAGACAAAAACAAAGTAAATCTTGGAAGCAGCAAGAGAAAGCTAACTTATCACATCCAAGGACTCTCCAATAATATTAACAGAGGACATTTCATTAGAAACAATGGAGACTATAAGGCAGTAGAATGACACATTTAAAATGGTATTTTTGAAAGAGTCAATGAAAAATAGTTTATCAAGCAAAACTAACGTTAAAAAATGAAGGTAATGCAATAGTATAAGAATGACACAATGGACTCTGGGGACTCGGGGGAAAGGGTGGGAAGGGGGTGAGGGATAAAAGACTACAAATTTGGTTCAGTGTATACTGCTCTGGTGATGGGTGTACCAAAATCTCACAAATCACCACTATAGAAGTTACTTAGGTAACCAGATACCACCTGTTCCCAAAAACCTATGGAAATAAAAAATAAAATAAAACCATGAATTTATAAAATGAAGGTGAAAACTAGAAGCTTTTCCACTAAGATGAGAAACAAGGCAAGGATGTCCTCTCTCACCACTCCTTTTAAACATTGTACTGGAAGTCCAAGACAAGAAAAGGGAAGAAAAGCATATTAATAGGAAAGGAGGAAGTAAATCTATTTGCTGATGACATGATAGTCCACATAGAAAATCTGAAAGAATCAACAACAACAACAACAACAAAATTCCTGGAACTAATAAGCAGTCATAGCAAGATTGCAAGATAAAAGATTAATGATATGCTTAAATTATTTGTCCTCTCCCACACTCGTGTTGAAATTTAATCGCCAATGTGGCAGGATTGAGAGGCGGGGACTTTAAGAGGTGATTGGGTTATGATGGCTCTGCTCTCATGAATGGACTAATTCATTTGTGGTTTCATGGATTAATGGGTTTACATAGGGGTAGTACTGGTAGCTTTATAACAAGAGGAAGAAAAGAGAAAAAAAAATACTATTTGAAGCTGAGAATTTCAAGGAGGAAGAGAGATGCAAGCGAGCACGCTCATCCCCCTTTCCTTGGATGCCCGGCCCCACCAGCAAGAAGGCTCTCACTAAGTGTGGCCCTTAACCTTGGACTTTCCAGCCTCCAAAACTGTCAGAAATGTTTTGTTTCTAAAAATAAATTATCCAGTTTTAAATATTTCATTATAAGCCACAGAAAAACAGACTAAGAGAGTAAACATGCTAAATTTAACCACTCTCATATGTACCAGTAATGAGCAAGTGGAGTTTGAAATTAAAAGCACAATATTATTTACATCAGCACCCACCAAAATAAAATACTTAACTAGAAACCTAACAAAATCCATACAAGATAAATGTGTCGATATATATCTGTCAAATCTATAGAATGTAGAACACCAAAGGTGAACCCTAATGAAAATTACGAACTGTAGGTGACAATGATGTATCAGTGTAGGTTCAGCAATTGTAACAGATGAGGGAGGCTCTGCATTTGTGCCTTCGTTTCAAGTTTGTTGTGAACCTAACCATACTCTGAAGACATTAATTCCTTAATTTTAAAAAAATGAAGGTGAAATAAAGATATTTCTAGGCAAACAAAAACCGTGAGAAACCTTGGTTGCAGACTACCTTACAAGAAATACTGAAGCATAGTCTTTAGGCTGAAAGAAAGCGACTCTAGAGAATAATTTAAATTGATACAAAAAAGCAAATATTACTGATAAAAGTAATTATGCAATTATAAAAGGCAGTATAAATGCCTTTTATAGTTAAAATAAATAATTAAAAATAAAATGCCTTTTATAATCCTTTCTTAATTGATTTAAGAAAACAATTGTAGAAAGCGATATGTATATAATTGTATTGTTGTGCTTATAATATACAGAAATTTAATTTATCTGACAATAACAGCAGTAAAAGTGGTAGGTGGGCCCAAACTTGTATTAGAGTAATGAAATAACACCAGATGGTAACTTGATTCCACAGGGTCAAATAAAGAAAACAAGAAATGGCAAATAAGATGGTTAATACAATCAACTCTATAAATACTTGTTTTCCTTTCTTTTGTCAGCTTCTGTAAAAGTCATATAATTAATGAAATAGTAGTTTATAAAAATGTATTGTTGGTTTGTAACAATACAGTTGTAATATGTATAAGAAACAAAAAGTGGGAAAAGGGCATAAAGCTATATAGAAGTAATATTTCTGTGTCTCATTGAAACTAAATAAGTATAAATTTGAAGTAGATTCTGATAAGTTAAGACATATACAGTCAGCCCTAGAGCAATCACTAATAAAATATCTCAATAAAATAGAGTGAAAAATTATTAATATTAAAGGGATTGAAATGTTGCATATAATATGGAAGAAAGCAGCAAAGGACAAATAGAGGAACAAAAAAGACATGTGCCATGTAGTAAAAAAGTAAATCTAAGTACATCACTAGTAACATTAAATGTGACTAGATTACACAATTCAATCAAAGGGCAGAGATTGTTAGACTTGATAAAAATGATAAAATCCAACTACATACTATCTATGGGAGACATGTTAGATACAAATAGGTTGAACTTTAAAAAATAAAAATATATATTCCATGTAAACAGGAATTAAAATGCTGGAGTGGCTATTTCACAAAATATATTTTAAAACAACAAAATTTACGGCAGATTGAGGGACATTTTACTATGATAAAAGGGTCAATCCATCAGGAATATACAAAAGTTATAAACATAAGTGCAACAAATCACAGAGCCTCAAAATATACCATGCAAATATTGATTTAAAAGAAGAGGGAAATAACCAATCCAACAACAATAGTTGGGGATTTTAATACTTCATTGTTAATAATATATATAAAACTAAGCAGATGATACAGGGAAACAGAAGACAAGAACACCATGATGAACCAAGTATAACCAAAAGACATCTATGGAACACTCCACTCAACCACAACAGAATATGACCAAAAGGCATCCATGAAACATTCCGCTCGACCACAACAGAATATGACCAAAGACATCCATGAAACGCTCCGCTCGACCACAACAGAAGATACATTATTCTGAAGTACATATGGAGCATTCTCCAGAATACAGCAGATGCTAGGCCATAAGACAGGTCTTCATAAACTTTAAATGATTGAAATAATAGAAAGTATAGCATGTGACTTGATCAAAATCATACAGTGTAGTATCTGACCATAATAAACCTAAAATAGAAATAAATAACAAAAAATTGAGAAATTAAAAAAATATAGAAATTAACACATTCAAATACCAATGAATCAAAGAAAAACAATCACAAGGGTAATTAGATAATATTTTGAAACCTATGAAAATAAAGACACAACATAGAGAAACATACGAAATACAGTTAAAGCATTGCTTAAAGACATATTTTTAGGTGCAAACACCTATATTTAAAAAGAGAAAAATTTTCAAATCAATAAGCTAACCTTCCACCTCAATAAAATGGGAAAAAATAGTAAACTAAAGCTAAAGCAGAAAAAGAAAATAATAAAGATAGGTGGAAATTAATACATAATGTAAATAGTACAGAAAATAAGTGAAACTATAAATTGATTCTTTGAAAATATCAACAAAATTGACAAACCTTTGGCTAGTCTGAACATGAAAAAAAAGAAAAGATGCAAATTACTAAAATTAAAAATAAAAGAAGGGACATTATTAATGACCTCACAGAAATAAGAATAATAATAAAACACTATTGTGCTGGCCGGGCGCAGTGGCTCATGCCTGTAATCCCAGCACTTTGGAAGGCCAAGGCGGGCGGATCACAAGGTCAAGAGATGGAGACTATCCTGGCCAACATAGTGAAACCCTGTCTCTACTAAAAATACAGTTAGCTGGGCGTGGTGGCCCTTGCCTGTAGTCCCAGCTACTTGGGAGGCTGAGGCAGGAGAATCGCCTGAACCCTGGAGACAGAGGTTGCAATGAGCCGAGATCACACCACTGCACTCCAGCCTGACAAGAGAGCGAGACTGTCTCAAAAACAAAACAAACAAACAACAACAACAAAACAAAAAAAATTGTGTGCCAATAAATTAGATAACTTAGATGAAATAGCTAAATTCCTAGAAATTCACAAACTACTAACACCGACTGTAGAGGAAATAGAAACTCTAAATAGGCAAGAGGTTTAATTAGTAATTTAAAAATCTCCCACACACGCAACACAGCCTAAGACCAAATGGCTTCACTGGTGATTCCTATTAAACATTTGAAGAAGAATTAACACCAACTTTTACAAACTCTTGTTCCTCCTCCTCCCTGCAAAAAAGAGAGAGAGAAATGACAGAAGAGGTAACACTTCAGTACTTATTTCCAGATGAGGAAGATGAGGCCGACGAGGATGAATAAACTTCCCTAGGCTGTGCAGCTTACAAGTGATAGGGTGAAGATCTGGACTCTGCTTATCTAATTATTTTCCTACTTTGTGTCACCCATGTAGTGAGAGATACAGAAAAGTATAGAAAATAGTTACTATCTCCAAAGACACAAACTGTCTAATTAGACACATAAGAATAACATCTCAGGAAAAAAGATGCAAAATATAGTGTGTTGCAATATAAGGAATGCAGAGATTTGAAGTCAATGACCGAGGTTTGAATCCACCAGTTTCTGCTTGATGGCTTTGGGCAAGTCACATAAACTTTCTGAGCCTCAGTTTTCTCATTTTCAAAATGGGCGTATAACAGCTTCCTCTCTGGCCCCCATAAAGGAATGATAGAATCTACACAGCAGGTAGTAGTATTACCTGCTATTCCTTGTCCAAATGTGTCATCCACATGTGCCTGCTGAGGGGATCAGAGGACCCCGGTGCTAACTGTAAGGTCATGGAGAAGTGGAAGTTTGGCAGAGCCTTGCAAGGTAGCGACTGGGCAGGAGGAAGCGGTAGGATGTAACAGGGAGGACTGGTGAGCAGGTTCGGAGGTTGAGAAGGAACAAATGGCTTTCTTAACAAACGTTTCTAGACATTTTATGTACTCTCGCATGCAATCACTTCCTAGCCAAGTAGGGCCATTATCATCCTCATTTTTCAAATGAGAAAATAAGGCTCACACAGGTTGTGGCATTTATCTTCAGTTCATAGTTACTCAGGGGTGGAACCAGGATTTGAACTCACATCTGAAGGATTGATTGCAAAGTCCAAGCTCTTATCATATGTCATGCTAACATCTGTTACATAACATGTCTACTATGAAAAGCAGCATCATGAAGATGGCACACCCGGCTTGTAACTGGAGATTCTCTCTGTTGCTTCAAATAATATTCCCATGTGTGTTTGAAGTCAGCATGATTCAGACACGCACAGAAAAGATTCTTCTCTTTTACCCATGTATCCTCCTTCTCTCACTTCCTTTGCCATTCCCTCTACACCTTCAGGTGTTTCCTGGACTTTGACTTTCCTCTCAACAGCGCCATTAGGTGTGTCTTGCCCTCTGGGTTCTGCACAGAAGGATTTCTCTGCCAGCCTCCGGAGGCTTCCCTCCTCCACACAATGGCTGCTTGCAGAGTGGGCGCAAGCTTGACCTGCAATATACATTCACTCACCTGAACTGATATCGAATGAGGAAACGACTAAACTCAATTCCAACTACAGAAGGGTTCGAGAAGCAGCTGGTGGCCCTGAAATCTTAGATGCCCAACCCTAACGTGCACCTAGGATATAGGTAGAATGAGGACAGAGACAATGTCTGAATGTAGAATAATAATAAACAACAAAAAAAATAAGACCAGCAACAATTAATAATAATAATATCATAATAAGGAGAGGAAGAAGAGCTAATATTTGCTGACAACCTAGACCTGGGCACCCTCTGCTTCCTCACTTTTCTCTTCCTCTCTATCAGAATGGTGAAGGAAGTGGAAGCAGGAAGAACATCCTCACCGCAAGTGCTACCAAGTTTGTTTTTTTTTTTTTGAGATGGAGTCTCGCTCTGTCACCCAGGCTGGAGTGCAGTGGCGCGATCTTGGCTCACTGCAACCTCCTCCTCCTGGGTTCAAGCGATTCTCCTGCCTCAGCCTCCTGAGTAGCTGGGATTACAGATGCGCACCACCACGCCTGCCTAATTTTTCGTATTTTTTAGTAGAGAGGGGTTTCACCATATTGGCCAGACTCATCTCGGACTCCTGACCTCGTGATCCGCCCGCCTCAGCCTTCCAATGTGCTGGGATTACAGGCGTGAGCCACCACACCCGGCCCACCAGTCAATATTTGAAGACAGTTTGTGGCGTAGTGATTGTTGTGTTCCTGGAAATCTTTGAGCAGAACCTGAGGGCCGGCCATGAGTTGGGAATTGCACATGGGAGATGTTAACGTTAACGCATTACAAAAATGGCATCTAAGGCCCCTTCCAGATCCTAAAGTCTATGACACAGCGATTTTCAAAGTAACCTGAAGGCCACCCTGCATGCGTCTGGGGTTCTAGTGGCAGAGTAGATAATGACATGCCAGTTTCCCATGTTGGAGCCCAGGGGTGGTGTCAGGCTTCACAGCTGCAGGTCCCCATTCAGAGACTCCTCTGTGCTGTGTCAAGCAGGCCCCCTGCTCTGTCTGGCAGAGAAAACAGTCTGTGTCTTGTCTTCTTATCTACTGGGGGAAGGCAGGCTGGTGGAGATGAAGTGCTTCTGAGGTTGGAGGTGCTGAAGCAAAAAGCTAAGTTGGAGAGCTCCTGGTGTAAAGTAAATATTGTACGAAATACAGCAAAGACTGAAAACCCAAATGCAGTGAAGTGCCCGCCCATGAATGGATCCAAATAGTGCCTCCCACAACCTTAGTCACAGCCTTCTTTCCCAGAGGAGGGCTTGAAGATGGGGATGGTACAGAGCACAGCCAAGGCTGGGGTCAGTGGGAAACGTGGTTTTAAACACAGACTTGCCCATTCAGGGAGTGTGTTTAAAGAAATAAATGACATGTTTTTAACTGGGTGCCCCTCTGTGACAAATATGAGAATAATAGCAGGGTTTTCCTCTGGTCCACAATTTCTGTTCTCTCACGCGACGGTCTAGACTTTAAAATCTTTTCCTCAAGCTCTGAGTGGAAATCACTGACTAGGCAAACTGATGATGCACAGGCAAAATTAGTCTGTTTACCATGTGGGAGCTTGCTAATTGCAAAGGAATGTGAGTTCCCAGGCACACTCTTGGTCTGCAGATGCTGTGTTCATGACGATGGGGGAGGGTGTGCAGGCGGAGAGAGCCCGGGCTGGGATTGGCTGAGGTAATGGGGCTGGTTTCTGTGCCATGCTTTCCCCTTGCTCAGTTTTCTTCCTGAGATGATTCATCAAGAAGCTTCCTTGGGCTTCTGTTGTACAGTGTTACAAGCATCCAGTTAAAACAAATGCCAGGATGAAAATGGACCTCCTATGGAAAAGTGTCACACTCATTCATTTAGCAAACACGCATAGAGCGTGGCCTCTTTGCCAAGCATTGTGCTTGGTACTGAGAATAGAGAAAGACTTCAATATAATAGCAAAGAGAAAGTGTCCTGGACTCAACGAGGTCAAATATATTGTAACAAGATTACAGTGCGGAGGATAGAATTCTGAGGACATCCAGAAGACAGAGGGATTGCTTTTGCAGAGGAAACTGGGAGACTGCCCAGAGAAGGTAACTTCTGAGCCTGACCTTAGAGACAAGACCTGTGATTTGGCTGGCAGAGGAAGACCTTTCATAAGGCAGAAGCAACAGGGGCTAATGCAGAGAGAGATGGAAATGTCAATATTTTCCTAGAAAGGCCAGTGGTTCGGCAATGGCCAGGGATCTGTAGGCTCTTACATCTGAAAGAGGCTTTGCAAATCATCAATCAAAGGGGTTCATTGTACAGATGAGGAAACTAAAGGCCACAGAGCTGACCTAACTTCTGCCAAGTCTGAAACTATGATTTTTTTCAGTTATGCACCCCGGCCCTGTGAGCCTATTTATATTTACCATTCTTCACACTTATTTAGGTAATAGAATTACATCTCACATCAGTGTGCTTGGCACTGACTGTTCTTCCCCTTGCCACATCTACAAATAGCATCGCTTGACTCTTCTACCTTAAATGTGTCCATCATCCACCCATCATTGAGACTATCTTTCAAATATGTATCCAGAACTGCCATGTCAGGCACTCTATACACTATTTGCTTATATCTCGTGCTCTTTAGAGCTACACAGATCTTTGTGCTGCTTATCCTTAAAATGTATCTTTTTAAATTTAAGATGTAAAAATCTTAGAATCCATTCTTCTGCTGTGTCCATGTGCTTAGAAACATCCTGTTTCGAAGCTGAAAAGACGCTGGGCTGCAGCTCAGCTCAGGGTGCTCCTCATGTGTCTGTGTCAGTTTCTAGATCTCCAGGAAAACTATTTTTGGGATTCCCTGCCCAGCACTATTTATTAGTTTTCCGTTAATTAAAATGAGGATGCTGAGGGTTTATTTCTGACAGACCCTTGCTACTTGAAGAAGAAAGTCACTCATGCCCTTTTTCAGAATCTGGCAGCTTTGCTCTAGATGGAGGCTGCTGGATTCAGCAGCAAGGGGGAGGGTGTTCCTCGCCATCCCTGCTGCTTCTCCCCTCAGCCCCGCTGTGTCCTCAGCATCACTGCAGCCTCACCCCAGTTACAAGGTTGTCCAGCTGCAGACCCAGTCTCCAGTGTTCTCTTCGGGGCCCCAGTAACACGGGTTGATTGCATACACGAAGATGTCAGACCAAATCACCACGTCTGGGAATTGTCGGGAAAACAGTGTGGGGAATGAAATGTGCACATTGCCAAAGGGTGGGGGAGATTCGAAAGCGGGATATCTTGACAGAGAGAGAAAAGTGTTGGAATTAATTCATAAACGTGTCGGATGGAAATTAGCAGCAGAAGATTTGCAAAGGGAGAAGAGACAGAGGGAGAGAGAAAAGGGAAGAGACAGACAGATGGAGAGGGGGAGGGAGATGGTGGAAAATAGAGCAGAAGAGGCAGTTTTATTTCACAGCCCTGCTTTGCTCTCCACTGAAGCAGCCTGTGCTTTTGCAGGGACCCTGCCTTGCCTCCGGTTTTTGTTCCCCTGTTGACCTCCACCATCCGCAGCCCCCGCTCCTGGCCTCGCCCCAACCTCCCATTTCCATCACAACAGTTGTGCTTTTTACACACGTGGGATTCCCACTTTCTTCAAATGGGATTCTCTCTGTACTAAGCACAGCAAACTTCCGATGTGCCCATGGTAAGAAAGGAAGGACTGGGGCTTTCGAGGGAGATCTTGACTCTTGATAGTCTAATCTTATCCTGGACCTCAGTTTTCTACACATAAAGTTACGATTATTGGGCCAGCTAAATGAGATTATGCGTGTAATTCATTTACCTTAGAATTGGATATACTGCGTGCACTCAGTACGTTCTTTATTATTATTATTAACAGTGGCAGTAGTAGGAGTAGTGAATTTTAAATTCTCTCTCTCGTGTTTTAAACCTCCCAGTTCAATATTTGTGGTCAAGGTCAAGAGGTTCAAGCACCTGTTTAAGCTGTTTTAGAGCCAAATATGTTTCCCAGATTCCATTTCTTAATGGAAGATTGGAGTTTTGCCCTGTAACAGTGAGTGTTTTGGACGGTGTTCCATTTTGGAACATAATACAGGCAATCACCCAATTTCATTTTGAAAGAACAATTGAGATTACTATGTGTGAGATGAGACAGGTTTGGGTGTTTTTCCTTCTCAGGCTGCCAAGTTAGCAGGGTGTGTCCTGAAATATTCTCTCTTTCCAATTTCCTTTCTGCCTCCCAGATTTAAGGAGCCACTTCTAAATCTGAGCCTGTGTATAGTAGTATTGTATAGTGTGTAGATCCTGATTTTTTTTCTGAAGTAGATGTAGGTAAATGGAAGCCCTGTGAATCACTATGATGCTTACAGAGCTATTTTTGGCCTCTCTGCATTCCACTTTCTTTTCCACTCTCTGTGCCATCTAATCCCTTGCACTGTGCCCCGCTCTTCCTTTCCCGAAAGATTGCTCTGTAGCAAGTGATGCTGTTTGACAGCATTTTACCCACAATAGAACCTCTTTCATAATTGGAGACAGTCCTCTCAAATCCTGCCGCTGCTTTATCAACTAAGTTTATGGCATATTCTGAATCCTTTGTTGTCGTTTCAACAATGTTCACAGCATCTTCACCAAGGGTAGTTTCCATCTCAAGAAACCACTTCCTTTGCTCATCCATGAGAAGCAACTCCTTATCTATTCAAGTTTATTGTGGGACTGTCACATCTGTAGCCTCCACTTCTAGTTCTAGTTCTCTTGCTGTTTCCACCACATCTGCTGTTACTTCCTCCACTGAGATCTTGAACCCCTCAAAGTCATCCATGAGGCTTGGAATCAACTTCTTCTAAGCTCCTGTTCATGTGGATACTTTGGCCTCCTTCCATGAATCACAGGTGTTCTGAGTGGCATTTAGCATGGTGAACCTTTTCCAGAAGGTTTTTGGGTTACTTTGCCCAGATCCATGAGAAGAATCACTATTTATGGCAGCCATAACCTTATAAAATGTGTCTCTTGAATAATAACATTTGAAAGTTGAAATTTGTTTTTGATTCATGGGCTACAGAATAGAGGTTGTGTTAGCAGGCGTGAAAACAACATTCATCTCTTTGTACATCTTCATAGGAGCTTTTGGGTAACTAGGTGAATTGTCAATAAGCAGTGATATTTGGAAAGGTATCTTTTTTTTTTTTTCCTGAGAAGTAGGTCTTAATAGTGAGCTTAAAATATTCAGTAAACCCTGCTGTAAACAGATATGCTGTCATCCATGCTCTGTTGTTCCATGTATGGAGCACAGGCAGAGTAGCTTTGGCATAATTCTTAAGGGCCCTAGGATTTTCAGAATGATAAATGAGTATTGGTTTTCACTTAAAGTCAACAGCTATATTAGCTCGTAACTGGAGAGTCAGCCTGTCCTTAAGCTCTGAAGCCAGACATTGACTTCTCCTCTGTAGCTATGAAAGTCCCAGATGGCACCTTCTTCCAACACAAGGTTGCTTCAGCTACACTGAAGATCTGTTGTTGAGTGTAGCCACCTTCATCAATGATCTTAGCTACATCTTCTGGATTACTTGCTGCAGCTTCTACATAAGCACCTGCTTCTTCATCTTGTACTTCTATGTATAAAGATGGTTTCTTTCCTTAAACCTCATCAACTAACTTCTGCTAGCTTCAAACATGTCTTCTGCAGCTTCCTCACCTGTCTCAGCCTTCATAGAATTGAAGAGAGTTACAACCTTGCTCTGGATTAGACTTTGGCTTAAGAGAATGTTGTGGCTGGTTTGACTTTCTATCAAGACCACCAAAACCTTCTCTATGTCAGCAACAAGACTGTTTTGCTTTCTTATCATTTGTGTGTTCACTGGAGTAGCGCTTTTAATTTCCTTCAGGAATTTTCCTTTGCATTTGTAACTTGACTAAGTCTTTGGTGCAAGAGATTTAGTTTTCAGCCTATCTTGGCTTTCAACCTGTCTTCTTCATTAAGCTTAATCATTTCCAGAGTTTTATTTGAAGTGAGGAATGTGCAACTCTTCCTTTCATTTGAACACTTAGAGACCTTTGTAGGGTTATTAATTGGCCTAATTTAAATATTTTTGTGTCTCGGGGAATAGGGAGGCCTGAGGAGAAGGAGAGAGACTGGGGAATGGTTGGGTGGTAGGGCAGTCAGAACACACATATTTATTGATTAAGTTTCCTGTCTTACATGAGCATAACTCATGGTGCCGGAAAACAATTAAAATAGTAACATCAAAGATTACTGATCACTACCAGATATAATGAGAAGGTCTGAAATATTGCAAGGATGACCAGAATGTGGCACAGAGACAGAAAAAATGGTGCCAATAGACTTGCTTGATGCAGGGTTGCCACAAACCTTCAATTTGTAAAATACCTAATATCTGCAAAACACAATGAAGCAAAGCACAATAAAACGAGATGTGCCTGTACATACAATATATATGTATGTGTGTTTATTTATAAATAAATATGTATTTAACTGTATAAATTTATTTATCTCTACCTCTGTCTTGGGCTCTATCTCTATAAAATCTCCCCTTGGCCGTGTTTCCCTGGAGAACCCTGATTATATAAGAGAGTCGGGCCCATCCTGCTTCTCTCCCGTGTTATGCTCCTGCCCCTTTCTTTCCTTTTCTTTTGCTTCCTCTTTGCCATTTTCTTCACCCCCTTTTTCTGGAGACTTTCTAATGCCTGGAGGACAAAGGAAGGAGGATGAGCAATGGATTCTCCATCTCCTTCCTTCCCAGTCCTCTGAACTGCATTTCCTGCCATCATGGGAAATGTTGAGCCTCATGACCCAGAGGGACTGTTTTGTTTTGGTTTTGGTTTTGGTTTTGGTTTTGGTTTGAGACAAGGTCTTGCTCTGTTGCCCAGACTGGAGTGCAGTGGCATGGTCATAGCTCACTGCAGCCTTAAACTCCTGGACTCAAGTGATCCTCCCACCTCAGCCTGTCAATCAGCTTGGACTACTGGCATGAGCCAGCACATCTGCCTATTTTTAAAAATTTTTGTAGAGATAGAATCTTGCTATGTTGCCCAGGCCGGCCTTGAACTTTTGGCTTCAAGCAATCCTCCCACCTTGGCCTCCCAAAGTGCTGGGATTATAGCTGTGAGCCATCATGCCTGGCCTTTTTTTATTTTTTCCTGACTCTATCTTTGTAAAACTGATTCCATCCAGCCAGGTGACAGGAAACGAGAGTTGCTTGGAGGAGAAGAAAGCTTTTAGGGTCGAATACAGAATACAATGTCAGTGTTGGGTTAAGGAGTGGGTATGGGGCATTAGTGGACGAAAAGAGGCTAGTCAGAGACAGATCCCGGATACTATTGTCTAACATAAGTGTGGTGGTGAGAACGCACATAGCCTGGCAGAATTTTAGAAACTGTCCAATCCAATCTGGTCAAAACCCAATTTATTGTGGGTTTCTACCAAAATGTTTGAGGTTTTGGTCAAAACCTACAATAAAAATACTGTGTCAAGCATGCCCAGAACACAAGAGCATATGAGGGATCCTGAGAGTGTCTGTGAATAAAGGCGGGGCACTGTCATGTAAACATACGATATGAGAGGCTTGCTCTCTAAGCTGAGTTACAATATATCACAATAATTATGTAAATCACAAGCTATGTTTCCGATAAATCTGGCTATGATTTATTGATTAGAATCCTAATACCTGCAGCTCATCTTCATTGCTTGTTAGCTACTTGGTATGGCTACCCGCTTTTCCACCGTGGTTAACTTCTCACCATGTAAATAACAGTGTGTTCCAACATCAGTAGTGTATGGGCACAGAGGCGTTAGAGCAAGACAAACTGAATCACTCTAATTCTTTTTTTTTTTTTTTTTTTGAGACGGAGTCTCGCTCTGTCACCCAGGCTGGAGTGCAGTGGCCGGATCTCAGCTCACTGCAAGCTCCGCCTCCCGGGTTTACGCCATTCTCCTGCCTCAGCCTCTCGAGTAGCTGGGACTACAGGCGCCGCCACCTCGCCCGGCTAGTTTTTTGTATTTTTTAGTAGAGACGGGGTTTCACCGTGTTAGCCGGGATCGTCTCTCGATCTCCTGACCTCGTGATCCGCCCGTCTCGGCCTCCCAAAGTGCTGGGATTACAGGCTTGAGCCACCGCGCCCGGCCGAATCACTCTAATTCTTGTTCTCCACCTCTAGCTAATTTGCCACTGATAAAATCCAGTGTCCAAATGTGGACAAATACCTTTGATTATTTAATATTTGGTCCATGAATCTTGAATAGCTATGATATCTGTGAGACTGGAGGGTATGGGTTAAAAATACATAATTATTTTTATTATTAATTGAATAAATATTGACTGGAAACCTACTATATGCCAGGGATTATTCTGGGTGCTGGTAAAATACAGCAATGAACCTTGAGGCGACTAGGAAAAGGTTCAGCATTTTCTTTTTTCTTTTTGAGACAGTGTCTTGCTCTGTCACCCAGGCTGGAGTGCAACAGCAGGATCTCAGCTCACTGCAACCTCTGCCTCCCAGGTTCAAGTGACTCTCCTGCCTCAGCCTCCTGAGCAGCTGAGATTACAGGCGCACGCCACCACACCCTGCTAATTTTTGTATTTTTAGGTGAGGTGGGGTTTCACCATGTTGGTCAGGCTGGTCTCGAACCTCATGATCTGCCCACCTTGACCTCCCAAAGTGCTGGGATTACAGGCGTGAGCCATCGCGCCCAGCCAGATTCAGCATTTTCTACCTTGCACTTCTAGAAATGACTAGGAGTAATCTTTCTTCTCTATATATTGCTTTATCAAATAATACCTTCCTTATAGAGGTGTTAACAGGATTACATTAGATAGCATCTGTCAGGTGTGTGTTCTAGTGTCTGAGCTGCTGGTAGGATGGTGATGATGATGATGACAATGACAACTGTCACTATTTTTTAAATATTGGTTGGTTGGTCTGCATCTGAATGGGTCCAGAGATGGAAATTTTTTGACCTTAAACAATTCATCCTGTATATATCTTTAATCATCAACAGTGTACGAAATGCTGTGATGAACACAGGCAGCTGTACAACACCTTCAAGGAGCTCTTAACTTTCAGACACATTAAAAAAGTATTCAGGACTCTCATGCTGAAGATGAAATAAGACAAAACAGTACCAGCCTCCCCCAGACCCCCATCTCCGTCCAGCATTTCTTCACAGCTAAGCTTGAAACCCTGGACCACATTTGTTTTCCCCACTCCTGAGGTTCCACTCATTCCTCAGCTCACCACTGCCTCACTCCTGCTGCCTCAGCAGTAAAACAGCTTCTGCAGAATTCATCAGTGCCCTCCACTGTGGCAGATCAAAAGCATGGCTGTGCGTCCTCTGCTAGCCTGAATCCTCTCGTAGTGGATGCCACTGGCCGCTCTTTTCTTCTGAAAGGTGTCCTCCCTGATTTCTGTGTGGGCGCTGATCCTGCGTTTCCTTCTATTCTTCTGGCCACTCCTCAGGCTCCCTCATGAGCTCTTTTTCCTCCTACCCCTATGTGTTTGTGTTGCTCAGAATTCACACTTAATGCCTCGTTTCTTCTCACTCCTGCTCTTGCTCAGTGACTTCATTAGTACCCAGGCCTTCAGCTCCCATGTATGCAAAGATGATTCCAAAATCTATCACTGTAAACATTGTCTCTTGCTCAGACTCAACACCAAAATATCCAAATGCCAACAGCACATTTTTAGTTGGATGTTTCACCAGCACCTCAAGTTCAGTGTTTAACGCCCTGCCCTCCACTCAGTATCAACTATTCTTACTATGTCTCTGGGATTGGTAACGCTGTTCACTCATCTGCCAAAATCAGAAGCCACATGGCAGTCTCAGTCCTACTCAGTCCTTAAAAGTGAACTCTTCCTTTGAGGAGTCTTTTCCTTTGAGCAGCTTTCCAAGAACCTGATCTAATTTTAACGGCCTCGTTTTGAGATCCTGTAGCATACTGTACATATTTTTATTTTAAATCTTATCATACCATACTATGATACCTGATTTATTTCTTCTACTAGACTATAAACTCCTTGAGAGCAGGTAACACATCATGTTCTTTGGATTTTCAGGCCAAGCAAAATGCCTAGACGGTCAGTGACCATTGGTCCTCCCACCAAAACAAACAAACAAACAAAAAACAAGAAAGAATGTTTGAAGTAGTGAATTAGTCAACAAAATAAATCAACAAGATTAAAAAAAAGTTTGGCAAGACAGATATTATTTCAAGTAACTGACATATTCTACAAAACACAAGTTCTAGCTCCTCTCTAAGACCCAGAAAATCAGATTCATTTTAGCAGGAAGTACGTGTACAGCCCAGTAAGGAGCAGCCACTCATGGAGTACCGCCTATGTGCCAGGCTCTCTGCAAGCCACCTTACATACGGTTTGCTCAGTTCTTTAAATAAAAAAGTGTTATTTCTCCCATCCAACCAAGGAGGAATCCTGGGCTCAGAGAAGCCTGGTCCATTGCTGGGGACCCCCAGCTCTCAGAGGGCAGGTCCAAATTTAGAACCCGGCAAGCCCACCTCCAGCGGCATTCTCTCCTCCACACTCTGGGTTCCCTGGGGAGGAAGAATCCATTTTCCACCTGTCATGGTCATTCTGTTAGATACTGTAGTGAGACTGGGGAGGGGTAAGACTGTAATAATGGTACTGAACATTTAAAAAACACATTTTATGGCTTGTAGGTCTCAATATAATGGTTTTTGTTATTTGATTTATAGAACTATATGAGGTGTGACTATAAAGTAATGAGGCTGATTTTATTGTATGACTTGTGGAAATTGGTCCCTTTATAGGGGTCTCCAGCCTTTCTAGAATGAAATGCTTTAATGTAGTTGACGCCTGTGCTTCCCCATTGTCGAGGCACTGGGGGCCAAGGAGGGAAGGAGACGGTTACTAAAAGAGTTCCTTAGTGCGAATGGCATTGGATCTTTGGCTGACAGCTTCACGGACTTTCTGCAAACTGTGGAGAGTGGACACCAGTTCTCTCGTGCGGCAAATATTTGCTGAGTACTTACTCTGTGCTGGGCCCTGGTCTGTAGCGGAGGAATCAGGGATGAACAAAATAAACACTCTGTTCTTGGGACCTTGCAATTCTAATGAGAGAGAGAGTTTACATGCATGCAATGCACACAGAAACTTGGAAGGAAAAAGAGTTGGCTAGGGGCTATTGTTACACTCCTTAGATTCTAAAGCTCTCCACAGATCACTCTCTAAGCCTTGGGGGACCTCACAGGTATCTTTTTACAGTGTAAATCTTATGTGCCTTAGGTTGGCCTGTTTATTTTAAAGTTTTTTTGTTGTCATGTTGTTACTTTTGTTTATCTACTTGGTTATTTTTTGTTGTTTTGTTTGCTTTGGTTTTGCCTACTTCATTCTGGCATTAAGGATGGAAAAAAGGAATTGAATATCCCCCGTCATCGCGAGCTGCCATCATGCCAGGCTCTGGGAAGGGCGCTTTCACATGCATCGTCGTGCTCATAGCCGTCCTGTGAGGAAGCTCTTGTGCACACCGCTCACGGAGGAGGGGACACAAACTCAGAGGATTGCCCTGCTTGGAAGTAGCAAAGCTGGGATTGGAAGCCAGGCGTTTTAATTCATGCACAATGCCGGTTCCTTCCATCAGGCCAGGCAGATGCATTCTAGGTTGAAAAGGATGTCATGTGGTCTGTGATGGAAAAGAGGAACAGGTTGAGATTTAAGGGGCCTGAATTCTGACCTTAGGTTAGCAGCTGACTAGGAAAACCATTGAATGTGTATTTGCATCAGTTTTGGAAGAGTGCAAGCAAGAATGAGAAGCAAGATTCCACATGGATTTCCTGCATTAATTGTGCAAGCAGCTATAATATAGGGATTGGTTTGGGTTTTTTAGAGGAGAGTACTTGTGTCTCATCCAAAGTGGTATGTCCTGTGATATGTGATTCCCTTTCTTGTGACTTTCTTAGCCTAAAGACGGAAGCCCCAGTCAAGTCTTACCACTCTGTTCACCACAACACATTTTGAGTTCCCTACAGCTCAAGCCACCATGTCTTCTCGGTCACTCCACTCCACTGGGTCCACACTGACTTAGATAGGTTTCTGTCATACAAATACCCATCAAACCCAGGCTTCTCACTTTATATGTCTCCCTAATATACACATAGAACAGCTGGGTACAATCTTCTCTCAGATAAACACAAGCTGTAAGTCTTCCTTATTTATGAATAACACAGTTTGAAATTGCTTTTATAACTGAATACAAATTTTATTAGATAAATTCAGATATTTCTGTGTGATCCCAGATTCTCCAATAGCTATCATCTGGACAGCCCCTCCAGGGCAAAATAAAAGCTTATTAATAACCACAGAAGCCTTTTCATTTTTAGGCAACTTCTAATTCTAAAGTGACCTCTTCTTCAAAATCAGAGAAAAACCTGTCTTGTTTCTTTTATTATATACACACACAGAGAAAAAGCCTTTGGACACCTTGGGAATTTTTGTGTCTTGCTCTGTACAGCTTATCTGCCCACAGAGATACTTCAGAGAAGAAACTTGTGACAATGGGGAGTTAGGCCTCTTTCTGTAGGCAGTAATAACTAGCATTTATTATGGACTTAGTGAGTGCCAGGCACGATGCCAATTACTTTACATGCAGTATTTCACTTAACACTGATGTCGGCTGAATCATGGCCCCCAAAATTCGTATGTTGAAACTCTAAGCACCAATGTGACTCTACTTAGAGATACGGCTTTTAGGAGGTGATTAAAGTTAAAGGGGTCAGAAGAATGGGGCCCTAATCCCTTAGAATTGGTGGCCTTCTAGGAACAGAGAGAGGTTTCTTCCCCATGTGAGCACAGAGCAAGAAGGTAGCTGTCTCAAGCCAGAAAGAGCCCTCGTCGGAGCACGTTCACGCTGGCATCCTGATCTCAGACTTGCAGCCTGTGCCGCTGTGAGAAAACTAACTTCTGTGAGGCCACGTAGTCTGTAGTGTTTTGTTATGGCAGAGCCTGAGCTGACTGAGACATATCCTCACAAGCGCTCTACAGATTCGTTGCTATGGTGGTCTCCATTTACAGAGGTGGCAGCTGTAAGATGAGTGAATGAGGGAGCGTGTGTAGAGTCCCACAGAGAGTGAGCTGCAGAGGTGGGGCTCGGACTGACGCCTGCCTGCCCTGTGTTTGTTCTGGTCTTCCCTGCTGCACTCTAGAGCACAGGCACAGTCCACCTAGATCACAGCAGCGAAGTCAAAACGGGCCGAGGTCTTAAACCCAAGTCCTACGACTCACATTAAGGGTCAGTGAGCAGCATTTTCTTGTTTTCTTAAAAACAGTGAAAACTTCATGGCCTCATCTCCACACAATGTTAGTCTACTCCCAAAAGATAACTTGTGACCAAGTAGAGGGGAAATATTAAGAGACGACTAAATGGAGTGAAATAGGTCACGTCTCATAGGGTTGGCTGAAGGGGCCTATTTCCAAATTACCGACAAAGGCAGAAGAGCCTCTAGATTCAGGTTGAGGGTTTCACGGATAATACGCCGCCTCCCAAAAATGCACACAGCAGAGCTTTATCACTATTTTTATGGTAATTAGGAAAGCAAGCTTTCGATGAGACAATAACATCACCCTCAGTCCTCCATGCTAAGCTTCAAATCTCTTTCCCCCACTGTCGTCCTGATGTCTCCATTTGACTGTCTCATAGAAGTGATAGCTTCACAACTTAATCAGAACTCTTTATTCATTCTTCAATTCCCTCTTCCCTAAACCCATTCCTTCTGGCATGGCATCATTCTCGTTACAGGTAGTTGTAAAATGCAGCCAGATACCCAAATCTTCCTCAAGCTCTCTCTTTTTCTCAATCTCAAATCTCAGGAAGTCCTAACTACTATTCTTCAGAAATGCGCCCTTCGCCTTTCCATAATTCTCTCTCTTCATTGCCACTGACATCGTTTCTGGCCTCCGCTGTTCCTGTCATGCCCTCTGCTTCCACTCTGTACCCCTGCAATCTAGTCCTCTACACAGCAGTCAAAGGGACTTGCGAAATTTTATCAATCACATCCTGTCACTCTTCTACCGAAATGTTTCCAAAGTTATTGTACTGCACTTAGAATCAATTCTAAAACAGTGACTGTGGCCTTCAAGGCCCAGTGCAGCTGCACCTTGATCTGCCTCTGGGTCTAGCGGGCTACCTCTGCCATATGCCCCTATGGTGTTCGTTTGCTCAGCTCCAACCTTCACTCGGCTGATCAGTCAGGACTCAGGTCAAGTGCTCCCTCTTCAGAGAGGCTTCCCCTGGCTGTTTCATTTTTCACTCTTCCCACGCCATCACACTTCTTTTTTTAACGTATAGCTTGTAGCACAATCTAAATATTTGCATCTATTTACTTTTTCTGGTCTCTTTCCCCCTTCTTCAACACTGCTCACACACCCTTGCAGAAAAGCACGTAATAAAGGTGATCTCATTAATTACTGCATCTCCAGTCCCTAGAACCCTGTCCAACATAAAATAGGTGTGTGACACATATTTACAGAATTAATGAATTCATAAATGAATAAGTAAAAATTGTGTTACTTTTTTGTCATTTTTTAATTGGTTTCTTTCTTTGACTGTTCATCTTGGTTATCGCCCTCTGTGTGAGACTGATCTGTCAAAGACTATAAGGCAGATAATGTCCTGCCACAAGTAAGAGAGTTTTCACAGCCCAGGATACTGTTTGGAAGTATCCATCCATACCCAAAGCAGCAGCAGTACTCAGCAGTCAGCTCTGGCAGCCAAGACAGTTTAGGTTCTGAACAGAAGTTGCTGCCTGACAAGGCCCACCTCCCCTTTGTCTTTCTCCATAATTGTGGGTTCGTGAGTTGTATGCACCATTGTTCAGCTGCTTCTCACAGGATGCATCTCTTCAGTGTCACAAGCTATGTTCCATCACCAGACAGTCCACATACACGTAGGAATAAATGTTATAGGCCCACAATCTTATTTAAGCCAATTTGAAATGCAATAATGTGATTAGACTTTTTACAGGTGTTTTTCCCAGGTGGGTTGCCTTACTTTTCATCTAGCTTCTCTGGGACATTCTATCTTCTCCAGGTTGCAGATACCAGCTGTCAGTTTTAAGTGGCTAGAGTCACCTGAATTCTGACCCGGAAATCCCCAGGGTTCTTTACAGCTCTTTGCTTTCTTTGCTCTTCTTTCTCCTACCTGAGAAAGTTCCCTCTGGCAAGGATTCCTATTCTCAAGCCTGTTCATAATGACTTTTCTCTGGCTAGCCAGTGGTCTCTCTTGTGATCATTACAGTCCTGTAATCGGGATCCAACTTTGCATTTTCTGTTACAAATTATCATAAACGAGACTTCCGTAGGTCTGAGCAGAACCTCTAGTTTGTACATAGGGCATTTATAACCTTTTACTCACATCTTTTTTCATGTCACAAATTGTTATCATGTGAAAATGGGAGTTTTGCTGTATAACCATAATTCATGATTATTAAATTTTCCAATGTGCCCAGTCCTTTGGTGATATGTCGCATGCATCATCTCACTAATTGTCGCTTATATTAATCATGTTTTTATGTTCTGTATTTTATAATGCTTTGATATCCTGGTCTTGCTAATTCTGGGAAGACTGTCCCTCCTAGGGCTAGCTCATTCCTAGAGATGATAAAATACTTGCCTGTGGCCATGCCCTTTATGAGAACACCAATCCATTCAAAACCCATACCCCGAACATTTCTCTAATGCTCACATACCACATCAACATTGCCTTGCCCTAGATCACCCCAGGGCCAAGTACAGAACCATGAGAACCACCCCCACCGCCCTAACACAGAGCCTACCAGAAATATTCAAACTTTGTAATCCTAAGCTTGCTGAAGTTTGCCTACCTTGCCTCCCCCATTTATTTCCATGGAAATCACAATGAAGACCCTGTGCTAGGCCTTCCTCTCACTCCTTCTGCCTCCTGACCAACCCTGGTGCATCCCCATGTGGTCCAGCATGGCATGGTGTGCCCCTCCTCTTGGGAACTGCAAGGAATATACTCATCTTTCAAGGCAGTTGTCTCTGTGTCTGTCATCTTACCAGCCTTGATTTTAAAACATGCCAGGTACCTTTCAACAAACCCCAAACCCTGTAACATAGGTGGGATAGGTATTCCTGGGTACCAGCCAGGCAGCTAGAGAGATGACAAGTCAGTATCTGAACAGACAGTGTAACTTCAGAAGTAGTATAGGCTGAGCATCCCAAATCCAAACATCTGAAACTTTTTGAGGACAGACATGACGCTCAAAGGAAATGCTCATTGGAGCATATTGAATTTGAGATTTCCACATTTGGGATACTCAACAGTAAGTATAATGCAAAGACTCCAAAATTTAAAATAATTCAAAATCTGAAACACTTTTGGTCTCAAGCATTTCCAATAAGGGATACTGTTAGTCATGATGTTAATTTGTCTTTATATATGTTTCCACATATCTAAGAGGGTTTCACTAGGGGCCACCTTGTCATGACACTCAGCCAAGCATTTCCTAGAAAAGTTCTGACAGAAACTACTTAGTCCTCGTTCATTGTGAACCTCAACTCATTTTCTGTTTCTAATTTCAATTTAGTCTCAGCTTGATATTCTATAAATGCACACACTAGTCCACAGCAGTGTCCTACAGAGGAATGAACTCTCTCCCACACAACTGAAGACTCACAGAGATTCACATGAAATGCGACCTTTGCAGTCATTTCTCTGATTTGCTAGCCCATGAGTTGAGCCCATTTATTCACTCAGAAATACTGAGCTAGGAAATGCTGTTACAGAAGAAAAGAGACACAGGCCCTCTTCTTTAGGACTCCAGATACCTTATTTCAGGGGAGCCAGCTGTGCAAAAAATGGGAAACTTGGTTTATTTCTTCGCAAGAGCAAGACTTATTATATGCTGTTAAGAAAATTTACGCCTCGCTTCCACCCATCTCTGCTGCTCTTCTTTACTTGTCTCAGCCATTCTTTTCCTATGGGGAATCTCATGCTGTCCTAGCCTTTCTCTTTGTCCTTAATAACTCTTTCTGTCTCAAGCAATCTTTTATGAGTTGATTTAGCAACTGCCCCATTTTCGTCTCCTGAGAAGCAATAGAACCAGCAGGTCCAGGAGAGAGGAAGGGATGTGAATGCTCTACAACCAAGTGGCAGAGCTGCGGGCGTTGAGGGGAAGCCTGAGCCAAGTCCACGGCTGCCAGCCACCTGTGTTCAAGCTCCAAACTCTGCAACTGAAGAAAATCATAAGCCCGGCCTCAGGTTCTCAGCTTTCCACAAGTTAAAGTATGAAAAAGAGCCTTTCCCGTCTGGTGATACTAGACTAGAACTCAGAGCTGAGAGGTTGAAGTACAGTGTCAATCAGGAAACCCAGGTTCACTCAAGTCTTGAGAAAAGACACGTGTCATAAAAGCTAGGAGGAAATCCCAAATTAGGTTGTGGGGCTGCTCCCTGAGCCCCCAGCCTCTCCTCTCTGCATCACAGCTCCCCAAAGCCTTGTACCTCAGGAGCTTATGGATGAGAGCTGGACCCCACTGCTGCCTTTGTCATACCTGCTTTCTGGAAAGGACCTAACCCAGTGGTGCACTGCATGACAATGCCCTGTCAATGACAGGCCGCGTATATGACAGTGGTATAGAGAAGATTACAGTGGAACTAAAATTTAATATACTCCAGTGACACTGTAGCCATCTTAATGTCTTAGCTCAAAGTGTTACTCAGGAATTTGTGGTGATGCTGGTGTAAACAAACCCTACTATGCTACCCATCCCATTAAAGTCTAGCACATGCAAATATGTATAGTACATAATAATTGATAACAAATATAAATGACTATATTACTAGTTTTTATGTATACTATACTATACTTTTTATCTTTAGAGTATGCTCCTGCTACTTATTTTTAAAAGGTGATTGTAAAATAGCCACAGGCAGGTCCTTCAGGAGGTATCTAGAAGAAGGCATTGCTATCATAGGAGGTGACAGCTTCATGCGTGTTATTGCTCCTGAAGCTCTTCCAGTGTGAGGAAATGTGGAGGCAGAAGACAGTGATACTGATCATCCTGACTCCATGTAGGCCTAGGCTAATGTGTGTATTTGTGTCTTAGTTTTTAGCAAACAAAATTTAAAAGTTAGAAAAAAGTGGAAAAAAGCTTAGAATAAGGATATAAGAATACATTTTTATACAATTGTACAACATGTTTGTGTTTTAAGCTAATGTTATTATGCAACAGTCAAAAAGTTAAAATAATTCAACGTTTATAAAGTTAAAAAGTTACAGTATGCTAAAGTTATTATTGAAGACAGAAAAATGTGTTTTGATAAATTTAGGGTAGCCTAATTGTACAGTGTTTATGAAGGCTATGGTGGTGTGCAGTAATGTCCTAGGCCTTCATTCCCCACCTACTCACTGACTCACCCAGAGCAACTTCCAGTTCTGCAAGCTCCGTCGGTGGTAAATGTCTGTACAGATGTACCTTTTTTTTTTTTTTAAATCTTTTGTACTTTATTTTTATTGCACATTTTCTGGGTTTAGATACACAAATCCTTACTATTGTGTTACAGTTGCCTGTAGTATTCAGTACAGTAGCATGCTGTACAGGCTTGCAGCCTAGGAGCAATAGGCTCTACCACACAGCCTAGGTGTGTAGTGGGCTATGTCATCTGGGTTTATGGAAGTACACATCAGGATATTCACACAATGACAAAATCTCCTAAAGACAGTTCTCAGACTGTATCCCCCTTCATAAGCAGCATATGACTATATATGTTTCACTACAGCCGATGCAATTACTGATAAGTATTCTCCCTTCTAGGTAAGATGCACTAATTAAAAATTTTAGACCTACACATATATGTGGTCTAACCCTTTTAGAATGGGGAATGGGGCGGTATTTATTTGTGCTCTGTCTCTCAGAACTGAAAGCAAGTAGTATGCCTTTGTATCCTTCAGCAACTAAAGTAATAAACGATAAGAGCTTAATGCTTATTTTTGAATTAAATTTCATTTTGCCAATTGTGCAGAGCCCGGTCTAATTTAACAAAAGGCTTTGAGAAAAAATACAGTAGAGCAGATGCGCATAGCAACCATTAAATTAGAATACAACGGGGAGGCTTCTGCCAGGGGAGCAGAGAAGGCCTCCCGAGGGGCCCAAGGGACGCGGAGCTCTGGGGTTTAGAGCGGAAAGAGACAAATCCGAGACCAAAGAAACTGGGAGGCTGGTCTCCAAGAGCCCCGAGTCACCTCCCAGCACCACTGCGGTGCCACTTCCTGTGAGGGGTTTTAGGGGGATCAGTCCTACTACTTTTTAGGATCTTCCTGTGTTTTTCCCAGTCCCTGCTTTTTACCACGATAAAGTGTAGGACTGGGACAAATGTTGCATGCTGTGTTTTAAGGAGAAATTGAGATTTGCCACTTTGGGGACAGGCGTCCAGTGGAGGGGCACGGGCGTTTCCGAGGTGGGTCCTCGGAGGTGGGTCCACTCCGCCTCCGCACGGGCCCAGGACAGCGCGCCGTCAGGGCTGGACTCGGCTGGACGGGGAGCCGGCCGCAGCGCGGTGGACGGGCACACCGGTGCCCACCTGGCGTGGGCAGGGTAGTTCAGCTCTCCAGGGCGGGCTTTGAAAACTTCTGCGCTGGCATCGGCGAGGAAAGGTGCCGGTGTCAGTTTTCAATTTGCTGCTTTCCCCAGAACTCCCTCTCCCGCCCTCCCCTCTCCCTCCCCGCTCCCCCCACCTCACCCCTCCGCAGGGGAAGCCACTGCGAGGGGCGCAGCGTTCTCTCGGCTGCTGGCGCGGGTGTCGGGACGGAGCGGAGTGGGCGCGGTGCGGGCTCATCCCTGCAGGCATCCCCAGCCCGGTGGGCGCGGCCGGGGTTAAGGTGGGCGCCCGCGCCCCGCGCCCGCCCGCCGGGATGAGCGCTCAGCCCGCGCCGCCCGCCCGCCCGCTGGCTCCGAGGCGGCACCGGGAGAAAGTGGCGGTCAGGGATGGAGCTGCTGCCATGACAACCCCGGCGGTCGGGGCCGGCGCGCGTCGGGGCTGCTCCCGGGAGGAAGGCGGCGCGGAGGCCGGGGGCGGCCGCTGAGCGTGGCGTCCGCGCGTCCCCGCGTCCCCGCGTCCCGTGCCGCGTCCCCGGAGGAGGCGGGGGCCGCCGTCCGCCCAGCTCCCCGTGCGCCCGGAGCCTGCGCCGGGCGGCGCTCCCCGGGCTGGCCGCGAGTCGCCGACCGGGCTGCGAAAGACCCACCGACCGGAGGACTCTGGCTGCGCCGGCTGCGCGTCCCCGCCGTGGAACTTTTTGCCGCCTGCCTTGGGGTTCCAGATGCGAGGCTTGGGGCTGGGGGACACGTACATCTGTACACGTGTGTGATCTAATAAAACATTTCCTCCTCTCCTTGAAGCCGCGGCTTTTTATGACAGCTCCTGTATGTCAGAGACACTTGCCTTCTTCTTTGGGTTATAAACTTTTGATGCCAGAGCTCTGCAGAACGTGCCCAACTGAATCTTAAAGTAGCGTCTCGAAGAGAGAGGCAGAGAAAGCGCAATCTGTGACCTTCATCCCCGCACCTTGCTACCTCCTCTCCCCTCCGGGCTGCCGCCCTCCTCCCCAGGGGAGCGTCAAGAAAGCGCTTTTTGGATGCAGGAGGGCGCATCTGGTTCTGCTAGGCTGGAAAGCAGAGGCAGGATCTGAGGAAGAATTCTTAGACTCCGGAGAGCCTGGACTCCTCTCTTCTCCTTCCCCCTGCTCCTGGCGAGCTCTGCCTCTTCCCTCCTCCCCGCACCGCTTCCTGAGCCGGCTGGTGCGCGGGGCGGGGGACCAGGACCGTGCGGCTGCCGGAGTTCTGGGAAGTTGTGGCTGTCGAGGATGGGGGTCTGTGGGTACCTGTTCCTGCCCTGGAAGTGCCTCGTGGTCGTGTCTCTCAGGCTGCTGTTCCTTGTACCCACAGGAGTGCCCGTGCGCAGCGGAGATGCCACCTTCCCCAAAGCTATGGACAACGTGACGGTCCGGCAGGGGGAGAGCGCCACCCTCAGGTAGGGAGCTGTCCTTCCGCGGGGCCGAGCCCCTGGGCTGCGGTCGCTGGGGAGAGGTGGGGAGAGGGGGACCGAGCGCGAGGGCCTTGTGCGGGCCCGAGGGGCGCCCGCTTGCGCGCTGCCGTGCCGACCGCCGTGCCCCTGGACGGGTTTGTCGTGTGCTCCGTCTATGCCGCTCCAGGATCTTATGCGTGAACCTCGAAGTCCACGTGTGGGACTCCATGGTTCTATGAAGCCATGACAGGCTAGATTCTCTCCTGCGTGGGCACCAAGATGAGAATATGAGGGCATGGATTTGAAACACTGGGTGGCTAGCCTGAGCCCCTTGGATGGCTGTCACAGGCCAGAAGGTAGATGATGAGGCAGGATCGTCCTCAGGACCACCAGGCTAGCCCCTATCAGAGATGCACCTCAAATGTAAGGCTGTGCAAATACCAGTGCCAGGCCACGGCCTGTTAGGAGTCTCCTCAAGACCCAGGACTCCTGCCAAACCTGGTGTAGTGCTCCTGGGGTCCCTATTGTAAATTATTAGAGCAGTTTTATTTTTGCAGACTGGGTCCAAGGAAAGGAAACATGTAGCTTTTATGCAACAACATCAGTCCTATGTGAAAAGCACAATAGGAGAGCTTTTTGTTTTACCTTAATGAGTTACAGAGAATCACTTGCATGCTCCAGGCAGAGAGGGGGAGAATCTTGGAATATGAACCTTTGGGGACTGGGCTTGCTGCGGCAGAGACTTTAATAAAAATGCAACCACCACTTTCCACCAGCTCAGCAGATATCATCTTTTATCCCTTTAATGAGGCAGTTCTGGTCCTAGGAGACAGATTCAGGGACGTCCCAGCTTAACTATGTCTCACAATGTACACAGGGCGAATGCATTTGCCCTGCCGATGACTTTGATGGTTATGGTGAAAATAAAACATCCTGACCCAGATTCTGCAGCCAGAATGCCTGGCTTCTCCTAGGAGAGTGTGAGGGTGGGAGTTCTTCCTGTTCCTCCATTGGCTTTCCTGGTGGAACCTTTCCTGCATCTAGACAAGCCTCTCCCTGGAGGAGGAAAGACAGGTCTCTGGGACACCGGAATTCTTTCCCTAAGCGCAAGGGTGAAGGTTGCATTCTGCCACTTTGGGTGATACTTAGCTGGATCTTTTTTTAAGTTAGAGAACAGGTCCCAGAACCCCGTGTGCTGATTCTCAGAAGCCCAAAGCAAATGGAGAAAAAAGGAGAATTGAGAGGCCCTTCCTGATAGATGTGAGGGAAAAGTCCTCCTGGCCATGTGGGTACCGCTCAGCCTGCCCCGGACTAGAATGTAATATCCCTACTTCATTGCTTCAAAGAAGGTTCCATGGGGAATCTGGGAACATTTCCCAATAAGCATTTGCAGTAGTCTAGTTGGCTTAAAGATATGAATAGCACACAGGTTATAATACATGTTAACCAAGGAAATGTCAGTAAATATTACTAGTGTTCAGGGATGTTGATGCTGCCACACACCTGTTTACCATCTAATGTGCCACTGGGGGCTAAGAGGTCTAGCACTGAATAGGATCTGAGCCCTGAATTTTCCAAAATCCTCTGTCCTCTTCCTTTCCCCCCAAATTAAACCAGAAAGCTTGAAAACTTGAGCTTTCTGCTTTCTGAGATGCAAGAAGACTATTCCACCAGCAGAGGGCCAGCTTCGATCTACCAATTTTTTATTAGCTGTTGGCCTGTTTTCATGATCTCAGTTCTAATGTTGAGCAGCTGGGCTTGGGAATGGGGATGGGAATAAAAAAAGAAAAGCTGAATAGTTGCTTTTTGTTCTTTGCAGAGAAAAAGAATAACTTACATGTTCTAGCATAACTGTTATCTGTTACCTGGTTGCATGGTGTAATTTTTGTTTAAGTAAGCACATGTCTCATGTTGATTTTGCGTCTCTTCTATACATTTACCCCAGAATAGAGAAATTCAGCACGTTATCTATATTTTAATCTCTTTAAATCCTCATTCTCTTAGCTCATGTCATCTTCTCTTTTATTATTTTCTTCCTTCGTTTTTATCAGATGCTCCCATAATATATACGTTCATCTGTTACTCATTATTTTCTTTCTTTTTTGTCTTTATCACTTAAGTCTTCTTATTCCTTGATTTTTTAAGGTTTTGATTTCACTGCTACCACAGTGTTTCTTAAAAGAACATAAACATCGTTTGCAAATTTCTGTATGTCCCCATCTCTCTCCTTTTGTTTTTACTCTTTTGCTCTATTGGTTAAGAGTTGTGTGCTGTGTGCCCATCTTAACAAATAACTGATTTGTCAGTACTCCGAGGGAGGGTCCATGTTTTCAGTTTCTGGAAGCCCATGGCTTTAACCCTAGGTAAATATACCATGTTTTATTTGGTGGTGTTTTTTGCTGTGTAAGTTGTAATTCTTAAGTTTGGTTTCTTACTCTTTTGTCTCCTTAAAGACATTCATTAGGGATTCATTACTTGGGAACTGAGTGTTCCACGCGCATTGCATGTTTAGAATGCACCAAAAAACACTGAATGATACCCATGCCCATCACACGGAAAACACTTTTAATGTGGTTGTCCTGGGTCAAAGTATCTTGAATCTGTTTCTAAATCTTGAACGAAGTCCCATGAAGAGGAGAGAGACCTAGTAGGAAAAGCAAAGGAGTCAAGAAACCTGGGTCTGCCTTTAAATTTCCCAGAGAAAAAACGGCACAGCTTAGAGAAGAATGATTTCCCTCCTTTGGGATATCAGTTTTGTTGTGACAGGTCTTTGATTGCTCTGAGGGACATTAGGAAGTGCTGTGCCAAAGATGACACTGAAGTTTTGAACGTGGATGAAACTCATTTTCTATAAGTGAGGCATTATTATCTTCCTCATAACTACTTCATAGGGCTACTTGAAAAGTAAAAATAATTATTTGAATATTGAGTTATTTTGCCCTCTTGGAAGAGGAGATGATATGGAAAATGAAGGTGCTATTCACTATGGTTGAATTATAGCTTCCATGAATCTGATTTGAATTCATTATTACAAATGGGCCCTCTTGGCCAGAATCACTTCATTACAATTATCTGCTCTTGGGTTGAAAATGTTCTGTGCTCTCTATTAGATTAGATATGACAAGAATCAAGAAGTCATGTGTCTGAATCAATGCCCACATCAGTAAAGGAGCCCAGGATGCTCAGTGTGGTCAGCTGGTGTCTATTAAGCCATCTCAGCAGAGTGAATGATGGCCAGTTGTGCTTTCTTCACAGGCCTCAATCTCCTCCAAGTTTGCTTGAGTTCCTCTGTGGGTCCACATCATCTGTGTACATGAACATTTTGAGGGGCTGCGGTGAGGTGGAGGCAAGGTTGTTGCTGTAACTGTTCCACTCAATGGGAAAAGTTCCGACCAACATACAGGGTTTTCTTTCTGGTTTGCTTTTGTTTCGGTGTTTTGTGTTTTTTATTTCAACAGCAGGATAATCAGTTTTGCTGATCCAGGCTTGCTGATCTGGGATTATGCTTAATGGCTCTTTTCTAAAATGTCCCTGCATTTTCATTTGGAGTTCTGAACTAATCCATTCAAAATCAAGTATTTGAGGTTTAACTACTGCCAAGGAATAATCTGAGCAGTGGGATTTTGCCAAAGCAACCTGGGCAGTAGAGTTTCCAAAGACAAAGTTCTGTTGTTTGCCTGGGTGTGTTTCCGTACTTTGCACCTACCTTCAGTTCTTTTTTATGTAAATGAGAAGATTTTGAGTCGCCGTTAGACTATTCAACACGAACGCATGATTTTTCCATTTCAGTGTTTCAGTTGCCCAGGATGAATAAGAACTGGGTACATTCAAAGACTTTACTCCTAGTCTGGGAAGATAAAGACATTAAAAGAGACTCAAGCAGGGACAGGTCCATAAAGGACCTCTCAAGTGGTGGCACGAACCTGGTTGGAGTTACCTGGGATGCTTTTTAGAAATTCCATTGCCAGGAATTGATGATGCTAGGAATTCCATCCCAGATTGATGATGTCAAAATTCCTGGGTTTGGGGATGGACGTGGCCATTGAAAACATCTTTTCCAGTATTTCTAATGTGGAGCCAGAATCGAGAACACTGCTCTAAAGCCCTTTCTGGCTCTAGAGCCTCTGAGCGAGGCTTATCCAGTGTCCCTGCTTTCCAAGGAAGCATCTTCCCCATGTGTGCCTGTACCTCATGGGCAATGTCAATGCCCTAGAAAGCTCTGTGTTTGGGGGCCTAGGCACCTGGGGTGGATTCTTACTCTACCTCTCACTAACTCCACGGCCTTGAACATTTCAGTTGAATTGTGTACATACAGGAACAATATCTATTAAACCTGGTCTGCATTATCAGATGAAAGGAAGTATATGGGTTGTTCCATGAGCCATAAAGCAACATATATGTGCAAGTTATTACTGGTACTAAGTTGAACTCCTCAAAAACAACTGACAATACTCACAAATGTTTTTGAGTTTTGTACGCTCCATCTTGTTCTTCCTCTGTCCCCACACTTACACACAGCTTTAAAGTGTATTTGTCTTTTCACAGTACCACCCAGAATTCTTTCTGCGAGTGGTCAAGAATTGCCCTCGTCAGAGTTCCAGTAACCCTCGCTGCACAGATACACACTAGGACCTATTTTTTCATGTGTGATTATGGTTAGTCTGGGGGCTCCTGGAGCTTAGGAGCTGTGCCTTATGTATTATTGACGATAGATACTGTGGTGGATACTAAAGATTAAAACAAATAACTATTGGTTTAATGCTTTAATCCATCTTAATGGGAAACAACCACTTCTAGTGTATTATTGCCTCTACAGCAATGAAACTCTTATATCTAAACAATTTTATTATCTTCAAAATATGATCCTGGGATATTCAGGCACAGCAGTTGGTTAGAGGTCTTGGAGGCCTGAGGGACTTTTGGATTCCACTCAAATCACTTGCCAGAGGGGACGGTTGAATCTACCAGTGATGGCAGTCTGATCCAAACTATGCAAAGTCTTCACTATCCCTGAGGGCAAGACAACAAGCAGGGTGGCAGAGTGAAGAGCAGTAGTACTACTGCTTTTTAGCAGCAGTAGAGGAACACACTTGGAAAGTGTACCTGTCTCTGCAGAGACAGGGCCTTGTGGGCCCAAGGAGATACACAATACAGGGAGACAGCAAGGAGGTTGGCATGTCCTGGGTTGGGTCATGGTTGCAGGATCCAGCAGGCCTGGGAGAGCAAGGCTGTATTGACTCCGTGACACTCTCTGACATCCCTGATTGGTGGGAATGAGTCTGCCTCCCCAGCACACACACACCACACAAACACACACACATACACCCCACACACACACTACACACACACACACACACACCACACACACACCACACACACCACACACACACCACACACACACACACCACACACACACCACATACCCCCCCACACACACCACACACACACCACACACACACCACACACTCCCCACACACCCCCCACACATACATTCCACACACACACACCCCACATACACACATACACCACACACCACACAAACACACACCACACACACACACCACACACACACTCCACACACACTCTCCACACACACACACCACACACACATACACCACACACACACCACACACACACACTCCACATACACACTCCACACACCACACACACACCACACACACCATGCACACATACACCACACAAACACACCACACACACCACACACACATACACCACACGCACATACACCACACACACACCACACACACACTCCACACACACACTCCACACACACACTCCACACACCACACACACATACACCACACACACACCACACACACACTCCACACACACACTCCACACACACACTCCACACACCACACACACACCACACACACCAGGCACACATACACTACACAAACACACCACACACACCACACACACACCACACACACACTCCACACATACAAACAAACCACACAAACACACACACACACCACACACAACACACACTCCACACATACACACACCACACATACACCACACACACACCACACACACCACACACACTCCAGGCATACACACACATACACACACCACACAAACACACACAGACACCACACGCACACCACACACACCACACAAACACACTCCACACACACACCGCACACCACACACACACCGCACACCACACACACACAGACACGCATGCGCACGCGCTCCCTCTCTCTGAAGCAGGCCATGGGAGAAGATGTTTTAAAGCATTAGAAATATATGTTCCATGGCTTTCTGAACCTTTCTGGAAAACACAGCAGCTCTTATCTAAGCCCTTTGGGTAATTGTTTAACCTTTTTAAGTAAATTTGGCCCTCGGACTCGGTGTAGCTCTGTCTTTCTCATTTCCTTTCCTTCTGGTTTCTAAAAAAGGACTCTGCCCTCGGCCCACTCGCTGTGCTCACTAGGTGGCTCGCTCTGGGGGCGCTGGGGAGCCGGTCTGGCGGCAGTTTTTACAGATCTGATGGGATCCGGCAGCAAGACGCAGTGGAGAGGAAGAGTTGAGTAGGTCTCATTTGACCTTCCCAGGGGAGGACTTTTAAAATTACTTATTATTAACGGGAAGCTGTCTTCAGTCATGAGATGAGAAGAGGGAATTACAGTCCAAGACATCTTTAGGGCCGGCAGAAATTTGCATTGCCTAGTAAGTTAGAAACCAAGGGCTAACTTTTCTTCATTTTCTTTCTTTCTTTTTTCTAACATATACAATACAGCACCAAATTATTTCAGGTTTGTTTGTTTATTGTTTGCCTTGAATGAAGCCGCTCTTGCTCCTGTTAGGTGTAATTGGAGCTCAAGTTTGCATGAAATGGGTCTGGGGGAGGGGTGCACTCTTTTCATCTTGGTCCATTCTCAGACCCCTGTTGTCTCCCAATAAATGACACTGCCTGCTTGATGCTTTTTATACCCTGGTGTATTTTCTTTTAAGAAGTGAGCGTTGAAGCTGTGATATCCAGGCTGCTCAGCACTGCCTAGCCTAGATCTGTGTATAGCTTTCCTGGTAGAGAAGTTGAGAGAAGGGAACTGTCTGCACCTTGCTCCACTACAAGATAACACTGCAGAGCCTTTAACAAAACCTGCAAGAGCCCAGGGGTGAGGGAAGGTTGTGGGGTGGGGACATGCTGATGCTATTGACACAAACAAAAGCTCCTGTTGTACATGGTTTACTATGTGTCAGATGCCACATTAATTACCTAACACTTCATGTAATTTTCAGACCATTACAATCCCTATTAACAGCCTAGGGGTCCAGGTTTAGAACAGTTAAACCACTTTACCTTTGGTCACGTGGTTATCATGTGTCAGAGTCTGCATCTGCTCCTAGAAAACCTTTATGCTTCTTTTCAACTTCATAGTATGTCCCCCTCCCCAGATATAGAGGACAGAGAAAACTTCCAAGTGCCACAAGCGGAAATAAACCAAACACATCCTTTCTGTTCCCGAAGGTCGGGAAATGTGCATTTCAGTTGAAGGCTGCAGCTGTCTGCTGTCCCAGCTTTAGAATCTCCTTGCTTTGTGGAGCTTCCCTCCCCTCACCCGCACTCAAGTGAAGCCCTCTAGTACCACCTTCTGAGGCTGGAAATGGTGCACGCTGCAAACACTGAGCAACATGACAGGGTCCAACACATTCAACGAGGGATCATTGGTGCTCATGGCTTTGAACCTGCCCTAAATGTTGTACTATGCTGTTACTTGACCTCCCATAGCACATGTGGAACCTCAAAGGGCCTGCAAACTAAGACAGCGTGAGCCGGTCACTTCTTGGTAAGAACCCAACAATGAGACCTGTGAAGATGAGGGATACCAAAGTATAGAAGGAGGAGAAGTAATTTGTTTAAACCCTAAAATATGTCACTCCAATATCCTCCCTCTCATCCTTATATTCACGTTTTAATTTAAGACCATGAACACAGAGAGCATAGGCCTTGCCACGGATTCATACCCCAGAGAAAACCATGTGACTCGCTTTGACTTGCTGGTCCCTGGAGATACATAGTACTTAAATCAAAGCAATGCTGAAGGTCTTGACCTGGCTTCCCAAGAAAGTGCTGATCAAGGCCGGGCGCGGTGGCTCAAGCCTGTAATCCCAGCACTTTGGGAGGCTGAGACGGGCAGATCACGAGGTCAGGAGATGGAGACCATCCTGGCTAACACGGTGAAACCCCGTCTCTACTAAAAATACAAAAAATTAGCCGGGCGCGGTGGCAGGCACCTGTAGTCCCAGCTACTCGGGAGGCTGAGGCAGGAGAATGGCTTGAACCCGGGAGGCGGAGCTTGCAGTGAGCTGAGATCCGGCCACTGCACTCCAGCCTGGGCAACAGAGCTAGACTCTGTCTCAAAAAAAAAAAAAAAAAAAAAGTGCTGATCAATAAAATTTTTAGAAATTGGTTTTGAATATTAAACATTTTCAGTGGATCTGAAGATTTATGGCATCTCAATTAACCAAGTTTCCACTGCATAATCAGAATAAAGAATGTTATCCGTGGTTGTTAAGTTTTCTGGCTGGTCCACAGAAGACAATTCAACTCACAATTACCCAAAATGCTATATACCAGCAATGAAGAATAACAGAAAACAACGTTGTTGTAGAAGTAATTACGCAAAAGAGAGAAAAATGAATACGGTAATTTTCTATTTATTGTGAATGCCAATGTTGAAGAAAAGTAAGTGTAATTAGAAGAAGATAATATGGAAACATTTCTCAAAGATATTTCTGAATGCTTTCTGAAGTTTTGGAGTTTGTTGTATTGTTTCCAGTGCTTACCGTCTGCCTGTTCACCCAAAGGATCTTTTTGGAGACCACTTCACATCCAGGCAGCAGGAGAGGTCTAGGCCAAGTGACACTGGCTCCTGTCTACCCTGCTCATGTGCAATTAAACAGTTTATTTTCAGACACACGGCCTGTGTCCCAGTTATCGGGCCACCTTGACTACCCACTGATGCCTCCTGGTCATTGTTTGGAGCCTCCTGTGATGGAGAAAAAAGGAGTTACCATGTGTATACCCAGGGAATGGAGTAAGTCAGGGTTTATTAGAGAGGCTGTGCTCACACTGAGATATTGTCTGTGAGGCACCCTGTGTAAGAGGGAGGAATTACAGAACTCAAATTTTTACCGCCCTGTGCTTTTGTATGCCATCTCTAAAGATAGTCCTCTTCCAATTGTCATTTTTATGGCTTCTCCCATGCCCTTTGTTAAATGCATTAATATCTTCTCTCTATCTTGTGTTCTCAGCGTCTAACAGAATACCTAATGCTTAGTAGGTGCTCTGAGTTTTCTGAAAAGATTAATGCTTCTCCTTTATCTCTTATCTCTCTCTCTCTCTCTCTGTTTCTTCTCTCTCTCTCTCTCTCTCTCTCACACACACACACACACACATCTCCCTTTTCTAATGAAGATATTCTCACTCATGTTGAATAATTCAAAAGTCACTGAAATTACAACCATAGAGTCTGGCATTTGAATCCTAGTTGAGATACTAATATTTCCCTAAATAGTTGGTATTTCACTTGTCCTTCCTCTGTCTGCTTGCTATAATTGGAGTATTTGATAACTGCACAATATCATTGAAGCCACAGGCAGGAGATTCTGACCATTTGACAGGGAGGAATACCTGCTTTCTCCCTTCACCAAGGTCACATAATAGAGCCTGGCACATTCTGGAAGAATACCTGCAAATTTCAGGGATTGGAAAAGCCAATGTGAGTCATCTCTAAACACTCCAGAGGGCATCTCAGGATGAAGGAATTCATGGACCCATCTCCCTGGGTCCTAAAATGCAGCTGCTTCTGTCACAAGCTCTCATGATGAGGTCCCTGAATATGTATCAGCAACATGCCTCGTGCTGTACCTGTGCAGTGGAAACAGTTATAGAATGTTCTTGATTATATGCTCTGCTTTATGATGGGCGAGTCAATGGGTGCTTAGTGAAATGTAAGATAAAGTATAACCTCTATCAAGAGGTTAAGAACACTGACTTTACAGTCAAAAGGCTCATTTCAAATCCCAACTCTGGTATTTAATGGCTGTATGTGGTTGGACAAGTGACTCAATTTTTCTAAGCCTCAATTTCCTGATTTAAAAAAAAAAGTAAGGACTAGATACCCACTTCACTGGGCTGATGGGAGGCAGTAAATGATATCAAGTTTGTAAAGACTTCAGATTAAAGTCTTACATTGCAGCAAGAGCACAATAAACAGTTGCTATTAAGTTATATATATATATTTATCCATGCAGCATATATATGTGTGTGTGTATATATATATGTGTGTGTGTATATATATACACACACATACACATGAGAAACTGAATTCACGATTAATCCATGCAGCATTTATTGTGTACCCACCAGCACTATTCTAGGCAGTGTGGAAATTACAAAGCTAAATTAATTCTAGAATCTTCTCTCTGAGCATTCACGTATGGTGAATATGTGACTATGTTTGCAGGACATAGAGCCCACAAAACGGGAAAGGGGGATGGAGGAAGAGAGACAGATAAAAAGAGAAGGAGAAAGAAAATCTGCTTAAAAGTAAAATGCACCCTATTAGCGTTCACCAGTGTATTGGACAAGTATATTTGGAACCACCACTTCACTAGGTATAGAACATTTTTGTACCCCAAAAAGCTCCTCCATGCCCCCGTTTTTATTGTGGTACAAATCCATAGAATGTATCATGTAAACCAATTTTAAATATACAGTTTGGTGGCATTAAGTATGTTCACGTTTCTGTGCCACCGTCACCACCATCCCTCTCCAGAACTTATTTTTTCTTCCTAAACTGAAACTCAGAATCCATTAAACAATAACTCCCCATTCTTCCCTCCCCCCAGCTTCTGGATACTACTATTCTATTACTATTCTATTCTACTACTTTTCTTTTTGTCTCTATGTTTTGACGGCACTAGGTACCTCAGATAAGTGGTATTTTATAGTATTTGTCCTTTTGTAACTAGCTTACTTATTTATACATATGGTCTTTAAGGTTCATCCATGATGTAGCATGGGCCAGAATTTCTTTCTTTCTTAAGGCTGTGTTCTGTTGCATGTATAGGCCACGTTTGTTTATTCATTCATCCTTTGATGGACACTTGGATTGCATTCACTCATGTGAATAATGCTGCTATGAACTTAGGTGTACAAATATCTGTTTGAATCCCAGCTTTCAATTCTTTTGGTATATGCCCAGAAGTGGAATTGCGGGATCACATGGTAATTGTATGTTTAATTTTTTTGAGGAAACGCCACACAGTTTTCATAGTGGTAGAGTCATTTTATATTCTCACCGGCAATACAGAAGAGTTCCAACTTCTCCACCTTCTTGCCAACACTTATTTTCTGTTTCTATTATTTTCATGAATAGTGACTTTAATGGCTGAGAAGTGGCATCTCACTGTGATTTTGACTTGCATTTCCCTATTGATTAGTGATGTTGATATGCTTATTGACCATTTGTATATTCTTCTTTGGAGAAATGTCTATTCAAGTTGATTGCCCATTTTTAAACTGGATTGTTTCTTTGTTTTTCAACTGTTGGAGTTTTATATATTCTGGATATTGACCCTTATCAGATATATGACTCACAAATATTTCCTCCCATTCTGTGGATTGCCTTATTACTCTTTTGATAGCGTCTTTTGATGAAGAAAAGTTTAGCATTTTACTGTAGTTCAATTTGTCTTTTCTTGTTTTTTCCTTTTGTTGTCTGTGCTTTTGGTATCAGATCTGGTACCAAAATTTGGTACCAGATTTGTTATAGAAGATTTGGTATTTGGTATACCAGATTTGGTCTAGACGGCACTGACAAATCTGATCTCATGAAGCTTTTTTCCTATCTTAAATTTTTTTTAATAGTTTTAGCTCTTATGTTTAAGCCTGTGATCCATTTTGAGGGTTTTTGTTTTTTAATATGGTGTAATATGAGTCCGACTTCATTCTTTTGTATGTCAATATCCAGTTTTTTCAACACCATTTGTTGAAAAGACTGTACTCTCCTCACTGAATGGTCTTGGTATCCTTGTTAAAAGTAATTTGAGCATGCATTCAAGGGTTTATTTCTGGGCTCTCTCTTTCATTCCGTTGGTCTGTATGTCTGTCGTTATGCCAGGACCACACCATTTTGATTACAGTAGCTTTGTGGTATATTTTGGAAGCCAGGAAGATCGAGACCACTAACTTTGTTTATAGTTTTCAAGATTGTTTTGGCTATTTCCAGTCTCTTGAAATTTCATATAAATTTTAGGATTGACTTTTCTATTTCTGCAATGGAATGGGTCGATTGCTTTGGATTGAATTAATTATATTAAGTCTACCAATTCATAAACACAGCATGTCTTTTCACTTATTTTTGTGCTCTTTAATTTATTTCAACAATGTTTTGAGTTTCAGTGTACATACGACTCTTCCACCTTCTTAGTTAAGTTTATTCCTAAGTATTTTATTCTTCTTGGTGCTATTGGAAATAAATTTATTTTCTTTATGTTTTCAGATTGTTTATTGTCAGTTTATAGAAATGCAATGGATTTTTGTGCTGATTTTGTATTCTATAATGTAATTTGTTTATTAGTTCTAATTTTTGTGCATGTTTATGGAATCTTCAGAGTTTTCTACACATAAGATTATACCACCTGTGAACAGAGATAGATTTACCTCTTCCTTTCCTTTTTTGATGCTTTTATCATCTTTATTTTTATTTTTTGAGACAGGGTGCCACACTGTCTCACTCTGTCACACAGGCTGGAGTGTAGTGACACAATCATGGCTCACTGTAGCCTCAACCTTTCAGGTTCATATGATTCTCCCACCTCATCCTCTCAAGTAACTGGAACCACAGGTGCAGGCCACCACATCAGGCTAATTTTTGTATTTTTTGTAGAGACAGGGTTTTACCATGTTCTACAGACTGGTCTCAAACTCCTGGGCTCAAGCTATCTGCCTGCTTTGGGATCCCGTAGTACTGGGATTATAGGTGTGAGCCACTGCACCCAGCCTATCTTTTTCTTTATTGCTTCAGGTAGAATGCCCAGTGCTATATTGAGTAGAAGTGATAGAAGCAGACACTCCTGCCGTGGTTCTAATCTTAGAAGAAAAACTTTCCGTCTTTTCTCATTTAGTATGTTGAGTATGTTTTAGCAGTGGGATTTTTACATATGACCTTTATTAAGGTTACATAATTTCTTCCTATTCCTGGATTTATTGAGTATTTTTTATATTAAATGGTGTTAAATTTTGTCAGATGCATTTTCTGTATCAGTTGAGATGGTCATGTGTTGTTTTGTTTTTTCCTTCAGCTGGTTAATGTGGTATATTCATTGATTGACTTCCTTATGTTGAAACATCCTTGCATTGCAAAAATAAAGCTCACTTGGTTATGAGTATAATTCTTTTAATATGCTTTGAATTCATTTTGCTGACATTTTGTGAAAGATTTTTGCATTAATATTTACAAGGGACATTGGACTAGTATTGGGTTTTTTTTTGTTGTTGTTGTTGTTTTGATAATGTCTTTGTCTGATTTTGTTATCAAAATAATGTTGCCTTATAGAGTGAGTTTGGAAGTGTTCTCTCCTCTTGAATTTTTTGGGAGAGTCATAGGAAAACTGTTAATTCTCCTATAAATGTTTGATAAAATTCACCAGTGATGCTATCTGGTCATGGGCTTTTCTTTTTTGGGAGGTTCAGATTTTCAATTTCTTTGCGATTCAGTCTTGACAGACTCTGTCTTTCTAGAAATTTGGCCATTTTATCTAGGTTAATCAATTTGTTGGCACGTACTTGTTCACAGTACTTTTTTATAATCCATTTTATTTCTATAAATTGAGTTATACCATGCCCTTTTAATTTTTGATTTTAGTTATTTGAATTTTATTTTTTTCTTAGTCAATCTAACTAAAGTTTTGCCCATTTTGTTATCATTTTAAGGAAAAAACTCATGATTTCACTGATTTTTTTCTATTTTTCCCATTCTCTATTTTGTTTATCTTTCCTATAATTTTTATTAGTTTCTTTCTTCTGCTAGTTTTGTGTTTAGTTTGTTTTTCTTTTTTTTTTTAGTTCCTTAAGGCTTAAAATTAGATTGTTGGGTTTTTTTTTTTTTTTTTCTTTTTTGTTGTAAGTGTTTAGTGCTATGAATTTCTATCCTAATACTGATTGTATTGCATCCTATAACTTTTGGTATGTTGTGTCTTCATTTTCATTTGTCACAAGATTGTTATAAAAATTGTTTTTTTTTTTAATTCATTGATTGTTTGAGAGTGTGTTAATTTACACATATTTGTGGATTTCCAGTTTTCCTTATGCTGTTGTTTTCCAGTTTTATTTCATTCTAATTAAAATAGATACTTGATATGATTTCTGTCTTTTTAAATTTACTAATACTTATATTTTGCCTTAACATGAACTATCCTGAAGAATGTTTTATGTCCACTTGAGAAAAATGTATTTTCTGCCTTTGCTGGGCGGAGTGTTCTGTACACTTCTGTTATGTCTAATTGGTCTGTAGTGTTGTTCAAGTTCTTTATTTCCTTATTGATCTTATGTCTGTTTGTTATATCTCTTATTGAAAGTGGAGTGCTAATGTCTCCTACTGGTCTTGTAGAGCGATTTCTCTGTTCAATTCTGTCAGCGTTAGTTTTATACATTCAGATGCTCTGCTATTTGGTATATATGTTTATATTTTTTGTATCTTGTTGGTAAATTGACCTCTTTATTATTACATAACATCATGTGTTTTTTTTGAGAGTTTTGACTTAAAGTCTATTTTGTGTGATATCCCATAGCCACCTCTGGTCTCTTTTGTTTACTATTTGTAGAGCAAATGCTTTTTCAACTTTTCACTTTTAAACTATGTGTGCATTTAAATCTTAACTGGATGTCTTGGGTACAGCATATAGTTGGATGCTGTTTTTTAATCCATTCTGCCAATCTGTGTTTTTAGATTGTGGCGTTTAATCCATTTACATTTAAAGTAATTGATGATAAAGTAATCACTGACTTACTATGCTGTTTTGTTACATATTTTTCTATACACTTTGTAAGTTTTTTTGTTCCTCATTTCCTCCTTTACTGTCTTCCTTTGTGTTTAGTTTATTTTTTATTTATTGGTAGGGATGCATTTTGATTTATTCTCGTTCTATTTTGTGTATGTTCTATAGGTATTTTCTTTATGATATATCCCCATGTTTTGCACATAGGGCTTATATACAATATCCTGAGGTTAGAAAAGACTATTTTAAATTGATAACGTAAGTTACATACAAAAATTCTACTCCTTGACAGCTTGGATCCCACTATATGTTACTGATATCACAAATTATTGGTTTATACATTGTGTACCCATGAACATGGATTTATTATTATGTATAGTTTTATCTTTTAAGTCCTATGAAAGAATAAAATTGGAGTTATAAACTAAAATGACAATAATACAGGTTTTTTTGGCATATGTCCATATATTATATTTACCAGAGAACTTTATATTTTCATACAAATTTGAATTACTTTCCAACTTTCTTTTGTTTCAACTTGAAGGACTCTCTTTCATATTTCTTGAAGTGCAGGTCTAGTGGTAATGAATTCCCTCAGCTTTTGTTTATATGGGGATGTCTTAATTTCTTTCTCATTTTTGAAGGACAGCTTTGCTGGATATGGATTTATTGGGTGACAGATTTGTTTGTTTGATTTTGATTTTTCCTTTTAGCACATTAAGTATAAAATCCACTGCCTTCTGGGAGGCAAGGTTTCTGCTGAGAAATTCAGTGATGATCTTGTTGAGAATCTCTTGTAAATGATGAATTAGTTTCTTGCTGCTTTCAAGATTCTCAATTTCTCTTTGGTCTTTGACATTTTATTATAATATATTTCAGTGTGGGTAACTTTGGGTTTATCCTACTTACAGTTCATTGAGCTTCTTATATGTGTATGTCCATTTCTTTCTTCAACTTTGGAACATTTCCAGTAGTTACATATTCAAATAAACTCTCTTCCCTTTTCTCTGTTTCTTTTCCTGGAACTCTCATAATGCATATATTGGTCTACTTTGTGGTGTTTCTTAAGTCCCTTAGGCTTTATTCCCATTTCTTCTTTCCTTAATCTTCGGACTGAATGATTTCAAATGATCCGTCTTCAAGTTCACGGATTGTTTTTTCTGCTTGTTCAAGTCTGATGTATTTTTCAGCTCCAGAATTTGTGTTTGGTTGTTTTCTTCTTCTTTTTCTATTATTTCATCCCGTTGTTCAGAGTCTAATTTTATCCATATATTGTTTGCATGATTACTTTTTATTCTTTGTTAAGTTTTTCTTTAGCTCTTTGAGCATATGTAAGGCAGTTTTTATAAAGTCTTTTCAGGTAAGTTTAAAGTCTATGTTTCTTCAGGAACATCTTGTGGAGATTTATTTTTTTTTCCTTTGAATGGGACATATTTTACTGTTTCTTTGTATGCCTAGTGACCTTTTGTTGAAAATTTGGCATTTGAAAAAACAATTACCTCTTCAAGTCTTCGCAAACTGCCTCCATGCAAGGGAAGACCTTCACTAATCAGCAAAATGTGAAGGCTTAAGTTCTTAGGCCTTTCCTGGTCTTGTGTGCATCCTTTTTTTCCATTCCTCTGTATACGTGGCTATTTTTAAATGTCTCAATTTCTCAAAGAGTCTCACCACAATTTCTTCTCAGAGGCCTTAAGTGTTCTTTTGTTTTTCTCTGCAAGTAATCTCTTGCCCCAGGAAGCTGCAGGTATGCCGTCCTGATGCATACCACAGCCTCCCCTTGCCTGAGATCCAAGCTGCTTTTGGTGTCTGGACTCTGAGGTCGTCATCACAGAGATCAATACAGACCATGCCTCTGACATCTTTAGAGTTACAATCTAGGGTGGAAAGACAGGTAATAAACAAGGTGAATGCATCTAAACACACTATCATGTTACACAGTGATGAGTGCTCTGAAGAATAACAGAGTAGGGTAAATGAGTTGAGAGGGACGAGGGTCTCTATATTCTTGCCACGGTGGTCAGGAACCATGTGTCTGATGGTGGTAACATTTGAGCAGAAAGCTGATCAAAGTGCCAAAGTGAGCTATGCAAACACCTAGTGGAAGCGTTCCAGGGAAAGCGATGGCAAGGGAGTCGGGCTTATGGCATATGTGTGCTCACTGTGCTCTAAGAACAGAAAGGAGAGGCTGGGTCAGAGTAAGCAAGAGAATGAGTGGTAGGGAATACCACGGAGTCATGGACAGATACTTCTGCCTTCAGATCTGACATGTAAGGAGCTTGGGGGCTGGCTCTCCATCCTCACAACAAGAAAAACTCTCAACACACTGAAAATAAACAATTCTTCTCAGATCCGTCAGAGAATTGAAGTCGTAGGACAGGCCACTACCTTAAAAACTGGGAGACAGGTAAATACAGAGATTCACTGTTTATTTTGGGCAGAAACCACCCAGAAACTACCCCTGGAGTCAGATTCTTCTAAAACTTTAAAAAGACTATTGACTGATTGCTGAAAACTAGATGTAGACTAACTTGAAATGTAAACCTTTTGAATAAGTCCTTGTGGAGTCTCCACACTTTGGTGGGTTTTCCCTCCAGAAACCCTACTAGGTTCTCAGGGTGAAAAGGCATAGGTAGAGCCAGGTAACCATTTGGAAACATTCCCAGAGGATTCTGTTCCTCTTAACAAAAGCTTATTCTTGAAAGAAACTGTTTTCTCACAGCCTAATTACATTTATTTTTTTTTGACTAGAACCTATCTCACTGCAGGATGGGAAATACCCTGCTTTACCCTACACTAGCTAAAAGCCAAAAAACAAAGTTTGAAGAGACAGAGAAAATACCAGAGCAAGACTCAGATACGACAAGGATGTTTGAGCTGTCACACTGGAGGTTTGAAATTACTATGCTTGATATGCTAAATGAATAATGGAGAAAATGGACAAGATGCAAGAAGTGATGAGTAATGTAAGCAGAGAGATGGAAATTCTAAGAAAGAATCAAAAGGAATGCTAGAAAGAAAATATTCTTACAGAAATGAAGAATGGGTTCATTTGATGGGCTCTTTGGTGGACTGGACACAGCTGAGGAGAGAAACAGTGGGCTGGAAAATACGCCAGTGGAAACCTTTGAAACTGAAAAGCAAAGGGAAAGACTTAAGAAAACAGAACAGAAAATCTAAGAACTGTGGGATAATAACTGTGGGATACAACGTATGTGTAATGAGAATATCAGAAACAAAAGAGAGAAAGAAACAGAGGATATATGTGTAGAAATAATGATTGAGAATATCCCAAGATTAATGCCAGACACCAAACCACAGATCCAGGAACGCTCAGAGAACACTAAGCAGGATAATGGCAAACAAACGAACACACAAACATAAAAGCCTATACTTAAGCATACGATTTTCAAACTGAAAAATTTCAAATGCAAAGAGAATTATCTGGAAGATACTAGCAGGGAAAAGCACCTTGTTTATAGAGAAGCAAGGATAAGAATTATACTGAATTTTTCTTTAGAAACCAGGCAAGCAAGAAAACAGCAGGGTGAAATATTTAAAGCATTGCAAGAAAAAAATCATCAAAGTAGATAAAGACTTTCTCAGACAAACAAAAATTGATCAGATTTGTCTTCAATAGACTTGCTTTGCAAGAAATGTTAAAAGTTCTTCAAGCCTGGTGCAGTGGTGTATACCTGTATTCCCAACAATTTAGAAGGCTGAGGCAGGGAGGATCATTTGAGCCCAGGAATTTGAGTCCAGTCCGAGCAAGAACAGAGCCCTAGACCCCATTTCAAGAAAAAGAAGAGGAGGAGGAGGAGATGATTAACTTAAGCCAGTTCCGATAATGCTGCACCCCACTTCGTCCTCCATCTCCCAAGCATTTACAGGTGTAGCTGACTCTTTAGTAATCAAATTATTTGTTCATGGTCACTTCCTCTTTTCTCTCTGTCCCTCCTCACATGCACACACAAATATACTTTTTTTTTTTCCCCCTCAGTTGATGTTAGTTTCTTGAGGGCAGGAATAAAATTTCGATTTAATTAGGGTCCGGGCACGGTGGCTCACACCTGTAATCTCTGCACTTTGGGAGGCTGAGGCAGGTGGATCACCTGAGGTCAGGAGTTCAAGACCAGCCTGACCAACATGGAGAAACCCCCTCTCTACTAAAAATACAAAATTAACTGGGCATGGTGGCACAAGCCTGTAATCCTAGCTCTTCGGGAGGCTGAGGCAGGAGAATTGCTTGAACCTGGGAGGCGGAGGTTGTGGTGAGCCAGTATTGTGCCATTGCACTCTAGCCTGGGCAACAAGAGTGAGACTGTCTCAAAAAAAATTCCATTTAATTGTATCCAAGTAAGTTCTGTGATACTTTGCAGGGCATGTTAATAATGTCTGTTTGACAGAGGCAGGTAGATTGAACCTATCATTAGCCCTATCTTCTTCCCAGTTGTGTAAGTAGGTACAATCAGACATGTTTATATTTGTGACCATAACAAAAATTGAAATAATAGTGAACATAAACAACTTTTCTTTGTGTGGTAATTTGCAATTTGCTCTTTCTTCCTGAAAAGTTTTTTCCCAACCTCTTTCTACATATGACAGGTCTTACTCATCTTTCAGATCTCTCTCAAATGCTACTTCCAGTTTAGTATTTTCTGATTTTCCTGTCACCTTTATCTCAATGGTTTATAGGCCTTCCAAGCCTGGCTGGGCATCTTAGTAATTCAGGAAGATGTTTTAGAATACAGATTCCTGTACCCAGCCCCAGATATACAGAATCAGGAATGCTTAGGTACAAATCATTGAGTCCGATTCACATGCAAGCAAAACTAGTTTGGTGCACTATTTTTTGGAAAAAATAACGTGTCTGAGCCTTTTAGTGTTTTCTGTTTACCAGAGCATGCAGGGGGAAGGAACTAGTTCTCTTCTCATACTCCCAGAACATATATACTGTTAACTGTAACATACTCTTGCAAGTTATCCGGCCATATTATTATTATTATAGTTTTTTGAGACAGGGTCTCTGTCTGTTGCCCAGGCTGGAGTGAGTAGTGCAATCGTGGCTCACTGCAGCCTTGACATCCCAGGCTCAAGCTACCATCCCACCTCAGCCTTTGGAGTAGCTGGCATGCACCACCACACCTAGCTAATTTTTTTGAAAAAATCCTGTAGAGATGGGGTCTCCCTGCATTGCCAGGCTGGTGTCAAACTGGGCTCAAGAGATCCTCCCACCTTAGCCTCCCAAAGTGCTAGTGCTGCGATTACAGACTTAAGTCACTGCATGAGGCATCTCCCACTGTGTCATCCCTTCACAGGACTTCGTTCTTGGGAGGGAAGATATTTAATTCACCTCTGTATCTCAAGTTGTGAGTACAATTTTTTGCTTTACTCTTTTTATTAAAATGTACAAAAAAACCCCACTCAAACTCTTTAAATAAAGAGGTAGGCTGTGTTATCAGGACCATGGAATGCAGAGGAGTGAAGAATTTTGGTTTCTGAAAGGAAGGCAAGCAGGAGCTAGACACTGCTCAGAACAGAGGCAGCCACTCTGCCGCCTTCCTCTTTCCACATGGTCTCCTGGTCTCGTTCCTCTGTTTTCTCACACATGTGCTGCTTTTGCTCCTGTAGCTTTTTCTGCTTGCACAGAGTGGAAGATGGCCATCTGACCTCTTTTGGCTTCATAGTTCTCAGTTGAAGCGAGTCTCCACAGATTGTCCAGTATTTCTCTGTCTCAGTTCCAAATTTCTGGGAGACAAAATCAGATTGTCTCATCTTGGGTCAAGGGTCCACTCCTGGTCCAATCGAGCCATGTTTAGGGGCAAAAGTCATGCCTCAGATAGGATGCTCTTAACACCAAGTAATAAAATATAACATTAAAGATATGTAAAAAATGGTAAAATTGGCTGAGCATGGTGACTCATGCCTGTAATCCCAGCACTTTGGGAGGCCGAGGCAGGTGGATCATGAAGTCAGGAGTTCAAGACCAGCCTGGCCAAGATGGTGAAACCCCGTCTCTACTAAAAATGCAAAAGTTAGCTGGACACGGTGGCGGCTGCCTGTAATCCCAGCTACTCAGGAGGCTAAGGCAGGAGAATCGCTTGAATCTGGGAGGTGGAGTTGCAGTGAGCTGAGATCACGCCACTGCACTCCAGCCTGGGTGACACAGCGAGACTCCATCTCAAAAAAAAAAAAAAAAAAAAAAGAGGTAAAATGTATAGTCTGACTCAGTAGAGGGTCTCAGTAAGGTGCTAGAGGGAGGCAGTTCCAGGAATGGTCTCCATCGACTAAAGTGCTGACATCAGCACCTTTTATGGCTACAAGATGACTACAGCAGCTCCAGACATCACCTTCTCATATAACAAAGTCCAAATGTAGTCATTAAGGCTTTGTGGGTGCCTTAAAAGAAATATTCTCCAGAATTTCTCTCCCAGCAGAGTTCCCTGTGGGATCATTGGCTAGGATCACATTTATGTACAGGCTGTAGCTGGAGGAGTCACGGTCCTGGAAAGAGGGTTTCTGGCATTCCCTCCCTCCCACCGATACTGGGATGAAGGATCCGTCAGCAAGTTATTAGTGAGAAATTGCTGATGCCACAAATGTGGTCCCTACACATTGTGCTATGGCTGGGGGCCGTGGAGGTGGAGGTGGTCAGAATTCTCAGAGAAGGATGAGCGTGGCCTGAAAGGGCCCACCGTGGGTGGTTCTACTGGATTTAACACATGTGCAATAAAGGGACAAACCAAAGAATGCATGTCTATTGCATTCACTGCCTTGCGGTCCTACCATGATCAAAAGCCAAACACAGAGGCAAACTCGTTTTCCATCATCACCCATGATGTCTGCAGCAATCCACGTCTTTAACAAAAAAAAGCCAAGGGAAACAAGGCAAGAAACATGAGGGTTCCAGGCTGTCAAAAGGAAGTTTTCAACAACCTCACACAGTACAGTCAGGAAAGAAAACAGCCGTGGTAGAAGGAGATGGAAAAAGAAAAAAGTGACGAAGCAAGGCCAGCGTGTGGCGGGGAGCAGAAGACCGCAGGGAGAATCAGACGCAGTGGGAAGCGCTGAGCCGAGGGGGTGAGGCAAGGAAAACTTCTTAAATCAAGCTGAGTGCAGGAAGGGACTGGCTGGAAGACAGGAGGGACAAGGTGTGGGGAGGAGATAGCCGAGATTAATGAGCTCAGGCGACGCCAGGCGGGCTCCCGCCGGCCAGGCCGTGACATGACAGCACGGGCCCGGACGACGCCCCTCTCTTTCGAGGTCAGTTATTTATTTATTTTGTAACGGAACCTAACAAATTCTAAAACCAGATAAATCCAATTACCCGTGTTTTGCCTTCAGGGAGTGCGAAAGATTAATGGTGGTATTTTGGCAGTAGCATAAAAAGAAATAGGAGGTAATAACAAGAAGGGCTCGTAAAGCGCCGGGAGAGCTGGCTGCAGCTCTCTCCCATGGGCCGCGGCTGTCCTGGGGCCATGTGTGCACCCTGGCTTCGGAGGCAGTGGGCTGGGCCCAGAGAGACCCCGTCCTTCTCCAGGGGGACTGAGATCCAAGACAGGACCCAGAGCACCCAGTGCCTTTTTAACTGACGCACCTTTTCACACGCTCTTTTGCCCTCTCCCACAAACCACAACAACTTTTAGTTTTAGTGTTTAGAGTGAATGTTCTCTCCACTTTACAGATGAGGAGCCTGAGGAAGGGAGAAGGCCTCGAACTCACTTCTCCTGATGCTGTCTGTGGTCTCGTGTGCTTTCCTGTGCTGCTATTAGGATAACCTCTTAGGGAGGGATTTGCCTAGACACAGTAGTGCAGCCGGTGCTGCTTACTACACTCCTTGGGCCAGGTTGCCTCTGCTCTACTGGAATAGTGAAGCTGCGTGAGGAGGTCGGATGCAGTCCCTTTGCATGAGTCTCCTTTTGTATTTGTAGTTTTGTCCTGTGAAGTGTCACTGCGGTAGACTCCCAGGTCTTTGCAGCGTAGCTTTTGGCATATGAAATGTTTCTTCCAAAATGCCTTGCTTGATATTCACACATTCTGCTTTTTAAGAAATGTAATTATTTTTATTGAGATATAATTCACATATCGTAAAATCCACCCTTTAAAAATGTACAATTCAGTGGGTTTTAGTATATTCATAAGGTTGTGCAATCATCACCACTATCTAATTCTAGAATATTTTCATCCCCACTAATAGAAACCCCAAACCCATTAGCGGCCACTCCCCATTTCCCCCTTCCATCTAGCCCCTGGCAAGCTCCAAATACTTTCTGTCTCAATGAATTTGCTTATGCTAGACATTTTATATATGTGGACCCACACAATACACATGCTCTGCTTTTAACTTGTCTTTTATTTATCCATTCTTTCATTTACTCACTTCCTGTCTCATTCTTTCTACAAATGTTTTTGGAGCTCCTGTCCTGGTTCAGGCGTTTTTTAGGCACTGTGGGTGGGGATGAACAGCATGGCCTCTATCTTTAAAAAGCTTGTAATTCCGAGGTGAGGCGACTGAAGCAAGCAATTCAACACATCACGGTACTTGCTGAGATCCACTGGAAAGGGGCACGTGTATCATCAGGCTCTACCTGATTCCGATGGTCTGTTCCAGAATTTCTCCATCCCCAGGCCCAGCCCTGACACCAGAGAGGCTTTGGGAGCTGCAGCCAATCGCCCTGGCACTCAGCAGTGCTTTCTGTGATTCTAGCTCAGCTCTAACGTTGGTTCCTAATTCCTGAGAACAGATTCCACTTAGCCCTCTCCTTCTAACCTCTGAGACCAGTAGTTCCCAGACTCCAGCCTGGGTCGGGGTCACTGGAGGGGTTGTTAAAACAGCCTGCTGGGCCTCAACCCAGAGTTTCCAACTCAGTAGGTCTGGGTGGATGTCTGCAAATGTGAATTTCTCACATATTTCCCGGTGATACTGATGCTACTTGTCCAAGGACCCCTCTCTGAGAGCCACCATCTTAGAGCATGCCTTTCCCTTGTTGGTCTCTGTCCTGGTAGCCTGCCTAGTAAATTAATTTCCCTGAAGCTGAGGCCCTGCCTTTCTCTTGCTAGTCTCTTTTCAAGGACCTAAGCCTTGTGATTAAATCCAGGTTCAAGGCTAAAGGCCCGACTCATCATCTCTCTACTTATACTCTCAAATGTTGCCTGTTTCTGGGTTTGATGGTCTTCTAAGGTGCCAGTGAATGTACTGAATCTTGCCACATCTCATGTTTCGTGTTTCTGTCTATTGTGTTTTACCATTATCCACAGTTAGCTCCTAGGCTTACTTCAGCCTGAATTTTCCAAGCATAATTAATTGAGTCATACACAGGTGTCCACAGATAAGACAACAGTCAGTCCAAGATGTCATTGTCATGCTTCCTAATCCCAGCTTTCCTATTTCATAAGGTGGCTATAGTGACAAAAGTCACAATATTTTTTTTCAACCCTGGTGCTTCATGTTGGCAAGTGTAAGTTGAGAAAAAGAATGTGAAATAGACACCTCGATAGCCTTTGTAATTTAAATGTCCTCTGGTAAGATTGGTGGTGATTGGGGAATCATAACAAAGAATGTCGAGGTTCTTAAGAATTTAAGAAAGATGAAACATTTCAGTTAAACCTACTAGAAAAAATTATTGGATTATTGGAGATATCATAAAGTGTGATAAACTGGCTTAAAGAAAATCAAAGACCCCTGCTTTTGATACACTCATTTTTACTTTTAAAAAGGAATGTTTCCCAGACAGTAAAGTGCACACACTGTATTATTCCAATTTTATGAAGCTTAAGAACAGGACAAAACAAATTAATCATGATGGAAGTCAGTACAGGTGCTCAGGAGGCACAGGGAAGCTTGAGGGGCAATACCTAGAAATGGACATGAGAAAAACTGGCAGCAGGATGGGAATGTTCTGTATTTTGATCTGGATGTTGTCAACCAAGGGTAGATGTGTAGAAAAATCACTGAGCTGCAGTCTTAAGATCAGTGCCCTTTATATGCACTTCACTTTATGAATGTTATTCCTCAATAAACATAGTGCTAGAAAAAAGGGATACAAAAACAGTTTAAAACGTGAATGTTAAAAATCGCATTATAAAGGTAAAAATCGTATTTTATTCATTTAATTAAATTAGTAAATTAAAGATTACATTGTGCTTTTACCTTATTGTGAGATAATTTCCAAGACCCGTGACACAGAACTGAGTCTAATCATAAAATAGGAAAACATATTAAAACAATTTTTTAAAAGTGGCCACTCCACACAAGCATGGAGGTAGACAAGTGGATGAGTTTCTTCCAAAAATCATGGAGCACCACAGATTAAAAGCTTGTTTTCTGTATAAAGAGTCAGTGGATCTAGTCTCATTTCTTTCATTTCAGGGCAGAAGTACAGGAGTTCGAAGTGATCTGAGTAGGCCCTCCAATTACATTAATCACCACCACAGCAGAAAACCCAGCCCAGAGAGGCAGAGACGGATAAGCAAGCCATTGTGCTGCTTCGTGTTAAGGAAATCAGAGCCTGCCAGGTACAGTAGTGAGCCCTTCATGTAGACTCCAGGGAAGGGTGACCTTGGCCAATCTAGTTCCAGGTACCATGGCAACCAGAAAACCTACAGCTTCTAGACTTAGAATTTCTTTAGAGGGAATGAGGTACCTCAGAACACTGTTAATTTTCTTCTTTCCCCAATTCCCAGGAAGAAGTGTCTGTCTCCCAGCTCCATTAATTGCTGGGCCAATGTTCGCTCTGTCTGGGATCTCTTCAGGGCCTGAAATAATCCCTTTTATAGCATAGAGAGGAAGTAGCAAGTCAGGCTGAGCAGAAAAACATGCTAACTACTCCAGAGTGAGCCAGAGCATCTATTCCTGATGCCCGGCCTTCAACTTTAATCAATAGATATTAATTAACATAGAGAACAATAACTGTCTTATTAAATCAGCAGGGATAAAAACAGGCCACAGCTACTACTGAATGCTAATTGTCACTTGATGACTCCACAGAGTTTCTAGGGTGAGCAGGCAAGTTACAATACGGTGTTTCCAATACAAGCCATGATGTTAAATCCTCGTTATGGTGTCTTAATAATCAGTCGGACTAGAGCGTACGGTATTTGTCTAATTAACTCCACATCGACACTCAGGAGCCAGCCTTGCTGGCCACAGATGATGGATTAGTTATGGTAGCTTGGGCTTGATTACTGGAAGGGGTGCATTCTCTATGCTCTGGGGGACTCATCAACAGGGGCCAGGGTCTGCAAAACAACCTCTGGGACCTGATGTGAAGCTCCTTTCGTATTTTACAATAGAATAAGAAGGGGAAGACTAATGCTGCCTTAGTGAAAGTTTAATTTCCTACTTATTAGAAGCATCTAATCTGTCGTCTATCTCGTTAAGCACCCCATGCTGCTGCCGACTGCAGTGAGATCCTCAGGCCCTCTGTCAAGGGAGGAGGCAGGTTGAGGGTAGCCTTGACTCTTCTGTTTCTACTTTGCCCACCCAAACACCCCTGCAAAGTCTTAGATGGTCTTCTATGACTTTCTCTTTACTTAAACACTCACATAGCGTATTTCCTCTTCTCTAACAGTGACTTATACCTCTTTATTCTACACCACTTTCCTTCAGCCCCCAAAGGTCTAAGTGTACTACTTACTCTGTGCAAGTTTTCGTATCCTCATGGTGCATCTTCTTTTATTCTGCTTTCTTTCCAGGTTTACTGTCTGGGATATTCAGATTGTGTGTTCAAGCTTAGGAACTGTGAATTTCACTTACCTGTCTCCATCTTGACAACTCTACATGGGAATTCAGTGATGTCCGTGCCTGTCTAGAGTGCCAGTGCATCCACAGTAAAAGGCTTGCCACTGACTCTGTTTTTCATGTTTCACATTGATATAGCTTGGCTAGGCCATGGAAACCCAGAGTCATGGAGAGAAGGGGCAGTCATGGGTGGGGAGAGTCAGCATAAATGCCTGACAAGAGGGTGTCTCTCTTGGTGTGATGAGAGTGTCAAGCTGACTTTTAATTAGTGTCGTATTTCCAAGGAGTATAAAGAGGCTTATAAGGATACCTATCTATGTTACCATCAGTTAGAAATGGGTAAAACTACACCCTATACTACAATCAAAAAGTAATAGCAGATGGATCTGAGATCTGAATATTAATATAAATATGAAACTTCTGATAGCATCAGAAAAATAAAGAATTTTACCCATACATGCACACGTACTTACGTAATTATGGAAGCTGTGAAACGTTTTGTAATTAAGAGGAAAAACCCAAAAGCAATAAAGGAAAAGACTGATATATTGATAGATTGGCCTAATTAAATATGAAAGATCTCTGTAGAAAAGATAAGCAGGAGACTGGGAAAACATGATTAGCAATATTTACAGCATTAATATCTAGATTATATAAAGAACAGTCACATATCACTACCAAAAAAAGATAAATTACCCAATAGAAAGTAGACAAAAAATATGAATGAGCAATTACTTGAAATAAAATAGTGAACAAATATGTGGGAAAATGCTGAACCTTAATCAGGGAAATACAAATTAAAGCACTAAATACAAATTACCTCTCAAAAATGAATAAAAACAGTTTGTGTCACTGAGGACTCTAGGGAAAGGTGACTCTTAAACACTGCGGGTGAGATTATAAATGTGTGAGTCTTTTGGAGATGATGATTTTCCATGTCTATACAAATAGAAAGTTGAATGCTGATTGACTTTTGGTCCCAGGCTCTGCAAGGGGGAATTTAGAAAAACTCTTGGGAGGGACTTCTGATGGTCCAACCCCAGAAGGCGTGGTGACTGGGCAAGCCTGTGGAAACTGCCTAAATGGCTGCACAGGCTGAGGTCTTGCCAGCCTTTCCAGGTCATGCCTTGCAGTTGTTGTGAGAATGAGGTATCATAGCACATGTGGATGCCAGAAATGTGCACGTCTCACTGGGAGGTAAAAAGCAGATTGTGTAACAGTACGTCTGACATATTTATCACCCAGATAGATGTGTATACACATTCACATATATAATGTTGAAAATGGGGAGATAGGGTCTGGTAGTTTACACACAAGCAAGAAACAGGGCCTTGGAAGAGGTGAATGAGAATGAGGCAGCAAGGTAAAGGTGGAATACACATGTTCTGTATACTTCTCTATTATTAGAAGGTCATAGATGTTGAGGTAATGTAATTTTAAACTTTTTATTAGAAGGAAAAGGAAAATAGGGGTGATAATATAAAGAGAAGAACAAAGCTCTTGCATAGGCCACACGGTTGTCGGACCTGGAGGGCAATGTGATTGGTTATGTAACTTACAGCATTTGTCTCATAGAGCAAATCAGCTGCAGGGAGCAGCGTAAGGAGCTCTCACAGGAAGACCACACAGACCTTGAGAGGCAAACAAAAGACCTTGTGTTGGGTAATGGCCTATGGAATTCTGCTGCAACACTTTCGTAGCCAGCTCCTCAGGGCTCTGCTTTCACACTGCCTGGAGGATCCCCACCCCATCTCCCCACTGTGTTCATGACTCAGTGGCTGCTCTGGGTTGGTACAGGAATCGGCCAAGCCACAGGCAGTTTGACATCCTGGTCTTGCAAGGTGCCCTATTGCGGGCTGGTGGGACTGAGGTCGGGTAAAGAGCCTGCCTTCCGGCACAGCAGTTCACTCTCTGCTGGGACTCTGGTTTCTCAGTCTGCTTTCCATTTCAAGGATTAAGGACAAAGGGATAAAGACATCATGGCCATAACTACAACGCAGTTTAATTTCTGGTTATTTTTCCATATACAGAAGCAAGCCATTGGATAGCACGTTTAAATCTAAACGATTCCATAAACATTATATTGGAACAGAAAATGTATGGTCACAAGAGAGTAACCATATTACTAGGTCGTGTAATTAGATGTGCAAACTTAGTGGCATGTAAATGTTACCAAGTTCAGAATGGATCAAACGATACTGACTTGTACTGGGAAGGCACTAAGCATTGTGGAGGTGTTGAAGAGTTTCAGTCGTGGATCGGGAGCAGAGCGCCACAAGGCAGTTCTCTTTGCCTGTGGAGGGAGAGGAACAGACACTTCTTCTGGGACTTCTCCATTTGCGGCAGGGAATGGGTGCCAGCACCTTGCCAGGGGTGTCCCTCTTACCTCCTCGAAGCAGAGACAATTGGGAACTTGTTTCTCGAGAGCAGTGAGATGGATTATATGGCCTCTGGCTTTTTGAGACAATCAAGTTGTCCTTCACACTCCAAGTGGATGTAATTAACTGCACTGATAGGATGTTATGCCAATAGCAACACAGAAAACACCGGAAAATGAGTCGAAAGGATGCCTAGTGAGTTGCAGCGGAGGCAGAGAGGGGAGGAGTCCGTCGAGAGTGCTAGGTGGCCCACCTTCTCTTGTGGAGCTGAGAGAAAGGACTTTGGTCCCATGACTTTCTAAAGCAGACGTGGATTTTTACTAGCTCCAAAAAGAGAAAAAGAATAAGGGTGTGTGCCCTTTGGTTCCCTTTTGGAATTGTGGGTTATTTCAGAAGGAGCCATGGTCAGAAAAGGGGCCGCCCTCGAAGCTGAGAGCTTTTGATTCTAGTTCCAAGGCAGGGTGGGTTGAGCTGTGCAACCTTTGGAGGCCCAGGGCACCACACTGGACTGAGAGTTGACCTTGTGAAATGAGGAGGGGTCAGATGGCCTCAGCGCGTCTTTCTGCTCTAACGGTCTCTGGCTTTACACAATAGTCATTCAGAGAAAGACGCAAAGGGGGAATGTGAAGTGAATCAAATTGCTTTCGATGACAGAATATTAGTCATTTTGTTTCCCAATAACTCATAATCAGAAGTGATATTTGTAAGCAAATTGTACCAATGTTTACTAACGGATCATAATTTTAAGTAATTAAATACTAGTTAATTGATTTCCTGAATATTAAATTTAACTTTCCAGTAATTGTCCTCCATTAATGGATCCGCTCTTAGAAGTGTTTTTACCATAATAAGTCATTAAGATTTCCTGAATAATTTCTCTCCAAATCATTGATTTTAAGTTACTTTGCCAGCACAAATGCATAAAATCTCATAATGTTGCCATGTATCAATTTCAATCAATGCAGTTATGACAATCTGTGATTCGTTTATGTCTTACTTTTAAATAATAAAAGAAAGGACAGAAAAAATGGGAGATTATGGTAATATGTAGAATATTTGCCAGGTCGTGTATCACATTCTCCAGGTTTTCTCTCTAGGCAACTCCTACTCTACTAATGCCTCTCCTAAAGGATTATTCTAATGGTAAATTAAGATTATAAATACGAAAGCATCAAATAGTCCCTGACATATATTTGATATGTGGTGAAAAGTTGCCTGTTAATTTGCTCATTTGTTTTCAAAGTCTCTATGGAAGATCTGGCATGGATTTTATCCTACAGGAAGCCACTGAGAGGTCTGAGCAAAGTCATGATGTATTAACCAGTCATTCCAGCAGCAGCAGCAGCATATGGGAGATGGAGCGATGTGGGCTGAGATGAGAGTCAAAGACAAAAACAAAAAGCAACCCCAGTTAGGACGGTATTCCAAATAGTTGACACAAGAGATGATAAACTTGAGACTTGTTAGTGTGCATAAGTAAAATAGGATTGTGTTGAAAGCTGTCATAGGGGTTGTCTTGGTGATATTTTTCTAATCCATTTTAGAGTTTTTCTTTCATTTCATTTATAAGTATATAAATTGCAGGCTTCCAAATGTTTATTTAGCTGGTTGTATAAAGTGCTTCATAAAAATATGCTTTTTTATAATAATGGCATTGATGTTGGTGTTGATGATGAAGTTAATTATTAATTGTGCTTCCCAACCTCATAACCAAGAGGTGGAAAGGGGTTTATTGTATCCTGGTGATTTGTATATTGAGTTATATATTGGTCCTAATGTAACAGTTTCATAATCATTGAAAACTATCTTGGTCACCTATTGAATTTGCAACATACTATACTATATAAATATTTCTGTCATAATATTTTATCACAGTTTCAAGCTTTATGAAAGATAAGGTCAAAATTTCAATATTATATCTGAGAGCTTTGCAGTCTTAGCTATTTATTTGTCTTTTCTTTTTTTTATTGGAGTCTTGAAGGACTTCATTTCTTTTACGTGTCAGAAAGAGTCCACGTTATTCCATGACTTTCTGTATGGGATGCTGAAGATTCCAAGTGTTCTAATGATCCTCAGAGCTTAATACCCAGAATCTCACTGATGCTTCTCAATTAGCTCCAAATTTTCAAGCTGATTAACCTCTACCTCCTCTATTTCCTATGTCCTGAAGAGGAACAAAGGGATAACTCACCTGATACCTCCAGCTCTGTGCATTCTGCATCTAAGCTCCTGTGTGACCCTGGGTGACAGCAAAGAGTGCTCCAACTCTTGGAATTACCTGCTTCGCAAGTCTAATAATATTAGAGTTCTTTATATTTAAATAAATAAACAGAGCTATAACTACAAACTTTATCATTTTTAGACTAAATGGAGAAAGGGGAGCACTTTCTGTGAAGTCGTTAAGTCATATTGCACCGTTTGGGTGGCCTTGTGCTAAAGAGGCTATGGAGTGTGAAGACAGAGGAGAAGGGTCCCCTCACAGTGCATGTGGTGCCAAGGCTCCTGGTACATCGTGTGACTGGAGAGTCACTTGGCTTGCTGTCTTTGCTGTCAGATGGCGCTCACTGGTCTCTGTGTTTGACTTTCTTTTGCATAACATGTCAATCCACTTACTCTTAGGAGAGTTCCCGAAACAATCAGGCAAACTCTCCTCGGGATGTCTTGATGAATGCGTGAAAAGCCGGGGCATTCTGCCAAGTGTGCTTTGATTAGGAGGTAATAGATTCCAACTTCCTTCTGTCGTGTCTCTTTCTGCACCATGGAATGATTGTTTGCAGGGTCATTCTGGGTTCACAGCATTAGTGACTCATCTACTGGTTATTTGGCAGTTCAAGAAGCTAGGACATATATCTGTTGCTCAAATGACTGATTTCCAGCTGTTGAGATATCAAAATTCTCTTGAAATTCTTCGCAAAGTTGACCCTGCACATTATTTATGGCGGTGGTTGAGAGTGAGGGAGAAAATGGATAATGTTTACATGCAGACTTTTGCAAGGACTAATAGAAGAGAATTGGGATGAATTGTAGGATTTCTGGAGTCAGAAGATGTGGGTTGCTGTTGCAGCTTTCATATCCAGATGTATGATCTTGGATAGTTGCTTAACATTCTTGCTTTTAATCTCTGCATCTTATAAATTAGAGATTTGTGCTAAATGATCTCCATCATTCTTTTCTTACATTCCAACATCTTTCTAGTTTCCTCCAAATTAGCTGGGGTCTTTGTTCACTTTCTGCTATTCTCTGGCTCCTGTCATGCAGCCACAATGGTTCTGAGGGTTTGTATGAAGATCCTGGATGATAGAATATATTGTGGAAACAGCAATTGAGTTGCAACTGGAAAGACTTGGGCTCTCTGTTAGGCTCCATGATCATGAAAATGAGCTTTATCTTCTATGTGTGTGCATGTATTTATATTTAAACCTAGCATAAAAATAATACCCAATTCCTACTTCATGGAAATACTTGTAAGAAGAAACCATGTGATGAAGAGATCATCTGTCACTCACATAATAGGAGGCACTGCCCTCTAGACATGCTTGAGGAGAGTGAGGGAAGGATTCAGACAGGAAGGAAGAGAGTGACGTCATCCCTACCGCACCTGGGATGCGGTTCGGGGTTATGCGCCATTCGCATCCTCCCTATGTGAAGATTTTGGAATTTCCAAGTTTTATTCTGTAATATCCCTGCATTCAGCTCTGCCTCTGGCGGTATGAAATTCTGAGACTCTTGGCCGTGTAATTAACTTCACATCTGAAAAGTCACTGCTCTGTGGAACTGCAGGTCTCTGCCGTTGCTTCAGGCTGCTCTGGGGCCAGGCCTGCCCCTGTGGGGGCATAATGGCCTGTGAATATGTGCTGAGCCCCGCCCCGCCCCCCAGCACTGCTGTGCCACTGCCAGTCCCAAGGCCTGCAGACTCCATTCAGGAATGCGGCTGAGATTTACCTTTGTCCTGTGGCTGCTTTAATTGCAGTGAAAAGAGCTTATTGAAAGCAGTGCTCAGAGGAGGAGCGCCTTCTGTACCAGGATTTCACAAGCAGGAATGGCTTCTATTTTCAGTACCGACTCTCTCGATGGAAATCTCTTTCTCCCTTGCTCACTCCTTGTCTACTGAATAAAAATTCTCCACACAGTGATGGTTAAAAACATCAATTAACTCTAAAACAATTATTATTTTTTGAAATGCCATTTTATAAATGTAATAACACGACACAATAATCCAGGGTTATTTAACAGAGCATTTACCCTGAAAACAGTCATTACTCTTTAAATGCAGGAGATTCTAGAAGCCTCTTAACATTACATGGCAAGTGAGGCAGAAGCAATATTGTCAGAAATGCCACATCCGCTGCATATATTAGCAAGAAGAGGCCGGTGGCTGCCCTGCCCACTGGCTGCCATTTTCTTGGCATTTCTTGGGCCCCAAAGCTTTCTGTTCAGAGTGACATCGGCCGACACTGATGTGACAGGCTGGTAGTTGAGAGAAATGCCCTGTGAAGCATTTCCTCCTGTGTTGTCACCCTCCTTCTCCGCAAGGGACTGAAGCCTGGTCAGTTGGGAGGCTCTTCTTGCAGGTTCTGTTTAGCAAAGTGCAGGTGGCAGCCGTAGAAGGGCTGGTGATCTCACCCGGCCTCGAGGCTCCCGTTGGGTTGGGGTGGGCTGCCATCTTCCAGGCAGCTGCGGCACAATGCAGGATGCAGAAGCATTCCGGCCTCACACGTCTCTCTCCTGAGAAACGCCTATGAAATGGTCTCTCAGAATGTTCGCACAACCTGAACACCACTTCTATTTTTGGACCCAAAGAACACATCCAAGTATTTTGACCTACATGAAATTTCCGTTACGCTCAGCCCTTGAGGTCTGGGGCTCCATCTGGAATTATTAACATACCATTAGACTGGTTATTTTTTTTTAAGTGTAGATGTGTGAGAAGTGGAAAAATGTCCCACTCGGTGTAGACCGCCTTGCAGGAGACTGTTCACTTGGGCGGCCAAGGGAGACGTTGCCGGCAGCTCTGCCGTGTGGGCGGTGGGTTCCTGCACTGATGCGTCTGTCTCTGAGGCACCCTTGCCCTTCTGAGGAGGAGCAACGGCACAGCGACCCCCAAGCGACGTTCTTCCGGGGGCTGCCAGGGTCGGGGAACCTGCGATTCCGGTGCAGGGAGCTGCTCTGATGGGGATTCCTCAAGCTGGTACCCACAGTCCACTGCAAGCCTGAATCCTGCAGGTTTGAAAGCTGAGCATCCTTACCTGTGACCACCCTGGTTTGGATTCCTCAAGCTGGTGCCCACAGTCCACTGCAAGCCTGAATCCTGCAGGTTTGAAAGCTGAGCATCCTTACCTGTGACCACCCTGGTTTGGATTCCTCAAGCTGGTGCCCACAGTCCACTGCAAGCCTGAATCCTGCAGGTTTGAAAGCTGAGCATCCTTACCTGTGACCACCCTGGTTTGGATTCCTCAAGCTGGTGCCCACAGTCCACTGCAAGCCTGAATCCTGCAGGTTTGAAAGCTGAGCATCCTTACCTGTGACCACCCTGGTTTGGATTCCTCAAGCTGGTGCCCACAGTCCACTGCAAGCCTGAATCCTGCAGGTTTGAAAGCTGAGCATCCTTACCTGTGACCACCCTGGTTTGGATTCCTCAAGCTGGTGCCCACAGTCCACTGCAAGCCTGAATCCTGCAGGTTTGAAAGCTGAGCATCCTTACCTGTGACCACCCTGGTTGGGATTCCACAAGCTGGTGCCCACAGTCCACTGCAAGCCTGAATCCTGCAGGTTTGAAGGCTGAGCATCCTTACCTGTGACCACCCTGGTTTGGATTCCTCAAGCTGGTGCCCACAGTCCACTGCAAGCCTGAATCCTGCAGGTTTGAAGGCTGAGCATCCTTACCTGTGACCACCAAATGCAATGTTTAGAAAGCCTAAGTAGACTCCTGTCTGAAGCTCCTTTATCATCACTTATTAACATGAAAGTGCAAAGGCAGGGCAATTTTATGGCATGTACAAATCAATACGCTGTGTCTTTCTAACCAAGCAGCACCTTATCTTTGTGTTTACAATAAATAAGACAAAACTGTCTGGTGAGAACTGGTGGAGCTGTGGTCAATCTGGGGGTGGTGACCACACTGTTCTCAAAGTCTCCTAGACTCCTTAGGTCACTTAGCCTGAATTGCACAAGGGAGTGCCTGTGGAAGTATCTAGAAGGCTAGTGGGAAAACCCAGGGAGAGTGCTTAGAAGCTTAGACTTTTCAAGTAAGCACAAAACTTGGAATTCATATACACTGGGTTTTTCTGTTTGGGAAAATAATGTGTTTATAGGGACCCAGAGAAATTGAGAGACTGCTCAAAGTTAAACAGCTAATTAATTGTAGGGGGAATCTAAATGCGGGGGCTTCTGACTTCAAGATTGTGTGTGTACCTATGTGTGCACGTGTGTGTGTACGTGTGTGTGCACGTGTGTGTACCTATGTGTGCACGTGTGTGTGCACGTGTGTGTATGTGTGTGTGTCCGTGTGTGAGAGAGAGACCTTATGTTTCTTTGGGGAGGGAACTAATGTCTCTCACTTTTCTTCCTGTAACATCATTTGTCATGCTCCTGTCAGTCTTCCGGTTATCAGTCGGGCCGTATTTGATGGACAGGAGTTTGTGCTGTTGCTGAAAGTCCTCTCGCTTGTGCTCCTGTGTTTTTTGTCTCCTAGAGGTATAACATGACTATTGGTGATGGTGACCATTAACTTCTTTTTAGAAATCGCTGACTACCAATGATTTCAGGGAGCAAAGTTACCGAACAGCTCTGGGACACAACATGTTTTGCAACTCATTTAGTCATTTTTTTTTTTTTCATTGACTCATTCAACATCTCTCAGCCCTGCCATGGGTCAGCAGATTTGCCAGCTGTGAGATAACTGAGGCACATAAAACCCGGCCTCTGCGTGCACGGATGTCACAGTTCAGTGGGGAAGGCGACCGTGTAAACTCCTAACTGGACCACAGTGTGCTGGTGCTGTAACAGAGCAACGTGCAGCAAGCATTTGGAGCATCGATGAGCAAACGGTTTATTCTACTGGACTTAGAGAGCGGACAGGGAAAAGGTCGTTTGGACAGATCATGTTGATGGAGTCACATTTACATGAAGTTGGATTTCTTTTTCTTTTCCTTTTTTTTTTTTTGAAACAGAGTTTCACTCGTGACAAAGACAGTGCAGTGGCGTGGTCTCAGCTCACTGTGACCTCCATCTCCCAGGTTCAAGAGATTCTCCTGCCTTAGCCTCCTGAGTAGCTGAGAGGACAGGGGCACGCCACCACGCCCAGCTAATTTTTGTATTTTTAGTAGAGGTGGGGTTTCACCATGTTGGCCAGGATGGTCTCGATCTCTTGACCTTGTGATCCACCAGCCTCGGGCTCCCAAAGTGCTGGGATTATAGGCATAAGCCAATTTCTTGAAGCAGGCAAAGGACAAATGGAGGAGGAAAAGCATTCCTGGAAAAGGTAACAGCATAAGGAAATGCATACAGGCATAGGCCCCCATGGAAAGACCAGGGAACGTAAAACAGCTTTTACTGTTAGAGTATTAGGAGGATGGATTGAGAAAATGTGTAGGGTTCATATTGCAAAAGGAGCTGCGGCCCCCTGTTGGGAGTCAGTGACGTAGATAGAAAACAATTTTTGAAGTAAAAATGGATGGCAATTCCTACGATATATTAGAGGGGTGTGAATTGTAGGCAGGAAAATCTGGTTAGTAGGAGACTCTGGGCAGATTTTCATGGTCAGAACAGGGGATGATTGTCAGATCCAGGAAGCCGACATATTTGCTTTATCAGGTAGAGAATTGTCGATATTTTTGTTGCCTAAATAAACATGGATGTCTTTCACCATATGCATTCTGCATTTGCTTCAATCCCCACTACTCTCTATTGCATGAAACCCAACCAGCCTCACTCTGGTTGCTACAGGGATTTGGGTTTCAACCAAGGAAACACTGGTGGGGATACAGAGGCCAGCAACCTTTGCCAGCCCAAAGGTGTTTATAAAAGAGGCAGCTTGCTCCTTTCTGGAAATATCTACTTCCATTTTCAGCTTCTCCTGAGATTTTTCCAGCTCTGTAACAAAGGCCCTGCCCTCTTTTCCTTTCCTGTGCACTCTCTGACCTTTTCAATGGTATTAGGAGAAGAGTACAGTGTGTGTTCCTCAAGGGCAGGGATTAACTAGCAGCTTCCGTGAAGCAATTCTGAACGGTAAATGACCCTCATGGAATAATATTCATTTCCCCTGTTACTGGGGTGCCTACACAACATAAAATTAATATTACCAAAAAGACCTGACTCCCCCAGCACAGAGATCCCTGAGAAAACTACATACTGAGGGGGGCTTTCTAGAAAGGGCAGTTCTTAGGGAAGCAAGGGCCCCCCAGGGCTGACTGTTCATAGGCCCTAAAGATAAAACAAAATGGCTTTATTTAAAGATTTATTTAAGATGTTTTAAAAATTGAGTAGAACATACATTTTTAATACTGATTGATATTATTGTAAAGCATTCTAATGAGAACCTGCCCCACGGGTCCTTGACTGCTACACAGACAGAATATTCCTTTGCATTTCTACGATGAGTCATGTTTTAGCCATGGATTAATGTATTGATGAAAGGTGCCCCCGTTCTAGTAGGGGCAGAGGGAAAGCGAGTGTCGGAAGGCAGCAAAGAGAAGAAAGAAGAGAACCATGGTGTATAAAAGTCACGTTTTAGGCTGCATTTCAAAAAACCCTTCCAAAGTAGAGAGGCTTCATGCTCACATTCTGAAACATTCCTTGTAGTTGAGAAAATCTGTGCATTTGAGGAGCGGTTGAAGACTATGAATGCTAAGACATGCATCATTTTTTTTTTTTTTTTTTTGAGACAGAGTCTTGCTCTGTTGCCCAGGCTGGGGTGCAGTGGCCGGATCTCAGCTCACTGCAAGCTCCGCCTCCCGGGTTTAGACCATTCTCCTGCCTCAGCCTCCCGAGTAGCTGGGACTACAGGCGCCTGCCACCTCGCCCGGCTAGTTTTTTGTATTTTTTAGTAGAGACGAGGTTTCACCGTGTTAGCCAGGATGGTCTCGATCTCCTGACCTCGTGATCCGCCCGTCTCGGCCTCCCAAAGTGCTGGGATTACAGGCTTGAGCCACCGCGCCCGGCCAGACATGCATCATTAATTAAATTATAGTTCCCATTTATTGAACATTGGCTATATACCAGGCAGTGACTTCCGCTTTTACACATATTAGTTCATTTAATTCTCAAAACAACAATGGTATTATTCTATTATTCCCATTATACGGAGGCGTAGAAGCATTTGATAACTTATCTAAGCTTATATTGGAAGACAGTGCTGGAACTAGGATTTATGGAAGGGCAATTTGACCCGCGGGCTCACTTTTTTTATGTGACTAGATTATCCTGACGCTCTTGGGCGTTCCTCACGTGAAATTGGTCTCCTAACTTTGCGTCATGAAGTTCAATATGTCCGATGTATTTTCAGCCTTCCATCTTTGGGAACTATCTACCTAGCATGGTGGTGAAATGTGGGCTCTGGAGTCAACACTGCTTTCCAGGCTGGGTGTGGTGGCTTATGCCTGTAATCCCAGCACTTTGGGAGGCCGAGGCAGGCAAATCATCTGAGATCAGGAGTTCGAGACCATCCTGGCCAACATGGTGAAACCCTGTCTGTACCAAAAATACAAAAAATTAGCCGGGCGTGGTGGCAGGCACCTGTAGTCCCAGCTACTCGGGAGGCTGAGGCAGGAGAATTGCTTGAATCTGGGAGGTGGAGATTGCAGTGAGCTGAGATCGTGCCACCGCACTCCAGCCTGGGAAACAAGAGTGAAACTCGGTCCAAAAAAAAAAAAAAAAAAAAAGGAACTGCTTTCTAGTCCCAGCTCTGTCCCTTGATCTGTGAGACAGACACTGGGCAAGTTCTGTAACATAGCTGAGCCTCAGTAATTATAAAATGGGTACGTAATTGTCAGCACCTCCACGGTAGTGTTGTGTAAACTGAAGGAGATGGTCCATTTGGACTTCATAGTGTTTAGCACTACGGTGAAATAAATGCATGTCCAAGAAGTAGCTGAAGTTCTTAAGGGATCCTGGTGTCACTGAGCATGTACATGGGTTCTGAATGCACCTGCAACTCTGTAGGGTCTCTGAAACATTTGGTTTTGTTGTTGAACATTTGGGCAAGCTCAGTGTTAGTTTTAGGTCCAGAGAATAATCCCAATTCAAACAAACTTGCTACCTCTGAAGCAGGTTCATTAGGCAGGTTTTTCCACACACAGCTCTAATTACCACCACTCAGACTGCCCAGGGGAGTGGGCTGCTAACTAGGTCAGGATCTGAGGAGCCCGGCCAGCAGCCTCCTGGGTGTCTCCTCCTAAGTGCACGGCCATCTGCAGGCTTCTGCGATATTTCTTGTTTTTGAATTTATAGAACCATTAGCCTGGAATCTAAACAAAACACCTAGTCTTAATAGCTTAGTCAGTAGGTGGTTCACCAACAATTTCAAAAACTAGAAGCAATAGTCAGTTCCCAGAGGAGTAGCAGTTGTTGTTTGGAAATAATTCTCCAAATTGCATTTATTTCACAGCAGTCTGAGGTCACAAATTCAAGAGCAATGAGAACTCTATGCAATTAGACAACTCGATCAGAATAGATCTGTCAAGATGACATTCCATCTAAAGAATCAATTGAGATGGAGAAATAATTTAGCTGCTGCTGTTGTTATTTAGATTTTTTATTATTATTTTACAATTTGTTGGAGTGAGGAAGCTGAGCATGGATGAGTGCTGGGCAGCTCCTGGCATCTGTTGCTTGATTAGATAGAAATGCATTCTTCTCTGTGTGTTGTTTGTGCTGTATTAATGGTCAAATAGGTGAAAAGTGTTTCCTGAATCAGTAGATTGACAACCAGTGAGCTCAAAAAAGGGTGTCCAAGATTTTTTCCAGCTGAATGTGAGTCCATGTCTTCTCTCCCCTTCTCCCCTACACTTTAGGACCAATCTGTGTTTGGCAGCCCATGGCAAAACTTTCAAGACTCACCAGGCATCATTGATCCAGTTACCTAGGATTATATATTGACATTCAGGGGTTATAAGATAATATGTTTTCTTGAAGCCATATGGCTGATTTCTGATTTCAGGTAGAGGATACCATCTATCAAAGACAAATCTTTGAACTGCAATTTAACGCCAATTTCGTCAACCATTACCAGTGAAAACTACACACACGTGCACATGCAAACACTCACTTTTTCCCCTTAAATGACAGAGAGAGGAGGTAGAATAGCAGTGAGTGGAAAGGTTAGCGAGGAGCATTCCCAAATGTGTTTTCTGCTTTGTTGTTCTAGAGTTCCAGTATTTTAACTTTGGCTGGGAGAGTGATGATGGACTGATCCCTTCTTTCTCTCTTATTTTTCTATTTATTTATTTATTTTTATAGAGATGAGTTCGCACTATGTTGCCCAGGCTGGTTTTGAACTCCTGAGCTCAAGCCATCCTCCCGCCTCAGCCTCCCAAAGTGCTAGGATCATAGGCATGTAGCACCACACCTGGCCTTTTATTCCTCTTTATAATGAATAATCATGATTTCTTTTAGGGAGAATTTTCATTTGTGCCAGGCACTGTGCCTGGTGCCAGAAACCCCTAAAGTTCTTGGAGCTGGAAGATGTAGTAGATCTCATTCAACTGGAGAGGACTGTGGCTTGAAGAAGCGAGGGACTTGCCCAAGGTCGCTCTGCTGTAGATTGCAAGTCTTATCTATGACCCAGGTCTGTTTCTTAGCCTGTTCCTCTCTTCACCACTGACATCGCCTTTTAAAAATGTCAGTTGATAGTGTAAACCAAAAAGTATCTGAGACAGGTCTCAATCAATTTAGAAGTTTATTTTGCCAGGGTTAAGGACATGCCCATGACACAGCCTCAGGAGGTCCTCACAACATGTGCCCAAGGTGGTCAGGCTACAGCTTGGTTTTATACATTTAGGGAGACATAAAACATCAATCAATACATTAAGGTATACATTGGTTCAGTCTGAAAATGCAGGACACCTGGAAGTAGGGACGTCTAGGTCATGGGGAGATTCAAAGATTTTCTGATTGACGGTTGACTGAGTTATTATCTAAAGAACAGGAATCAATACAAAGGAATGTCTGGGTTACAAGAAGAAGTTGTAGAGACGGAGGTTTTATCATGCAGATGAAGTCTTCAGGTAGCAGGCTGCAGAGACCAGGCTGTAAATGCTTCTTATCAGACTTAAAGTCTCTTCTGTCAGTCTTAAGGTCTCTGTTAATGCTGGTCAGCTGGACCTGAGTTCCAACAGGGAGACGGGTATAATGAGGCATGTCCAACTCCCAATTCCCATCATGGCCTGAACTATTCGTAGTTTTTCAGGTTAACTTTGGAATGGCCTTGAATGAGAGAAGGGTTCCATTCAGAAAGTTGGGGACCTTAGAATTTTATTTTTGGTTTACCACAGTAATGTCAGGCTTCTCAGGGAATTTGATATATAAGAGAGAAATAATAACTACTCAGTGTAGTTACAGATCTCAGCCTGGTCTAGTTTATGGCATAAATATTATAAAACAGCCTCCTGTCCTTGGTCACATATGGGAAACCTTTAGCCTGTGAGGGTGGAGGAAAAGCTTCCCTTCTGCCCTCTTTGTAGGTTTGCAGAAATGACTGATTATAGACAGATTAATAGGAAAAAAATGCCATAGCAAATTTATCAACAGGTTATGGACACAGAAGTCCCATAACACGAGACTCAAAGAAGGACCAGATAGTTGAGGCTTCAACGGAGGAGAGGTAAGTGGTGGATGTAGGCAAGTATGAGGGGTAGGAAATGGTTTTCAGGGGAAATGAATGAGCCCAAGAAACAATTGCTTGGAGGAGAGTTCCTCTGGGCTCTAGGGAAGTGGTGCAAAGGTGAGGGGCAGAATTTCACTGCAAACAAAGATTGTCTTATTATGCAGATAAAGTCTCCCAGGTAATTTCTTGGAGTCGCCTTCATGAGAATAGATGAAAAGTCTATCTGGGTGTGGTGACAACTTCTAGTCTGCTGGATTCTTTCCTGGTTATTTGATGAGATTCCTAGGGAGCAAGTCTTGAGACTACTGTTTTTCTTGTGGAAAGAAGTTTCCTTAGTCAGATAAGGAAATTCAAGAGACAGCCCCTCCCTGGGCCAGGGGTGAGGGTAGAAGAGGTCAGAAAGTCCTGACTATGAGGCTGCTTCTAAAGTCTTCTTGTTAAAGCATGCAGATACACGAGACTTCTGGGTTGCCATTTTCTGAGCCCCAGAAGCCCAATAAAATATCAGAATTTCCTTCTGAATTCTTGTTTTTCTTCTCCCCCATCCCTGCTCAGATCGTCCGCATAGTTTTCTGGCCTGTGTCCTTTGGTTGGGGCAATGTGCACTGGCAGGCCGCTCAGTAGCCAAGTCACAGAAATCACACCCCTGCACACCCGGCATGTGCCAGACACTATGCTGAGCATGTCACACTGGGTGTCTTACTCACAGAGGCCCTCAGGAAGTTTTTTATTTTTACTTCTTCCAAGCTAATTGCACTGTTAACTGTGCTCATTCCCAAGAGCCCTGACAACTTGAGCCCCATCCCCATCGGGATAACTTCTTGTGTGAATTTTGAGTCAGCACCCTACAGCCATTCAGCCTCAGTTTGCAATGAAGAAAGTTGGGGACTCTCAGATCTCTAAGGGAAGGTCAGGAAAGTGCCAACCAGCTATAATCCATGAATTCCTGGACCCCGAGCTTTGATTTATTGACTATTTCCTCTGATCTGGCCTCCCACTTGATGGTTTTTCATCAGAAATTAACATTTAGAAGTATCTTCATTTACAGAACCTTTACATAAATTTACCTTAGAGTGGAGTAAAAAGGAATTACGTAATGCCCATGACACAAACACGGGGGTGGGGGGAAGTTCATCATCCTGCATCCTGTTGGTGGTTCTTATTCCAAAAGGATTCAGTAGAGGATTTCCTTAAGTACCAAGATTCCCTTGTGAATTCCAAGTACAATTCAGTTTACATATATTTTTAAGGAACACATCTGTCATGTGTAAATCAAGATGCATTTGAATAATCTACTTGCCATGCCTGAAAACTGTCATTTCTTTTTTCTTTATGTCTCTTTGTCTTTTCTCTTTCACTACTACTGAGGATTCTACTGCTGTCACAGAGAAATAGAGAAAGGCAAGGTAAAAAGCTGAGGACGCACAATGCCCATCACTGAGAAGCACAGTGCCTGGGGAAAATGGAGTGGCCAGTGTGACATGTTAGTGGGAAATCTGTACCCCAAATTTGTTGATCTTATTTTGAGCCACAGCTAATTGTACATCACACCCTGGCTCCATGTCATGATCTGTGTATATTTTGCAGAGAAATAAAGGAAGCAAACCTTTTATTGACAGTCTGTTACATGATAAGTGCAACACTGGGCTATTTATCTAATCTTTAGAAGAACTTGGTGAGACAGTTATTTTCCCATTGCATGCTTTAGAAAACTGAGGACTCACTCGATTATTTATTTATTTTAAAAGGACACTGTGTTGTTCTTTGGTGATTTATTATGGTGAGATTCGAATTATTTAGCTGGTGTTTATTTAGCTTGCCCTGATGTGAGGCACTATGCTGCATGCTGGGCCTAAGATAAGGCGCAAACACTGGAGATAGACTTTATTTATTTATTTATTTATTTATTTATTTATTTAGAGACGGAGTCCTGCTGTGTCACCCAGGCTGGAGTGCAGTGGCATGATCTCGGCTCCCTGCAACCTCCGCCTCCCCGGTTCAAGCGATTATCCTGCCTCAGCTTCCCAAGTAGCTAAGGCTACAGACGTGCACCACCTTGCCCAGCTAATTTTTGTATTTTTAGTAGAGATGGGGTTTCACTATATGTTGGCCAGGCTGGTCTCGAACTCCTGCCTGCCTTGGGATCCCAAAGTGCTGAGATTACAGGCATGAGTCACTGCACCCGGCCCTGGAGATAGACTTTAAATAATCACAAACTGAAGTGAGATGGCAAGGTCGCTAGTGGGTTGAACGGAGAGCTACCTAGAACTGCCTGTTGCCAATCTGAGAGGAGGATTTGGACTAGTTAAAAATGCCAGAGCAGGCTTCTCTGATTGTAGACATGAAGGAGCTGGAGTTAGTTTGGTTAGGGAGGGTTTCATAGAGAAGGAACCGAATGTGCAAATGTCACAGGGCAGGAAGGAGAAAAGCAAGCCAATGGAGCTGGAGGTCAGAGCAGGTGGAGACAGTGCCAAGTCTGTAAGGCACATTTAGGAGCTTCATTTCTATTAAAAGAATAGAAGATATGAGTGAGGCTGGGCTGAGGGGAAAATGATGACCTGAAAAATGCTTTGTTTGTTTAAATATAATTTTGGCTGCAATGGGGAGAAATGCTTATGAGTGGGCCTGAGTGCACCTGGAGACCATTTGAGATGCAAGGCAAGAGTTGAGAGAGGATGGTGGCTTAGGCTACAGTGATGGGTGGAAATGGAGAAATGCACACAGATTTGAAAGACCCTTAATCATTGAGACTTGGTGATAGACTGCATATCAGAGGAAGAAGAGTCATATCAAGGATGACACCCCATTTTTTGACTGGCCTAATTGAATGGCTGGTGGGACATTCACTGAAATAGAAAGTACAGAAATAAGACGCTATTATGAGCCTGTAATAAGTTCATTATGAGCTTGCTGTGGACATGGCTACTTTGAATTGCTTTGCAGTTAAGAGCTGTTGAAAAGAATGCAAGGTATACAGGTCTGTATTGCTCAGAGACATAAAAATCAATGGGAGGAGATTTATTAGGGGAATTGGCTCACCTGATTATGGAATCTGAGAAGTCCTGTGACAGCCATCCACATATGGGGGACCCTGGAATGCCAGTAGTGTTGTTCGGTCCAAGTTCCAGGGCCTGAGAACCTGAGGTGGGAGTGGGGGTTGCTGGGCTAAGTCCTCGAGTCCACAGGCGAGAGAGCCTGGAGTTCTGCTGGCCAAGGGCGGGAGAAGTGTGTCCGAGCTCCAGGGAAGGAACCTATTTGCCTCGCCTCTTTTTTGTTCTGTCCAGGTCCCAGCCTATGGGATGGTGCCCACATACAGTGAGGGCGGATTTTCCCCACTGAATCCACGTAGACTCACATGCCAGTCTCCTCTGGAAACCCCCCACAGACACACCCCAAAATCATGCTTTACCAACTCTCCAGGTGTTCCTTAATCCAGTCAAACTGACACCTAAAGTTAATCATCACAGGTCCACCTTTTGTCAACTTGGCACCTCTATGCTTCCTTTAAACCAAACTTAACCTCCAAATGAAGACAATAACAAGAAAATAGTTCCACCTAACACGGTGAAACTATCTGCATACAACGGAAAATGTGCTAATCTCTTCCCTAGAAAAGAAGGTAAAGTCTTTGGATGATAATTGAAACGCTATGATGTAAAATTAACAACACGTAAATACTGATATAAAGTCAAAAAATCTTGTTATACATAATAAAGGGATAAGAGAGGAGCAAAACCAAAGATATTTGCTTAATGTAAGCATAACGTGCATAATATGTACACCAAAACATATCTTTAACAAGATAGGAAGAAAATACTCATGACAATTACTGTCCTTGTTTCTGTAACTAGTTACCTGGCCATAGCTAGTATTTGTGACTGCCTTCCACTACCCATTCTGTATAATTTTACCTGCAGCAAGCAGCTCAGCTGGTCATGGTTCATTACCTGGTGGGGTGACTGAACCTTTATTCCTGAGGAATCTGGGTCACTCGTAGTCCTCCCTGGATTGTGTTGAACCTTTATTCCCGAGGAATCTGGGTCACTCGTAGTCTTCCCTGGATTGTGTTGAACCTTTATTCCTGAGGAATCTAGGTCATTCGTAGTCCTCCCTGGATTGTGTTGAACCTTTATTCCCGAGGAATCTGGGTCACTCGTAGTCCTCCCTGGATTGTGTTGAACCTTTATTCCTGAGGAATCTGGGTCACTCGTAGTCCCCCCTGGATTGTGTTGAACCTTTATTCCTGAGGAATCTGGGTCACTCGTAGTCCTCCCTGGATTGTGTTGAACCTTTATTCCTGAGGAATCTGGGTCATTCGTAGTCCTCCCTGGATTGTGTTGAACCTTTATTCCTGAGGAGTCTGGGTCACTCGTAGTCCTCCCTGGATTGTGTTGAACCTTTATTCCTGAGGAGTCTGGGTCACTCGTAGTCCTCCCTGGATTGTGTTGTGGTTTCCCATTGACCTTGATTGTGGGGCATGGTAATATTAACAGACACCCTAAGGGATCTCCTGTATTCCAGGCATACTCTTCCTTTCATCCAATGGAGTAGTAATCCAGTTTCCCCTTCCTAGTCTGGATGAGTTACCCAGTCAGCACCGTAATATAGCCAGTTGACTCAGAAGCATGAGGCCTCCAAAGTGGCTGGGGGGCGGGGGCGTGGCGGGGCGGGCTAAACTTCCAGTTCAATGGAATCATTGTTGTGTCTCCTGATGGAAACATTCCTCTCTCTGGAACTAAGACCTCGAGGTTCAGCACATAAAATCATGGGAAAAGGAAGCAAAAGCTTTGCCAGTGGGTTACTAGGGGTACTGGTGAGTGGTGACGCTCCCACTCTGTGATTCCTGACTCCATGTGTCCTGACTACGGGAAAAACAGCATCATATATTGGATGCTGATTCAGAGCACACACAGCCTTCTGGAAAACCTTGCCCCAGTCCTGCAATGTTAGCTGGTCCTGTAACTGCAACTTCAAAAGGCCATTTTACTGTTCTGTCAAGCTTGTTGCTTCAGAACAGTGAGACGCAGGGTAAGACTAGTGGATCCCATGGACTTGGGCCCATTGCTGCACTTCTTTGGCTGTGAGGCGAGTTCCTTAGTAGATACACTGTGTGGAATACCATGAGAGTGGATAAGGCATTTTGTGAGTCCACAGATGGTAATATTGGCAGAAGCATTGCGTGGAGGGAAGGCAAACCTGTATCCAGAGGAAGTATCTATTCCAGAAAGGACAAAATGCTGTCTTTTCTATGATGGAAGCCTTCCAATGTAATCAACCTGCCACCACATAGCTGGCCGATTGCCCTGGGGAATGATGTCATATCAGGAGTTCAGTGTTGGTCTCTGCAACTGGCAGACTGAGCACTCTGTGGTGGTTGTAGCTAGCTTAGTCTTGGCAAGTAGAAGCCATGCTGCTGGACCCGTGCACAACCCTCATGCCTACCACCACAGCCACTTTGTTCCTGAGCCCACTGGGCAATGACAGGGGTGCCTGGGAAAAGAGATTGATTGGTATTCACAGAATGGGTCATCTTACCCTCCTGAATGTTAACATACTCCTCTGTGGAGGTCATCCTTGGGTGAGCATTTACATGAGAAACAAATATCTTCACATCCTTTGCCGACTCAGAGAGATCTATCCACATATCTATTCACTCAATGTTTTTGCCACCAATTTTCTAATCATGTTCCTTTCAAGTCCCTGACCATCCAGCCTATGAATCAGTACCTAATCACTTATCTGGCCATTTTTCCTCTAAGCAAAGTGCACAACCAGGTGCACTGCCCTAAATTCTGCTCCTCGAGATTTTCCTTTACCACTGTCATTAAAAGATGTTCCAGAAAGGGGCTGAGGTGCTGCAGCTGTCCACTTTTAGCTGTATCATACAGAACAATTTGTCCACAAAGCCCGTTGGCTGATCATGGGGACTCCCCATAAGGCCATAGGTGCAGGTGGTGGGAGAGAAGGCAGTGTGATAGGAGTAGACACCAAGGACATTTGGGCCATTTCTTCATGTAACTTATTTGTACCTCCAGGGCCTGCGCTGGTCCATTATTTGATGAGGAACTGCTGCTGTGCATGGCCTTCCTGGCTTGGTAGCTCAGATGACACCCAGTTCATGATGGGCAGCTCAAGTCACATGGCAATTGGTGGCCCATGGTCAAGCGTTCAGTTTCTGTTAAGGCCCAGTAGCTGACCAAGAGCTCTCTCAAAAGAGTACTTATCTATAGATGATGGCAGGGCCTTGCTCCAAAATCCTAAGAACTTCTGCTGCGATTCTTCTATAACGCCCTGCCAACAGCTCCAAACAGCATCCCTATCTGCCACTGACATCTTGGGTATCATTGGATCTGCTGGGTCATATGGCCCAAGAGGAAGAGCAGCTTGCACAGCAGCTGGGACTTGCTGTAGAGCCCTTCTGTTTTGGACCCCACTCAAAACTAGAGGTCTTTTGGGACACTCAACAAATGAGCCAGAGTAACACACCCAAGTGAGGAATGTGTTGCCTCCAAAATTCAAATAGGCCCACTAGGCATTGTATCTCTTTCTCGGTTGTAGGAGGAGCCAGATACACAACATATCCTTCATCTTAGAAGGAATATCTTGACATGCCCCACACCACTGGACCATCAGAAATTTCACCGAGGTAAAAGGCACTTGAATTTTAATTGGATTATCTCCCATGCTCTGATATGCAAATGCCTTACCAATAAGTCCACAGTAGTTGCTACTTCTTGGTCATGAGGTCTGATCAGCAAAAGGTTATCAATGGAACAGTCTGATATCTTATGGAAGGGAAAGACAATCAAGATTCCTGCAAGCTGGATTGTGACATAAAGCTGGTGAGCTGATTTATCTCTGATGTGAGACAGTGAGGGTGTGTATTGCTGGCCTTGCCAGCTGAAGGCAAAGTGCCTCAGGTGGGCCTTATGAACACAAATGGGGAAAAAGGTATTTACCAGTTTAATAGCTGCATCCCAGGTACCATTTTGTAAACTGCATTCAACTTGTCTTTGACAGTTGGTTGAGTGCCATCACTTGGTCCCCACCACCTTGGTATCCAATTGCTCCCATTGAATTTAAGTTTTCCAACTGCATAACAGCAGTTCCCATGGTAAGATCTGGTCTACATAGAAGAGCAATCACAGAGCTCTTCAGGGATGCTGGGGCTCCCCTCACAAATCCATTGTTCAAAGTATTGATGAAAGGTCTGTCTTCTGGACCCTCCTGGTGTGGCTGAGTAGGGTTTCAGTGACAAATCCACTATAGCTTTCCAATCTCCCTAGGCCTTTGAATCCCTTCCTCTGTGTTAGCCCAAGGGAGATCAGGCATCTCCAGCTCACTCACAGTGGGTCATGTTTTTTGATCCATGTTTCACCAACCAATCAAACAAACTCACTCCCTGAGCTGCAAAGTTAAATTGAGGACCTCTGCTCTGAGGGTCCATTTAAGTGAATTTGGCCTGATCCAACTTTATATTTCTTCCACCATTTTCCCACACTCTCAGTGTGCATTCCCACAAGTGTTCCCCGGACTTCTGCTTGTATAAATTGGAAAACTGAAGTAGCTCTTTTGGAACATGGCACACCTCCTCCTGAATCACACTTTGAACCTCACCTCTAGGCGCCTGCTGGGACTCAAGTCTAGTTACAGATTCAGAAGCAAAGAGGGGCAGCGGGGGTGGATTCTGAGGAGACTCAGCTTTGTCTTGCTTGGCAACTGCCTCATGGAGGCTTTTACCATTTTTTTAGGCATTGCAGGGTTAACTCCTTCAGACAGAGGTGGGAAACCCTATACTATTGTGGGTGGGAACCATTTCTGCTGGCAAGCAACACTCATCAGAATTTCAGAGCTCAGTGTCCCCAGCCTCATCGGAGCCCTCCCACACATCCCCATCTCAACTTACAGATCCCATTCTGTCTCAACCGATGCCCTCACTTTAACCATAGACACCTACGGAGCTGAGAGTTCAGCTTTTGCTGTGATTCAGTCAGTCATGTGATAAGCGCTGTTGTCTGATTTTCAGCAATCCCAGACCTGTGGCTACAGGGGAGGAGATTCAGACTCAGGGCACACTTAGAAGCTCTTCGGCTATTTATGTAGAGCTGGAGCAGGAAATGGAATACATGAACTCATTCTTTTCTTTCATCCCTTTGTCCACTGACATTAGGAGCAACCAACCAAAGTCATTATATTCCTTGGTTTTGCACAAATGTTAAAGGTATCATATATAGAAGTCACCAAGTTTCTTGTCTCTTTTAAGTGGTGAGTTAAAAGTACCAAATGTACCTATTTTGTGTATCTCTAGGAACAGTTTGCACTAGAGAGTTCAGTGCTGTCTGTACTGTTAGAAGTAGAGTCCTTGGCATTTTTAGATCTAAGTAGATTCGATAGCCAATTCTAGAAACCCCAAATCAATTATGAAAACCTCTAGAACCACTGTTGATACTAAAAGCTGCACTAGTCAGTGTTCTTCAGAGAGACAGAACCAACAAGCTATTTGTAGATATATAGATATACGTGAGGGGATTTATTAGGGGGATTGACTCACCTGATTATTGAGGCTGAGAAGTCCCGTGACAGCTATCTACGTGCTGGGGACTCTGGAATGCCTGTAGTGTTGCTCAGTCCAAGTTCCAGGACCTGAAAACCTGGGGTAGGAGTGGGGGTTGCTGGTGTAAGTCCTAGAGTCCAAAGGCCAGCGAGGCTGGGGTTCTGCTGACCAAGGCAGGATAAGAGTATCGGAGCTCCAGGAAAGAAACCAATTTGCCTTCCCTGTTTTGTTCTTTCTGGCTCCCCAGCCTATGAGATGGTGGCGAAGCACACTGAGGGTGGATCTTCTCCACTTGGTCCACTCAGACTCACATGCCAGTCTCCTCTGGAAACTCCCTCACAGACACATCCCAATATAATGCTTACCAGTTCTGTAGGTACTCCTTAATCCGGTAGGTGGATACCTAAAATTAACCATCACAAGGTCTGCTGCTCAGAAGAGCTGTGGGCTCTTAAGTGGTGTGGGCCCCTGAAGTCATGGGTATGGATTAGCTCCATGGAGGATAAAGAAGAAATTAAGAAGAGAGTGCCTTGGACAGAGTCTTGGAGATCTCTAATACTTAGTGGCTTTAGCTTGGATGAATGAAACATAAGAATCAGCCAGAAAGTTAGCAGGAGAACAAGGCTGTTTTTAAATACAAGAAGCTCAAGAAATACTATTTCAAGAAGGAGGAAATAGTCCAAAGAACCAAGTGCTTGCTGGTAGTCAAGTATAATGACTGATAAAAGACCTAGTGTAACAAGATGATCGATGACATTAATGAAAAGTATTTCAGGCAAGGATGAGACCAGACTTAAATGAGTAGACTGAAAGGGAGGTAAAAAAGTAGAGACGGCAAACATTATAATTCTTACAAGAAATCTGGTTATTTAGAGAAGAAAAGACCAGAAGCATGATGGAAGGAACAAGAGTAGTGGAGTAAATTGTGATGTGGGGTGTGTGTGTGTGTGTGTGTGTGTGTGTGTGTGTGATGTAAAGCTGCATCTTTAGCTTCTAGAAGTTTTCAATGTAATGTAGGCAACCAGACCAAGAAACAAGCATGCAGCACTTTGATAAGAGTGTGTAAAGACAGCCTATAACTCCGCCTTGGCTATTGGAAGCCAGGAATCAAGAGTTACAGCCCACCATCTTTGGAAACTGTGGTTTACTGTGAAATTCTTTCTATATTTTGACTGAAGCTTCAACACAATGGGAGCTATTACCATATTGCAAAGCAAGGTGCCAGACCACTGGCAATACTTGCAAAAGAGTTGACTAAAATGGATTTTACGATGTTGCTATCTGCTCACCTTTAGCCTTCATAAGAGGCTGGCAAAGAGAGAGTTTGATATTAGAAAGACATTAGTGGCTTCTTTCTCAGAGAGATCCTGATGATCTCTGAATTGCACCCCTCCCAGGGAAGGTGTTGTGGAGCGGACTTTTTCCTCACCTCCAGACTAGATGGAGAAACTAACTACAAGGAGGCCACACACACAGCTTGATGATGCCAGGGAACCAAACAAAAGTATGGGTGCTGGGCTAGCTGAGTGCCCAGCAGCAGCAAATAGGGCTGCACGGGCAGGGTTGGAGGGTAACTGCACTTCTCACAGCCATGGTCAAGCGTCTGTATTTCCCGAGGATGATGGCTTAGCCATGCTGGAAAGGTTACGCCTGGAGGTTTTTTTGTTTTGTTTTGAGACGGAGTCTTGCTCTATCCCCCAGGCTGGAGTGCAGTGGCATGATCTCGGCTCACTGCAACCTTAGGCCTCGAGTTTTTATAGCTCCTGTCCAAGTGAACAGCCAAATGGTTCAGTTCTGTGACAACAAACGGTCTAAAGGCATCCACTGTAGTTAGTCAAGATGATTGATGATTTCAAAAAGAGGGGATTAATGGGGGTAGAAGGCTGATGGCAGAGGGGTGAAATGTGAGTGAGAAGGAAGGAATTATAAACAGTGAATGGGGACAACCTTTATGTAACAGAAGTTGTGAAAAGGAGAGTGGTACATGAAATTAGCTATAGGAAGGGCCTTTGTTTTGTTTTGCTTTTCAAGAATGCCAAAACCTGAGTGTAATCCAGATAAAACTGGGCTTTCTTGCTTTTAGCTTCTTGCTCTGTGTTATGTTCCACTCAATAAATAACAGTATTGCAACAACAGTCACACATATTATTGGAAAGAATACTTTACTTTTGAAAGCCAGAAAGGGCCTCTCTACAACGCACATCGATGTATGTTAGAATTATTTTTTCTTTGTACTTCTCTCCATATTTTACATGCCCTTCTTCCATCCCCCACTCCAAATAGCTCTCCTTTTCTTCTCAACCACCCCACACTCTCTTGTAAACCAAGTTAAAATGAGTTCTTGATTATTCTGTCTCCTGGATATACCTTTAGGATCTATTCTACTCTTCTAGGGGAGAATTCTGCCTTTTCCACTGTAAATTTAGTTATTTCCAGCCTCTCCAGCTCTCCAGGCACATTGCTACTCAACACAGTCATAGACCTTTCTAGGTGATGACATTGGGACAAAAGCTCTTGTCTTTTAAAAGCGATGGAGGAGAAGGCCTTAAATATTCATTCTTTAATATTGTAGCTTTCCATCGACTTAGTATTCTTAAACACTGTTGGAAAAGAGCCAGAGGAAGTGGAGCTGGAAATCCATGGAGTGGGTCCTTGAGGAGAAGCAAGGGTGGGAGCAGAGCCCAGGTATAGGGGAACCCTCAGACAGAAGGGCACACCATTCATGGCAGCAGGGGTGGGGGCGGGAGAGGATGGGCGGGATGAAGAGAGGATGTTTGCAGGGAACATGGAAATTGAAAAGTCTGGACATTAAGAGAATTTCTTCATGCAGCTATTTTACCCAGCTAATATAAGGTGAAGACAGTATTTGAATGAAATTAGAGGTGACAAGATATTACCCCAAAGATATATTCATTCATTCATTTGGTCTAACTCAGCAAGCTTTCACTGAGCACTTGCTGTGTGCCAGGCCATGTTCTAGGCACTGGAGGCCCAAGAGAGAACAAGAGAGAGAAAAGCCTTGCTCTCATGGAGTTGATATTCTAGTTTATATTCTGGTTTATATAAACTGCAATACACCCTTATATATTCCAAATATATATTTATATATTCCAGTTCATATCTAGTGTGTTTATTTGCATATAAGCAAACTCAATTTTAAATATTCCAGTTCATATTCTGGTTTGTTTATTTGCACATAAGCAAACTCAATTTTAAATATTGGTAAGTATTTTAAGAAAAATAATATAGAGTCATGGGCAAGAAAGGTTGAAAAGGGAGGAAAAATGACTACTTTTGCTATGATGTCTCAAAAAATCTTCCTGAGCAGATGGATGAGCTCGGATCTGGTAGGAGAGGAACAGCAACAATTGTTGTGTGCCCAAGATGTAAAAATAATTATCAATGAAGTTGACACTTGAACCAAGATAGCCAGACGCTTTTGGGAAACTTACCTGAAACAATTTTTGTAATATAGACTTCCAAAAAAGTTACCAACAATCACCTGGAACTACCTTATCTAATTTTATAAAAGTTCTAAATTATATATGTTGATTTCTCTTAAGGTAAATAACTTTGGATGTGGCTTGTAAATTGCATGCTACTACCAAGTGGACACAAACAAGGTACGATGATGTCGGCATACCTCACAGTAGAGAGGGGAGATGTAAAGAGTGTTCGTGCTTTGTTGAGATCATCAAGCTCTCACTTTGGTTCTTGTATTTCTTATCATAGGGTCATTTTTCTTTCTTACTTTATTTTGTCATGCTCTTTTGTATGTATCTTTGCAACCTCCCTTAAATTCTTCTGTGTAAAAGTTGCATGTCTAAATAAAGGGCATACTCTAGAAACTCAATGATTTTTCTCTCCTGCTTCTTCACTTCTCCAGTCTCCAAATACTGGTGTGGATGTCTGCATCTATCTTGCTGAAGTAAAATTAAAGAACAATGGGTTTTTCATAGCTTGGCTCTTTTTTAACTCGACTCCCCCAGCAGCTGAGCAGTGATATTTGGAGGGTGAAGAAAGATATTGTCAGTGAAGATGGTTCTAGCACTATAGGACTTCTTTGAAGTGGAAGAGAAGATATTTTAGCCAACACTCAGATGCTTCCAAGAACACCCTTGACATCAGAATTCCCTGAAAATAGACATCTCAGGAGCATTAAAGATAAATTTAGGTTATAAAAGGAAGAAGGCATAGCAAGTAGAAAAAAATTACAAAAGCCCCACAAAGATAAAAAGTTGCCTTGTGAATGATGATGGAAGCCTCATCCAGAATCTCTTTCCTAAAACATGAAATTATTTTAGGTTTTGCAACGCTCGAATTAAAAATACTAATAGCCCATTTCTGCCTATTAAAATGGTGCATAGCTAACGGTGTCTACGCTTCTGTTACACACATAATAAATTAGACTTTGACGTATTTCTGCAATTTCTGTTCGCTTTTTCATTCAGGAAGCAAGCGTTTATTGACATCTCCTATATGCCAGCACTGTGTTAGAATGGCATGGGCAGTATTTATTCAGACAAACCTCATCCCTATCCTAATTGAAGTGTGACATCCTAATGAGTTCTTCTACAACGCTGCTACCTTTGTTAGATCCAGAACTAAAATGAACCATGGAGTTGGAAGACAAAAATACTGATGACAAAATCTATTAATTGTATTTCGGCCCTGGACACTGGTTGTAAGAGGGAGACATCTCTGGTAGGAAATATCAGGAAGTAAAACCTACTAGTTCTGCCCAGTTGGCCCTTCATTATCAATCACTTTGACCTTTCAGCGAGTATGTTTTTCTAATGAGATGAGAGATGCTTGTCAATATTCCAAGATCTTCGGCTACAACTCGACTGTGTGGGTGGGGCATTATTATCATCGTGGATGCAAATTTAAAAGTCTTTTCTAGGCAAGGTTCTCCACTCCATGAGGTCAGAAGCACCTGCTTGCTAAGCTCCAGAATGTTGTGCCCCATGGACAATTGAACAGAAAGCAAGTTCGTAGCACTTGCCCATGCTTGGTAGGAGGATGTAAGGGGTGTTTGAACATAAGAACAGCAGGAGCCACCATTATTCCGAATTCCTCCCTTGCCCATAATTAACTAGACTTACCTTAAGCAAATCGGCTTTCTTTGTCTGTCCTTGAGATCTCTTTAAAATATCACTTAAAGTTGCAGTCCTGAGGCAAACAGCTAGATGTTCTCTATACTCTGCCCAAAAGCCACCTTCTTTCATTCCTACAGTGTCATTCTCTCAGTGTACCTGGACATAAGTCCTAAAAAATCATCTGCCAAATGCCCTGTAAACTGTGGCACTGCTTTCAGATAAAGAAGTAAAATGCATGATTTCTAAGAGTTTAGGGCTGATTTGTCCTTTTCATCTACTCTGACATGATTTAATGTTCCAGAACTTGTAAAGGGAACAGATTTTTTTCTTTTTTTTTGTTGTAAAATTTGTGAATAATTTATCAAGTGACTGAAAGAGCAGTGACTTTAAATTATTAAAATGCATTTTGGTTTTGAAAGAAGACATTAGAGATGTTTGCTTTGGCCCATTCTTATGCCTTTACACAGCAGCAAGAGATTCCTACAAATTCAGGGAATGGTAAGGTGATTTTCAGTGATTTATGGGGTGACTGAGAAAGAGCCAAAAAAAAAAAAAAAAAGCCAAACAAACAAACGAACAATACAGACAACTTTCATTTATTTAAGACAGAGCCTTTTTCCGAAGCAAATAACCTTTTGTTACATCTCCAGAGAAATGACATTTCCTTTTCCTTTTCCTGCTTTGCAAGGACAGCAGATGGGTGGGGGGAGAAACTGAAACAAATGGAAAGTAAGGCAGGCACAGGCTCCTTCACGTTCCTTCTCCCTGTGCATCCCTCACCGAGCATGCTGAAGGCATGGCTGTGCTTCCTTCAATTTGTCACACATCAGAGACAGCGCACAGCCTCTGATCTCTAGAGAAAGTTATCCATTCCAGTCTGTCTGACCTAAATAATAAATTCTAGGCCATGCAGCCTGGAATGCTTCCTGTCTGTCCCAAAGAACCCTAGTCGGGCCCATGTGCCTTGTGGTATGGGGTGAGATGTGCCACCCAGATGTTGGTCATCTTAGTGACAGAAAGGGAACTGAACGTTAAACCAGGCTGTCTACATCCAGACACATCAGCTCCTACACCCTGCTTTTCCTTGTGCCTCCCCTCTTCTCTTTATTCACCCTTCACTCTTTGCCAGTCATTTCTCTTATGCACTCTCATCCAAAGGCTGCCTGCCCCTCCAAGCCTCTCCCAAATCCTACCGTAAATGGAAACAGGACATTCCATGCTGGTCTTAGAAGCAACAAAACCTAGGCAGTCATGAGACCAGCCCCTGGCCTGGCCTCAGCTTTCCAAATGCTAAGTATAAATCCCTGAGAGAAATTCTCTCTGGGATAGGAAATATATTTCACATGGCGCAGCTTAGGCAGAGTAAGATAGAAAGCTAAGCGTAGTAGAAGATCTGGCAGAGGTGCCGCAGTATGGACAGGGAGCCGTGAAGCTAGCGATCCCTTATGTTTGTGACACTTTCTTACACCATTTCTGATTATATCAATCCTACCTGTTTCTCTCCTATCTCAATCCCTTGCTCTCAAAAGGAAGCAAAAAATGATTGCTCTATAAAATGAAATTTTAGTACCCCTATTTCCTTGTTTAGATACTCCCAAATGGGTATCATCATCCTCATTCCTAAGTTCAGAAACGTGTCTATTGTACCGTTGGCCAGGCTGGAGTCACACTCAGGCTGTGCGATGTTCATTGCTGTTCACTGTACTCAGTCACGCCCTATCTTCGGGGTGAGTGCAGAATGGCTTGGAAAGCTGGGAATGCCTTCAGTCCATTTTATTTTTTGTTTCTCCTTTTCAGAACAAGGAGTTGGAAGATGAGATACAGTCATGTGCTGCTTGACGCCAGGACACATTCTGAGAAATGCTTTGTTAGGCTATGTGGTTGTGCGTGAACACCATAGAGTGTAGTTGTACAAACCTAGATGGTATAGCCTACTACACACCTAGGCTCCATGGTGGAGCCGACTGTTCCTAGGCTAGTGTTACTGTACTGAGTGCTGTAGGCAGTTGTAACACAGTGGTATTTGTGTATGTAAACATAGATGAGGTATAGTAAAAATACGGTGTTATAGTCCTATGAGACCACCATTGTATTTGCGGTCTGTCCGTAACTTAAATGTTGTTATATGGTACATGACTGTATGCAGGTAGTGTCTTAGAATGATAAAATGCTGTAAGTGAGCGGAGCCTTGGACCTAATTTAGTATAATCCACTCCTTTTAATGATGAGACTGGGGCTCTGAGATGCTCAGTGGCTTGAATCCAATGTGCTCTCTGTGGGGCTGGTGCTGTTTCCACTGTAGTGAGCCCTTGGCATTCTCCAAGCAGGGCACGACAGCGTTCTGGGACGTATATGTGAGAAGTCAAGAAGCACTCAAGATGAGAGCACAAAGGCAGGGATACTGGCTTTTAAAACAGTTGTGGCAGTTTTCATTTCCAAAGATGCTGCAGGGACACCTCATCTCATATGCTCTCTGGTCTTCTACCAGCTGGCCGCGAGTCCCTCAGCACAGGGAGGAGTCCAGACCCCCTTTTCCTGAACCTGGTATGGCCCTATGACTTCTCATAACCAATGGAATGTGGCAGAAGTGACTCTGCCTGACTCAGGCTGAGTCAGAAAAGGCCATGCAGCTTTGGCCCAGCTGGCTCGGGCAGGCCCTGGAGGAGTCACCTGCCTGAAAAGTCTGATTACCCAGAGACCACATGCTGGAGAGGCCCCCAGGTGAAGCTGGTCCTTCTCACTGTCCCTGCCAAAGTGTCAGAAAAGGAAAGAAGAAGCCATTATGGACACTGCAAGCCCTGTCATCCCCAGTCATTTGAGACTTCCCAGCTGAGGCCCCAGGCATCATAGAACAGGGGCAAGCCGCCCCTACCCAGGCCAAATTCCAGACCCACAGAGTCCATGCCCACAGTAGCATGTGTGTTGTTCAAGTTCCTAAGGTTCCTGAGGCTTGTTATTTAATGACTGATAATTAGACAGTAATAAATGTTTATAATAAAAAATAAAATAGAAATAATAAATGCTTACAAATAATAAAAAGTTTTATAGTAAGTAAATTTTGAAAGCCTTATTGATATGGGACTAGTTATGTAAATTATGCTAATCCATAGAATGGAATACTTTGTAGCCCTTATAGGAATGTGATAGCCCTACACTTATTACGGAAAGATGGTAAAGGCACATGGCAATGTGAAAAAAGTCAGCTGAAAAGTATGTGTACTCTAATTGTGTTTGTATAATGAAGGCAAAGGAAATTGTGTGTTTGTGTGTGTGTGTTTCTGTCTTGTGGGACTTGTATCTATACAAGATATTTCTGAAAGGATACAAGAGAAAGGATGAAGTGGTTAACTGGATGGGGGAATGCGGACTCAGGGAGGGGAACTGTTACATGCCAAGAGAAATTTATTTTTCTTGTTACTGCTTTCCCTACTGTTTGATTTTCTACCATGAGTTTGTTCTATTTTGAAATTAATGCTTCCAAGATGATGAATATTTTATATGCTACCTCCAAAGAGAAAAAAATTCGTTATTGCAGGTGACAGCTGAAATTGTATATTTTCAACTGTAGCACAAAGACAATAAAAATTATTTTTTAATATTGGAGAAAGCCCTTTTACCCCACATACCAACTTCATTTTCTGTATAGCTCAGTCCTAGGTGTCATTCACAAAATATTAATAATATAAACTATGATGTCGTGTAAACTAGGTGATATTATTGGGGAATGAATTGTGTTTTCTTTCTGTGTCTCTTGACCTCCAACTAAAGTAGTATAAACAGCATGTTTATCCACGGGCAGAAATTAACTCAGTCACCCAAAGAGAATGATGATTAGCAAGATGTGGTTTTAGATGATTGAACACGCTAGCTTTTTTCTAGTGAGGACCCATATTGTGTTTTGCAGCCCATAGAAATGCAAAGCTTATTAGTTCCCCGGATTTTAGATATTGCTTGCAAGTGGCATCCACCATTCTGTTCTGCAGAGAACGACACAGTCCATTTATGAAGAGGTCTTATGCCATGGCTTATATGAAGATACCTGGCATTTGGTGGTGGGGTGCATTCATGGCTCATTGGTGAGTTAATTGTTATGGTGGAAGAGGGAGTGGAGGAGAAGGCACAGCATGTGATCCAGGTAGATGCTGTCCACTGCACATAATCAATGTCAGCCAGAGCTGCGCAGCTTGGACTCAGTTCTAATTCCTCTCCTTCCACCACTACTCAGTCAGGTGCACCTTTATGTAACTAAACCTTTTATTTTTGGCAACAGAATCCTATTGGAAACCATAGTTTTTTAAATGATGTGTCACAAATCTGAGCAATCACTTTTCAGTTCTGTGAAATAGCTTCCTTGGGTAAAACCACCTATATATTTTAGTAAAAACAATTTGGTAATGTTCCTAACTTACTGTTACTATTATTTGTGTGGCATGTATCAGAGACCCTTGATTGTAGCCACTAATGAAAGCTTGCACAAAACTATAAAGATTGTTCTGAATTATACTAGCTGTCAACAGTTTTCATCTCAGTAAACCAAAAGCCTACGCTATTTTGTAACTTGTGATGTTCTCTCTTTAAACCACAGCAAACTATAACCAAGCTATATATTCACAGAATTCCCACTTTACATGTCTCCCCATGAGTTGTGTTTTATTTTCTAAGATCTAGTCAAATAAAGAAACCCCAAGCAATCTTTCTTACCCCTGGTATTTGTCTTTTTATATTATTTTCCTTATTTTTTTGACAGGTTCTCTCTACGGCAACCAACACACTTCTATCCACCACAGACAGTTGTCTCATTTTTTCTGACTTATTGGAGCCATTCAACATTTTTGATACCTACGCCTCAATCTGCCTTCCAGACGTGGGAGGCACCTCACCATCTCTTCCCCTTTTCAGGAAGCCCCTGTCCTGTCCTGTTAGTGAGCTCTTTCCTCTCCCCACCCCAGAAAGTTGGGCACACCCAAAGGACAATCGTTAACCTTCTAATGCATATTTTCTCTCATATGGTGATTTCATTCATTTTCTAATATGTGAATTTTTCCCAAATGGATAACCCCAGCTATAATCTCTTTTTAGAATTTTGGCTCCACGACTATATGATTTTTAAGATGCCTTCCAGCTCTATAAATCTGTGATCCTATTATGTCTGACTGCTCACTAGGTATTTCTTCTTGAGTGTTCCACCATCATCTCAAACTCACCGTGTCTAAGTCCAAACACATTATGTTTCTCACTGGAACATGTGAGGCATATTGAATAGAGCTTAAACAGAAACTGAAGTACAGTAGATCCAAGTCTCAGTTTTGCCTCTCTAGTTTACTACCTCTGGGCATTTGGGCAATTTGCAAAATCTCCCTGATTTGTAATTTTTTAGTGTAGAAGAATAATTTTTTATTTTATAGGGTTTTTATAAGGATTGATGAGGTAAATATAAACTTGATAGGTAAATACTAGAAATACAGTTGACACATAATAATGTTCTTCCCCGTCCCATTGCCTCTCATCTTCCTGCTTTCCCTGTTCTTATCATTCTCCTATTTACCCAGTCTGAAAACGCTAACAGTATTCCTGTATGTCATCCTAACCTAAATAAAATCATGTTTCGTAAGACAGTCTTCCAAATGCCTTTAAGACCTGTGCTTTATTTTTATTCCCACTGGAACCAACCTCGCTGAGCTCTTCATCTCTTCACACCTGGAATATGGTAATTTTACTGCTTTCTAACAGCCTTCTACAATAGCCTTCTTGTCTGCAGGACTAATTAATCCTGTGCTCTCTTGCAGGTGTGTTCCTAATTCACCTGTCTGTGTTTTCTATAAAGAATCACTAAATGGTGCCTGACCTAAAATAATTATTTAATGTGATTGTTTCAGCCCCTTGATTTTTTTAAAAAAGTAGGCTTACATGACCTCTAGCATGCATACAGTATTTTCTCAGGCACCTTGGTCTCTATTTTACTGCTGCCTTCTCATGGCTGAGTTAACCCAGTAGATTCATGTGTTGCATGAGGCATATAAGATCCAGTGCCATGCATCTGTTTGTGCAGGTTCTTCCTTCTGGGAGCACCTTGCCCCTCAGATCAGACCATTTTGGTGTTCGCGGGAAAGCCTCGCTGCCTCCATGAATTCTTTTTCAACCGTCACGGCTGAAGTGCCTTTCTCCTTATTTTCATAAACACGTTGTATATTTTTGGACTTATTCATTGGGCATTCAAATTCATGAATGCAAACGCTTTTATATGCATAATTCCCACTTCCTAGAAAGTCTTTTCCCCACCTCTTGATCTTCAGAATATTTTACTCTTCCAATTTAAGCAGGATAAAATATTTTCCCCTCTTGGAAACCTCTTATGGCCTATCCAGTCTTACGTTTCTACTCCTTCTCAAGCAGATGTAAGCATTTGGTTTTCTGTGCACTCATCACGTTTTTCACACACCTCTCTTATGGTACTTGTTATATTGTAATCACTCTCTCAGTCAGTTTTCGATGTAGCTTCCTAGCAAGCTGGGTTTCTAGTTCTTGTTCATCTTTACACCTTCAATCTTGCTAACACATAGAAGGTGCTTCATAAATATACATCCAGTGAGATAAAGGGGTGAAGTTCGGGGATTAGTGAGGCCCTGTGGGCAAAGCATATCAATGAGTGATTCTAGTGACTCCAGAATGACCTAGAAATCTCAGTAAGAGAGCATGGGACACAAACGATGGACTGGAGAACAATGACGACCTTCCCCTGGATGCTTGCTATCTTCCTTCATGGTTCTAGAACCACTCACCGTCTACAAACCTGTTTATTCCCAGCGTGATAGGAAGTTTTATGTTGCAAAAAGATGATGTACTGGATTTGATTTTGTAAGACTTTTTGTTTTGTTTAAAAGTGGTTTGCCTTCTATTTACTTATACAAAGTTCGTTTTTTGTTTAACTTGGATCAAGTTGGCGTTTTAAATTTACTTGTTAAAACAGAAAATGTACAACTCTATTTCTGGATATCGTTGGTTGCTTCTTTTTCTTGCCCTCCCCCTCCTCTGTAGTTAAGGATTTACCTTGAAATGTCCCCAGCCTGAACACCAAATGACTTCTGTCCTAGAAGGGAATAAGCCAGAAGGAGAAGGAAAAAGTTGGGTTAAGTCTCCTTAGCCCCTAACCACAGGGCTAGAATGCAATGGCAGTGAAATGTACTAATTTATCTTATTTTACATAATTAGAGTTAGGGGCTATTGAACACAGAATGCAAATGTATGCTAAATATGCAAATCAACCACATTTCCCAGATTTGGAGAAGGGGGAAATGTGGTAGCCTTATGTTAGATGGTTCTCTCTTATCTGTGAACACAACTTTTCAGCACTACAAATGCAAGCAACTGCGCAGTCACAGTTGGGGCTGCTAATTTGGAAATCCAGTTTAGGCTGATTTGAAAAGACAACAACATTTTTGCAATCACTGGTGTATCCTTTATGAGAGAGTTAGTCATGCCATTTTTTGTTTTCTGAAGACGGCCTTTTTTTCTTTTTTTGTTATTATTATTTTTTTAAATTTGGGATCTTGCGTAACTCTTTATTACAAAGCCTGGCCCTAAAACTGCAGAGTAGACATTTTTTGGGAGTGCCCCCAGCCTAACCGTGTATCAGAGAGGCCTCCTTGCCTGGATCCTTGCCCAGCTGCAGGGAGCCTAGTCCGCAGGCCTCCTGCCGGCCTCACAGCTCCTCAGCGCCTCCTGAGGGACCTTCAGCTGCAATGGGGACGCACTGTTTGTGCTTCCTGCCCCTTCCCCGGGGGCCTGCATCGCGGGAAGCTCATGCTTCCTTCCTCTTCCCTTCCCACGTGTGGCACTCCAGTAAGTATCTGGAACCCCAGACTCCAATTCCGCATCTGCTTCTGGAAACCGAATCTGATACAGATCTTCATTCCCTCGCCCATCTCTCTCCCCATTTTAGGAAATTTTCTTTGTAGTTGGAGATCTCATCCTCTCCTAAATATCCCTGTTAAGTGGATCCAGTAAATTACTTCCCAGGCTTCATCCCAACTAAAGAATCAACGGTGGCATTTGGGGCAGTCATGACCCCAGAGTGGTGTGGGCAACTTGTCTGAGACACTTTCAAACTGTGTCATGTGAGTGACCACAGAGTCGTAAGGTCAGACTTGTAAAAACACAATTTTTGGCCGTGTATTCCACTCTGCTATTACTCCGGCCAAAAGAGGCAAGGGACTGGGGATGGAAGTGGGGGTGGGGAGCCTTGTCTTCAGGTTAAAGCAATATCGAACTCCAGTCAGAGACATGGGAAGAAATACGGAGACCCTGCACGGGGCTCAGCTTCAAATTACTATCTGGACTCAGTCAAGGAAATTACGTACAATTACTTGAAATTGGTATGCAATGTCATTTTAAGGAGTAGAATAATATGGTCATTCTACCAGTAATTTGGTTAGTAATTTGGTAGTAAGCTCTAGTAATTACTGTAAGTGCTAACCAGTTCATTTCCCAAATCACTTTTCCTTTTGGGTGTTCACTTTATTTTGTACATTTTAATTGAGTTTTTTTGTTAAATGGCCTAACAATGTTTTACATTCCATGGCCTTAGCTAGGGCTGAGCGCGAGAATACGCAAGCCACTGTGCCCAGTTTTGTTTCCAGCATCTGGATAGCTGCTGCTTAATTCATATGAATCCCCATGTATCCATTACTGTCATAATCAACTAAGACATTTTTGAACCTTGAGTATCTTTGTGGTATTATAGTAGGGGAAAATAAAATACTGAATTAATCAAAAGATAAGGCCTATGGAGTTTGTGACCCAGAAGAGATATAGGCACAGACAGTTCTAGTGACAGGTTGTAGATGGTCAAGAGAGCCGTGGTGGCTTGTCGGCGTGGCAGATGTTTGTGAGTGTGTAGATTTTAATTATTTAAAATCATTTAATGTTTAAAATTATTTTTAAAAATTATTTAATTTCATGTTCTTCCTGGCTTTACAAATTGATTAGAAAAAGCTCATGACCTGAAAGAGAGAAGGTAGGAAAACAATACAGAGATGAAGGGATATAATGGAATGATCAGCGAAAACGTTTGGAAGTAAAGGAAGTAAGGAAAAGTGAGAGAGAAAGTGCTTAGTGTGCATCTGGGAAGTGAGCCGATTATGCCTGTGGGACTGGGGGAAGGTTCATTGAAGAGAAGAAAGCATGTGATTGGCAGGTGTCTGAAATGTAACTTTATCTTTCTATGAAGTGGAATTCAGAACACCCCAAATGCCCCAGTCACCATGAAGAAGATATGATGGTACAATGTATGTTTTCGTTTGTATTTTTTTATTTTCCCAAAATGGTTCATGTATGAAGTAGGCTCTTAGACTATCTCCCACTACTATTGCAAATACAAGCATAAGAGAAACCTGTTTATTAACGCTGAACTAGTGTGAGAGATAATTCATTATGCTCTTGCTGAGGAGAGCTGTTGCCTCGGAGTTTCTTTATAGTTCCCCTCACAAGAGTTTTAATAGCTGTGCAGCAGAACTTCACACCAAACTTTGTTATTCTCACCCATCATATTTTTATCATAAAAATGTCACTCTGAACGGAGACGCTCACTCTCCCAGTACCTTTCCCACTTTATTTCTTGCAAAATGTAATTTGGTTTATGGACTGCTACTAATAACTTGCAAAGTCTGATTTCTACTTTAAGCCTTCCAGTCTGGTAACACCTCATCTTATTTTTGAAACACACAGAAGTTTTGATAACTCCTTGACTACCTTTAACTCACTGATTTCTGAAAAACTATGAGGCCAGTGTGGCTTTTAGCTCATGTATTTGTTCACCCTATTTCTTGTTGACTTTCAGCTCACCCAGGGCTTTGTAGCATCAACTGTGTGATTTTCATACTTTTACTAAGAGTATTTTGTATGTCTTTCTTATCTAGGTGCCTAGAATGGCTGTCATATAGTAGACGCTCTGTAACTATATGTGAAATAGTAATTAAAACAGAATCAGTGATTTCCATGGTGCTTTGTTTTAGACACTTGTCTCCAAAGAGAATAGCTTACTTACCTTAATTTCATTTATACAAAGCTTCTACCACTGAGCCACGTGAAACAGGACAAACTGGAAAATGTTATTCTAATACTTCTTGTCATCTGTATTAACTAATGATTTCAGGCTGGTGCATGGGCTACTGAATTCACTTCTGAGCCTTTGATTAGTTCACTTTTTAACATGAGTATGCAAAATGAAATATGAAGCACTTAACGCTCAGATCCTTGAATTCTAATCATGCTCTGTGATGTACCCATCATAATACCTGCAGAGAATGCTTCAACATTCCAGGTCTAAAAGTTGTAGTCAACATTTCCTATGCCAGCTGTGTCAGGGCATTTTAGAGAAATAAAACCAATAGGAGATATCTCCATAGAAAGACTAGATAGATAAATAGATAGATACTCTCTATATAGAGATCTACTGGCTCTGTTTATGTATGTATCTCTACAAATATATCTATATATACATATATTGATTTACATACACATGTATAAGAGAGAGATTTATCATAAGAAATTAATGGACATGATTATGGAGGCCAAGAAGTTCCAAGATCAGTTGGCAAGCTGGAGATCCAGGAGAGGCACTGGTGTAAGTTTCAGTCCAAGTCTTAGCCTGAAGGCAGAAGACTGATGTCCCAGCCAAAGCCCATCAGGCAGGGAGAGAAAATAATTCCTTACTCAGTCTTTTTGTTCCATTCAAGCTTTGGAAAGATAGGATGAGGCCCATCCACATTAGGGAGGGCAATCTGCATTACCGAACCTGCTGATTCAAAAGTTAATCTCATGCAACAATGTCCTCACAGAACACAATTAACCAAATAGTGAAGCACCCTGTGGCCCAATCAAATTGATATACAAAAGTAACGATCACAGCAGCCATCATCAGAGAATACCTCCAGCCAGTATAATTTTTTCATTGTTGCTGAGATGGAGTTTTGATCTGTCGCTCAGGCTGGAGTGCAGTGGTGCGATCTCTGCTCACTGCAACCTCCGCCTCCTGGGTTCAAGTGATTCTCCTGCCTCAGCCTCCCAAGTAGCTGAAACTACAGGCATGTGCCACCACGCCTGGCTAATTTGTCGTATTTTTAGTAGAAATGGAGTTTCACTATGTTAGCCAGGATGGTCTTGATCTCCTGACCTATTTTACCAAAATGGTGAATAAGTTAATGTCAATATGTATATTTCTCAGGAAAAATAAAATAAAATGTAAATAATTAGAAACAAGCTTCTAAGCAATGTTCCTATGACCATATGGCTACACTTAATAGTAATTTACATTGCTGTAGCCTAGAGTGTTTATTTTAGTTCTTCAATCTGTTTGAGGGAAAGCTGTTTTGCATGACCCCAGCTTGGAGACTGGACACAGAGTGAAGTCTAGGATTGCGTAGAGTACTAGTGAAGATACTACAGATTTCCCCTGAGTCTAATGAGGAAAGTGGCCACATCTCCATTCCAGCCACCTTCCCACAGGACTTGAAACCTCCAGCTGGGAGATGCTCCAGAGGGCCTCTGTGATCTGAGGGGCCTGGCTTTTGATAGTCCACATCATACCTATTAGGACTGTCAGAACAAGTTCGTGAAGTAAGCAGTCCCCTGCTGCCCCTTTCTACAAAGAATGAAGAACTGAGAAGTCAAATGAACTCTTCATGTGACCACAGTTCACTGGTAGCAAAGCTAGGGACAGACTCCAGTGTGCTTGGTGCTGGGTGCTGCACTGGTAAGTTTATTGATACCATGATTTGATTCTCTATTACCTGCAGACCTCACCTTTTCTTTTACCCTTATTCAAGTGAATATTGCATCCTTTTTTGGGTGTGGGGGGGTGCAGCTTCGTTCCTGTCAATGACTGCCATCAAAAATGCTGACCGGAAATTTCGGAATTGAACAGTTCAAACCTCCTCTGCAGGCTGAAAAGATGAATCTCACATTTTACACATCCATCTCTGCAGAATATGACTGCTGTTTTTCACTATGTGGGATATATGTCACTTTTAAATGGCGACTGTGGCCTCTTGGCACACTGGGAAGTGATTGGGCAGCTTAACCAGCTTCCCTTGCGTGTGATAGAGAATTCTGAGGCAAAGCCCAGGCTTTCTTTCCCCACAAGGACAACCATTGCCAATCACGTTTCCTTATTTAAAGTCACTCCCTGGAGAAAATTAAGCATCTTTTTGTTTTGCTTCCTTTAACCGTCTGTGGTTTCATGCCCCTCCTGAGCCTTACCTGTCTTGAAAAGCAAAAACCACATCCTTTACCCCTGAAGATCCAGCTGGTGGCACACGGCGACTCCTTCCCTGATGGCATTGTGTTCTGATTCCTTGAAAGCACCAGGCATGTTTACCTTTTCCTCAAATCTTCAATCTCCACACACCATTCTGGGCAGGGCAAGATCAAACTGGGGTGCTAGCTCATCCTTGGCCTTTCCAAATACCCTACCATCGGCACATTTATGTTAGATATTGATTTCTGCTTAATAGAATAAGCCAGGAAAAATCACACTCCTTGCTGGCGTTCAGAGGATAAACCATAAAAGCCATTAAGAAGTACTGTAAGCATGAGGATGATTAATGGGACTCAAGGTGCCGTCCACTGACTATTTCCAGATAATGTCTTTGAGAGATTCCATTGCCTCTGGCAGCCATTGAGAGCTATTTATTTGCAAGGTGAAATTCTGAGTAATGATGTTTCCTGGGTAGCTCTGACTGACAGTGTTAAGGAGACAGAACTGGATGGCCCTGAACTCAGCTCATAAAGGATTTGCTCTCAGGAGTTGCTAGGATACTTCAGAGGTTGTGCATTGAAAGACAGTACGTCTGCCCTCAAATTGCCCCTCCTTCTGTGAGTGCTGAGTCTCCTCTTGAGGACCTCCTGGGCTTAAAGTTTATAGGGAAGAAGTGATTGTCAAGAACTATCGATTCCCGACTTCTGTGAAACCAGTGTGAATTTTTTCCTCCCTTGCATTGGCGTTAGTTTGGACTGGGACAGGAGGGAGCATCCTGAGAGCAGTGCCCGCCCGGGACCTGCAAAACTTGTGGTTTGCATTGTTTTTTAATTGACAGAATATTGTGCAAAGTACTTCAAATTGTCCATCATTCTCCAAGTTTTATTTGTTAAAATAGATCCCGTCAGCCTTCTTAGGTGCAACCTCTGACAATTAGTTTTTGACACCTGGGTTGCAATAATGAGGTTTATATGTCGATATGGTTGTTGATGCTTGAAAGTCTAACTTAACCTTTCCAGCAAAACAACCAGAGGAACCCAGACTGTCATCTTGATAAAAGACACCACCCAGCACAACCTCTGCAGGAAAGGAGAACTTCAATAAATATTAGATGGGTAGGCTGGGCGTGGTGGCTCACACCTATAATCCAAGCACTTTGGGAGGCCGAGGCAGGTGGATCACCTGAGGTCATGAGTTCGAGACCAGCCTGACCAACATGGAGAAACCCCGTCTCTACTAGAAATACAAAATTAGCCGGACGTGGTGGTGCATGCCTGTACTCACAGCTACTTGGGAGGCTGAGGCAGGATAATCACTTGAACCCGGGAGGCAGAGGTTGTGGTGAGCTGAGACCGTGCCATTGCATTCCAGCCTGGGCAACAAGAGAGAAACTCCATCTCAAAAAAAGAAAAAAAAAAATTAGACAGATAAATACATTGGCAGATGGATGGATACGTGGATGAATGGGTAAATGAATGAAAGCTACCATATTTTGAGCACCTATAATGTTGTATAAATCAGTCATTTATATAACAATTTGCAATTTTGATATTATTCCCATTTTGCAGAAGAGAAAACTAAGGCTCAGAAGTGACTTGTCCAAGGTGATAGAGACAGGGTTTAAATGCAAGGTTATTTTACTTTTCAGTCTAGAAAAGGGAAAGATGGGTTCAACAGTAAGTATCTTCATAATGTAGCATGAGTTCGTTGTAATTTCTACTTTACATGAAGCAAATTATTATTCATTTTTTAAAAAATGGTCAAGTTTCATAGATTTCAAAGTGCATATCCCCTTTTCCTTGGGTATATTCAAATAAAATACTTGGTATGCTCAAAAACTTATGTAGATTATATTTTTAGAAAATCTTAAAACTTCATTAGGATCTGAGACTATGTTTTAAATATTTACTTGGGCTGGAATTTATCTTAAATCATTTCTGATGGGTGGTTAGAAATATATGGAAGAATAAAGGCCTTTTTAGTTGTGGTAAGAGCTGAACCCACATTTCTCAGCCTTTGTTTACATGTTGCCTCACTGTCTGAGTGAGCAGTCTTAGATTTCTTGCTGCTCCTGCTCGCCAGAGCTCTGTACTGCCAGGCTCCTCACCTAAAAACAGACTGTCCATGCAGTCCACTGAGCCACCTTCAGGTTTCGTTCATAAGGTTTCTTGCAGTCCCATGTTGGCCAACTGAAGCTTATTATCCACTGGTGGTTTTACCCGTCTGTTCTGATTAGTGGTAACAACTGTGTTTCCTCAAAAGACCCAGAGGCAACAGCAGGGAGAGGCTAGTTCCTAAGAACAATTCCAGTTATTCTCAGCGTATTCCCTGGTAGCTTGAGGTTGAGGTGTATCATTTCCAAGAAGACAGTTTATCCTTCAGGACAATTTTTAAAATAAGAGGGAAAGTAGGAAGGGAGGGAAGGGAAGGGAAGGGAATGGAAGGGAAGGGAAGGTAAGGGAAGGGAAGGGAAGGGAAGGGAGAGAGGAGGGAGGGATGGAGGAGGGACAGAGGGAGGGAGGGAGGAAAAGATAAAAGATTGTTCCCTAGTTACTCCTTTGGATCATTTCAATGATTATTTTCTCTCAACACTGCTGCAGGTTACTTCAAAATAATCAGCAATGCTATCCTGACAGCCAAGATTCAGATAGATTTTCTATCAGCTGAGCCAGGCTCTGATAGTTTATCACTGAAAATAATAATGATAATAATAACAATAGCAAAAATACCTGCCCAAATTATGATTGACACAATGTCATGGGGAGAAAAGAAGTATATAACTGATGGCAGTCATTAAATATAGACAGAGACTCAGGAGGGGGGACCCGAGCCCTGAATGACCAGAGCCTTCGTAATGGGGAATAACAGGAAACTTAACCCTGGGCTGGTGTTAAGGTCGGCACCTGATCCAGTGTGACAGGGTAATTATTTATTTCTTCAGCTACTGATTTTTAAAACACGACGGTGTCGTGGAAGAGAGGTAAATTTGTTATATCAGAGCAATATTTTATATTTTTAAGCAGATATGCAACACTAACTTACTAATGATTTGACTACATAATTAGTTCCTCTTTCATTTGCTCCTTTACTTTCTAATGGTTTTTGTTTGATTTAGTTTGTTTTAGTTACTATTCATCTCTTTACTTTTCTGTTATCTTTCAATACCTTTAAAAACATAAATATTACCCCTTCTTCTTTTTTTTTTTGTCCCCAACTGCTCAGCCCAGTCGCTGGGTTAATTTTTGATGTCTCTTTATACAACTTGTCATGACTTTCTTCATATTAGCTTTATTCCTCTTTACTCCTCTCTGTTGTCTTTCCTCTCCCCTCTGGCCCAAGCCCTGCTACCTTATCTTTTCCCATTCCCAATACCACACCTCTCTAGCACCCACTGGGTGCCTCTGTCCTATGGAGGCATTATTCTTATCCCATATAACAAGCGTGGACTTGTACCCATTCTGCCCTTTCCAAGGGAAAAGGCGCAGTAAGGGGCAGGAGGCTCTGGGGGGCATGCCTACACTTGGGGGGCTCTTGGTCTTGAGAAATAACTGAAATCATATACCTGAAGGAAAACGTATCATCTAACTTGGTTCTAGACTCATCATAGGCCATTATTTAAATCTGCTAGGATGCTTAATATACAGAAACATTGAACAAAAGGAGAAGATAACAGAATTACAAGCTAGTTAAAAATTGAATTACTATGAAATCTAAATTCAGTCCAGCTTGGAAAACGACGGAGAGGATCTATTGATTGACTTTTAACCACTCCTGGAAGCAACATTAAGCCTCTTTCTTGCCAGGACAGGAACCCCAGCCTGAAAGGTAGCCTCAGCTTCCACAGGGCAGTGTGGAAGAGGGTAACAGAGGGGACCTTTCACCACTGCTCGGCATGGTTTTGAGGATGGCCAGCAGAGCTTGCACTTCCTTGCAGGAAAGATGTGTGTATATTAATTGCCTCTGCACTGCCAGCCACAGCATTTCCCAGAAAAAGAAAGAAAGAAAGAAAGAAGGTCTTCTTGAAATGGAGAAGTATTCGTTTTACATTTTAACTAATGATGCTCAGCTAATAGCCAGGGAGCAAGGTGGCATGGCAGGAAAAGAAATCGAGTCATGGAGGATGGGAGCAAAATCAGGAGTGGGGAGCCCTCTTCATACACTCTTTTATTCACTCACTCACATTCTTACAGATAGGAGTTTAACACCTAAGAAAAGCAATGTAGATAATTTTCTAGAGTCAGACACACTGCGAGTCTCATATCTTTTGTGTCTGACCAACGGAGGACGTCGGCGAGTTGTTTAATGGTTTCTGGGCCTCAGATTCCTTTCTATAAACTGGGAGTGAGCACAGTGGCTGCCTTATGGGTTCCGTAGGACACTGGGAATCTTTGTCCTGCCAGTCCCCAGCTATGTAGACTGGGCTAGGCCTGGAGCTGCTCACTTGTGGAGGTGGGTGAATGTGTGCCCCGTTGTCACCTGCGCACCCACCAGGTTGGGAGGGTGTCACGAGTGATTATGGACCTGGAAGGCTTTTTGATCCGTGATCCGTTTGCCAGCACGCCAGATCTGCAACAGCCCATAACATCTGGTTGCTTGGAAAATAGTCATGCTCAGGAGGCAGATTTAATGGAAAAGAAAGAATATTTAGAAAAAAAAAACAAAGTCTTAAATACTTGTAGAGTTATATGCAGGTTATATTCTTCTGAACATCTTTACAAAAAGATTTTTTCCTTTTGCTCTTCTTCTTAACAAATAATCTTTGAGCACAAACTACGTCCCAGGCAGTGTTCTCGTAAGCCATTGACGAAAGGCAAACCACACGGATCAAATCTCTGACCTTGAAGATAACCAACAAATAGTTTAAAACAACATAATATGTCAGAAAGGAAACAGTGCTAGGCAGGAAAAGTCAAGCGTTGAAAGGGGACAGGAAGTTCTAGAAAGGTGGCATTAAAATTTTAGCATGAATAAGACTGAATTCAAAAACCAGGAAAAGTCAGTCAGAGAGGCAGGTTCGGTAAAGGGAGTTGATAGTGATCCTGGGTAAGGCAGATTTCATATAACAATCAATAGAAAAACAAAACAAAGACACACATACATTGATGAGATCTCCACGGACTCAGGAGAGTGATTACTCTTCTGGAGTATTCTGCAAAGCTGAAGACAATTCTAGAAACAGCAGCAGAGTACCTTTGTCCAAAACATGGCTATTTGAGTGCATAGTCTGAGCCAGGCACCGTTGTAGATGAACAGAGGAAGTGCCTAGCATCGGTGGTGCTTCATCCCACAGAGGGAGACCGATGCTAAGCAGTGAACATAACCAATAACTAAATATATTTAGTGGTATCCAGCATCCGTGGGGATTGGTTCCAGGACCTTCCACCTATACCCAAATCCAGGAATGCTCAAGTCTCTCTTATAAAATCATCTTCAGATTACTTACAATACTGAAGACAATGTAAACACTATGTAAACAGTCACGATGTTGCATTGCTTAGGAAATAATGACCAAAGTCTGTACTTGTCGGTACAGATACAATTTTTATTTAAAAACTTTTCTGATGATACATAGTACTTGTACATATTTATGGGGTACATGTGACATTTTGATATAAGCATACACTGTGTAAGAATCAAATCAAGGCACTGATGTGCAGTTGATTGAATTCATGAATGCGGAACCCACAGATAGGGAGGGCTGACTGTCTTTTTTTAATTAAGTTAAAAAATTTTAATTAACGGGGAAAATGTACATATTTATCTTGTACAACATGTTGTTTTGGAATATATATATACATTGCGAAATGGCTAAATTGAGTTAATTGACATATCATTACCTCATGTAGTTATCGTTTTTTGTGATGAGAACACTTAAAATCTACTCTTTTAGGAATTTTCAAGAACATGAAACATTGTTATTAACTATAGTCACTGTGTTGTATAATAAATCTCTTGAATATATTCTTTCTCTTCAACTAAAATTTTCTATCCTTTGAACAACATCTTCATAAACCACATCTCCTTACCCCCTAGTAACCACTGGCAACCACCATTTTACTCCCTTCTTTTGTGTGTTCAGCTTTTTTAGATTCCATATGTAAGTGAGAGCACTTGTCTTTCTATGCCTGGCTTATTTCACTTAATGTAGTGTACTCTAGGTCCATTGATGTTGCTCCAAATGACAGGATTTCCCTATTTTAAGGTCAAATAGTTTTCATTGAATTTATCTACAACATTTTCCTCACCCATTCGTCTGTTGAGGGACACTTAGGTTCTCTCCATATTATCTTGGCTATTGTCAACAGTGCTGCGATGAACATGAGAGGGCAGACATCTCTTTGACAGTCTGATTTCATTTTCTTTGGAAGTATACCCAGAAGTGGGATTGCAGGATCATATGGTCGTACCATTTTTATTTTTTAATTTGACCAGAGCCTACTGAGACTATTTTTAATTTTTTGAAGAACTGTCATACTGTTTTCCATAATGGCTGTACTAATTTACATCCCCACCAACCCTGTGCAAGGCTTCTGTCTTCTCCACACACTGGCCAACACGTGTTACCCTTCATCTTTTTAGTAATAGCCCTTCTGACATGTAAGTAAATAATTTAGTCTTTATTGGCTTAATTTTATTGCCCTCAAGAAAAGTGGCAGGATGGAGGCAGTAATCTCGTATTTGTTGGAAAGAACGTGCTTGAGCCTAGAATCAAGCTGACAGTCTGAACTCACTAGTCCCCATCCCTGAGCAAGTGACTTCAATTTGCCCCACGTCAGCTTTCTTATATTTAAACTGGAATTAACAACATCTATCTTATGTGGTTGCTGAAATAAGGTCATGTGGTTAAAGAAATCTAGCGTGTAGTAGGTAGGCATGGAGCTTAGAGGAGGGAAGAGGTGTTACATGATGTTATTTATCCCAATTCAGTAATAATTATGATTTCTACACTCATTTAAATAGATGATGTTTGATTGTTTTTCTCAAACATGGATCATTATTTTTTGTCACACTTTGTAAATGAACATAAGAAGCATGAGAGGTGCATCTGTGCTCAGACCCACCGGTACAGCCTAGTATTTTTCTGAATCTTGAGGCAGTCAAGTTGCCCATATGCACTGAGGCCCACTTTATGTAGAGTGTGCTTGAGATACTTCCAGAGATGTGCACAATTAGCTAAAACAGTTCTGTCCTTTCAGAATTTAGCTGAGAAAACGGCAGTCCACATAATATCATGAACGACACAAGGCAGGAGATTGTATCAAATGAGGGGTGCAGATGATGCTCTGGGATTTCTCGATTTCTTCTTATGGAAGTCATCTTACTAAGTTCAGATTATCAAATTGTGTTTAAGGAAAAAAGGTCCATTATTATTTCATCGTGGTTTTTTTTTCTGTTTTTTTTTTTTTTTTTTTTTTTAACCATTTGTGGATCATTCCTCCCAGGCTGTGAGTTTTTTTTTTTTTTTTTTTTTTTTTTTGAGACGGAGTCTCACTCTGTCACGCAGGCTGGAGTACAGTGGCCGGATCTCAGCTCACTGCAAGCTCCGCTTTCCGGGTTCACGCCATTCTCCTGGCTCAGCCTCCCGAGTAGCTGGGACTACAGGCGCCCGCCACCTCGCCCGGCTAGTTTTTTGTATTTTTTTAGTAGAGATGAGGTTTCACCGTGTTAGCCAGGATGCTCTCGATCTCCTGACCTCGTGATCCACCCCTCTCGGCCTCCCAAAGTGCTGGGATTACAGGCTTGAGCCACCGTGCCCGGCCTGTGAGTATTTTTTATTCAGACGCATGTAGGTGTTTGATATTTACCCTTGTAATGTTAAAGGTGACAGGATACTGCTCTCACTTTGCTGTTATATAAGCTATGTGTTCCCTCCAGCCCTTGGAATCTTCCTTACCTACTTCGGTGGGAAGGAGGAGGCAGGGTGTCAAATCTCCTTGCCCTTGGGCTGTCACTTGGATGGGCACTCGGTGTTTGCTTCTCTGGCGGCTCTGTGCCAGGCCTGGGTCTTCCTTCACACCACAGCAGGTGTGTTCTGGAAGGAGGAGACCAGTCTGATAAACTCCTTCAATTCTTCATGCTAGCCCCATGGGGTGGGAGTGGCCCCTGAGGTTCCAGTTTCCACTCTTGGCTTCTGTTCTCAGCCCTGGCTCTTTCTCCCTCAATGGTGCTTTTTCTCCAAGTGCTCGTGGAGGTACCGCCTTACCCCACTTTAGGAGAATGCCTCTCTGGCACAGACTGTTGTGCCATTCCTCAGAACAGGCCATGCTCCCCACAGGATCTCCAGTGGCGTATCCTCTGGGGGCAGCACCCAAGCCTTTCTGCCTGCCCTGAAGGTAAATGTGAGATAAGCACTCACATGTGCACACACAAGCACACACACTTGTGCACAGACACACATGCACTTCCTGTCCTCAAAATCAAACAATTCTCAAAGACAAGGCAGCCTAAATCCACTCCAGGTAGCAGAAACCTATGAGTAACAGCAGCATCCTCTGGCCCATCATCCTGGCCTGGGTGTGTCGAGGGAACAGTCCCAGCCCCTCTGTTCTCATTTCTGGGTTTTTCAGCCCACAGTGCTAGAGGCCGAGAGAAACAATGGCCTTTTGAAGTGTCTTCCCTAAAGAAATTTGGCGCAAATGTGTTCTTCCCCACAGACCAGAAGAGCTTAGACTGGGCTTCACACTTCACTGGGACAACTCTTAGATTCCTATTTGGGATATAACAAAGGGAGGAAAGAAAGTTTTTTTCCAATTATTTAGAAAGTGCACATTGACATAAAGGAATATTAAGTGACTTATCTAAAAATGATGTGGTGCCTACAGGACTGACACTGTTCAGGGTTCAAATCACCTGATAATTCACAACTGTTTCTTTTTGCTGAATTTCATGCACCTCATTACTCCAAACATATATAATATATCCCCTTTGTAAAAAAAAAAAAAATCACAGCCCCTGTGGAAAAATATTAGAAACCAAACATGATTTCATGGGCTAAAAATTCCGTTCCTCCCATCATTTCTATTTTTGACCTCATTGCCCAGTTGTGAGAAATTGGGAAAAGCAGCTCTTGGTGCCTCGGTTTCTTCATTTGTGAAACTGAGAAAATAACACTGAACACCTCCCCGCTTTCCATAGAAGTAGGTAGGCTTAATACATTAGTGCTAGCAAAGCACTTTACACTCTCAGAGTACCTTTCCCAAAACAGTATCAAAGTATTACTGCATCTATTATGAATAAATAAGATCGGCTTGGACATGGAGCCCCTAGAGAACTTCTTTGTCACTTCTCTGCATGCAGATTGAGTGACATTTTCTATGACCCTCTTCACTTTGCTGACCAACAACCTGCTCATTAACATGGATCACAACACTGTTTTGTACGTTTCCACCGCCTTTCATTTGGAAAACTCCAAATGCCTTGCTAACACGATTAAATCAAGTATCCTCATACATAGGTTAGGTGTTACAAGAACCATTACACTTAGGGTGGTGGGCAGAGAGATCCAAGGAATGGAAAGTTAAGGGCAAGAAGTAGTTCCACTAACTGGGTTTCCATTCCTGCCCCAGAAATGAATAACCCCTCAGCTCTATGGGTCTCTCATCCCCACTTCTTGAAAGCCCAGTCTAGAATGTTAGAAAATTGCAGCAGATTCACTGGTGTGCTCTATTTTCAGCTACTTCCATAAAGAAATCAATTAACTGTGTCTGACAGTCTATTTTTCCTGAAGCTCTGCTGGCAGAGGGCTTAACTTTATATCATCTTTCACAGCCCCAAAACAAAACAAACATTTTATTTCATCCTCAATGAAAGTAACTTCTATTTATTTTGGTGAGGTTTCCATGCTAGGTAATCTACAGTCACCAGTTGGATTTCCTTTGTTCTCGGCACTTTTGGGCTATTGCATTTTAGTGCCTGAGACGCTGAGTCTGTGACAGAGGAAACATCTTGTCATTTTAATGAATTGAGTTCTCCCAGTGCCACTTTTCTCACCAACAGTCCTTTTCCATACCCATCAAGATGTCAGATGCAAAATAAAACCGGTTGCAACATGGCAGAGTATGCAAGGCCATTCGGATTATTACTGAATAACGTGGCTGGAAAAACTCGGCGAGATCACTTTCCTCATCTGTAACTTTTTGAGATTTTTTTCTAAGTGAGCTCAACTTATTACCCGTTATAACAGAGCTTTCAAATCACAAAGGGCCTCAGCAAGTCTAAGTGAAAAGGATGTGTCATGCAGTGTGTTAAGAAACTGTCTGAGCCTGGGCTTGTTTCTCTTGGCACCCAGCTTTCTGCGACTACTCACACCTTTAGAAGTTGATCAGTGAATACAAATGAGCAATAACATTATGCAGAAGGAAGATCAAGGGACTTGAAGTCAGAGTACGGAGATGCAAATTCAGAGCTGTGTGACCTGAAGAAAGTTGCTTAAGTTTCCTGAATTTTGTTTTACTCATCTTTGAATCGGGGGTATTGCAATCTACTTGATCTCCGTGTACCTCACAGTATGGAAATGATATCTTGTAAGGTAATACTTGAAAATCATCTGTATATTCAAAAATTTTATGTAAATATTCATCATTATTAACAACGTTAGTGAAAACTAAACCTAATTACAAACGAAAATCCACAGTGAAAATTGTACAGTACATCCAAAACACAAACAAAAATTTCAAAATCCACAATTGTTCCTCGTCTATTATGATGATTCCCTTTTCTTGGTACAATTTGAGATGAAAAAGTCAAAAATTGGCAAAAAATTAACAAGACCTCCAGATGACCAATTGGGATTGTTTTCTTAGTACAATTCTTCAAGACACCTGCAGTGCTAAAAAAGGCCTCCTTATATGACATAGCCAAGGTGTATCCATAGCTTAATAGGATCACAAGTAGCATTTGATGATTTCATGACGCACTGTATAGCATCCCTTTGGTTTTGCAGAATCCCTAACTTCACAAAGAATTTACCTGAACAAACGACTTGACTTTTTTCTGCCTCAGTTTCCTCATGAATAAAACAATTTATGTTCTTCTGTTGCCACATAATGTAAACATCAAAAGCAATTCTGTGTGCAAGTATGTGGAAGTGCTACCTACAATTTAAGATCTCATTAAAGTGGATCCTTGCTTTTTATGTGCAATCATTTTTAAGCTACTTTTTTTTCCTGAGGAGAAGAGAGAAGGATGGCTAGGACTAAACTAAAGAGTACTCCAAGGAGATGAAATTTCTAAGAGTCACAGATGAAGTGAAATATGAAAACGTGTCAGCTGACCACCAGGAATAAACAGATTCCTGGCAATAGCCATTATTAGATCGTGGAATTGCCTCTCTCAGGAAGTGGTAGAAACATTTACTGCTCAACTGGATAAAGTACTCTCAGGGGCCAGATGACCTGCCATTTCCTTCTACATTATCTATGAGTTTTTTCTAATAATAATAAAACCACTGAAATTGGCTACAGAGCTATAATCACTCATGTATAGGCTGAGAGCTGCATCGTAATTATGGAGGGCCATGTTCTCAGATAATTGCTCTCGATTTGGTCTTGGTCTTGGCGACTCCCCCCGTCTGTTTACTGCTAGGTCCAAGTCTACAGAGGACTGCATTAGCGTCTACACTGGCCTTACACGCATTTAACAATGTTGAGTCACTACTTTCTAAACAGTAAGCTGGATTCAGGCAGCTTCGGAAATACCATGAAAATATGATGCTGTTTAAATGCTAATGCTGAGGCCTAGAAGTGATGGTAGCTGGCCAGGAGCCGTGTCTCCTCTGTTGGGCTGAGCGTATGATTTCGTTTCTCCTATTTGTTCAGTTGTAGTAAACATTTTTTCATGGAGTTTTTACAGTGTTTGCAAAAATGCCTCCTAAGCAAAAATAGAAAAATACACTTTCTTCTTTGTACAGTTTTCAAAAATATACTCCTTTTGAATTGAAAAAGGCTTATGAAAGAACGATGAACAAACCATATTTGATATTTACAAGTGTTATTTTCTGGTTATTAAATTCAGTTTGTAAGATGTATGTGTGTGTGTGTGCACGCACGTGTATGTGTGTGTGAATTCTGTTCATTCCTCTACTTATCCCCCTGAAAAATCTCATTTTTAAAATTTCATAATATTTTTTAAAAAGGAAAAAAGAATGACTTGCCTGTATCGGTAAATCAAAAGCTAAAATGCTGACTCATGCAGCAAAGTGGCCTGACTTGCAGAGCTAATGCCCAAGTGCAGGCTCTCTCGCCCTCTGTGGCAGCCAGGGGCTCGCTGTCCGCTCTCCCACCAGAGTGGCTTCAGGAGATGAGCCCTTCACTCACAGGGCATTTCTGGCTCTCAGCATAGTGCCTGGCCCAGGGTAGATGCTGAACAATGGCCCATTAAAGTCCACTATGTTGTTGTTGCTGTTGTGGAACCATTCCTACAAAGAATATCATAGAACCCCAGATAGAAAAAAATAGATAGATGTTTTTGGGTAGAGAACCACTTTCAAGTGAGATCCTTACTTTGTGATTCAAGATTTTATGTGTCTTTCTTATTTCTTTCTTTTAATCTGAAGTGCATTCCCCTATCCTGCTTCATGGTCATGATTTCATTCAAATTTATTGAATTTCTACTTGCAATTCTATTAGATGACCAATGGCAGAGAATTTTTAGACCTGATTTTTACATACTGCTTTGCAGTTACAGTACTTTTATTTGCATAATCCAAAGCATTGATTGAACCCTGTGGAAGTGGAGACATAGATGGTTCTACTTTTATTTTATAAATGAGGAAACTGAGGCTCAGGGATGTTAAGTGATTTAACTGAAGTTACATGGTGAGTGAGTGACAGATTTGAGCCTTAAACACATCTTTGGACTCTGTAGGGTTTTTCCCTTCACCTTCTGAAGGTTTGCTGAAAAATCAGTTCACAAAAGGCAGATTAATTGGAGAAAAGGCACACAAAACTTATTAATGTGTACATGGGAACCTTCAAAATAAAAAGTCAGACTGGGTGCGGTGGCTCACGCCTGTAATCCCAGCACTTTGAGAGGCCGAGGAGGGCGGATCCCCTGAGGTCAGGAGTTTGAGACCAGCCTGGCCAATATGGTGAAACCCTGTCTCTACTAAAAATGTAAAAATTAGCCAGGCGTGGTGGTGCATGCCTGTAATCCCAGCTACATGGGAGGCTGAGGCAGGAGAATAACTTGAACCCAGGAGACAGAGGTTGCAGTGAGCTGAGATCCCACCATTGTACTCCAGCCTGGGTGACAATGTGAAACCCTATCTCAAAAAAAAAAAATAAAATAAAAAAAGATAAAAATTAATTAAAAAAGTAAAAATAAAAAATCAGTGATACAGGGAAAATTGTCTATTATCATGCTTAGGTTCAACAAATTATGCACAATCTTGTAGAAATAGGATTGGGCGAAAAGGTTATGATCTAATGCTAACTGACTGAGTGGGGAGCTAAGCCAGTCCTGTCCAGATTCCTCCTGGCCTCTATGAGCAGTGTCCCTCCCTTCTGGGTGTGGGGATCTTATGACCTTCAGTCAAACAAGGCAAACTGGATGATTTCTTTACGGCCAGTTTTAACCGAGAAAGGTGGAAGGAAAGTTAGAGTCATATTTTTAGGTTGGTTGGCTGACTTGGGGGAAAAGGGGTTCTGACTTCAGTGACCTGCCTTGAGGAAGAGGGATTCTGGATTCTGTGGCCAGCCTCAGGGGAGGTTAAGACCCAGAGACAGGAGGGCTGGAGAAAGTCAGTGAGAAACTTTTGCTTCTTAGGCTGCTTCTGAGGCCTTCATTTGGGAGTATTGTTTGCTGAGACCCAGCAACTCAAAATCACTTCACCAAGAAAGAAGTCAAGATACCCATTGTGTCATATTCACACACATCCTCACTGCCTAGCTCTATTTTCAGCTGAATATGTTTGTTTGGTCATGTCCTCCTACGTCAAAAGCTCCCATGTATATTAATTCACACAGCTGTACTTGTGGTCACTGCCAAAGGCCAGCCTGGATGCTAGAGTGAGCTTGTTGGGCTCAGGATTTTCTGCTGCAAACACGCGCTAGGCCAGACCATGCCCCCTGCAATGTAACTACACGCAGGAAGGGTCTGATACGTGGTGACTGCTCAGTGGGGCAGACATTGATGCTGCCCACACCCAGTCTAACAACAGACAGGCGTACATTGTATGCAGAGAGTCATCTTAAAAGTGGTAAAAGGAGTAGTTTCCTTAAAAAAAATATTTTCCTAACGTCAAAGAAATATCTCAGTGTAACCATGCCAGATAAGGTTTTGCGTAAAGGATTAGCTTTTTGAGTTATAATCTTCTTTATGAAAGAATAGCCTGGAAACTTTAGGTCTGACTTGTGTGTAAGGATTTGAAATATTTTAAGCCAAAGAGAAAAGCTTTAGAGAAGAGTTTAGCTGCCAGGGGCTTTTTTCTGTAACTCCCAGGGATGAGGCAAGGGAAGGCTAGCATAGACCAGGAGACAGGCCCCATTAAAATCTTATTAACATGCTTTGAAGTGACAGTAGTGCCATGTCCGAAATATCTCCCCAGCCCACTGTCTTTCTTAGTCATCTGTGTCCTAGCTAGGATGCTGGGCCACAAGCAATGGAAAAAACCCTGATCTGGACCCTTGCTTCATCCTGAATTTATTCCAACTAGCAGTTTGACCCATGAGATGCCATGTGCATCTCTTGTACTCTCAGAGTTTTTTTTTTTTGTAAAGATGACAGAGTTAGATATGATAGTGTTTATGAACCTGTCCAGCTCTAACCTGTGTGAATCTCTAAGGATTGCTATACCACTTTCATTGGTAGGAAATCCAGGTACTACACACTGGAATATTTCAAAATCAAGTCAAACTGGAAACAGATGATGCACCTGGCCTATCCGAAACTTGGTTTCCATCTGCAGTGCAGACATAAACCAACAGCTAACATGGAGAAGTGATATAAATTGTTGGATTCTTGAAAAAATACTAATTATTAAAAGTAGTAATTAATACATGGAAAAATATGTCTAAAATACGTGGTATTTTTTTTTCGTCTGAAAGTACAATGTCCTCTTAAAAGCCATTTAAAAACCATGTCATTCTAGCTTCCTTGCTACCATTGCTTTTGTTGTGCAGAACATCATTCTAAATTTAAAGGTTGGTAAACATGCAAATAGATGTTTGCTAATTCATGTTAAGAGTATATTCAGATTAATACAATTTAACTTGAAGAAATGATTTAAAGGAAAACAAAAAGACTAAACAAGTACCAGCATCCAGTAGGAGTAAACTTATTTTCATACTCAGTTAACTAGCTTAAGGAGAGGGTAAAATTTTTAAAAACTGTTTTTTGTTTGTTTGTTTTTGTTTTTGCTCTGTCGCACAGGCTGGAGTGCAGTGGCGCCATCTCAGCTCACTGCAAGCTCCACCTCCTGGGTTCAAGCGATTTTCCTGCCTCAGCCTTCTGAGTAGCTGGGATTACAGGCGCCCGCCAATGCACCTGGCTAATTTTTTGTATTTTTTTAAGAGACAGGGTTTCACTGTGTTAGCCAGGATGGTCTCAATCTCCCGACCTCGTGATCCACCTGCCTCGGCCTCCCAAAGGGCTGGGATTACAGGCGCACACCACCTCGCCTGGCTAATTTTTTGTATTTTTTAGTAGAGACAGGGTATCACTGTGTTAGCCAGGATGGTCTCAATCTCCTGACCTCGTGATTCGCCCGCCTAGGCCTCCCAAAGTGCTGGGATTACAGGCATGAGCCACCATGCCCGGCCAAAAAAACAGTTTTAAATAGTGGTCTCATACTCTGTGCCGGACACAGTGAGACACATACATGCAAACATGTATTTGGATGCATGTATATATGTATATTTGTATTTATAAGCCTATACATATATATACATTTTTGAATACATAATTATTTTGAATAGTCAATATAATCTTAACACATAGGAGTTATTTTCCTGTTTTTCAGTTGAGGAAACTGAAATTCAGAAATAACTAACCTAGTGTCCCTTAGCTAATACATGAAGAAGCCCAGCTTTGAAAACAAGCGCCTAGGCCTTCTAAAGAAAGTTGTCTTTATATTATACCCCATTTCCTCAAGTAAGGGCTTTGTTGTAAAACATCCTGAGAGCCTGGTGTTTAGAAACTGCTACATTTAACTTAAATAAAGAACACGAGTTATTTAACATTTTGAGTTTTGATTCCTTCATCTGTGAAAACGCAAATGAAAATATCTACTTTGGGAGACAGTTGGCAGGATTAAATGAGATACAGTGAATTAAAATATCTGCAAAAGTCCCTGGCAAATTGTGGCCTTGTACAATGTATTAGTTTGTATAGCATTTTAGCTGCAGTTTCTCCAAATCTTTTCACACTTAAATCTTTTTATGTGACGAAAAGAGAAAGAAAATTTTGCTTACTACCTCAAAGAAATAAGCAAGTATTTACTGAATGCTTTCTATTATGTCATAACATTTTATGTGTCACATTTCAGAGCTGATTGAGGTCATGATTATGGAATCTTTTATGTGGGGCGGTAATAGTTAAACAGTAAGTACAGTTATGTGAATCTAGCTTTTCAGGTGTCCCAAAGAGTTCAAACAGCTTTTTGTTAAAATGAACCCTGGGAAACTAAAAGTACTCCTACCTTTTGCCTTTCCTGCTGCCTCAGTCCCTCCAGTTTGAGTTAATTTTCCTCTAGGGGCTTTAGAGGGAAAGTTTTCCTCTTGCCACACTCACCTTGAAGCAGGACGCAATGGATTACAGTGGCTTTCACCATGCATCTTGTCTCAATACAGACCTTCGGGGGACAGGCCTGCGACATTACCCAGTCTACAAGGGCAGGTAATTTAATAAGGTTATCATATTTTCCCTCTATATAATGACTTAACAACACCTTTTTTAAAAAGTCATGTCAAACGTCGTTCCATTTAAAAATCAGTTACTGAATAAGGCAAGCGGGATATGAATCCGTGGGCACATAGTGTAACTCAAGTTTTGAGATGAAAACTGGCCCTCCAGGCCTTTGTTCTGCATCAGGCTCAGGAATGTGAGAGGTGTGTAGCTGTCTGCAAGTTATTAAGGTCCCTGCAATAGAAAGAAAGAAATCAACAGACAATCTCAGTAAAGCATCTTTGACTTCCATACATTCAGCTTTTTAGAAATATTTACTTACATAATTATACCTGACTCTCATAAGCTGCTTTGCATACACCAGATTCAGTCTTTCCTACCACAGTTGGTGTATTAACCTTTCCAGGGATCTTAGGAAGTGCTGCCTGTCCGCCAGTGGTCTAGTGTGTCAGCCTTGTGCAGATATTTCTATGGTAATATTGTGCATACAATCATTTGAATGCTTTGTTGCATTTTCCCCTTTTTCAATGAATTGAAAGCAGAAAATGAAAGGGTTAATATTAGGGCTAGGAAGCTGAGGTCTCATATTTATATATAGCTGAGCCCATAGTACAATTGAGAAAATGATGGAAATGAATAGGTGTGTTTACAAAATTAAGACCATGTGAAATGCAGGAAGTATTTTGTTGAAAACTGTCCCTGAAATGTAAAGTGTAATTAGGAAGATAATATTTTCATTGTGTACTCTTATTTGTCTCTTACCAAACACTAGCCTTTGCTAACCTTTAACATTAGAATTTCACGTGCGTTTTCAAGAAAGCTCTGTCTGGCGAAGTAGGAAGCTGCCGTAATAACCAAACTCTAACTTGTACCAGCTCCAGTCTATCTCTTCTGCAGGACGCAGATGCTGCTCCTAAATCTTTCTTGGACAGAGAAGATTTTTCTCGTTTCTGAAGTCCACACAAGTTTCCTCATTACTGAAGAATGCATTTCACGATATAAAACCTAATCTATACAGCTGGATGTGGTTTGGGACTCAGTTAACTTAGAATTGATTCTCTTCCTCTGCACAGTCCAGGCAATTGAAGTAAGTTAAATGTTTTTTTCCCAACATAGTCACCCACATTTAAGGCATGGTGACCTAAAGTCTTTCCTTGCGAACTCACACCTCTGAAAACCTGATACTTTGTGGGGACATAGGGCGAAACTCAGTGTAGCTTACAAGGTATGCATGCTGCTTCATGGCTGTACCGTCCATTCCTTCCTTCAGTCTGCTGTTCCCCCAGAGTGATATGTGCGTTCATTTATCATCATCATCATCATTACGATTTTAAATCACAAAAATTCCAGCTGCTTTATTTCACGTTTTTTAAAACTGTGGTTCCAAGCAAATTCTGAAATGAAATGAAGAAAGTAAATATATTTCAGAGAGAAGTCCAACTGAGAGAAAACAAAAGAGCATATTTAATATTTAAACTAATCAATCAAGTACCCTTGGCTTAAAGAAATGAAGAGAATATAGAATACTCCTCTGATTTCCAAGTATATACATACACACACACGTATAAACAATGCTACTTAGATCTTTTGCATTTCTCTGCTGTGTTACCTCATAGTCGGCTACCTTTATGTTAGTTTATGAAATAATAACAAGGACCTATTGAATTAAGTATGAGAATGTGCTTTTAGATTTATTCATAATAATGTGGCTTACACTGATAGAGTTTTGTATTTAAAAACACTTGCATATGTATTTCTTTGATTAATATGAGGAGAATTCATCACCCATGTTGCGGATGAGAAAATGACACTCAGACTAATGCTGCTACCAGAGTCAGGACTCGGACGGGATTTCTGATACCTGAGTCAAAGTTCTCCTCACTCCGGGGAAGAAAGGGGCCTCTGGGAAATCCTTCCGGGTTGGGTGGGGCCTCCCAAGTCCTGGGTGGAGGCTCAGAACCTCTCCACATGGGTCACTCCCATTGCCCTTAGCTAGTTCCCAGCAGGGTTCAGCAATGCGAGTATCGTTTTCAAAGGCATCTGTGCTTCTTGCAGGCAGAGCAAGGGAGGGGGAAGCTGAGGAGGCTGCATGCCTCCTGCAGGCAGATGGGAGGAACTGTGGAGGCATTTCAGAGAGGAAGGAGGCACCCTGGCAGGCCCCGTCAAAGAGGAGGGAACCTGGGAGCATGAGTGAGTCGGGTGGAGCCATCAGAGGAAGCAGAACAGGGTGTCACTGTAGTGTTTTGGTGATGACCCCAGAGCCCGAGAGCTGGCAGATAGGCTATGGATTTGAGTTTTCATGTGCACAGTACTACATTTATACACTGTTAGAAAATTAGGCTGTCAGATATTCTCTTCCTTCCTAGTTTTTCTCAGTGAGTGGAGTTTACATGTGTGCATGTGTGTGCCTGTGAGAAAACCCCAACTTCTGTCCTCAGAGTCCTCCCCTCACTCTCTCTGTGTTCACGGTACCCACCGGCTTCCTAAGGAGGCCACACTGTCCTCATTGCCTCAGGGTGCAGTGCTCACCCACACCTGTCTCGCTAGGGTAACACTTAGAGCAGCAATTCTCACACTCTTTGGTCTTAGGATCTTTCTACATGCTTGAATTGTTAAGGATTCCAAAGAGCTTTTGTTCATGAGGGATATGTAGCAATACTTCCACATGGCAAACTAAAACTGACAAAAATTCATGCTTTTTAATTCTTTGAAAAGTAGCAATAGAAATTTCATTACATGTTAACATAAGTAATTTTTATGAAAGATAGCTATATTGTTTTACAAAAACATTGAGAAGAATGACATTGCTTTATAGTTTTGCAAGTTTCTTAGAACGCAGCCATTGCCTTATATCTGGTTTTATATTTAATTAGTTACTATATATATATATTTTTAAGTATGTAAAGAATATCTGGTTTCACACAGACTGTAGTAAGAAAAGGGAGGATTTTCATAGATTTTATGATAGTTGTGGATATTCTTTGATAGTATACCAAAACTCAACAAGTGATACTTTCTTAAAAAGTAGTTGCAATGTAAAATCAGAAACCATATCAATTAGATTTTCTTGATCTGTTACATTAAAATGTACTAGTTTTTTCTTTACTATCTTTGCAACTTACTGTGAATCTGTAAATACTTCAAAATAAAAAGTTTAAAAATTGTACAAAGAATTTCAACACACATTTCTTCATGGAAGATATAGAAATGGCCATTAATCACATGAAAAATATTCAACATCATTAGTCATTAGGAAAACTCAAAATTAAACTCACTATGAAATTCTCCTTCACAACCATAGAATAGCTATAATACTTTGGACAATAACAAGATTTTAGGAGGATATGGGGAAATTGGAACCCTCATTCACTGCTGGTGTGAATGTAAACATGATACGATTGTTAGCATGGCAAATCCATATGGGTCTGCAGCAATTCGATTCTTATCTCCTCAGAGAGAAGAACTCATCCAAGGGGCATAAGGCAGAGTGAGAGATTGAGGCAAGTTTTAGAGCAAGAGTGAAATTTTACTTAAAAAGCTTTAGAGCAGGGTCATAAGGAAGTAAAGTGCACTTCAAAGAGGGCCAAGTGCTTGATTAGTGAGATCCAAGTGTGCTGTGCGGCCTTCGATTTGGGTTTTTCTGTGTTGGCATGCTTCGGGATTTGTGTCTCTTCTCTCCTGATCCTTCCCCTGGGGTGGGTGTCTGCGTGCATAGTGGCACGCCAGCACTTCGGAGGGGCCGCATGCACAGTGTGCTTGCTGGAGTTCTATGCATGCTGACTGGAGGTATTTTTCCCTTGCCAGTCGAGTATTCCTAGAGGAAGGTCATATACCAGTTAAACTCTGCCATTGTGCCTCACACAGTGCATGCTTGAGTCTGCTTGCCCAGCTCCTGAGATCTTATCGGGAAGCTACTGATCACCAGCTTCAACTGTTTTCTGTCTATTGGGAGACTGTCTTTCCCTGGTGCTGGCTGTGACCAATTCTTATTTTAGAGAGACGGTTTAACAACTGCATGACCATCACCTGATAGACACCTGACATTCCTGGAGGGGGGACCTCTCTGTCCTCCTCATGCCTGCCTGACTACCTACTCTAACACAATCACTTTTGAAAACAGTGTGACTCTTTCTCAACTTTTTGTTTACATTTACATCATATCCTACCAAGGTATTATTTGATATCTATCATGCCACTTCCCCATGTTAAATCAGTTCCCATTTCTTCATATTATTGATTATGCTTCAGTCGATTTATTAATTTTTGTCACATTTGCTGAAACTGAGAACTAGTTTTCTTCTAAACAACTAACCTAACAACATTATTTATAAAGCAAATTTTTATGTGTAGGGCATTATTATTAATTCAAAGAGATTAACTGTTAGGTCTGTTGTGTTGGCATTCGAGTGTCTTATCATAGTCAAAGCACTCCTCCTTAGAGAAGCAAAGACCAATTTTGAAATGGAATCTACAGTGAAATCGTACGTAGCTGAACTGTAACATTATCTTCCGTTGGACATCACACCAACCAGTCACCAAAGGGAGGAAAGTATGGCTTCTTAAAAATGCAATTAAGGGTCTTGAAGCCGATCTTGTCAGCAAAGGTGTCGAGGCTGAGGAGAAATCTGAGAAAACTGCGTTGGTTATCTTTTGCTGTATAACACATTACCCTAAACACAGCAGCATAAAGCAAATATTTATTTCACAATTTCTGAGGCCCAGGAATCCTGGATGGATTAGGTTGGTGGTTCTGCCTCAGGGACTCTGATGAGTCTGCAGACATCTGAAGGCTGCCTGACCAGGGCTGGAGGAATAGCTTCCACAGTAGCTCACTCACCTGGCTAAAATGTTAAACATGGAGTTACCGTGTGGCCCAGCAATCCTGCTCCTATATATTCACCCAGGAGAAATGAAATCATATTTTAATCTCCCAGCGGATTCTTCCTGCCGTCTACTCAGGTAAACCCAATTCACTGAGACAACAATATTCCAGTAAATGAAGAGTTTAATTAATGCACGGCCAGCTAAGCAGAGAAGAGGAGTTTATTACTCAAATTAGCCTCTCCAAGAATGCAGAGACTAAGGCTTTTACGGATAATTTGGTGAGCAGGGGGCTAGGGAATGGGTTTGCTGATTGGTTGGGGATGAAATCACAGGAGTATGGAAAATGGCCCTCGTGCATTGAGTCCACCTCTGGGTCATGAGTGACAACACTGGGTGTCGTCAGTCGGTTACCAGAATGCAGTAATCTGAAAAACATCACAAGACGAATTTTAGGTTCTATAACAGTGATGTTATCATAGGAACAGATCTTTGACCACATGTCTCCTGTGCCGTAAGGGATCATACAAACTATGCCTCCATTTTAGCAGAATTCAGGCCCCTCCCATAATCCTAATCTCAGAGCCTTTTATTAGCTTTACAAAAGTGGCTTTGGTCCCTGGGCAAGGAGGGGAATAGTTTCAGGGAAGGATTAATCATTCCCTGCTTCAGTTAAACTATAAACTAAATCCCTTCTGTGCTTAGCTTGGCCTATGCCCAGGAATGAGTGAGAACAGAGAGCCTGTGAGGCTAGAAGAAAGATGGAGTCTGTTATGCTAGATTTCTCTCTGTCATAATCTTTGCAAAGGCATTTTCGATATGTCCCACAAAGACGCGTATGCAATTGTTCATAGTGGCATTACTTAGTCACTCGTGATAGCTCCCAAATGGAAGCAGCCCTGATGTCCATCAGCCAGTGAAAGCACAATCAACATGCGGCATACCCATATTATGGAATACTATTTGGCAATGTGAGATTGTGATTTATGAGAAATATATGTTTAGTCTTTATCCTTGTTTCCTCCCATACAGCTCCTAAAACCCTTGGAACCTCTTCAGTGCTAAGTGTCTTTTTGCATGCTAATGAGATGACTGATGACTGGGGGCTCCTCGGTAGCCTCAGGATAGGGGCTGCTTGCCAAGGGGATCCCACTTTGTGATTAGAGCCTTGGAACTTTCACTCCCAACCTCCAACCTGGAGGGAGGGGAGAGGACCTAAACATTGATTTGATCACCAATGGTCAACGCTTTAATCAATTATGCTAATGCGGTGAAAGCTCCATAAAACCCCAGAAGGACTGAGTTCTTCTAAGAGCTTCCAGATTGATGAACAAGAACACATCCAAATGCCAGGAGGATGGTGTACCCCAACTCCATGGGGCCAGAAGCTCCGGCACTTGGGATCCTCCTGAACCTCTCCCTGTGCATCTCTTCATCTGCCTATTTGTATCCTTTAAAAAATCCCTGTATTAAATCGGTAGTAGTAAGTAAAGTGTTTCCTTGAGTTCTGTAAACCGCCCTAGCAAATCTGCCCCAAGGGATTGTGGTAATTCCCTATGTATAGTTGTTTGTCAGGCCAAACAGCCTGGGCTTGATATTGGTATCTGAAGTTAGGGCAGTCTTGTGGGATTAAGCCCTTACCCTGTGTGATCTGAGGCTAACTTCAAATATAATAGATAATGTCAGAATTGACTTAAATGGTAGGACACCATTGAACACAATTAACACAATATAACTGTCTACTGGGGAATTGCTTGGTGAGTGGGGAAAACTCCCTGTACATTTTGGTGATGAAGTATTAAGTGTTGGATGTGAGAGAAGGAAAAACAGTTTTGTGTGTGTTTTTATATCTCATACAGGCAATACAAAGGAATGAATACTCGTACATGTTACAACATGGATGGACCTTGAAAATAAGTGAAAGAAACTAGTCATGAACATATACTTTACAATTCTATGTACATGAAAAGTCAAGAAAAGGCAAATCTGTAAAAACAGAAAGTATACTAGAGGCTTAAGACTGGTTGTGAGATGGGGAATCATTATAAATAGCAAGAGGCTTTTTTGTGGGGTGATAGTATTCTTTGAAAATGAGATTGTTATAATAGTTCCACAACCCTATACTAACACACATTGAACTGTATCCCTAAAAAGAGTGAATTTTATGGTACCTCTGTTTTACCCCAATATCTATCTGCTGGTCTGTCTTGTATTTTGAATTGATATTTTTACTATGCTCAGTTTTGTAAAATCACACCCTAAAAATCACTTGGAAAATATTGATTTACAGAGTTATGCAGATCCTCCAAATATTGACACATTTCATTATATAATATAAAAATAAAACTTATTAATAACACCGCCAATCTCATCTGAAAAGTCTTTAAATATTGGAAAGCTGTCAAGTCATGGTGATGAATTCAAGTTTTCCAAAACTCTTATTTTCTCCATGAAAGCTCAAATTTTATAACTGGCAATAAATACTATCAATTGTTTTCCTTGAAATGACACTTCTTGAGAAAATGTCTTCAAGATACCAATTCTGAATAAGTGTAATTTCATTCAAGATCATTCAAGGAAAAGCAGTGTTTCATGAAAAATGCAGATATTTCTGCTCACAATTCAAATGATGACACAATTGCTTTTTTCCTGCTGGCAAACTTTTTCTGTAAGGACCAGAAAGAAAGTATTTTAGGCTTTGTGGGCTACATAAGGTATCTGTCAAATATTCTTTTTTTTTTTTTTTTAACAACCTTTAATTTTTTTTTTTTTTTTTTTTTAATTCTCAGTTCAAATTTTCCAAAGAAAAACACAGGTGGCAGGCCTTGTCGACAGCCACTGTACTGTGGTGTGCATACGTGCTGGATGTGTAGACAGCCACCGTGCTGTGGTGTGCATACGTGCTAGATGTGTAGACAGCCACCTTACTGTGGTGTGCATACGTGCTGGATGTGTAGACAGCCACCGTACTGTGGTGTGCATACGTGCTGGACGTGTAGACAGCCACCGTACTGTGGTGTGCATACGTGCTGGATGTGTAGACAGCCACTGTACTATGGTGTGCATACGTGCTGGATGCATGCTTTCTATTTTGGTTGTACGGAATATTTAAACATGTGTTCCTCAGGAGGCAAGACATACTAAAATTACTCTTTCCTTCATTCAAGGACATTCTTAAGTGAAACAGGACAACAGGCATTGTCTTTTTCTTTCCTTTTCTTTTCTGCTCTCTTTTTTTTCCTCCTCTGTGCGCAGGCATGGTGAGGAAGCACGCGGTGACAACCGATAGTTTGCTGCCACGGCTTTGATTCTTGCTCAGTTGCCAGAAGTTCCGCCCACTATTGCCTTAGCACTTCTGTTACTCATATTAACACAATGAAAAAGGGAAATGATGTCTTAGGATTATTCCGAGAACAGTTACCTTCCGAAAAAGTCTCAGGGACCCCATAGGGTCTGCAGGTCACACTTTGAAAACTGCTGGTATAGGGGAGGTAAAATTCTTCCTCTGCCCTCTTAGGTTTTCCAGCTGGTACTGACATAAATGAGATGAAACGGAGAAAAGCATACACAATTTTTTTCAGTAATTTTTACATATATATGAGAGCCCCCATTTAAAAAAATGTAGACCCAGAACTGGCCAGGTCTAAGTGCTTATATACTGCATTGAGCAAAGAGAGGCAACTGCAAAAAAGTGACTAAAATAAGGCAGATAAGAATTATTTTAACAAGGTCTGTTTGGATAGATTTCTCACCTCGACTGCCCATCTCTGGTGATAAGACTGTTTATTTCCCCTGGTCTAGAGAAGGCACCTTTCACCTGGGAGTTACAGCTCCTGCTTCCAGGAAGAAAAGGGAAGGTCAGAATGCTCTTCTTGAGCCTGCTGTTTTTCAAGTGCTTTTAGCTTAAAATAATCAATGTGCCAAAGAGGTGGCATGTCCTGAACTCCTGCACTGGCCATGTAACTTTTTCCTATTCTTCCCTCACATCACATTCTTTCATGTGAACAGGCATTACATAAAAAAAAAAACTCTCAGCGAGTCATTGACTTTAGTTCAGGAAAGATCTAGTTGGGTGTTACTGGGCAAGGCACTTAACCTTTCTGAATCTCGATCTTCTCTTCTATCAATTGGGGAAAATAATAGTACCCACTTACAGATTTTTGAAGATTAAATGAGATTTTAAGTAAAGTGCTTAGCCGAGTGCTTGGATTAGTAACTATTTTATTGCCAATTATATTCTTCTTTTCTTTTTAAGAAAGAAATTTAAGAAAGAAAGAAATTACAAATTAATTTCCTGTGTGCTGTTAATGATGTGCAGGGAAGAAATATTGTAGTAAAAGTGAACCCTTTTCTTGGTAGACTGTTAGGCACTGTGAGGGGCAAGGCAGGGAAACCTGTTTGGGAGGAACCTAGCGGAAGCTGTTCGTCCGCACTGCACCACCCAGCAGCGCCTCTTAGAATGGCAGCGCTTGCCTCTCTAGATCTGTGGTTCTTCAGATTTTTGAGCTCTAGATCCTTTTGACATGTAGATAGGATTACAAAGAAAATTAATTGTATTAAAATGCAGCTATCAAAATATTTAAAAAATTGTGGTATAGCATGTGCTTCATGATTAATGCATTAAATTCAAATCTAGCAGTGAGTCTAACAACTAACACAAATTGCAAGAAATGTTGAGTGAAAAGTATATTTCAAGATATTGGCACCGCGTATAATAGGATATAAAAATAGCTGTGATTTTTCTCACTGATAAAGTCCCAGGCACTTCTGACACTTCTGTGCTTGGTTCTCTATATTCATAAATAAAGGATATGCTACATTTCAATTAGAGGTGAGTGAGAATAAAGATGTAACTTCCCTCCCCATTGAAGTTGATAGACCTCCCTGAATTCTATTCACAGACCCCATGGGGGCCCATAGACCCCAAGTGAATAATCTCTATTCTATATTACCTTCTTTACCTATTTTTGGCATTTATTTAGAAAGGATGGTAAAGGCAGAAAAAATGTTGGAAAATTGTCACTTGTTTGATGAATTTGGGAGAAGAGGCAACTAGCCAGGTTTGGTCTTTTTTATCTGGATTATGATTATTGTATGCATAGTGTATTTGCTGAATAATTGCTAGTTTCCTGTCTAAATTTAAGCTTAGTTGACTGAGGTTTAGGAGGTGGGAAAGCTACAATAAGCTTAATTACAAATTACAAAGTTGTAAATACAAGCCTTTTCTGACTCCTCAAAAAATAACCTCTCACTTTGTGGGTAGTTTCTGCTCCAATCATAAATTGAATTACACAAACTATACACATGAGTGATTTTAAATCTGAACTAAAGTGTAAACACACACACACACACACCCTTTCCATAGTGTAGAATCATAAAATAGACAAATTGTTTAACTTCCAACACCCTGTCTGGCCCTAATTGATTCTTCTTACCCAACTGTGCATTTTAACGTGTTCCAAGTTTGGGAAATCTACCAGCACTAATTTGATGCTACAAATGTTTATGAGCCTTTTAATGGGCAAAGGGGGATTGATCTAATTTCTCAAGATGGCTAGGGACCGTGTTACATGGCACCTGATTGGTGCACTGGAAGGAGGTAAGAACAGTCACCCGTAACCACTGGGGGTAAGTAGGGCTCACTTTCCTTCCATGAGATGCACATCCTGATGGACACAGGAGGTTTCCCAGAGGGACTTTGTTTAGAAATGAGGATGCCTCTTTGAAGGATTACTTTACTTACAGGGAGGGCTAAACACAAGACTTGAAATAAAATGCACACACTTCACTCTAAACTTTCTAGCTGGGACAGGAAAGTTTGTCTTTCCCATCCTTAGTCTCAGGTTGAAGACGACAGTATTTAGGGACATTTCTAACATATGCAAGTTTAAATGGTTAGGATGGAAGGAGTTGGTGTGCATCATCTGCTCAAGTGGACACAGCAAAGAACTTTAGAGATCCATGACACAGTTTCACAGTCATTCAGAAGAAAATCTGTCTGCGCTTGGCCCACGAGGACTGGCACAATGCCCAGCCAGTGTGTAGCCTCATTTGCCCCTATTTACACGTGGCGTACTCAGCCGGCTGACCCCATGCCCACTCTGCCTTCCTTGGCGGTCATGGACCATGTCCCCTGGGTCCCTTTCAAGGGCTGTGTATCTGCTTTCTACTTACTGCTCCCTCTGCTGAGAGCGCTGTTCGTCAAGGTAGTTGCATGACTTAAACCTGATTTTAGCCAGGTCTCTGCTTTCAGGTGATCTTCTCACATGGGAATGTCCTCAGTATAAAATAACAGCATCTTCACTCATCCTGGACCCTCCATATACCCCACTTGATTTGTCTCTGTAGCACTTAGCAGTATTTGACATCTCCCATAATTTTATCTTTGCTTCTTTATGGTCGGCTCCTTTCCAGAAGATGCTGCCGCTTCACGAAGGTAGAAGCTTTGCTTGTTTTAGTCACTGGTGTCTCCTCAGTGCCTGCAAAAATGCCTGGGCCTACAGTTAGTCCTCAATAACATGTGTTGTCTAAGTGAAGGGACCGAATAGACAGTTGCTGTCTTTATATGATAGGGCGAGATCACATGAAATCTTACCCTCGAATTCCTAAGTTCTTCTAATAGACAATAATGTGATTGTGCAAGTTATTCACCCTCTTTTCACATCAGTTTCCTTGTCCATAAAATGGAGAAAGTCGTATTTATGCTTGGGAATGGATAGAGCAAGACAGTGCAAGGAAACGAGCATTGTGAACTATTTAACATGATGTGAACCACATTTTAGTAGGTATGGCACCAAAGCCTAAGAAGTTCTGATCCTGTTTCCTTTTGTCATCATCATGCTGTGGTTCCACTAAGCAGTATCAGTTGCCCAACACTGGGATTGTGTGAGGCCAAGGCCAAGACAGAACAAGTGGAGCTCATGATTTACCTTTACCAACTTCGCCCGGCAACATGCCTTTCAGAGAGGACTTCATAAAGCTTTTTCATTGGCGTGATCCAATACGATTTTCACAATTACTCTGTGAAAAAGGAAAAATTGTCATTGTTACCATTCAATAGGAAATGAAAGGCAGAGAAGTAAAATGATTTGCTCAGATCAACAGCTGATGAGGCAGTGTAAGGACAAGAATTTAGATATTCTAGGTCTCTCCTAATATTTTATGGACTATCTTATTACTTCGAATCAGGAAAGGTGTAATGTCAGGATGACTAGTATGTCATACTCACAAAATGCAAAACTGCATACAAATTTGTTCCGTGATTTCTTCCTTTCTGGCTTTAACAGAAATTATGGGTAAGTAGGAGGAATGCTTTCAGCATGTCTCCTTGGAGATGTTGTGGTCAGAGCCCAAGCACACACAGGCATCTCAAGACTTGAGAGAAATGCCAAATATTCTGCATGCATCCACAAGGCAGAGAATCTTGGACAATGAGCTCACCTGGAATGTCTTAAGGATGACTTGACTATTTTCCAAGGTCAGTGGAAAGGCCCGTACGTGTGAATATATAATATGCCACAGTGAAAACCATCATCCATCACCTTTCTAGGATTGTAGAAATCGTGTTCACAACAGGGAGCATATTCTTTAAAGGTAACATCATACCTGTAGAATAGCAGTATATTTTTTTACAGGCATGAGTACAAGCTCTCATGGGACACCTGGAATCAGTGCTTTCTTTTGAGAGACATGATCTCACTTGGGAATGTTTACAAACTTTCTTTCCATTTCCTACTGCCATCTTAAAAACTTTAGTTAATCCTCCTGATTCCTGATTAGGGATATATGCTTATATCATTTTTCTTCTGAACATGGTAGGCACTTAATCAATTCCACTGCCAGTGTTCACAGGGCAGTCTTGCCTGTGTCTCTGATGAACCTGCCTTGGGATCAGGAGAAGTGGGTGGGTTCCTCATTCTTCTGAGTGACAGCCCTGACTTCTATAGAACTCTCTTGACTGATTGGGAAGCTGGAACTTGAAGCATCTGGTGCTTATGTACAAAACAAACATAAATAAGAAATCATGTACAAATGTGGCTCTAACAAATCTCCAGCAACAAGAAAAGAAGTAGCACCAACAAATGAAAGGAGAAAAATCAATCCTAAAAGGAGAGAGAAAAGAGAAACAGAATCCTCCAAAGACTATACTTCAAAAGTTTAATTTCAGACTCAGATACCTGACCAAAAGACAATATTTTTAGTGGTATCTAAGATTCCTGAAAGAGAGTGAGAAACTCATTGTGAAGATCCAATTATGACTTCTTGCCTTTACTCTCCCTTCCCTCTCTAGGAGTCATGAGAATACTTACCCAGAACAATCGATGCATAGAGAAGAAAAAAATGAGTATTAAAAAATCACTATCACTAACATTTACTACAATCTAAAGAAGATAGGGTTCTTGTCTTCTATCAGGCCCAGGTTCAGAAATGTGGTCTTTCTTGCTGTTTTTAATTTGAATAACTATGTACAAATTAGTATAACTCTGGAGTCTTACTCCACGGACGTTTTGACAGGAAAGTATACCTCTTACTCTAATGCAATGGATGTACATCTGTCTAGAAAAACAAGCATGTCAACAAAAAAGAAAGAAAATATTTAACAAAACAATATGAAGTTAGAGATTTATGGCTTTGAAGGTGTCTTCCTACTGGTTTTCATTCTTTTTATCCTGTATTTGAGGATGAGAATGCAGTAAAATACTTTCAGTTGTCACGGGTCAGCGACGTTACCCTCTGTGCTTACCCTCAGATTCTGAGAGATGCTTTAGGCTGACAAATAAGGAAACTCTCCAAGATGTATCATATTATCTATTGCCCATTAGAAAACAGACAGCCTCATGCCTTTACTGGCATTGGGGGAACACCTTTATGTAGTCTACCTTTTCTATGCATTAATCTGTCAAGTAGGAGAATTAGACTCCATTGGGGGGGAACTTATATTCCAATTTTAAAAGTTTATCATGTGGATCTCAAGGAATAGAATTAGGATCAACAAGTAGAAGCTAAGTGAGTAATTAAATGATAATTTCAGACATACAGAACTCTCCCAAGTAGGAAGGTAGATGTAGGGAGTTCCCTGTCACTAGAAGTTTACAAAATTGAATAGATCGTGTTGGGAGTCTTATCCTTCTCACGCTAATATTTCACACAGTGCCTGTCACATAGCAAATTCTCAACAATCATTTGTTGTCCAATGACCAGACAAGCATTTATCAGGGCAGGAGAAGATGCTAGGTTATGGACTAGATCAGTGTTAAAGCTACTTCAATACTAAGAATCTATGTATATTTTTTCAGTGTGAATGGTACCATGGTGGAGTTAAAAGTTACTTCCTAGACTTCCTCTGATTCTTAACTATTTAAGGGATTTTAAACACCTTTCTTCTCATGTCCATTAGGAAGCAGATATTTATGAGGGAGGAGTAAAAAGAGCTTCATGGTAGCAGGCTCAAACAGATTATTTCCCAACCACTCTGACATTGTCTGCCAACTACTGACTCCTAGACCTTGGAAGCCACGTTTATACCAGTGTTTTCAGGCTGCTGTGAGAAGCACTTGGAAGAGCAATCCCGAGGGGGGGCCCTCAGCCTTTGTTGCTGGTTAAGTTTTATGTGGCTGCATCTCAGTACATTGAAACAATGAGGCCCTAGGCTGTAAGACTTGTAATGCTAGACACTATTTCCAGGCAGTTCTCTGTAACCCTGGAAGGAAGAACCTGATCAACGGCAGCTATAAAGGAGACTATAAATGAATTTCCCCCCGAGTGTTTGATGCTTTATGGAAATGTGTCCTGCCCTTTTCTTTAATTAACTTTTAATTTCTATGGCACTGTAAAGGAGTGATGGTGACTGGGGGATTGCTCTCAGCGTTCTGAAGCATGGTGTGAGAGAGGTCGAAGTTAAATGTCCACACTGGGCACAGGTGGCTCTGCTCCATCCAGCCAACCCTCTTTGTATCCCAGGCAGACATCAGGATGGGCTTTTCACCACATGGAAGACTGAGCAGGGAATGGGGCAAATAAACCTCAAATCATTGCTAGACTAGAAAAAATAATAATAATGTAGGAGGGGAGGTAGAGAGAAAGAGAGAGAGTGAAAGAGAGAGAGAGTAAGCTTTCAATGTCTCTAACAGTGACAGAGTGACAGGCGAATCTCTATGGAAGAGCATTTAAGAAGAAGCTTCAGGAAAGATGTTGAATGCGAATAGACAGAAACCTGGGAGACAGGACAGAGCGAGAGAATTCAGGGCCCCTTTTGGGAACTCAAATATTATCCACCTGAAGGGTCCCCCACCCTGGGAGCCCAGAGAGCATCTGAGGATCCTGCCAGCTAATCCCCACCCATAGCTACGGGGAGGAAAACTGTCAGTGCAGTGACACTATCAGAGATAGCATTCCACAGATTTTTAAGAGTATTTGAGTTAGAAATGTGGTGCTTTGTTCCATATTTTCTTTCCCTAAAGACACTTCCCTTAAGCTGTTGTTCAAAGACGTTTGCTGTTATCATTTGTAGATAACCGAGTGGCCTAAGCATGTGGTAAATGGCAATGCAAGGCTGTTCTACTTGCAGAAATTCAAGTGCTGACTTTATTAGGAGAAAAAAAAAATCACAACTAAATTTACCCTGGGTGTGAGGCACTGATGACTAAAGAAAGGCACCAGGAATCACGCCAAGTGATGAGCTAGAGTCAAGTTACAGTGACCTGCTTGTGGCTTCTCAGCCATGAGCTTCCCCACATACCTTGGTCCCATCCCACCAAAGGAAGGAATTAAAGAGGTGTGTATTTGTGGCTGTGAAAACATGTTTGTTATCCATACAGGTATGTCTTTGATTTCTTAAAAAAAACGAAACAAACAAACAAAAACGGTAGTGATTTTTTTTTTACCTTTCCTTTTATTTCTATACGTTCCTTCAATCTCTTAATGTGGGCAGCAATTAACCAGCTATATAGGTTCACTTGCGAGTGGTGCAGTGTGCAGTGACTCAGAAGGGATACAAACTACACACCAACTCTCACTTGCCACATGTTTCTGCAGATAGTTTCATAGAGACACAGATTTGCTCAATGTTTTGCATATTTTCTATAGTTTTTTTCATGCTACAATGGCAGGTTCAGTAGTGATGACAGAGAATATAGAGCCCGCGAAGCCTAAAATATTTATTATCTGGTCCTTTACTGAAAATGTTTTTAGCCCTGGTCTATACTCTAAATCATCATGTCTCATCTGAATTACTTATAAAGATTCCCAAACTGTTCTTGCCCTTTGTCATTCTGACCTACAATATATTTTTGTAGGGATCTTCCTGAAAGTTAATTATGATCATGCCATTCTTCCTGTCATTCCTTACATAATACAAATCTACCTCCCCCGACATGCACCCAAGCCAGCAAGGCCTCTGCAAGTTCATCTCTTATTGCTTCCTCTTGTTCACACTCTACTTCTTCCCAATGGACCATTCTCCCTTTTCCTGACTCAGTGTTTTCACAAATATGTGTTCATATGTTTAGATATGATTCCTTCTCCCTTTTCTTGGATCACCACTGTATTAGTCTGTTCTCACACTGCTGATAAAGACATGCTCAAGACTGGGCAGTTTACAAAATAAAAAGGTTTAATTGGACTTACAGTTCCACATGACTGGGGAAGCCTCACAATCATGGCAGAAGGCAAGGAGGAGCAAGTCACGTGAATGGCATGAATGGCATGAATGGCAGCAGGCTAAAAGAGAGCGTGTGCAGGAAAACTACCCCTTATAAAACCATCAGATCTCCTGAGACTTACTCATTATCATGAGAACAGTGCAAGAAAGACCTGCCCCCATGATTCAATTACTTCCCACCAAGGCCCTCCCACAACACGTGGGAATTCAAGATGAGATTTGGGCGGGGACACAGCCAAACCACATCAACCACTTATTTGAAACCCAGCGCAGGTACGACTTTACCAGGAAAATTTTCTGATCACCCCTTTCTTTCCCCTGGCTTTACTCCCATAGCACCCTGTGCATGTCTCCAGGATAGATGAAGTTGTTGACGTGCTGTTGTAATTTGTTGGCATACTTGGGTTTTCCAAGTAGATGATAAGCTCTTCAAGGTTTGACTTCTGATGTATTTGGCTACCAGACTTTCTGCTGTAAACTGACAACATATAGTGAATCAATGAATGGCTGCTCTTCCCAATATCCCAGGTATGTACTTGGGACACCTCTGTTAACCAGTTAAATCATACATTTAGATTTCTATGCAATGGGCTCAGTCTTCAGATACCTTAACAACCCTTTGTTAATCTCTCCATGTATATATACATCTGAAACTATCCCACAAGTTCAGCAGAGTCTATGTAGATGTGGTCAGATACAATCTACAGCATTCCCCTGTCCTTCACAGTGATGATAGATTTTTCTAACACATACAGACCTTCTGCCACAGTCTCAATAACAATGATGAACATTATAAAGACTGATGTACTTTTCTGAAGTTGTTATTCATTCTTCAACAGATATCAATTGATATTTTTTTGGTGCCAGGCTCTGTTTTAGATGCCAAGGATACAGGTGTTGTACATGCATTCACATACACACATGCATCTAAAATAATACCTATGTTTTATTCACTACGTTTAAACAGTGACTCTCTTTCTTGAGTATCTTTCAGCTTTTCCAAAGTACCCTTTTCTAGAACTGTTGCATCAGAATCTTGCTGATAGAACTTATTTTGGAAAAAGATTTCCGGGTGACTAGATGCCCACCTTTAAGAACCACACTTTAAATCCTAGCACTTTGAGAGGCCAAGGCGGGTGGATCACCTGAGGTCAGGAGTTCGAGACCAGCCTGATCAACATGGAGAAACCCCGTTTCTACTTAAAAAATACAAAAAATTTAGCTGGGCATGGTGGCACATTCCCGTAATCCCAGCTACTCCTATTGAGGTAGGAGAATCGCTTGAACTCAGGAGGCAGAGGCTGGGGTGAGTCGAGATCGTGCCATTGCACTCCAGCCTGGGTGGGCAACAAGAGCAAAATTCCGTCTCAAAAAAAAAAAAAAAAAAGAACCACTCTTTAAAACAGTAGAAGTGCCAAAGAATGAAACTAGTCTCTGGCAACTCATTTCTACAAAGGAATGTCATGTCTTAGTTTAATTGATTCACAAATTTCTAAAAGCTACCAAAGCATGAAGAGTTTGAAGTCTGTCTGTTTGGGAGCAAGCATCTTAGGCTGATGACTGTGTAAATCGCTCACCTTTTCTAACCTTCAGGGTCTTAGCATCACCTAATATTTTAGGGTGAATGTAAATCTCATGTGTCAAATGAGAGAGTGGAGAGGGGCATGTTCAAGATGGGGTTCAGCTTTAAGTATGTCCACTTTTGTACAGGCGGCTTTGGCAATGCATCTAAACAGAACCCTGGCCTGTGACCAGGGCTGGCATGAATCCTTGAATAGATATGATGAGAGAAATCATTTCTATTTATATGGCTAAGATTTGAAAATAGTACCTAGAGGAGAAAAAACTCTGACAAGCAAACATTAAATTGCTGAACCATCCAACACTCAGTTCCAAGTTTCTTAAATTCTGGTGTCAGCAGGGTTTTCCCTTAGGGCTGCAAGGGCTACTGCTTCCTAACCCCGGAGGTTAACAGCAGCACGGAGGCAAATGGCTTCAGTTCTTTGGTCCTCAAACCAAGTTTGTTTAGCCCTTAAGCTACTGCAAACGTTGCTGGAAAGAGGGGAGGCTGTGGCCAGAGCTGCTGAGTAATGTGGTGACAGCTTCCCTGAGTTCTCGTTAATACAGATATCATTCCATCAGCGGGATCCTCAGCGACCTCTCGCGAGGATTAATAATGAGGAATAATTCACTTGAGTGGAACATGCGGTGTGAGAGGAAGACTTGACAACGGACTCCCATGGGAGCTGTAGGTGGCTACATTGGTGTTGGGGAAGGAGGGGGAAAAGTAGTAAATGGGGTTACAGAAACACATGTTTATATCTAAAGGACCTTGACTGAAGGAATAAAGCCAATTTCATGAATAGGAAAGTGGTTCTTGTTTTAATCCCTGTCATTTCCACTCCATTTCCATGGCTCCTGAACTTTCCCCTGTGTTAGTGAGAGCCTGTCACCTCAAACATTTAAGATATAATTTTAAGTGTTCTCTTTTCAATAGTGTGCAGATAGATTGACCTGGGTCTAACTAAGACTATATCTTGTCCTTTGTTGAAATTATTATATCAAAAGGAGTTATTTATTTATTTTTTTTGAGATGGAGTATCACTCTGTCACCCAGGCTGAAGTGCAGTGGTGCAATCTTGGCTCATTGCAACCTCTGCCTCCCAGGTTCAAGCGATTCTCCTACCGCAGCCTCCCGAATAGCTGGCATTACAGGCTCTTGCCACCACACCTGCCTCATTTTTGTATTTTTAGTAGAGATGGGGTTTCACCATGCTGGCCAGGCTGGTCTCAAACTCCTTGGCCTCCCAACATGCTGAGATTACAGGTGTGAGCCACAAGGCCCGGCCTCAAAAGGAGTTATTCTAAATGGTTAACATGGGTGTTGCATATCCTCAACTGAAGGTAGATTGTAGTTTTGAGGGACACACTTTTCCTCCTCCCCTTGCCTGGGGGAATCTTTGAATGTTTTGATTGACAGTTACAAAGAATCTCATTTTAACCCCCCTGGGCCTTGGCGGGTCTGGTCCTCTGCAGTGGGCTAGAGATCATCTAGGCCCTGAAAGTTCACAACTGCTGTTTACGCTCCTTCTCCTCAATGGGACTTTGTCTTTCCATTCTCTTCTTTAGTGAAAGGAATAATTAGTGGTGTCATTTGGGGAGGGCTGGGGGTCAGTAAGTGCTAGGTAAGAAATTATAAACTTCTGCATTATATTTTCAAAAAGGACAAGAGGGCAGCATTTTGGGTTGTGTGGATAATTCACATAGTGAATTGGTGTGAAGTCACCAATTCACATGGTGTGAAGTCTTGGATAATTTCTTGCAGCATTTGTTAATGGCTGCTTTAATGGCTAATGCTTATAGAACCCTTACTTGTGCCAGGCACTTTATAGGCATGTTTCTCCCTCCATTTGCAAACCTCCTTATGGGATAAGTATTCTTTTTCCCTCTTGAACAACGAAGACTCTGAGGTTAGAGAAGTTACAGAGCATCCCTAAGCTCACACAGCCCCTGAGAGGCAGTGCCCCGTGTGAGCTCACTCTGGAGGTCCACCTGGGCCCTGGGCTCTTCTTTTTGCTGCATCTTCTTCCCTCTCACTACCTTCTTCGCTTCCTAGCCCAGTGCTGAGGTGTGGGGTTTTTTTCAGCCACCTCATCAACATTTTTCTAAGCAGCATTCTCCAGCCCCTCCAATGGTTCTATTTCCTACTGTCCTCCTTAGAAAGAATTCCCATCCTTCAGAAGGAAAAAAGGATAAAATTATAAAAGCAAATGTGAATAACATTGTGTAATTTCCTGAGCATTTAAAGGCAGATTAAGACTTTGGATTGAGCAACCTTGTGATAATAATTTCATGACACCCTTCCTGTGGATTAGGGAAATGAGGTTTAGGGATGTTAAAATACTTGCCCCATGTGCCCCCATTATCAGTAGCAGAGGACTGATTCAAACCTGTATCTTTTGACTCTAAAGGGCTTTCCACCCACTAGCAGAATTTCAAACTCAGATTCCTGCAGGGCCAACATGAATGGGAATGAGAAAACAGGCCCAGTGGGGACTGGCAAGCCTGGGCCCGGCGCCTTCCACTTCAGCAAGGGGGCAGCTGCTTCGGGGCCCCGTCAGCTGCTGTCCAGGGAATGTGGACACGGGGCTGCTGCATTTTTCTGATATTTCAAAGGCAGCCAGAAATCTGAATATTTAAATAAAATGTCCTAATCTTTAAATGTCGGTGACTACTTGACATATCTGAAAAACACCCGGGGGAGACCAACCCTACACATGCAAGCTAAATGCTGTCGAAAGTTTCCTGTCAGCCCCTGTGGCTTCCCTGCCTCTCTGTCCCTTCTTATCCCAAATTGTCTGATTGCCGCTGTGGCCCCTATTCTCATGTATTTTTTCTCCACTGTCCTCATTTCTTTATTTTTGCCTCCCATTTTCACCGTAAATATCCTTCCTGTGATTTTCCCAGGGGCTTTCTCCTCCCCGCCTGGGCCTCCTCCCAGCAAACCAAGACACTTTATGATATAATCACAAATGGCTATTTACAAAGCCGAAGGAAGTCTTAATGGGACGGAAGACACTCTGTCCACAAAGCAAGAAACCCTCCACTCAGGCAGCCGACGAAGGGAGAGACAGAATTGGAAATGATTTTATTTCAATTAGATTTTAATTAGCTTCTGTCTTGGAACCATCAGATCGGTTGCCGAATAATTGAAAAAGCAACCATATTTGCATCTGTTGCTCCTAAGAATAGCAGTGTTGCAGCATCTGATCCGTATTTTATTCAGAGGGTGAGAGGGAGGAGGGAAGCTCAGTGGAGAAAGGATTTCAGATTAAATAATCAGTGTCAACAACAGCAGTGTGGTGGGTCAGCCCTGGAGACTGCAGGAGCGGTCCTCTGTAGCCTTGTCCTAATTTCACATGGAATTGATATGGAATGGGTGGCAAGAAGCATTTAATTAGCCTCCTGCACAAACTTATTATAAAGCTCTAGCAACCCTAATTTAAGCATGCTGGAAAATTAAGAAAAGCGGCCATTGCAGCCAAGTGCCTAGCATATGGGAAGGAGTCGCGAGTTTGTCCTTGGGCCTGGTGTTCAGCTTTGACGCTTGCGGTTCCGATCTGCACCGGCTCTAGTCAGTGATGTCAGGGCTCTCGCGTTCCCCTGTCGTTCCTCTCTGCTGAGATAAAATGTCATGCAGCCCATAAGTGGGGGGCTCAGGCCTGTGTCCCACCTGATTTCCCAAGGCCGTTCCAAGTTTCTCATCACCACTCTGCAAGATCTGTTTTTTTTCTGACAAGACAAACAGGGTTTCTAAGGCTACGAAGTTGATGAAAATGCTTTCCCTGTGGGGAAATACAAGTGGATGTCTCCTCTGTGAATTTTCTCTTGAGGAAAATGCGGTGTTTGGGAGGCTAAACAGCTCATGCCCCTTGTTTCCTCCCGAGGCCAGTTTTCCTGTTCGCGGGAAAGTGTATGGCAGAGAAATCTTTCAGCAACACTTTTCTCTGTTGGTGTGCGCTTGGTAATGTCCTAGAACAAATTCTTAAGGACCTCCTTCCTGCCACAAACTAACAAGCATATATCGGCTTTGCTGTTTCTCGTCTTCGGGGGTGCTCAGCGCCTGGTGCTGAGTCATCGCCTGGGACAGGCTTCCCAGGGAGCTTTGCTGCTTCCTTGTAGGGTGGCAGCCAGGAGGGCATGCCATGAATGACTCTAATCTCTGAACTTCCACTCTCTTACTTTGCAAACTTCTGTGGAGTTCAGCTCTTTGGCAATGGGCATGCATTAATGTAGTCCTTGCACAATACAAAAATAAATTTTAAAAGTCGATTTTCTGAAAATGAATTTATTATAGCAGATTGTGACTGTGTGATACCATACGTATATCAGAAATAAAATTATGCCAGCAATGCTTTCAAGAGTCTTATGTAATAAAGTTATTAATCCATTTTCACAACTGTTAGTTCTGTCTCCAACACTGCCATTCGACAGGTGGTTCTGTAATATTATGAATTACTTGTAGGCAGGATCTGTGTCATTTATCCAGGCCAAATGTCTGCATGACACACATTCTTTTGGAGCTATTTTCTTAACTACCCAATGTAACTTAGTAGCCTTGTCAACCCTTACCCCCTTTAGTTTATTCCATTAGTTTCATTTTCTTCATAGAATAGACTGCTATTCAAATTTATTGTTTTTTATTTGTTTATTAATTGCCTTGTTGCTCTTGACCGTTAATACCATGAGGGCAAGGACCATATTACCCGGGCCCCAAATGGTGCCTGGCTCACGGTGGGCTTTAATAAACAGGTTTTGTTATTTAGTTAGTATTTGCTGAAACCTCCCATTTAGCCAGCATATTTTAGGCATGAAAATACCAGAGTGAACATGACGGACAAGGGCCTTCCTCTCAGCATGTACACAAATTAGTAAGGCAAGGTGGGCAGTATGCAATCTGTAAACAAATAGAGAAATAAACCAGAAACATGTCGTAAGGCGACATAAATCCTGCAAAGGGAATTAAATGAGGATGGCGTGACAGCGGCCTGGCATTGGACGTGAGGCCCTCCAGCCTTCAAAGGCAGGAGAAGATGGAGTGTTCACAGAGGCCCTGAGCAGTGAGGGAGGAGGGAGGGCCTGTCTTGGTACTGACCTACCGGAGCTCCTGAGGCTTCACAGTGGTCCTCCACTCAGATGCCCTCCATCCCCCGCCATGCCCTGTCCATCCAGTCTGCCTCATGGACGCCTACTTGTCCTCCAATCTTAGCACAGGGGTCATCTTCTCTGTGGAGTCTTTCCTGTTTCATCTCCCCAGGGAGGACTGATCCTGCCCCTTGCTGATGTGCACACCTGTCCACTGCACACATTTGTATATATGTCGTTGACCCATGCTTTTTCTTTATCTGGTTTGTTAGCGTATTTTTCTTGACCTCCTCTTGGACAGTGCATTCCTCAAGGGGCAGGTCCTATCATTTTCCCCCTATAGCTAGGCTTTAGGACAGATGCTGACTGTGGAGTCTTGGTCATTATTTGATAAACCAGTGGCTAGATGGGAACATGACACAATAGGTCCATGGATGAGTGAAGGAAACAGAAGACCACAGAAAGTCTCTTCTCTTCTTAGGATGTCATGATTACTATTTTTTTGTTTCTTTGTTTGTTTGCTTGTTTGTTTGTTTTTGAGATGGAGTTTTGCTCTTGTTGCCCAGGCTGGAGTACAATGGCACGATCTCGGGTCACTGAAACCTCTGCCTCCCAGGTTCAAGAGATTCTCCTGCCTCAGCCTCCTGAGTAGCTGGGATTACAGGCATACACCACCACTCCCGGCTAATTTTGTATTTTTAGTAGAGACGGGATTTCTCCGTGTTGGTCAGACTGGTCTCGAACTCCCGACTTCAGGTGATCCACCCAACTTGGCCTTTCAAAGTGCTGGGATTACAGGTGTGAGCCACCGCATCCAGCCCAGACTGATTACTGTTTTAAACACTCCCACTTCTCGTTTTTTGGTCTCACGCACTTTCCCCCTGTGATCGTTCACTTTATTTTCTTGTGGCTTCTTTGGCATTTACATATGTAGGATCACTGGTTATCAAATGGATTCCAAAACTACCTCTACTTCTGCCTTCTCTGATGCCAGCACTTTCACCTCTCCCTGCCTGACACTCACAGCACCACCCCCTACTCTTTTCTGTGGTCTAGATTTTCTTTACCCATTGATTTTTCCGCTGGGGTTTAAATAAATTTCGAGTCTTGTTCAGTCATGCCATACATATCCTCGCCTCTGGCTCTCAGTGGTTGGATTTATCTGTCCTTTGATGTCTGTATTAATATAGAACAAATATTAGCAGATAATATAATGGTGACCAAAAGATGAAAAGAGGACTCATGCTAGTGTAATATTCGTAAAACTCTTGATTTGAGCTGTCATAATCCAATGAGGTTAAATTTATCCTCTAGCAGATGAAGTAACACCAGCGGCTCCCTTAAAAGTTGTAATATTTTAATTACTACCATTACAATCTCATATGCACACATCATATACATCTTGAACTTCAGAGTCTTAAAACAGATATGTTATTTCTCAGAGAATCCTGAGGGGACAGAAGTCACACCGGGCTACTAGATCTGGCTCATGCTGTACAAATAATTCTCTGCAGAACACACTCTCCCATAACAGATAATGCTGAGCAGGCAGGGTATTATTTTTCTAACACTGATGAGATTCTGTTCAGCGTTTTTCTTTGTGTATTTTTCATTATTTGGGAAAAGCCAACATAATGTTTATCTGTGGATTAGACACCATGGATACAGGTGTTAAGCTTTTCAGATATGTCTGCCTAAGTTCCCTGTTGAAATGTGAAGGCCGTTTATGTTCTCACTGGTTAATTTCGCATCTTGAAATGCATCTCTTACCACCTACCCTGATTCAGGAACCAGCATTCAGCACATGGATGGGCATGCTGGGATCCAATTTCAGAGAGTGAATTTCTTCCACTTTCCATTTCCCAACCAAAGGATAGAGAACATGGAACAACAACAACAAAAATGGACATTTGTATGTAGACAGCACATGTAAAGGCCCACCTGATTCTTGATAGGAAATGAAGAGAAAGGGATACAGGACAATGTTCTGGATTTTTTAAAGATCAGGTATTTAGTCTACAGTGGTGTCACCATCAAAGAGAGTTGGTGAAGAGAAAGAGTCATAAGGGCACCGCTGTTGACTTGAACGTTGACATAATGCATTTGAGTTGTATGTGGCCATCAAAAGCAAGGTGGGGAAAGATGTTTCCTGCGTGTTAGGGCCTCTTCTAGGGTCCAGGGATTCACAAATAAGTAAAACACAGGTATCCCACCATGACTTGATTGTAAGTTGAGGGTAGAGACAGATGACGTTACCGTATAATGCAAGAACAAATGCAAATAGAAAATCCTGCTTGGCATCTAGAAAATGAAAACAGAGAACAGAAAACTGTCACCACCGATACTGACTAGGGAGGGATAGACTCTGGTTCTAGACCACTGGCCTCTGCATTCGTCTAGTCAGGAGGCATGATTAAGTGCTTTCTGTGTACACTCAGGACTGATTTCTTATTTAGTCATAATATTCCTGGAATGGAGAATGCAGTTCTTTCCTCTTTGTAACTTGGTTGTATTTGTAAGGACGTTTCTCCCGTCTTTTGTACTAACCCCACACTTCAGCAGCAGTCTGCTGATCCACAGTCTGCTCTGCTGAGTGGATGTGCCCAGGAGAAAGGCCTGGCCAGAGCATATGAAACCTCTCTCATGCCAGGGAGACTCTTCACTGGCAATGAATATGCCATCACGCTGGTTTATAAATCTGTCTCGTGTCATTTAGGTGGGCATGAATCAATCCTCCGCAGCCTGGCCACCTTTGTGGAGCTGATGAAATCAATTTTATGACCCTGAAGAGTGGAGGTCCTGGCTCTGGCAAGCTGGTGGCCCCCCTCCTCTCCATGTTTTTTACAAAGTGCCACCACCCAGGGGACTTAGCCTTGAATGGCTAATTGACCTCTCCTTATAATAACAAACTTCACGGCAGCATATTTACAACCCAAATGTGTCTTTTTAATCTTAATGTCACTGCACTGCTAAATTTTTCAGCTAACAAGGTGTCATGGGTGAAATTGTGTTCCCCAAAAAGATATGTTGAAGTCCTAAACTCTCCTGCCTGTGACTGTGACCTTATTTGGAAATCGGGTCTTTGCAGATGTGATTGAGTTAAAATGAGGTCGTTAGGGTGCATCCTAATCCAATATGGGTAATGCCCTTATAAGAAGAGGGGAATTTGGACACAGAGGCACAAAGAGATGAGAATGCCATGTGAAGACATAGACTCAGAGGGAAGACAGTCTGTGAAGACAGAGGCAGATATTAGAGCTGTACTGCCGCAGGCCAAAGAAGGCCTGGGGCTGTCAAATGCTGGAAGAGGCAAAGAGGGATCCTCCCTATCCTAGAGGGTTCCGAGGGACAGGGCCCTGCCAACACCTTGGTTTGGACGTCTGCTCTCCAGAACTGTGAAGCCATCAAGTTGATGATGCTCTGTTACGGCAGCCCCAGGAAATGAATACAGAAGTTTATGCCTAGTGTTCAGATGGGACTTAGCATTCACGGGCTGGGGAGGGGGTTCTCCCATGTTTGTTTTCAATAATATTAATGTCATTGCACTGGTAAAACTTTCACAAGGTGGTATGAGTGGAACAAACAGGTGAAAGTTGAATCCCAAAGTCCTTAAAGGTTTTTTGGCTCTATCTCCTCTCTCAGTAGGTTATTCTCTTCCTTTGCCTGTTTACAAAGAAGGTCCATTGCTTTTTAAGTGGATGATAATCAAACATCAGCCCATTTCTCAGAAAAGGAGCTACGAGTCAAAAATTAATGACCAAGAAAACTAAAATAACAATTCATTAAATCTCATAATCTTTACTCAAAACCTTGTCTATAAGAAGGACACCGACAGGTCAAGAGTTAGCATCTCTTTTTTTTTTCTAAACTCTTAATACTTTTTTGCCAGAATGAACAGGTATTTTTGCTATTGCATACTTTGTTTCTCTTTCTGATTAGACTCTTCTTCCCTAAACTGTAGTTCCGTCCTAAATGCTCTTACTGGATTACCTTGCCTTTAAATACGGTGCTGCGTAACGATGTTTCAGTCAATGATGGAGTGCATATTTTCAATGGTGGTCCCATAAGATTACAACGGAGCTGAAACATTCCTATGGCCTATGACATCATAGCTATTGTCATGTTGTAATGCAACACACCACTCCCGTTTTTGTGGTGATTCTGGTGTAAAGAAACCTACTGTGCTGCCAGTCTTAAGAAGTTTGAGCACATACCATTATGTAAGGCACATTAAGCTTTATAATGATGATAAATGACTGTAACTGGTTTATGTATTTACATCACCATACCTTTTATCATTATTTTAGAGAGTACTCCTTCTACTTATTAAAAAGAAGTTCATTGTAAAACAGCCTCAGGCAGGCCCTTCAGGAGGTAACTAGAAGAAGGCGTTGTTAGCACCTGAGATGACAGCTCCATGTGTGTTATTACCCCTGAAGCTCTTGCAGTGGGATGAGATATGGAGGCGAAGGACAGAGATAGTGATCATCCTGACTTTGTGCAGGCCTCGGCTAATGTGGGTGTTTGTGTCTTAGTTTTTAACAAAACAGATTAAAAAGTGAAAACAAAATAGAAAAAGTTTATAGAATAAGGATATAAAGAAAGGAAATATTTGTACAGCTGTAATATACAAATTTGTATTTTAAGCTGTGTGATCACAAAAAAGTTAAAAAAAATTAAACTATATATATTTTAGAAGTTACAGAACGCAAAGATTAGTTTATTATTGAAGAAAGAAAATTTAAAAAGATAAATGTAGTGTAGCCTGAGTCTACAGTGTTTATAGAGTCCCCAGTGCTGAATGGTAATGTCTGCTCACCACTCACTCAGTGACTTACCCAGAGCAGCTTCCAATCCTGCAAGCTCCATTCATGTTAAGTGTTCTATACAGGTGTATCATTAAAAAAAATCTTTTAATCACATTTTTACTGTAATTTTTCTATGTTTAGATAAGCTTAGTTGTGCAAATACTTACCATTGTGTTACAGTTGCCTATAGTATTCAGTATAGTTCCATGCCGTGCAGGCTTGTAGCCTAGGAGTGATAGGCTCTCCCATATAGCCTGGGTGTGCAGTAGACTGTGCCATTTATTTTGTGTATGTACACTCTATGGTGTTCACAAAAAGATGAAACCTAATGTATCTCAGCCAGTAAGTGACACATGACCGTATTTGAAAAGTCCTACTCACTGCAAATGGTAAAAAGCAAACATGATTAGGAATATATATGAATCATTTTTTTTCCCGGTTTTTGTTTCTTTGAGCTTTTGTTAAAAAAAAAAGAAAGCATTGGCTTTTTTGGAAAATCTGATTAATGCTGTTGAGATGTGTGTGTGTGCATGTAAGTTGCACATCATTTCAGACGTCTGTTCATGGCCCAGATAAGCAGAATAATTGTCCTTAAATGAAGGATATCTATTCTTTGGTTGGAATGAGGAAGTCAGAGAAAGATCCTACACTGAAGTTTAACATAGGCTAGGTCTCTTTCATTATGACTTGAGGTTTAGACTTCCAGCTTTAAAGAATGTTGGTTTAATCTTCTCTTCCTTTACTTTGGACTGTTCATTCTGTAAGTTTAAGTACACTATCATTTTTTTTCATCAAAATAAAAAAAAAAAAGAGGTTGGGAATGAACATGCAATTAGATGCTTAATTGCCTTTTGATGATGCTGAAGGTTGTAGACTTCTCACATGTGACTAGGGATTCCTTTACTACTGAAAGCCTTGCAAGTAGAAGGCTGTGGTTCAACAGGACCACCAGACACACAGTCGTTCTTTGAACCAGAGTTGTCATGCAGCAAATGTCCCACGGGAGAGGTAAGCATTGTGGGATGGACTTGAGGCATGCCTGCTTCTCTTTGAAGGGAGGGTAAGAGGTTGCTGGAGCCCCAGAGACAGCAAAAGAAGGAAAATGAAGAGGGCAGACAGGAGGTGCACTGGGAAAGACAAAGTGATTGCTGTTTAATGACCATATTTTGTAAGACAGGACAAAAAGAAAACTCCTTGAATGACAATAAAGATCTCTATTGCCACAAGGTTTGTACAGGGCTTTCTGTGCCTATACAAATTTGACAGCCTAACTTTAAAGTGTTTAGAACTTGAAGAGAGGGAAGAAAAGAGGGAACAGTTGTGTGGGGGATGCTGAATGGGGGAGAGGGAGTCAGGAGAGAGGGTCAAGTGAAAATGACTCAAGTGGTCATTCCTGGCCCTATTACCAGTTATGATGGATGGGTTTGGAGAGGCAGGAGGAAGCAAGTCTATTTAAAGATGGCAATTAAGAAAATATGTCTAAGTAGAGGGAAAATGGCAGTGTGGATTCTGGCTGTTGATGTGTCTGATGAAGCAAGACTGATTCACCTACAAACTGACACAGCTGCATTAATGTGGCTGAAAATAGCAGTTCTCATCGCCTGTGATGGAGCTATGGTGGGGGTGCCTCATCACCTGTGGGCTTATGAATGTAGATTATTCCCCTTTGACTGAAAATCATTTTACCTGGTTTCTTCCAAGGGTTGAATCACTGCCTTTCATTGTCTGCTAAATGAGCATTTAAACACTAATTTGTTGTTTGGAGTTTGGACTTCTGTTCATTGGGTGATAGTGAGTTGTATTAACCTTATGCTTTTGAAATTTCCTCTTGTATTTCATGTGGATTTTTTTTTTTAATGCCAAGTGTAATTGCTGTGATTTGCCCAATTGCTTTCATGTACATGTACTGAGACAGGTTTATGATACTGGGATATACGAGTCAGTGAGCAAAATTAAGCCTTCATTATCTTAGTGTATGACTGTAGCTCAGTTATAAGAAAAAAAATGCAGGTGGGAGAAATTTGATTCTGAACTTAAAGAGACCTTGCTTCACACAGACATATTCTAAATATATCCTATTGCATCAAAACTATTGAATTTAGTTATGCTTCTTCTGCACTTTCTTTCCTCAATATTGCTGAATATCAAGACTGCTGGGTGAAAAGAGATGCATTCCCTTGTAGTTTTCTATTAAAACATATTTCCCCTTTTCACTTTGAAGAAAGCACTCATGTATGTTTCTTGTCCTTAGAAAGGTATGACACATGTACAATTTAAGGGAGAAGAGAGAGAGGCAGAATTCTTTAGAGGAAGACAACCCCTCCTAAACCTCTTCTCCTCCTGGTTATGTTCTGCAAATGAATCTCTTTAGAAATCTCTCTGGGTTCCATCCATGAGCCAGCACCTCCCGGTGTTGTCTGTAATTGGGCATTATGATTTTAGATTCTGATATTTGCAGAGGAAAGAGCAAATCTAAAGGGGTTGATGATAAGTGAGAACTGCAGAAGGCATCCTGGTGAACCAACCCTGCAGGGTAGAATGCCCCAGTGCAGGGAGGGGCTCATGCTGCGAGCTGGTTAATCAAACCAAGGCCACTGTTCGGTATTTCACGTGCTCTGCCAGTCCTAACCTTACATGTCAAGGCCGGGTGATTCCATTTAGCTAGCGAATAGAGTCCAACACTGCTTTATGTGTATGTTGAGATGAAATTATGAATCACGTACTTACCATATGGGGAAATCTAAAAGCTCTGAGTAGTTGGCATAGTTTAAGTTTGATCTCTATAGTAATTGGAAGAAACACCAGATGTGCAGTAACCTTATGGGCAAGTGATTAAAAAACATGATAGAGGCTAAATTGATGAATATAAAGGAGCAGTGCATGAACGGGTACAAATGCAACATATGCACATGAAAATAATACAGATTGGGGGGAAAGAGTAATCCCATAAAGATTCTATTCTGCTATTGCAAACCAGAGGTTCTATACACGCTGACATGTCTGGATTCATTGTGCTGTAGTAAATGCTAATGTAGCAATTTTTTTTTCCTCTGCCTATAATGCCTGGGCTGAAATCTGGGTTACCAATACATACTATTAAAAAGTAGAGGTAATATTAAAGGTATGTTATTAATACACAGTGAAAACAAGTATAGAGAGATGTGGACCCCAAATGAGAGGATCCAAACCATTTATGAGAAAGACATGAGAAAAATAGAGTCTGTGAACTTTAATTCTAAAAGGGGAAGGTTTTTACCTGACATGTTTTGACTATAGCCAGAAAACCAAAGCAAACCCCACAAAACAAAAAGGATTCTATTGAATTCTATCAACATGCTCAGTAAAGGCAGGCACAAATGAAGGATACCATTGGATCTGAGATGTGAAGCTGCTAATGTAGGCCAACACTGGACAGGAGATTTAGAAGCATGATCTTTTGCCCTTAGGTCTCCGACCATTTTGCTTTTCCTTAGGAGATGAGTCAATAGGGGAGATCAGAGGCCCTTCTCAAACGCTGTCTGCACAGGGTAGCTCTTCTGTATGTACGTTTTCAGTCTTGTGCTTCGTACTGGTCCTAGCCTGCTTTTCCATCTTCATTAATTGACTCATTCAGTAATATTCACTCGTTCATTCATGCTCAGTTTCCTCACTTGTCAGATAGAAATAATGGTCTCTATCTCAGAGGGTTGCAATGTGGATTAAATGAGTTAATTCCTATGAGGCACTTAGCATGTGAGAAGCACCTAGTATATCCTCGCTACTTTTATTTTTAAATCCAGTTTCCGTTTGAGTTAGCACAGTATGATCAGCATTTGGGGTTAATTCGGCCCCTCCAGAGATACCAGATTATGCTTGGGCTAGCATAAACAAGTGTAACTTGGATTCTTCTGGATTCTTCTAATACTAGAATAAATAATATCCCTGACTCAAACCTTCTGATGAAAACAGGCAAGTTTTGAGTAATGTGTGAGTTGGAGTAATCTGTATATTGAATGTCAGTTCTCCTAATTTCTTGCTGTGTTGGGGAAGTTATTAAAGCTTTCTATTCCTCCACATCCCTATTTTTCAAAGGAGAATGCTCTTCACAAGGCTGCTGTGTGGAGAAAACGAGGCACCTACTGTCTTCAACATCTGTCAGCGTCCAGCCCACGGCCGGCCAGTGAAATCGTGTTCTCTGCTCAGTTCTGCCTGCCTACTTAGGCACTTGTTGGGAAATTCACTGAGCATCCTGTCATCTCTCGATAACACGTAGATCTTCTAGACAACTTCAGTATCAGCACTGGCTTCCTCTGGGGCAAGAAAGAATTTTTCTAGCCAACATCTGACACCCAAAACTTTGTCATTTGCCTATGACATGAAGAAAGAAATGTTAAACAATAAAAAAAATTCTACTTTTTTTTTTCTATTGGTGAACAATAGGATAATTTTGTTTTCTGGTTCATGGAGTATTGTTTTAAAATAAATAGACTTTTTTTAAAAAGAGCTGTTTTAGCAAGATTAAACAGAAAATAGAGAGAGTTCTTACTTATAGCCTCTTTCCCCACACCCAGTCTCTCCCTCCATTAACGTTCTGCATCAGTATGGTTCGTTTGTTACAGTCAATAAACCAACACTGACACATCATTAGCAACTAAAAGTCCGTAGTTTACATTAGGGTTCACTCTTGGTGCTGTGCACTCAGTGGGTTCTGGCAAATGTGTAATGACATGTATCCATTGTTGTAGTATCATACGGAGTGGTTATGGCCCTAAAACGTCTTCTGTGCTCCACATGTTCATCCCTTCATGCCCCCACCCCAGCTCCACAGATCTGTTTACCGTCTCTATAATTGTGCCTTTTCCAGAATGTCATGCAGTTGGGACAATATAGTAGATCATTTTCATTTTCACATGGTCTTTTTCCTCTTAGCCATATGCACTTAATTTTTCTCCATGTCTTTTTTATGTTTGATAACTCATCTCTTGTTAGCACTGAATAATATTCCATTGCCTGATGTACCATAATTTATTTACCTATTGGCCTATTGAAGGACATCTTGGTTGTTTGCAAGTTTGGGCAACTATGAGTAAAGCTGCTATAAAACATTGGTGCACAGGGGCCAGAGGTGGTGGCTCGTGCCTGTAATCCCAGCACTTTGGGAGGCTGAGGTGGGCTGATCATGAGGTCAGAAGATTGAAACACAGTGAAACCATGTCTCTACTAAAAATAAAAAAAAAAAAAAATCAGCTGGGCATGGTGGCACGCACCTGTAGTCCCAGCTACTGGGGAGGCTGAGGCAGGAGAATCGCTTGAATCCGGGAGGCGGAGGTTGCAGTCAGCCGAGATGGCGCCACTGCACTCCAGCCTGGGTGACAGAATGAGACGCCATCTCAAAAAACAAACAAACAAAACAAACAAACAAACAAAACACTGGTGCACAGGTTTTTGTGTATACATGCTTTATCAGCTCACTGGGGTAAATGCCAAGGAGTATGACTACTGGGCTGCACAGTTAGAGTGTGGTAAGTTTTGTAGAAGACTGCCAAATTGTTTCTCAAAAGGGCTGTGCCATTTTGCATTCCCACCAGCAATGAATGAGAGTTCCTCTTGTTCCATATCTTTACCAGAATGTGTTGTTGTCAATGCTTTGAATTTTAGCCATTCTAGTAGGCATGTGGTGATAGTTCGTTGTTTAAATCTGCGACTCCCGTGAGGTATGGTGTTTAGCATTCTTCATATGCTCATTTGATATCTGTATATCCTATTTGGTGGGGTACCTGATCTTTTGCTTGCCTTTAAAATTGGGTCAATTGTTTTCTATTGTTGAGTTTTAAGAGTACTTTGTGTACTTTGGAATGCAATCTTTTATCAGATATACCTTTTGCAGATGTTTTCTCCGAGCCTATGTCTTGTCTTCTCATTATCTTGATGGTTTATAAACCTTTAAAAAGGCAACTTTCTGTTCTTAAAAAGAAACAAACATGGAACAAGAGAAATTTTGATCTCAAATTAAGTTACAAAGTGCTAAGAAGGATCTGATGCTGATAGGGTAGATACTTGGAGACTTACTGTTCTATTTATCTGTCTCCCCCTTCTCTTCCCTTTTATACCTATATTTCTTCCTTAGGATCCCTGTTGCCTGGTAAAGGCTACTTATGGACACTAAAAATATTCAGATAAGTCCTCTTTGTGTGTATTCATACAAATGTGTCCCTTTTCAATCCTATAGCTTCTTCGAGCGACAGTAATAACAAATACGACCTTCTGTATGACTACATACCTTCTTATCTATTGCCAAGACTCAGAGAAATCAGGCAGGACTGCATAAGAAATTTTGTGGTAATAATGCAGCATAGGGTAAATTAAGAGAATTATCTTTTAGTCAGACAAGTGGATCGCTGATAGCTAAAAAACCTGGAGGCAGTTTTGGAAGTGCCATGGCCATATTACATAAAGTAGGCTTTTCTGCCCTATGGAATAACCTTGGGACAGGTCACATGGCTGTTGGAGTGTCTGAAAGGTAAACAGGGATGCCTTTCACATTTTTTTCACCTCTGCCCCTTTGCATCTTCTCTTGCTGTTGCCATTCACTGGGGGTTCTTTCACTACTTGTGTTCAAAGGAAATTGTCACCATCCCACTCAGACTGGCAGACTAAAAGTTCAGAAGATAAGAAACCCTTCCTGGCATGAAATGTACTGTGAAATATATTTGGAAATAAAGTTGTTAATGACAATTGCCATCAAAAACTTGCTCTTTCAAATGCATTTTTCATAGTTTCCAAGCCAACAGGAGCTTGTTTTGTATGGGAATTTCTGATCAGTGGCTAACTGTGTGACAGACAAGCACGCATACATAAGGGTGTAAAAGTGAACAGGAAAGCACACCTGTGCACATAATTATCTGTGTGGAACCCATAACTACCTAGACTCTTCACAGAGATGGACAGGACATACACTCCATGGAACTGCTGCATGCCAACAGGAGCCACGTCTTTGCACCTTAAATAATTGTGGAAACTGTTACTCTGAAAGAGTCTGGAAAAGCATACAAAACCCTGAGTGGTTAGGGAGGTAGCGGGTTCACATATGGATAAAGAGAAAAACGCAAACAAACAAACAAACAAATCAACAACAAGGGTAATTGACTGGGCAGTGACCCCATCAGCTCAGGGGCACATTCCTTAGCTTTGTTTCTAGGACTCCCAACCCAAAGGTGTATTCCCTTCCCTACTGGAACTTTACCTGCACTTTGTTAAACTAACAGACATTCTACCAATTAATAATGTATAATGTTAATAAGCTTCCCCTGGGAATGCTAAAGGGCTAAGAGTCATTCACACTTGGGTGTGAATTTGTTTAATTAGAGTTGTATTTTCAACCTTCCTTCCAAGTGGCAAGCTGAAATCCTTTATATTGAGGAAAGAAGAAAGACTGTGTATTGAACCTCTTACACGTGCCAGGCCTGGTTACTTTACAAACTTTATCTCATTAACCTTCACAATAGTTTTCCAAAGTATATTATTACCTCATTTTACTCTTGAGATAATGGAGGCATAGACGGGTCTAAAAATGTGTCCAATATCACCCTGCCAAATGGAGGAGGTGGGTTTAAAACCAGGTCTGTCCTGTTCAAGTGGAGCTTTGATGGAAGGAGTGAGGTGGTCTCAAATATCAGGGCAGGCATAGCTGAGGGTTTTCAATTTGGGCGATGGACCCCCTTCAATTGCTGGGTTTCTAGAGGCTCATATGTAGTTAGGAAGTTAGATTCTAAGTAGTGTATTCATCCATGTAATAAACAAATACGCATTAAATTAGGCTACATGCCAGGTAATTTTCAAATTGAGGAAAACTTGGAGATGGACAGAAAAGGCAGGTGACTACTGTCATGAGGTTCATGATCTAATGAAGGAAGACAGATAATAATCAAGTATGTAGATAATTTAAAAGATATTATGAAATCATGATAAAGGGTGTGAATAACAACATGGTAGAGACTTAAGCAGGGAGCATGAAGTGCCCCTTTTGCTTGTATATCAGAGGAGCCCTCTCTGCTCTGAGACTTTCAAGACAAGAGGCATCTTCCTATGCAAAGACCTACCCAGGGGGCCTTCCAGACACAGAGAAGGGAGCATACAAGGCCTTTAGACAGGTGGATAAATTGAAGGGCTTGTGGTGAAAGAACAGGCAGCAGGAGGAAGTGGAGTGAGATGGGGTCACAGAGGGAGGAATGACAGTCACAGAAGGGTGGTTGATTTTTTTTTTTTTTGTTCTAGCTGAAATTTACAGCCATTGGAAGGTTTTTTTGAAGGTGAATACTCTTGTTCTTGGATTAGAAAGACCGCAGCTGGGTGGGGGATGTATGAACACACCGGTTAAACAATAGGGGGGCAGTCGGTGACCTTGCGGAGCCATTTCAGTGGAGAAGCAGAGATGAAGGGATGATGGGGTATGCTCAAGAGAAGACGTATTGAAAATAAGGGGAGACAAAGTGTATCTAAAATTCTTTTGTGATGTTTTGCTGTGAAACAGAACAAAAAATGAGATGATAAAAGATGAGGATGAACACAGTGTGACTAACTGTACCATTACAGCATCCAAGCGAGAACTGAGGCTGACTTGGCTTAGGAAGGGTAGCAGAGAGGACAGAGGGAAGCAGACAGATTCTAGGTGCATGTTGGAGCCACAATGAGCAGAGACAGCTAATGAACTGGATGGGAAGAACAAAGGAAAGAGAGAAATATCAAGGGTGATGATTAACTTTTTGTCTGAAATGGCTTAAATAAATGGCAGTTGCATTCAGTGAGCGAAAGAAAGCCAGAGAAGGAGGACTAGTATTTTTGAAGAGGCATAAGTGATGGTTCAGAACGCAAGATTTTTAGATAAAATGAGCTAAAATGAGGAGATCCAGTAAGCATTCAGGTCTGAGATTTAAACTGGAAAGGCTGCAACATCAATGAGGGAGAGAAAGTCCAATGAAGGAGAGATGTAGGTAGGAAAGAGCTTCAGGATTTAGCCCTATGACACTCCAGCAATTAGACAGGTGTCCAGCAGGAGGGGACAGGTCAGTGAAGAACAGAACAGGAGCAGTCGGTGAGGCAGCAGGCAGGACAGAGAATGCATGTCACAAGACACACAGGCCGCTTTTCTAGAAGACGGCATGGCCATTGGTGTGACTGCTGCGATCAAGTTCCACAACACATGTGTTAAACCATAGAGGGGGAGTTGGCAACCTTGTGAAACCATTTCAGTGGCGAGGCTGAGATGAAGGGATGATGGGGTGTGCTCAAGAGAAGATGGACTGAGCATAAGTGGAGACAAAACATATATAAAATTCTTTTGTGAAAAGGTCAGATCTTTATCATTAACATATTAAATATACTGTACATTAGAGCAGGTAATTAATTACTCTCATTGTATTGGACATGGTTTTACACACTCAGGAAAAAATACTAGACCTTCTAAAAATGAAGTTTATAAGATGTAAATATTTCTTTACAAAGAAAGAATAAAAATAAAAATATCTGTAAAAAAAATTCTTTTGTGATGTTTTGCTGTGAAACAGAACAAAAAATGAGATGATAAATGGAGAAAGCAGTAAGTTAAAGGGAGTGCTTTTGTTTGTTTGTTTTCTTTATAAGTGAGGCACCCTAGATGATGTTTGGATGCCGATAGGGATGGTTCCACAAAGATGCGTGTACTGATGATGCTGGGGAAAGAGAGGCAATGGCCACAGCAGTGAAGTCCCTAGCAGACAGGCAAGAGGGTTGGAATCTAGGGTGCAGGAAAAGGTACCAGCCACCAATTGTGGTTGAGAGACATCATCTTTTTTAGCAAGTGGGAGGAAGGGATGTGAGGACAGGTGCTGATAGTTTCCTAAATATGTCAGTGGGAAGAAGAGGTTGTTCTCCAGGTTCTACTGGGAAGGGAGGGATGGCAAGACGTGTGGAGGTGTGAAGATTTGAGGAACCTGGGAGAAAAAAATGGAATAGAGACAGAGGAAGAAAACAAGCAAACATACTAGGAAATTATAGCAAGATGACCAGGCAGAGTCGGGTGCCCCCTGAAGTCCTAAAAGTAAGGTAAGGTATTCTTTTGAGATAATTGACATGCAATATAATCTATGAAGAAATACATTCAAAGATTAAAGCCTGACTTACCACTTACATATATTGTTTAATAACAATGAATATTCATAAAGTGCACTTTGCATGCATTATTTCATTTCATCCTTACCAATACATGAGGTGGATATGATTATAGTCTTCATTTACAAATGAGGTAATTGAGACTTGGAGAAGTGAAGTAAGCTTCATAAGGTCCCACAGCTAGTAAATTAGTCAGAAAGGGTAGAAACCAGTCTACTTAATGACAAAGACTGTGACCTTACACCTCCATGCTGAGCTGCTGCTCAAGTTACAACTGAGCTGTGGGTGTGAACATATGCATACAGTACTTTTATATAATTAAAAATCTCAGCTGCATATCACAAGTAATGTTAAGGAAAGGGAGGGGCTTATTTTTGGTTTTTGTCTGTTTCCCTCCACCATCAGTGTCCTAGTATTGTTTCCTTGGGTCACCAGGGAAGGGAAGAAAGCTGACTGGACCATCGCCTGGGCCAGAACTGCTTTTGCATGTGACAGTGCATGAGTGCACGCACGCACACGCGTGCACACACACACACACGCTTCACTCTCCTGTCAGCTGTCACAGATGAAAAGCCTTTCTCTTATATTTCTTCTTGTAATCCATTCACCGCCTCAGAGGCTCCTGGTTTCTCAGGGGAATGTCACCGAGTGCAGAGTTTTGCATCTATTTCTAGAAGTTATTCATGCATTTACAAATGGTAGAAAGAAATATGGAACCACTTCTTTTTGTGGGGACGCTTGGGAGTACCGATGACTCTGACAAGTGGTGGTGGGGTTGGGAGAGGGAGAGTGGGGAGGGTCTACGTGATCGTGGAGGGCCTTTGAACAGACATCTTCCGCATTGGAAGGTGGCTATGCACCAGCTGTGTAGTGTTATAGCTCTCGTGGAGTCCCAGGGAGTTTATCACGGGTGTCCCCAGTCACTGCCCTGAGCCAGGCTTGCTGGTCTGAGGATAGAAAGTCAGCAAGGGAAGGCAAGTAAGAGACAAGGCTCCTTTTGTTTATTCTGTGTTTTAATAATTGGCTGATTATGTTCCATTTTTATTTGGTTTCACTGGCAATCAGATAGAGAGCTGTAATATCCACTCACACCTTGTAATTACCATTAATTTCTTCCCTTTACTCTGCGAAGTCAAGACAAGGTTGGCAGAGAAGCCATGGGAGATTGAATCCGACCGAGTGCAATGCATATGCATGAGGCAGGACCCGCCAAGGCTCCCAGGAGATGTTTGGTGGGGAGGGGTGAGAAGGGGAGGAAGGGGAGGAAAGGAAGAAGGCTGGAAGATGGAAAGAGGGGGGAAAATACCTTGAATTGGAAACAAAGGCAAATGGAAGAAAGTGTTGAAGTCAGCACAACAGCCTTGCTAGCTTAATTACCATAATGATGTAAAATAGTCCAATCAGCAATCTGGGGCTAATCTTTCATGTATTACAGGTCTCTCCTTCGTAGAGCTTCACAGCTTAAATGCATTTTTAATGAAGATATTTGAGGCAAGCGGATAATTTTCCAGTCTTTCCAGGAGGGAATCAGAGCACATTAAATGGGCTGTTTCTCTTCCCTGTAGCTGCCCAAAGTTCTTGCTTTGCCTGGCACATGGAACCAGTTGTCTTTCAGAATAGCTGGGTTTGGTCTCCTGCCCTCCTTCCCGAGGCAGCTGGGGAAGGCACGGATGGGGCTGACATCCAGGGAGAGCAGTGGCTGGTTCCAAGGAGCCTGTGCTCTGCCTTGCCTTGTGCCTAGGGGATGTCTGGATCTCCTTGCTAGAGACGAGAGAGGAAGGACCCCAGGGACATCGCCCAGTGCTGATGCTGCCTCATCTAGCAGGAGAGTCTCAGCTTCATTCTGCCAGTGTCATGCTAACAGTCCAAATACCCCTGGAGATGCATGTGAATCTCTTACTTATGATGCATGCGTTTGCATGCTAGAGTGGGCGAAAGAGCAGTCCTGGCCTCTTGACCTCACTCCTCTAACCAGGAAAGGCTTTCCTTACGGTTCCATCACCCAAGGACTCTGTCGATGGTCCATTCAAGTGATCCATTGAAAAAGAGCAGTCTTTTTGTTTGATGCCTAATGCTGTGTGATGGGGGAAGAGTAAAATATCTGGGTTAAACATACATGCTATGTATCTATAATAGGGCCCCCTCTCAGATGGACAAGTTTTGGGGGAGGAGGTGGGGGGAAAGAAAGTACAAGCTACAGATTGTATGTCCTGGTAAGGCAAAAATGGGTTAAATATCTCTTAGATTATGGTTTGGGGGAAGCTTTAATGATTCTATTGCTGGTGTTTCTTTCTGTCACCAAACTGCCTGAGATACAGCTTCAACTGTTTAGATATTTACAGTGAATTCAGCAATTTCTGGAAATTCTGTCTTTGCCTCTCTTCCTACCACCACATCCCATCAAACTCCCTGATTTCTAATGGCACATATCTTCTCCCTGAAGGAGGGTAAGGCCAAGGGGCTTGTAGCACTTGACAATATGTTTTTCAAAAACAGAATACACACACACACACGCAGACACACACACACAACATATATATGTGTATATAAACGCAAACATAAATATATAAATCCTTAGTTTTCTTGAAGTTGAAACTCGATCGAATGTCTGTCTAGCTGTTTGTAATACACCTATCACTGGCCTGCTCGGACACTGGGCAGCCTCATTAAATCTAACCTCAAATACCTACATGTGGAATAAGGAATTCTTTGGCTTCTTTTCCTACTTTTGTGGTGGACAGAATGAGAAGGTCGGTAGTAAGATCTTATAGTAATAGATTATCAGGACTTGCATGTGAAAGCAGGACCCTCGTTAACTAGAAGTTAATGACACTACCTATTATGGGCTCCTAAGAACCCAAGATGGCAGGAAGGAGATTCAATTCCCACACTCCATTTTCTTTCCTTCCTTTCTCGATTCATTCATTCGTTTACTCATTCATTCATTCATTCATTCATTCATTCATTCATTCATTCAGTTTTTGCTGTGTTAAGGCTATATGTAAGACCATCTGATGTTTCCAGAGTGAAGATGCAGACAGGGAAAGCACTGGATGGAGAGGAGGAATAGAAGCATTCAGAGCCTTCAGCCCCGGGACCCTGGGGCTTGTTAAAGGAAGCCTTGCCACATTCTGACTCCAGAGCATCACAAACAGCACAGCAGCCTCCACTTACAAACATGTGCTCTTTAGTGAGCTGTTCGGCTTTTTATCTGGAGAAAAGTATACTTAAAGTGACTTACTGATGATGTCCCTTGTATTTCTTGAGGGAAGTATAGATAATTAAGAGAAGAAAAGCAAAACTCCCTCATCCTACAACTGAGAAATAAATATTGATATCCTATGTCTAGACAAATATATTGTGTCATAACAAAAATGGGAGAATTCTGTGTAACTATTTGTAATGGCAGCATGTTGAATAGCATTAAAATATTCATTCCTCCCAGTTTCTTAATTTGGCTATGATCTATTGGCCTATCTTCCAGGTTGATAATTCTGTGTCCAGCTGCTATTAAAGGAACCTATTGGGTTAATGATTTCGGATATTGGATCTTTTAATTCTGGAATTTCTATGCAATTTTTAAAAAATAAATTCAAACACTCTGTTAAAATTCTTCATTTATACATCTATTTCATCCATTTTGTCTCTCTCCTTTTTTTTAACCAAAGTAATCAGAGTCACGTAAAGTCTTTGTCTGCTAACTCCAATATAGGGATCATATTATGGTCTGCTTCAATATCTTTTCCCCTGTTCAATTATCAGTCATATTTCCTTGCTTCTAGTGACCTTGTAGTACATACCAGACATGCATATAAAGGAATCATAAAGCTAAAGATATTATTTTTCTCTAGAGATCTCTCCTATTCCTTCTGGTATGCACAAAATTTCTGGCATTAAAAAATACTAGATGTGTGAAAAGGCAAAGAAATATGATGGATAATCCATACATAGCATACAAAATAACAGAAGTAGACCCATATATGGTTCCTCTATTGGGTTTGGCAAGCAATGAAATAACTATAATTAACACATGTATTAGTAAGGTTCTCCAGAAAACAGAAACAATATGATTTTAAATATAATCTCATATATATATATACACACACACACTTTATCTGTGCATCTATGTATCTATGTATGTATGTATGTATGTATGTATGTATGTATCTATCTATCTATCTGTCTGTCTATCTATCTATCTATCTATCTATCTATCTATCTATCTATCTATCTCTATCTGAGACAGAGAGGGAGAGGTTTTAGGGAATTGGCTCACATGACTAGCAAGACTGACAAGTCCAAGTCTGCAGGGTGGGCAGGCAGGCTGGAGACATGGAAAAAGCTGACGCTGCAGTTCTAGTGCAAAGGCCGTGTGCTGACAGCATGCCCTCTTGCGCTGGATGGTGAGTCTTTTGTTTTATTCAGAGGTTCAACTGATTACACGAAGCCCACCCATGTTACGGAGGGCAGTCAACTTTGCTCAAAGCCCACTGATTTAAATGTGAATCTCATCCAAAAAACATCCTCACAGAAACACAGAATAATGTTTGACCAAATAGCTGAGCCCAGTCAAGTTGATGTATACAATTAATTATCCCAAATTGAAGAAAAGATATAATAGAAGAAAATAGAATAAAAAATTGGTAAAGTACATGAAAGGATGGAGGATTTCAATAGAAAATTGAAATCTAGGAAATGAATCAGGGATCTTCTCTACTTCCAAGCTCAGTATTTCCACAGTTGTTTCATCTGTGAATGGCTGGACCCCGGCACCTCTTTTGCTAGTTCCCAGCATAGCCCCAGATTGTCAGTGAGGCTCCATCATGAAGTGTCTGTTCTCAGGTCTGTGGGATTCCATCCAGGTTTATGCTTTCTAAACACAGTCTGTAGCTGTCTATCTCCTCTTCTATCAGATGTCGACTTAGAATGAGTTTCTCTCTTGTACAATGCCCTACTGTGGTCCCTATTTCATAATGTCTTGGTGGTACTTAAATTTTTATGTTATTTCTTTAAAGTTTAAGGTTCATATTGTGTATTACAAATACTCTTTGCATTGATATATAGACTTCTGTAGCCATATTTTCTCCTGATAATTACTAGGCTCTTCTTCCATTATATTTTTTTTTTTGGGGGGGGGATGGTTACATGGCACTCATTATGGTCTAAACATATAGATTTATCTAATCCCTCCCTTTTGCCTCTAAAATTTAAATTTGAAGCCCTCCTGGTAAAGCTGAGTTGTCTCCTGCCAAGTTCATTATTCTATTTCAGGGAATTATGAGATGTTCTCTGCCCTTGTTATGAGATCACCTCTGAAGCATAGGCATATATTCAGAAAAGCAAACCTTGTTTTCCTTTAGTATCAGCTACATAGCCAGCTGTCTGCTTCACACATCCCTTAAAACATTTTTTTTCCAAAGACAAAAAAAGAAGCCATGAAAACACCACCTGCGGTCCCAAATCCTTCACTTTCATACCTGAGACTACAGGGTCAATAGAGATACAAAGAAAACTTATTTGGGATATTATATTAATAAAATTGTATATACTGGCCTTCACTGGCTTATAGACTTGAGTTTTAGAGAAATATTCTTTTTTTCATAGTGTATCATCTTCAAAAGTAAAGCACTATCCCAGTAACACCCCCACCCCAGTCATCTGAAACTCCCAGTGTAGGATGACATGATATTTTTTCTTTAAGATTGAATATGAAAGCCTTAACCATCACATCAAGCCACAGATCAATCATAGCCACCACACAGAGAAAATTACCATTTGGCAACATCCATCATCTTTACAAGTACTACCCACATCTGACTCCACCTGAGCCAGCATTGTTGCTGCTTACTTCTATCTTCAGTGAGGCTGGAAGTCCACAAAAGGGTCTTATTCCCTTTACTGGGAGAGGAGAGGAGCACAGAAATGCTTTTCTGAGGGGTAACTGTCTTTCCAATCCTGGATTCTCTTGTCAGCTCCCTCCTCACCCCTCGTTTTATGAAATCAATAAAGAACTGAAGCTCTCCTTGTTTATTTGTCGGCTATACCCTTCTCCCTCTTGTACAACTGATTTCAAAAAAGAAGGATATGGCTGTGGAGAGAAGAGCTGTTATCTCTATCCTAAAATGAACAAGAGAAGCAGGCTATATGTCTGTGTTGTATTTGAGTCATGAAAATGCAGTCCCACAATGGACCAAAAACTCACTCAGAACTCTTGAACTCTGTGATTCTCAGTTTTCTTCATCTCTGATGAGTAATAGCCTTGTTCCCTGAACACCCAGGTGTCACGTATCTCTTCCTGCTATAAACAAGATATCTTACCTGCGGTTGGAGGTAAATGCCCACTTCCTGTTTTTGTATAACACAGGAAATAAAAATGCTTTTGTACTTAAAAAAAGCATTTTAAACGGTTGAAAACAAATCACAAGAAGAATATTTCATAATGCATAAAATCATATGACATTTAAATTTCAATGTCTGTAAATAAAGTTTTATTGGTACACAGTCACATTCACTTACATAATGCCTATGAGATATTTTTAAATGGCAGAATTGAGTATTTGCAACAGAGACCATATGCCCCACAAAGCCAAAGGATTTATTAGCTGGCCCTTTACAGAAACAGTTTGCCAAGCTGTTTCAAAGCAGAAACTGACCTAAGAGAGACTGCTTGTCTGTGATCATGTTAAACCACAATGCCATGAAGTTGGAATCAATATCATCCTACGTGATTTTTCATGCTGCTTAGAAAGCCTCTGAGTCCTTAATCCAATATTGCTCTTATTTTCCAGCACAGCTCTCGCAAACATGTCCATTTCCTCAAGACTCCAACTTGCCCTTGCCACTTTTCACAGTCCGACCAGCTGATTTCATGTCCTATTTTATGTAGAGAAAAATTAGGCCAATAAGTGTGAACTGCCGCCAGCTGCTGCTTCTTGCCTTCCTTCCTCTGCATCTAGCACCCATCTTGTCTTCCTTCCGCACATCTCTGCTTTGCAGAGAGACACATTTCTCTATCTGTGTCTGTTGCATTCTCCTTCAAGATTTCATGCCATCCAGTATCTTTCTTCTTCCAGATCTTCAACCTTGACTGGCTTTAATACATTTTGTCACAACATATACACATGAGTTTTTGAAGAAAATAAATCAATGAATAAGAATTTTAAAAACCATCTCAACCCCATGTCCTTCTTTGGGGACCCTCCTACGGCGGCGAGGGGGTGGTGTCACAATAATCTCCGTCATTCTCCCCACACCTAACCTACTTGAAAAGGTACTCTATATTCACTCTTCTTAACTGTCATTGTCATTTCCAAACTTACACAAACCTTCCAGAAACATGAAATATTTTGGGGGAAAATAATCTAAGGTAGACAGGAGGAGTCAGGGCCAAACGGACCTTAAATTCCTTTGCTAAAGACTTCGAACTTAACGCCAAGAGTGAAGGGCAGCCATTGAAACATCTCCACGCATCTTTAATCTATTTTTTTAAATGTGTTACATGTTTTTGTAGCCCCTTCCCATCCTCACATACTTCCCAGGAGGTCCCTCTGCCCATCTGAATTACCGTAGAGAATTCGGCAAATACACAGCAGGCCGACAGGTCAAGATGAGGAGGAGACTTCTATTCTCATAGCAAGACTTAGAAGTCCTGGTAGGTCATCAAAAAAGGAAAGGCATAATCTGACAGATGTTTTAGAAAGATGACTCATGAAAGAATGAGAAATGGATTTAATTTGGTGAATTTAGAAGCAGAAAGATGAGTTAAGAAACTATTAAAATAGCACAGATGGGGCAAAGGCTTCAACTTTATAGCAAAGAGTTTTATGGGGGTCACGAAAATCAGGTAAGAAATGAAACTAAGCTCTTTGGGGAAAGATGGCTTTTAAGTTCACAATAAAGGCTTCACAATGATTTACTGTAACTTTTCTTTTCTAAAGGAGTCATATTCCATTGAGTTCAAAACACTTATGAATAACTGTGTGCTATTGTAGGAAGTGTATTTAGGACCCGCTTCATCCACACTAATGAGAATCCTTGCCCCTTGTGAGCTGCTTCCACAAGAATCTTCTATTTCATGGGAGTCTGAAGTCTGAAATCCTAATTCCTCCACAGTCCTCCATGGCAAATTCCCATTGCAATCAACTCTATGAGGCTGTGTGTAATGGTTAATTTTTTACATGTCAACGTGACTGGGTCATGGAGTGCCCAGATTCAGCATTTTTTTCGTGTGGGTCTGTAAAAGTGTTTCAGGATGAGATTAGCATTTGAATTGGTGGATTCTGGACTCAGTAAACTAGAATGCCGCTTTTAATATGAGTGGGCACAGTCCAATCTATTGAGGGCCTGGATAGAACAAAGGGCAGAGGAAGAAGGAATTTGCCCCTTCTCATTTCTTCGTTTCTGCCTCACTGCTTGAACTGGGACATCTCATTTCATCGGTTTCTGCCTTTGGGCTGGGATTTACATCATTGGCTCCCCTAATTCTCAGGCCTTTGCACTGGACTGAATTATACCACTGGTTTTCCTGGGGCTCCAGCTCATACACGGCAGATTATGAAGTTTCTCAGCCTCCATAATCATGAGCCAATTTCTCATAATAAATAGATCTCTATCTCTATCTATAATCTCCTATTAGTTCTGTTTCTCTGAAGAACCTTGGCTGAAACAGCAATGAGTTCAACTCATCACTCTCCAGTTCCTAGTACATATTGTTTGCTATATAGTAGAATTCAATACTAATTTGAATGAATGAATGAATGAATGAATGAGCAAAGAAACCTGTGAACTTGGAAGTGACTGCTGTCATTCATCCATCATTCTTTAATTATTTACTAAACACATACTTTGTGATCAGAACTGTTCTAGACATTGGGATTTCAGTGTGAAAAGGATAACTTTGAGGCAATCACTAAAGAGGTGATTGTGAAGGCAATGGACACATTATTTGAAAAGGTGTTATTAGTGCATGTAAAACGCATACCAATCTCAGACAAGGGCGAGGAATGCTGGCTTCCAAAATGAGATTCCATTTAAGCTGAGGTTGAGGCAAACAGTAATTATCCCAGGGGAGGTAGAATGGGGGAGAACAATACACCGGGGGAAGCAGCAGAGATAAGAATTAAGGTAGGAGTTTCACAGATACAAGTAGTTCAAGGTTGGCAGAAGGAAGAGCTTGCAGAGGCAATGATGAGGGATGCAGCTGGACAAAAAACAGTGGATAAAGGATATCTATAACAAGGGGTTTGAACTTGATGCTGGGAATGCACAGTGGTGCATCTTTAAAGAGGTTCTCTCTAATTAAGATAGAATTCAGCTAAGAGTGAGATTTAAGATGGGGATACAGAGAGAGGAGGAGGTTGCTTCTGCAGGCTGTGGCACCGTGGTGCGGATGATGGGGGCTGTTTCTCTTGCATTGGTAGTGTCCATCATGCAATAAAATGACTGTTGTGGTGCTTAGGTTCCACGACTGTGCTGGTATTTCTGCAGAATTAAGGGAGTTTTGTGAACTCGCTTTGAAAATTAAACAACCCTCTTAATAAACTCTTTTGACAGAAAAATATGTTGAGACTTCTAATGATTACTGTAAAGACTGACTTCAGAAATGCTGCCTAGTTATAACTGAGACATTGTTTCCATATATGAGCTCTTTAAAAGAGATATGCAGGTGGACATGATCTTTGAGCTGTAAAAAGTCTGAACTAAGATATCCTTAAGAGATCATCAAAATATAAAGTTATCTAAAAGGAAGTGTACTGAGTTTACAGAAATTACGTTCAAAAGCAATGAAATTATTTAAAAAGAGAACCTATTTGAATAAAAAGGTAGTATTTTATTGATTTTCAATGAGTTTTATTTTAAATTAACTTGAAAGTTTTAAGTTTTATAGAACTGCTCGGTGTTTTCAGGGAGGTCTCATTTAGTAAATCATAGCTGTACAGACCTCCAGTTATAGGATCTGTGTGTAGATCTAATTCATCTTGCTTTCAACAAATATTTTTTGAGGACATATTATGTGGAAATCACTGTATTAAGTGCTAGGGAGATACAGAAAAGTACTAGTAAAAGCAGGCTCCTGCCCTCAAGGAGAATTTAAGTTAGTGAGGAAGATATGCACAAAATGATAACTAATAACACAATCTAGGTAATAACAGAGTAGGAGATGAGTTAGTGATAAGATAATCAAGATCATTGTAGTTCCAAGGAACAGGTGATTAAATGTAGCTGCAGGTAGAATATTTGCTGAGTTCCAAATGTTGGATCCACTTTTAATAGACAGATAAAAGAAGGGAGCAGACCATCTGGTTTTCTACTTCATGATGCTATTGAAACTATACTTTAAAACATTTCCAATAACCTTCTAATTGCTATCTCTAATAGTCTTGCCTCAGCTTTCAGTTCATATCCTCTTTGTAGCACTTGACTTTAAAACTTTCTCCCTCTTGATTCTGTAATATTAATTTTCTGAGTGTCAACGCTATTTCTTTGGTTCAATTTGCTTCCTCTGTAGGGTAGGTTAGGAACATTTATTGCAACGGATTATATGATTCCTTTTTTCTACTTTTTATTGCTGCCTGTTGCTCAGGTTCACCTTTCAGACACAGGGAATAAAATTGAGGAAATTGATCTATACTTTGCAATGGGCAGTGTAAATATCTTCCTTCTTGGAAGATGGAAGGTTAGTGTTCTTCATCCCTGGCCACTCAGGGAATGGCCTGGCCGTGAATGTGCTCCTTCCCTGCCCATTTACTCCTTAAAGTTGTGATACCCTCAGGCTGGGTTAAAAGGGCCCCTGAAGAAGCTGGTGCACAGTTAGCAATGAGAAAAGTTAGGCTAAAATGCTGGGGGATCCAGTCTGTCCAGGTATTTTATGCTGCAAGCCACTGCATCTAAGCTGGAGAAATAAACTAAGAGGTACAAGAGATGACCACGTCTCTATATGTATTAATATAAATTGAGGATAAGCAACAAACTGTCCTGTGATTATATTCATTTAGTCCTATGACCAAGCTGATGCTCTAATCTGTCTGCCTATTGATGGAGTGTTAGACTCTTCACAGCCCTGGGTGGTTTTTATGCTTTTAAAATAGGGTATGATTGTGTTGCCGTTTCTGCATTTGAACCCTTAGTGAGCAGTGACCTTTCCAGTCTCTGAGTGATTAAGGCTCTTATTAATTTCCTGTGGGGTTGCCGACACTCTAAGGCAGCAGAGTGGTGGGGGTTCATTAACATGCGGGGCTCTCATTAGCGGCATAGGATCTGTCTCTGTTCTTAGTCCGATATGGAACAAAAGTATAAATATAGACACATGAGAAAAAATACGCAAAACCGTAACCGAAAGAAAGAGGTGTTGACATGTCCAGGGCAGATCTTTCTTGGGACCTAATCAGGCTCTTCTAGAAAACTGCATCTGGATGGGATGGCGCAGTATGGGAGAAAATCTGAGGGGGTCTAGATCAGCCTTGGAAATAATTATTGATTGAGTTATATTGTTAACTCCCTTCTGCACCTGTGATTCACTGAATTGCAACTCTAGAGAAAGGTGAAAAGAATTGAAATCCCTTGTGCTGAAAAGAGAAGTAAGAGGGATTGAATAATAATCGTTATGTCTGGGCAGGATTTTAATGGAGAGAATAATGACCACATTCCCTGTTTCCCAACCTAGAGAAGAAATGAGTTCAAATTGCAGCTGGGAGCAGTTTGATTGGTTAATTAATATTTTGGGGACCCTTAAAAGATACTAAACCCTTTGCAAGGAGCTGGTAGGTAGTTAGTGCACAACTCTTGGGGGGAACCTAAAAATGTGCCAGATGTTGCTTATGAAATTCTCTGACACTGACAGTGAACCGATCAGGTTAGGCTTCAGGAAGCATTCTGCAAATTGTTAAACACTGAATTGAATGCCCAAGAAGGGAATGCGTTAGCCCCACATAGCCAGCACCTGAAGATCTTTATAAATAGGAAAGAAATTCATTAAACTGAGGTCAAGGAGCTGACCTGACCTGAGAGGGAGAATTGGCAGTGTAAAGACTCAGCCCTTAGGATGGTAACAGGCAGCACTCTTCCTTCCTCCACCCTTAGGTGCTATGCGTTTGAGGTGCCCAGAGCAAACATATTGAAGGTACAGCCGTCAAGTTCCATTTTCAACATCACTCTTTGGTATTTTCTTCTAATTTATGTATTTATTTATTTTTGAGATGGAGTCTCGCTCCATCAACGAGGTTGGAGTGCAATGGCACGATCTCAGCTCACTGTAACCTCCGCCTCCCAGGTTCAAGCGATTCTCCTGCCTCAGTCTCCTGAGTAGCTGGGATTATAGGCACGTGCCGCCATGCCCAGCTAATTTTTGTATTTTTAGTAGAGACAGGGTTTCACCATGTTGGCCAGGCTAGTCTCGAACTCCCGACCTCAGGTGATCCACCTGACTCGGCCTCCCAAAGTGTTGAGATCACAGGCATGAGCCACGGCGCCCTGCCTGGTATTTGCTTCTGATTCAAGTCTAGACATGCTGGTGCTTGGAAGTTTCCATTACTAGAACCCTTCTTTCCACCTGTATCCACCTAGGCAAAGTTTCCCCAGGCATGGGAATTGTGAACATCTAACAGAAAGGATGCCCAGAGTAGAATGAGACTTGAAGTCTGACCTGCCCTTTCACGTCCACGATTCCATGGTTTCCCTTCAGGCAGGTATGGCTGCCTGCACAAAGATGTGGCCCTTAGAAGGCTAGCTCAGAAGATGGAGGGAGAGGCTGGGTGCACTGGCTCATGCCTGTAATCCCAGCACTTTGGGAAGCTGATGCGGGCGGATCACGAGGTTAGGAGTTCGAGACCATCCTGGCCAACATGGTGAAACCCCCATCTCTACTAAAAATACAAAAAATTAGCCAGGCGTGGTGGTGCACAACTGTATTCCCAGCCACTCGGGAGGCTGAGGCAGGAGAATCACTTGAACCCTGGGCAAGGGGAGGTTGCAATGAGCCGAGATCACATCACTGCACTTCAGCCTGGTGACAGAGCAAGACACCGTCTCAAAAATAAAAATAAAATAAATACATAAATAAACAAAAAGAAGATGGAGTCACAGGAACCTGCAGCACTTCAAGAGGTGCCTTCTTGGCCAAGCCCCATTCAGAATCAGTATGTGTGAAGTGGGGATGAATGTGAACTATTCAGAGACCAATTTTCATAGAATTTAACATAAATCATAAACAAACACTTGGAGATGGCACTTTTTTTAATTAAAATTTTTATTTTTTTAAGATAGCATTTTAAATAAATGAGCTATCAGTGTATTATGCTTACTGGAGACTCCAGTCTTTTATTAACCCTGGGGAACATTTAGAAATACAATATTAAAAATGTTGTTAAGATTTATAATCTATAGTAAGGAACATTAAAAATAAGCTCCGTACACCCACATGAACTTAAATAAAATCATCCTGGTTCAGCACTGAGTACTTCGCCTGGCACACAGTGAGCGTAGCACAGTGGCAACTGTAGCTCGGAGCGGCTTTGTCCAGATGAGGTTCCTAAGCCAGCCCTGGAGTACGGGGGGAACTGAGGTTTGGATTATCTAGCTCCTTCACACTTGTGCTCACTGCTTTCCTCTGTCTTCCCACCTCATTTCGCGATTTCACTGCTGTTAATACCACGATCACAGCGGCCCAGGGAAATGAATGGGAAGTTAGCCACGTGTGCTGCCTCTCAGCATCAGCGAATGGTTTAGTGAGGAAGGTGGTTAGCATTATGGAAGAAAATTAACTTAGCATTAATTTTTGCTGCTTCTCTTTTTCTTTTTAAATCCTGAGAGTGAGTGGCACTTCCTTTAAGATCTCTGGACAGCTTATTTCTTTGAGTATAGCCCTCCAGAGGCTGTCCGTGGGGTAAAAACAAGCAAACTTTTAAAAAACAACCCCCACCTCCAAATTTTAAAAAAGCAAAGTGTTTCTTTTGGGGCTTTTAGAATAACAAAGGTATTGCCATCTGAATTATGTTCGTATCTGAAACTAAAAGCTTTCAGCAGCTCAGCACCGTCCTTTGGCCAGAGGTCCTGGTTATCACTGAGAGACCTTCTCTGTGCAGGCTTGAGAGCCTATTAATAGGATAATCAATGATGTGTTGCGGCTTTTTAGGAGAATTACTTTCAGCTCTGAAATCCTGTGTACTTTGCCAAGAGAAATTCAGAACAATCCCAAATTGCTTCAAATCTGTTTCAATAATTAGCAGCAAGTAGCTGAAGGAAAAGATAAGGCAAGGAAAGAAGGCAGTCGTAGCCACTCGCAGTCGTGTTTCATTTTCACTAACTAGGAAAGTGGACGCTTCGTCATGGGGTTATACCCAATGATCATCAAATTCCTTTGGAAAAAAATGTGTTAACCCTTCAGGATCCAACCTCCAGCCTTCACTGCGTTTACCTTGATCCCACACAGTGCTCCATCCCCTCCACTGTGCTTTTAACATTTTAAATGTATCAATCTATTCAAATTTCTCTGACCAGTAATGCTTTCTTGTAGCACTGTGCATTCGCACATTCTGTTCCCACTGCCAGGAATTCCTTTCCAGCAGGTCTTCCTGCTGAACGCTCTCATACTGCACATCGGGATAAAGCAGGCAGGGATTTCTGACTTAGGTTTCCACCATGCTATAGTGTCTCAACATCCTGCAGTCGGGACTTTATTACACTGTCTTGTAATCACATGTGGACATGTCGCCCTACCTTCTCTAAACGGTGAACCTTATTAGGTAGAGAACTGTATTTGGTTCCCAGCCCCTAGTATAAAATTGAACCAAATGAAATTGCTGATATTTGACTTTTTAAAGCTACAGCTCACTATATGATACAGCAGTTTGATGTGGTTCGATCAAATTCATTGCCAGCAGAAAGAACTGTTAAAAATATCTCTCTTGAACGAATGAATGATCTACATGTACTCATGTAATATGTGATTTCTTTCATTGTAATGTCTTTCTCCAGATTACAAATCAGAATTTTGATGGCCTTACAAATAAGTTGGGAAGAATTTCCTCTTAAGGCTAGAATTTGTTTAATAATGGTATTAATCCATCCTTGAATGAATGATAGAATGTACCAGATATTTATAAATTCTATCCCTTTAATCCATATGGGTTTAGCTGGGAGTGGGAATTCTGAGCAGCTAACAGGAAAGATGCCCAGAGAAGAATGCTACTTGAGGTCTGACCTCCTGTCTGCTAGCTATGACTCCTTGATTTCCCTTCAGGCATGTCTGGCTGCCTACACAAAGATATGGTCACTGGAAGGCTATTCAGAGATGGAGGGAGAGGAATCCACAGCACTTTAAGAGCTGCTTCTTGGCCAGCCCCATTCAGAATCAGTATGTGTGAAGTGGAGATGAATGAATACTAGAATTTACCATAGATTTATAAATTTTATTCTTTGAAGTGAACTGGGACTTACAGATTTTTTATAGAATGCATTTTTCAAGGAACTTTTTGATTTTTATTAATATCAGATTTGTCAAGTTTATGGGGATAACTTATTAATGCTATTTTGCTGTTTTCCTTTTAATATCTGGGAGATCTCTAGTGATAGCCTCAAGTTGATTCTTCGTGTTGGTAATTTGGCCTTCTTTGCTTAATCATGATTATTCTTTTTAGGGATTTTGGAAAATTTTATTCATATTTACAAAATAACCAAGTTTGAGATATAGGTTTTCTCTATTGTTTGTTTTCTAGTTCATTGGGTTTTGCTCTTATGTTTATTGTTTCTTTGTGTCTATATAACTAGGATTTAGATTTTTCTTCTTTATCTACTTACAGTGGAAATAATAGATTTGCATTTTATTGTAAGTCTTTTCTAATACAGGCATTTCAAAACTATGACTTTCTCTGTGAGCATTGCTTTAGGGGCATCCCTAAAATTTTGATATATTTCATTATTATTCCATTTTAAACATTTTGCATTTTTTTGTGACTTCTCCTTTGATCCATGGGTTATTTAGAAACGTGTGCTTTTTTGTTGCTTGTAATTTCCAATTCAGGCTTTAAATTGTATTCAGACTTGTTCTAAGGCCAAGGATAATGGTATATATTGGTGAATAGCTTATATACATTTGAAAAGAATGTGTATGATGTCCCTGTTGGGTGTAGTGTCCTGTAAATATTGGTTAGGTAAAGTTGGTTGACAACCATGTTTAGATCTCACATTTTCTTCCTCATTTTTTGCTTACATTTCTAGAAATTACTGAGTGAGTGGAATTAAAATATCCAGCTTTAGTTGTAGATTTGTCTATTTCTTCAGTCAATTTTGTCAGTTTTTGCTCTAAGATTTTGATACTCTCTTACTAGGTGAATACGTATTGAAGACTAGCATGCCTTGTGGGTAATTGCTCTTTTATCATGCACTATTTCACGTGATCCCCTGTAATATACTTTTTCCTGATTTCTACTTTGTTTGATATTGATAAACCCACATCAAGTTTCGTACGCTTGCTGCTTGCATGTTATATCTTCTTCCATCCTTTTAAACTTGTCTATTTCTCTATATTTAAAGTGTGTCTTACGTAGACAGCTAACAGTTGTGTCATGTTTTTCTATCCAGTCTGTTAGTCTATGCCTTTCAATTGGCATTTTAAATCCCTTCACATTTCGTGGAATTATTGTTTTGGTTTGATTTGAGTCTACCATATTGCAATTTGTTTTTTTGTTTGTATGTTTTATCTTTCGTTGTTTTCTGTTTTTCCCTTCTCAGCCTCCTATGTTAATCCACTATTTTTAGATTGCCAGTTTATGTCTTCTATTAACTTCTTAGCTATAACTCTTTTTATTATAATTTTTATATGGTTTCTCTACAACTAATGATATGTATCCTTCCCTTTCACATTTCACACCCAACACTTTCTGATTCTCGCTTCCTATTGTCTATTTTATGTTTACCTGTCCCTGTTTTCTGTGTGACTATTGTCATATAATTTACATTTTCATATGTTTTGAATTCCATCTTACACTGTTATTATTTTTGCTTTAAATAGCAGTCTTTAAAGTAAATTATGAGAAGTAAACATACTCATTTATATTTACCCACATATTTATCATTTGTACCTATAGAACTGAGTTTCCATCTGGCATCATTTTCCTTTGAATTGAGAAATATCTTTTTAAATTTCTTATAGTGAAAGTCTGCTGTCAACAGATTTTCTAAGCTTTCATTTATAGAAAAGGTCTTTATTGCACTCTTGCTGTGAAACTTTTGCTGGCTGTAGAATCTCTGGGTTGACGGTTCCCCTTTCTTTTTAGCAATCTGGAGAGGTGGTTCCACTGTCTTTCCTCCTCTATTGTTCCCATGAGAAGTCAGAGGATTGCTATTGCTGTTATCTCTATTCAATGTGCTCTTTTTATTTGGTTTTCAGCAGTTGGATTATGATGTGCCTAGGTGTGGTTCTCTTTATATGTATTCTGTTTGATGTTTGCTGGACTTCTGGGATCAATAGATTGGTCTGGTTTCTTAAATAAAATGTGGGAAACTCTCTGTCACTGTCCCTTAAAATATTTGCACAATGTCCCTCTCTTCTTTTTCTTAGGCACCAACTGCACAAAAAGTAACTCATTTAATAGCATTCTGTGTGTCCCTGAGGCTCTATTTAATTTATAAAATCCTTTTTTCTTCTCTTAAAATTGCATAATTTCTATTTATCTGACTTCAAAATCACTGGCTTTTCAATGCCATCTTGAATATGCTAATGAGTCCAACCAGTTAGTTTCTCATTTAAGCAGTGTACTTATCAGTTCTAGAATTTCATTTGGTTCTATCGTTTCAATTTCTATGTTGAGATTATCTCTGTTCATTCATTTAGATCATATTTTCCTATAATTTTGTGAACACATTTTTATTTAATTCTTTGACTGTATTTATAATAGCTGCTTTAAATATTTGTCTGCTAACTCTAACATCTGGTATCTTGGGTTCAGTGTCTGTTGGTGGATTTTATTCTTAAGGCTAGATCACAGTTTTCTCTTTCTTTTTAGGACTATTGATTTTTTGTTGAATATTGGCATTATAGATAATACAGTATACAGTCTCTAGATTCTGTTACCTTACTCTAAAGACTATTGATCCTTGTTTTAACAAGCAGCTCAATTACTGGCTGATCACACTGGGCTAAGTAGCCAAGGTCCAGCTTGGGATCCACATTGGATCTTGTCAGGGCTTCATTTGAGGCTTTACTAGAGAGAGTTTAGCATAAGTCGTGCTCCATATGTAGTCATTACACCATAAGACCACCATTTTGGTCTCTCAGCTAGACTTCATGTGCTAAGGGGTAGATCTCATCATTCTAGCAGGGCCTACATTTCGGAATCTCCAGGCACTGCATTTTCCCCAGCAGTGCCTTCAGTAGCTATGTTCTGCCTTTAATTACATAGCAGCTGCCACGTGGTAAACTTCTGGTTGTCTTGCTCAGTGGGGGACTCCCTCAGCCACAGACATGCAGGGGCCTCCCAGAGCGTCTTGTGAGGCTTCCTTTTCACAGTTTCCTCCTCTCTAGTTTGCCCCCTTGTAAGTTCTAGAATCTCCAGCTGCTTTGAAATATGATTTTTCCACTTTAGCTCCGCCGAAACATAGTGCTCTGCTTTGACTCCGACTTCGTGCAATGTGGTTGGGAAATTGTCTCCAGGTAGAAACCTGGCGGATTGTGGGGCTCATCTTCTATCAGCCATTTCAGTCTTGTGTTGCCTGCTCTTTGCTGACTGAAGACAATTATATTTGATATTTTATAGCTGTTTATGGCCACAGGTCTATTCCAATACAGTTACTCCATTATGGCTTAAAGTGAAAATTATTTGTGTAATATGTCTCAGGGATTCTTATCAGGAATAATAACATTTCTTCTTAGCAAGCATCCTAAATAACAATAGTTAATAGTTAGCATGGCTTACTATATGCCAGGCATTGTTTTGAATGCCTTACATATTAAACTCATTTAATTCTTACAACAGCACTCTAATTTATGTACTATCCCTATTTTTAAGTAGAAAAATTGACACACAGATTCATTGAATGCCTAAGTTTATACATCTATAAAGTTGTTGAGTCACTCACTAGTTTTAACTCCTATACCTTAACAACTGTACTATGCTACCTTCTGGTAGAAAGTGGGTAGTGACTAAGCAAGGGGAAATGATCACAAGAAGGAGCACATCCTTGCTCATTAGTGAAGGATGAGTGTTCTAAGTATTTTAAGTTGAATCATAGCGAGTTTGGGCTTTAGGCCTCTGGTTTCCTCCCACCGTGTCCCATCAGTTTTACCTCATTCCACCAGGAGGTTTTAATATTCACCATTAAGTACTACAGAGATACAGAAAAAGTGGTGGGAATGATAGTGAGATTCATTCTTATTTTTTTCCCCATCCTCACCCACTGTATTCTTTTTCTTTTCCTTTTTTTTTTTTTTTTTGAGATGGAGTCTTGCTCCGTCACCCAGGCTGGAGTGCAGTGGCGCCATCTCAGCTCACTGCAAGCTCTGCCTCCCAGGTTCACGCCATTCTGCTGCCTCAGCCTCCCGAGTAGCTGGGACTACAGGCGCCCACCACCACGCCCGGCTAATTATATTTTTAGTAGAGATGGGGTTTCAGCGTGGTAGCCAGGATGGTCTCAATCTCCTGACCTCGTGATCCGCCCGCTTCAGCCTCCCCAAATGCTGGGATTACAGACGTGAACCACCGCCCCTGGCCTATTCATTTTCTTAGTTTGGATGTGAGCTCATAAAATGTGCCACCAAAAGAAGCTAGTGTAAAATTGGAACCTTTGGGTGGAATAATATATGCTAGATTGGCCGTTTGATCTATCTGTGACAAGTGCTAAAACACATGTGCATTGATTTTCTTCAAGGAGCGTATTTCTAAGGGTAATTTAATAGTAGTATTGAGCATAGCTTTTACTGGTGGGGAGGAGGAGGGGAGAACAGATGAAGAGAGGGAGCTGCTAATGGCGTTTTCCTAATGCAATTGCTTAGGTCAGTGGAAACCTGTCACAGCTTAATGCACTTGCTTTTTGAGGATGTTATCGTGTCCAGGATTAAACCATTCCAAAACATGAAAACGACAGTTGCTTGTTAGAGTGGGAGCTTGTTAAAGACCTTTTATCAAGCAGTTATGATCATCTGAAGAAAGAAGTTATGGTTCTTATTTTTCTACCTTTAATTCTAAGTGAAGTCTAAGTACTATAGGAAGAAAAAAGCATTTAATTTTCCAGAGAGGATGGGGAATAGCACAATAAATTGCTTCAAAGACCCCTTTCTTTCTTTTCGCATCTACCTATAGAAATCAGACTTTATTTCTAGAGGAAATTCAGGGATTTTTGCTTTCCTATGGGCCTGGAAACTGAAGAAAATTTAATCTCTGACATGGCTTTGACTTCACGCACCTTTGTGGTACTCATGATAGGAACATAGACCCTTCATTGAAACCACTTCATTGATACCTAGAGTCATCCAGTGAATATTCTGTGGTACAGTATATTCTAAATTTTTTGCATATTCCTGCTGTTGGTATTTGTTACGTTCAGAATTATATAGTTCAGAAAAATCTCTCTAAAAGGGAGATAACTAAGATGTTGTAGCTGGATCACAAAGAAGGTGTCAGAAATTGTTTCTAAGAAATCTTTAAGGATTTGTTCTCCATTCATTTCTTCAACCAGTGTTGATGGAATACCAGGAAGGCTAGTGAGCATAGACGAGGCTGAGCAAAGGGTGATTCATGATGAAGCTGGAGAGGCAAGCAAGGGCCGAGTAACCAAGTCTGTGTCGGGGACTTCAGAGTTGATGTTAAATACAATAAGAAGCCACAGCAATGCTTGTGGGGGAAGGTTGGCATGATCTGGTTTACACTAAGTAAAGCTCACTTCAGATCCTGAGTAAAGAATGGACTGTGTGCTGGGGGAAAGAGGAGAAAGAGTTAAGAGGGTAGAGATGGTGACGGTTTGGACTAATGAAGGTGCAAAGAAGAGAACTTATTCACGGTAACAGTTTGAGTCAGAAGCATAAGATTTTCTGATGGTCAAAAAGAAAAGGGAGTAGCCCAAAATGACTTTGGCTTGAACTTCATGACTGTTGGTGCTATTTACTGAGATGATGAAGGCTCGGTTGGGGGTGATGAGGGTGGTGGGGGGAGATGACAATTCTGGTGGCAGAGAAATCAAGAGCAGCATTTGGGAAATATTAGTTTTGAGATGCTTCAGAAACATCTAAAGAAGAATGTCCAAAGTTGAAAATTTGATTTAGTTCAAAATGTAATTGCTTTGAGGGCAGAGACATTATCTATCTTTCATAATAAGCACATAGAACACTGTATGGCATATAATAGCACTCAATAAAGATTTCCTGAATTCATGAGTCTAGAGCTCGGAGAATAGACTGAGACTTAACCTGAGAGGCATAAGCAGGTAGAAGCTATTTTAAACACAAAAATGGAAAAGCTCAAGATAAAATAAATTTATATACCCATCTCAGTTTCTTCTCTGTCAAAAGCAGTTTAAAATAATAGTTTCAGAGATTTCTTTAAGTACTAATATTCAATGCAACTGATTTGTTTGGTTTGAAAAGTTTCTTAGAATTATGGAAAGAAACAGATGACTTAGCATTTGTTTTATTTAAATATACTTGGAATTGGTCCCATCTCATTCTGGTGTGTAGTGAGATGGAGAGAGGGCTGGTATACCATTCTGGAAGAACTCGTATTCTCTCCAGGCATGAGTCTTTAGGATCTTTCACAGTGCTGGTATAAAAGTCATAAAATGGAAGTCTGTGTCAAAATTATTTCTAAAACAAAAGTATCAATTGGTTTTTTAAAAATATCAACAAAATTGACAAGCCTTTCACTATACTGGGAAAGAGAAGACTCAAATTACTAAAATCAGAAATGAAAGACGGCATATTACTAGTTACTTTACAGAAATAACAGGATTATAAGAAGCTATCATGAATAACTGTATGCCTACAAAATAGGTAACAGGTTAAATGGGCAAATTCCCAGAAAGACACGCACTGCAAAAACTGACTCAAGAAGAAATTAAAAATTTGAATAGACCTATACAGAGTAAGTAAGTTGAATTAGTAAAATCTAAAAACTATCCATAGAGAAAAGCTCATGCCCACGTGGCTTTACTGGTGAATTGCTTCATTTAAAGGAGAAATAATATCAATTCTTCACAAACTTTTTATAAAATGGAAGATCAGAAAATACTTTCCAACTTATTCTATAATGTAATTATTACTCTAACACCAAAAAAGGCAAGTATATCACCTGTAAAAAACTACAGAAAAATAGTTTGTGGGTATAGATCAGAAACTTTAAAAAATGCAACCAAGCAAAATACAGTGATATATAAAAAAGGATTATACATCATGACTAAATACAATTTGTCCCAAGCATGTAAAGTTAACATCTTAAAATCAATGAATACAATCCACCATTTTAATAGAGTAATAGACAAAATCTATATAATCATTTCATTAGTAAGGCAAAACATTTGACAAAACCCAACAGGACTTTATGATAAAAACACTCAAGAAATTAGACTAGACGGGAACTTCTCAACTTGATAAAGGGAATATATAAAAAATCTACAACTTGCATCATACTTCATGGTGAAATGCTGAAGGCTTTTCCCCTAAATCCAGAAACAAGATAAGGATGTCCACTCTCGCCACCTCCATTCAACAATGTGCTATGGGTTCTAGCTAAAGAAATTAGAAAAACAAACAAACAAACATAAGCAAATTTAAAAATTCAGATTAGAAGGAAGAAAATCTTTTTGTAAATAACATGACATTGTATATAGAAAATCCTAGGTAATCCATTAAAAGTTTGATTAGAACTGCTAAAAGAATTAAGGTTGCAGGATAAGTCAATGTATAAATCAATTGTGTTTCTTTATACTAGCAATGAGCAATCCAAAAATAAAATTAAAAAGGCAGTTTCATGTACAATTACATAAAAAAATTCTTAGGAATAAACACAATAAAAGAAGTGAAAACCTGTACTCTGATACCCACAAAACATTATTGAAAGAAATTAAAGAAGACCTAAATAAATGGAAAGACATCCAATGTTCATATAATGAAAGACTCAAAATTGTTAAAAAGGCAATAGTTACCAAATTGGTCAAGATTCAGTAAGTTCTTATTGAAATCCCAGCTGACTTATTTTCTGAATTTGACAAGCTGATAATAATGTTCACACAGAAATATAAGTGGCCCAGAATAGCCTAAATGATCTTTACAAGTGACTACGTTGGAGGAATCACACTATCCAATTTCAAAACTTAATGCAATATTGTAGTAGTGAAGACAAAGTCATACTGGCATAAGAACAGACATAAACAGGTAGCCTTCATTTTCCTGAGCTTTGCAGATACCACATTTTTCTTTTTTCTTTTTTTTTTTTTTACAAATAGAAGATCCACGGCAACCCTGCATTAAGCAAGCCTATGACCACCGTTTTTCTTTTCAACAGTATGTGCTCGCTTAATGTCTCTGTGCCACATATTATTAATTCTCACAATATTTCAAACTTTGTCATTACTATCATATCTGTTATGGTGATCTATAATCAGCGATCTTTGATGTGACTATTGTGACTGTTTTAGAGTGCCATGAACTGCACCCATATAAAAGGACAAACTTGGTAAATAGTGTGCGGTGTGTGCTCTGAACTGTTCCACAGTTCCCTCATCTCCCTCCTTCTCCATAAGACCCTAATTCTCCTCAATTCTGAAGTCTGAGGGAGGTGAGGAAGCTGTAGAAGGAAGTATTTGAAGCTAGCAGAAGTTGGTTCATGAGATTTAAGGAAAGAAACAATCTCCATAAAGGTGCAAGGTGAAGGAGCAAGAACTAACATAGAAACTGCAGCAAGTTATCCAGAGATCTAGCTAAGATCATTGGTAAAGGTGGCTGCACTCAAGAGATTTTCAGTGGAGATGAAACAGCTTTGTATTGGAAGAAGATACCACGTAGGACTTTCATAGCTAGAGAGGAGAAGTCAATGCCTGGCTTCAAAACTTCAAAGAACAGGCTGACTCTCTTGTTAGGGGCTAATGCAGCTGGTGACCTTAAGTTGAAGCCAATCCTCATTTGTCATTCTGAAAATCCTAGGACCTTTAAGATTTGTGCTAAATCTACTCTGCCTGTCCTCTACAAATGGAACAACAGAGCCTGGATGACAGCACATCTCTTTACAGTACGATTGACTGAATATTTAAACCCACAGTTGAGACTTGCTACTCAGAAAAAAAGATTCACTTCAAATTATTACTGTTCTTTGGCAATCTACCCAAGGGCTCTGATGGAGATGTACAAGGAGAGGAATATTGTTTTCATGCCTGTTAACAAAACACCCATTCTGCTGCCATAGACAGTGACTGCTCTGATGAATGTGGCAAAGTAAATCGAACACCTTCTGAAAAGAATTCACCTTTCTAGATTCCATAAAGAATGTTTGTAATTCATGAAAGGAGGCCAAAATATAATCATTAACAGAAGTTTGGAAGTTTATTCCAACTCTTGAGGGGTTTAAGACTTCAATGGAGAAAGTAACTGCAAATGTGCTGAAATAGCAAGAGAACTAGAATTAGAAGTGGAGCCTGATGAAGCGACTGAATTGCTGCAATTTCATAATACAGTCTTAATGAAAGAGGAGTTGCTTCTTATGACTTAGCAACTAAAGTGGTTTCTTGAGATAGCATCTACTCCGGTGATGATGCTGGGAACATTGTTGAAATGACAGCAAAGGATTAAAGTATTACATAATTTGAGTTCATTGGGCCAGGCGCAGTGGCTCAGCCTGTAATCCCAGCACTTTAGGAGGCTGAGGCGGGTGGATCACTTCAGGTCAGGAGTTCAAGACCAGTCTTGCCAACATGGTAAAACCCCATCTTTACCAAAAATACAAAAATTAGCCAGCCATGGTGGTGCATGCCTGTAGTCCCAGCTATTTGAGAGGCTGAGGCAGGAGAATCGCTTGACTCCGGGAGGTGGAGGTTGCAGTGAGCCGAGACCATGCCACTGCACTCTAGCCTGGGTGACAGAGAAAGACTCTGCCTCAAAAATAAATAAATAAAAGAAAAATAAAAATAATTGTAGTTAATAAATCAGTGCCAGGGTTTAAGAGGATTGACTCCAATTTGGAAAGTTCTATTGTGAGTAAAATGCTATCAAACAGCATCACATGCTAGAGAGGTCTTTTGTGAAAGGAAGGGTCAATGACTATGGCCAACTTCATTGCTGTCCAATTTTAAGAAATTGCCACGGCCACCCCAACCTTCAGCAACCACCACCCTGATCAGTCAGCAGCCACCAACATCATGAAAGACTCTTCATCAGCAAAAAGATTACAACTTCCTGAAAGCTTGGATGATTGTTAGTATTTTTTAACAATGGAGTATTTTCATTTTTTAATGTATTTATGTTTTCTTTTCTACTGACCCATTGATAGAGATCAATAAAGTATTTTTAAATTAAGGCATGTACATTGCTTTGTTAGGCATACTATTATGGCCCATATAACAGATTACAGTATAGTATAAACATAACTTTTATTTGCACTGGAAAACCAAAATATTTATAAACATAATGTTTATTTGCACTGGAAATCCAAAATGTTTATATGACTCGCGTTATAGTGAAACTCACTTTACTTAGGTGGTCTGGAACTGAACCTACAGTATTTCTGAGGTGTGCTTCTAGATTAATAGAATAGGACGTAGAGCTCAGCAATAAAGACTCACTTTTACAGTTAATTGGCATTTGACAAGGCTGCCAAAGCAATTCAATTGGAGAAGGAATGGTCTTTACAAAAAATGGGAAGGGGACAACTGGATATGCACATGCAATTGATGAAGTTGGAATTTCTATTCATTTAAAGTCTTCTCCAGTGCAAGTATCCAAAGTCAAACATCACTAAAAATTAAAAATTTAGGGATATTTAAAAGATAAGAAAAATTCAAACGTATGAAATCTACAACAGCCAACACCCATGTACTCAACAAGATATTTGAAATGTTAACCTTGGATCTTTGAATGTGTGTGTGTGTGTGTGTCTGTGTGTGTATACGTATATGAATAGGTACCAATGAAGCTCTTTCCATACCCATTCAGTTCCAGAGGTTTACCACTCTCCTAAATTTGGTATATGTCAGTTTCACTCACGTTTTTATTATTTTTCTATACATTTATGGGACCATAAATAATATATCACATTCAGCTGGCATTACACTATAGGTATCTTTTATAGTTTCTTTTTTTTTTCCTCATGATATTTTCATGTTTTTGTTAGGTTGATAGGTCAAATTGGGTTCACTCATTTTAAGTTGTATAAAGTATTACATTGTTTGAATATACAAAACTTACATATCCTTTCCCCTAGCAATGGCACTTAGTATGTTTTCAGTTATTTACTCTTAGAAAGGATATGGTAGTCACATCTTTGTATGGGTATTGTACGTATATTCATATGTAGGAGGAGGTTATTTGCAGGGGTTCTGGGAAGAGCCTGGATGTGTGGCTTGTGGTGTCCGTTCATGTACACAAAGTTCCTTTACAGAGCAAGATGGACTCGGGGTTAGAGGGAGATGGGGAGAGAGCCAGGAAGCAGGAAAGCAGGAAAGCTCCCCTGGTACCATTATGCTCCAGTGGAGAACCCTGAGGTATGCAAGGATTCCAAATCTGAACCTAGCCTTGTAGGTCATTAGAAAGAATATTTATCCAGATATGAACATAAAATATACTTTAACTAACAATTGGAAAGATTGATTTATAACTTCTAAATCTTTAGGCCTGGCAGCTGGAACTCCCTTTCAGCCTTTGCCCTGGGCCCTGCAGATGTTCGGAGTACACGGAATTCCTCCGTTCTATGAGAAACAGATCAGAATAAAAAGTGGTAAGTGCTGAAACATGCTCAGTGTATTAACGTAGAATAGGAGTGGAATGCTAACTTGGCCCTAGCTCCCGTGTTAAGGAGTTTACCTGGGAGGCAACTGACACGTGGGAATTGGGAGGGGGCTAACAAGGGCCTGAGGTTGGAAACAGCACGGTGGAGGTAGGGGGATTTCAAAGATAGTGTGATTGTTAAGAAGAAAGAAAAAAAGAATTATCCACAGTTAGAAGATGAGGCATGAGTAGAAACTGGTGCCTGAGCACCTGGGGTGGCTTGGTCAGTAGCCGTCTTTACCCCATGGGTATGGGGCCACGGCAGGGATTGAAGCAGCAGCTGGAGATACAGCCAGACCCATGCCACCTGCACACGGCATAGTTTGCAGGAGGTAGAGTGTGCTGGGTGAAAGCTGAAGCCAGGACACTTAGGTAGGGAATCGTTAGTGTGAACTCAGCAGGAGATGAAGGAGACCCGGCCTAGGTCAGTAGTCCCATGGGAGAGACAGGGGACAGAGCTGAGACGTATTTAGGAGACGACAGTGGCATCATGGGCGTGTGCTTCCAAGATTGAGCTGACAATTGCACACACCCTCAGAAAGGGTTCCTTTTTCAGGCTATGTCTAAGTTAGAAAAGTAGAATTGGCCTCAGCTGCGAAGACTGTTAGACACTCTCAAATCATCTCAATGGATTGTATCCCACTGGCCCCCTAGTTGGTGCTAATCCTGCCTCTTTCACAAAAGATGCTGAAGAATTCACAGACTCATCAGACACATTGCCTTTGGCTTTAAGAAGGGACAGAATCAGAGGCCTTAAGAGGTTCCTGCCTTGGAACCGCTTTTAGTATTTGGTGAGAAAGCCATTTAAATATTTTCTTGGGCAATAAAATACATGCATACACAAGACTACGAGTTGGAATTAAAGGGTGTCATTTCTGCAGGTGGATTCTGACCTTGAGAAAGGCACAATGCGTGTCCCTACTCCCCTCGGATTTAGGGCAGTGGTAGTCCCATGCCTGGACCACAGCCTCATCTACTGGGGGTCCCGGGAAGGGCAGCACTGGGTCAGGGCAGGCAAGACCCCGCAGGCAGCGGATCCCCCTCGTCCCCTTCTGCCAACACGGAGGCGGCCCAGGGCCCATCTGTCTAGGAGGAGTGGGGAGAATGAGGGGCCGGAGGCGCCCCCGGACCCCACTCCATAGTCCCCAGCCAGCCCCTCCAGAGCCCGCCGCTGCCCTTATCGCCCCGATCTGAATTCACAGTGCCTGCTTCATGTAAATGGCACTTTATCCGGCTGGAAATGTGAATCCTGTCAGGAGCACCGGGCTCCGTCATGCTTATCAGAAATACATTATCAGGTGGGGATTAGACAGGACTGGCGCTACCGTGCTGCCCATGCCCGGCGAATAATGAATAATGAAAATTCCATGGACTGGAGACAAACACAATTGACAGGCAGGGGTTGCCGGAGCCACCGTTCCCGCCGCTGAATGTGACACTGGGAGCTCCGGGACGGTTCCCACTTCACTCACCAGGGCCGCGTCCCTCCTGGGGGCGGCTCCGCGGCGCCCTCTCCGCCCTTCCATCCTGGCCTGCTTCTCCTTCCGACTTCCCGAGCCAGCAGAGGGGTCGCCTGGGCCTTTCTAAAGGAAGCTATGGAAATGGCGCAGCAAAAAGAAAAGTCGAGAAAGAAACGCTTGAGGCAATGTCCACACCCTTTTTCATGGAAATGGGGGTGGGGGGAGCTGACTCCCTGGAGAGCCAGGATGGGGATGAGGAGAAGCCTTAATTACTTTAGACTGTACCCTTTTTTTCCTCAGAATTCAGTTGACTTTGAAAGATGTGGTTAAAGTTCTCAATCTAATGAAGTATTTACAATAAAAATAGATCAAAAGTGTATTTTAATTCTCTGAGTTCCATACTCCCTCACCACTGTTTTTTTTTTTTTTTTTCTTTTTGGCAGTGGAGAACAAGAAGGTGGAATAAGTGGTTTCAGTACAGAACACAGGTAGCAGTAATTGTCTCTGTCCGTAAAACAATGCCCTGCATTTTAATATTGTAAAGATGGAACACGCAACAATTGCAAAGCCCTATTTTAAAGAAAAGGAAAACAAAAAAAGCAAAGAAATAAAGGGGCTTCCTACCATTGAGCTTTTATAACCAAGTAAAATGGTTCAGAGAGACATAGCGTTCTCTGATGAGGAGGCATTTGGATGCAGAATCAAGGTCTGGCTTTTATTCATGGCTCTTTCTCTCATTTGTTTCTTTATTTCACAAAATGGGCGCCCATAATGTGGTAGTCCTTGTACTAATCACAGCCAGCCAGCACTGAGTATACCCATCATCGGCCCCAGAAGCTCAGACTCCAACAGGAGAGACGGCCTGTGAGTCAAAACTGCAACCTGGGAGCTAGGTGATGTCATTCAAAAGACCCCTAGGAGAGCTAAGTAACAGAGAGGCAAGCTTTATTTGAGGTATCAGTTTGCAAACTAGAAAGAGACAGTCCCCTGCACAGGTTTTGGGGGGAAGCTGTGCCAATTTATGAGGGAGCCAGTGCATGCACAGTAGGTAAGCATATATGGAACATATATGCTCACTTTGAGGCCGGGTTTTAGCATTAAAATGAGATGGAATTTGGCCCTTTGTGTCAAAAGGTTAACTAGAGGTCAGCCTCTATAAGCTGCTGAAACTGGCTTAAGGTGTGCAGTTGTTTATCAGAAAAGAATGTTTTCAAGGCCAGTCCCCTATCCAGTCAAAGTTGTAATGATCTGGGTTGTAAATCAGAGTTAGGAGGGGTCTGATAGTTCTTGCTATTAGAGATTTTAGAACTATAGGACTCTAGAAATTTGCCATGCCTGTCGGACCCTGAACCCTTGAAAGATAGGTAACGTTGTTTTCATAACATTAGGGCCTGTTTGAGCTGATAAAGCAGTGTCTATTTTGATCTCTCCGATCACAGTAAATAGTGCGGGGAATATAGGTAGCAGACCCGGGTGAACTGGCCAAAAGAAGATGTGGCAAGTGTTCCCCAGCTGCAGCAGTGTGATTGTGGACAAGTTCATCTAGCTGAGCTCCACTTTTCCTGGCTGCAGAATGGCTTTGATGTCAGCAGCTCTGTAGACCACACAGGCTCCCATGGTCCTCCCTGTAGATGAGAGTGTTACAATACCCCACAGCCAATCCAGCGAAATCATGGGCTTTGAAAATTGTAGTATGCCAAATAAACACAAGGAGACGTGAATGATATCACTTATTTCCACTGTTGCTACAATTTATGTACACATTACTATTCTAGAACTATGACTATGGAGTTTTCCTGATGTCCTCACAGCAGAGCCAAAATCGAAATCTTTCTCCCTGGCTGTGTTTTCTGTGTGATTTCTATGGTGGATGACATTGTTCTCACTCTTTTCGTATAACCAAAATATTGGAAGGCATTGTTGCAGTCAGCAATCCAAGCTGGGCCCCATCTGAATGGCATGCAGGTGTGTGTGTGTGCCTCCACCCGAAGAGATGGAAACAGACCTTTCCTAGCGTCTGCCGCTACAGCAGGCTCTTTCCTCCGGGGTTCCTGCAAGTCGATTCCAATGAAGGCCGTGTGCTGTACTGCATGGCTGAGAGAAGCTCACACAATTTGACAATCACTCGTTGCTCAGTCACTGAGACAATCTTGAGAATCTGTAAAGGAACCAGTAAGATCACCAGCCTATCATTCCATGGTATTCTGGTTGACTTTTTAAATTGATACATAATAATTATTCTCATTTATGACTCACAGGTGGTATTTTGGTACATGCATATAATCCCTAATGATCAAATCAGAGTATTTAAAATTTCCATCACCTAAAACATGTATCTTTGTGTTGGGAACATTTTAACTATTTTCTTCTACCTGTTTTGAAACATACAATCAATTATTGTTAATTCTAGCCTCCCTACTTTGCTATCAAACAGTAGAACCTATTCTTTTTATCAGACTGTATGCTCGTACCCATCATCAGCCTCTCTGTATACCACATTTTCTTTATCTATTCATCTGTTGATGGGCACTTAGGTGGAGTCCATATCTTATTGTGGATAGTGCTGCAACGAACATGGGGGTGCAGATGTTTCTTTCATATAATGATTTGCTTTCCTTTGGATAAATACCCAGTAATGGGATTGCTAGATAATATGGTAGTTCTATTTTTAGTTTTTTTGAGAAACTTCCATATTGTTTTCCTACACTTATGAAGAAGTTTGAACCTGTGGCCTTAATTCCTTACAAGTTGTGTGAGATATCTTAGGAGCTTATCGGAAATAATGTCCAGGATACAGCTGCTGTGGTGCAGTGCAGCTGCATAAGGTGTGTTAGATGAGAGCTTGGGGAATTCCTCCTCCTTTCTAGATGACACGTCAGGCCTGTGAACACTCAGCCAGATGAGGAGCATTGCTGATGTTGGCTAGTTACAAGTTGGCTGTGGCAGCGAGCTTCGCTTTGAACAGTTTACAAGATAATCTTAGGTTTTCTTTTATGTATGTTGTTTCAGACTCACTCCTTCCTGAATATTAGAGTTCTTTCTCTGAGTATTTCCTCCCATGCTAATATTGTGCTTTCTCTTTGATGATCTAAGTATAACCTCTAGGTTCAGACCTCAACTGCTGTATCCCTCCTGAACCATTTGTCCAGAAATAGCTCTTAGTAGTCCCCTTTCCTAGACCCCCTGTCAGGATCTAATTCTGTCTTTTTCATCTTTTGTCTAAACGAACTCGACTGATTCTCTTGTGAATTCATCTTCTTCTTATTTTCAACTCTTTTTCTAAGCATCTGTCACCTTTCCTATCTTCTTAATTCCCAATATATTGGCAGTCTGTTTTTCTGCTTTCTGTTTTCACATTATCATTTTCTGTTAAGATATTCACATTCATGTGCATTTGTTTTGTTACATGTTGCCTAGACAGTGGTGAACAAGGCACATGTGGTTTCTGCCCTCCTGAAGCCAGACATGAAACAAACAACTACACAAAATCCATACATAGACATTATGTTGGGTGTTATCAGAGAAGTCAACATACAATCAACATGACCAGAGGAAAAGCCTAATTTCGATTTGTAGGGTCAGAGAAAGCTTCTCTGAAGTGATAGGATACAGGTTGAGGGAATGGCGTGTTCAAAGGCTCCGAAGGAGACGAATGTTTGACGAGCGCACACAAATGAATGAAGCCGACATGGCTGGCTCACAGCACACAAAGGAGAGAAAGTCTGAAAGTGACACTTGAGAGGAACATGAAGGCTAGGTTGTACAAAGTGCTGAAATTCCTGGTAAAAACAGAGATTGGATCCTAAAGGCAATGGGAAGCTGCCATGGGGTTTAATCCAGGGAGCGACATATTCAGGAGCATGTCAGAGGCCGAGGAACATAACCTAGACTATGTCGGATGGCCTGGATTTGAATCTCAGCTCTGCCCCTTACCAGCTAGGTAACCTTGGGCAAGCTGCTTAAATGCTCTGTGTTTTTATTTCTTCATTTCAAAGAACTGAGATGATAATGCATCAGAGGTGGTTGTTCTACAAGTTAATAGCTATGTAGTCTTTGTTAAGTGCCTGTCCTATAGAATGTGTTGTATAAATGTTAGATGATTGTGATGATGATCACAATGATGCTGATGGGGATGACAGTGGCATTTCAAAGAGATCTCAATACCTGCTGTCTGGAGGTGAAATTGTAAGGACAGGTATCTCGAGGAAGAGGGGAATTGAGGAAACTAATGGAAATCCTTCACTAGCCCAGGAGAGAGACTGTGTTATCCTTAGATGTAAGGAGCAATAATGGGAATAGAGAAAAATGAGTAAATTAGAAATATATTTGGGAGACAGAATCGATGAACTTAGTGGTGGATTAGATGTGGGGTTGAGAGTAAGGGAGGTGTCAAGGATAAGTTCCAAGTTTCTGGCAAGATTAAGTGGATGAAAAGTACCCTTTCCTGGAGGAAGAGGAGATTTTTCAGGGAAAAGAGCAAGAGTACAGTTTTGGACATATCAGTTCAGAGATGCTTTTAAAATCATCAAGTGGGCCAGGCGCGGTAGCTCACACCTGCAATCCCAGCACTTTAGGAGGCCAAGGCGGGCGAATCACGAGGTCAAGAGATCGAGATCATCCTGGCCAACATGGTGAAACTTGATCTCTACTAAAAATACAAAAATTAGCTGGGCGTGGTGGCGTGTGCCTGTAGTCCCAGCTACTCGGGAGACTGAGGCAGGAGAATCGCTTGAACCCAGGAGGCAGAGGTTGCAGTGAGCCGAGATTGCGCCACTGCACACCAGCCTGGCGACAAAGTGAGACTCTGTCTCAAAAACAAACGAACAAACAAACAAACAAACAAACAAATTCATTACGTGGAACTGTGAAAGAGCTTATTGGATATACAGGTCAAAAACACAAAATGAACTTGGGCCACAGAAAAACATTTGGTACTTTTTAGCACAAGATGGGGGCAGGTTTGCCTACAGTAAGTATATAATCAGAAAAGAAGAGGACCCAAGGCTATAGGTTCTAAAGAACTTTAACATTTAGAAGTCAAACATAGGAGTTCACAAAACATACCAACCTTCTCTGGTCAGCTCTAAATGGACATATAATAAACTATCACCGGGACTATGTAAAGCTTGCATAGTGTTTGTAATATTCAAAGTACTCTTTTTATAACATCAGCAGACCTGATCCTCTCAATAATCCTGTTGAATAAGCCACTCCAGGCTATTGTCCCCATTATACAGATGTGAAAACAGAACAAAGCTATGCGATTTGCCCTCAATTAGTAAGGACTGAATTACTTGTAGAAAATATTCATAAAGTGTTTTTTGTTTAAAACCAAAAGGACTTATTGCAAATAAACAAATTCTGTAATATGTTCATCCCATAACTAGGTACACATTTTTGTTTCGGATAAAGGAATTTAAGCTCAGAGAAATTTGCTCACAGTCATACATCAAGTAAAACAATTAGAATTTTTCTCACTAATGAGCATGTTGAATTTGGGGTGCAATCTGATTATGACACAGTGGATGCTAGAGTACATATTCCCAGTTACCAGGAAATATTTGAGGTTTATTTAGTCTAGATTACTGGTTCTCGAAGTCTGGTTCTCAGACCAGCAGCATCGGCACACATGAGAACTTGGAAATGCAAATTCCTAGGCCTTACCCTGGAGCTGCAGATTCAGAATCTTAGGGGCGTGGCCCAATCTGTGTTTGACAAGCCTTCTGGAAAGTGCTGATGCTCGCTGACTTCGGAGACTAGGCTGGTCTAGACGAACTCCCTACTTCATGCTCCAGGCTTGCTCTCATTCCACACGCTCCATCCCACCACCCAGGCTCCTGTGCACTCTGAGGACCACATGAATTAAAAGTCTCTGAAGTTTATCTGTGTAACTCTAAGTGGTGGGAGTCACTTTAAAGAAAGATAAGCAATATTTATATATAAGAATTGAAATGTATTCACTTCAGCAGACATTGTTTGAATGCCTACTATACACAGATCTGGTGACTAGATTTTTTTTTTAAACACCTCCATGGTACAACCTAAGTCCACAAATTATAGCAATTTAAATCTATGTTGTAATAATTGTCCATTTCCTAATGTGTCTTTTGCATAGTTATCTCAAAGTCCTTCTAAAATATTATTATTCCTAAGAGGCAAAAAAGTAAATGTTATTATCTCTACCTGCCAGGTTGGTAAGAAAGGCAAAGGGAACCATACTAGGAAATGCCAGATGTCAGAATCAAAGCCATTTATTTTCTTTAGAAGTGATAGTGAAATCACTTACTTTATTTGAGTTATCCAAAAGATATCTACAGCATTGATAATATTCCCCCATTTCTTTTCATTTTAGTTATTACCTTAGATTTGTACTATTGTGTGCAATTTTACATTAATTATTATACTCTAATGGCTAATTTTGGTTAGCACTTTAATTATGAAATCGTTTTAGCTTTTAGATGAGTTACAGCTAAAGTTAATGAACAGTATTTACTTTTATTAATGACAATTTTCATGACTTTTCCCTTCCACGATAACCACATAGTGGAAGCTTTCAAAGCTAGAGAAATCCAACAAAGGGAAAATTCCACAAGCCCCGCTGGTCTGTAAGGAGAGCAGTTGGAGGTGGAAAGCGGGGAGCTGAGATGCTGTGGAGGATGGGTATGGGTAAAGAGAACCTTTGATATTGCTTCCTGTGTTTATATTATCTGCCATTGTCCACATTAGCAGGCTGCCCGCAAAACCCAGCTCTATCAGACATGGAAATCTGAGCATGCAATCCTGTGTTTGTTCAACTCCAAACTCCCTGGATAAAATATTTTTCTTAAAAATGTCAACTGATTGGCTCCATGCTTCATTTAAATGGTCACCTGGATATTTGGAAAATTCAGATCTGAAGTCTCCCTCTGTAGGTTGGGATCTGTGTGTCTGTGGAGCTTTTTTACAAGATGCACCTGTCTGCCTCATACTCCTCAAGAGTATTTTAAATCCCAGAGCTCTGGGGTGGTTCTTAAGCCCATGGCCCCTTACAAAGCCACCCTACAGAGTTGCTGACGTTAGGATATTGACCTGACCTTCCCTTCTGATCACTTTTTAAAAGATTTGGTATCCTGTAGGTAGTTTGTGTTATTGTTATGATGTTATGTATCTACTAGGGAGCATTGCATTGTATCTGGTTTTGGTTGTTATTGTTTCTCTCTTTTAAATGAGAAAGAAGTAAATTTGTGGCTATTTTATGGAAATATTTCTGCAACATTTATCTTCTTCTAGGCTCCTCCTCTTATTTCAAGTCATAAGACTCGCAATTTGTACCACGTTCATAAGTGTAAAATGCTTGGATGCAGAGGCAGTCTGCTGGTAAGCAAGGCTGTGTCTGCTGCTTACTAGTTGGTGAGATTGAGCAAGTGGCTTGACCATGCAGATCCCTCATGTGATAAATAGAGCTCATAACAGACCCTGTTGCCTGGAACTGCTCTGAGAAGTACATAAGTTATTACATGCAAAGTGCTCTGATCACATAGTGAGTTTGTTGTTTTGGTGCTCACCACAGGACATCAGCTTCATCATTATTATTTGTGAAAATGCTCTGTGGACTCAACTTCAGGTTCTTTTAATACAATACAGGTAGAAATTATTTTCTAAGCACATAAATTATATGTGCATGATGTCAAAATAGTGTGTAACCTTTGGGAGTATTATGTAAAAGAAAATAAACTTAAAAATATGTATCATTGTGGAAATAAGCACAGACTGTGTTAGTCCATTCTGCATTGCCATGAAGAAATACCTGAGACTGAGTTAATTTATAAAGAAAAGAGGTTTATTTGACTTACAGTTCTGCAGACTGTATAAGAAGCCTAGTGCCAGCATCTGCTTTGGTGAGAACCTCAGGAAGCTTCCAATCATGGTGGAAAGTGAAGGAGGAGCAGGTCTATTACATGGCAAGAGCAGGAGCAAGAGAGAGGGCAGGAGGCACCAGGCTCTTTTCAACGGATCTCATAGGAGGTCTAATAGAGCAAGAACTCACTGATTATCATGAGGACAGCAACAATTCATTCATGAGGGATCTGTTCTGGTGATCCAGACACCTTGCACCAGGCCCACCTCCAACACTGGAGGTCATGTTTCAACATGAGATTGGGACAGGGCGGACAAAACATTCAAACCATATCGCACATCAGTCCAGTGACAGCAAGCAGTGACTGTTTACTTGGAGTTTGCTGGAGCAAGTGAGTCAGCCACCATCACTTGTGTTTTGACAGAGACTCAAAGGCAGGCAGAGGAGCGGAAGGGCTTTATAATGGAAGGAGGGAAGGCTTCGGGGATGCCAGATTGGAAGTTGATGCTGTGGAGAAGAGGTAGGTGGGCTAACTAGATAGAAGTCATTCTGTGTGATCAGTTAGGGGTATATATTTGCCTTTTTCTGGTTAGTCCTAAATTTGAAGTAGCTACAAAAATTAGGGAAGTTAGTAGTTATTAATCAAGCCTTGGTGAGTTAAGGTAAATTGTTACAAGGTTTACTGTTGTCAGTAGAGATAGCAGTCTGATTTCCTACAAGTTTGACTTATGGCACCCTGGCTTCCTAGGCTTGTTACTGTGGATAGCAGGGGTGGTTTCTTGGGCAGGTAGCTACAGGTTGCAGATCAAAGTTTTATTTCTATGTATTGTCTATTCATTATTAATTTAATATATTTAGGATCCTATTGTTAGTATACAAATGATTTTTGCTAATCAGGTCTCTCTGATCATTAAATCAGGATGGCTAAAACCTGTACTTAAAAATTCTTTAAGATAAAAATATCCACCTAAAAGTAATAAAGTTATATTGATTTTTAAAAATATATTCCCAAAGTAGTTGCTAAATAGGTATTTCAGACCAAATTGATTTCAGAGCTTGTTTTAATGCATGATGTTTTTTCTCCCATGAGGTCTAGAGTAAGGTTGTACTTTGTCTCACTTAGATTTTTTAATACATTTAGCTAACAATTCTATACTTAGGGAAAGAGTGGTAAATTAGATTAATTGAAAGGATATATTATTAGGAGATGATTTACTGATGCCTTTGGGAGTATTATAGCTTTATTCACCCCCCTGGATTTTTGCTTAGGATGTAGTTCTATTTTTGCTAAGGATAATTGTATGGTTGAAGTGTGTTCCTGGAGAATTTAGTAGGAAGGAAACTCCAAAAACTATTAGTTGATAGACATTAACTTATTTAAGAGTAAAATTTGGCAAAGAGTAAGCCACCTAGGAAAACCAAGAATTAACTGTTTGAACATGATTGTGAAATTGTTATGACGTGTCATTTAAATGTGGCCTCCTGGTTCACATTTATTACCCTTGGGATATTAGTCTGTTATGCATATGACTTAACTCCACTAAAGCCAAAGGTCTGATGTACTGAAAGAGTAAAGGGCACGTCACATGGAAAATGTGTGGCTCTGGAAGTCATGAAGACAAATAAGGCCAAGTTTAGTGACCACTTTCACATTGTTTCTACGAAGCTCCGAATCCCCGTCTGGCTCTTTTGCTCTCTCTTGCCTCACATAAGAAGATAGGGACTTTGAGACTTAGAAAGGAAAGAGATTGTAGGGACAAACCCTCCCCAAACTCTTAATTTGAATGTTAATAAGTAGGTTCACCCAAAGAGGTGAACTGACCTTTTCAAACTCCCACAGTAAACTAAAAGCAGATCCAAAAGCAGAAATCAAATTTCTGCTCTACTCTGCAAAGCTCTAGTCTTTCTGAAAGTAAAGAAAATACAACTGGATTATACATACATATATACACATATACACACACACTATATATATTACATATTTTATATATAGCTATTTATATATACTTATGTAAATAGTGATATATTTTTATAGAGATATAATGTATCTACATAAATAGCTTACTGTCTATTTAGTCAATGTGTGGCTATATGCACACATTTTAAACAATGGAATGATTTCTTTGACTCCGCTTCAGCCTGCCCATGGTCATAAAGAAATTAGAGAAGTGATTTTCCCATCCCTAAGAAGAGGAATTCTCAGGAGAAAGCTTTTATTCTTTTGAGAAGTTGGGGCAGAATTGGCAAGTCATGTATACTTTATATCTCCTGAATCTCTCCAGTAAAAGCAGGACCAAAAAAGAACAGAGAAGCCAGAACCATATTCTCATGTGTAAGTGAGATCACATCTTATAATTAAATGCCTTTCCAGAATTAGCATTTTTTTGGCCAAGGCCACTCATTGCTGAGCATTCACTTTACTAAGAAACATTTATCCTGCAGCCACCAGGAAAGATGGAAACTGTGAGGACTGCAGAAAAGTTAGCCCTCATTAGCTAATTCAGCTTCGTGGTGGGTGTGTAATGCCATGCCAGGGCCAGGCACTGGCCTGGGCTCTGTGCGCCCAGCCGTCTCCATGGAAACCCAGCCGCAACAGGAGCGATGGCTCCACAAGGAGACACACCTGCAGCTCTTAAGTCTCAGTGCGTTCGCTTCCTCTCCTCACATCATTCACATCTTTTTATTAAATGAGTCGATTTGTCACCACTGACTCTCTCAGACAGCAACCCCAGGTTCCGTTCTGAGGGAAAAATAAAACTTCCATTTCAAACATTTGCAGAGACTCAGAGTAGAAGAGAGCTGCTGCAGATGAAACTGAAGATGTGGCAGCCCTCTCTGAATCGAATGACTTCATTATTCAGGCTGCTCCTTCTCTCTCTCTCTCTCTCAAAAAGAAATATATATATATATCAGAAAGAGCAAGCCATCTTGACTGTTTCTGTCACTGATAGAAGACGTCATTGGATACTTTAGTTGTATGTCTGGTCTCTGAGGGTGTTAAATTTATATTGAGCTCTGGCTTAAAAGTTTATTTAACCTAGAGATTATTTTTCTGCTGGTTTCAAAGCGGTGTCCCAAATGCCTTCTCTTCTATATAGGCTTCTGATACTATGTTCTGAAGAAATAATCAGTCCCTGCTTTGACCGGTCCAGGTGTGAACACCCCATGGTTATTGTGTTAGAGTTCTCCAGAGAATATATATATGTGTATATATATGTGTGTGTGTGTGTGTGTGTGTCTGTATATGTACATGTACGTGTGTGTGTGTATATACACCCCCACATATATTTATTATAAGGAACTGGCTCACACAATTATGGAGGCTGAGAAGTCCCACAGTCCACAGTAGGCAAGCTGGAGACCCCAGAGAGCCCATGTTTTAGATTCCAGTCTGAAGCCTGGCAGTCCTGAGACCTAGGAAGGGCTAATGTTTTAGTTCAAGTCCAAAAGCAAGAAAAGCCCAGTGTTCCGGCTCAAACAGTTAGGCAGGAGAAGTCTTCTCATACTCAGTTCTTCTGTCCTATTTGGGTCTCCGGTTGACTGGAAGGGGCCCACTCACGGTGAGGGGCAGGGCACTCACTTTGCCCCACTCGGCCCACCTATTTGAGTGTTCGTCTCATCCGCAAATGACCTCACAGCCACACCCAGAATAGCGGTTGACCAAATGTCTGGGCGTGCTGTGGCCTCATTAGCTTGAAACGTGAAATTCATCCTCGAAGTTTCTCTCCCTGTCCTTCTTGGGCCCTATTTTGATGTTAATTTCTAAAGTAGCTATTACTAACAGGCAGTACTTGATACATTGCCTCAAATCCTTTATGGAAAGAGACAGCATAGATAAATAAATAAATTGATATTTACTTAAATTGATAAATAGGGAAAATTGCTGATTCACAGTATTTCTAAAATAACTTGTATTGCATGTATTACTTCCCCAGCGAGTCTGCTTATAGGTCTCCGTAATCAGAAATTTAAAATACACAGACTAGATATGTATTTCTTTGTTTACCAGTGAAGACAGTGTTATTTGCAACTAGTTAGTTATTAAAATGTTTTAAATATAAATGAAATAATTCGACCTCTCCCCTACTTGCCAATGTGTGGCAAGAAGCAAGATGAGGTAAATTCATGACATAAACTCATGGCCGCCCTTTTACACATGGACCTGGACTACTTATTGGTTTTCATAAAAATCTTTACCTGTTACATTCCTATACCTCCCAGACCTACTCTGAGTCAATTCAAACCTGTGGACTCATGGATTTGCAGGAGGAAACCAGTGATTTTTAATCCATATCTTTCCTGCCATCCACTTTCAAAAATGCCACAGCATCAAGCAATAGTCTGAGCCATTTTCTTAGGGAACTAAGTTTGAAAAGGGGCATGAAAGAGGTGATTACTGAAAAAAATCTGAGGAATAGAAAAACAACCCACTGTCAATATGCTAAGGTGAGAAGCCCTTGAATGTCCCATCGAAAAAGCTGCTGTCCTTGGTCTTCCTACTGTTGGCACTGCAGGTGCTACTCACGGCCCCTCACATTCATTGGAATCAGCAAATCCCTCTTTGTATCTCACATACAGTGTGGGGCAGAGAGCTGTACTACTGCTTAATGTTGCAAACTACCACAAGCAAATGAACTCATGTCCAGTACAGAGGGTCAGGACAGGTGCATGACCCTTTACTGTTGACTGAGCTCCACGGTGTTTGTTTAAGACCTGACAATGTGTTTTGATGAGGATTGTGATGACAGGTTTGGATTTTAGAGGCATTTGCCCGCTTCTCGTGGGAAACACTCACATAAACATACCTATTCCATTTTTCTCACACACCGTGTGGTCTGTGTCAGAATCAGAGCAGCAGCTCCTAAATATGAAATTAAACTACCAAAAAAAAAAAAAAAGTGAAGAAGAAAGGAAAGTCGGCATGCATGAAAACAAGCTGAAAAGGTTAAGAGCAAAAGGAAAATCGTAGAACAGTTTCGGTCTGTTTGGAATGAATTAATCAGACCATTAAACAAATCTTTTAATCTAAAGTATCCCTTTCATTTCTGTACCCATAAAACAAAATGATGGAGAGTTGGTGGCCAAGTCTGCCGCTGCTCCCTATTTGTATCACACAGACTGGGGCTCCGACCTCATTAACATTCCGCTGCAGTGGAGGGCCACACATTCAGGCTGAAAGCGTGCAGTCTGGGCAGTCCTGAGCCCTCGCCCAGCTGGATAGACAGCACTGAGAAGTTTCTTCCTCTCTTTTACCTCTCTCTCTCCCCCTCTCTTTCTGTCTATCATCACTCACAACTTGAAAAATGTAATAAAATCTTTGAAGAGTTTCCCACAACCTTTCTGCAAAAAAGTACTTAAGACTTTCCATTCCAAGTTGAACACAGTTTCAGGGAATGCAGGGACCCCCAGAAGCCCATCTATGGACTTTAAGATAAAGCGTAAGGAAAAAACCAATGTCATTCCCTAATCTCGACTCATAGAGAAACTGTCTTCACGTCCTTTACTGGGACATACACTGTGGTACGTTTCAACTTAAAGAAATATACAACTTAAGTCCAGGTGTGGTGACTCATGCCTGTAATCCTAGCACTTTGGGAGGCTGAGGCAGGCAGATCACCTGAGGTCAGGAGTTCGAGGCCAGTCTGGCCAACATGGTGAAACCTCATCTCTATTAAAAATACAAAAATGAGCTGGGAGTGGTGGCAGGTGCCTGTAATCCCAGCTACTCGGGAGGCTGAGGCACGAGAATCACTTGAACCCCGGAGGTGGAGATTGCAGTGAGTCAAGATGGTACCACTGCACTCCGGCGTAGACTACAGAGAAAGACTCCATCTCCAAAAAAAAAAAAAAAAAAGAAAAAAAAAAAGAAAAGAAAATAAACAAATAAATAAATAAATATCACTTCAGTATAATTCACAGTGTTGTTAATTGTATGTCAGAATAAGAAAAAAGGAAGATTCAATTAAAATTCTCTTATAGTTTTTATGAAAAGTTACATTGGCAATAAAATATTAGATCTGGCAGTGGGGAGGCCTAGAGCTAATACTTCTACGAATTGAGCCTATGACTTTGGACAAATCTTTTAATTTCTATGGGCCTTGATTTTCTCATTTGTGAGATGACTTCATGGAACTGGATGACCTCAAAGGCCCATTTCAGTTTTCATTTCCATATTCTTATTGGCTAGTGGTGTCCTAGAGAGAAAATTACAGTGACAGTAAAATGGGCAAATAAATAAAAGGTACAACAAGAATATAATTACCAGAATGAGACTGCAAACTTCTATAGAAAAGCAAGGGTGTAAAATGCTGCTGAATTTTACTTGCTGTACAAATGTTTCCTCTTGATATACCAGTAAATGCTGCTATTTTATCTTTACACTAAATTTTATGTTCGTGAGGTCATGATTTGCATTTGACTTTTTTAGTTTTTAATCTTCCATGTCTCTTAGCATCGTACCAACTGCCATATAGATGATGAAGAAACAGTTTTGGTCAAACAAATGGAGGTGGAAAGTAGAAGGTGGAGGGCGGCTTGCTAGTATGCAGCAGTGTGGGTGGCCTGGGGCCAGTGCAGCGACTGCTGAAAGGCCAATTTGGTAGAGTTTTAGGAAATTGTAAGTTTTTAGGAGCTCTTTGATTGATACCAACAGAGAACACTTGGCAAGCTTAATGGAAAAGGACACTTTATGTAAAGCTATAATGACGCAACATGCCTTCTCTCCCTGGTTTATCTAATCACATCTGCATTTCAGTGAGCTGCTGGCCTGCGGCTTTCCTAAGTTACTGCTGGTCAGCCTTCCAGGAGAACAGAAACCTCTCTTCTTTCAGGAAACAAAGGGGAGGTTGGCTCAGGTCTCTCCTGGAATTTCCTGCTGCTCATGCCGATCCAGAGATGAGGAATGCCAGATGGAAAGACGAGAGCTTTTTGTCCCTTGAGTAAAAAGAAAAAGAGAGAGAAAAGGTGTATCTCATTATGCGGGAATGAAAGAACTAAGCTAGCTGCAAAGTGGTCTGTGCCTTTAAACATGGGCCTGAAGGTGCAGGTGTGAGACCAGATTCAAACAAGGATTCCGCCGTTCCCAATTAGCTCCCAACCTCTCCCTCTCCCTCTCCTTCCTGTCTCCACCTCCTGCCCCACTCTTTCCTCCCCTTTTTGGAATCTAGCAAGATTAAGTGGCCGATTTATCTTTTCGGCGCTGAATTTTAAAGGGAACAGCTAGCTGTGTGATCATATTATTAATATTTATACTCTGTCACAGAATGTTGACAGATTAATTATGCAACATAGTATAAAAATCAGCAGGCAGCGTGGGTGAGCAGAGGCAAAGTTCATATATTAATAACTCCACTGGGTGGCTGGCACCTGCCCCAGGATGACTGTGGGCTCCCTGGAGCTCTATGCCCCAATTCCTCACCAATAAATGACCTGCTGACTTTATTTCACCCTCCTGACAGTTCAAGATTTCATTGTTTTAGACATAAAAAAGTAATGTTCATGAAGTTTCCTTTGTGCAGTGATCTAACTAGTTCTAACTAGGTATCCTGAACTAGACACCCAGACACAGACCATCTTAAAGGAAGTGCATGTGACTGACAGAGCTTCTGGGGTGGACATTTGCTGGAATTATCGCAAGTAAGATGGATGGGGCTCTTTTTCTTAGAACACAAATAATCACGGTTGCTGGTGGGTATCTTTGCATGCCATGCTCTGCTAGTTCTTAGAGAGTACCACACTGTTAAGACAGTGGAGTCCCAGTCCTTAAGGAGCTTATAATTTAGTTGGAGAAGTAAGGTCTCCTTTGGTGATGGTGCATGGAGAAAGGTAGTGTGGGAAGTTTCCCAGCTTTGTAGCTAACGATTACTCTCTCTTGTTACTTTGCCTCTGTGGACCCCAAGTTCTTTTGGTGATGATGGGGTTAATGCAGTGATCCCTCTATCCTTTGATAGAGTGAAATTCTCCAGGAAACAACAGAGTGTGATGAGCAACAACTGCTCGCACTGACTTGGCATCCAGGGCTGGCTCCATAGCTGCTTGGTCTTGAGCACATTATCTAACTAACTGCTCTAAGCCTGTGTTAGTCCAATCTTGTGTCGCTGTAAAGGAATATGTGAGGCTGGATAATTTATAAAGAAAAGAGGTTTCATTGGCTTATGGTTCTGCAGGCTGTACAAGAAGTGTGGTGCTGGCATCTGCTTCTGGTGAGGCCTCAGGAAGCTTCCACTCATGGTGGAAAGCAGTGGGCGACCAGCATGTCACATGGACTGAGCAGGGGCAAGAGACAGAGAGAGGGAGGTGCTACGCTCTTTGAAAAACCAGATCTTGCATTAACTGAGTAAGAACTCACTCATCACCAGGGGGATAGTACTAAACCATTCACAAGGGATCTGCACCATGAGCCAATCAGCCCCCATAAAAGGCCCCACCTCCAACACTGGGAATCACATTTTGAGGTGAGATTTGGAGAGGACAGACATCCAAACCATATCACAGTCACAGTCTTAGTTTGTGAAAAGAAATGATAACACCACCAGCGTTTGTTATGTTTATGTATACATAAGAAGCATTAGCAGGAAGTTAATAGCTATGCTGTAAAACCATCATAGGTGATGTTCCTGAAAGACACAGGATGCAGCTGGGCATGGTGACTCAACGCCTATAATCACAGCACTTAGGGAGGCTGAGGCTGGCGGGTCACCTGAGGACAGGAGTTCTAGACCAGCCTGGCCAACAAGTGAAACCCTGTCTCTACTAAAAATACAAAAACTAGCCAGGCGTGGTGGTGCATGCCTGTAGTCCCAGCTATTTGGGAGGCTGAGGTGGGAGAATCACTTGAACCCAGGAGGCAGAGCTTGCAGTGATGAGATCGGGCCACTGCACTCCAGCCTGGGTGACAGAGCAAGACCCTGTCTTAAAAAAAAAAAAAAAGGAAGAAACAGGATGCATTGGGGTCATGTGACAGCCTCTACTGTGCTGAATATTGTCATTTTGTACTTTAATTTATGTATCTAAGGAGCAGCATTCTGTGGTTCATGAGTGGCAGGTAGCATTTCTGCCATGAAGTATAGCCAGTGTCCCACATGGCACCTGTTGATGGAACCTTGGGCTGGCATTCTTTGAAAGAGGTCAAGGAGCTCTGCTGTTTTCTAGGAGCCTCTGCAGGATACCCAGGGCCATGCACCCAAGGCACTTTAGTGGGTGCTGAGGAGCAGCAACATGAATGGTGAAAGAAGCTTCAGTGGGAGGACATCATTGCGTCACTGGAGGAGACTCCACAGTGGCACTTGATAGGCGGCCTGCTCTGGAGAGGGGTAAGGTTGTCTCAGAGTGCCAGGGAGGCTCAGGTGTCAGATGCCACACGCATGCAGTTTGTCACTGTTCCTCTCAGTGAGTTCGTATGTGTGTGTTTGGTGGTTATTGAAGGAAGAGGAATAGATAATTCTGTAGAGAAGTTCACTTGAACCAATCAGTTATCAGGTCACATAACAAAAAGCTGTTGCAATCACAACACATCAAATCAATTCTGGGAGTGATATACCTTATAATCACGCAATGCAAATAATCAAACCCAATAAGCAAGCAAACCTTCAGTGTCATCAAGCAAAGCTCCAACTACAAGTAGCTCTGATAGCCTTAAATCAGCTCTTTAACTCTTGTGCTTCAGTTACCATAGTCATCGATGAGCTTCCCAAACCTAACTGGGTAATTTAGCATCCAGAAAGATGCTGCTCCAGTTAACAATTTATCTTCCCTTAGCAAGTCAGCTGATTAAATTAACCACTTATTAACATTCCAAGATCATCCATGAGTTAGAAGAAAAAACATCAGTTGTAAAATACAAAGGCAACTGCTCTCATATTCATTCTGACGGCAGTCCCTCCTGGATGCTCACCTGTGCCAGGTTGGTGGGACTGAATGAGGGAAAACACGAGAAATACATGATATGGCTCTCACTCTCCAAAGTGAATCCGGTAAATGGTATGTACACAACAAATACAAATACAGTGTGGTCAATGTGATGCCATTTGTATTAATCAATAAGAATGTATTAATCACCTACTGTATGCACAGCCCTGATGATGACCCCAGTCCTGGAGGCACAGAAAATGGCAGTCGCTGTCTTGATGGGCACAGTCTGCTGGAGACAGCGAGGAACATGGGGAGGCCGCGAGGGAGACGGGGAATGATAGCAGGAAAGAGGGGAGCCATTTATTCTAATTTCTGGAAATAAACCTTCAGGGAGCTGAAATTTTGTGCAACGTGCTCGTGCAGCCCCTTTGAGATGGAGATGGTGAATCTTAGCTCCGCTCTGCAAGCACAGAATGAGAATCACCAAGGCCTTGGGTGTGGACTGGGGTAAAAGAGGAGATGAAGAGGGAGCGAGGCTTGTGTTTTCCAGCACCATGTCCCACTTCATCATTTGTAACATTGACCATTCTTATTGGTCAGAGCCTGTACAACGAAAAAAACTTTGTACGTTGATGTAGGGTACCTGGGGAAGTAATTTACTGCTTCTAAGCCATTAGAATACGATTTAATGCATTAGCAATAAATTAATAGAGTTAACAAGAAGTGGGAATGATTTCAGGGTGCGGATGAGAACAGCAGGGCAGAATAGACCAGGCTGTGTGTTTTGAACCCATCAGCACTGCATTTGTACGTGTCAGATAACCTTCTAGGAGCCGCCTCATTTAAAATGGACCCGAGTGAAGCTTAACACGTAGAGTACAGTCTGTTCAAAATGAGCCAGACTATAGGTAAAATCTGATAGCATGACACAAGATCTTTCCAGACAGGCTGCGTTGTAGGACATAATTTGGGACCAGGAAATTTTTGAAAGTCAAATCCTTGCTATTCTGCTATGACTGCAGACTAGTGGGTGCTAAGTACAGAGCCTTTTCTCTCTTTCTCTTGACAAAACTCAATTAAAATGTGCATGTGCAGTAATCTTCCCTTTCAGAGCTCCTGTGGTGATTGATAGAGTTATTTCTAAGTATGTTTAGGCTCAGTGGAATCACTTAACCCATTGTGGGACACGCAGAAATGGGCAAAGAAAGAGAGGCCATAAAAATTATACAGCCAGAGGAGGCTGCTGATATCCAGAAGAAAGGAGACACAGAAAGATAATTGAGCACAGGACGTATAGGAATGAGAAGGGGTGGAAATGCATCCACTGTGGATTGTTCATTGTGCCCATTTTCAAAGTGAAGAAACTTCTGGAATATGGGTGAGGCACAGTTTTCGATACAAAGCTCATTGCATGTTTACCAACGTGAAGGTTAATTGGGAGGTAAGAAAATGCCACCATGATGCCGAGACTTTTGTATTGCTGCTTTTTGTCGGCCTCACCAGGAACCTGCAGAGACAGAAGAGGTCCTTTGATAGCCACATTTGCAGCCCACGTTGCTCACCGCGATCGGCAGGTTAATGTACCGCTGCCAGCCCTCCAGAGTGAAGCAATCAGACACACGGCTTGATCGAAATAAAATGAAAGGGGGAGTGGGGGAGGGCAGAGCCTGTGGTTGGTATTTCATCTACTGGCAAAGCCCTCCTCAAATCAAACCCTCCATGGAAGGCGGGTATTAGCAGGGCGGCTGAGGGGCACCTGCAATGCGGAGATTAATCCCCTTTTTGTTTTCTTTCGGGTCTATCTCAGCACTGCTGAGTAGAAGGATTTATGTTGGCCTCCTTCCTAGGAGGAAGCTGCAGGCTCAGAAAAGAGGATGTGTCATCAGATGTCACCTCTCAGGGTGCCTCTGTTGCTGTCTGTCTGTCGCTCTGCCCCTCCCTAGGTCTCTGCTCCTCCCTGCCAATCAGTTCTACCTTCCTTTCACTCCTCAGTGTTTTATTTCTGTGACTCAAATTCTTATTTCGTACCAGAGCAAGACAACAACAGCTCTGTGACCAGGTCCCCTGCTCCTCTCCAACGTGCCCCAGACAGGTATTCGGCGACCAGAGGAGAGCTGGACTGGGCTTTGGTGACGCTCTCCTCTGCGTCCGTGGCGCTTGCTGGGCCATGCAGATGGTCTTCTGCAAGTGAGCTAAGGCCGTGGAAAACGTCCCTCGGGGGCCATTGGAGATGTGGCTCACAGTGGCCTTCAACACTTTTATTTAAGCCGTGGAGTCATTTTCTGGAAAATAAAGCATCATTGACAACCTTGCTATGTGAAATGGATAGAGGTGGATGTGCTCTTATTGTAAAGGGGTGGGAAGAGCGTAGAGGAGGCCTGAGGTTAGCCCATTGAGCCCTCCACCTCCCAGGACTCTGGGGCCACTGAGCACAGGCCCTTGTGCAGCCCTGCTCCTGGACCACTGTGACTGTGACGTCCTGGGGGACTAAGTACCCTCCTTCCATTCACACAAAGGTTCCCTGCAGGCTAGCAAAGGCTATGGCCAGTCCCTGGAAGGCATGCTGTTTCCACCAGGATCCTGAAATCCCGGGTTCTCAAACAGGGTCCTACAGTTTCATCAAGGAGCCGCACACTTTCCCAGTGTATATGTGACTATTCGTCTCCAGCGTGTGCACGGGACCGTTTTGGTGTGTGAGTTTTATTTGCACTTCCCAGGGTGCTTATGATTAAGATGAAATTTGAGAAACGAGAGCTTTGGTAGCAAGGTCCTCACCATTCCAGAGAAGGATTTTGGCAAAAAATAGTAGTTGCTAGTTATTTACTCTTCCTCTTTTTGCTAGATCAGGTGGCAGAAAAGGTGAGTTATTGTCTTACTGTCTTATCTTCCCCAGTATTTCATTTCCCAGCACTGCAGACAGTGGAGGCATTTTGGACCTAAGAACCAGTGTTTCAGAAGATGGCATTTACCCTACAATGGCTGTGCCCAAGGTAAACGCTGGGCTGTGGGCTACATGGCCCCAATCCAGAGAACAGAGGGACTATTCCTGGCTCCTTCCTGAGCTGCTCTGACATCCTGCCTAACTGAGCGCAGTTATGCTCCATTTACAAGAAGAGGCAGCGTTAGCTCCTAGCTCATGTGGTGTTAAATAGAGGTGAGATGTAACCTTTTTTTTTTTTTTCTAACAGCACAAAACTCCTTCCTGAAGAGTCACCTTGAAGAGAGATGGTTTCTTGTGGATAACTGCAGTCTGGGCAGTTAAGTCAGAGAACTCTGAGCTTATATGCTGTGCGTTTTCATTGACTGACTCTGTGGCTTTTTGGAGAATTACATTTCCTCTCTGTTATTGTTAATTGATGAAGTCTCGCAACTTCACTAGGGAATAAACTTATGCTGACAAGTGCTGTGTGTGTGAACGGTGCCATGCAGGCTTCCTTAGATATAAATGAGTGTGGTGGGAGCCTCATGGGGGCTCTCAGGAGCCTAAACATAACGAAGAAACAACGATAATAGGATTAATTGCTTGTCTTGCATTCTCACCTATTCCTTTTTGTGCCTTCAGAGTCCATAGTAAGTCACTGGTCTATTTAACTGCATTTCCTCTGCTGAATAATCGGCTAATTGATTTATTACAGGCGTGGCCTTTCTGCTTTCTATTCCTTAGCATCCTGCAGTGAGCTTTGTTACCTTCTTGGCCCTGTTTATTGCATCCCCATCGTGCAAGAAACGGGAAATTTGGCAGTAAGCAGATGGGAAAAAATGCATTGTATAGATATCAAAGCATAGTGGTTAAATGTTGTTCTCTTCTGAGGTGGATGGCTCCCAAGACCCTGGTGCTTTTTGAAATATGCTCTAACTAACCTATTTTTCCATGTGAACAAAGGGCTCAGTGGATGAAGGTTATTTTCAAGTAGCACTCAAGGTTAAAGTTGGTTGCTCTTCCAGATGGTTTCTATCTAATTCTTTGGATTATGATATTGAACTACCCTGCGATCAGGACTCCTAGTGCCAAGAATAACAAGAAGTGGAAGCCAGCTACAGTGAGGGCTGCTGCTCTCTGGGCAGGCAGAGATTTAAGGGTCAAGGCCAGACCATATGGTCTATCAAGGCCCTGCTGCCTTAACCCCAGGAAATACAAACCAACTCACAGAACCACTCATCATCCCTGCTTCCTATTGCATCAGTCACTGAGCCCCCTGAATCCCCCCTTCTCCAATTCTTTCTTGCACTAATTTTTGCCACAGGCCTCTTTCTGCTGTTGCCGGTTCAATTCCAGCTGCCCGTGCTTCTAGTAAGCTCCTCAGCAATGTGTTTCTAATGGCCACAGAGTTGAATGGGACGATGAGGAGCAGAGGACTCCTTGGCTTAGTAGCTCCAGGGGAGGCTTTTTTTTTTTTTAGCCTAACCTTACAGCAGGTGACTTAAACACCTGTTACTTAGCCACCTAGTAGGAAAATCAGGTGGGAAATTAGTTCTCCCATGAAAGGCTTATTATTTCTGTGTGTTTGGCAAGGCAGTAAACCTGGGGAAGTTGGGAAGAGACCATTTGAGAAAGTCAAAATGTATCTCAGTATCTATTTCTTGTTTTACCTCCCTCCATCGCTTTTTCCCTCCCTCCGTGTCTATCCTCCTCTCTCCCTGCCTCCCCTCTGTCCTTATTCTGGAGGCAATTGCTCCAGCACTAAGCTAACTAACTAACTTCACATACTTGCTATCTTTTCAGCAAGGATATAACAAAACTAAACACACTGGACAAAAACACAAGTTCCATGAGAGTCGGAATTCGTGTCTGTTTTGTAGTGCAGTATCCCCAGCATTTAAGACAAGGTTTTGGGACCTAGTTAGTGTTCAACAGTTATTTGTCGACTTCTGAATAATTATGTGATATTTGATCATAAAAGCTGAAATTCTGATTTTTTTTTCTTTCCTGTAATAATACCTCCCTATATGAAACCTGAAGGATCTTGCTTCAGAATCATTTAACACTGGCTGTCATTTCCTTACCTTCCCCAGAGTCACACTCAGCACACATCCTCCCAGGGTGCAGAGCATTCCTTCCAGTCTCCTCCCCATGATGCCTGTGTGAACATCTTCAAAACAGCGTTTGAAGAGATGCTGTTGTGTCCGCCTGTGCGAGGTCTCGGTGGACTGGACTCTTGTAAATGCCTGTAACCTGTATTCCACTCACTTTCTTTGACTGCAGATGATGAGGAAATGAGATGTAAGTTGTGTTTGTCTCCACCACAGAGATAAAAGAAGAGGGATCCAGTGCTTCGATCTTTAAGCATCGAAGTCAGCTTTGGTGTGGGCACGCTGAGTCTCCCACATGCGTGTCTGCGGCTTTCCTTTCTCCCCGCCTTTACGTGCAGAGGATTTATATTCCTTGGTTATGCTACTGGACTGGCCCACCCAAAGGCAGCGTCTACTTTGAGGGCAGGGGCAGACATTGAAAGGAGAGTTCCATCTCACGCGTTGCTTTTGTTTTCGACAATGGGCAGCTGTGCGTGAGCTATGGGAGGGTGCAGCAGCCTGGTGTTGAGGAAGGTACTTTCTCTGGTTGAGTGAGTGTGGTTCTGGAGTTCAGTGACCCCTTACTGAGGCTCCAGTCACAAAGTCTTGTTTGTGGGGATGTCTGGATGTTTTTCTTTATTAAAACTACTCCGCATATGAGGCAGGAGAATGGTGTGAACCTGGCAGGCGGAGCTTGCAGTAAGTGGAGATCACACCACTGCACTCCAGCCTGGGCAACAGAGCGAGACTCCGTCTCATAAAACAAAACAAACAACAACAACAACAACAACAAAAAAACTACTCAGCATAGTTATCACTTCTTTCAGTGTAGACCCTAACAACACAATGGGCAAACCCAGCACCCTCATACCCTCTTTCCCATTCCCAGTGGTGCAGCAGCGACCACAAACCCCCTCAGCAGCACAGCCTGGTCACCTCAGGGAGCACTTACAGAGCTGACCTTAAAGAGCCATTTCAGTCAGGAATGGAGAGGCTCAATTGTCCATAAACCTGACATTTATTACTTAGAGATTCTTGCTCTAAAGTACAAGCTGCTCTTTACGATTTTATCAAATAAAGTGCTCCTTTCATCTGTGTCCCACGTTCTCCTCCCGCTTCTTCCCACCACCCACTGCTTTCACCTACCTGTGGGCTTGGCGAGGGGCAGCAACGTAAGATTTAAGGAACTTCACTTGGGGAGCCCGGGTCTCCTTGCTGGGGGCCTGGCTAGCACTCAGAGCAGAAGGTGTATGCTTCGTTTTCCTTCTTTTATTCAAGCAGCAATGAGTGTGAAAGGAGATAGACAGAGGCGTTCTTTCCTCCTTTAAGTGCCTTACCTTCTCTTCGACATTTTCTAGGTCACCAGGTCAGAGTAACACTGAGAGTAAATCTATTGCAAGCACTCGGAGACTGAATGGTTTGCAAATGATAGCTACACACATTAATCGTTTCCCAGTTTAAAGAATGAGAGTACTCAGTGTAGATATATGTAGTTGTATTATTTTAATGGACAGTACCCCAAATTGTAGAAGCCTCAATGCTTCCCATGTTGCTTTAATAGAGCTCACATTTTGGAGGATGGATAGTTCAGTGGTTTGGAGGCAGGGGGAGGAGTTAAATGAATCACATCACGTCCTACTGCATATCAGTTGACAGTGTCATGCAGAGATCGAGGGAATGGGGGCAAGCCATTCACCAGTTCTGAATCAGAGATGGTCTTTCGGACTGTGGTAAAATCTAAACTGGGCAGGGTAGAGGTATAGGGAACTGGGAATAGTCTAAAATCAGAACAATAAATAGAAGCTCTTTAAGCGTCTCCAGTAGAATGAGTGGGTACCTTGTTACAAGAAAAAGCTGAGTACACTAGTGTTTCCAAAACAGCCATGTAGAAGACTTGTAAATATACCACAGCGTGTACGTGTACCTTTGTTTGACTTTTGACACTGGGTCAACGCGTTTTCTTTGAGACTGCTGACTGGAAACTGGTGTCTCCTTGAATAGACAATATTCTGATGGCATCACTCTTGATTTCTACTTTGGATTTCTTTAAAGTCGAGCATGAGGGTGAAGTTTCCTAATGTGAACCAATCTGAGTATAAAATATTTCTAGACTCTATGATTTCTCCCCGTCCCTACTACATTTCCCCCCCATATTTAATTCAACTGCAGGAGGGTTTTTTTTCCCCAAGCTATTTTATTGAATATTTCTAAAATATTCTATTTGCTTTTCATAGAGACAACAATTCTCTTTTCACACTCAGATTATATCAGTTTGTGAGGGTTTTAGGTAAATTATGTAATTAAGTGAACAAGTACACCTGGTAAGCACAGATTTTGGAAAAGATACAGCTGACTCTTGGTAAGCATATGGGTCAACTAGTAAACGCATGAGCACCTGGGTAAGCCAGAGGGAGCAACTGGCATAGACTGGGAATTCGACCCACTGCGGAAGTCAATCCCCATGACTGCAGAGAGTGGAGAAGGCTGGGTAATGCAGTATGTCGGCTAAATGGAAGAGCAGCAGGAATTAGTGGAGAACTTTTGGTGCCGGCTTCAGGTGGACTCATGGTTCCTGAATTTCTCTGCTAATATTAGTTATTCACCTCAAACAAATCCCATAACCTCTCAGAGCTTCAGTTTACTCACGTGTAAAATAAGGCTATTACTAACGCATGTGAGCATGCATATACACATGTGTGCATGTACACACACACACACACACACTTAATGAAGGTCGAATAAACTAATATGTTTGCTTGCTCTGGTAACTGCAAATAGTCTACATATAGAAACTTCTTTTTAACTTTTTACCTTAAAATAATTTCACACTTAAAGAAAAATTTCCAGAATAGTACAAAAGTACTCACTAACCCCCTAAAAGATTTGCCTACTGTTAACATTTCGTCACATTCATTTTATCATCCTTTCTAGGAATAGATAGATGGATGGATGGATAGATAGATAGATAAACATAGATAATGTACATATCTGTGTGAATCAATATTTTTCTGACCATTTCAGAGATAGCTGCAAACATCATAGCCCTTTTCTCCAACACTGCAGTGTGTTTCTCTTAAGAACAAGATATTCTCTTACAATTATAAAAGTTAGGATATTTAACATTTACACAACATTATCATATAATATGTAGTTTTTATTCAGAATTGTCCATTTTTCCTAGTAATATCTTTTAGAATACTTTTCTTCCATCTTGGATCTGGTACAAGATCCCACAATGCATCTAGTTGTCATATTTTAAAAATTGTTTTAGCCTTCTTCTGTCAAGACATTGTCCTTGCCATGGTCTGAAATGTTTCTATACCCCCAAATATATACGAAAATCCTAATCCTTACTGTGAGGGGTTGGGAGGTGATGAGGTCATGAGGGTGGACAATTTATGATGGGGTTAGTACCCTGATAAAAGGGGCTCAAGAGAGCCTTCTGCTCCTTCTACTAAGTGAGGTTCCAGGAAAAGAGTTTGTCTGATATGTCCTTAAGCCTGGACTCAGGTTATATATTTTTGGGCAGAAATACCACATATGTGACAGTTCATGGTGGGAGGGCATGCTATTGGTATGTGTCATTATTGGTGGTGCCAGCAGTGATCACTTGGTTAAGGAAGTATCCACCAGGATTCTCCACTTTAATGTTACTATTTTTCTTACTGAGATTAGAGAGTAATTGCTGGAAAGATATTTTGAGACTATGTAAACTTTCCTTCATCGAATTTCTGCCCATCTGTGTAGCAGCCTTCAATAATTCTCACCTGAGCTGGTTGTCACTGGTATGGATGCATGATGCTGGCTTTTTTTCCCTGATGCCATCGTTCCTCATGTAGTTCTCAGTTGACATATTTCTGTAAGGAAGAACTTTCCCTTTTACAACATTTATTTAGTTTTTTTTTTTTTTAAATTATAAGCATGGGACCATGACATTTTATTCTATTCAATAGATTATAACCAATTTACATTGTTTTGGTTTCATTTGTCCCAGGTTTGGCCACTGAGTGCCCATCTAGCTGGCCCTGTGCTATTCTGATGTGTGCTCCTTGTTTTTTGCACATTTCCTTTCTCTCTGGCATGACAGAATATTTCAGACTCATCTCTGCTTTCTCTTTCCAGCCCTGAAGTCAAGCCTGTCTCCAAGAAAACCTAGTTCTCTTGAGTAGTGGATGGTATTTAGGAGCCAAGATCAAGGTGCTAGCTGTTTTCAATATTGCTAGGGCATCATTGTCTCTAGAAATCAGAAATAGGGAGACATAAGATATTTTTTTCAAATCTCTTTCTGGGATATTTTCCTTCTTTTACCTTCCTGCCATCACCATCACACTCATATTCCTCATTGATGAGAAAGATTGTTATAGATTTGGACTCCGCTTCTATCTAAGCTCAGAAAGATAATCACCTCTAGTGTTCTTGTTCTTCTGATAGCTATGAAGAAAAGATTGTCCTCAGGGCTAAATTCAGGAGCAAACAGGGTAAGAATCTGCTCATATCTGGAATTAAGAGATGGAAATAACAGGAAGCCCTGCCATTAGTATTTACACGGAGAGCCACCATAGATTCTCATGCCTCTTCGTTGATAATATCACAGGTGTAGAAATCTTGCATTAAAGCTCCAAAGTTCCTGGGAGAACTTCTCCTTTAGGGAATGTTTCGGATAATAAAAATATTATTATGAGCTTTTCATACTTATAATTTTGTTACAGATTGTACTTACTGACTACTTCCTGTTCACTTATTTATTTTTTTTTTTTAATTTATTTTTTTTTTTGAGACGGAGTCTCGCTCTGTCGCCCAGGCTGGAGTGCAGTGGCGCTATCTCGGCTCACTGCAAGCTCTGCCTCCTGGGTTTACGCCATTCTCCTGCCTCAGCCTCCTGAGTAGCTGGGACTACAGGCGCCCGCCACCTTGCCTGGCTAATTTTTTTGTATTTTTAGTAGAGACGGGGTTTCACCGTGTTAGCCAGGATGGTCTCGATCTCCTGACCTCGTGATCCGCCCGTCTCGGCCTCCCAAAGTGCTGGGATTACAGGCTTGAGCCACCGCGCCCGGCCCCTGTTCACTTATTACTCACATTAGCCCTCCTCTTGAAGCCCTGTGGCAGCTAAGAATAGAAACAAGAATGGATGAGGCCAAACTCCAGTAAGGACTGTATTACCCTGAAACCCAGGGCTGTAGAGCTGTGCAGTCTTGTCAGATGCGTCTTAGGCCTCCTGCCACCACCACCATCATATCTAGATCCTGTGGCTTTCCTTGGGGAGAGGCTGGGTCAGCAAAATGAACACAAGCTCCCTCATGCCTACCTTCTGAGGGGAGGAATGTGTCTTACCCAATCAAATGCAAGGAAAATCGAAGAGGTTTTGAGGACACTGTCAGAGGCAGGCATGAGGCTCTGCCTGAGCTATGCTGGCTGTGCACAAGCCCTAGCAGAGCAACAAAACAGGTTACCTTGCTAGAATGTGAATTTTGCAGAGCACAGGGAAAATACCAGGTCACATTTGAGCTTCATTGTCCTTACATGGGGCCTGAGCAATGGCAGACTCTTACTAGTCAGCGAAGCCACTTCCCCTGCATTGGAGAGGAGTGAATGAGAGGCTGAAAGAGCTAACAGATGTGTTCATCCAATCTGGCTTTCCTGTGCTCAGTGGAACAGAGGTCCTCCATGGAAACACAGGGAGGAATGAGAAAATTCTTCTATCTCCTAAATTCTTACTATGTGCTGGCTTTTATGATGAGGGATTTACATGCATTATCTGGTTTCATTCTCATGATAACCTTATAAAGTAGATATTAGTATCACTATGTTACAAGTGGGGAACCTGATCCCTGGAAGTTAAGCCATATCCCATGGCTCATACGTGGAAAATAATGTCTAAAATCAGATCTTCTCTCTGCAGTCATGGAGTTAGTCACCAGTTTCAGGGAATGCCACCAATCTTAGGGAGGATTACTTCCCCAGCAGGTCGGGTGAGCAGGCCCGTGACGAAAAGCTCACAGGCTGTGCATGCAGTTGTTGGGTTGGGCGGTGAGCAGCAATGGTGGGGTGGGAGGAAGGGTGAACACAAAACCTCACCCACTCTACACTTACAGCAGAGCTGGTAACAGGCATTTCTTTCATTTTCTAATTATTTCCTTTTTCCTCTTTGGAACATCTCTATGCTGGGAGATCAATGCCTCCTGCTAATCAGCTACCCAGCAGCTTAAAGAACATCTCAACATACTCACTTAAATTTCCATAAGGTGACTGGCATAATGCCTTTGAGGCCTAGAGCTCCGGAGTCCTGGTAGTCGTCAGGCAAAGCAAGACTTCTGAGGCCAGAAAGTGGTTGCCTTCATATTCACAAGCTGATTTATTTATCATTGAGTTCTAGTGTTTGTGAGCTAAATGAGTTCTCTTTGTGGTGAGATGAGAAATGAAAGAGGGGAAGGCATGGCTCACCAGGAGCCAGGGAAATAGCAGCTTAGAGTGGCCACTTTCCTAGGAATGACAGCTCCTGTGCTTAGCTAGGCAGGGCTGCCTGAGCAACCCCAAGGGCGCTCTCCAGAGTTCTGCCACACAGAAACCTGGGACATTCCAGCAGCACCGTGTCTGTCTGCATTCCTTTTTTCCCTCTCTTATTCTGTATTAATCAGTAGCTCCTTTCAGATGTTTACAACTCATTACATCAGATGTAGTCATTCTATGCATCACTAATAGCATCTCCCTAAAGATGCCCCCGGATAGCTCTTACTGGACTTCTCATTTAAAAGAACGTTTTGATCATAAGAAGCCACAATACAAACTGGAAAGAACATCACTTTTCAAATTAGGCAAATGTGGGTGCATCTTAACTTCACCGCTTACTAGCTGTGAACCTCAAGAAACTGTCCCAATTGCTCTGGATCTCAAATTCCTCCTGTAGTATATTAATGTGTATAGTTAGCACTATTACTAAAATGAAAATAGTATTGAGTAGATTAAATGATTTAATCAATGTAAAGGCCTTGAATAACGGGGGCCTGGTAAGATGGCCAAATAGAAACAGCTTCGGTCTGCAGCTCCCAGCAAGACCAACACAGAACGTGGGTGATTTCTGCATTTCCAACTGAGGTACCCCATTCATCTCACTGGGACTGGTTAGACAGTGGGTGCAGCCCATGGAGCGTGAGCAGAAGCAGGATGGGGTGTCCTCACCCAGGAAGCAGAAGGGTTCAGGGAACTCCCTCCCCTAGCCAGGGAAAGCCATGAGGGACTGTGACATGAGGGATGGTGCTCTCTGGCCCAGATACTACGCTTTTCCCATGGTCTTCGCAACCCACAGACCAGGAGATTCTCTCGGGTGCCTATACTACCAGGGCCCTGGGTTTCAGCACAAACTGGGCGGCTGTTTGAGTGGACACCAAGCTAGCTGCAGGTGTATTTTTTTGTACCCCAGTGGCACACGGAACACTAGTGAGACAGAATTATTCACTCCCCTGGAAAGGGGGCTGAAGCCAGGGAGCCGAGTGGGCTTGCTCAGCGGATCCCACCCCCATGGAGCCCAAAAAGATAAGATCCACTGGCTTGAAATTCTTGCTGCCAGCACAGCAGTCTGAAGTTGACCTGGGATGCTCGAGCTTGGTCGGGGGATAGGCATCCACCATTACTGAGGCTTGAATGGTGATTTTCCCCTCACAGTGTAAGCAAAGCCACCAGGAAGTTTGAACTTGGTACAGAATCTGCTGCAATGAGGCAAAGCCGCTGTAGCCAGACTGCCTCTCTAGATTCCACCTCTCTGGGCAAGACATCTCTGAAAGAAAGGCAGCAGCCCCAGTCAGGGGCTTACAGATAAAACTCCCATCTTCCTGGGACAGAGCACCTGGGGGAAGGGGCAGCTGTGGGCACAGCTTCAGCAGACTTAAACTTTTCTGCCTGCCAGGTCTGAAGAGAGCAGCGGATCTCCCAGCACAGGGCTTGGGCTCTGCTAAGGGACAGACTGCCTCCTCAAGTGGGTCCCTGACCCCCATGCCTCCTGTCTGGGGGACAGTTCCCAGCAGGGGTCAACAGACACTTCATACAGGAGAGCTCCAGCTGGCATCTTGGTGGGTGCCCGTCTGGGATGAAGCTTCCAGAGGAAGGAGCAGGCCGCAATCTTTGCTGTTCTGCAGCCTCTGCTGGTGATACCCAGGCAAACAGGGTCTGGAGGGGACCTCCAGAAAACTCCAACAGACCTATAGAAGAGAGGCCTGACTCAAACAGAAAGCGATAGCATCAACATCAACAAATAAGACTCCCACGCAAAAACCCATCTGAAGGTCACCAACATCAAAGACCAAAGGTAGATAAATCCATGAAGACGAGGAAAAACCAAAGCAAAAAGGCTGAAAATTCCAAAAACCAGAATGCCTCTTCTCCTCCAAAGGACCACAACTCCTTGCCAGCAATGGAACAAAACTGGATGGAGAATGAGTTTGATGAACTGACAGAAGTAGGCTTCAGAAGGTGAGTAATAACAAACTCCTCTGAGCGAAAGGAGCATGTTCTCACCCAATGCAAGGAAGCTAAGAACCTTGATAAAAGGTTACAGGAACTGCTAGCTAGAATAACCAGTTAAGACAAGAAGATAAATGACCTGATGGAGCTGAAAAACACAGCATGAGAACTTTGTGAAGCATACATAAGTATCAATAGCTGAATCGATCAAGCGGAAGAAAAGATATCAGAGACCAGAGATCAACTTAATGAAATAAAGCATTAAGATTAGAGAAAACAGAATAAAAAGGAACGAACAAATCCTCCAAGAAATATGGGACTATGTGAAAAGACTAAACCTACGTTTGATAGGTGTATCTGAAAGTGACGGGGAGAATGGAACCAAGTTGGAAAACACACTTCATGATATCATCCAGGAGAACTTCCCCAACCTAGCAAGACAGGCCAACATTCAAATTAAGGAAATACAGAGAACACCACAAAGATACTCCTCAAGAAGAGCAACCCCAAGACACATAATCATCAGATTTACCAAGGTTGAAATGAAAAAAAGAAAAAGTGTTAAGGGCAGCCAGAGAGAAAGGCCAGGTTACCCACAAAGGGAAGCCCATCAGACTAACAGCAGATCTCTCTACAGAAACCCTATTATCTACAAGCCAGAAGAGAGTGGGGGCCAATATTTAAAACATTTTTAAAGCAAAGAATTTTCAAACCAGAATTTCATATCCCACCAAACTAAGCTTCATAAGCAAAGGACAAATAAAATCCTTTACAGACAAGCAAATGCTGAGGGATTTTGTCACCATCAGGCCTGCCTTACAAGAGCTCCTGAAGGAAGTGCTAAATATGGAAAGGAAAAACCGGTACCAGCCACTGCAAAAACATACCGAAATATAAAGGCCATTGACACTATGAAGAAACTGCATCAACTAATGGGCAAAATAACCAGTTAGCATCATAATGAGAGGATCAAATTCACACATAACAATATTAATCTTAAATGTAAACAGGCAAAATGCCCCAATTAAAAGACACAGACTGGCAAATTGGATAGAGTCAAGACCCATCAGTGTGCTGTATTCAGGAAACCCATCTCATGTGCAAAGACACACATAGCCTCAAAATATAGGGATGGAGGAATATTTCCTAAGCAAATGGAAAGAAAAAAAAAAAGAAGCAGGGGTTGCAATCCTAGTCTGTGATAAAACAGACTTTAAACCAACAAAGATAAAAAAAGACAAAGGACATTACATAATGGTAAAGGGATCAATGCAACAAGAAGAGCTAACTATCCTAAAAAATATGCACCAAATTAATAAAGCAAGTTCTTAGAGATCTACAAAGAGACTTAGACTCCCACACAATAATAGGGGGATACTTTAACACCCCACTGTCAATATTAGACAGATTAATGAGACAGAAAATTAACAAAAATATTCAGGACTTGAACTCAGCTCTGGACCAAGTGGATCTCATAGACATCTACAGAACTCTCCACCCCAAATCAACAGAATATACATTCTTCTCAGCACCACATAGCACTTATTCTAAAATCAACCACGTAATTGGAAGTAAAACACTCCTCAGCAAATGCAAAAGAATGGAAATCATAATCAACAGTCTCTCAGATGACAGTCTAATCAAATTAGAACTCAGGATTATGAAACTCACTAAAAACTGCACAACTACATGGAACTTGAACAACTTGCTCCTGAATGACTACTGGGTAAATAAAAAATTAATGAAGAGGTAAATAAGTTCTTTGAAACCAATGGGAACAAAGACACAACATATCAGAATCTCTGGGACACAGCTAAAACAATGTTTAGAGGGAAATTTATAGCATTAAATTCCCACATAAGAAAGCGGGAAAGATCTAAAATTGAAACCCTAATATTACAATTAAAAGAACTAGGGAGGCCGGGTGCGGTGGCTCACACCTGTAATCCCAGCACTTTGGGAGGCCAAGGCGGGCGGATCTCGAGGTCAGGAGATCGAGACCATCCTGGCTAACACGGTGAAACCCCATCTCTATAAAAAAAAAACAAAAAAAAAACAAAAAAAAAAACAAAAAAAAAATTAGCCAGGCTTGGTGGTGGGTGCCTATAGTCCCAGCTACTTGGGAGGCTGAGGCAGGAGAATGGTATGAACCCGGGAGGCGGAGCTTGCAGTGAGCCGAGATCGCGCCACTGCACTCCAGCCTGGGGGACAGAGCCAGACTACGTCTCAAATAAATAAATAAATAAATAAATAAATAAATAAATAAATAGAGGGAAGCAAGAGCAAACAAATTCCAAAGCTAGCAGAAGATAAGAAATGACTAAGATCAGGGTAGAATTGAAGGAGATAGAGACACAAAAAACCCTTCAAAAGTCAATGAATCCAGGAACTGGTTTTAGAAAAGATTAACAAAATAGATAGATCACTAGCCAGACTAATAAAGAAGAAAAGAGAGAATAATCAAATAGATACAATAAAAAATGATAAAGGGGATATCACCACTGATCCCAAAGAAATACAAACTACTGTCAGAGAATATTATAAACACCTCTACGCAAATAAACTAGAAAATAAAGAAAAAATGGATAAATTCCTGGACACATATACCCTCCCAAGACTAAACCAGGAAGAAGTTGAAGCCCTGAATAGACCAATAACAAGTTCTGAAATTGAGGCAGTAATTAATAGCCTACTAACCAAAAAAAGCCCAGGACCAGACAGATTCACAGCCAAATTTCACCAGAAGTACAAAGAGGAGCTGGTACAATTCCTTCTACAACTATTCCAAACAATAGAAAAAGAGAGACTCTGTCCCTAATTCATTTTTTGAGACCAGCATCATCCCAATACCAAAACCTGGCAGAGATACAACAAAAAAAGAAAATTTCAAGCTAATATCCCTGATGAACATCGATGCGAAAATCCTCAATAAAATACTGGCAAATCGAATCCAGGAGCACATCAAAAAGGTTACCCACCATGATCAAGTCGGCTTCATCCCTGGTATGCAAGGCTGGTTCAGCATACACAAATCAATAAATGTAATCCATCACATAATCAGAACCAGTGACAAAACCACATGATTATTTCAATAGATGCAGAAAAGGCCTTTGACAAAATTCAACACCCCTTCATGCTAAAAACACTTAATAAACTAGGTATTGATGGAATGTATCTCAAAATAATAAGAGCTATTTTTGACAAACCCACAGCCAATATCATACAGAATGGGCAAAAGATGGAAACATTCCCTTTGAAAACCGGCACAAGACAAGGATGCCTTCTCTCACCACTCCTATTCAACATAGTATTGGAAGTTCTGGCCAGGGAAGTCAGGCAAGAGCAAGAAATAAAAGGATATTCAAATAGAAAGAGAAGTCTAAACATCTCCGTTTGCAGATGACATGATTGTGTACTTAGAAAACACCATCGTTTTAGCCCAGAAACTCCTTAAGCTGATAAGCAGCTTCAGCAAAGTCTCAGGATACAAAATCAATGTGCAAAAATCACAAGCATTCCTATATACCAGGAATAGACAAACAGAAAGTCAAATCATGAGTGAATTCCCATTCACAATTGCTACAAAGAGAATAAAATACATAGGAGTCCAACTTACAAGGGATGTGAAGGACCTCTTCAAGAAGAACTACAAACCACTGCTCAAGGAAATAAGAGAGGACACAAACAAATGGAAAAACATTCCATGCTCATGGATAGAAAGAATCAATGTCATGAAAATGGCCATACTGCCCAAAGTAATTTATAGATTCAATACTATTCCCATCAAGCTACCATTGACTTTCTTCACAGAATTAGAAAAAAACTACTTTAAATTTCATATGGAACCAAAAAAGAGCCTATATAGCCAAGACAATCCTAAGCAAAAAGAACAAAGTTGGAGGCATCATGCTACCTGACTTCAAACTATACTAGAAGGCTACAATAACCAAAACAGCATGGTACTGGTACCAAAACAGATATATAGACCAATGGAATAGAACAGAACAGAGGCCTCAGAAATAACACCACACATCTACAACCATCTGATCTTTGACAAACCTGACAAAAACAAGCTATGGGGAAAGGATTCCCTATTTAATAAATGGTGTTGGGAAAACTGGCTAGCCACATGCAGAAAACTGAAACTGGACCCCTTCTTTACACCTTATACAAAAATTAACTCAAGATAGATTAAAGACTTAAACGTATGATCTAAAACCATAAAAAACCTAGAAGGAAATGTAAGCAATACAATTCAGGACATAGGCATGGGCAAAGACTTCATGACTAAAACACCAAAAGCAATGGCAACAAAAGCCAAAATTGACAAATGGAATCTAGTTAAACTAAAAGAAACTATCATCAGAGTGAACAGGCAACATACAGAATGGGAGAAAATTTTTGCAATCTATTCATCTGTCAAAGGGCTAAGATCCAGAATCTACAAGGAACTTAGACAATTTTACAAGAAAAACACAACCCATTCAAAAAGTGGGCAAAGGATATGAACAGACACTTCTCAAAAGAAGACATTTATGTGACCAACAAACATATGAAAAAAAGCTCATCATCACTGGTCATTAGAGAAATGCAAATCAAAACCACAATGAGATACCATCTCATGCCAATTAGAATGGCAATCACTAAAAAGTCAGGAAACGACTGATGCTGGAGAGGATGTGGAGAAATAGGAATGCTTTTACACTGTTGGTGGGAGTGTAAATTAGTTCAACCATTGTGGAAGGCAGTGTGGTGATTCCTCAAGGATCTAGAACCAGAGGTACCATTTGACCCAGCAATCTCATTACTGGGTATATACCCAAAGGATTACATATCATTCTACTATAAAGACACACGCACATGTATGTTTATTGCAGCACTGTTCACAATAGCAAGGAGTTAGAACCAACCCAAATGCCCATCAGTGGTAGACTGGATAAAGAACATGTGGCACATATACACCATGGATCACTATGTAGCCATAAAAAAGGATGAGTTCATGTCCTTTGGAAGGACATGGGTGAAGCTGGAAACCATTATTCTCAGCAAACTAACACAGAAACAGAAAACCAAACACTGCATATTCTCACTCATAAGTGGGAGTTGAACGATGAGAACATACAGGCACAGGGAGGGGAACATCACACACACCGGGGCCTGGCAGGGGGTGGGGAGCAAGGGCAGGGATAGCATTAGGAGAAATAACTAATGTAGATGACAGATTGATGGGTGCAGCAAACCACCATGGCACATGTTTACCTACGTAACAAACCTGCACGTTCTGCAGATGTATCCCAGAACTTAAAGTATAATAAAAAAAGAAAAAGAAAAAAAAAGGCCTTAAACAGGTTCTGGTTCTTACTAGGGCATTCTATAAATTATATTTGAGTTAATTAACATTGAAGTTACTTAGCCAATTTCCAACATTTTGGAGCCTCATTTCAGAGATATGGTTTTGATTTCTACGTGAGCCATAAATATGTTTATCATTATATTTCTCATGCTACCAAACACAATATTATATGCATGAAACACAATAAACAGGTTATGAAGTAAATAAGTTACTCTTTTAGAAGCTCTCCTTAGTGCTAAATGTTAACACAGTTGCACCTAGGAGCAACATGGCAATGATGATGATTATTATTATTTTGATGATGTATTATGAAAGGAAATGTATGCCTGATAATTTATATACTCATCATATGTCTCTCTTTGTCTTTGCTACCAAGAAACCTTGTTACCTTAGCATTCATAAATACCATCTCTTAGTTCCATGTCTTCAGTTATTTCTCATCTTCTAATCACTTCTCCCATGGTGCCCCTCTAATGATTCTACTCAGAATGTTTTAGTATTGGGAGCATCACTAGCGTCTGAGTATTTCAAGAACTTGGGAAGAAGGTACACCCCCTTGTAGGCATATACATAAAATTACATAAAAATACATAAAATTATACATAAAAGTACTCTTATAAAATGCATTTAATTGACTTATACAACTCATGATTGAGCTGCACACCCATCACCACCCTGGTCAGGGGAACAGGTCATGAGTTGCATTTGGAGCACAGCAACTGACTGCAAGTAGGCTGCCCCTAGCAGGGTTTCTTACATCCCATTTCTATGATCCTGAGGACAGAGTAGACAGGGCACATGGTGTTTCCTGCATTTGCCTAGCAGCTGGACAGACTTCCCTCTGCAAGCTAAGCTGTCAGCCACTTGCTGTGTGGCACGTCTGTTCTGAGGCCACATCACTCTTGTTAAGGGGTGGTGTGCTCCTCACCAGCATTAGCCACACTCTGGAGAAGTGTAGAAAACTGTAACTCAGTAACATATATACCTGTGTTGTTGCTTTGTTGGTGGTTGTGGCTTTATTTCGACTGTAAAGGACTTATAAAATTGTGACACATTAATTACCAACTGTGTGAGCTATAGCAAAGCAAGTAACCATTCCATACCTCAGTTTATCTAACTAAAAATATGAGCAGACTTTGACTATATATGATTCTTATTACAGAAATGAATCCATGAACCACACAAATTATTTGTTCACTTAGAATCTATTAAGGTCATAATTTTATAAGTAAAACATAGCCTGAATGGCTTTGCCTGCAACTAGTCTTTTAAAGACATCTTTTATGTAAGAAATGTAACAACCACGTGCAATATATGGTTCTTGATAGGATCCAAGTTTGAATAAATCAGGTGTAAAATATATGTTTGAAAAAACTGGAGAAACGTGAATATCTGTCAACTGAGTATTGGGTGATGTAAAGGAATGTTTGTTGATTATATTAAGCATGAGGACCATATTGTGTTTCTGTAGAAACATATATAATTTGTAAAGGTATATATTATATATTCATGAGAGAAATACCATAGTGGGTGCAATTAACTTTAAAATATTTCAAGAAAAAAGATGAAGCAAATATGGCAAAATATTAGCAATTGCTCAATCTACATGAAGATACATGAGTCCTTCTTATATTTAGGTTGAGCCATAGGAAATTGTTAATATTAGACCATTTTGACCTAAAAATAGTAGTTTTCTATGGTTCAATCTTACACTGATTTCAAATTTTCTGTATATTTGAGTTTTTAATTACAAATTTTCTAAACATACATTTGTCTGTAAGGAAACTTTCAAATAAACATTAGTGTGGTACAAAGCTTGTCAAGGCTTCGTCTTCAGCCCTACTTCTTTAGCAGATCTCTTTCCCTCCCATGCATCCCACCCCTACAACACTGTGGATGAAGCTTTAGTTGAACTTCCTTATTCTGAACTGCTTGATTTCCAGAAACTAGCCAAGTCATTTCCAATGTCTTTGCTTGAGGTCTTCCTTTCACCCAGCACATCACACTTTCTTGCATCACTCTGACAGCCACTGACATTCCAGACTCAGCTCATGATCACATTAATTTTGAAGCCTTCTGAGCCTGCCCCTCCACTAATCACTTACTCTGTGGTCCCCCTACCACCCCTTATCCTCTTTCTCAGGAGAATCTCCCAGTTCTCATTATGTGATATGGTGCCTACTTCTTTAGGCTGTTTCTTTGTGATGGAATGTATTAGTCTGCTTTCATTCTGTTGATAAAGATGTATCTGAGACTAGGCAATTAAAAAAAAAGTTGTTTAATTGAACTTACAGTTCCATGTGGCTAGGAAGCCTCACAATAATGGTGGAAGGCAAGTAAGAGCAAGTCACATCTTATATAGATGGCAGCAAGCAAAGAGAGAGAGAGCTTGTGCAGGGGAACTCCTCTTTTTAAAACCATCAGATCTTGTGAGACTTATTCATTATCATGAGTACAGCACAGGAAAGACTCACTCCTATGATTCAACAAACTCCCATCGGGTCCCTCCCACAACACATAGGAATTCAAGATGAGATTTGGGTGGGGACAGCCAAACCGTATCATGGCGTAAGTCACTTAAATACAACAGCAATACTTTATTAGTCTCTGTGGCTTCTGAAACACCTCTTGATTTTGGAGGCTGATGCTGAAGGGCTTTCTATCTGCTCTGTGCCCTGCAGGTGCACCCTGCTGGCTGCCCCTCCCTCAGTGGAGCTGACACGCTTAGCCCAGGCACAGTAGACCTTGATGGATGCCTGCTTGTTGAATGCACATGCAGAAGTTGGTTGTAACTCTGGCTAGGTCTTCTTTCCACTTACCACTTAACATGCCTCTTTCTTTCTTAAAGTTGATGTGCATGATGGTGACAGATCCCAGGAAGAGAGAGACAAATGCAAAACCAAAGGCACCTGAGAGCTAAAGGATCATTTCCCCGCATTGTTCCTGTAATATATTTTGGCTCAGTGGAAATAATCTTGATGTGTTGATGGTTAAACAATAGATTATTTGAGTCCTCTTTCCAGTTTCACTTCCTCCAGAGGAAGTTTTCAGTGATCTTACCACCTGAAATGACCTCTTCCTCAACTGAGACTCATAGTTCTTATGTGTACCCATCACGGCACTATGTAGATTGACAGGCAGATATGTAAACGTAAATCTGTCTACCTATTATCTATATCTATCTGTCTATGTAAGTGCAATAATGGGTACACATCTATCTAGATTTAGATTTAGATCCAGATATGTATGTATGTACGTATGTAGCCAGCTAGCTGGCTAACTAGCTAAACAGTACTTGTATACAATGGACACTAAATTTATATTTGCCAAAATAAAGGAAGACAATTATATTTTCATTAACACTCTCCTAGTGTATTGTTCTTGGACTTTGCATCTCTAATAATTCAGGAATACATTATGAAAATGAATCAGAATGAAGGAGATACACTTCAAATTAAATGAATTAAATGATTATTTAATTGCTCACTGGGATAAGTGTTCTGAAATGGAAGTACAAAGTGCTGAGAGAATGTATCAGTAGGGTCTCTAAGATAGACTGGGAGCCAGGAAGGAGTATGCCTCTGTGACTGCTGTCAGAAGGTCAGAGAGGGAGGGGGAGTACTGAATGGAGGGCTGGTGGGACTAGAGCGCCAAGCCTCCTGAGGAAGGTGACCATGGAATTTATCACACAAACTCATCTCCTATCAACCATGCTGAATTTGGGTGCTATAAATTATTACACCAAAAGAACAAATCAAGAGTGGATATAAAGAGCCAGTAAGGCAGCTATTGCATTAATCCAGGAAGGACAAGATTAGTGGCTATGATTATGGTAGTGGAGATAGGAATGAAGAAGTGGACAAATTGTTTAGAAGGTGGACTCAACAAGAGCCAATTGAGAGACCTAAAATTCCTCAGGCGCTTATCAGGAAGGAGGCCTGTCTATCTTTTAGCTATCATCTATCCTTCAATCTATCTTCTCCCAGTTAAAGCTGTAATTGTGGCACCAGTTCTAAAAGCTATGCCAGTAACGGGAGAAAGAGGAGAAAAGGCTATCCAAACTTATAGTGAAACTAATTAAAAAAAAACCACATTGAGTAGGTTGGGAGCTAAATTCTTTGTAAGGATTTGGATGGCATGCTAACAAATCTTTTACTCAAGGCTCTAGAGGATCAACTTCTACAGATTCTTTATTTTCTCTGGATTTTAGTGGGGCATTTTCCTTATGATTCAGTTCTATGGCAGTGAATTGCATTTCTCTCCAAGGCTCCTCAACAAACAATTTACAGTGTAAATATATTTGTTGGCATGCAAATCACTCTGCATTATGAGTCTTGATTAATATTATAATGTGTTGATGAAAGCCTGTAAGTGGTTCCTGGAACTAAGGTTTCAGACAAAGCTGTGCTGTTTGGGTGCAGAATGTTTGTTGAATATTAGATTAGGTTTTTTGTTTTGCTGCTCTCTCTCTCTCTCTCTTAATCTTTTTATTTTTTATTTTAAGGAGATGCTTGGTGTGAAGTGGCAACAAACTTCAAAATATACAATTAATTAGCACAACCAATCTATCACCCAAACTGCACAAAAACACTCCTCCCCATGCACATATCATGGTTGATCACACCCAAGCCTGCTTTTGTGTCTGTGGGTCCTTTGGTTCAGCTATTTAGCATCTTGTTTGTTGCCAGCATCCTGTCTCTAGAGAAGCATTGTTCTGTGGTATCGCGTGCCTTTTAAATACTGTGTGTGCATGTGGGTTGATTAGACCATGTGGTTAATTCCCAATCTGCCCACTGAAATGCAGAGATAGTGTTACTGGGCTTTGCTTTTGTGAAGACTGGTTTCTCCTCGTTAACAGTTAGAGGCACATGTGCTGAGAAACAGAAATGGTGGACTCTCCACTTTGAGCAATTCAAGTATTGACTGGCACTTTTCTTTCACACATATAGTCTGAATAAACAGCAGTTCAATGGAGGGCTCATAGATGCAGAAAATAAGCTGTGATTATGAGCATAGGGCTCTGGATGCCGACGGAACTTGGTTGAATTCCAGTTCTGCCACTCAGAGGCTCCCTGACCTTGGCCAAGTTCTCAGAATTTCAGTTTCCTCATTTGGAAAATGGGGCTAATAATTCCTATTTCTTGAAATTGGAGTGAAGATTACATGAGATCCCTGATGTAAAATGCTTTCTTGGACTAAAAACAACAACAACAAAAAAGGTGCTAAGTAAATGCAGACTTTTACCATATGCAGATCCTCTGCCTCTGGTCCACCAATACAAAGACAGTGAATTTAGTATTTGACTGAAATCTCCTTAAGGTTTGTGGGTTTTATCTAGTGGTCTCTAAGCACTTACAATCAAGTTTTCTGACTCTCACTCACACTGCAGCACCTTGCTCCAGGTGGATCTGGGGCTGGAGGCAGTGTTATGAGAGACTTAGAAGCATTCAGAGCATCTCAGGAGCAGAGTCTCACCACTGCTGGAGGAGTGGACTCCCAGGCAGGCAAGGAGTAAACCAAAAATACAGCAAGAGGCCACAAAGAATGAAATAAGGAGACACAGAATGTTGGAAGATAGGGGAACTGTGTTTGGTAAAGAAAGGGAGAGTGGAGGTTGGAGTTTGACCCAAATGAGACACTTAGCCATGATCAGGTTTTGTTCTTGATCTTGAACAAACCTGTTCTTGTTCCAGTTTGTTCATGATCACGTTTTGAAGAGATACCACTTGATAATATATTATCCTCTATCCTCCAAACAACTTGTGAGTTGCTGCAGCCTCTGGGTAGATTATGTTACCCACAAAACTGATGTAGATTATCCATTTAGAAACATAGAAAATATACCGTGTTAATACCCAGAAGGCAGATCTGGAATGCCTTTGGTGGAAGGATGGGGTACATGCCATTGCACTCCAGCCTGGGTGAGAGAGTGAAACTCTGTCTCAAAAAAAAAAAAAAAAAAAAAAATGTTTTCTTTACAAAGAATGTTCTGTATTGCCAAGACAGTTATTTGTCAGTAGGTCAGGATTTTTGTTTCAGTAGGTTATCATCTCTTATTTTCTTTTTTCATTAAAATATTGTACGTGGATTTGTACAGAATATTCAAATCCATTGCTAGACAAATAGTTACGTATGCATAAGCAAAATTCAATAAAATGATCTTCAGATCTCCTATCTTTCCTGTCTCTTCTCATTCCTGGCTTGCTGCTATTTTGCTAAGAATGTGGTTGTCATCAAAAGAGAGGATGCACACACCCTTGCCACCACACCTACCAAGCCAAGTATGTTTCCTTCCTTTCTTTGGAATGGACAGCTGCCTTGGTTTGTATAGACTGAGCCTCCACCTGTGCTCTTGATCCTGTTTCCTGCCTCCTGTGGTTGTGTCTTCCTACATCCCCAGCTGTCTTTTTCTATTGGACTATTTCTATCAGCAAACACACACATGCTAATATTATATGATTTACATCCAAATTCTAGCATATTGGTGGTTAAGTTTTCAATATATAAATTTTAGAAAATGTAAGTATTTAGTCCATGACACATATCTATTATTTTACTAAAATTCCCTTAACAATAATCCTAATGACTTCTACCATCATACATTCAATGGTTAGGCTGGTCTTGAACCCCTGACCTCAGGTGATCTGCCTACCTCTGCCTGCCAAAATGCTGGGGCAAAACCTCATCTTTACTAAAAATACAAAAATTAGCTAGGCATGGTGGCGGGCACCTGTAATCCCAGCTACTCGGGAGGCTGAGGCAGGAGAATCACTTGAACCCTGGAGGTGGAGGTTACAGTGAACTGAGATCGTGCCACTGCACTCCAGCCTGGGCAGGAGTGAGACTGTCTCCACAAATAAAATATAAAAAAATAAAAAAATAAAAATAAAAAATAGACAAATTCAATGGTTAAAGTAGGTTTCACTACCCTTTTTAAAAACGATTTCTTCACTTGGACCTGAGGGCATCTACCACAATCCCTGTGTTTTTCCCTAATGTTTTTATTTCACTGAATTCTCACCGTCTGATACCTAAATATCGGATTTCTCAGAGCTCAGTTCTGAAACTCTTAGTTCTCTGCTTTTACTGTCCCCATAGGTGGCCTCATCCAGCTTCAGGATATTTTAATACCATCTGTATGCTGAGGACAGTCACAAGTATACATTTAGCCCTGAACAATCTCCTGAAATCCAAACTTGTGCGTTCAACTGCCTACATGACATCTCTGTTTGAATGTCTAACAGGTTTTCCAAACTTAACTTGTCAAAAACTAACCTCCAGGGTCCCTAGATTGTCATACCTCTACCACCCACTCAGACGCCCTGCCAACCTGCTCCTCCTTCAGTCTTTCCTATCTTCGTGGATGACAATTTCATTCTTCTTGTTGATTAGGCCAAAATTCCTAGTTTTATCTTTGACTTTCCTTTTATATCTTACAGCCTGTCATAGTTTGTTCCAGCTACTGTAACAAAGTACCATAGACTGAGTGGCTAATACAACAATAAGAACTTGTTTCTCACAGCCCTGGAAGCTGGAAGTCCACGATCAGGGTGCCAGCATGGTGGGGTTCTCGTGAGGGCTTGCTTCTGGGCACTGACTGCTATCTTCTCGTTATAACCTCACATGGTGGAAAGAGAGTGGTCTGGGGTCCCTTTTATAAGGACACAGGTCCCATGCACGAGGGCTCCACCCCATAGCCTGATCACCTCTCAGAGGTCCCCCATTCCTAGAACCATCACAGTGCATGTTGGGATTTCAGTATAGGAGATTTTTTTAGGGAGGAGAAAGCACAAACATTCAGTCCATAAAACATCCAATATTTAACACATCAACATGTCCCACCAATTCTATTTCCAGAATCTGTACGCGGAGCTCCTTCACCTCCGCCACCCTGCGGAAGTTCACACAGTCTCTCTCCGGAAGCGGAAGTTCACACAGTCCCTCTCCGGAAGCGGAAGTTCACACAGTCCCTCTCCGGAAGCTGTGCTCAGCTCCTGTCTGGTCTTTCGCCCACTTCCGCTCCAGCACAGATCCTCTCCAAGAACGGGACGAGCAATCTTGCTAGGACCTAGGGCAGCCCGTGTTTCTTCTCTGCTCACCATCCTCCAATGGCTTTGCATCTTCTTCAGAGTCAAAGCTAAGGCCCTATGAACAGGCTGCCCCCCGCTGCAGGCCCCTCCCTCGCACCACTCTGTCCTGACTCTCCTCCAGCCTCCCCAGGCTCTGCTTCTGTCCCATCCCAGGCCACGCTCAGGCTCATTGCTTCACTCTCTATTCTATTTCCCTGCGTTACTTTTCTTGAGAGCAACATCAACGTGGTTCTATTTGATTTTGAATTTTAAAACTAACTCTCCCACTAGAAGATAAGCTCCATGATGCTGGACACTTTTTTGTAGTTATGGCTGTGTCTCCAGCCCCTAGAACAGCAGCTTACAGAAAGCGGGCATTCAATACCTATCTCTGAATGAGTGAGAGTGTAGAAAGAGAGGAAGATGCAGCGAACCAAACAGGATTCCATAAACCCAGCAGGAAGCAGGGTCGATATGGCTAAATGAAATCAACTGGCTTCCAAAACTTGTGCTAGTTCGTGTTTTAGTGTCTTAACAAATCCCCTCAAGCATCAAACCCCTCCTAAAACCAATCTGTTATGATAACTTTTCGGAAGAATCAGTATTGAATAATCTCAGGCTCACTTTTGCTTTCGACCTATTTTTCTTTTAAAAAAAAAAAAAAAGTCAAGCAGCTGGAGGATAAAATAACGTAATAGAGGCTGGGATCACAGTGGCCTGTAATCCCAGCACTTTGGGAGGCCGAGGCGGGCGGATCACGAGGTCAGGAGATCGAGACCATCTTGGCTAACACAGTGAAACCCCGTCTCTACTAAAAAAAAAAAAAAAAAAAATACAAAAAATTAGCCGGGCGTGGTGGCAGGCGCCTATAGTTCCCAGCTACTCGGAAGGCTGAGGCAGGAGAATGACGTGAACCTGGGAGGCGGAGCTTTCAGTGAACCGAGATTGTGCCACTGCACTCCAGCCTGGACGATAGAACCATACTCTGTCTCAAAAAAAAAAAAAATAAATAAAATAAATAAATAAAATAAATAACATAATAGAATGGCTAAAATAAAAGATCAGGATTTGGTGTAAGATGACACAAACTCTTTTAAGCACTTGCTTACTCAATCCATTAAAATATCGTTATGAAGCCAGGTAAGGCAGGAGGATGGCTTGAGCTCAGCAGTTCGAAGCCAGCCTGGACAACATACTGAAAGCCGATCTCTAGGTGTATATACACTACGGCACCAAGACCGCATATTGCATCTTCCATTAACTTGCCTGGAATCTATGATTTCTTCTTGACAAAACCAACAACTTTTCTTATCTAGGTTGATGTCATTGTCTAATATAAACTTCTCCCTTCTGAGTTCTGTCTTTTGAGGTTCTGTTGCTCGTTCACCTGAGTCATTGAGTAAAAGATGCAGTCAATCGCAGCGTCTGAGGACTGAGGAAGAGGCTCTGGGTTGATTTCCTTCGTGATGCCATCTCCCAGTGGGCCCCTTTTGGTTGCAAGGTTGGCTGGTACCAGAAGTGATCCCTCCAGTTGCTGGAGTCACCAAAATTCCTCTGTGTTGGGATCCTATTTGACAAAAAGCTGCAGTGATCTTGGGAGCAAGGCCTACTTTAAGGTCTTCCAGAACCAGGTCCATCTTTCCTTCACATCTCTTTCCTTTTTCATGGTCCCAGAAGAATCTGTCACTCTTCTTTGTCACTGTGCTCCACCTAAGCCTACTTATTCCCAATTTTACACCTTTGTTCATGACTTCCACCACTTCCTGCAATACCTCTTAGCTGCTTTTCTGCCTCTAAAAACCCTAGGTCAGATTCAATTCCTATATTGATTTTTCCTGAATGCCAGCTCCTAGTTCGCTTTGGTTGCTGATAGTCCTTAAAAATAAGTCTTTCACTTTGGAACTTTGTCATAATCTGTTTTACCCTTCTATTTAATTATTATCACTATAATTATAAAATCAACTAATAATAGCAATTCTAGTTACTGTTATTACCCTACATGCATCTTGCTTACATCATCTCATTTGATCCTTGTAGTAATCTGAGGTAGGGCTTAATGTTGTTACCATAAACTGAGGCTTAGAGAACTTGCTCCAGGCCGCACAGTCAGCAAGCAGCAGAGCAGGTCCTCATTCTCAGCTCTGGGAAGCCTCGCAGGCCTTGCTCTTACCACAGGGCTTGAGCCACTCTTGCCCTTGAAGGACAGCTCTTTATCTGAGGCTTCTCTCTTTAGTTCTCAGAGTGCCAAGCACCTGGAAGTCCTTAAACCTACCTGGGAGTCAAAAATGACAAAAACTCACCGCTGTGAAGCTACGTTATGAAATCATACCTGCCAGAGGAGGTTCTGTAGGACCCCCTTTTTCAGATCAGTATCACTGAGATGAGTGAGTCACAAAAGGCTGGTCTGAATCCATTTTGCAGGAAAGACCTAATCCCGACCTCTGGCTGTCTCTGTCTACTCAGCCCTCGTGGGTGACGCCAGGGAGGCAGCAGTGGAAATAATAAGTGGGGTTAGACAGACCTGAGTCAGAAGCCCAGCTCTGAGATGCCGAGGGACCCTGGGCAAACACCTTACCCCTGAGACGCAGAGGTGGGGGGGAGGAGTGGGTGTAAACGCCGATGAGAGTGGTGTCTCCTCACAGAGCTTTGTGGGAGAATAAATGAGATGCTTGTGTAAGTCCTGTGACACGGTATTTTCCCTTCTTTTTGTCAAAACAAACAAACAAAATAAAAACAAAAAAACAGAGGTCTTTTACAAACAGTTTAAAGAATCATGACAAAAGCCTCAAGTTCCGACTGTTGTTAGCAGTGGCTCTGTCCTGAGTGTGAAACATCACTTTTCTCCTTGTCTGTTACTTGCAGCCAGGAAATTTGGGGTTGGTGAGACAAGGGAATTTTCTGTTAGTTAAAAAACAAACAAACAAACAAACAAACAAAAAACAACTTTGTGAAGAGCTCGGGGAGGGCAAACCTGGAGGTGCTGGGCCTCCACAGCCGCTCAGAGCAGAACCCTGCTGGGCCTGTCCAGCTGTCCCCAGGGACAGACCTTCCTCATCTGCCATCTCTGGAGTGGCTCCCTTGGAGAGGCAGTTGGCACCAGTGTTCCTGCCCACTATGCAAGCCCATCTCTTAGAGGCTGGGAGGCAGGAGGATCCTTTCTGAAAGCTTCTGTTGCTATGTTTCTGCTCTGAGTGCCACTCTGTCCCTGTCACAGACCCCTTTCGTTGACCCTGAATACCTAACCAGGATCTCACAGACACTGCTTCCACCTGGCCTGACACCCGCCTCCTTAATTACACCGCACTCACACATTCAATGTGAAACAGCCCTGGAGGCTGCACCACCTCCAAGAGCCAGGGAAGTGGTTGGGAAGATGGAGAAAAAACCTCAAGAAAGCTTAAGACCATTGTCCTTTTCTTTTCTTTCTTTCTTTCTTTTTTTTTTTTTTTTTTTTGCAAGACAGCAGTGCCTTTTGCAGCACTTTTAAATGGTTGCCAGGGAAACAGAGCAAGGGAGAGGAGAAAGGTTACATGGATGCTGGATAAAGCTAATGCACTTTTTCAAAACATCAACTGACAAGTGCTTAAGGCTCCAGGGCTTCTGGCAATGTCTCATTTTCAAAGTTTCCCTGACAGAGCCGCAAGTACCTTGGTGTCATCATTAACAGTATTTTAATCGTTTGTACACTACAGTTTGTCCATGCTGGACCACAGGTCCGGAAGCCTTGGCGTGAAGGAGCTTGGCTCTGAAGAAATCATCTCTAGCTTCCTCTCCCTGGAAGTAAGAGGACAGTGACTGAAATGCAGCCACAGGCCATGAAGTCTACTGTGTGTGAGAAGATGTGTGTGGCTGCGTGAGTGTGAGAGTGTGAAAAAGACTGGTGCAGCAGTGAGCCTACCCACAGACATTGCTCCCAGGGCTGTGGTTCCTGGATGAGCTGCCTGCTCTGCCATATCCTGAATATTTAGGGGCTTGTTGCCTTCCTCAAGCTTGCTCATGAATGTTGATTCAAACTTCGTTTTGCCATTGTGGCCTCTAAAGAGTATATATAACCTTGGCTCTCTGGAGCATTCCCCCACTTTATATTTTGGGTGTCCCCTCAGCATTTACTTGCGCCCTTTGTACTGTATTGCTTTGCGCATGCTTATGTATTGTCTTGGGCTCTTACACCTCTGTATATTTTCTGTATGTTTTCTAGTGGAGTCTCATGTATGGTTCTCCACGGCAGTGCCTAATGCAGCCTAACTTTTAGTCAATGCATAACACACGCTCAATGCCTACACACTGTGCCTTTCTCAATAACAGGCAAAAGGGTCTTCTGAACTGATGAGTGTTGAGACCTTCCATTTGGCCCTCTGTATCAATGCTTACAGCAGCCTGGCTAGCATGGGTCATGGCTAGAGGTGGAGACAAAGTTTGAAGTGAGCTAAGACCATATCCTCAGGAAAGTGCTGAGTTGAAATACTGGAAAGAACCATTTTAAGAGAGGTGGACACTGGAATGATGTCCTAAAAGTTCAAAGCTGGGAGGCAAAAGTTTCAAAATAAAAGCAAGGAGGGGGAGACAGTGATGGCTGGAAAAACTTCAGCTGGAGTCAATGGATTGTCTTTATGGACAAGCAAGTGCATAAAAAATGGGCCAGGAGTCCCCCAGACTGGCACAGAGTGGTTAAGTGGCTTGCCTAAAATCGGTTGAGGAGTTGCAACATAGGCACGTATTTTCTCTCTTCAAATTCTTTGTTTTTGGTCTACTACCTTTGTGTGAGCCATAATATAATTTAAAACGTAGTGAATACTAACTGTGGGCAGAATAGGCTAATGAAGCTTTGCTACCTAGACCAGGGTAGACATATATGGCAAGGATCCCTTAGCATGAGGTGATTAGAGTAGGTACACGTGGCACAAGGCATTCTGCTATGTATAAGGTCCGCTGTCCTGGAAAGACTTTCTGCCTGGGAGAACAGTCTTCTAATGCTGTCTTGTCTTCTAGAATGCAATCTGAGTTTGTGGCAAGATAGAAATGAATAGAGACATTTTTTTTGCCCCTGTGTGTCACGTAGATGCTACTGATATAACGGGAAACTTTTAAGGCTACTTTTCACACGAACATGGAGGGAGACCTCAGTGGAAAGCAATTATGATTTAACCTCGGGAAGACATCCCCCTGTTCTGAGGAATGTGGAATAAAATGTGAGACCAGCAGGCTTGATTAAACCATGTTTTATTCTGGATTCTAATACAGAAGCTTTGCTTTTCCTTTGGATTCCAGGAAGAGAAGTAGTTATATCCTTCTAATCTGATCAAGGAGATGGAAAGGGTCATTTCTTTTTGAAAAGTATTTTAGGAAAGAAAATTTCACGATTCTACTTTTGTGCAATTTCTTAAAATATTTTCAGGCGAGACGTTCTTCTGCTCTGATCTGATCAGATGCCCTTCCCATAATCCCTCCTTCCTGGAGAGTTTCTGAGGGAGGTGTGAAAATACTGACATTGGGGATGGGGTGGGAAATGCCTCTTTATTACTGGAAGTTCCAGTTTCCAACATATCCCAGTGCTGATCTGGTAGAGCTGGTATGGGGTGTGCAGTCTACTTCCTTTTGAACCTAAGTCTCAAGTATTTACCATTTTCTGTATGGTTCAATAATGAAGTAATAACCAACATTATCAAGCAGGGAAAAAGGGGGAGCCCAGGCAAAAGACCTTGGCTCTGCTCACCAGTTCCTGAGCATAATGTGAAAGAAAGTCCATTCACGAGCATGACATTGTCATGCACCAGAACCCTGCCTGTTAGAAACATGGCCCTATCGTCTGATCAGTCACATTGATGACTCCACTGATCTTGGGAATACATAAGAATTTGAGAAGGAAGCAGAAGGAAAAGTGGGCAGAGAACAAATCTAGAGAAAATGTTTACTAGGATGTATTGTAATTTACCTGGAATTCCGACCCAACCTGTTTTGGATGGAACTAGGTGTCTTAAGATTTAATATTATAGCATAATTGTACTTCAGTATTTTGAAGGAGTTATTATATACTTATACATTGTATATGATTACATTGTATGTAATACACATTATATATAATGTATAAGTATATAATATATATTATTAAAAGTATATAAAATATATGAGTCATCACAACTTTTGCATTAGTAGTGTCTTGGTTGGCATGGGGTGCTATACCAAAAATACCAGAGATAGAGTGGCTTAAATAGCAGGAATTTATTTCTGCTAGTTGTAGAGGCTGGGAATTCCAAGATCACGGTGCCAGAAGATCTTGTGTCTGGTGAAGAGCCACTTCCTGGCTTGTAGAGAGTTGTCTTCCAGCTATGTGCTCACATGATTGAGGGAGGGACGTCTCAGTCTCCTTCACTTCTTCATAAAAGACTAATACCATCACTGGGACTCCATCTTTGTGAATTTATCTAAACCACATAACTTCTCAAAAGCCCCACTTCCTAAAGCCATCTCATCGGTGCTTAGGGTTTCAACATATGAATTTTGGAGAGACATAAACATGTAGTCTTTAATAACAGCTAGTAAGACCACTCTTGAGTTGGTGCAGTGATCCGTTGGAATAGTAGCATGTGGGTAGGACTGTGGTTACGTCGGATGCAGTGATCCGTTGGAATAGTAGCATGTGGACAGGACTGTGGTTACGTCAGGTGCAGTGATCCGTTGGAATAGTAGCATGTGGACAGGACTGTGGTTACATCAGGTGTAGTGATCCATTGGAATAGTAACCATGTGAACAGGACTGTGGTTATGTCAGGTGCAGTGATCTGTTGGAATAGTAGCCATGTGGATAGGACTGTGGTTACGTCAGGTGCAGTGATCCATTGGAATAGTAACCACGCGGACAGGACTGTGGTTATGTCAGGTGCAGTGATCTGTTGGAATAGTAGCCATGTGGATAGGACTGTGGTTACGTCACTGACTGGGTATTCACAGCATAGAAAATGACATTATCTCACACCAGGAAGTCATGACAGGAAGTCATTTTTGAATTATCAAAATGCTTTTATTATTTATTTTTTAATTTTTTTTTGAGACGAAGTTTTGCTCTTGTTGCCCAGGCTGGAGTGCAATGGTGCAATCTCGGCTCAACGCAACCTCTACCTCCTGGGTTCCAGTGATTCTCCTGCCTCAGCCACCCGAGTAGCTGGGATTACAGGCATGCACCACCATGTCCAGCTAATTTTGTATTTTTTTTAGTAGAGACGGGGTTTCTCCATGTTGGTCAGGCTGTTCTCAAACTCCTGAGCTCAGGTGATCTGCCTGCCTCGGCCTCCCAAAGTGCTGGGATTACATGCATGAGCCACTGCACCCAGTCCAAAATGCTTTTAATTATCATGATATGATTTTTAAATGAATGATTATCGAAAATATATTTAGAACAATGCCAATGTCCAAATGCCTTTAGTGATTAGAGTTGAAATTATAATATTATAGGGACTTAAGTTATATGGATTAAAGAACGATTATTGTATAGTTTCACAGTCCTTGGCATTTTTTAAAGAGCCTTACCTATTGCCTCATTTAATTCCCATAACAATCCTCAGTGGTTAGAACAACTATCCTTTTGTGGGAGAAGAATCGAGTCATGCCACTTGATGGACACGAGCACAGACCTGCACGTTGAGCTCATGTCTGTATGATTCTCAGGATCATGTTCTTTCTAATATCCTAAAGCGTCCAAACTGTTTTCAAGTTTTTAACCTAGGTGTGCTAAGAAAACATTCAGGCGTCTGAGTGGGGAAACTGGTTTTTTTTTTTTTTTTTTTTTTTTTTTTTTTTTTTTTTGAGACGGAGTCTCGCTCTGTCGCCCAGGCTGGAGTGCAGTGGCGCGATCTCGGCTCACTGCAAGCTCCGCCTCCCGGGTTCCCGCCATTCTCCTGCCTCAGCCTCCTGAGTAGCTGGGACTACAGGCGCCCGCCACCGCGCCCGGCTAATTTTTTGTATTTTTAGTAGAGACGGGGTTTCACTGTGGTCTCGATCTCCTGACCTTGTGATCCGCCCGCCTCGGCCTCCCAAAGTGCTGGGATTACAGGCTTGAGCCACCGCGCCCGGCCGGGAAACTGGTTTACCGATGAGCCTGTTTAGTTTGTTTCAGAGGTAACTGATGATGGAGCATACAGAGTCTCAGAAGACAGAGGTACTGAACTGAAGGCTGGCTGGGTGTGCTCACCTCAATTTGAGAGTCTTTGGAAGTGAGTGCATGAGACAGGATAAGTTCTGTCAGGCTCAGGATATACTGGGTTGCAAACAGCAAAGGCTTCCTTAGGTAATATCACTTATGAGGAATACAGACACCAGGAAAAGGTAAGACAAATAGGATACTGAACCCTCTGTCACCCATGCTGGCACCCAGTGGATGCTGGATTTGAACTTTGAGCTTCACGTCATACTGTCCCTTCATCACATTGCCCTTTCAGCAACCAACTTGAGAGTGAGGATTGGGTGCTGCATATTGTTATATCTCAAATACCTGGCATATCATCTGACACAAAGTAAACATTTAATAAATGTGTGTTGAGAAATTGAACTCGTAAGTGAATCCGTAACTACTTTGGAATAAATACAGATCTCTGGTTGCCAACTTCCCAGGAAATGTTGTAGTTTAGAATTGTGTTCTTGTTTTTATAATGTCTCCCCTTCATGGCTTCTGTTTATTTTTTTAAAATTAAATGGTATGAAAATTAATTTTATTTTGAGAATATTTTAAGAAGTTATGGCCCCACAGAGATATTCTGGCACATTATGAAACAGACTTTGGGAATCACTGACCTAGATACAGTAGCAAGGTGATAGGTGCTACATAAATATAATAAATTATACTGAGAGGGCTCCCCAGGCCTTTCTCTCCTACCAGTGCAGATGGTACAGCAATAGTCTGAAGAAACATTGAAGAATGTCTCAGGGCAGAATAACTTAACACCTTGGGCTGCTTTTTCTAGCCATATTCAAATTCTTTTATTTAATACAAAACCCATTCATTCAACAAATATACACTAATGGAGTGTGTTTGTTTATGATATGCCAGACAAAAGATGAGGCTCTGAGAAAGTAACAGTGAACCAAGCTTGCCTGGTCTTCCTATTGCCATGAAGCTGATAGCCAAGGGACAGGGGAAGACCAGACTTAATTAAAGGAGCACATAAATAGATACATCATAGATACGTTATTGTTAGTTTCACTCCTTCAGTTAAAATGCAGGTAGTAAGAATAAGTCAGCTCTACTCTTAGCATCTTTTCCTGACTATTTATCCTTTGACACCTGCTTCTTCCTTTTCTTTCTGTACCCTCTGACTCTTCTAAGCACTATGCAAATTTAGAAGTGACAGGTTAGATCCAAATACTGATCAAGTTGTATGTGTGTGTGTGTGTGTGTGTGTGTGTATATATATATATATATATATATATATATTTTTTTTTTTTTTTTGCATAGGGTGGGAGAAATAGATAAACAATAATCAAATAACACCTGCCTTTTTTATGATTGTACTCCTGTAGTGGAAGTGCAATCTGCTTGTTAAAATAGGTTGAATAAGCAAAAACAAGTCCAAGTGACTGAGCTGTACCAAAACACTGATGAGGTCCAGAGGGGCATTGATTTTGATTGTACTTTAAGACTTAGTACATATTTAATTATGATTATAATGATGATAAGTTAGCTTTGGGCTCTGGTACATTTGAGAGATAACATCATTTAAGAATTCAGAAAATAATATAATGTACACAAATTTTTATCCTCATCTTTCCTTTTCAATCTTCTTATCACATACTCTCTTCCCTTGCCTCCACCCCAACGTACACAAATACACAACATCTTGATCATCTGGCTATCAGCTGGTGGGATTTTCCAGGAGATAATTATTAGGTTGGTATTATGTCCCACCCATGAAATTTTCTGCATCTGCAGCAGTACTTTTCTTGGCTATAGCTGGTTGATTGGTGCCTGTGGGTAGTTCTTTTTCAGACATCACAGCTGTTTACAAAGTTTGTTCCAGAATACTAGTTAGGGAAGAAAAAACTTTTTCTTCTACCCACTTAGGTTCATTGCCTGGGACCTGGCAAATTATACTGACAAAATAAAGACAAAGAGGACAAAAACATAATGTATTTACAAAGGCAGCATGCAAACATGTGGGAAGGAATCCAGTGATAAGGGACAAAAGAGTGCTTAGGACTTGGGATTCTATAACATCTTAACAAAGAATGATAAATGTATAGGGAAGTGACAAGACAGAGGAAAAGAGGATTAGGCTTTTTGGGGTGACAAACTGTGGCGAGATAAATATATGGGGAAAAGTAATTAAAGATACAAGTTATTTCAGTAAGATTTGTTATGTAGATTCTGCTTGAAGTTGAGTTATCTCGGGTTATTAAGTGTCTAAGCCTGCTTTTAGGCAAACGTGCTGGGGTTGGGGGGTGGGAAGCTTTTTTGCTATGTGCTCTTGCTCAACTGTTTTCAGCTCAAAATCATCTCTATGCAAAGTGGCATGTTTTGGGTTAGCATATTTTGATCCTCTTCATTAGTAACCCTTCTTGACATTCTCACCTTTCTGAGAGTTCAATACAAGGTTGAAGGTACCACATGCTACTACAGTCTTTGATTAGTTTGGTTTTTCATTAATGTAAAATAGCTGATTTCACTGCAAAATGATGAAGAGGCTTAAAACAAACCACTTTCAATAAAGGATGAGTCTTCTGTTTTCAACACACCAGGAGCTGTAAGTAACTACAGTATGACAAACAGAGCTCTGATTCTACAGAACCACAGGGAGCTGCTTCCTAACATGGACACTGTAGAAGGAAGCGCAGCCCAAACTGAGAAGTCCATTAGGCTTGTGGAGGACAGGCTATAGGTTCCTCCATGAAGATCACACTTTCACGTTACAAGTTTTATAAGTCACAGGACATTCTTTATAGAATTAGACATTTAGATATTCCTTGGTCACCTCAAGCTGAAAAATAAAATAGCAAGTTTACACTAGTGGAAGATGTATGCACTTGTGTGTATGAGTGAAGCGGGAGGGTATTTAAACTTCTTAGACCAAAGAATGCAGTCTACTCTTCAACAGATAAGCTTGTAAAACTTTATGGCACTTAGGAATTTTCTGGTCCTAAGCATGAAGCACAGGTGATACTATACACTTAAAAGGGTGTACTGCAAAAGAATAGACAGAGTTTTGAGGTTTGGATCCTGGCTTCACTAGTTCTTCATTATTCAAATACAGGTAAGGCGCTTAGCTTCTCAGTCCATGTCTCCTTCTCTAAATTGAGAATAGCAATGCTTGCCACTCCAGCACATTGCCTGATCTCAGTGCATGCTCCCTACCTCTTAGCTTTGTCCAGAGCAGAGCTATCTAGGTGTCCTACAGAGGGAGAGCTAAGTGTCTGATTAATATTGAGCAGTTAGATGAGGGAAGGGAGACAGTGGAAGACTGCGGGCAATTTATAGAGGTGAAAGATAGGAACACCCCTTGACTTCATTCTGAGCATAGAGATACAAACGACTTTGTTCCAACAAATGCCACCATTTCCACTTTTGATCTCTAGTTTACCAACTTTCTTTCTTTTCTTTCCAATTTCATTGAATCCCATAGCATCTCAGAGTTTATTCTAAGACTATACTGGAATAAGGAATAAATTTGTCTTGTTGCTGTTTAGAATGACCAAGGACTTTTTTGACACAGTAATTTTGCCCAAGAAAAATTTTCATGAAGAAAAAGTTCAAAAGTAGAAGGAAACTCTCTACACAGTATGATTTTTAATTGGAGAAAAAGTAAAAGTAAAGGTCAGCAATATGGGAATGGCTAAGCAAATTATCCTATATTCATTCAAAGAGCTATTTTAAATAGGAATTATGAAGAACATATAGTGTCACATAAATGATTATAGTAGAATAATTGTTAGGATGGAAATTATAAATTTTTCTTATATTCTAGCTATATAATTATTCTCATTCACATATCCACAAATATTAGCACATGTAAGATCTAATAGAGTATATGATGTGTCAAAAAGTTGGGATCATGTGATTTTTCATCTCTATTGTCTTTATAACTGCTATTATATTTGTAAAACAACAAAAACTCTGGGGAATAAGTACTATGGGACAAAAAACTGCAATCCAAGGATTAATCTTTTGCCCTTGAAAAATAGGAGAGAGATCTCTCTTTGGAATCTAATTTTACTATACTTTCTATTCTTATTTTTATAAACTTTGACCTCCTTGCAAACCACAAACCTGTAGTTATGGAAGAATCTGGAGACTAGGCAGTGTGTTCTTTTTCTTTTTTTCCAGTCACACTACTAACTACTAACCAGGAGACATCAGTGTCCACATGGAGATAATTCAACACCTTGATTTGAGATGTTCTTTTCATCTCCAAGGAACAAAATCCACTTGACTTTCACCATTCCTGTTCCACAACCACAAAATGGACATTTCATTATCAGGGAATTGTAATAATTATCTATTGCTATATACCAATGACTTTGAAAATTATCATATTGCAATAATGATAATAGTTTCATCATCTCAGTTTCTGCAGGTCAGGCATGCATGAGTGTCTCCACTGGGTGGTTCCAGCTCTGAGTCTCTCAGGAGGTTGTCGTGAATATATCAAATGGGGCAGTAGTCATAAGGGCTTACCTGGGGCTGAAGGATCTGCTCACTAGTGCTTTGGCAAGTTGGTATTGACCACTGACAGGAGGCTTTAAGTTCATATCATGTGTCCCTCTCTATAAGGCTGTTTGAATGTCCCCATGACATGGCAGTGATCCGAGAAAGAGATCGTGGTAGACACTTCAATGTCTTTTATGATGTAATTTCAGGAGGTACCCATTGTCACTTCTGCTGTAGTTCATTGGACACACAAATCAACATAATTCAGTGTGGAAGGGTTCTGTAGTGGGGCATAATTACCAGGAGGCAAGGATGGTTGGGGGCATTTTAGAAGTTGGCCATCACAGTTCACCCTCTGTCCCTTAATGATTCATATTCCTCCAAAACGTAAAATGCACTTATCCCTTCCCAAAGCACAGAAAACTTTTACCCCATTACAGCATCTGCTTGGAATTCAGAATCTCATCACTTACATCAGTTCTAGGTGAGGATGATGGTCCTTCAGTGTGCTTCCTTCCATATAGCCTTGAGTAGCTTCTCTTAATCACCAGACCTAAGAACTGAAGAGACAGTTGTTCCTGCTCCCCCCACCCCACACACCTCCACACACACTCTCACACACATTCAACATGTCACAGAGGGACAGGCATAGCATAATCACTATCAATTGTCCCATTCAAAAAAGAGGACAACAGGATGTACATAGGAGTTGCTGGTTCATAATCATTCTGAAATCCAGCAAGTACAAAATCCTTGATTCAGACACAAGGTCGGGGCTGTTTCTCCATGGTTCTTAACTCTGTCCTCTGGGCTCTTGATTTTACCTTCTCAGTCATCTTTTCTTTCCCTTTAAAGATAGTCTTATTCACAACTGAGTGTTTCTTTTTCCAGCTACTTCTTGTGTGTAGATGTTTGGGCGTCCAAAGATCTCTTTAATTTTTTACCATCTCTGTTTTTTTTCAATCCAATCTGACAGGATACCTGTCAATAAAATTCTTTTGTGGCTGGGCGCAGTGGCTCACGCCTGTAATCCCAGCACTTTGCGAGGCTGAGGCGGGTGGATCACAAGGTCAGGAGTTCGAGACCATTCTGGCTAACACGGTGAAACCCCATTTCTACTAAAAAATACAAAAAATTAGCCCGGTGTGATGGCAGGCACCTGTAGTCCCAGCTTCTTGGGAGGCTGAACAGGAGAATGGCGTGAACCCAGGAGGCGAGCTTGCAGTGAGCTGAGATGGCGCTACTGCACTCCAGCCTGGGCAACAGAGTGAGACTCCGTCTCAAAAAAATAAATAAATAAATAAAAATAAAAAACAAAATAAAATAAAATAAAAAATTTGTGAGATGTATAGGTCCCTTGTGAGTACTACTGAGGTTCATTTTATTAGAAGAAAAAATACTCAACAATCTCTTCCAGAGAAGTCTTTGTCTGTCTTGGGTTTCTGCCCTTGGACAAACTTGCAAACTTGTAAGAAGCCACATTGTCTTACTGAATGGTTCTCTGAGGCGCCAACCTAAATCTTTCTGAGATCTTAACAGAAGATTTCACAACTACACTCTCGGTTTAATGTTTAATATCAAGTTTTCCTGATCGTTTCCTAGGTTGTATTTTTTCCCAGAAGCTATTTAAAAATTTTTTTAATATCAATCGCCATCTAGAGCTTCTGGGAATATTCAAAACCATTACGCTCTGGGTCCTTTATATTTAAAAGTGTTTTCTCTAGTTCATCTCTCATTTTAGTATAAAAAACATGAAAACTTAAGTACGCCTTCAACTCTGCCTGGAAATCTTATCTAGATCACCTAGTTTGTTAGATTTTCTACTTTTATATGTTGCAGGCAATAGTTTTGCTAAGCTTTCTGCCCCACATAATAGCAATCACCTTTCTTTCAGTTTCTAGTGACATTTTTTTTCACAATTTTGTTTAGGCTTTCTGTAACGTTCATCAATATGCTGTAGCCTTTGCATTATCTGTACTTTATGTTTTTACAGTTGGCAGCACCCCTTTTCTAGGCACCAAATTTTGTATTAATTACTTATTGCTATGTAGCAAATTACTCCCAATTTGTAGTGGATTGAAACCACTATAATGTTTGTCTCATACAAGTTCTGTGGGTCAGAAATTCAAGAATAAGTTAGATGAGTGATCCAGGCTTGAGTTTCTCATGAAGATGCAGTCATGTCTGCATCTTAAGGCATGACTAGATCTGCAGGATCCACTTCCAAGGTGGTTCACTCATATGGCTGGCAACTGACTGCTGGCTATTGGTAGGATGCCTCAATTCCCCACATTGTGGGTTTCTTGGTCAGCTTGAATGATTTCATAACATGGTGTCTGGCTTCCTCCAGAGTGAGTCATTCAAGAAAGACCAAGGTGGAAACTGCAATGCCTTTTATGGTGTTACTGTGGGAGTCGGAAACCATCAAGTCTGACACATTTTACTGGATGCACAGGCCTCTCTGGATTCTGTGTAGGAGGGTTCTACTTAAGAAAGTGGGGATTGCTGTGGAATAGGGGAGGCATCTGGAGGGCTGGCTATCACAAGATTCTTTTTTTTTTTTTTTTTGAGATGGAGTCTTTCTCTGCCGCCCAGGCTGGAGTGCAGTGGCATGATCTCAGCTCACTGCAAGCTCCACCTCCTGGGTTCATGCCATTCTCCTGCCTCAGCCTCCTGAGTAGCTGGGACTACAGGTGCCCGCCACCATGCCCGGCTAATTTTTTTGTATTTTTAGTAGAGACGGGGTTTCACTGTGTTAGCCAGGATGGTCTCGATCTCCTGACCTCATGATCCACCCGCCTAGGCTTCCCAAAGTGCTGGGATTACAGGCTTGAGCCACCGCCCCCGGCCAAGATTCTTTATCTCAAAATCTGAAACTCCATAGCTCCAGCTGGAGTTTCAGCCATATGAGTGAACCACCTTGGAAGTGGGTCCTCCAGTTCTAGTCATACCTTCAGATGCAGACATCATGACTGCATGTTCATGAGAAACTCAAGCCTGAACCACTCATCTAACTTATTCTTGAATTTCTGACCCACAATAAATGAATATTCAATAAATCTTCATTTATTGAATATTTACCATATATCAAGAATTATGATAAGTATTTAGATAGGTTATTGTATCTAGTGTTCACAAAAACACTCTGAGATAAATGTTATTATCCTATCATACACATAAGAAAACTGAGTCACATAAAATTTAAGTAATTCACTCAATGTCATACACCTAGGCATGGTAAGGCTGGAATTTAATTTTAATTCAGTGTAATTCAAAATTTTGAGATTTTAACTCTGAATTGATACTGCTTTTGACTGTCTCATATATTCCTTCTCAGTACACCTGCCTTCAACTTTATAGATTTCTAGTCCTGTTTTCTCCCAATCTGTCAGCATCTTCCTGGGCTAGTTTCTTTTCTTGCCCAGCTCATCTCATCTCTTTATCAGCACACCTTGCTCTCTTTTGTAACCTTTGTGTTTTCTACAACAGTTACTACAGTGGATCAATGTGACAGTCAAATTCTTTGTTTCATACCTAGGTTGCTGAGCTCAGGTGAAGAAAATGTCACACATTCTGGATTTGTGCCACTATTAATGTCTCTAGCTCCAGCTGAGCCCCTAAAGGCTGCACAATTATTTCTATCTTTGACCAGATCTCTTTCCCATTCTTAGGATTGCCATTCCAAACCTTCACTTCTCTTCTTGAACCGCATCCTGCCCTTTTCAATCTCAGTAAGTGGAATGATCTTCTAATTCCTCTCAGCTACATACATACATCCAATTTCTTTCCCCCGTTTCTAAATATTATGTGCCTCTTAGCAGACAAGCTCAAACATTCTACTTGTTATTTTAATCTTCTTTGGTTCATCTACTATGGGTCATTGCTATATGAATTATCTCCTTTTTCTTGTATCTATACCTCCCTTCGCCTTCTTACTGCCTGCTATCTCCTTTCCCTTAGTCATGTAGCTTCCATGACTTTAAATATCATTCTGAAAGAAATATCTAGCCAAGGCTTCTATTTTCTTTCTCAGTCACCCATCTTTGTTAAATGTTCACTCCCAGAATTATTTTGTCTTCATGATGATTTTTATCTTTTTGTGTGTTTGTAATAATAAAGTAAAACATATCATTGAGATAATGTGAAAAGAAATGAAAATTTATAACAAATAAAAAGCCTTCCACTCACCACCTCCCACTACTCCATCTCATCTTCCAGAGAAACTATCTTTCAATATTTTGTGTTTCTCCTTTTAATCATTCTGCCCTCAAAACCACTACTACTTCTGCGTCCTTTCCTCCTAAGCCCCAGCTACTTGCTTTCTGTTCTTCAAGTAAATTCCGCCAAGGCTGCTTCCATGATGGTCATCATTAATTTCTAAATACTGAACTCAATGGACACATTTCAGCCTGTGTCATTCAAGACTTTTCTGCTTTATTTCGTGCAGTTCAATTGTTCTCTGTCTCCTACTTTCTCATAACCTAGCAATCTCTCTTTGTTTGCTGTCCATGTGGGGCCTTTCTTTCAGGTCTCCTTTCTGGACTTCTCTCCCTGGAGCCTCCCCTTACACACTGGGGTTGTAGGGTGCCAGCTTTATTCCTCACTGTTCTCCTTCATCCTCCCTGAGAATTCATCTTTATCAACATCATTTTAACTACCTTTTCACGATGATGACTGTTATAGCCACATCTCCAGTGCAGACCTCTCTCCCGAGATGTATTTTGTGGAAATATCTCAAGCAGGAACCTCAGACTCAATACCCTCAAGATAAACCCATCAACCCATTTGCTACTTGTCTATAACCCCTTTCTCCCTTAACAACACCACAATCTCTCTTAGCAAGTCTTGTCAGAAACCTGGGATTTGTCCACGAATTTTCCTTTCAGTTATCTCCCACTTAAGTGTATGACTTAGTAGTCTTTGGGGACAGTAGATTTTTGTTCTTAAATATTTTTTGAATCATTCACCTCTTTTCCAACTTCTGTAGTAGTGGCTTAATTTAGGTCTTTATTATTTTTGTTCGAACTTTAAAAACACATTCACCTCACTAGTACATCTGCCTATAAACATTCTCCCACCAACCCTTGCTGTTTCTCACCTTAGGTCCCCATCTCCTCCAACAAGTACAGAGCTGACAATTCTCTTTGAACACAGTGTTCTCTTTAAAATAAGACTTATTAAATCCATGCATGATTCCTCATGCTGCCAGCAAATTCAAATCCATTCTTTTAGTATGTATGGTTCACAATATTATCACACCCTGTAATTTTTCCAACCTCACCTTTCATCCCTCTTTCATATCCCACTACTTCTACCTCTATTTAATAATCCCAATACACCTATTTGCTTTGCATTTCCTACATGCAATTGACAATTGTACTTCTTTTTGCCATTACATACATTGGGTTACCTTTCTAGAAGGCCTTCCTTAGTATCCCGACCCTGTTAGCTGCCTATTCATCTTCAAGAATCAACACAAAAATTGTAACAGTCTAATTTTCTGGAAAATCTTTTCTTAATTCCCCATCATAGTTAGATGCCCCTCTATGGACTAAAACAACACACTCCAATCATTGTAAGCCTAACGTGAAGACCCATAACCTTACAATGGCCTCACAATGCACCCAGAATGTAGTGGGTGAATTATATAAATGTGCCGATTTTAGTGGATGAGTTAACATGCATAGACGTTACTCAACTTTTGATCATAGACTGGCTTATCTTTTGTAGTCTGTAGGGCAGTACACTGGTGCACATTTCTTTGTCTTAGTCTTATCTAAGAGAACCAAGCTTTATAACTCTTTAGACTAAAGGTGACTTGGATTGGCATCACCACCAGATTTATTAGGAGTGTTACACCTTTCTAGTAATTTTGGGGGTCTGTTTGGTTTGGGTCCATGTTCATTCCTAAACCACTCATTGTCCTGACTTTCTTGGGTCCTATGCTGGTTTTTGAGTCTTTAGATTTGTGCTGCCAATGCAGTGGCCACTACACATGAGTGACTAGTAAATTTAAATATACATTAATTAAAATTAAACATTTACTTTCTTAATCACCCTATCCATAGTTCAAAAATCCAACAACCATATGTGGTTACCCCACTGGACAGGACAGTTGATGGAACATTTCATCATCACAGAAAGCTCTCCTGAACTGCATAGCTCTAGATTCAAACAATAATAACAAAGCAGACAAAACAAACTAATGAAAAAACATACCTTTTTCTTACATAAAGGGCTATTTTTCCAGGTTCAAGACTATCCTGAGCTGATCCTTCCAAATCCTTTCTTCACATGTTCAGTTTGCCAGACTGATATTCACCTGCTGATTTTCTTTCTAAAAATACAGGCTTCATGTGATATTATAAGCCAGCTTTGGGATTTAGTTTAATCTTCTTGGTGGCCAACTGGGGTCTTGGTGGTCAAGCACATTTTAACCACTTTCTGTCCACACCTTGCGCCTGTCTTAATTTGGGCTGAAGGACACTCACATTTCCAGCTGATTTATGAAGCAGAGATTATGTCTGCTTTTGAGGCCAGTAAACATTCTAACATTCCCTGGTCCAGGTTATCAGAACAGCTCTCTTCCACAGAGAATTGTCCCTTTGACAGTTTATCACTCAGGTGCTTCTCCAGGGGATTATCGTCCTGAGTTCCATCACCACATTTTTGTACTATCAAAATTAGGTTATATTAGAGAAGAAAATAATTGACATTGTATTTATCCAGAGAGGATCAGAGCTATTTTCCCACACCTGCTATACTTCATTTCTTTTTAGAGTATTTTAGCCAATTATGCCTTTTTATTAAGAGAAGATTATTTGTTGTGTCTTTATTTTGTGGTTGTTTCCACTATAGTTAAGGCAATTAATATGATGACATGGTCTTAAAGAATGTCTAGTGTATGGATTGATTGGTGTTATTTATTAATCTTTATTTTAAATAGTCAACTGCACGTGGCACCTGTTGTACGTTTAGTTAGGTTGCATAGAAGTCTCTACTGAAAATACAAAAAATTAGCTGGGTGTGGAGGCGGGTGCCTGTAATCCCAGCTACTCAGGAGGCTGAGGCAGATAATTCCTTGAACCCAGGAGGCGGAGGGTTCAGTGAGCTGAGATTGTGCCACTGCACTCCAGCCTGGGTGACAGAGCGAGACTCTGTCTCAAAAAAAAAAAAAAAAAAAAAAGGCACATAGAAAGCTGCATTGGCAAACACAATCCGAACCCTTTTCTCAAGGAACTCAGTTTGTTGTCTTTTTGGTGATGACTCAGAATAGTCTGTCCTGGAGAAGCATCCCTTTGGTGCCATGTTAAATAAGTTCTACTTGCCTCTGGTAGAACATCCTGCTCATCCCTTTCATGTGTACCTGGGCTGGCTTCTTCCTTCATGTGTCTCCTGACAACTGCTCTCACTCATCAACCAACAAAGGTGGTCTGATGTTTTCTGACAAACTCCACGCTGTCCTGCAGAAGGCATTTGAATGCAAACCACATGGACTAAGAATGCCTTTTCTCAATCTGGACCCCTTTTGACTGAGTAGATGCAATTGCTACAAAGTCTTTCCCAATGAGAAAATGTGATTAAACTGTGGCTGCTGAACCTCGGATGAGCAAAGGAGACGATGTGCCTGTCAGGGGGTTCCAGAATACACAGCTACTGGAGTAACATTAAGGATCTTTTGGCATGCTGTTCCTGACCCAGGTGTGACTTATGCTCGAGCTTGACCAGGCCATTTAACCTTTGTCCAACCTTGGAAGTGTGTGTGTGTGTGTGTGTGTGTATAATCTATAATATGGGTGTGTTTGGTTTTTACAGATTCAGGACATCATGAGATAGTGCAGCTGAATGTGCATTTTAAGATTAGTTAAGCATCCATTCATGAGGGCTTTTTAAAAAGTTGCCTGGGTATGTACAAGGTATGTTGCTTTTACTTGAGCTATACAAGAATGTTGTTATATAAAATCATTGTGCATAATGTGAAACGACAATGAATCCAAGTGAGTCCGCAGAAGGTTCATTTTTACTCTCATTTTCCCTGAGGCTGCTACACTTCTCCCTTCCACCAGTGGCGTTTGAGAAGAGTGCTACTTCTTGACCCCCTAACCAGCATTTCTTTCACATTGAACTTGTTCACTTTCCTTTTCCTTCTGCTTTTATTTTATCTCTTCCTTGTTCTTCTCCTCCATCTCCCCATTCTCATCATTGCCTTTCTCCTCCATCTACTTTCTTAATTTTTTTTCATTGGGGCACAGCATTGGGTTGGTAGAAAGAGCACAGGCTTGGCAGTAGTCAAAATTGAATGGGCATCTTCTCAGCTACATATTTAATTTGGGGGAATTTTGTAACCTTTCTGAGTCTGTTTCCTTGTTTCTACATGGCATCAGGAATGCCTACGTTTCAGTATTATTATGATGATATATGAGTTCACATGGCCTATTTACATCGTAGCACATAAATCCTATTATATTTAATTAATTCAGCAAATATTTAGTAACAACTACTCTATGCCTGGTACTATTTTAGGCACTTAGGTTACAGCAGGAACAAGTTATACCCTGTCACCATGGAGGTTATGTTGAAGTGGGGAGAGAACTTCAAAAACCAAACAGATAAATCACAAGTGAGCAGGTGATTAAAAAAAATGCTAGAGAGAAAAGTAATTAGTAGCAATTAGTAGATACTGTTATTATTATTGTTGTTGTTATTATTGTACATTATCTTCTGACTGGCCCCTCTGCCATTTTCCTAGCTCCATCTTTCGTTTCTTCTTGCAGCTCTGCACACCCAAACCATGCCTTCACAGTGTTTCCAGGGCCTCAGGTTCCCCAGTGAGTTAACATGACTCCGCTTGAAAGAGAGATCAAGTACAGAGAAGGAATGATTTATGAGACTCCTGTCACCCAGGCAGGACACTCTCAGCATATTCTCAAATAATTCGCAACTCCCTTTCTGCCTAGGGCTACAGGAGCCTGGCCAGGGGAGACAGGATGCGAGCGCTTTCCGGGGTGGGTGGGCTGCGCCTGCACAGGTGTTCCCACGGAGCAGCCCTGCTTGTCACAGGCGCGGCATATGTTTTCATCTTTCACCAGTTTACCCTGTAAATCAAACGTCCATGCTGTTCTTGAAGCTCCCTGGTGAGCTGTGTGGTAAACCTGTTTCTTCCTCCCTCTTAGCCGTGGAAGGGAGCTTCTGAAGGACAAACCCCACTGCCCTTCAGCTCTGTCCCAGCTTACCCCGCAGAGGAGCTGGGAAGCCCAGAGCTGTGTGCACCAAGGGCTGGCTCAGGATCTTGGCCTGCACTCGGCCTTGCCACTCCTGAGCTGTCATATTATGCCTAGCTTCCTTTTTAAGGGTGAAATTTTTTAGAATAGGGAACTAATCCTTCTTAGGAAATAATTTCACAGGGCTGTAGAAGGATATTTTATTCCATGAGTATTTTCCTGACAGGAGATTCCAGAGCAGAAGTGCCACCCCCTGGGAGGTTTTAAAAATCCCAATGCGTAGGACCTAGCTTAGACTAATTAAATCATAATTTATGCGTATGGGACTTGATGTCAGTATGTTTTTAAAGACGCCTGGATGACTCTAGTGTGCAGCTGAGGTAGAGGATGAGTGTCCTGGGCTCTAGGGCCTCGGGTCTGCCAGGAGAGCAGCTGGGGCTTTGGTTTATGCAGCACGCAGGAAAGGCCCATGGCTATAGGGATGACAACAGAGCTCTTTCCTCCCCAGGAGAGCCCTGGCTGGCACATAGGAGAACTCCATGCCTATTTGTTTTGTGAATAAACAGATAAATGGAGGAGCCCACAAGTTACTGGAAGAAATGAGGATGGGAATCTTGGTTCACCTAAATCTCTAGGCACAGGTGAAAGGTCAGATCACCTAGTATTGAGTAGCAGGGCTTTAGACTCAGAACACCTGGGTTTGCAATCCACTTACCTAATCACGTGACCTCAGGAGAGTGACACTACCTCTCTATGCTGGTTTTCTTCTCTGTAAAACAGAGTTCTTCATAGCACCTTTTTCAGAAGGATGAGAAAATTAGTTGATTGATGTGTATATATAGTGCACATGACAGTGTCTGGCACAAGTAAGTCCCCGATAAATGTTAGCAATCAGCGTCGTGCTAAGCATTGATGAATGTGCAGTGTGTGGAGGAGTTTCAGGAGCACACAGAATGCTGGACTCATTCTGCATGGGGTCAGGGAAGGGTCCATAGAGAAAAGACATTAAAATGGAGTTTTACTGTAGGATTATTTAATACTGAACATATAGAAAAAGGGAAGGGTTTGACAAGAAGTGGGGAGGCATGGGAGGTATTTCAGGCATATGGAACCACGTCCTTTAAGTCTATGAGCTGTAACTTAAAGTAATAGAAGCAGGCCCTTCTATTTTTTAACACAGATAAATCCACATCCTAAGTCTCTGCTTCCTCTTCCATGGTCCTGCTTCTGGACCATGGCAGTCGATTTTCCTAGCCACCATCCTGCCAGCCCACACACATACTAAAGCTACCTAATCAACTCCTTAGTTCCACAAGGAATCAGGTCAATATTCTTTTGTAACTGGAAAGAATCTCTCAAGCTATAAACTTAGACTAAGACTTCAAAATTGTAACCTCATTATTATGAGGCTTTCTTAAAAAAAAATGTTCATATGGTTTTACTGTGTACCTACCCAAATCTCATCTTGAATTTCCACGTGTTGTGGGAGGGACCCAGTGGGAGGTAATTGAATCATAGGATCAGGTCTTTCCTGTGCTGTTCACATGATAGTGAATAAAAGTCTCATGAGATCTGATGGTTCTATGTGGGGGAGATTCCCTGCACAAGCTTTCTCTTTGCCTGCCGCCATCCATGTAAGATGTGACTTGCTCCTACTTGCCTTCCACCGTGATTGTGAAGCCTTCCCAGCCATGTGCAACTGGAAGTTGATTAAACCTCTTTCTTTTGTAAATTGCCCAGTCTCAGGTCTGTCTTTATCAGCAGCACAAAAACAGTAGAGTGGGGTGCTGCTGAAAAGATACCCAAAAATGTAGAAGCAACTTTGGAACAGGGTAACATGCAGAGGTTGGAACAGTTTGGAGGGCTCAGAAGAAGACAGGAAAATGTGGTAAAGTTTAAAACTTCCTAGAGACTTGTTGAATGGCTTTGCCCAAAATGTTGATAGCAATATGGACAGTAAAGTCCAGGCTGAGGTGGTCTCAGACAGAAATGAGGAATTTTTGGGGAACTAGAGCAAAGGTAACTCTTGTTATGTTTCAGCAAAGAGACTGATGGCATTTTCCCCTGCCCAAGAGATTTGTGGAACTTTGAACTTGAGAGAGATGATTTATGCTCTCTGGCAGAGAAATTTCTAAGCAGCAAAGCATTCAAGATGTTACTTGGGTGATGTTAAAGGCATTCAGTTTTACAAGTGAAGCAGAGCATAAAAGTTTGGAAAATTTGCAGCCTAACAATGCAATGCAGAAAAGAAAATCCCATTTTCTGAGGAGAAATTCAAGCTCGCTGCAGAAATTTGCATAAGTAACAAGGAGTCAAATGTTAATCCTCAAGACAATGGGGAAAATGTCTCAAGGGCATGTAAGACATCTTCTCAGTAGCCCCTCCCATTACAGGCCCAGAGGCCTAGGAGGAAAAAGTGGCTTCCTGAGCTGGGCCCAGGGCCCCCCTGCTGTGTGCAGCCTAGGGACTTGGTACCCTGCATCCCAGCTGCTCCAGCCATGGCTAAAAGGGGCCAATGTAGAGTTTGGGCTGTGATTTCAGAGACTATAAGCCTCAAGTCGTGACAGCTTCCACATGGTGTTGAGCCTGCCAGTGCACAGAAGTCAAGATTTCAGGGGATGTATGAAAATGCTTGGATATCCAGGCAGAAGTTTGCTGCAGGGGCGGGGCTCTTATAGAGAACCTCTGCTAGGGCAGTGCAGAAAAGAAATGTGGAGTCGGAGCCCCCACACAGAGTCCCTACTGGGGCACTGCCTCATGGAGATGTGAGAAGAGGGTCACCGTCCTTCAGACCCCAGAATGGTAGATCTACTGACAGCTTGCACTGTGTGCCTGGAAAAGCCTCAGACACTCAACATCAGCCCATGAAAGCAGCTGGGAGGGAGACTGTACCCTGCAAAGCCATGGAGCTGCCCAGATATGGGAACCTAACCCTTGCAACAGCATGACCTGGATGTGAGACATGGAGTCAAAGGAGATCAGTTTGGAGCTTTAAGATTTGACTGCCGTACTGGATTTCAGACTTGCATGGGGCCTGTAGCTCCTTTGTTTTGACCAATTTCTTCCATTTGGAATGGCTATATTTACCCAATGCCTGTACCCTCGTTGTATCTAGGAGTAACTAACTTGCTTTTGATTTTACAGGCTCATAGGCAGAAGGAACTTGGCTTGTCTCAGATGAGACTTTGGACTGTGGAGTTAATGCTAAAATGGGTTAAGACTTTGGGAAACTGTTGGGAAGGCATGAATGGTTTTGAAATGTGAAGACATGAGATTTACAGAGTGCATGGGGAGGAATAATATGGTTTGGCTGTGTCCTCACCCAAATCTCATCTCAAATTCCAACTTATTGTGGGAGGAACTCAGAGGGAGGTAATTGAATCATGGGGGCAGGTTTTTCCCATGCTGTTCTCATGATGGTGAATAAGCTTCACAAGATGGTTCTATAAGGGTTCTTTAACAGCAGTGTAAAAACAGACCAATACATAAAAGAACTTAATGTTTGTCTCATTTCCATTATACCTGGAGGCAAGAATTTATTCTTAGTCAGTTCAGAACGAACTTGTTCAGGTCAGCATTTTCTCCCTCTCTTCCAGAGTGTCCTTTATGTTTTGGGGAGCTTGCTTAGTGCACTGTGCTAAAGAAGGGGTGGTGGGAGGTGGGTTCTGTTCCTGGACATGCTCTGACCTGGAGTTATCCCCTGAAACACCCTTGTGCTAGTGTGGTCTTGAGTCATAACCCACAATTTCCCTACGCCACTCTAACAGACATCTGTGGACCCCTGCTTAGCTATTTACACACCAGAATAACTGGGTAGTTCTCTTGAAAAGTTGTGTGTGGCTGTCTCAGGCTTTATTTACCTAAGAACCCCACGTGGCCATCTCTGCCATGCACCTCGAGGCCTGGGAACCAACTTCCTCTGCAAATTTTCCACCCCCTTCTCTCTAGCCAAGGGATTTTTAATTTTCCCTGGAGCAGAAGGAAAGAGCTGGAGGACCATCCTACTTCCAGAAATAATTTTATAAAGTGTGTCCACCTTAGAAACTCTAAGCCCACGGATTAATGTATGTGATTTCTCTTCACATGTCTGCTTGTTAACAACAGTGCCTGGAGGGTACAGGCCTGGAATGGCTTTGTTGCCTCAGGAAGAGGGCAATGAGAAAGAAAAAGGAGAGAGAAAGGAAGATAAAGCAGTTGGATTTAATAGGGGATGAAATATAGGTAAAAATTCCTAAAGACTATTCTACGATATCTTTCATTTAAAAAAAATCACTAAAATTACTGAGTGTTTACTACATGACACTCTTCACTAAGCATTTTTTTTTTCATAACTGGCTCTTCTATTTTTTACAGTCACCCTCAGAGGCAGGTATATATTGTGGGGTTCAGGAGTAATTTACCAACCTATATTGTGTGGTGGGAAGTAGCAGAGCCCAGATCTCACCCCAAATCTGTTTAGCTCAAAGCCCATGCTCTTACTCACTCTGCTGTAATGCTTCCCCTCACCTAATGTGTGAAGTTATGCAAGAACACACCATACGAATGTTTAAAAATACTATTGAGGAGCTTGGCATTAATATATGGTTTTGGTAAGTAAATGCGTATTTTAAATCTGCTATGGTCGTTTTTTACATGAAAAGCATGCTGTGGCACATACCCTTGAAACATAAATAACCATTCTCTAATTACATGGCCCTTTGTTCTCTTGTTTCTTCAGTGGACTTTGTATATTGGGTTCTGTCTAGGCAAAGTGCATTTTCAGGTTCTCTTTTTGGTCTAGAATGATCCATTTTCTGTGTCTGAGCAGAGGCAACTCCAGAATATCATCTCGGGGGTCAGACTGGTATGTTCCAGTCAACCTCCATCTCTCACTGTCCCCTTGATACTTTTTCATTGAATCATAGGATATGGAGAGTACTGTGTGAAATCTGCATGAATAAAGATAAAGCATATAAAGTGAGATGACACTTTACTGACACTGAAGCAATGGTGCTAAAACTTCACCTTTCACTGCAAGGGCCAGCCTGGGAGATCTGACCTCTCACTTGGGATCTGACCTCCTCTACTTGATCCTGCCCAGTCCAAGGAGGGCTGGCAGTTGACCCACGGGTCTCCCTCCTACTGCTAATGACTCTTGATAAATAATGAGACATGATAGATAGCTACCATAAAAGTCAAGTATATCAATTAACAATGACGTTTCCATAAACTAGTGAGCTCCTCCCTAGAAACTGCAAACTTCTTAAATGTGGACTTAACATGTGAGAACAGGCTGCCTTTGTCCATCACAACTTGTCCAGCTCAGCTGTCATTTCTGTGGCTCTCCCTAGTGTGCAGAAACAGGAGAATGCTAGCTGATTACAGTAGCTCATGTTCTTATCTGTTTAATTTTAATTTCCTTTTGTTTTTATAAGAAGAAGAATCAGCCATTTTAAATTAGCATGTTTTTAAAAAATGCAGGTAGCTTCTTTGCCGGCCTGCATCCCCTCTAAAAACCAACTTTATAAAATGAATGTGGTGTGAGTTTAGATACCTGTTAGAAAGAAGTATGAAAGAAAAAATAGGCCAGACGTGGTGGCTCACGCCTGTAATCCACGCACTTTGGGAGGCCAAGGCGGGTGGATCATGAGGTCAGGAGATTGAGGCCATCCTGGCTAACATGGTGAAACCCTGCCTCTACTAAAAATACAAAAAATTAGCTGGGCATGGTGGCGGGTGCCTGTAGTCCCAGCTACTTGGGAGGCTGACGCAGGAGAATGGCGTGAAGTCGGGAGGTGGAGCTTGCTGTGAGCTTGGGCCACTGCACTCCAGCCTGGGTGACACAGCGAGACTCCATCTCAAAAAAAAAAAAAAAAAAGGAAAGAAAGAAAAAATACATTTCCTTTGCTTCAGCACATAAACATCTCCCTCTTGAAAAGAAATCCAAATAGTTTCAAACAGGTTCTTGTTTTTAGTCACTGATCTTTCTCTCTCTCCTTTCCTTCACTTCCAAATGTCTTGAAAGCCCATGCTTTTTTTTGTTGCCTCTGCTTCTTATTTTCCCATTCAGTCTTCACTGACAGCAATCCAGTTTTCACCCCACCAATGCACAAACCGCAGGCTTGCTAAGACCTATCGTCACCTCAGATGTGGACCTCCTTGTTTCATCCCTCACACTTCCCTTGTGCATTTATTCTTTTTCCTATCACCAGAGTAATCTTTTCAAAATGCAAGCTGAATCATTACACTTCTCTGCTTAATATTCTGCCTGGGTACCCAGCTCCCAGAGATGAGTTTGCAGCCCTTCACACGGCATCTGAGGTCTTTGCCTCTTCCCGAAAGCCTTGCTGCTGGGCCACCTGTCCTCACATGCCTTGCTGGTCCCTAGCCAGCTGTGACCCCTTACCAAGCTGTTCCTCAGCACAGCTTCAAGCCTTTGCCCTGTCTGCTGATTCTGCATGTGGTTTTCATGTCCGCCTTGTCTGCTGGCCAAAGTAAAGATTTATCTGAAGCACAGCCTCCTCCATGAAGCTTCCCAACTCCCCTCAGCATGCGGACATCCAGAACATGAACATGACAATGTGCATCACTTCACACTAAGGATCCTGCAAGACACACACTCCAATTGGCTTGGACAAAATTCATTTCTCAGCTTTGTGTCTCCAGCACTGAATAAATGCCCTGGCACATAATTTTGGATGAATGAATGAATGAGCAATCAAACCATATTTATATCCTAACATGTCAATCAGTGTGAGATAATGTCAAGAGAAGAAATGGGGATTGTGTATGAGGGATTTGGAATTTAAATTTAATTTTAAATGATTGCTGGCTAAATTATCTAGGAGCATCATTTTAATTAGTTTATCCAGAATTATAAGTTGTAATTTTGCCTTATGTTAAAAAACTCTATGTAAAGCTATTAGGGAAAAAAATGACAGGCATGTGTTGAATTGTAGTTATGAAATAGTCTACATACACAAGGTGATAATATTATTATGTGACATTTTAAGAAGAATTTTATAAATAGGTCACCACTGACTATGCTGTATCTCCAGCTAATTTTCTTCCCAGTTATCTCAATAATTGGATCCTAGGTCAGTCTTTAGCTGTGGAAGAAGAGTTGACAATAAAATAGACATTTAGAAATCATCTCTCCATAATTCCATCCAGAATAAATTCCTGGGTAAATAGCGAGCCAATTAGAGGAATATATATGTGCTGATAAGGTTTTGAAAGCTATACCAGTCAACTAGTGGAGACTTTTAAATGCCGGGATTCGTCAGGAACTTTGAATTGACAGCCTCTTTTTGGCAAATTCAGTTTTCAACTGCAAGTAGCTTCTTCCAGAGACTTTAAAAAGAATGTTTGGCGAAATGAGTTTGGAATTTAAAATGGGTGATCATTCCTCTTTTCCTCGCACTAAGCAGTCAGTAAAGCTGAGGCAGGCCAGAGGAGACCCTTTAGAGGTGCTCAGGAGGCAGCCCACGACGACTTGGGAGAGAGGGCTGTGGCCAGGGCGTGGCCGGCGGGCTGGCTCCTGGGGTGCAGATGCCATCAGATGTTTTGACTATGGACTGTGGCTCAGGGCCTGGTCTTCCGTCCTACCAGGCCAAACAATGACTTCAGCAGTACACCCAGAGCCATGCAGTCTCTCTCACGTGGGCTAAACTCACAGAGACTGATGTACCATCCAAAGGGCTCATTCATTTATTTGTTATGAGATATTTCCCTTTCCAGTGCAAGCATTTTACAGCCACACTCAGTAGCAGCGTAAGTTTTGCCCCATGATTCTGCCTTCTCTCTGCTGGTCCTCGGTGGGTCCAGGGAGCGGAAGCAGGTAACTCTCCCCGGATGAGTCTCGCTCCAAACGGTTTGGCACATGAGACATCTGTGTGGGTGACCCACAGCCTTCCCGGAGTGCATGTGGAGAGGACACTCCAGGCTGAAGCTTGTGCTCGGAGCTCAGGCTCATCTGGGCAGCAGCTGGCGGAACCTGGCCCCTGCCTGTCTGTACCATCTGGAGAAGTTGAGGGGCACCTCATAGAAGCTGGGTTTAGGAGGAGACACCAATTTTTCAAGCTTTTTATTTCAATATAACAGGATTTCTGAGCATGTCTGACTGCTTGCCTCTCTCCCTATCCCTTCCTGACTTCTCCTGGGGGAAGAAGCTGTTCTCCTGCCAGGGGAGCTTGTGAGCAGGAATCTGCCTGGCTGAAAACACACCCCTTCTGGCTCTGCTTGGCAGCAGCCCGGCCGCAGCACACAGGCATCCTGGGCTGCTCTTGGTTGCAGCACAGAGGCCTGCCTGCGACCACGTGATTAATTTAAATTGGGGAGAAGTCAGGGAAAGCCCCTTGTGCCACAGCCACGCCCCTCCCCCATGTCTGGAGCAACGTTGACACATTGACCTCAGGCTCCCGTCAGTCTCTCAGTGTCTGGAGCAACGTTGACACATTGACCTCAGGCTCCCGTCAGTCTCTCAGTGAATCCTGCACTCAGAAGAGGCAGGTGTCACTTACACCCTCCCCAACACCAACCAAAACCAAACACATGAACAGGACAACAAGCCGTTTACCACACAGGACGTGCCTTCGCCATCACAGAACATGACTTATTTCTCTGTCTCCCCAAATGAAAACGCGGAAGGCCACCCGCCCTGACTGCGGTCGTGTCTGCATGACAGAAGCACACGCACCTCCTGGACGGCGTGCCAGGGCCAGCCAGTCAGTGCCTGTCAGTCAGGGGCCTTCCACCCCCCTTCCTGGGCCCTCTCCTTGCAGGGCTCCCCTTCCCTTCTGTGGGTATTTTGCGGTCAGCCTTGAGAGGACTGCAGTTCTCTGTGACATCACCTCTCTGTGCCTCAGGGAGGGCACGATTGACCGTAAAGCCACGAAGCTATGCTTCTGTCGCTCACTTCCTTTCCAGACCCTTTGGAGACCTGGAGAGGAGCCCTAGCAGTGTGCTCAGATGGTCGCCTGTTGATAAAATTTGTAAAATAGGAGATATCAACCCAGGAAGTCACTGTCTCTTTCTCTTCAGACTCTGCTCCTACACACTCCTCTCTCTTTCCTGACAGCTGGGGCTGGAGTAGGAACACAGGGCTTCATTTAATAAGGATGTGTTTATGTGCCCGCATGGCCTTCCCTGTGCAGTGAGAGTATTGCTGTCCTCACTGGGATGACCCCAGAAGCACACGTCCACTGTCCACAGTGGTGTAGCTCCCCTAGGACACGTGTGGACACATCAGCCAGTGCCTTGTGCGGGAGCTGTGCAGGGACACAGGAGAAACAGGCTGGCCTGGGGAACCCACCCCACCATCGTGAGAGTAAATCCACCAGAGGATGACTCAGATCTTACGGATGCCTAGTCCTAAGGGATTTCTCTCTTGCCATGAATACACATGACCACGCAACATACACAGTGAAAAGCACACCCTACAATGTTTTAAGACTTGTAATCTATTGTGGTTTGTTTCATCATTCTAAATACTCATTTTGAATGTAATGTAGCACTCATTCTTTTGCTCGAAATAAGTCATCCCAAGTTTTAAAAACTGCAGATACCATAACACCTGAACCCACCACTGGTGCTGCAGGGTAAAGTTAAAATCACGTCTGCTCCACTGCTTGAGCTCGAGGAGAATCTCCTGTGAGTGCAGAGACAGTGCACCAAGACCAAGGAGGAAACCCACGAAAGAGTGTGGACCAAATTGGAGCCGAGACACTGAGCCTGGGAAACCGAGTTGGCTGTTGGCCTGAAAAGAAGCATGTCTCATTTATTTGGCTTCCCAGGTGGGCTGGGAGATGTGTTTTGCTATCACTCCACCTTGAGGATGGTGTGAAAAGGGAGGTTTCCCACACCCTGTGCAGAATGCCGAAAGAACCACAGGCTTACCCTTCACTGGTGGTTGCAGGGCCATCTACCTATTCTCGGTAAACTTGATGGATTGAAGATCCCTAGTTAATGCCGTCCTTGCCTCCATACACAGCACAGCTTATTGACTTCAGTTTTTGTTGTCTTTCAAAAATCTCAGACTTCCAAAATTAAAACTGTATTTCCCTCACAGAGAGGGAGGCAGCATTGGAGGGCAAGAATCTGCTTTGTGAAGCTGTCCTTTACCTTTCAACTGGATACATTTTCCAAAGGCTCTTCCTTTCTATTTTCTGAGTTTGATTGTTTGTTTTGGATAAGGGAAGATTTAACTTTTTAACCACAATATAATATATGTTAATCTTAGAAAATTTGAAAAGTATAGAAAGTATGGAGAAGAAAACAAACATTTCTAACAATCCCACCACCCAGAGATGACCACTGTTAAATTTTGATATGTTTCTGATCAGTTTTGCTTTATACATGTTTGTTTCCTTTGCATAATGGCAGTGATGTTTGCATACTATTTCGTATCTTGTTTTTCTCTCTTCTGTGGACATTTTCAGCTTAAAAATATTGCTTTAAACACAATTGTAATGGCTGCATAATATTCCAGAACGGTGCCATGCTTCTTTAAGTCCACATCTATTATTAAATATTAGGTTGTTTTAATTCTTCCATTATTAAAAAAATACTCTGGTATTATCTTTGAGCATTAATTTATATTCCCACCTCTGATTATTTCTTTATAATATATTCTAAAAAGTAAGACTGTTAGCATCCAATAACACTTAAAGTGGTCATAATAGCTTATGTATATGTCAACCATGAAGAATAGTGCCAATTCAACAGGGCCCTTTTCATCCTTGTACAGTATTATTGTGGTTATTATATTTTTTATTTGTACATAATTATTTATTATTATATGATACATGTCTAAAGTAGCTCCATGTTTAAATTTTTAGTTATTTGCTCATGAGTAAGCAAAGTTGAACATTTTTAGATAGGCTTACTGACTATGAAACCTTCTTTCTGTAAAGTTTTATTCATGTACTATATCCATTTTTCTATTGGGATAGTCCTAAAAATTATTTATAAGAAAGAAAGAACTCTTCCTCTCTCTTATCTTGGGGGCATTTTAAATATTGGTTTTATAAGAGACTCACCAGGCATATTCCTAATGCCAAGCCTGCACTAGGCACTTAATAAATGATCGTTCAGTTTTAGATCTACCTGAAAACATTAATTTAAAATTAAAGGATTAGATTTCAGAGTGCTGGGTTTTTTAAAAGTAGAAATTACATCTACTTCTGTGTTGTAAAAACTATGTATTGAAGTTATATCGAATAGGAAGAGTACATTTTGCAGGGAAATTCTATTAAATTGCGTCTCCTAGAGAAGTGATTTAAATTAAATTTTCCTGATAAAGTTTTTATTCACATATAATCCTTCACAGGGTTCACTTTTCCAGGGGTTTTCAATTGGCATTTGGCTTTTTCAGAATCGATAGATAGACAGATGGTAAGTAGACAGATGATTGATTGGTAGAGAGAGAGAGAGAGAGAGAGAGAGAGAGAGATAGATAGATAGATAGATTTTTGTTTCCATAGTCTTTTAGCAGGGACTATCTTTACTGCAGCCCAGGTCACTTAAATCTACATGCTACTTCCTGGATAGTGCTTCCGAGCCTCTGGGATTCCCAGGTCAGTGACACCAGGGTCAAGGACATGGCTGGGGTGAGTTTGGGAGTCTGCTCTGCTCTCATTACCTCCTGCACATGGGAGGTACAGGCCACAGTGCAGACCTCCAGCTAGCTTCAGCATCAGCTCTCAGCTCTTCTCGTCTGGAGGAGCCCTCCTTCTTTCTTTCCTTTTGTGATAAACTGTATTTGGTGTTATAAAGGATATCGTGTGCTGAATTCTCTAGCTGATAGATTCCTGAAAATTAATTGGCACTGAAGTTTTTTTCTAAGAAACATAAATTTCTTTGAAAAGCCAGATAGACCTGTCATTTAAAACATGCCTTCTATCGAGCATCGACTGTGGGTCATCCACTTCACAGGTTTCTACCCCTTTTCCGGCCACTAATTTGTAAGGTAGGTTTCATTATCCCAGTAGACTAGATGAGAAAATGGGGGGTGTCTCAGTCAACTCAGGATGCTATAATGAACTGCCACAGACAGTTGGTCTATTAACAACACACATTTATTTCTTACACTGCCAGGCACTAGAAATCCAAAATCAGGGTGCTAGTGTAGTTGAGGTGTCTTGAGGACACCCTTCCAGGTTGCAGACGACCGTCTTCTCATTGTAACCTCACATGACGGAAAGCAGAGAGCGAAAGCAAGCTGCCCTGTCTCATCTTAAAAAAGCACTAATCCCTTTCATGAGGACTCCACCACAATGCCTCCCAGTGCCATTACACTGGGGGTGAGGATTTCAACCTATTAATTTAGGGGATATACAAATATTCAGTCCATGACAAGGGGTTGGTATAGATGCATACATTGTTCAAGGTCACCAAATTGGCAGTAGCAGAGCTGAGGATAAAACCCAAATTTCCCCAGTTTCAGAATCTGTATTCTTGACACTGAAGAACACTGTCAATTTGTGGACAGCTCATGGGCAGAAATTGTGCATTACTCATCTGTATACCTGTAGCATTTAATATGACGCTTGGTACTTAGTAGATGCTTAATAAGTCTGTGTTGAACAGATTAGTAAGTGAGTGAGTCAGTTAAACTATTCCCAATGAAAAGCCAGCGCTGAGCTAGACTCTGTCTTGCTATTTTGTGACAAATGATACTCGGGAGAGAGGGAGGAAGGGGGTCAAGTAAGAGTGAGGAGTAGTGGAGTCACAGTTCCTGCTGAGGACTGAGGTGATCTGTCTGCGAGCTGCCTGCCCTTCTTTGCCCACGAGCAGAGAAGATGGCAGAGACCCCATTAAGTGTCACTAGGACTGGAGCAGGGATTGAAACCTCTGCCTTTCCCATTTTCCCTCCCTGGAGCCCTCCCTTCCTCTGCACTGTGAGCTGTTTTCTGCTCCATTTCCTCTCCAAGCCCTCGGATCACCCTCAGAGCTCTCTGTTATCTTCCGCATCGTCCTAGCTGGAATAAAATATAACTGTGTCTGAAAAGTACAGAAATCAAAGCTCCCCTTGGGGACTTTTTTCCGTATCACCTGTCGAATGGAAATCCGGTGTGTCCTTGAAAAGATATATATTTCAGGCCGCGGGGGTACTAATTTGCAAGGCCCATTACTCAAATAAAACAGTAAAAGAGTCTTCGATAAGCCAGTACTCTCGGCCTGTTTCCACTCTGGCACCAACATAACCAACTACAGGTTTCCTGTCAAGCTTCAGAGCCCAAAGTCAAGATTTATCAATGATATTTTTGACTTTAACTTTTACACTTTCATTCTGATGCTGCATTGCGTACTCTGCCATCGCTCTCCGGCTTCTTGCAGGTTCCTCACTCCGTCCTTGAACTACTGTAGAAGATGTGCTTTTGAAGCATCTTCCGGGGTTTTAAGCGTGAACATTCTACTCTGTGACTCACACATTATCTCCATGAGATTGACAACACATATTTACAGGCAGACCACCTTTCAGACAGGTGTGATATACAGTGGCATTACAGTATGTCCAATATTATGGATAGACTTGCGTTGCTTTTTATTCAGATTTTTAAAAATTTAAATGTTTTTATTTGACTTGTCTTAATGTCTTAAGAAAAGGATAAAAGTAGGCAGAAAGAGGAGCCTTCAGTGACAGTACCAGCTAGAGAGGCAGAGAGTATTTTGCTGGGTATTCTTTCAGTCTTGTTTTGCATTTTTATAGTGTCTACATTATACTATATTTATCCTTTCACACTATAACTTAAATATTCACGTGCAATTTAAAATTTTCATAAACATTTTCAAATGTTTATGTAATAATATCCTGTCCTGGGAATATAACATAAGTTAATTAATCCATCCTCTATTACTGTTTACTTAGGTTGTTTTCATTGCAATGAATAACACTTTAATGGTAATTTTTGTCTATTACACCTTTGCAAGGGAAATAGGAAAGGGGATCATTTTCATAGGAGACCTTTCCTGGTGTGGAAATACCATGTCAACAGTTATGAATGCTTTAGACTCTCAATAGCTACTGCCAGGCAGCTTCCCACAGGTGGAGAACACACACAAAATGGCACCTGGATAACTCATTTTCCTGGCTGATGTTCATGTTCATAACTCATAGGCTTAACTGTTGACCCTGAATGCTAAAGAAATGGAATGGAAACCAGATCTCTGGCCAACTCCAGATTTCTGGCCAAATCCATTTTAGGTACGAGGGAGGAGAATTAAATACATCAATGAACATATCTTTGTTTTGGGATAGGAGATGTAAGGTTTAGGATAGGAAATTTAAAACTTAGGTTTGAAGTTTTTTATAAGATCCTTTTTTTTTTTATCATTGTAAAATAGGAAATGAATGCTGTACTTGAGGTCACAGGAAAGTTGCTTCTATTTATAATGATATAATGTTCATTTTTGTAAAGATGTTAGAGTTTCTTATAGTATACTAGTTAAGATATTCACCTTATTGATAAACCGAATGATTCCTTACCAAACCCTTCCTGGAAATCAGGAAAGGTAATTGTAATTTACAGCAATTACCACCAACTGTTGCACCTGTAGGATTAGAGGCCATTATCCTAGAATATTGGATTGGATTAATTAATGAATTGGCGAATAAAGCACATGATGAATTACGAAGCGTCGTGTTGTTATAATTTCATGATAAAGTGTCTTGTTCCGGATGACATTACATTTTCAGATTGAAATAATAACTGGCTCCCTCCAAATTTTGAAGGAACTCCCACGCTCTTTCAGATGGAAGAGAGGAAACAAAGGGGATAGAGATCTACAAGGAGGAAAAAGCGTGTGCCTGTGTTGGGGTGTGAAAAGCACCCTCAGAGCCCACCCTGGCTAGCAGAGGTCAAATCTGTTTAAATGCTGCACACTGCTACAGAGGCGTGAGCGTCACTTACTCCAGTGATGAAGAGCAATAGACTTAAGCTGATGTGGGCTAGCAAAATGTTAACATTTACTTTATAATTTTATTACCTTTCTTTCTTTATAAACTGCATGCCATTTCCCCTCTCCTTCCCTGACCACCAGGCTGCCCCATGCCAGAGCTCTGCATCAAAACTGGAAACCCTGCAAGAAGCGAGAGCTGAAATTGCTTTTTGGTGGGTCCGATTTCATGCTGAGTGGGAAGCGGCAGCTCGGAGATGAATTGGAAGGCCACGCTTGTCAGTGAATGAAATGTGATGAACCTCAGAGTTTTATTGACATGCGGCGTGGAGCTGGCAATAGCAGCCGGCACTGCGTCTTCTTAATCCCATGTTCTTGGGGTGGGAGTTTGACCCAGTACTCTCTGTTAGAAATGATACATATTTATTAGACTATACAGCTAAAAAGAAAGAAACAGTGTGCCCGGTGTCAGACACTATCGCAACCAAACCTTTCTTTTATTAAAATAAATACAGACAATTCCACTGTGACAGCTCTTCCACCAAGGGGGAGGCTTATTAAGTGGCGACCTTCATTCTCTCCATAGAGACAGGCAAGCTCGCATCAGACCATTTGTTGGGGAGGAGGGATGTGGGGGAGGGGGGGGCACCTGTGGAGCATTTTATGGGCTTTGAGAAAACCAGGTTGAAGTCCTGAGTAGCCTGCAGTTCCGCTAATTATATTCATCCTCTCATCCGCCTCTACAAAATCAATTGCCAACAACATCCAATCTCATTTTCTGCAGTACATTTCTGTGAGATATAGCTGTACTACCAACCCTTTCCTCCTCTCTGGGAATAGCTTCCTGCCACCACCCTATGGGACAGGGGCTTTAGAGGGTGAGGGAATATGAAAGGTAGACACTTTGTAAACAATAGAAGCTTTCCAGGTTCTTTCAGGCAGGCTCTGCCAATTGTGAGAGCCAGGGGAATCGTAGGAATTTAAGGCAAACTGTTGTTGCTATTTAGTTGAATATTTGCTCCTTAAGTTAATCCTTGTGTATACCATTATCGTCTGCGTGTTGTTGTATTAGTTTAAGGAAGAAGTACATTGGAAGGAATAGGGAAGAGAAGGGAGGATCTCTGTGCTTGTGTACATACATATAGCATATGTAAGGTATACACATACACTTATATACATATGCACCATATATGTGTGTGTGCACTGTATATCCATATGTATACATGTACATACATACTACATATGTGTGTACATGTATACACACACACTAAAATCTCATGCACACACATATACAAACATACACACTCACACAATGGTTCTATGTGGTTTGATAATTCACACTGAATGTTACCTCAAAGACCTCACTGGCAACTGTTAGCTATGTTGGCCTGGAAAAGACACTAATATTCTCTCAGCCTAAGTTTCCTCAAAGGCAAGTGGATATGCAATAACTAGTTCAACGGGCAAGTGTGAGAATCAAAATCAGGCAACTCATGTTAAATTCGTGTCAAGTTCTGGAAAACGTTCCAATCCTCAAATGCACGATTCAATCCCTGTGATATATTTTGGACAGTTTTATCTGTTCTTTAACTGCACTTGCCTGCATTTGCCCTATGGAATGTCATTCTGTTGGGTTCTTTCCATTTGTTCCATTTCCCAGGATCATTTTAGTCTTCACATCAGTTCATCACTGATATTAATTGAGTGTCCTCGCTTGCAGAGAACCATATGAAGTTTTGTCAAAAGATAAAAGCAGTAAGAGAAGGGTTTGCTTTTAAAATATTCCTGTCATTAGGCTACCCCCCTGATGTTCCTTTGTTTTACCCACATTAAGGTCAGATGGTTTTTGGGGGCTTTTCGCTGTCCTCCTAAGCAGGTCTCATTCACCCGCCATGTCTCTGTTCCTGAAGTTGGTCTCTTGCATTCAGCCTGGAGCCTTTGACTCAGGCCCTTGGTTCTTCCTAAACTTCGGTCCCCTCTTCATTCTCTACAGCATGCAAAGTCCATCTTTCCCTGTGTGTTCCCCATGAAACCTCTCCAGACTCCTTACCCTCTCTCATCTCTCCTTTCTTGATTCTTCAGTTTTGTTTTCTTTATTTTTCCTCTTCTTCTTCTTCTTTTTTTTTTTTCAGATGGAGTCTCTCTCTGTCATCCAGGCTGGAGTGCAGTGGCACGATCTCAGCTTACTGCAACCTCCACCTCCCAGGTTCAAGCAATTCTCATACCTCAGCCTCCCAAGTAGCTGAAACTACAGGCACAAGCCACGACACCTGGCTAATTTTTTTATTTTTTATTTTTTGTATTTTTTAGTAGATACATGTTGGCCAGGCTGGTCTCAAACTCCTGGCCTCAAATGATCCACCTGCCTTGGCCTCCCAAAGTACTGGGATTACAGGCATGAGCCACCATGCCCAGACTTCACTTAGTTTTAAAGTCAATACCAAACTCACCATTTGGCAACTAATAGGCAATTATTCAACTAATTGTTTTCATCTTTCTAACCAAATAATGAGCAACTTTGGGCAGAATCATGTCTTACATATCATCGTTTCTCCTTTATAGTGGATGCCACTATGCTTATTGTAGTATAGGTACTTTACTTATTGATTATTTGAGAGATTATTGGGATGACTCCAACTTTCAAGAAGCTTCTATCCCAATAAATACCATAAACCCTAAAGTAGACATACTATGCTATTTTATATTCTATCATTGATTTTTTTTAACTGAGAAAAAAACTGAATTCTTCCTAATAGACAACTGTTCCTCACACTTTGGTTTACGTCAGATTCTAGTCCGCTTATATATGCTCTACGTGAAATACATGTTCAGCTGAAATATTTGTGGCCCAGGTCTTTGCCTTTTTCAGAAGCTCCACATATGATCCAGCGTGCACCAGAGTTGGAGAACTACTACGACGTACTTGTGTGCTTGGATTATAAATGGGGAATATTTATTAGATCACCAGCTGTATTACAGATATTTAGTAAACACTAGACATTTGTTTCTTTACTGAGCTAATATTAAATGTATTATCGATGTATCCCATGAAAGTAAACTTTTGTTTAAAATGATAGTGCTAGAGGCAAGATGCACTGACCAGTGTTCAAATTAGTGGGCAAAACATCAAAGAGAAACAGGATATTCGCACGGCCTTAGCGTATCCCCTCTGATGTTTATCGATCATTGTGTCGGTTTTAACAAATCGTAAAGCCTTGGTGCCCCTCTCTCCTGGAGGTGGAGCTTCATCTCCCTCCCTCTGAGTGTGGGCTGTAGTTAGTGGCTGTCGTTAGTGGCTGTCATCTCTTGAATAGAGTGTGGAAAGGGCAAAATTGTAACTTTATGGTGGAGAATCCTGGCCGTCAACACCTTAACCAAGTGATCCAAAACCAGGAGGGCATGCTGCAGAATACCTGGTCATCCTCTTCAAAGTCAAAGTCATGAAGGACTAGGAAAGTCCAAGACACGACTACAGATTGGAGGAGACTTAGGAAAAAGGACAACTAAATGCACTGTGAGATGGTGGATGGAGTCCGGGAAATCAGTGGAAAAACTAAGGAAATCTAAATAATGAAGTTCGCAGTTTAGCTACTAATATTGTACCAGTGTTCATATCTTAGTTTTGATTAATGTACCATGGTGTTTTTAAGATGTTGAGTGAAAGCTATCCAGGAGCACTCTGTATTATCTTTGCAACTCTTCTATAAATCTAAAATATTTCAAAATAAAAAGTTGGGCATTTTTTTAAGAACATGAAAAAAATGCCTGCTTGAAAGACTGCACTTTGATCACAAACCACGCAGGATGCTGACATGTTTCCATTAGGTAAGTGAAAGGTGTTCCACAAATGTCGGTGGAAGAACCGGGTTATCTGCTATGCATTATTGATGAATATCGCCGCAGGAGGTCAGAGCACAGCTTGTCAGAAAATTCCAGAGAAGAGAAATGACAACTGGTGAAATTCCCCTTTAAGTTTATTAAATACCTGCCTTTATTCTTTTAAGGAAAGTGAAACTCTATGACCCATGAGGCTAAAAATAAAAAAATAAAACAAAACTTGAGACAAGGGACTGAGGGATGGCCATTCCATTTAAATATGCTCAGTATGAAAGGAACATCCTTTAACAAGAAATCATTTTGTTTAAGTGCTAAGCCTTTCCCATTATCTTTTAATATCTGGTGACGCTGGTAGCCATAATGTATGTGTAAAGAAAAGATTTTACTGTTTGTGTCTGATTTTTAGAGCTATCTGCAACCGCTTTATTCTGATTCACTGAAAAAATTTCTTAGCTTCACTCCATTCTCCAATTAATGAACTTTCAATGTTTCTTGAGGAGCAAAGATCATATTAACCTCTCTGATCCTTTCTATCAGCGTCTGAGTAAATCACTTATACTCTAATGATGCCAATAGGGTAAGAGGGATCCAGTGGCATTTTACCTGTGCTACCTACTCTGTCTGATGATTAGTTCTTTTGTTAATATAGAAGCCCTTTGATTATAGCTGAGTATAAAGTAATAATAAGGATTGTTCTTCCATCCCAAATCGCATCCTAACTAGAAAGAACTCCACATATGGAAGTGTTATTGACATTTGAGAGCTTCTTTCCATTATTCATGACACTCCTGTGCAAATAGGATACTCCCTTACATTTGGGGGATTACAAAGAGAAGAAAGAAGGTGTATGTTGGGAAAAAAAGAAAATGTTAATTCCTCTAGGCAAACTCATTAGCCCTGTGATTGTGAGGACTGTAGGCCACAGAGTTATAGTTATATAACTATACAATAGAAGGAGCTAGAGTTTTTCAGTCTATCCATTCAGCATAGGAATCATTTTCTAGTACTTCTTACACAAATACTCATTTAGCACTCACTTTAAATAATCACCACAGCAGAAGCACACTATAAATAATATTACCTCAAAACATGAGGCATATTCCATCGTGACACAACTCAACAGTTGAATTTCGGTGAAATAAAAAATTGTAGTTTTTATCATTCTGGAAATTCTACCTATTGATTTTACTCATTTCCACTGAGTAATTCTTCTTTTGCTTTTATGTGACACCCCTTTTTCCATTTAAGAGAACTGTCATGTATGTCCCAAATGAACTGTTTTCAGGCTCAATGGTTATAGTTTCTTCATGATTTCTTCTATAACATGTTGACCGTAAATATGCTTGCTCATTAATATTATTCTTAAAGAGAACTGAACTGAACTGAACCCAGAACTGAACACAATCTGAGTCTTCATCAGTTACTGGGCAATATGTTTGTACATTTCCAAGTTGAAAGATGCACAGACACTCAGAGAATATGTAAGCAAGATACTCATAAGGCCTGCTAGCGATGGCTGTAATACGGTGGTTTATCTTATTTTCTGAACTAATTCTGCACGTTGGTTAAAACAATACCCCTTTGAACCATCACTCAACCATGTTCCCGAATAATGTAATAATGTGGCTATACTAGAAGTCCTCATCTGTATACCCTATTTTCGTTCTGATTGTCAGTGGGCAGATGTCATGTGGTATATTCTCATATAACTGAAGTATGTTCCATAGGATCCTGGACCAAGAGTGCCTAGCAGAGTGCTGGCAGATACTAGGTATTCCATAACAATTAGCTGCTTTCTTTTTCTTTAATGTTTCTCCTTAGAGCAATAATATCATTTACTCCTGGATCTCCTGTGGCCTGCTGGAGCTGATGAAAGGCTGGAGCATATGTGTTTGTTGCCGCCTGGTCCTGGCATTCCACTGGGCCTTGGCTCTGAAGCTCACTGATACGGTTCCATATATTGCTCTGCCTAACTTCTCTCTCGTACAATGCATCATCTGTTTTATTAGCTCTGTCAATTTTCCACAGCCCTTTCTTCCTCAAAACCCCCTTGATCCTTTTACCTGTGGAAACAGTATCTGACTATTTTATCATCTGGCTATTTCAATTAAATTACATTTTAAAAAAGCATACAGTGAGGTTAAAAATGATCACTATATCACTCCAACTCTCTTCCATCCCCAGAAGGTTAATTGAAAGGCGGCCATCTTGGCGACGTTTAGACAAATGAGGATAATTATGTGTTCTCCAGCTCTTTGAGAGGTTAATTGCTTAGATGTACGAAGCCTTGAAGAACAAAGAAGGAATAAATCAGAAACAGGACTATCATCTGATAATGTAATTTGGTATATTCATGTACAACTCAAACAAATAAACCCCTCATTAGATGAACTCATTCAGTTATGTGGACACACTATCAGTTTACCAGGGTCAGACACCTCAAATCTGCTTAACTTCATTCAGAGGCCTCTGAGAGTGTGGGGGAGTGCTAACCTATGCAGAGGTAAAATGGGGCTCTCAGGGGCATGGTGTAGTAGGGGGTTAGAGGAGAGGCTTGCATAATGGAATTTTACTACATTGTGTAAACACATCTAAGTAGGTTTAGACCTTTTACCTCTTAATCAGAGGGTTGAATTTTGCACTTCTCCTCAAACACATCTTTCCTTCAGGCAACATCATTTCAACATCTAGGAAGAAGGCAAGGAAGTAGCATTAAAAAATCTCTACAAGAACCTGGGAAGGGCAGTTTTGCCTGGTAGGGGGAATCAGAGCTGACAGTCATGGAACCCTGTATTCTTATCCTCTGCTAGTTTTTCACCAGCTTTTGTTGGGGTGGCAGAAAGTAACTTCTTCAGAAAAACAGGAGAGACAGAAATGATCTGAGTCCTTGTCTACACAATCGATCCATTTTTTTGGCCCTTTTAATTGCATATAGTAATTTAGTTTTAGGTCCCTGTAGACACAAGCACTTGGAGTCTGGATAGGCATCATAGTGATTGACTCTAGCCAAGTATCTGCAATGCTTTCAACTTTGCTCCCCCTTGTATTGGGTCATTCTTGCATTGCTATAAAGAAATACCTGATGGCCGGTCACGGTGGTCACGCCTATAATCCCAGCACTTCGGGAGGCCGAGGCGGGTGGATCACGACGAGGTCAGGAGTTTGAGACCAGCCTCACCAATATGGTGAACTGTGTCTTTACTAAAGATACAAAAATTAGCTGGGCGTGGTGGTGCATGCCTATAATCCCAGCTACTCAGGAGGCTAAGACAGGATGATCACTTGAACCCGGGAGGCGGAGGTTGCAGTGGGCCGAGATTGCGCCACTGCACTCCATCCTGGGTGACAGAGCAAGACTCTGTCCCGCTTCCCAAAAGAAAAAAAAAAAAGAAATACCTGAGACTGGGTAATTTATTAGAAAAAAAGATTTAATAGGTTCACAGTTCTGCAGACTTTACAGGAAGTATAGCACCAACAGCTCCTTCTAGAGATGCCTCTGGAAACTTACAATCGTGGTGAAAGGTCAAGTGGGAGCTTGCATGTCACGTGGCAAAAGCAGGAGCAAGGGCGCGGGGGATTGCCATACAATTTTTATTTTTATTTTTTATTTTTTTCTGCAACTGGGTCTGGCTCTATTGCTCAGGCTGGAGTGCAGTGGCATATCTGGGCTCACTGCACCCTCTGCCTCCTGGGCTCAAGTGATCCTCCCATCTCAGCCTCCCCAGTAGCTGGGACTACAGGCACATGACACCACACCTGGCTAATTGTGTTATTTTTTTGTAGCCGTGGGGTTTTGCCATGTTGCCCAGACTGGTCTTGAACTCCTGAGCTCAAGTGATCTGCCTGCCTCAGCCTCCCAAAGTGCCCAAACTACAGGCGTGAGCCACAGCGCCCAGCCAGTGGCACACTTTTAAACAACCAGAACTCTTGAGAACTCACTCACTATCACAAGAACAGCACCAAGGGGATGGGGCTGCAACATCCATGAGAAATCCACTCCCATGATCCAATCAGCTGCCAGCAGGCCCTACCTTCAACACCGGGGATTACATTTCAATAGATATTTGGGTGGGGACACATATCCAAACTATATCACCCCTTTTAATCAAAGTACTACCTGCACAAAATAAAATAAATAAGTACACACTCGCTAGTTCTGTACGATTAACTTTCAGCCAGATCTGTTTACTCAACATTTAAAAAATGGAACTCAGCACTGAACCAGCCCTGTTTGCGTACTTCAGTTTTCCATCTCCCAGCCTCCAATGGTTAAACATTAACTTCCACTGATGTTAACCTTCCGTTTTGTAACCATGTTTTACTTTATTATTTAGTCCGTAAGTCAATTCTAAAGGCTTAAAGCCAATAAAAAGCATTTACATTACAACTTTGTAAATGGCATTTTCTGTAGAATGACTATTTCTCAATGGCTTAGGGTGACAGTTTCTTGGATACTTGAATTAAAAACAGTCTTACCATCAGGATGATATGAATTCTTTTTTCCTACTGTTCATCCATTGCTCGAACTTATTCTACATTTCAGTTTGCTCCGTATTTCGACCTTACTTTTGTTTATTTTTTGTTTATCTTAGAGTTTTTAAACAACTTTCTTTTTTCTTGCTGAGAAAGTAAATGCATATATTTTCATATAACTCTAATATCTTCCATTTATTTACATATTCCATTCCAATGTTGGAATCAATTTATTCTTCTCAAAGGCATTTTTTGGAGGTGCCCACTGGCTTCTAGTTCTCATCTAAACTACTTGCTTTCTAGACCTGCCATACTGTTATTGGCTTTAAATTTATTTACAAACTGGTTTAATCCCATAATTTATTTTATCCAATATCATCCTCTTTGTTTTCCCCCTTATTTAAATGTAGGTAGACTTTCTTTGTTTTAACTCTGATTTTTCTTTGGTACATTCTCAAGTAACTTCTTCAGAAAAAATATGAGAGAGAGAAATGTTCTGAATCCTTGCTTGCACATTTGATCCTTTTTTTTTTTTTTTTTTTTTTTTTTGGCCCTTTTAATTGCATATAGTAATTTAGTTTTAGGTTCCTGTAGACACAAGCACTAAGCTGGCTCCTGTGGACTCAGGCTCTAGGTTTTCTCCAGTACTACACTAGTCCATGTGGCTTCAAACTCCAACAGACACAGGGCACAGGCCTTTCCAAGTAGACTGTAAAAAATCCCCCCAGGTCCCAGGTCTATTCCAGCAAATCCAGGTTCCAAGTCATCCACCATGGTCTCAGCCACCAGGTCTACTTCCATGGACCCCGGTACCAAGTCACCTTCATAGAATCAGAATGAGACCCATCCTTGCAAATCCGGATGCCAGGCCTGCCTCAGCACCAGGCTAGATTCATGGACTTAGGCTGAGGACTGCCCTAACACCAGGACAGCCCCTGAAGACCCAGGCTTTAGGCCGACCCCTGTGGACCCATATTTCAGGCCTACTCGCATGAACCCAAGTTCCAGTCCTGCCCTCAGTGGACACAGGCTCCAGGTATGCCCTCTGCAGACTCAGTTGCCAGGTCAGTCTCTCTAGATCCAGGCACTAGGCCTGCTTGCTCACTGACATATGCACCAGATCATTCCACCCAAGAACTCTAACAGCAAACCTACTGGTAGACCCTACCATCCAGCCCACCAGAATCTCTGGACAGACTGAGTGAGAAATGACTTCCCTGGCAAAGACAGTCTATACAAACTGGAAGAGATGTGTACTTCTTACACAGACACCAATACAAGGCAACAAGGATTGCAAATATCAGGGAAGCATGATGCCACCAAAGCCAGAAAATAAAGTACCAGTATAGTCATACATTGGACAGCAACATTTTGGTCAATCGTGGCCCATATATACAAAGGTGGTCCCACAAGATTATAATACCATATTTTGACTGTAGCTTTTTAATGTTTAAATATATTTAGATACATGAATACTTACCCTTGTGTTACAATTGCCTACAGTATACAGAATAGCAACATGCCTATAGCCTAGGAGCAATAGACTAGACCATATAACTCAGTTGTATAGTAGTCTATACTACCTAGGCTTGTGTGAGTATACTCTATAATGTTTGCACAGCAAAATCACCTAACAACACACTTCTCAGGACATATCTTTGTTGTCAAGCAATGCATGAGTGTAACCTAGCCCAAAGAAATAGAAATATATGAACTGCCTGAAAAAAATTAAAATAATTGCTTTAAAGAGCTCAGTTAGCTATAAGACAAAACAGACAGAGAACCAAACAAAATTAGGAAAACACTACATGAACAAAATTACAAGTTTAACAAAAAGATGAGAACCATTAAAGAAAGAACCAAACAGAAATCCTGGATCTGCAGAAGACAATGACTGAAATGAAAAATTTCATATAAAGCATCAACAGTAGACTCAATCAACCAGAAGAAATAATCAGCAAGATCAAAGTCATGTCATTTGAAGAAGAGGAAGAAAAAGAAAAAAAAGAGTGAAAAAGCTTACGGGACTTATGGGACGCCATCAAGTGAATCAATATACACCATCAAGTGAACCAGCATCATAGGTGTTCCAGAAGGAGCAAAGAAAGAGAAAGGGGAAATAAACTTACTTAAGGGAAAAATGACAAAAAGATTCCCAAATCTGGAGAGGGAAATGAATATCCATATCCATGAATATGAAAGAAATCCAAATAGACTAAATATAAGAGATCTTCACTTTGACACATTATCATCAAATTCTCAAAAGTCAAAGACAAAGAAAGAAATAATGTTAAATGCAGCAAGAGAAAAGTAACTGGTCATATACAGTGGAAATCCTACCCCCACTTCCTTAAAACTATCAGCAGATTTCTAAGCAGATTTGCAGCCAGGAAAGAATGGGGTGATATAGTCAAAGTGCTGGGGGAAAGAAGTGTTAAACAAGAATATTATACCAGAAAAATTGTCTTTCAGAAATGGAGACTTTTCTAGACACACAAAAAACTGAGGGAGTTCATCACCACTAGACCTGCCTTACAATAAATGCCAAATGGAGTTTTTCAAGTTGGAATGAGAGAACACTAACTTACAGCAGGAAAATATGTGCAAGTATAAAAGTCACTCTAACGGTAAGAACATATTTAAATTCAGGATACTGTAATACAGGAAGAGTGGTGTGTAAATCACTTTTACATCTATTGTAATAGTTCAGAGACAAGATTATTATAAATAATTATAGCCATAATAATTTCCTGATGAACACAAAGTATAAAATACGTAAATTGTGATATCAACAACACAAAATGTAGGGCAGAAGTTAAAGTGTAGAATTTCGTACGTGGTTAAAGTTAAGATTTATCAGTTTAAAGTAGATGATTATAACCATAAGATGTTTTGATGTAAGCCCTATGCTAATCACAAAGAAACCTATAGTAGATACACAAAAGATAAAAAAAAAAAAAAGGAAAGCACAGGACCACCACCACCACCACCACCACCACCATCATCACACACACCCCCTCCCCCGTACACACACACACACACACACACACACAATCATCAAATTGCAAAGAAAGGCAGCAAGGAAGGAAGAAAGGAACAAAGAAACTGCAAAGCCGTTGGAAAACAACAAAATGACACTAGAAAATTATGCATTATAAATAAGTACATTAAATTTAAATGGTTTGAATCCCCCAATCAAAAGACAGAGAGTGGCTGACAGCACACACACAAAAAACTGGTCCAACTATTTGCTGCCTACAAGAACCTCACTTTAGATTAAAGACAAACATAGGCTGAAAGTGAAAGGATAGGCAAAGATATTTTGTGCAAATGGGAACCAAAAGGAAGCAGGGATGGCTATACTTTAATCAACAGAAATAGACTTTAAGCAAAAGCCTGTCATAAGAGACAAAAATGGTGATTGATATTATTTGGCTTTGCCTCCACTCAAATCTCACCTTGAATTGCAATAATTCCCATGTGTCAAGGATGGGGCCAGGTAGAGATAATTGAATCATGGGGGCAGTTTCCCCCATACTGTTCTCGTAGTAGTGAGTAAGTCTCATGAGGGTTGATGGTTTTATAAATGGGAGTTCCCCTGCACTAGCTCTCTTGCCTGCCACAAGAAAGATGTGCCTTTGCTTCTCCTTTGCCTTCCACCATCGTTGTAAGTCTTCCCAGCCATGCTGAACTGTGAGCCCATTAAAGTTCTTTCCTTTATAAATTACCCAGTCTTGGGTATGTCTTTATTAGCAGTGTGAGAACAGACTAATACAAAAATGGTCACTATATAATGATGATGAAGTGGTCAGTTCATCAAGAAGATATAACAATTGTAAATATATAGGCACCTGATATAGGAGAACCTAAATATGTAAAGCAAACATTAGCAGAATGAAAGAGCAAAATAGATAACAATACAGTAATAGTAAGGGACTTCAATACATTATTTTCAACAATAGGTAGATCATCCAGACAGAATTTCAATAAGGAAATATGTACTTTAACAACACTGTACACCAAAATAGACCTAACAGACACATACAGAACATTTCATCCATCAGCAACAGAACACACAGTCTTTCCAAGCACACATGGAATATTCCCCATGATAGATTATATGTTCAACCACGAAATAAGTCTTAACACATTTAAGAAGTTTAAAAGTATATCAAGTACCTCTTCTGACCACAATGGTGCAAAACTAGAGATCAATAATAGGAAGAATATTGGAAAACTCACAAATATTTGGAAATGTTACAGCACATTACTGAACCACGAGGTGTCAAAGAAGAAATCAAAAGGATATTTTAAAAAATCTGAGACAAACAAAAATGGAAGCACAACATACCAAAACTTAAGGGATGCAGCAAAAACAGCTTCAAGGGGAGATATTATAGCAATGAACACCTATATTAGAAGGAAAAATAATCTCAGATAAGCACCTAACTTTACACCTATAGCTACTAGAAAAAAAAGACCAAACAAAGCCCCAAATTAGCAGAAGAAAGTAATTAATGAGGATTAGAACAGAAATAAATAAAATAAAGGCTGAAAACAATAAAAGATTTAAAACATTGAGTTGTTTTTTAAAAGGACAAACAAAAGTGACTAACCTTTAGCTAGCCTAAGAAAAAAAAGGAGAAGACTGAAATAAAAAAATTTATAAATGAAAGAGGACACAATACAGTTTACACTACAGAAACACAAGAGATCATAAGAGACTACTATGAACAAATATACACCAATGAATTGAATAACCAAGAACAATTTAGCAAGAATGAATCGTGAAGAAATAGAAAATCTGAATAGACCAATTACAAGTAAAGAGATTGAATGAGAAATTAACTCCCCAAAAAGAAAAGCCCAAGATCTGATGACTTCACTGGTGAATTATACTAAATGTCTAAATAATTAATGTCAATCCTCAAATTTTTCTTAAAGAGTTGAAAAGAAGGGAATAATTCCAAACTAGTTTTATGAGACCAGTATTCCCCAGATAGCAAAGCCAGACAAGGATACTACAAGAAAAGAAAAAGGTAAGCCAATATTCCTGATAAATATAAATGCATAAATCCTTAACAATATATTACCCAACTGAATTCAGTAGCACATTAAAAGAGTCACACACCATAACTTAAGTGGGGTTTATTCCTAACATGCAAGGATGGTTCAACATATGCAAATTAATAATTATGGTGCACTACATTAACAGAATGAAAGATAAAAGTTATACGATCATATCAACAGATTCAGAAAAAAGTTGACAAAATTCAACATTGTTTTATGATAAACCCTCTGAGCAAGCTATATATAGAAGGAATGTGCCTCAATATTATAAAGTCCATATATGACAAGTCCACAGCTAACATCGTATTCTATAGTGAAGAGATGAAAGCTTATCTTCTAAGAAAAAGAAAAAGACAAAGATATCCATCTATCTCTTTTATCTAAAAAAGTGTTGAAAGTCTTAGCCTGAACAATTAGACAAGAAAAGAAATAAAAGAGTTTCAAATTGGAAAGGAAGAAGTAAAAGTGTCTCTGTTTGCAGATGACATAATCTTAAATATAGAAAATGCCAAAGCCTCCACTAACAAACTGCTAGAATTAATAAATTCAGTAGTTACTGGATACAAAATCAACATAAAAATATCAGTTGCATTTTCATACACTAATAACAACCTATCAAAAAGAAGTTTAAACAATGATCTCATTTATAATAGCATAAAAAATCCTTAGGAATAAATTTAACCAAGGAGGTAAAAGACTTGTACTCTGAAAACTATAAGAGATTGATGACAAAAATTAAAGATGACAAAAATAAATGGAAAGATATTTCATGTTCCTGGATTGGAAGAATTAATATTGTTAAAATGTCTGTAATACCCAAAGTGATTTGCATTTTCAATGCAATCTTTATTAAAATATCAATGGCATCTTTTTCAGAGAAATATAAAGAACAATTCTAAAATTTATTGAAAAAATTGGATATTCACATGCAGAAGAATGAATTTGGACCCAACCATATATGAAAATCATCTAAAAGTTGATTAAAGACTTAAACATAAGACCTGAAACTGTAAAACTGTAAGAAGAAAACTGTCAAAAAGATTCTTGAAATTGGTCTGGGCAATGATTTTTGGATGTGATCCCAAAAGCATAAGCAATAAAAACAAAAATGAACCAATGGAACTGCACCAAACTAAAAGACTTTTATATACAGCAAATAAAATAATCAACAGAGTGAGGAGAGCCTAAAGAATGGGAGAAAATATTTGCAAACCATATATCTGAGAAGGTATTAATATCCAAAATATATAAAAACTCAACTTAATGACAGGAAAATAAAACCTTATTAAAAATGGGCAAAGGACCGGAACAGACATTTTTCAAAATAAGACATACAGTTGACCAACAGATATTTATTTGTTTTTTTTTTTTTTTTTTTTTTTTTTTTTGAGGCGGAGTTTCGCTCTGTCTCCCAGGCTGGAGTGCAGTGGCCGGATCTCAGCTCACTGCAAGCTCCGCCTCCCGGGTTTACGCCATTCTCCTGCCTCAGCCTCCCGAGTAGCTGGGACTACAGGCGCCCGCCACCTCGCCCGGCTAGTTTTTTTTTGTATTTTTTAGTAGAGACGGGGTTTCACCATGTTAGCCAGGATGGTCTCGATCTCCTGACCTCGTGATCCGCCCGTCTCGGCCTCCCAAAGTGCTGGGATTACAGGCTTGAGCCACCGCGCCCGGCCTGACCAACAGATATTTAAAAAAAAAAACTCAACATCACTAATCATCACGGAAATACAAATCAAAACCACAAAGACACATAATCTCACACCTATTAGAATGCCAGTTGTCAACATGACAGAAAAGTCAGTGTTAGAGAGGATTTGGAGAAGAGGGAACCCTGGTACACTGTTGGTGGAAATTTGAATTGGTACAGTCATTATGGAAACAGTGTGGAAGTTCCTCAAAAAATGAAAAAGAGAACTATCAAATAATCCAGCAATCTTACTTCTGGGTATACGCCCCCTCAAACATTGAAATCAGGGCTGGGTGTGGTAGCCCACATCTGTAATCCCAGCACTTTAGGAGGCTGAGACAGAAGGATTGCTTGAGCCCAGGGCAACAAAAAGAGACCCCATCTCCACAGTAAATAAATAAATAAAATAAAAAATAAAATACAAAATTAACCTGGTGTGGTAATGTGTGCCTGTGGTCCCTACTATTCAAGGAGGCTAAGGTGAGAGGATTGCTTGAGCCTGGGAGGATGAGGCTGCAGTAAGCCATGATCACACCATTGCACTCCAGCCTGGGCAACAGAGAGAGGCCTTGTCTCAAGAAAAAAACAAAATGAAGTCAGTATTGTGAAGAGATATATGCACTGCCATGTTCACTGCAACACTATGCACAATAGCCAAGATGTGGAATCAACCTAAGCATCCACTGATGGGTAAATGGATAAAGAACGCGTGCTGCATAAAAATATACAATGGAATATTATTCAGCCACAGTAAAGGCTGTGACAATGTGGATGGACCTGGAGGGCATTCTTCCAAGTAAAACAAAGCAGGCACAGGAAGACAAAATTCTGCATGATCTCACTTATCTGTAGAATCTAAAAAAACTCAAATTCACAGAAAGAGAGTGTCGAATGGTGATTGTCAGGGACTGGAAGATGAGGGAAGCAGGGAGATGTTTGTCAAATGATACAACATTTTGGTTATGCAGGATGAATAAGTTCTGTAAACCTAATGTACAGCATTGTGACTATAATTAATAATAATGTATTGCATACTTGAAATTTGCTAGGAGATAAGATCTCTTAAATGCTCTTCCCATACACAGAAAAAAAGAAGGTAATTACGTGAGGTGATGGATATGTTAATTAACATGACTGTGGCAATCATTTCATAATGTATACATATATCAAAACATCATGTTGTGCATCTTATTTCTTTGTCAATTATACCTCAATTTTTCTTTGTCAATTATACCTCAGTGGAACTGGGGGAAAGTTTTCATTTGAAAACAGTTTTGCCACATTTTGCTTTTTTTATCCAGGATTCAAAAATAAGACAACTGCTGTCAGTCCTGATGACTAATCCTTTATATAGGATCTATACAAATACGCATGGAAATATATTTATTTTTGTTTAGAAGCATGAAGTTGCTTTATTCTTCGTGTTTGCAACTTTCACAGTGATGTAGCTGTATATGAATCATTTTCCATTAATCCTGTTTGGTATTCAGCCTGTAATTTGTTGGTAATATTTTCTTCTACTATTTCCTAAGTAATTTCTTCTCTACTTTCTCCATTCTCTAATTCTGCAACTTTTATGGGTCAGCATTGGACTTTTTGGGTTGACTATATCTTCACGTGTGTCTGTGTGTGTGTGTGTCTCTGCGTAAGTTTTGTTGTATCTTATACAACAGTTCCTATCTGACAGGAGCAGTGTTTCCTCAAACATACTTTCCATCATGGTCTTCTTGCTCCAGATCAGAGAGATTTCCTCTGCTTTATTGGGTAGCCTACTAATTTTATTTTAATACAACAATATTATTTTTAATTCCATGGGCTTGTTATTTTTCCCTGATGATTACTTTTACATAGTATCTTTTTATTTATCTTACTGGTATAGTATCATCTTAAATCTCTGAGAATACCAATTCGAGGTACTTAAAAAATAAGCTTTCCTGTTCCCTGTTTCTTCTTAGACCAGTTTTCTTTGCTTATCTTAGCCTTCTAAAAAATTTGCTAGTTTTATTTTGTGATTGTCCTATATATTTGTGAGGCACTGGGATAGAATTTCATCATAGCTAGGGTGGGCTTTCTGTGATGCTGTAAATGTAGATCCTTCTTCCCACTGAGTTTCTCCCATGAACGCCAAAGCATCTAGGTGCTGAATGTGATTAAGCTTATTTACGAGCAGGTGGCACATTTCTTAACACAGACATGGAAATAAACTTTAGGGTCAGGCATTCTCAAATACGAAACCAGGGCAAACTCCTTGGAAGCTTATTTATTTATTTATTTACTTATTTATTTTTAAGAGAAACCATTTGTTCTGTTTGCCTGGGTTAGTAGTGGGCTGTCTGCGTTCTGTGTGCAAAGAGATGTGCAGGAAGGGCTGGAGGAAGAATGACTTGTGGGTGAAGCTGCCATTTCATCCTCTGTTGTTGGCCCCACTGCTCACTTCTGTCCTCCATACCTCTGCCCTCAATTCCAAGCCACTCTGAATTCTGTCTGACAAGTTCACACTTGTGCTAGAGCACTCTCCTGAGGAGTGGCTTCCTTGTGTCTTGTCCATCTTTCTCCATACTTCTAGGATTTTCTTGAAAGTCCTCGTCTGCTGATCCTCCCTCACCTGTGCTCTTTGATGTTATGTGATGATTCCTTTTATTTTCCCCTCTACTATCATTTTATCAGGTGTCAGGAAGAAGAAATCGTTAATAGATGTGCCTAGTGAGATCTCCTAGTTCAGATCCTGCTGGCTGCCCTCATCTTTTGTGTCATTACATAAATATACAGTGCGCACAGGTCTACTAAGCTTGTTTTTCACATATCAACTAAGCCTAGCACAGGCTAGTGAAGTTATTCAGCCTGGTCATGAAACCCCTCAGCATCTGTCTCCTTTGAAGATGGATCGTTAAGCTCCTTAATGTGTTATATAAGCTCTCATGCTCAGCCCTTCACCTCCTTGCCCATGGCTCACTTTGAATTGCACATTCCCATAATACTGCGCCTGCCTCCTGCACTTCCATGGCTTCCATTGTGCTTTTATTTGGCCTAGAATACACCACATACCATCACTCCCTTTCCCCCCAGACTAACAGTACCCATCAATCAAGGATTATGCAGCATATAATATTTCAGGAACATTTACTTGACTCCAACTCCCAAAATGGACAGGCAAAGTTCTAAGGGGCTGTGCTTCCAACGAACAATCTCTCACTCTCTCTCCGTATTTTTCATAACCTTCACCACATTTCCTTTTAATAAATCTGCATATGTGCCTATAATCCCCCTAAGTGTCTCAAGGGCATGGAAACATTGCATCAGCTGAGGTTGTATTTGGCTGCAAGTGCAAACGCAAATGCTGTGTTTGAACCAAAGGAGTTCATTTTTCTCAACAAATATCTTTGAAGGCATGCATTTCAGAGCTAGGCAATCATTTTTTATGCCATTAATGTTGCAGGTATCATCTTTCCTTTCTCTGTGTCACATGTAGTCTGTAGTTTCTATTCTAAGTCTTGTCATTTCCTGGTCTCAAAATGCTTGCTCCTTCCTTTGTCACCACAGACCAGAACAAAACTAAGGAAGGAAGGGGAAAATTGCAGCATCAGTATCTGGAAAGTCCAAATTCCCAGGATCCTTGGGCAGATATCCATCTTCTTCTTATTGGACAGAATAGAGTCATGTGGTCACCTCTGGCTGCAAGAAAGTCTAGAAAGATGTGTTTAATCTATCCAGTCACCATCTTGAACAGCACTGGGATTCCCTTAGTAAGAAAGAAGGGGAGCATAGAAATTAGGAAGCAACTGGCAGCATGTAGCACAAAGTTGTTGCTCATTTTTTACATCTTCTTTACTGTGCACAATAGCTGGCACATAGTAAGCACTCATCAAGTATTTATAGAAAAAGACATTGATTTGGCCGGGCACGGTGGCTCACGCCTATAATCCCAGCATTTTGGGAGGCCGAGGTGGGCAGATCACGAAGTCAGGAAATCAAGAGCATGCTGGCCAACATGGTGAAACCCCGTCTCTACTAAAACACAAAAAATTAGCCAGGCGTGGTGGCATGCGCCAGTAGTCCCAGCTACTTGGGAGGCTGAGGCAGGGGAATCGCTTGAACCTGGAAGGAGGAGATTGCAGCGAGCTGAGATCACGCCACTGCACTCCAGCCTGGTGACAGAGCAAGACTCCGTCACACACACACACACACACACACACACGACATTGATTTCACAGAAGGCAACTCATTTTCTAGGAGAAGAAAGTTGAGCTCTGAAGAGTTTAAATGACTTCACCAAGATTCATAGCTAGATATGGCAGAACTGTGAGAGGTTTTAGGAAGAAAATCAAATCTGAGCCTCTCTCATTCATTCATCCTGCAGGGAGTTTGGTTTGTATTCCAATTTCTGGAACCAATCTGTATAATAAACTAGAAAAATGCGTCACGCGTTTCTTTGTCATTTGAGTTTAAGATTCTTGCTACTGGGCCACAATTTCCAGCCAGACTCACCTAAGTCCTATTTTCCTGCTGAAACCAAATCACTCAGGGACTAGTGTTCAGATGTGTCTGGATCTCTCCATGGTGGCCCTTGATTATTTCCAGCCCAATAAAAGAGAAAGGAATTTCAATTTCTAAAGGAAAATGAAAACAAATTATAGCAAACCTTTACAAGAAGGAGAAGGTGGTGGCCTATACCACTCCACTTCTTCAAATGGGTTATTTGATTTTGCTTAATTGTTGGTAAAATTTTCTCAAATTGGCAATTATAATCCAGAGCTGATTGCTTACCCAGGTAATTTACAGATTTCTCATTTGGCAAGAATGCTTCAGAGCACTTACCATGAAGTATGGCTTCATCATCCTTCAGCTGAATTTTCCTTTTTAAATATATTCTTCATTTGGAGGATGTTATTACCTTTGCCCACAGGAAGTTTAGGTGCTAATTCTGTTAGCTGCATGTTTCTGATGAAATCAAGGGGTTGTTTGTACAATTTGTTTTAAATCATTTAGGGTCCCAGTGGAATTGATTAGGTGTTTCCCAAAGCAAATGAAATAATCAGGCTAAGGTAGACGTTCATTAAAGGTAGCTGCAAGGTATTAACAATAGGTCATACTTTTTGGTCCTGAAGGGGGATTTCATGAGGTAACAACTATGCTGCCTCCTCTACCTTCAATCTTAGAGCACAGTCTTCCACTCACTCCCCTTGTCAGTCTCGTCTGAAATCAAAGTTTAATTATCCTTATTTGCTCTTCTACTGTGCATTAAGATAGAGTTTATCCAGTAGTCCAGCTGTTTTGAAGATAATTAGTAGAGAATTCAACCTGCTATAAAATAATCCTTCTGGGCAAAGAGCCAAGAACTGAGGACATATTCTCCAATGATACCAAGTTCTCCATTACTTGTAAGTCACAGATTTTCTATCTCAAGTCAAATACTGTGCATTGTACTATGAAGTTAGGAGTTTGAATTGCAAAGCATGATTTCCATTCTTAATAAGTGTCAGCTTTAGGAAAATTGTGCTATTTCCATTTAGAGGAATGTTTAAAGCCAGTGGGAAAAGGTGGTTCATGATCAATTTCAATACAAGGGCCAATGGACATTTTAATTTTTATTTTGGCATGAACTTGAGTGGTAGGGAACATCTTTGCACATAAATGTTGGTGATGTTTGCTTTGTTTAATTATTATTCAGTAAACATTCATGGAGCACCTATTATAACCAGACACCATTCTAACCACGTGGGATGAAATCGTGAACAGGATTTACTAGTTTCTGCTTCCGGAAGCTCAACATTTTGAAGGGAAAATGTTTCTGTGGTTTATTTTCTATTGCAGTGAAAGCACCTCCCTTGGGTGATTTATTAATTTTCCAGCAAGTGATTGATTTATCAATTTTCCACCAAAGTGGCAAGCTGGCTTTGGATCTAAGACTGAATATGGAGCAATATAGTCAGATTCTCCATAATGCAGCTTACTAGTGTCATCTCTCCTCTCTGTTCAGTGCTGTAGCTTAGAGGGAAACTGCCAAGTCCCAAAAGATGCCTGATCCTATAGATGCATGAGCTGCATGGCAACGAGTGTTAATTACCAGCGCCTAATTACAGCACTCATTTTAAATGGAGTAAATTTAGTGCTGGACACACCAACCTTCTCCCACTTTCTTTGCGAACAACAGCTCATTTTTTTTTTTTCCCTGAAGCATCACCAATGACAGGAAGAAAAGCAAAAGGCAAACCTGATCTTCCTATTGAACTTCAGGTTCTTGAATTTTCAGGTCTGCTAACATTGCTTACAATAAATGATGCTTTTCTTCTGCTGCTTTTGATTGAAGAACACTAGAAATCAGTCGGGGAGCAGGTGCTGCATTGTGTTAGATTAACGCTGATTGAATTCTTACACAGCCAGCTGATTGAAGCACGTGTTCTGCAAGCTTATGATTCTACAAACACTAGGTTGCAACCAGGAGGGTATTTTGCCATATCATGTCCCTTAATCAACACCCTCAAATCTGTCGATCCTGTCAACTGGAGCTTAGACTTCTCAGTCCCCTCTGTGAAATAGTACCCTAAGCTGGTCACAAGCATAAAAATGGATTTCGGGAAAAAGAAGAGATATGGTTTCAAATGCTGTTTCCTTCTCATGCTGAGTAGATGAACATTTAAATCATGACAATAATCAGATGTTCATCAGACTTGGTAATGAAACTGGATGGACATAGGCCTTTTTGTTCTCCATTTAATAGCATCCAATTTGCTAACAGGATGAAAAAAATTTGAGCTGTTGGCACAGAATGCTTGAAACTACCCATGGGAGTACACCAGGTGCTGTCACTGGATGGTCCAGGCCAACACTCCACATGTAACTGACACTCAATAACTTTCATCCTACATTTTAAAAATGCACGACATATAAGCCCTATGACACTGCAGAGGCTACCCTACTGGGAAGAAAATGGAGTCAGTTGGTAGGAGAAATAACACAGAAGTTGACACAATTGCAAATAAGGACTTGGACAATCTTGTGAAAACCAGGATACCATTATTTTCCTGCAACGGCTTTAACCTAGTCTTCACCTAGTTCAGAGAGCTGTCAGGAGGCCCACTAGCTGTTTTGATCATGAATAGCCATGCAGTGGGAGGTCAGGAGGTATCAACAGTGAGCAAAAATATCTTCCCACCGTTGAATGCGTCCATTCACTCACAATTCACGTAGTCAAATGTTTTTCAAGTATATAATATCTATTATATAAAGCAATCTTAAGAGCAAAGGAGAAATTATCTGTGGCTCTGTTTCCTCATATTTAAGTGGGGTCTATGTTAGCACCTACTTCATAGGGTTGTCATGGGGCTAAAATGACTAATGTGTGTAGAACAGTATCTTCCACCTAGTGAGCCTTCTATGCAAGAGCAAGACCAATGTTAGGTCTTATTAGTGCTCTGAGGAGAGAATGAGTCAACCTGAAAGGTTTTGTAAAGGCTATTTTGCATGTTTTTCTTTATACAAATGCACTTTTCTATATGGAATATCTTAATTTTTTTTTTTTTTTTTTTTGAGATGGAGTCTCACTCTGTTGCCCAGGCTGGAGTGCAGTGGCGCGATCTCGACTCACTGCAACCTCCACCTCCCGGGTTCATGCCATTCTCTTGCCTCAGCCTCCCAAGTAGCTGGGACTATAGGTGCCCACCACCACACCTGGCTATTTTTTTGTATTTTTAGTAGAGATGGGTTTCACTGCATTAGCCAGGATGGTCTCGATCTCCTGACCTCGTGATCTGCCCACCTCAGCCTCCCAAGAATCTCTTAATTTCTTATGATATTTCCTTTTAAACTGAAAGCTGCTTTCCAGCTAACACATGTAGAATAGTCCGAAATCATGCTGGGTAAGGCATGAGGTGAGCAATGAGTCCCTGCCTCTTTCTAAGGCTTTATTAGCCCCAATGCTATGGCCTTGGTCTCCCTCCTTTTATGTCGTAACCCAGAATCTACTATTCTGCCTGTGCAGGCACACACACATGAGCACACACACATGAGCACACACACGTACACACTCAACACACGCATGAGCACACACGCATGAGCACACACACATGAGCACACACACGAGCACACACGCATGAGCACACACACATGAGCACACACATGTACACACTCAAACATCCCGTGCACACATAATATTTGAGTGAATGACTGAATTGATGTATGCATAACCAACCATTCCATTTCTCTTCCTCTGTCTCAAGACTGGTACTCAGAGAGAGAGAAATATGCCAGTCACTTCATGCAGTGAGCTCTCTTAGCTTTCTTTTGACACACTCCAATAGTGATTTTATTATACAAATAGGCACTGGGAGATGATAATGCATTGTGGTCTTCCAAGTGTGCTCACCCTACCAGCAGCATAAGCATTATCTAATCTTGTTGGAGATGTACTTTCTAACTCTGGCCCCACTTCAGCTGTACTGATTCAAAAGCTCTAGAAGTGCAAACCAGTAATCTTGTTTTAATAGGTCTTCCAGATGATCCAGATGCACATTAAGTTTAAGAACCTGGCTTGGCCAGGCACAGTGATGGGCTCCTGTAGCCCCAGCTCGTTGGGAGACTGAGATGGGAGGATCACTTGAACCCAGGAGTTTGAGGCCAACCTGGGCAATATAGTAAGATGCTGCCAAAAAAGAAAAGAAAAAGACAAAGAACCTGATCTAAGTGAAATCTAAACCTATATTTTGATTAATGTTCTTAGCCTTGGGCCAGTGTGATCCAGTACTGTTACATAGAAGGTGCAGGAAACTTGTGTAGAATGTTGCTGCTGTTCACATACATAAAGTAAGTCATTTCCTCTCAGAATAAGATCTGAGCACTCCCATAGTTTTTTTCACATAAATGATTACTTATGGTCCAAGGTAAATTTTAATTCTGTGTTAACTTCTTTATAAAGAAGGTATAAAGGTATATTTAGTGTGGCAAAATGCATCTGCCCCATTCTTTCCATTGATATATTTTACAAAGCTTATTTCATGAGATAAAGATTCTCTTAAGGTTCAGCCACTTGCATAAGATCTTGCAGGTAAGTAAATGGCAGGGCTGAGTTGGAATGCCAGTATTTTGACTCCACAGACTATGCTATCAAATTCTGTGCAATACATGCCTCATGACAGCTCATCTCTACCCTCCAGAGATGTTAAATATCAATTTATGACATTGAACCATCTCAGTCAAAAATACAGCTACACGAATGTTTTTCTAAGCTATCTGTGATACCGTCTACTTTTGAACCAATGGATAAGGTTGCAGGCATTTTTCTCTTCTAATACCCTTAGCTAGGAATGGGATTGGTGTGGCTTCTAGCACCACAATTTTATCAATACACAGACAGAGTCCTTGCCCTATTCCTCAGAACAAAACCATTACTCTTTACTGCAAAATTTGAACTGTCAGTCATCCAAACAATTTTTGCTCTTTATAAACTTGTCATTTTAAATCAATGAGAAAACAAAGAAGGGCCTTATTCCAAGTGAGGAAATCTCACCACATAATCCAGTGAAAATCCCAATGTAACAATCTAATTGCCCTTCACAATTTAGATGACATTATTGAATGTTTTCTTTGTATATTCTGAAAACAAGCCTAGAAATGTATTAAAAATAATTATGGAGCCCTGCCTCATAGACTGAAACAGAATTCCCAGGATTTGTTACATGTTGCGCATAATCCTCGGGGCAGCTCAGGGGCTCAAAGAGCACAGTCAGCTCATTTTACTAACAATTTATTTCTCAAATACACAAAAAGGAGCTTTTCTATTTTTACATTTTGTATCTATTAGATAATATGCTCTCTTGCTGAAAAAGCACCCTGGTTCTACTTAATGTAAGGTTATCCAGTACTAATTCCATCAGAAACAGTGATACCATCATTATTTCCAGTCTGCATTGAATATACTATCATCCCTTGAAAAAGGTTAAAAAAGACAATCTCTAAATTATAACCTCTAATTGGAAAGGTCTTGGCAACCATCACATCCAATATCCTGGATTTCAGATTGGGTAACTGAGGCCCAGGAAAACTCTTTGATTTCCCAAGGTCACACTCAATGTCTCAAGCTAGTGTCAGTCAGGACTAGATTATGGGTACCAGTTTAGTGCTCCTGTTTCTCCTCGTGTTTATCATTTACTGCTGGTTCAGAGAGCATGAGTGATGAAAAATATGCTCATCCATTCAACTTCTTTTTCTTTGCAAAGGATATGTTGTGTTTTGACTACATAGGGGAATGTGGGTTTTTTGTTTGTTTGTTTTTAAGTTTAATTTTCAGCAAGAATCACGAAAAAACGCATGATTCCTAAACAGAAAAGCAGGAATTACTATTAATGTACATGTTTTTGTTATCCACAAAGGGCTTTTTCAGGAATCCTAGCAAATGTCCCTTCTGCTAAAGAAATAGGTGATAGAATCGTCATTTCCCAGATAGAAGAAGCAAAATTCCAAATGATTAAGTGCCTTTGTGTGAATGGCAAAGCAAGTTATCCCTCGATTTTTTGAGTCTCCTGGAGTGCATTCTATAGTGAATCACAGAGAGCCCAATTTGCAAAGCAAATTAGTGGAATATCTGTTGTATATCAAACATTTAGCTCTAAAAAAGTCTACCCCTCTGCTTTTCAGTGAGTATGGAAGCAGTTGCAGAAAGAAAGTAAAGTGACTGATGCAAATTAGACTGGAGATATTACAAGAATCAAATCACTTTCTAAATACTTGTTACTTAGAACTTCAATTTGGAAGTTGATTTTGTGACAAACAGGAGAGTTGCTTTCAGATGGAAAACGCTATGATATGACCTCAAATGGTGAGATTAAGATGGAGGAAGCTGACTTAAATACGAGTTCTGCTTTTAATTCTCTGAATATTTGAGAGATTAAAAAGAAAAGAATATAATAGAAAGATATTTTAGAAAATAATTTTCTATGCTGAGGAAAGGCTGTGTTTTAAGTTTTGCAGAAGAACATCGGATTTATGTTAAGGATCTTAAATTGCAAATCAATGCAACAGCACTTCTTGCTATAGAGATTAAATGTGTGTGTGTGTGTGTGTGTGTATATATATATGTAGCTTAAGGCAGAGCAGTTTATAAGAACTCCATAGATTGAGAAATAGAAGCCCAAGTCTTGAGCAGAGCATTCAAATCAACAGAATATATCAACATATGCAAATCAACATAATATGGCAAAACTGACCTTAATGGGATAAAGCTAACTCAAGAAAAATTTGGTCCCCTGGTGAGGGGAAAAATTCCTAACAGTAATACATGTGAGACAGTAACACGATTTCCTGAGGGAATTGTCTTTCTTCCTGTTATTATTCAGTGTTTGTCAAGTGCCTACATTTACAGGAGATCTTATTTAAAATAGAATTAGTTATAGTCTCTGCCAAATGACCCTACAATATTTGTGTGACTTCAGCTAGCTAGATATATCTCAGGGGGCAGCCGAGTAGCATAAAAATATCTCTGATGTCCAGAAGGGGTGTCTATCTTCTAGCACAGCAGCCAGACATTCTGCTTACAGGTCTGCTTTCTGTGCCACAGCCTTTTCTCTTTGATATCTGTCAAGAAGGAGTGTTTCCCCTGAAAATGGGGTGTGAGTGGGAAGAAAACACTCCTGGGGGACCTGTGGGTGATGTATCCGGAATAGGGCATTCTAAACCTCACTGTGGGAGAATAGAATACATGGCAAAACAAATATAAAGTTTTAACGGTCCTAGAAACCTACCGTCAATGGACAGCTTAAGGAACCTTCTCAGGACACTGGGGAATGGGAATAGGAGATGCTCCTGTAGAAGTGTTTTGAGCAGTAGAGAAATTGGACTAATGAGAGGTCATTTATACTTTGGTTCCAGAGAACTCATGTTCTGGCCATAAACGGAAACTATTTGCATAAGAGGTATGATGTTTTGGAATGACTTTACATGTGGAGAAGGGGTTTGAAGAGTAGAAAAGAATTTCTTCAATTGAATCATTCACATTCCATTATTTGCAAGTTAATATAAAGACCGCTTCTGTAGACTGCAGTGAGTTCTCCATCTACCTTGGTAGTTCTTGAGGAGAAGACAGATCAGACCTTTGTGGATTTAGCCAATTATGACTGAGAAAGCCTAGAAGATTATTGTTAAAACTCCATTTTCCAAGGCAAGGCACTGTCGTTTCTGTCTTCATTTTCAGTGTTGTTGTATTTGGAATTGTCATGTCCCCCAAAGGCAAGTTGCACAGTCTGAGTTAGAATTGATGATCTGCACACATCTGCTTCGGGGAACTTGGGGCCAGCACCTGAAGGACAGCCTAATGCTGATCAACCGGAAATAGACCAGAAGGTTTGGAGAGAGATCACAGATGGACTAGAATTAAGGAATGGACAGCTCTATAGGTGAGGCAGACAATGCAATGACAGCAGGCGGGAGCAGGCATTAAGTGAACATGACTCATGCCCCACAACTCAAAATAAATGCCAACCAGAGCAATAATAGAGGCCCAAAGGACGTCGTTGTTCCTTTTGGGATCCCTTGTATTAAACCCGAAGCTACACACTGCAGATGCCATTGAACTGGGGGCTAATTTAGTGATTTACATTGTTGAGAAAGGATTAGTGAAACCTCCCATTTCGATGGCCTGCTCCTAATTTGCATCTTTAACGAGGTGGGATCCAAGCCAGGTTCTGCTCCTTTGTGTTTACTTCTCAGGAACTGTGTTTATTTCTGATAATTACAAATAAATCTTTCTTCCTTTTCTCAAACTGACTGAATAAAAAGATGGGGGGAGTGTGTTAACTCCATAGCTCGAATAACTATCAAAAAAAAGGGAGACATAAAATCCAATTATAACTCCTTCAAAAATGTAATTAATGTTTCCTTCCCAAAGAGGACGATTGCTACATTTCATTTTAAAACATGTGTCTTCTTCTTCGTAGTTTTTTGCAGCTTGTCTAAGGGAAACTTACACCACAGGAAATGGTAGCTCCAGACCGGGATGTCATGACCCGGTGTGTCATGAAAAATGATAGCACCAAGGAAAATGTAGGCTACAGACTTCAAAATTTGATAAAGAAGTGTTCTGATTAATTTCCAAAGAACTCAGGAAACCAAAGCAAATCTCTCAACATTTACTACTTTTTTGGTCTCTTGAAGAAGCAAGGGGAAAATGTCATATGTATTCTGAACTCAACTAAGGCTGACATCATACAGACATATTGAAAAGCTATTCCAATGACCACAAAAACGGAAAGGGAAAATCCAGCGCTTATCTACTGCAATAGACTATTGGCATGGAGATGACAGGGCAAGAAAAAGCTTGTTTAGGAATATTTTTTAGAGCAAATCTAATCCAAAGATATAGTCATTTAAAAGTTACATTGACAATATGTAATTTAATCAGGTTTGAGCATCTGTCCTGATATCAAATTTAAAATCAACTCTCCATAAATACAATTGTTCTGCAGGTGGTTTATTATTTAGGTGAAGGTGGATTAATGAAAGAGCTTTTAGTGCATCCAGAAGAGATGCCGACTCTTAAATATCTACTAGCTGTACCAATATTGAGCCCAAACTGTTTTTTTAAAATACAGTTTTAAGACAAACAGGAAATTCAAGTGAAGAAAATCAACCCAGAAGAGACACTGATCATCTTACAACAGTGACCACAAAGTTATTTATTTGTCTGTCTGCTGGTTGGTTTTTGAGCAAGTGCATATAGAAAGCAAAGCTCCACGAGAACAAAGATTTTTGTCCATTTTTCACTGCTGATTAATTCTTTGTATATAGATGATATTCAGCACATACTGGGCACTCTAGAAATATTTGTTAAGCTAATGAATCCATTGGTTTTATAATTATAATCTTTATTTTCATAACAGGATTAGGGACCTTTTTGTCCTACTGAGGTAGAAAAATATATATTAAACTCCATAAAATCCAACAAAGAAATTTAATTTAGATTTAGTATCTGTGTCCTCTATGGAAATGGCTTAATACTCTAATGTGCCAATTAATATATTCTGCTTTATATTAGAGTCATATGATGTAAGGTGAATTAGGGGTAAAGCATGAGTTTTATAGCCAAACTAGTTCTCCCACTTACTACATTTGCTGGGACACACACATGACCTTTCTGAGACTCAATTTACTAATCTATAGAATGGAAATAAACTTGCCTATCTCCAAGATGTTGAGAGAATTCATGTAAAGAATCTGAATACAGTGTCTAGCATATGTATTTATAATAGCCACTACTACAGCAGGAGCTAACTTTATTATTGTTATTAGTATTAAACATTATAAATGAATTAAGGAGAGGTACGTCAAGTTATTTAGTTTTAATCTCTCAGTTCATCAGCGATTATTGTGTAGCCTAGAACTGCTCAACACATATTTATTTACAAAAGGGATTTTTAAATGTAGAGATAAACAATATTGTATTATTTGGTATGTAACAAATGTCTGTGATAATACTAAAAGGGTCAATGCAAGTATAAAGTTGGAGACAAATATTCAGAAAGGGACAACTCGGGGAGGCAAAATTATGACATACCTGTTCATAGTAGCTAGAGTTATAGAATATTCAAACTGAAAGGGAGCTTCGATATGATGCAATGCAATCCTATCATGTCACAGAGGGCAAAACTCACTCAGAGCCACTTTCCCAAGGTCCCTCTGAGACCTGCTTTGTATGTGTACAGGATGGCTGGCCAACCTGACCCATGACTCAGCATCAGTATCACTCTGAATGACAGCGCATTCCGCTTTCTAAAGATGGAGTGAGAATAACTGGAATACTGGGCTGTAGTAATAAGCAAATTGAATTCATGAGTTATGGTTTGCCAACGTCTTTTACAAACTCCTCATTTTATTCTCACAGTCCGAGATGGTGTCATCCCAACTTTAAAAATGAGAAAATTGAGGTTCAGAGAAGTTATTTAAGTTACAAAAAGTCATACATTTGATAGGTAGCAGGATTTGGTCTTGATATTAGGTTTTGTGACCCTAAATAATCTACTTTTTCCAGTATGAGGAGCATATCAACCAGGTTTCTCCTTAAGAAAGTAGTGCACCTATCAACTTTTGCTTTTTTTTTTTTTTTTTTTTTTTGAGACAGAGTCTCACTCTCTCACCCAGGCTGGAGTGCAGTGGCACAGCCGTGGCTTAGACAATCCTCCTACCTCAGCCTCGTAGGTAACTGGGACTACAGGCATGCGCCACTATGCCTGATTAATTTTTTTTTAAATTTTATGTAGTGACAGAGTCTCTCTATGTTGCTCAGGCTGGCCTCCAACTCCTCCAGCCTCAGCTTCCCAAATTAGTGGGATTACGGGTGTGAGCCACCACACCCGGTCTTGCTTTTATATTTTTTTTACAAGTCTTTTAATACTCTATTAGAGCATAATGTAAATAAAAATTCCTTCAACCACTGAGATCTAAGTTGTATGCTAAACTGATAAGAACATCAAAATCCAGAATGAGAATGTTGTAAATGAGTTTGAGGCTTAATTCTTCTGACTGGCCTTGAACACATTATTTTGCCTCTACTCCCCAGTTTGAATGGTGGGAAACCCTTGCGAAGAAGGCACCTGCTGGTGACAAGTGAAAGCGTGAAAGACCTTCCACAAGCAGGGGAAGGACAACTTTGGGTCACAGTGTGAGAGAGGGTCACACGTTGTAAAGGCTGGTAGAATAGAAATTAGCATCTCTATAGTGGGAGAAAGATCTTGTTGAGGAGAGATCAACTTTTACTCATGGCTGCGATAGGTCCTTTACACAGGTCTTGGTCCTCCATTCTCTCCCTGGTTGCTCCATTCTCTCCCTGGTTGCTCTCTAGAGGAGAGGTTAATTGCCGCCTTATCACCTCTTTATTGCTGTGTGAGCACAAACTGCTCTGAGTTTGCCATAGGCAGACCTTGGTTCTAAACAGGCTTTCTCATGTGTGTGGGTGCTTAATTAATGTCCCAAAGATGATTGTTCTCTCTTAACTCAAACCCTCAAACCCTTCCTTTTGCAAGGGTTTGAAAGAGGCTGGCCCTCTTTTACCATCTTAACAGTTAAAAACAAAGAGAAGGAAAAGAGTTTTTTTTAAAGATGGTATGTTATAAAACATAAATGAGATAGAGAATTTTCTTCATGCCTCCTTCCTCTAAGAAACATAAATTCTTGTGGTCTTTGCTGCCTTTTATTAGTGATTCTGTCAGTTTAGGTTGGAAACACTATTGAAACAGGAAATTTTCCTTGACCCCTTCCCAGGCCTCATGACAAGGTTGCCTTGCTTATCAGCCCACAGCTGTCATCCCCTTGTGGGAGAGGGAGCACTTGGGTGAGAGGGTACAGGAGCTTGGGTGAGCGCTTTTGAGTGCTGGCAGGAGCAAAACTCCATGCAGCTACGCAGCAGCATCTGGGGGGATGCCTGTGTCCCCTGAAGCCCCAGAGGGCATGTGTTACAGTGCTCTTTTAGCTTTGCCACCATCCACAGATGGCTTAACTGTTAAAACAGCTCAGTGGCGCATCAGTGTGACTTTTTTTTTTTTTTTTTTTTGAGACGGAGTCTCGCTCTGTCGCCCAGGCTGGAGTGCAGTGGCTCGCTGCAACCTCTGCCTCCCGGGTTCAAGCCATTCTCCTGCCTCAGCCTCCAAGTAGCTGGAACTACAGGCGCCCGCTACCACGGTCAACTAATTTTTTGTATTTTTAGTAGAGACGGGGTTTCACCGTGTTAACCAGGATGGTCTCGATCTCTTGACCTCGTGATCCACCCACCTCAGCCTCCCAAAGTGCTGGGATTACAGGCATGAGCCACCGCGCCCAGCCGCATCAGTGTGATCTTTTGCACCCACACCTGAGTTCTTGTCCAGCATCCAGCAGGAATGAGGTTGCACGAACAAATTGAAGGGTGATGAAAAGCAGAGGATTTTATTGCCAATGAAAGACGCCCTCAGTGGGAAGAGGAGCTGGAGAGGAGATGGAGCGGGAAGGTCATCTTCCCCCAGAGTCCAGCTGCTCCTGGCTGGACTCCTTTCTGAAAAAACGCTGTTAAGCTGTCCCCCATGAAGCCAAGCTGCTTCTCGCCGAGGTCAAACTGCAGTCTCTGACATCCAGCTGCTTCTCCTCTTCTCCCCTTCTCTGCTCTCTGCCAGTCAAGTTAGTGGACTTTATGGGCACAGGACAGAGGGCAGGTCAGGCCAGAGATGGTTTTGGAAAAGGCAACATTTGAGTGGGGGATGTGAAGTTCTTACTTTGGGCTGCAGTTCTCGGCTTGAGAGTAGGGCCCTTGCCAAGGACCCCACCCTTTTCTGCCTAGAATTTTCCTGCCTCCTCTCCCTATCACTATCAGAAAATGAGATTTTGGAGACAAGTTTTGCAGTGTCAAAACATGAGGGACAACCATGTGGCCTCACTCTCCTCTGGTTGCCTTGTCCTTCAGGCTTAAGAAGGCAACCCCCGCCTGCCAACCATTCTTGGCTGGAGGGGTTCCACTAGTTGGGAAGATTACTCAGCAGCTTCATGACCCTTTACCATCACCAACACCACGCTGCACAGTGCTTGCCTGAGGAAAGACGCCATGGGTTTGGAGCGGGAGAAAGCTGACTGGGGCATGAGGGCAACAAGTGTCTTCTGCTGCTGAATTCTTCACATGCAGGAGCGGCTTGTCAGTATCATTAATGAAGGCAGCATGCGACCGCCAGAGTGATTCAAGCGGGGACCTGGCTAATAGGCCCCCAGAGAGGACACTGACCAGTTTCTCTGCCCGAATATAAAGAGCTTATCCACGGTGCTTTCTGTATCGTTGACAGTAGGTAAAATAATTCCTTGGAAAACTTCAAAATTAGCATTTAAGAATGAAGAATCATCACAATTACAGCTGAGGTAGCGTGGCCACAGCCGCCCCAGCTCCCTCTTCCACACATCTTCTTACTTGACTGCACTTGCGGCCAGCGCCTTTTCCTCTTGAAGGTTCTGAAGCTGAACTTTTCACTCTTCAGCCCTGAGGAAAGTGCATCGGATCTGTCTTCACGTGGGCAAAGGGAACAACTGCCTATGTGGTGGATGTTTTAGCACTTCTTCAAAGGGTGGGTTTCTCTCCCAATCTGGGAGAGATTTCCTGCCCGTTAGTGTCACTTCTTTATACTTGGTAATGCTGATGATTACTCAGAGAAGACCACTACTGAAATATACAGGTTACCTGAGGGAATGTGAGTTGATGAAAGGGGCCCATGATAAAGTGGGCATTGTCCTGAATTGGGGTTATTAAAGCAGATGTCCAGCCCTGAGGGGTTGGGTGAGAGGCAGGTCCATTGTACAATGGCTTGATCATGGCCACTCAGCTCCAGTAATAAAGCAGAAAGGTTCACAGCACGTGGATTTGCCACAACGACATGGGAAATTGCACTCTGTAGACCTGAGCACATTCTGGAATGCATGTGGGCTGATAAAACATCTTGCATTCACAAAAGAAAAGAAAAGTTGAAGAATAAGTTGGGATAAAACCTTCTCTACTCTTGCATCTACTAAAAAGTCTTTCTTTGAGAATGCATGTCACCTACCACCCCATCGGACTCCACCAAACAGTTCCTTAGGATAACCATCAAATCACACATGTCCATAATCATAGCATTAATTTTGATCACCTAAAGACCAAATATCTCTCTTTTAACATCCTCCTTCATGGATTAGGCACACCCCTCCCTTTTTATAATAATTTTATTGTGATATAATTTATATGCCATACACTTTACTCATTTAAAGTGTGCACCTTATTTGTTTTTTGTATATTTGCAGAGTTGTACAACTATCTACACAATCAATTTTAGAACAATTCCATCATGCCCCAAGTTAATCCCATACCTATTAACAGTCACTCCCCACTTCCTGATCATTTTTCCTTTGCAATCCTAGGCAACCAACCAACTATTTTCTCTTTTTAAATTTGCCTGTTCTGAACAGTTCATATCAATGGAATCATACAATAGGAGATCTTTTGTTGTTGTCTTATTTCACTTAGAGTGTTTTCAAGGTTGATCCATGTTGGAGAATATATCACTACTTTATTCTTTATTTGTGGCTGAATATATTTCACCATATGGATATACCACATTTTATTCATCCATTCATCAGTTAACATTTGGGCTATTTTTGCTTTTTGTCTATAATGAATAATGCTGTTATGAACATTTGTGTATAAGTTTTTATGTGGACATGTGTTCATTTCTCTTGTGTATGTATCTAGGAATAGAATTACTGAGTCATTTAGTATCTCATGATCAACTTCTGAGAAACTGACACAATTTTCCACCACAGCTGCTTCATTTTGCATTCCCACAAGCAGTCCATGAGGATTCCCATCTCTTCACATCTTGGCCAACAATTATTTCATTAATATTTTATTTTTTATTGTCAAATATTTTAATATCTGCCTTAATAGAAGGAGCAGTTTTAGGTTCACAGTAAAATTGAGACAAAGGTACAGAGTCCCCATCCATCCCCTGCTCTCCCCCAGAGCCTCCCCATCATCACCACCCCCACCGGAGTGGGGCATTGCTACAGTTGAGGAACCAACATTGACACATCGTCACTGGAAGACTGTGTAGTTCACAATAAGGTTCACTCTTGGTTTTGCACATTTCATGGTTTTAGTCCAATGTGTAATGAGACAGAGCCACCATTCTAGTACGACACAGAGTAGTTCAACTCTCCTGTAAGCCCCGTTACTCTGCCTGTTCACCTCTCCCTCACCCAACCCCTAATAGCCACTGATGTTTTTTCTATTTCCATAGTTTTTCCTTTTCTAGAATGTCATATAGCTGGAATCATACAATATCTAGCCTTTTCAAATTCATATTTTACTTAGTAATATGCATTTAAGTTACCAACTTATCTTTTTGTGGCTCATTTCTTTTTACTACTGAATGGTATTCTGTTATCTAGATGTAACACAGTTTATCCACTCACCTACTGAAGAACCTCTTGGTTGCTTCCTAATTTAGGTAGTTATGAATAAAGTTGCTGTAAACATCTGTGTGCAGGTTTTTGCATGGTCACAAACTTTCAACTCCTTTAGAAAAATAGTAAAAAAGGGCAATTGTTGGATTATACGGTAATACATTTAATTTTGTACAAAACTGTCAATCTGTCTTTCAAATTGGCTGGATCATTTTGCATTCCTACCGGCAATGAAGGAGAGTTCCTGTTGCTCCATGTCCTTGTCAGCATTTGTTGTTGTCAGTGTTCTGGATTTTGGCCAGGTGAATAGGTATGTAGTGGTATCTCCTTGTTGTTGTAATTTGCATTTCCCTGATGATATATGATGTGGAGCACCTTTTCAGATGCTTACTTGCCATCTGTATGTCTTATGTCTATTAAGGTCTTTATAACATCTTTTATAAATGAATTGTTTTCATATTGTTGAATTTTAGGAGTTCTTTGTACATTTTGGATGACAGCCCTTTAACTGAGATGTCTGTTGCAAATATTTTTTCCAGTCTGTGGCTTCTTTTAAATTATTTTGACAGTGTCCTTTATAAAGCAGAATGTTTTAATTTTAATGAAATTCAGCTTATCAATTCTTTCTTTCATGAATTGTGCCTTTGTTGTTTTATATAAAAAGTCATTGCCAAACCTAAGTTTATCTAGACTTTCTCCTGTTTTTATCCAGGAGAGTTAGAATTTTTTGTTTTATCTGTTTTTCATTTTGAGTTAATTTTTTAACAAGTGTAAGGTCTGTGTTTAGATTCTTTTTCTTTTTTTCTTTTTCATGTGGACATCAAGTTGTACCAGTTGCATTTGTTGAAAAGACTATCTTAATTATATTGCCTTTGCTCCTTTGTAAAAGATAGTAGACTCTCTGTAAATGGATCTATTTGGAAGCTCTCTATTGTGTCCTATTTATTTATTGTCTATTCTTTGGCCAATAATACATAATGTCTTGATTAGTGTAGCTTTATAGTAATTCTTGAAGCCAGGAACTGTCAGTTCTCCAACTTTATTATTTTACTCCAATATTGTGTTGGTTATTCTGGGTCTTTTTCCTGTCCATGTAAGCTTTACAATCAGTGTCTCAATATGCACAAAATAATTTTCATAGCTTTCAGGGATTTTAATTGGAATTCCATTGAATCTAGAGATCAAGTTCAGAAGAACTGAAATCTTGACAATATTGAGTCTTCCTGTTTGTGAACATAGAATACCTCTTTATAGCTGGGCACGGTGGCTCAAGCCTGTAATCCCAGCACTTTGGGAGGCCAAGGCGGGCGGATCACGAGGTCAGGGGATCGAGACCATCCTGACTAACACGGTGAAACCCCGTCTCTAGTAAAAATACAAAAAATTAGCCGGGTGTGGTGGCGGGTGCCTGTAGTCCCAGCTACTTGGGAGGCTGAGGCAGGAGAATGGTGTGAACCCGGGAGGTGGAGCTTGCAGTGAGCCGAGATCATGCCACTGCACTCCAGCTTGGGCAACAAAGCGAGACTCTGTCTCAAAAAAAAAAAAGAAAAAAAAGAATACTTCTTCATGTACTTGGTTCATCTTTCATTTTGTTAATCAGTTTTATAGTTTTTCTTATATTAATCTTGTGTATACTTTGTTACATTTATACCTAAGTATTTCATTTTGGGAGTGCCAATATCAATGGTACTGTCTTTAATTTCAGTTTCCACTTATTTCTTGGGGGCATATTATGAAAGTGATTGACTTTTATATATTAACTTTGTATCCTGCAACCTTGCTATAATTGCTTATTAGTCGAGGAAGGATTTTTGGTCATTTATTTCATATTTTTTACATAGATGATTATATCAAATGTGATATGTGAACAAAGACAGTTTTGTTTCTTTCTTCTCAATCAGTTTCCTTTTTTTCTTGTGTTACTGCCTTAGTCAGGCTGTTTAGTACAGTGTTGAAAAGTAGTGGTACAAAGAGGTATCCTTGCCTTGCTCCCTAGTTATTTTCTTTTTTCTCTTTCTTTCTTTTTTTCGTTTTCTTGTTTGTTTTCTTCCTTTTTTTTCTTATTATAGCCGCTCTAGTGGGCATAAAATGGTATTTTATCATAGTTTTGATTTATGTATCACTAATGATTAATAATATTAGCTTATTTCCATATGCTTATTGGCCATTTATATATCTTTGAGAACTATCTATTCAGATAATTTTGTTTGAAATTGGGTTGTCTGGATTTTTTTGTTGTTCTTGAACTTTAAGTGTAAGTTATATATTCAAGAAACAAGTCACTTATCAGATATATAATTTGCAAATATTTTATCTCATTCTATAGGTTTTCTTTTTACTTTCTCACTGGTGCTCTTTGAAATACAAAAGTTGTTAATTTTTATGAAATCCTATTTATCAATTTTTTTTATTTGTGGCTTATACTTTTGGTGTTATAGATAAGAAACCATGGCGTAATCCAAGGTCCCAAAGACTATGTCTATGTTTTCTTCTAAGAGATTTGTAACTTTTACCTTTAGGGTTTGATACATAGTGAGTTATTTTTTGTATGTGATATGAGACAGAGGTCCGGCTGTATTCAATTGTGTGTGGATATCCAGTTGTCCCAGCACCGTTTCTTTAAAATACTATTATTTCCCCTATTCAACGGCCTTGGCACTATTGTCAAAAATCAACCAACTCTAAATGTGAGAGTTTATTTCTGAATTCTCAATTCTATTCTATTGATCTATATGTCTATCTTTATGCCACTGCTATACTGTCTTAATTGCTGTAGCTTTTTAGTAAGCTTTAACACTGGGAAGTGTAATTCCTCCAACTTTTTTATCCTTTTACAAGATTGTGTGACTTTTCTGAGTCCTTTGAATTTCTACATACATTTTATAATCAGCTTGTCAATTTCTGCAAAGAAGCCAGCTGAAATGTTGATAAAGACTGCACTGACTCTGTAGAATAATTTGGGAAATATTACCATCTTTACAATATTAAATTGTCCGATTCATGGGCATTGGCTATTTTCCATTTATTAATACTTAGGTTTTTAAAATTTATTTCAACATTTTTGTTTTTAGAGCATAAGCTTTGTAATTCTTTTTTAAAAAGTAGTTTAAAATATTTTAATTCATTTTGATTGTATTGTAAATGAAATTGATTTCTTAATTTCATTTTCATATTTTTCATTGCTAATATATAGAAACACACTTAATTTTTATATATTGATCTTGTGTTCTGCAACCTTGCTGAATTTATTTATTCATTCTACTTGTGTTTTTTTTTTATTTTGGTGGATTGCTTATGATTTTCTATATATAAGATATTTCATTTGCAGAGACATATTTTTCATTGTTTCTTTCCAAACTGGATGCCTTTTATATCCATTTCTTACCTAATTACTCATATTACAACCTTAAATACAATTTTGAATAGAAATGTTTGTGATCCTGGATAAGAAAGGGGAGGTGAGGGTGTAATTAAGAGCTATACATTGTGTCATTGTGTGCGAGGGGTTGTGTCTCCAAGATTTCTGTAAATAAAAGTGAAATCTTTTATATACGCAGATAAGTTTGTTTTTATCTAAATTCACAATGAAAGTTGGAGTAAAAAATATACATATATACACACACATATATACACACACACATATATACATATATATGGGCTGTCATACTTCTAGGCATGGCAAAATCCGAACCACTGAATTACACCTTCTAGTTGCTTCCTAACATGACTCACCTGTCTAGATGGCCTCTCTTTCTGTAGAATATTCTGTTTAATGACACAGGGAAATTTACTCATGTGAACAAGGAACATATGAATGGTAGCTGATTTAAAAATGGTAAGTGGAAAAGCTTATTCACAAAATGACATAACTTAGAGTGGATAATATAGTTTTCTTCCTCTTCACGAAGGACTGCCTTGAAGAAGCAGCACTGGATTTATTTCCGCTACAAAGAAGAACTAGAACCAGTGGATGTGCCTTACAGAGGGCGATTGCAACTCAGCAATGAGAAGGTCTTTCAAATACCCTATCCAACCATCTCTGTATTGGTTTAATACACTCCTTTTCATAAGCTTCCTGAATCACTTATATAATGTGAAAAATTGTACTCAGAAGTATTATGATCTTAAGAATTTAATAAACTTTAATTAAAAAGCAGCCATTATCACGCCTCAAAGTCACCAAAAGTTGCCTTTGAATTAATTTAATTTTATAAGACAAGTGCCACCCCACCTTGGGTCTCTTGGAGTGTACACATAGACTTTGGGTGACATTTTCTTTTGTCAAGAGATCAAGTCAAACTTTCCACTTAAAAAATACAACACAAAATAAATCTGATTATTCACTGAGGCTGTTCACTCTGCCAAAAAGTTCAGCCTTCCATGGTGAGGCCAGGCTTCCTCTCCTGCCATCTGTTGAGCTTGGCTTAGCTTCCTGCAGATTTAAATGCTTCCTGTTTCAGAGGCTTTGAATTTCCTTTCCCTAGATGCCCCTTCCACCCACAGCAAAACTGCAAGCCTCTCGAGTTCTCTCTGCTTCAACTACTCTTCTTTGCTGTGATGCTAAGTTTTCTTTTCTGGATTTATAGTAAAATTTCTTCTGAGGTGAACGCAGTGCCTAGAGGAGAATGTTAGTGTATTGTTTGCTTTGTTCTTAATTAGCTGCCTTCAAGGAAAATCCTCCTGGTCCGGTTTATGAGCTTTGTCAGAGCTTGTCTGCTCTATCTAGACACTTTGAAGACCCTCTTCAAACTTACACTGCCTATATGCTTTCAATATACATTTTCATTATACTGGTCAATTGGAAAAAGGTAGAACCAGGATAGCACAGATGTAGGAAGGCCTCAGGGTAAATTGCTAATAGTGGGTTAGGAGAGAAAAGGCAAGGAAGGGATGGGATAGAGTGGAGCTTCACGGAGTGGCAGAGACCACTACCCTTTGGATTCATGCTGTCTAGTTGCTATTCAGTTTTTGGCCCCAATTCTGCTTCTGGGAAAATTTATGATTGCTGTTTTGACAAGTCATCATAAGGTGAGAAAATGGGTGGAAAAATTCTCCCTGTGGAGTTCTAAGTGGTTACAGATAACGTGTTTCTTCCTGTCAGAAGTGTAGTTTCCAATACTCAATGACCAAAACAGAAAGTGCTTTCCCCCCAAAACTCTGAGGAGCCACTGACGCCTCTCAAAATAGGGCTTTTTTCCACCTCCCAACCCTGCCCCAACCCTATCAGAGCATAAATACAGCTAATCAACCTGGGTGCAGTTGATGAGCTCAATACTGCCTCTTGGTCATCAGTGACAGCATCAAAAACACTTGCTTAGTTTCTTGATTCTCACTGCTGAAAATAGTCCTCTCACTTTGTTTCTCCCTTGGGTTTTGAGGACAGTCATAGAGACATTTTCCTCATGTCTGATGTCCTGATGGCCCACCCACCTCCATCTCTCTTTGATCTATTTTTCTCTGTTTGCACGACCATCAGGATCATCATGATCATCATCATCATCATCATCATGCATTTTATATTTGGTTTGGTTTTGCTCATGAACATCAGCTCTGATCTTCGCCCATGTGTTCTAAGGACAAGACCAAGTCATGGGTGGACATTAACTGTGCTGTGTCAGGAAAGATGATACCACTCATCAGAGAATGGTGCCAGACCTCATTTAGGGCAAGTATCTTGTGCAAACTGTACCAAATACGGTGCGTAGCATTAACCTTATTGGTGATATGCATTGATGACTTAGAAGTATCAACAGGGCAAATGGTGTCAGGATTTCTTTTTTTTAAGCTTGAAAAGTGAAGGCCTAAGAAGAGCAAAGTCTCTCATTTCTTAGAGGAGCAAAATCTGAAGCCCCAAAATATTTCATTCCTCATATTAATTTACCCTGGAATGAAGGTGATATTACAACAATCAGTGATGGTTTTCAAAACATCTCAATATGTTGGCCCCTTAGCATGAACAAATGATAATACAATGAAATCAAATAGGAAGCAGTGAAGAATCAAGCTAAATATGTTGTCTCCTACAGGAATCAATGGATCTTCTGTTAATAGAGAGGGGTTGGGGCTGAGCGAATATGGGGATGATGAGGGTCCTGGAAGAGCTTTATTGTTTTGGAAACAATTCTCACTCTCTTAATTATCTCCTGATGATGGCTGCAGACAGCAAAGTGGCGGCCCTGCTGAGATTTTCAGGTTGCTTCAAGTGACTTGGAGCTACACTAAAATAACAAATATGTTATAAATAGCATCAGCTTTACAGGGAGCCACACACAGAGAGCAAGGAGGGAGATGGAAGTGTTTGATTTAAATCTTCTTTCCAAGATCTGCAACTACTTCAGTGCTTAATGAAGGTAGGAGTTGGTCTTTGAGAACGCTTTAGATTGAGTACTTTAGGACCCCAAATTCACCAGTTGTCTCCCTTACGTATTACTGCCCTGATTCTTCGGTGCACAAGATGAATAATTTACTAAAAAGCACATGTAAGTATTTCTTTATTATTCATTATAATGAACTGAGACAAGAGTAATTCTCCACTCTGCTGGAATCCCTGAGGGCTTAACCAGGCTGTGCCTTGCTTTCCCACAGTTAATTTGAGTCAAAGGGGACCCTTCTCTTTGTATCTGTGGCCTAAGTAGGACTTGTGCTAGTCGAGGTGTGAGCAGGAAAAGGAGAATGAGACACCCAGGGTGGACTGTTGGCAAGGGCAATGTGAGGCCAAGTTATAAGAGCACAGACAGCAGATCTCTTGAGTGCCAAGTAGGGAAGTGTTACGAAAGAATCATTACAGAATACCAGGAATCTGCAGTCAGTGTGCTGAGGAACTGCATAATCATTCAGTAGTCACCTGAGGAGAACCAATTAAGGTGGTATATTGGCTGTAAAGTATAGAGTAAATTATGCATTTTCTACATATGCATTTCTAAAGATTTATTTCTTCTCTTTTTCCTTTTTTCTCTTTTTTTCTTCCTTTTCTCTCCCCTCTTCTATCTTTCTTTCTCATCTTATTTATTTAAAATCCATGATAAGGAAACTCAACTTTCCCTACTTATAATGAAAATTTGGGTTTTCATGCCAGAGTTTCTTAAACCCTCTCAGTTACAAGTTTCTATGGAAGGATCCTCCTCTATAGAGAGCCCCACAAGCTCAGTCTTTCTTAGTGTTTTGCCCACATGTTGAGTGCTGTTTCATACACATGAGTAAAATGGAGAAGGCTGGAGAAATTCAGGTTACCTTCGGGTCAGACTTCCTGTTCTTTTGGTTGCCTCAGAGCAATTCAGAGAGTCCCAGCAGCTAAGAATACCCTCTTCCTCCCTTATTAGCAATCTGGTGGTGCGGAATTCTAGGTGACACAAATTAAAAGCAGCAACTCTTGGGACCTGAACTGGAAACATTTGCAAAAGTTAACCCTGTGGCTTTATTGCCTCCAGGGAATATCTCTCTGGGCTTTTCGTGGTCCAAGGAACGAGTTTTGCCTGCCTTCTATTTTATTTTTTAAGAGAGACAGTTCGCATAATCTATATAAAATAAGCCACTATTCTGGAAAAGATGATTGGCTTATTAAAAATATATAGCATATATTTTTAAACAGGCAGAGTTGACATTCTACAGGAGCAATGCTGTAGGAACGGTGAAGACTTCACCTCCCATCCCTCCTCCGCCATCTGTCTCTGCCCATCTGTCTGTTTCATGAGAGTTTTATTTTTAAAAACTCAAGTAAGGTTTTGTTCAGATGTGTAATCTGCAGGATGGCACAGGATGAATCAAGCAAAGTTACTGGCCTACTGGTTGGCCATTAAGCCCACAGTCACCTGAACACACACAATTTCTGTTTTCTAAACTTGAGGCAGCACCGTCTATGGGTTGTGATTGGAAGAGATGGATGTCTTACTTAATTTTCCAAACTGTATAACTGCTGTATGCGTAGATGGAGAGATGAACACTAGGAAATGTTAAAATCACTATAATGTGGGGGGTATCATTACTCTTCAGTTGTAAGTAAATGTAAATATAATAGCAAACATTTATTGACTATTGACTATGCTCTAGAACTGTGGCAACAGTGCTAAAAAGAATAGTTTCTTTGCATATTCACTACAATCTATAGTAGTTGTTCATTTGTGTGTGTGTGTGTGTGTGTGTGTTTTGGTTTTTTTTTTTTACAAATATTATTTCCAAATGAGAAAACTGATACTCACAGAGGATCAGTAGTTTAGTAAATTACAGACCTGTGACTGGAACTCATATACTTCTTATTAAAATATTTATTATCTTACCCCATATGCTACACAGAAATTTTATGGACAGAATAAAAGCAAATCAATTCTCAGTATATTTTTTGGTTTCATAAATAAATCAGTCCTTTAGCAGTTCTGGGTGAGTTTCATTTGAACCAAAAAGGGAGGAGGTTTGTTTATGCACAATTCTGGAGAAAGAAGAATGGCCTTTGAGCTTTTGCCCGTCTTTGGGATTCTGTGATCCCGTACATTATATGTAGGAAGGTATTTGTAGGGAAATCTGTGGGCTGTAATTTCTGCAGTGCCAAAGCCTTTGCTCCCACGATACTTGTGCGGGAGCCTGTGGCTGACTTGCGCCATTCTTCAAAAAGATATCAAGCTCCCCAGACTCTCTGCTTTTAATTTAAAATTTTAATTTATACTTTTCCATGGATGATACTGAGACAGACATGGTCATGAGTAAATATGTCAGGATAATCTATTGAATGGAATTAAAATGGTGTGTGCTTGGGAAACATTTTAATTTCATCTTGCTCACTTCTTTGCCAAGTATAATGAACAAATTGGGAGGCTGAATTTTAAAGCTGTTCAGGATGTGGAGGACGGGAGGGCAGAGTCAGAGCCAGATGACAAATAAGTAACAAGAATTGTTCTGGGTGACTTCTTCAGGCATCCCTGACTAGTCAGTGGGGAGCTCCCTGAAAGGCTGTATGTAACAAGCAGGCAGGTGTGAGTGCTCTGCCTTCACTGCCTTTTACAGCTTCCCATGGAATTCCAAACCATTGGTGATGACCAGAGGGGTTGGATATTGGGAAAGAAGGAAAATGGGGCTGGATAGTGGGAAAGAAGAGACTTTTCATCTTTCTTGCCTTAAAAGACACTTTTCTTCTATACCCAAAAGCTCGTTGCTTCTGAAATGGCTTTGCCTTGTACTGTAGACTAACACAATGTAAGTTAGTCATGATGGAAGAAGGTGAACATAAAGGTGTCCCAAAGCCAGACTGTGACTCTAAAAGAAGAGATGACAATACCCTAGCAGATTGCTCAGTGCATTTTTCTGTGGAGACACCAATTGCTAAAATCTGTGCTTACTCGTCTATCCTAAGGTGCAACCCCATTCCTGACTCTAAAAAACTGCTTCACTAGCTAATGGTGTCACCTTGGGTTGGTAGTAAGACTCTTAGAATAATTTTCCCCTTTCCATGATGCCTGGCAGTATCTGTGCAGTGAATGTCTCCTTAGGGAATTGGATGTGTTTCTCTGAAGCTCCTTAACCCATTCACCTGTGATCTGATTCCAATCACTCCATTTCCCTCATCTCCTTCAGTGCTGACATGGTTTGCATCTGACTTCAGGAGTACCTCAATCTGCTTGCGAATGGTTCTTCTAGAGTGAGTGGTGTCCTGTTTATACACTGAAGCTGCCCACGACAAGGACACTGGTGCCTAAGCTGTTGGGGCCTGTGGACCAACTGAATTCTGTTTCAGGTGTGCACAATTGTGTTGATTGATCTCCCAATTACATATTTTTAGAAATACAGCATTTCACCAACCACAGGACATCAATCTAGAAACCAGCCCATCAACCACTGTGTCAACACACTGTGAAAAAGGCCTCATCAAAATAAAAAGTTAAAGTTGTCTCAGTGGCTATAGCTGAGAAAATAAACCGCAGAGGGAAATGAAATCCCACTGCAGAATTCTACACAGGTTGAGTATACAACATTTCTGGAGAGTAAGACATTTTTGAGAAAACAGAAAATGTTACTAGAAGTGCAAGAATCTATAGGTAGACTGGAATGGCCCTAGACGGATTAGCTAGTAATGCTAAAAATGTAAATTTCGTGTTATTTCTGATTAACACCACATAAACGTCCATTTTTATAGATTTGAAAATACAGAAGGAGAAGGTACCAGAACTCTTTGGAACAGGACATGTGAACAGATTCAGGATCACTTGGTTAAACTCACATGGACTCTCAGATCATAGAGCTTGAATTATATTTGTCCAGATGAGGCAATAGAGTCATAGTAATAGAGCAGGCACTATTTACCTGGTATAATTCCTATTCTCAACACACATCACTTTCTTCAGTCCTCATGAGAGCGTTGTGTAATGCCATGAGGAAAATAACGTACATCCCACTTCACAGATGCACAAATGAAGATTCTGAGAGGTTAAACAAAATGCTTGTCTCAGTGTCCTCTGTTAGTAAGTGGCAGAGCCCACATCTGTCCGATGACAGGCCTTCTCCTGAACAGCACATTATATATAATTATCTCTGCAATGCTCGTTTATACATTTCACAAAGGCTCATAAAGAACTCTCAACTCTCATCATCATTCTTGATATTGTCACTATGAACTTAGAAGACCCAACTGGCCTCTAAGTTAGTTCACACCCCCCATCATTAACAAGGGTGACTATTGCTCATTAAACACTTATTTCAACTTTTCATCATGTACAATTTCTTTCATTCCAGCTGATTTGCTCGAGGACTTTATTAAGACTTCTAATGCATTGAGCCTACCACATTCTCTGTATCCATCAGCCCCTCCTATCTTCACTCTTCTTATTCAATATTTTTTAATTCCTGTAATCCTTGGCTTCCTTCCTGTTGCTCACCCAGCGTACTCCAACACAGGATGAACCCATCATCTACATTCTCTATTCCTGAACCTGGACATTTGCTGGAGAATATCCTCAAAGCTAGCAGAATATTGTCACTACAAATTCTTGACCACCAACTACAAATGGGACCTCAACACAGCCTATAAATCCCACTATAGTTCCCTAGTAATTTTGGTGTCATTTTCTGCAATAGTTATTTCACTTTTTTGCATCCTTCATCCCCTTTCTTCTGTTCTCCCACTTACCTTCAACTGATAACTTGGTCTTCTACTTTGGAGAAAAGAGAAACCGTCACTCGATTGCCTCCTGCCTTTCCCATAGCTGAATCCACAAAGCTACCCAGGTTTCTCTTAATTTTTCTTCTCTTATGATAGAGCAGATGGAGGCCCTTTCCTTCGTGTGCTTTGTATCTAATGTTTTCTCACTTTCCCTGTAACTTTTCTCTGACAGTTATCCCCTTTCTCCTGCAGTAGCACTTGCTCCCATTGATAAGATCATTCTCATTAGTATATACTTACATACTGCAGTGTAAGAAGGCCTGGTCCTTGTCTCATGCAGTTTTGTTTCTACTGCCTAAAATCAGGCTACTCAAAGTGCATTAAGTCCTCAGCACGTGGGCTTGTTGGGAATGCAGACTACGGTCCCACTGAGATTTAGTGAATTAAGATGCACAGGTGATATGCGGGCTAACAAAAGATTGAAACATCCCAGCACCCAATAGGTATTCAGTAAATATTTGCAAAATGAATTAATTAGTTCCCAAGTGTTCCTACCCTTAAAACAAATAAGCAACAAGAAAAAAAGCAAAACAGGCCGGGCGCGGTGGCTCAAGCCTGTAATCCCAGCACTTTGGGAGGCCGAGGCGGGCGGATCACGAGGTCAGGAGATCGAGACCATCCTGGCTAACACAATGAAACCCCGTCTCCACTAAAAATACAAAAAAAAAAAAAATTAGCCAGACGTGGTGGCGGCGCCTGTAGTCCCAGCTACTCGGGAGGCTGAGGCAGGAGAATGGCGGGAACCCGGGAGGCGGAGCTTGCAGTGAGCCGAGATTGCGCCACTGCACTCCAGCCTGGGCGACAGAGCGAGACTCCGCCTCAAAAAAAAAAAAAAAGAAAAAAAAGAAAAAAAGCAAAACAAACACCCTTTGAAGAACCTAATTCCCCCTACCTCTGTGTCTTTGCCCCACTCCACTTCGCCATCAAAGTTCGTTAAAGTGTTGGCTGCAAACATTTCATCAACATCTCACGCCTGATTCTCTGACGACTCCTTCCTTCACTCTAGCTCCCTCAAGCTCTTCCTTAAGCTGCAGACCCTCTCGTCATGTGACTGTACTCTCACATCTACGGGGAGGCAATAGTCCCTTCACTATTCTTTCTGCCTCTGGCCCTGCTACAATCTATTTTCCAAAAGAAGTCCAGCCTATTCTCATGAAACACATGCCTCCACTTAAACCTATGCAGACTTTTTACCATAGAGATGTCCACCTCCGCAGCCCCGTGGAACACACCCATGTCCTCGTTTATCTTGCCTGGACTACTCTGGCTTCCACTCCATTCCTTGCCTGAGTCAACCTCAATCCCAGACCCCACATGCCTGCCCCGCCTTCTATCTAAGATGCTATCTGTACCCAACACTTGTACCCAGTTTTTCTTCTGAGTTATCAGCTTTAGATATTTGTCTGTTAATCTAACCATTATGTTACTTCTTCAGAGTGGCCTTGTCTCTTGACTGCATGTGTGAGTAAGGGCTTGCCTGCGCCACCCCACTACATGGCCATCTGATATGGTGTGGATGTGTGTTCTCTCCAAACCTCATCTAGAAATGTGAACCCCAAGATTGGAGTGGGGCTTGGTGGGAGGTGTTCAGGTCATGGGGGTGGATTCCTCATGAATGGTATGGTGCCCTACCAGCAGTAACGAGTGAGGAATGATTTCTGGCTCTGTTAGTTCGCAGGAGAGCTGGTGGTTTAAAAGAGCCTGGCATCTCCTCCCCATCTTTCTTGCTCCCTCTCTTGTCATGTGATGCCAGTTCTCCTTTCCCTTCTGCTATGATTGGAAGCTTCCTGAGACCCTCACCAGAAGCAGATGGTGGCACCACGCTTCCTCTACAGTCTGCAGAACTGTGAGCCACATAGACCTCTTTTCTTTATAAATTACCAGCCTTATGGTAATGGAATGGACTAAGACACCATCCTAATTCAGCTTGTACTCGTGTATCAGTGTTCTGTGACTTTATTTATTGCATATTGCTACCTCAAAGCTGCAAGCTTCACAAGGGTAGAGACGGGGTGTCTCTCCTAAATGTTCTATTTATAAGGTCTGACACAGTGTCTGGTCCTTAGCAGGTGATTACTAAATATCTGTTAAACAAATGGACAGATATATACTTTTTATTGTATCCATGAATGTAATAGGGTGCCTTTGTAACACTCTTGTGTCCTATCATTTGTCTGAGCTCATAAGGACCTTGAAAGCAGGTATTGTCTTTTTAGATGTTTTTTGTTGTTATTTTTATTTCAACCTTGCCTACCTCTTCTTGGGAAACTAATAATGTGATCTCAACATACCCTGTGAATTTATAGAGTGACTTGAAGCCTGGGAAGAAACCATCTCAATCATTCATTATTTTGTTCAGAGAGCTTTCTCTGGCCTTTCTGCCCACCCTTACTTTTTGTAATTACGTTTCACTACCCTACGCTTTACTTCTGTTACCAAGATAGGAATTCTCCTCCTCTCTCCTCCCACAGCCAAGCAGTTTAACCCCTCTTTTGTAGTTGTAAGCAATTTCTGCCTCTTTGTGGAGCCATCTTTCCATACAAATCACGCCTTTCATTTTCCTTCCCTGCATCGGATACTCTGTTCTGAACTGCCGTCAGCACAGTTGCCTCACTTGCATGGTATGGGAAATTGCTCTCTGCATTCAGGTAGAGTCCTCACTGTGCTTGTGGGGACCAGAGGTTCCCCTTGCTTGCGTCAGGACACAATGAGCAATTTCTGGTGGACTCATCTGTCATCAGACATGGCTGAAATTGCAGCACATTATCATCCAGCGGTTGATTTTCTGCCTCCGGCGATGCTGTTTTCAGGAAAGCCCTCAACCTCCCTTGGTTGTGTTTCCACGACTCTGTGTCTTCATGTTGCAGGCCCTCATGTTGAAGGCATTAGTGTCTTTTCTCTGCGTAACCTCCCCTCCCCCTCCACGCACACATACACATGCACACACACGTGGGTGTGCGCCCTTCCTATGTATTAACGTGACATCTCCCCTCCAGCTGCTGTTAGTGTGGTCCTGTCTTCCAATTTTCCAGCGAGCTGCAGATGTCATATTATGCCAGACTTCAAAGTCAACCCCTTGCACTACTGAAATATTTTTGTGCTGTACTCTCCATAAGTAGCTCTTATCCCTCACCATTTTTTCTGCAGAGGCTTTGAGATACATTCTCAGCCAATACCTTATCAGCAAATATTAGCTCTAGCAGAGTTATTACTCTCGTTGCATTTCCGACTATCTGAATCGTAAAGTTTTCCCCTACATAATTTAGGGTCCTTGTTGATGTTCTGAAGTTGGCTCTATTTGTAACTCAGGAAATAACTGAGTAGTTAAAGCCTTCTGGGAAAACAGCTTTTGCAATTTAGAATACCTTGGGAGTTGATCTAAATATGTTTCATTTTGGCCTGCCTGTTCTTTTTCCTTTAAAAAATTATTTATCATTGGTTTATGAGTTTATTAAAGCAAGGTCTTCCTCCCAGTTTTTGGACTGGCATTATTTATATTCATATATTTTGATACACAGTAAGGTTTTTCTTAGCAAAAATTCAATTAACTCTCCATTTATGAAAAAGGAAAACCAAAAAGTTACAAGATAATATGGGGGAATGTATTTAAAAAGTAAATTCAGAGAAATGCATTTCGGCTTTAAAATTCCACCCAGCATTTCTTCGATTGAGTACTCTATAGAAGACCACTTTAAAAGCAGGGGTCAAGGATGGGAAGAGAGACAAGATTTTCATCGATTTCCAGTGGTAACTATTAAAAAATCTTTATATATGTGCAATCATAAAACAAGGTATAAATGCCTTAAGCTTACACTCTTATATGACTGTAACTTCTGAGATTATAACTTATGCACATATATAGCCACTAAAATTTAAACTTGGAACACTAACTTAATGGAACAGGTGATGTTTTATTAAAATTAAATCCACTTTGGGAGGCTGAGGTGGGCAGATCATAAGGTCAGGAGATCGAGGCCATCCTGGCTAACACAGCGAAACTCCGTCTCTACTAAAAATATGAAAAATTAGCCGGGCGCGGTGGCGGGCGCCTGTAGTCCCAGCTACTCTGGAGGCTGAGGCAGGAGAATGGCGTGAACCAGGAAGGTGGAGCTTGCAGTGAGCCAAGATCGTGCCACTGCACTCCAGCCTGGGCGACAGAGCGAGACTCCGTCTCAAAAAATAAAAATAAAATAAAATAAAAATAAATAAATAAGTAAATAAATAAAATTAAATCCCAAGTTGCAGTGTGGATGTGGCACTGACTGCTGTAAGGCCTTCCCTTCTGAGTTCCACCCGCATCCTGTGATAATGAAGTTCTCCTTCCACAGTGGCTCATTCCAGTGCTTGGGAACCTTCATTACTACAGTTGAGCCCACATCATTCAGCTTTTGCTGGTAGGAAGGCATCACTGACAAAGCCAGTCACCTCTGTATTTTTGTCATTAGCCTGAGACAGTGCAAGGACTTCTCAATATGCCAGTGTGGTGAACACAGATGCAAACCTGAACATTTACATTTAATTGTTGTCATACCACATTTAGCATAGGTTTATATTATACATCTCCCAATTATAATAGAAAAGAAAACACTAAATTGAAAAATGTACATAAAGAGCCCATGGACTCTGTGTGTGTCTATGTGTGGGTAGATACAGATAAAGATATAGATTCAGATATCCTGCAGAAGGACACATGTATGTCCCCACATATATGTCTCTTTATGTGGGTTCTTTTGATGCCCATTTGAGAAACATTGTCGTACACCTTTTATCATTATAAATATGTATCGATGACCTACTAGCTGCTGGGTAGAGGCTGGGAGGTGCTGGTGATACTGAGTATGGTTACTATCCATGTGACATAGTTTAACACATGAGAATATAAATAATTAAATTCAGAGATGTAAACTCTATGAAGAGTCTAGGATCTTCGATATTATCCGTATATTACAAAGAGAATGGAGGTTTAGGATGATGAGTCTGAATTACAGATTTAACTACATTTGCCTTTGTCTACTAAATAAAACACAAGGGTATGCACCCTGTTTTAGGTATTATCACCATAACAAAGAAGGAACTGTAAAGGCATTTTCTAGTTAACTCTCAGTTTTTCAAAATATCAATGATCAATTCTTCGAACACGTACAAAGTCATCAATATATGAGGACACCATTGCTGAAGCTGGTTTAAAAGACTTGCTCTCCAACCACCCAGATCACTTAAATGTTCCTGCAGCTATCTGTGCATGTATGTGAGATGAGAATTTCATTTTAAAGTTAGACATAATTTTTGGACATGCATCTTATGGCACCCAAGTTTAGAGTTATAAACATTCAGCCATTCAACATCTGGCACATAGGCCATGGAAGGGCATTTCCTGAGAATTCTGTTCCAAATATGTTCACAGTTCCCATGATACACTCTCCATTCCTTACCTTGTTTTATTTCTCTCCAGGTGTCATTCTGAAACAAATATATCTAGACATACATGTTTCCTTTGTCTCTCACTAGGTGTAGTGTCATGGGGCAGGAACATTGTTGGCCTGTTCCTACTGTGTTCTCAGCTCCTAGGAAGTTACCTCGTACACCTTAGGCACTCATTCAATATCTGTTGAATGAATCGTGGCACTTTTATTTTTTATTTTTTATTTTTTTTTTGCATTTTCAAAGACAAAATATAAAAACAGAAGTAAAGAACACAAAAAAGTTAAAGCCGACCGATTTTACTTTTCCGTGATTATTTTGATTAAAATTCCAGCCCATCACTTGCCTGGTTTCTTTAAGGCAGTGAGTGGTTCTCCAAGAGGAGTCCCCAGAGCCGCAGTATCAACATCCACTGGGAACTCGTTGAAAATGCACATTCTTGTTCCCTCCAGGCCCGTGAACCAAAGGCTCTTTGAGGGCTGGCTTCAGCAATCTGTTTTTGATGCACAGTCAAGGTTGAAAACCACCGCTTTAAGGCATGGATTTCCCTAACTGCACCTCTTCCTCTGGAAACAAAACAAAACAACCCTGGATCTTAACCCCATGGCACATATTCAGAAAGATCTCTGCCTTCTGATGTCTGTCAGGCGTTTCTTTGCTCTTCCAGACTCTCATTTACACCTTCTTTCCTCACACATGGCTAGAGGTTAAGAATGTGTACGAGTGTCTTCCAGATAGGTTTCCTTTTTTCCTGTCTGTGCCTCAGGTTCCTCATCTGTAAAATGTGGATATAATATTAACAGAACACATCTCAAAGGGTAGTTATGAGGATAGAATGATTTGATATATTGAAAGTTCTTACGACTATGCCTGGTTCTGTACAAGCAATATACACTATTAGAGGTTACTTGTGATGTAGTTGTAATGAGTTCTGTTTTATCAAGGATCAGTAGGTAGGGTTAGCTTGGAACGTAAGAATTTAAAATATCTGAAATAATTTCCAAGAGATCAGAAAGTTGTCATTAACCTTCCTCAACGTGCCTCTTGGCTCCCCCTTAGTTAACATCAAAAGTGTTCCCCTCTGTGCTTCTTGTTAATGAGGGTCCAGGACATGGCCACAGACAGCAGGGAAGGAGCCTGAGTTTAGAAGAGCACTCAAGCCAACTTTTTAAGTCCTTCCCTGCGTTCTCTTTCCTGCTGTTCAGGGGACCATGGAAGAGTCCTAAGGTGATGGAAGAAAGCACAAAGCCATGAAACTACATTTTCTTTTGAAGCACAGCAACATCATGAGGAAAATAACTTTCCTCAACTGACTTCATTGTTTCACTCAGTTTCTCTGTCGTTAGGTTCTGAGAACCATACAAACTTGGGAACCATCTTTGCCCATTTAGAGAGATGGCTTTTCCTCAGTTACTCTTTTCTGTTTGCACTCCATGCCCATAAGGAGGCCCAGGTCCAAGAGCAAGTACACCAGATCATGGCCGCTCACCTGACGCAGGATTAACCAAGGAAAACACAGGCTTTCCAAGGGCTGTGTGACCAGGGCACTGAGAGCGTGCTCTGGCCCAGAGAGCAGTTTTGGATTGACCTGTTTCAAAGTCCGCCCTTACTCAAGCCTGTGGCCATTTGCACCGGTTCTATGCACCCTCAACCTGTAGTGGTTGGTCCCGTACAAGGACAATGATAAGATTCAGGAAATGCACTTCAAAGATCTCAAATTACCTAAAGTTGATCTGCTTGAGTAAGTGCCTGAGGTTGCAATGTAATTCTGCATCTCCCTTCTGACAGCTCCCACTTCACACACCATCCAGGAGACAACCTTCTTTCGTTTTCTTTGTCACCTCATCACCCGACTATGATGGAGCGGGGTACCAGTCTCGAAGGAGACCCCCACAGAAGCAAAACAGAGCACTAAAGGCAATGATACCTGATTGCATCAGGAATAGATTCATGGCCAAGCTAGTGCATTCTCCATTTTGAATTAGAACTCGGAGATGAGACATGTTCTAACAGAGGGCACTGTGATTTAGCATATTAAAATAAACAGTATAATATATTTTCCCAACATTTCTGAGTGTATTGGGTTAAACAAGGCACTTCCAGTAAAATAATAACATCTTTTTATAGTCATTTGACAAGGCCTGGTAAAATGGTATCATATGCTTTCCAGATACTGAGAAATTGAATGAATTTAATACTGGGTTATAAACCCCTTTGCAAGTCAGGTATTTTCCAATTCATTGCGTTAAAAGAAATTGAAAGAGGAATTAATTGATTTGTCAGCTGCGAGATCATTAAAATTATCTTTGAAGCTATATTACTATGTGATTTTTGGCATATATCTTGGAAAGCATTCAAATAATTGAGTGGCATTGCTATGCACAATTTTCATTTCCATGTTCTTACGTGAACAAGGTTTCTCTAAAAGCAAAAGTGGGAATAGAATTGATCCTGAACTCCATCTCCTTCTAGCAGTATGTGATATTTATCTATGGCATTTAAAAAAGGGGCTTATCCATCTATTTAAAAGCTGTATTTCTAGTAAGTTTACTTTTTCATGTTTAATTATTACTTAACAAAATGTGCTATATATTTATGTTCTATCAATTTTATATTTCTAATGACCATTCATTTAAGAAATATATTATTGCTTAAAGTTTTATGGTCATAAGACATAAAATAAATTTAAATTTCAATCTCTATATATTTTTGGTTGCAAATAAATATGGTAGGCGATCAATAAAAGACCTTCAAGCATGAAATACATTTTTCTGCAGAAGATATATAATGGGAAAACAAGTTCCAGTTTAAAAAGGAACAATGCACATGTTATGACTTTTAGAAAAAGAGTTCCTGAATTTTGAAGGCAGATAATCATGAGCATTAATCACTATGATATTTAAATTCTACTGAACAAATACACACACACACACACACAGGAATTTTGTAACCTAAAAAAATATTTTAAATTTGAATATTTTCTAAAGACCAAAAAATTCATCCTTTTCCATTGTAGCTTACACGATTTTTTATGGCAACTTAAAAATGTCCAAGGGGTTACATAACTGAGCAAAATTAAAGCAAGAATATTTGTTTTCACTTAGTCACTTGGGTTGTGTGGTGCCTCGAAGACCACACAACTAGAAGGGACTAGAACATCACGCCCTTCACTCTGTCTCAATTTAGCATCTACTTCCAGGCATTTTTGGAATTCTACTATTCGAACTTTCTTTGGGAGGAACTCTTCAAACAGGGATTCCTTCTTTATGAAAATTCACCTATCCTTAGGAAAGGTTTGCCCTTATCAGTCATTTGCAGTTGAGAATGAATACATTTATCATATTTTTTCCCTAAGAAAAGCCTTTGAAAGTGGGGAGCAGGAAGGATCCATTAGAGTTTAAGATCCATTAGGGCATCATAAGGGAAATAGAAAAATGCTATGGAAGAAAGAAAACAACAGGAAAAGAAGTGAGATGCCTCATGATGTGGAGGAGATAACATGACTTCAATTTTTCTTTATACCAATGACATTTCTATAATGATGGGAAAGAATCATTCAATGGTACCTAAATTATCAGGTCCTACTGGTGGATGCAGTTGGGCCCTGGAAACTCGCTTACCTAGAAAGCTTGCAGATTGAGGTCTGTAACTGCTGGTGTGCAAGGGATGCCTGTGGTCAAATAAAAAAAAAAAAATAGTTTCATTGGAATATTAGAGTATGATTCTATTTCAGGTGAAAACAAATCAACACAAGCTTCATACAAGTTCATGCATGTGTATAAGGAGTAAGATGTAGACCGAGATATAACAAGTTGCTACCAAATCACCAGTGGGTGCTGGGCATTGGTGAGGAGTGAATGGTTAGCTGGGCCTGTATCATCTTGGTGTTATTTACATGTATTATTCACTTTGTATTGTTCACATGCTTATTTAGCAAAGAAAAATCTCTTCCTACGATATTGTGAGAGTGCCTAATACCCTCCCTACCCAACTTCTCAGCGGCTGAAGGGCAGATGGGCCAGTTCATAAAAAGGCCTGGGTTACTGGAAGCTGGTATTACTTTTATTCTTCCTACCAACCAAGGAGAGGACCGCCATAGATCCGGTGTTTTCCCCATTCTAGAGGGCTGTGGTTCTGGTGCTTGGAGACCCTGAGCCACTCAGGCCAGGTGAGACTGGCCACTTGACCAGATCCTGACCTCTCTACTGTGGCCAGTGTCTCTGGGGTCCTTCTGTCTCCTGAGACCTGCCTGAAGGATCACTGCTGCCACCCAAGTGTTAGGTCAGATCCAGTGAGGGAAGGCCATGCCTATTCCCCGTGTTCTCCTCACCTGCAGGTGTTGGACTCACGTCCCTCCTCTCTCTGCCAGGACATTGCAAGGCTGGTTGTCATTGTGCCTTCCTATGTGTAGCATGGAGTGATGGGTGTGCACCCACATTTAGAAAGCATTCTGTTTCCTCATGCTTCCATTCCCACGTCCTCAGTTCCTGGGCACATGCACAGACGTCCAGCACGTTCAGTCTTGTGTCAGGCCTGACAGCCCGCAGGTCATCCACACCAACACATGGGTCTCGTTTGTGTTCATAGCCTCAAATTGTTAAGGAGAGTAGGTGGGAGGTGGAGCACAGCTCCCTGCTTTGATAATAGCCTTGTTCTGTCTCCCAATGGGACAGAGTGTCTGAGGAACAGGGACTCTGCTGATAATTTTCTTCTTTCCTCTCCTGATGTCCTAAGATGCAGTTTTGACTTCTTCAAAAAGTGTTGGCTTTCTAAGGTGAATTTTACCAACCCATGTTATAAATTGTAGTTTGCAGGCTTTGGGCTGCTTAGGGGTATAAGGAGATTATCAACACCAGGGAGGTCTGGAGGTAAATATGTTCAATTTTTGATTAACTACAAGTTAAGTATTTGCTTTGTGGATTATCTATGACCTATTTGAAATGCTGATCCACTCTCTCTCCCATGTGCCCCTGGGCCACTTCTTCCTCAAAGTGGTAAATGTGCTCAAGAAACATAAACTAATTTTCATATAAGCCTATGGGAAAAAAATAACAGGGAAAGCGAATGGATGGCAAAGATATTCACATAATATGTCTCGAAATCAAATAGAAGTGATTTTGTATTGTCAGTTCTTCAAGATGATTTTGGTCACTCTTAGTTTATATTTAGGAAGTTTCATCAGTAATTGTTTCCTTTTAGTACTGTGTTATGTTGTTTCAATTACTCCTCAGAATGCAACATCATATCTACCACATTATATAATCTCTCCACTCTCTTTCCCTTCTTCCTCCCTCCACCATTCCCGGCCTCACTGCAGGTGCACCATAGATGACCGGGTAACCCGGGTGGCCTGGTTAAACCGCAGCACCATCCTCTACGCTGGGAATGACAAGTGGTCCATAGACCCTCGTGTGATCATCCTGGTCAATACACCAACCCAGTACAGCATCATGATCCAAAACGTGGATGTGTATGATGAAGGTCCATACACCTGCTCTGTGCAGACAGACAATCATCCCAAAACATCCCGGGTTCACCTCATAGTGCAAGGTAAGTCCCAGCTGGATCTGGGGTTGCCATTCCCATCAGTGATGGAAGGGAAGAACCATGTTGGTGTTTCTTCTACTTGTGTGTGAAGACACAGAAGTCATCTTCCTCTATTGGATCCAGAGTTTGAGTATATGTCTTGGAATTTTTCCCATCGAATGGGTACTTAACTAAGTGCTGAATATCTTCTCAGAGTTTGTAACTGTTATCTTTAGCCCTTCTGTTCTCATCAGTAAGTTGTGTAACATGCACTGGTTGAGCTCTCGTAAGTTACTTAGCACTCTGGAGCTGGGCTGAGATACGTTCAAACATAGATAAATACGGTACTACTCTCAGTGCCTTTTAATTCTCTTATAGGCTTATGTCATAATAAAAGACTGATAATGCTGATGAGAAACCCTGTGACGTGACTGCTTTTGCACAGTTGCTGGTCACGCATGCCCTGGAGGGGTCTCTGAGTGCTGTTTGGGCAGATCCTCCCTGGCAAGGCTGCTGTGTTTAAACCCTCTCTCATAGCCTGACGATGGAGCCACATCCAAGAGGGATGTTAGTCAGAATGATAGCTGCAGGTCAATGTTGGTAATAAATTCAGACAATTTTAAAAAGGGGGAAGGAGGAAGGAAGACTTAGCAACTTCTTCCACTCTCCTTTAAAAATGTGAACCAGGATGGCCCAAGAATGGCATCACCTGTGCATTTTAAAATAGCTTTTAATTTAAATTTCATATTACACCTCAAAAATGGGGCTGAAGAAATGTCAGATTCTCAGATATTAAATATTGAGAATTAAAAACACATGCAGATAGCAGTTCCGAGAATTTGAGAACCATTTTAAAGCAAGGCAGCAATCCAAGTGAACTTATTTTGAACTTGACCCCAACTATCATCACCATGTAAAGCAATTTCTGTCAGGTGTTGGCTCATGGCAGGAATGAAGTTCTAAGCACATTAGTTCCGTCACCCAGTGACACATCCTTCCTCCACCAAATGAAAGGTTCAGGTGGACTTCTTTCAGAGCCTCCTTTGCAGATATCTTGAGGAAACACAGTGAGCTCTCGGAAAGGGTCCCTATGTGTGATTTAGTCTTTAGCATCTGCCTTTTTATCAGATCCCATCTGTCATAGATTCAACAGATTTTTTTTTTTTTTTTTAGTTTGTGAAACGTGTATGGCATCCTTGCTTAGCTAAGATAGATTCCTCATCTCTGGTTTAAAAAAAAAAAAAAAGACCGTGATGTTGCTCATTTCAATCGGTATCCTAGAGAGAGGTTGCATGGGGGCTGTCTATTCATGCTTCAGTCACTTGTACCATTCAGGTTGCCCATTCTTTCCTTTTGGCGCAAGCAGCCAGGCCTGCCTCTGTAGCCATTTGTAACGGCATGTGTGGGGCCAGAGAGCTGTCTGCTGCCACTGCTGTTCCCCAGCAGTCCCTGGCTCTGCCATGCTGCCTGAAGCTTTGCTCCTGCCCAGCCTCCAAGCCCTGCTCCCCTCGTCGCGTGCTTTCAGGCGTTCACACACGCCTGCCATCCGACAGACGTCTACAGACGCTGCGGGTTTCCACTCTCCATACACGTCCACCCACGGCTCTGGAGCGACAAGACTGCCTGCCATCTGGAGATCAAGACAACTGTCACATCTGATACTTCTCCTCAGAGGACGACAGAGGCACTTGGTGAGATCAGTCATCGGAGATGAGCTGGGCTATCTGTTGAAAGTTTCTGAGGGTGTAGAAAACAAGAGACTGTGAGCTCTCACTACCCCACCTGCCTGCACCTGGGCTTGGTTCCAGAGGAGCTGACATTCTCAGCATCGGAAGTGACACCTCAGTGCCACCTCTGTGGCCTTGACAGCAAAGTTATCTTCAAATTCAGGAAATGTGGCACTGAAATAAAAAAGAACTGTCAGGCACTGTAGAGAAACAGACTCAAACCGAGCAAGCCTATCCCTTTTCAAGAACTAAGACAGATGATGTAAGCACATCGAAGTCAATGCACAACATAATGGGCTGGGGGCCCAGCGACAGAAAAGGATGTTCTCCATAACACATGCTAAGCGATCCCTTGGGTGGGACGTGGCAGCCTATGAGGTGTCCCTGTGGACCTCCAAGCTTCAGGTCAGAAAAAGTCTGAGGACAGCATGGCATCTATTCCAGAGGTCAGCTCCTCAGTCTCCACATTCCAGGCCAATTGACTCTCTGGCTGCAGCCCTCTGAGGTGGTCTGGGTAAGTCCAGAGGAAGTCAGGATGGGTGGGGGTGGGAGGGGAGGATGTTCTTTTGGGGAGGAGCTTCTCTTGGGGAAGAGCTTCTCTTGGGGAGGAGCTTCTCTTGGGGAGGAGCTTCTCTTGGGGAAGAGCTTCTCTTGGGGATGATGTTCTCTTGGCGAGGACCTTCTCTTGGGGAGGAGCTTCTCTTGGGGATGATGATCTCTTGGGGAGGAGCTTTTCTTGGGGATGACGATCTCTTGGGGAGGACCTTCTCTTGGGGAGGATCTTCTCTTGGGGAGGACCTTCTCTCGGGGAGGACCTTCTTTTGGGGAGGAGCTTCTCTTGGGGAGGAGCTTCACTTGGGAAGGATCTTCTCTTGGGGAGGACCTTCTCTTGGGGAGGACCTGCTCTTGGGGAGGATGTTCTCTTGTGGAGGACCTTCTCTTGGGGAAGAGCTTCTCTTGGGGAGGAGCTTCTCTTGGGGAAGAGCTTCTCTTGGGGAGGATGTTCTCTTGGGGAGGACCTTCTTTTTGGGGAGGAGCTTCTCTTGGGGAAGAGCTTCTCTTGGGGAGGAGCTTCTCTTGGGGAAGAGCTTCTCTTGGGGAGAAGCTTCTCTTGGGGAGGACCTTCTCTTGGGGAGGAGCTTCTCTTGGGGATGATGTTCTCTTGGGGAGGACCTTCTCTTGGGGAGGAGCTTCTCTTGGGGAAGAGCTTCTCTTGGGGAAGATCTTCTTTTGGGGATGACATTCCTTTGGGGAGGACATTTCCTTGGGGAGGATCTTCTCTTGGGGAAGAGTTTCTCTTGATGATGACATTCTCTTGGGGATGACATTCTCTTGGGGAGAAGCTTCTCTTTGGGAAGATCTCTCGAGGAGGACATTCTCTTGGGATCCTTGGCAGGCTGGTTTGTAGCTTTACTGAGTGGCTGCAGTGAAGGCGGTCAGAAAGCTGAATTCTTTCCCCTTGCTTAGTGATGCAGTGACTTGCTCTTTCTTTGGAAGGCAGTTGAATTACCAGAGGGTGGATGTAGAGACCCTACTACTCAATTAGAAAGAAGCCCCAGAGTTATTCTCCCAGCAGCCATCAGCTTTTGTCCAGTCTATAGATTAATTTTTCAGACATAGTGTTAGTTCAGGTTAGATAAAGATAATGAAAGTTTCCTAATCCTCTTAAAGAAAATTTATCTGACTGAGTAGAAAGCTTTTGGAAGACAATAAGGCATGCATAAAACTGAGGCCTAATCTCACCTTTAATTTCAAACTGCTGATGGGTATTGATTTTGCAATGAGAAAAACAGAAAAATTTCCGAGCTGCCACTTGTCTGTTTATAAAAACAAAAAGGTGTTTATGCATCTTCTGTCCATTTGAGAAGGTGGGTATCTCATTCCTTCTGCCAACCAGATGCCATCAGCAGAAGGGAGTGCACACCTACGGGACCCAGCTTTTTCCCTCCTGCCATGGGAGTGCCTGAGAGATACTCTGCCACCAACCTCCCTGCCTGCCCTTTCCTGTTGTAGAAGGTGGCCTTTGCCACATATCTGATGGAACTAATTTCCAAATCCTTCTCATTGAGAACAGAAGCTGCGTTCATTAAAATCGTGTCACTGATACCCGAGGTACATCTCAGCCACTGAGGGGATCAGCGCAGGCACTGTGTGAGCATGTGATAATGTGATCTAGGCTGCATACCTCAGTGTGGAGGAAATCTGGAGCAAGGGGGAGGCACCGCTGTGGGGTCGGATTAGTTGGGGGGAAAATCAGCCTGGCAGCCCTGCAGATCAGGAGAAAGCGGGAGAAGCTGGAGGCACAAGCACAGGCAGGAGTGACTCCCATCCCCGCTAAGCAGTGCAGCCAGGGTGACCATGGCCTACCTGCAAAGAGCCAGATGTGCCTGAGAGGCACTGTCCACAGGAAACTGAGAGCATTCATCCTCATACCTGGAAAGAGGAAGAATTAAAATGATATCACCCAGATTTTTTAGTTTGGAGAAATGCTAGTGATTGGGGAGATACGATCCTATGCCTCCTGGAAAGAACAGCTTTGGGCTTACGAGGTCTGGGGATAAACAACACACAAACATTACATAGATGTTGCAGAACTAGGGAACAGGTGTAACCTAACACCAGAAAGGGTATATTTGAGATTCAGCATGAATTTCCTGGCTGGAGAGTAGGTAAATGTTCCGAGGTTAACTATTCTTAGAGAACAGTAAGAATCATAATTTATTTATATCCAACCTAGCACTTAGCACACCATCTGAGGCATGGTAGGCACTCGGCAAATGTTTGTACAATGAGCAGAAGCAGATTGATATGGCTACTGGAGTGGCATAGGAACACAGTGATCATAAAGCTTCTTCCCACAGATATGGGTGGCAGGGGAGTCAAAATATGTCCAGATGACTCGGAGAGGACAGTCATGGGGAAAAGGTCCCTGGAGGTGAGAGGGTCCTCAATGTGACAAACTGAGAGATTGTTCTGAAAGGATAACACAAATTCCCTACATTTGTCTAGTACTTTACAGAGATGGCACAGTTTTTGTCACCTTTGACCCACACAACAAACCCTGGGAGACTGTAATGCAGTGACTGTTATCTCCATTTGCAAATTAGGTAACTGCAGCTCATGGAGGTTGAGCCTGACGGAGTCCCCAGTGAGTAAGTAGCAGAGGTGGGTCTTGAACCATGGCCACAGGACTTTGAGAGTAGTGTCTTTTCAGCATACTGCAGTCCCTCCAAGGCCAACGACATCCAAAGTTAGTTCTTTGCTCTAGATCATGGAACATTTTCAGGATTTCTCTCTCTTTCTCTCTCTCTCTCTCTTTGTGTGTGTGTGTGTATGTGTGTGTTTGTCATATTTCCTTCTACTGATATTGCATTGCATTGCACTGTAGCAACAGAAGTTGAGGACAAAGCTCAAGAAAGAAAATTAGTGGTGGGAATGGGACACCAAAGCTACAATGAATGATGTAGAGAGGCTGTGAGGGGGCAAAGAGAGGATAATTAATTTTCTAGTAGCTCATCCCTCGAGGGATGTGCATTTTAAATGTTACCACTTTATCCTATCTAAATACTGGAAACCCTGGCCCCTCTGCAGATCCTGAATCTCATTGTCATTCTAACTGTCATGAGCTCTTCAGCATTCTGAAAGAACGCAGAGATCTGTGTGTGCCAGTGGTATGTCATTGTCGTTGTTGTTGGAGATAGATGGAGTAAGACGACCTGTCTATGGTTGCTTCTTGGATGTTGGTGTCCTCTACCTACTCTCCTGCCTTGTTTGGAAATCTCTTCACTACAGGGTACTTCCTTTTATGGAATGAACTCCTCTTGCTAAGCCCAATTTTATGCAGAGGGCTAGAAATGATGAATTTTATTAAATTCTTACATAGGAGGCTCCACAGCAAGCTTATGCAATTTCTATGTAAACAAAAGACTGCATCTCTTAGCCTGGTGTCAGTTCAGGTGATTTGGTTGGTATCTGAAGTTGAGTTTCGCATGTAAAGAAAATGGGTTCCCAGTCCTGCCAGTCCTAGATATTGCTAATCACCAACCAACCTCAGCATTGGGCGTGCTAAGTATAAACGTTATCTCAGCCGTTCCTTACATCTATCCACTCTACAAAATATACACCCTAGTCATGTTTACAAATAAGGAAACGGAGGCTTAGAAAGATTAACACCTTATCCAACGCTGATGCGGCTGCCACATGCTTTAAATCCCTTTCACTAGACTTATTCGTGGAGGTTAAGCTTTTCTCATGAAAAAAAAGGTATCAAAATACAAATAGTTAACAAGCCACTTTACATGCATTATCTCTTTTGATTATGCTTCCCAAAAGCCCAAGATGACAGAATAAAAAGCAAACCTTTCCAAGACCAGAAAGTGAGATTCAGAGACTTGGAAGTGATTTATCCAAGTTAACACTAGCGAGGAAGTGTCAAAGCAACACCCAAGGCCAGGTGTACTCACTCTGTAGCCAGCAGAGTGTTCAACACACCAGTGACTCAGAGTTGAGTACGTAGACAGGCACTTGTTCTTAGGTGAGAAAAATGTCAACCTTCAGAGGTGCTCCAGAAAAGGGTGGGCCCTGAGGAGACAATTCTGGGTTGGGGGCAGCAGGTGGATCCTGGGATTGCACCAAGGAGCGGTTGCAGCAGGCCCAGGGAGACAGGACCATAGGTCACAATTTTGCCAGGGATTTACCTATTTTCAACTCTTTCTTTGTAAGCAATCTCTTTTTTTAGGCGATTTTCTCCTCTTTTCCTAAATATTACCCAAACGTTTAAACGAACATGTGTGCTCATAGACTTAAAGAAAAGCAGGCAGTTAACCTGAAATAAATTTGATGTATTCAACCTCTATTTAAAATTGTAATCACATTTACTCTTCACAAAGGCAGGGTAGAAGAGTGGAAAACAACAGGACCGGCCAGCAGAACGCTCACTCCTCAGACTGCGCTCGGCTCCTAACAGCGCAGGCCTGCGTCTCCAAGACATTCCTCTCCCGGTTTCTTATCATGGGGTGAAGAGTAGAATTCAGAGTAATTTCTTTATGTGCACATATGCATACTTTAATCCCATGTGTGATTGTGTGTGCATGTGTGTTTTTGTGTGTGTGTGTGTGTATGTCAATGGGAAATAAGATTCTGAGAAGGGGTCTCTAAGCTGCAAATTCTGTGTATTTGTGCAGATAAAGCGCACAGCCAAAATTAGGTTAAGGACTTTACTGAGCGTCATTTCCTTGACTTTGCAATGGAAAGGTTGAACTGGTGGTATGAAAGTCCTTTCTAGTTATTCTGTTACGATTTTTCAGTGTAATTTATCTGAGAATTTGTGTGCAACCAGGAGTCTCTGCACTCTGTGTCTCTCCTACTTTCACCTGCCGATGGGAGAATTATTAGGTTGGTATGAAAGTAATCGCAGTCTTCTGTCATTGTTCTTACTATTTCTTATTTGTATTTTTCTCCAGAGGCTTTAGGATTTAGGGTCCCTTGCTAACACTGCTAGTTGGGGTGACTGTAAACCTTGTTGTTCAAGTTTTTGGTTAGAGAAGGTGGAAGAGAAAGATGCCATTTGCTTCCCAGTTCTTCTTTGACATTTGTAACCTCCACAACCCACGTCAAGCGGACACATATTTAATGGACGGTGGGGTGGAATTCCAGAGGCCACAGAGGAAATAGCCATAAAACCTATAAAAACTGTGTGAGTGGCTGGGCGCAGTGGCTCACACCTGTAATCCCAGCGCTTAGGGAGGCCAAGGCAGGCGGATCACAAGGTCAGGACATTGAGACCATCCTGGCTAACACGGTGAAACCCCGTCTCTACTAAAAATAGAAAAAATTAGCCGGGCGTGGCGGCGCCTGTAGTCCCAGCTACTCCAGAGGCTGAGGCAGGAGAATGGCGGGAACCTGGAGGGCGGAGCTTGCAGTGAGCTGAGATCCGGCCACTGCACTCCAGCCTGGGCGACAGCCACACTCCGTCTCAAAACAAAAACAAAAACAAAAACAAACAAACAAAAACTGTGTGAGTGTGTGCCTGTTACTGCAGAAGAAACAGACATGAGAGCTGTGTGTGTGTGTAAGAGTGTGTGTGTGTGTGAGGGCGTTTGTGAGTGAGTGTGAGTGGGTACGTGGTATCTCTATGTGTCTTAGTTCCTAAGCAGAGCAGAACAAACAACATATTTCTTCTCACAATGGGAGAAGAGACCTGATAGATGGAGAAATCGTCAAACATCAAGCATATATATATATGTGTGTGTGTATATAAAGATACACATATATATGCTTGGATATACACATGTGTATGTTCGGTGTTTGAGATGTATATATGTATATGTGTATATATACACAGGGTTTATGGAAGGGTTAGGTAACTAAGAAGACAGCTGCAACATAGAAGGAATCAAGAACGAAGTTACTGTCAAGAACACCCTCTATAGCACATAAAGGAAGGGATCTCAAGTCTCCTTTCACTGGGAGGGGGTCCCCACACCGCCTTGTGCACCTGCCCCGCCCCCTGCCCTCAGGGTTAGAGCAAGGCCACACTCACCCCACCATGCAGTGGTCCTATCCCGGCTCTCAGACTACTGTGTTTCTCAGATATTGCCTGAATCTGACACCTCATGTTGACCTTCACTGAGTCTCCTAGGTTGTGACCTTTCATGACATTGTGTGTAGTTGGTGACAACACAGTTCACAACACAGTTTGTAAAAAAAGAAAAAAAAAGATTTCTCCTTGTATCAGGCCTTTTCGCCCATTGTTGTGAGGATAAATATGGGGCTTTGTTCTGCTCTGCATCGCAACTAAGACACACACAGGCACCGCGTAACACACACACGCACAGACATATGCACTCGCACCTACACACACTCTTATGTACACACAGCTTTCATGGGTTTTGTCTGTTTCTTCTGTACTCACACACACACTTCACACAGTTTTTATAGATTTTATGGCTATTTTCTCCATGGCCTCTGGAATTCCATCCCACCACCCATCAAATATGTAGGCTGAGCCTCTGTCTAGGAGAGGAGAGGGGGAAGGACACACTCAATTTCTCCTCGGACACTTATAGTCCATGAATTATAAAAATAGGAGGAAGTCGGTATTTTCTAAGGTGAGTGAGACCAAAACCAAATGTGACTCTGGATGAACACACCGCCAGAACAAAACCCTGGTGGACCCCCAAGAGGCAGCACTGGATGAACACACTGTCACAACAAAGCGAGGCAGACCCTGTGATAGGCAGCACTGGATGAACACACCGTCACAACAAAGCGAGGCAGACCCTGTGACAGGCAGCACTGGATGAACACACCGTCAGAACAAAGCGCGGGTGGACCCTGTGAGAGGCAGCACTGGATGAACACACCGTCAGAACAAAGCGCGGGTGGACCCCCAAGAGGCAGCACTGGATGAACACACCGTCAGAACAAAACCCTGGTGGACCCCCAAGAGGCAGCACTGGATGAACACACCGTCAGAACAAAGCGGGGTGGACCCGCAAGAGGCAGCACTTCCACTTCAGAGGCCTGGCTGGGAAAAAGGCAGAGAGACGCATTGACATGATCCAAGAAAAGGCTGCCAGTCCTGGCACCTGGTTTGACGATGATTTTTATAGTAGCCAGAAAAAATTAGCTGGGCCCGGTGGCATGCACCTGTAGTCCCAGCTACTGGGGAGGCTGAAGCAGGGAGGCGGAGGTTGCAGTGAGCCAAGATCACACCACTGCACTCCAGCCTGGGCGACAGAGTGAGACTCCACCTTAAAAAAGAGAGAGAGAGAGAGAAGTGTCAAGGCCTGGAGCTGTCATCTGCCTTGTTTGCAATAGAATTAAACAAACGGAACAGTCATAATGCCTGTTCTGAAAATCATCACTGATATGGAGATGGAGGGAAAATGAAATGCCTGTTATGTTCTGCTCAATTTGCATGGTGATCTCAGCTTATTTCCTAAGATGCCTGTCTGCCAATAGCTCCAGTAAATAGATCTTTTCCCTCACATTCCTGCTGCTGTGAGGAGGGGAGCAATCACACCTCAGAAGAAGGACAAATTGGTAAATGTTCATAAACTCTCCCGATAGATTAGTATCCACCATGACCCTCATATAGTCAGGATCTTACATAAGGTTTCAAGCCTCACCACCCAGGAGATCAGTCAGTCATCTGTTTGGCATCCAAGTAAACTGTGAATTCCGAATAGTGATGTCTTTCTACACATCGCAGGTGTACACAGATTTGGAGAGTCTCACTTGCATTCCCGAACCTGGTTTTGAGCTCCTAGTTAACAAGTTTTACCCTCAAACACAATGCCTTGACAATAGTAACTGTTGTCCCTATTCTTATTCTGGCTTCTCAAAAAAGTCCTTGTTCGTTCACTAAAATTCTCCTCTGTAGGGATAGAAATTGAAGAGCAATACAAGTGAAGCAAAATAATCACAAGGAAAACAGTCAATAATCGTTTTTAGTAATTATAAACAATGGTTATCATCCATTGAGTACCGTTGACCCTTGAACCATATGAGTCTGAACCATGCAGGTCCACTTATACGTGAATTTTCTTCCATCCCTGCCACTCCTGAGACTGCAAGACCTACCCCTCCTCCTCCTCCTCCTCCTCAGCCTACTCACCGTTAAGACAATGAGGATGAAGACCTTTATGATGATCCACTTCCACTTAATGAACAGTAAATGTATTTTCTCTTCCTTATAATTTACTTAGTCTAATTTTCCTTTTCCAGCTTACTTTATTATAAGAATGCAGTATATAATATATATATATGAAATATGCATTAATCAACTGTTTCCTATTATCAGTAAGGCTTCTGGTGAACAGTAGGCTCTTAGTAGTTAAATTTGGAGGGAGTCAAAAGTTATATGCAGATTTTCAGCTGTGTGGTGGTCATCACCCCAGCCCCTATATTGTTCAAGGGTTAACTAAGTGGGGTGGCAGTCATAAACATTATCTGATTCTATTTTCCAATTAACCCCAGAGGGCGGGATTCATGTTCCTATTTTTTTGAATGAGAAAACTAAGGCTCAGAGAAGCTAAGGGCACCGCTGATAAGTACAAGGCTTTATTTTAAACTCACTTCCGTTGACAATGGAATTCTCCACTCAGCTTCTAGTTTAACTTCCTTTCAATTCCATAGCTTTTAAATAAGTAGGTCAGACGACCACGCGGGGTCATTTACAATACACATGCTTTCTTTGACAGGTTGCCTCTGCTTGAGGCGTTGTAGTCTAATCTCTGTGGAGTCAGGATCTGTCCTCCTTAATCTTTTTTCTCTCCTTCTGTTTTGTTTATCTTATCTTAGTAATTATAACGTTTTTTCTTGGAGTTAATATCAGCTCTATATCATTGGCTCCTAAATGTAAATTTCCAGTTTTTAGTTCTTTGCTAATTCCATTCTGTAATGTATGATTATCTTCTTAGTTCCTCAACTTGGGTATCCCTCAGAAATCTTAACTGTTCCACCCACAACTTATCTTCTTTTCTCCAAAACCTGTTCCTCTTCTTGTAATTCACATTTCTATTCATGGAAACACCATTGTGTGTAAAACCTTGGCTTCAGCTTTGACTCTTTTTCTCTTTTGCTTCCCTATCAAAGCAGATGTCATGTCCAATAACGTCATTCTCTCCCTTTCTGTTCCCACAACCACTACCTTCAAAGTGTGGAATCTTACTCTCTACTGACTTTTGCCTGTCACATCCTAATTGATACCTAATCCTCGTCTCTCCCTCCCTATTATTCATTTTAACAGTGTTGTCTAAGTATTTCTGATGCACACGCTGATCATGTCACTTACCCCACTTGTATTTTAATGGCTCCCCATTGACAATGAAGTCAAGTCAAAACCTCTTAGATCGTCTTTCCAAGTGCTGAGCAATCCAGGGCCAAACCTACTTTTCCACTCTTATTTCTTCTCTTCTTTATTTCTTTTTTTACTTTTTTGTAGGAGGAATGTTTCTTTCTTTTTTAATTTTTTTTGTTTCCATAGGCTTTGGGGGAACGGGTGGTATTTGGTTACAGGAGTAAGTTGTTTAGTGGTGATTTGTGAGATTTTGGCGCACCCATCCCCTGAGCAGTATAGACTGAGCCCAGTTTGTATTCTTTTATCCTTCACCCCCCTTCCACCCTTTCCACTCTTATTTATTATTTATCCACGTTTACATCCTACACACAACCTAGTCAAGTTTGTACTTGTGCAATCCCCGTTGCCCAGGGTCTTGCATTCTTCTTCGTTTCTCATAGAATTCATCTGCCTTTAATGTTCTTCTCCCTGGATATCCAGATCCTACAGAAAGCTGCACTGTCCAATAGACCTTTCTGTGATGATGGAAATGCTCTGTATTTACACTCTTCAACATGGTAGCCATTAGTCACAAGTGTCTGTTGATAACTTGAGTTTTGACCAGTATGACTGAAAAGCCAAGTTATTAATCCATACAAATAATAGCAAAATGTCATGAATATGCTTTTAAGATTTTATGAAAGATTGACGGAAAATGTCAATTGTTCTTAGGAATGAATAAGCATCTCAAAGGGCGGCTTAGTGGGTATTGGCAGCCACACCATGAAAAGCCACGTCCAACATGGATTTATTCCCTTCAAGTCCCTTCCCTTGGGACGGATTGCTGTATACTGTAGCACTGAAAACATGCCTGTTGAATAAAGAAGTTCTTAGTGAAACCTTAAAAAGAATTCCTTAATTTAGGGCTTCTGGGGAAAATTTCTAACACAGTCCGTTTGCTTTAGTGGTGTTGAAAATCACCCCTAAACAAGGTGCCCTGATGGTTGCCCTGGCAGGCAGAGCTGAAGTTCAGGGACCCAGCCTGCTGCAATCAATTTAATGGGATGGATTATGTGCTCTGATTGGCCAGTAAGCAGACATTAATGACCAGTTAGCAACTGTGTTCAGGTCAATTAATTTATATTTGTATTTTGCAAACTAAAAGTTGCTCTGTTAGATTATTGATTCTTTGTCCCTGTATTCAATTTGTTTTTAATTGCACCATTGCTGGGCCAAGCCCTCCCTCCTGGCAAGCTGGCAATAAATCTGCCACCATCTCAACAATCAACAATAAACGTGTCTCTTCGTGTCATTATTAATATGTCTCTTGGATTGGTTCCTTACCACGGTTAACAGTTTATAAGGGTGCGTGGCACACTGCCAGGAGGATTCCTTTTCCCAGGGGCTAGTTTGTTGTGATAGGATTGATGTTTTCAGGCCTGTGTGTGTCTGGGAAAGGGATCTTGGATTTGATTTAATTTAATATAGCTGGAATACAAGCTACCAAATCCTCTTTTTATCATAAACAGCTTTAGAAGATGATATTGTTGTAATAGATATTTGTACCCTCTCTTTCAATTCTTCTTTCTTCTCATCTTCTTTTTTTCTTTTTAATTTTTTCTTAATTTCTGTTCAGATAGATTATTTCCCCTCAGACACAACATAACAGCTCCCTGGGTAATCTAAAATTCGCAGGTAAGTGAGCCATGCGTCCCCTGGGAGTCGGAGTTTTATTACTGGGTTTTTGGTAGTTAAAAGCAGAGAAGGAGTTCCCTCTGACTGACGGATGAAGGGTGACTAACAGAGCTGTAGAAATACTGCTCCCAGAATGCCACCTAAATTGTGGTGGTGCCTACCACCACACCCAGCTATTTTTGTATTTTTAGTAGAGACAGGGTAGAAAAAAAAAAAAGCCCTATCTTTTAATGGAAATAATAATTAATTATAGAATTGTTATTGGTTATTTTAGTTATTATGATTTTTCAGGGGAAAGCACAGATGTTAAATGAATTTATGGGTTGGCAGAAGAGATTCCTCTGTGTCCCAGAAATGCCAAGCAATACATTTAAATAGAACTTAGCGTGTTTTCTAAAATCCCGTCAGTGATCTGGGATCAGACGACCATGAGGAGTGTTTGTCATTTCCAAGGTACAGGTTGCTCGAGGACGAAAAGTTTTGTCTCTTTCAGACACAAAGTTTGCAGTCAATTTTTTGATTGAGGATATAGATTTTACATGTAATTTACAATTAGCAAAACACGCACACTTCTAGGCACATGGCTGTCTAACACGGACCAAACCGAGCTTGCTGAATGCGAGAGGCATAGGAGTTTGACACTAGATGTTCCCCTTAATAAGAGTCTGAGGAGCCCAGGTAAGTGGAGGGCTGGAGGGGCAGGGCACCTGCCTGGGAGACCTGGGAAAGTAAAAGGTGATCAGGGAAAAAGATGGAAGAAGAACTTGAAGATGCCTGCAAAGAGCCACAGAGGTGCAAATGGAGGATGTGAATGAAAACAAAGGGAACGGAGGAAGGTAGAGAGTCAAGAGAAAGAATGAAGAGACAGAGGAGCCTCGCCAGTGACTTGGTGTTCTGAGGTTGCCTCCCTGGTTGGAGGTAGGAAAACCAAAGGTAGAGCCAGCCTCACTGAGGCTCTGCGTGCAGCCTTTGCGGCGCAAGCCCAATCTGCACTTTGTTCCAGGACACCCTGCGGTTCTCTGGGCAAATGGCACACTCCCCAGAGAGGGTCTCTGCTCTCCTACCACTCTGCCTGAGCTCCTTCAGCAAGAGGCAACAGCAGGAGCGAGCTTTCCTTCTTTTGAGATGGAGTCTAACGCTGTCACCCAGGCTGGAGTGCAGTGGCATGGTCTCTGCTCAATGCAACCTCTGCCTCCTGCGTTCAAGTGATTCTCATGCCTCAGCCTCCTGAGAAGCTGGGATTACAGGCTCATGCCACCACACCTGGCCAAGTTTTGTGTTTTCAGTAGAGACAGGGTAGAAATGAGCTTTTCAAAATAGTCCCACGTGGGGCACAGCAGGAGCAGGCCAGGTGTCTGCCTCTTACCCTCTCCCACCCTCCTTCCTTTCCACACCACTACTGAGAACTAATCACATTGCTGGCCGCCGAGGGTTGGGCTTGTGTTTTCCAAGTGCTCTAATTTTGAGGTCTATTCAACAGAAAAGGCAATACTAATGGTAGCTAAAGCCTTAATTCATACGTATGGAAAAGAGTCTCACTGAGCTTCTTCTAGGAGGAAGGTATGTAAACTTTAACTCCTGGTTCGACCACTTGCTCTGTGACCTGAAATGAGTTACTCAACCTTGCTATGTTTCAGAATCTTCATCTGTCAACTGTGGGGAAGAAAGCCTGCCCCACCTTCTTCATGAGGTTGTGCATTAAGGTGCAACCCTCTATAGTTTCTTGAAATTATTTGTTTTCTGCTGCTAGGTTAATTCCTGAAAATGCCTCTGAGATTGCACGACAAATATCATGCCAGGGTGGTTCCGCAAGTTTTAGAACTGTCCCTTCACTTATCTTAATATGATTTTATCACATAAAAACATTGGCGATGTATGTTTTGATAAATTATGTTAGATTTTGTGGATAACACTGGAATAACCGTGCCTCCTTTGGAATACTTGTGAACATGTGTGTGTGTGTGTGTGTTTATGTGTGATACCTCTGTCCTCAATATCTTATAACATTCTTGCTATTTTAAAATATTCTTCTCGTAACTAATTTTAATATTGTCATAATTTTATAATCTCATGTTCAGGATGTACTTCTGAAAAAAAAACACACACACAATTGTACTCATTGAGAGAGAATGAAGAGATGAAGCAGATAACTTTGAAACAAAAGAGAAATAATATCAGCAAGACATCATCAAAGCTTTCATCAAAGGTTTTGCTTTCCTTAAGAGCCTTCCATCCCAGCATCGATATTCCTTATGCTAGGAAATAGAAAATGTGGAGACCTTCCCAAGAGTGCGTCTTTCAGGGGCCACTACTGCATACCCAGTGGAATCTCTTCATTGGCAATGTATTTCCCTTGTCTGTAATCACATCCACAATAAGACAAAATAATATACAATTAAATATAAGCCTATTCTCTAGTTTCAAAAGAAAAAAAGTCTGCAGCTGTGGTGCAGACATCTCCATCACCTCCTTTCAGGCACCCTGCCGATGCGAGCGCTGAAAGACACCCCCGGGCACGGGCCACGGCTAATCCAAAGTACCAACAACTAATCACAGAATCGGAGAAGGAAAAATAGCTACTTGAGGAGTAAAGCTTCCCAGTCCTTGGTTCTGCAACAGCAGAGTGGAAAGTGAGGGGACAGGAAAATCAAAGTTCCTTTAAAAAAATGTATCACACATAGAGGCAAAATGTCCCCACAGCGGGAAAGCAAGTGCAAAACACACCAAATCAATCACCTTCAAAATAAGGCTTAAAATCTTCTACCGCATAAGATGTAGGTGGGAAGGGAAGAATGGGCCCAGCAGTTTGAAAATGTTTTATTAAACTGCATGCTGACTGCCACAGTGCATACAGGAAAATGCAATTAAGGCCAGGCCATTAAAAAGACGCCCAAGGATAGCTCTGAGAGAGACCAGGGGCAATCAGCAGGCGTCCAGGCAATGTTCAAAGGAAACTCACTTTGAAAAAGTGCCAGGCAGGTGCTGGGAGCATCTCAAACAGGACAGGCCTGACCTGGGATCTCTTGCACCTGCCTTAAGAGGTGAACGTGGCAGCTCTGGGCAAGGAGAGCAGGTGGAGGTGTGCATGGAAGGGCCTCTCAGTGCCTTTCCTCAAGCTGAACTGGAATGGATTCTAACCAGCATTGAGGTCCTTAAGGAACATACGTGTTCGGGAGGTGGTGGCATGGCAAATACAAAGCCACTTTACCATCATGACGGGCCCCCAGTTTCCTGAGTAAGGTGAGCCTTGGTGCCTCTGGGATAGAGGCCTCACACAGCTTCTCCACCAGATCCTGTCCGGGTGATGCCTGCTGCCTAGATTTGCAGGTGTGGGCCCCTGATGTGTGTACATGCCACCTGCTCCGCGGGAGAGACCAAGGGATAATGGAACAATCCTTTCATTGAGAGCTTGCTTCTGACGAGAACATCCACAACACATGATGCTTATGCCAGGCAGAAGTTGTCCTATTCAGGGCCTTCCCAGGAGGTGCAGTGTGCCCTGATGATCATGTCACGGCATGGCCGGGGCGATCCCCACCCTCTCCCTGCCCTTCAGTGCACCCTGCAGCTCCCTACTTCTGCCTGCTCAGTTCAGGGCTCTCTCTGCTAAATACCTGAAGGTCATTTGAGCTCAGGCCTTCCTAATTCCCAAACCCCTGGGTATGGCTCTATCACACCGTGCTGTAACTACCGCGTTACACATTACACTGTCTTCACCACCAAAATGTGTGCACTCTGAGGATGGGAACAGTCTTTCCCTCTATATGAACAGAAATGTTTATCCCTAAGGGAGAGAACGCACATAGATTAGATGCTCAAAAATGCTTATTGAATGTGTCTGGCATGTAATGAGTAATCAATAAGTATTTCATGATAAAAGAAACGACAATATTTGGTTGGAGAGAACTAAAACAAATTGATTTAGGCATATGTGTGGGTGAACAAATGAACTACAACTCCCATATTTTATAGGCGTGGGCAACTGCAGTGTGCGGCTGATGTTAATGACCAATCCTTTCTCCCTCGGCTCTAAGTAAATTCTTGATTTAGGAGACGTGAAGACTCTCCTTTTGTGCTCATCCCGGGCTTCCTAATTCTTGCTTCCGTCCTACCAAGCCGCACGCTGCTGTTTGCAGTCCCACCCACACTGCACATTGCCTTTCGCGAGAGACGATGTGCTCATTGTTGTGGGTTTCCCGTGTGTTTTCGATGCCTAGGCTCCAGGATAGGCATCCTACCTCGCTCTTTCACCTCCCATTTCTCGCTGTGGAAGTCTGTGGAACGCTGGCAGGGCAACTCTGCCAGTGTGAGCAGGTTCTTCTGAGGTTTCTAGGTGAAACGTCAGCAACAAAGTACCTATTGTGGCTGTACCAAGAGCGGTTTTATAGACTTCTCTAACTTTAGGAAGGGGAAAACAATTTCTGGGCCTCATACAATTTAGAAGATGCTCACCTTTGCCTCAGAAACTATTGCCTTGCAGTGATTTTCTGTCTCTAGTGAGTAAATGCTCCCCAGGCCCAGCTACTGTGGACGACAGGCGTCCCAGTGCTACCTTAGCAGAGCTTGGCTTTCTAGCTGTGACTTGCTTATTTATAGGAAGGTTACTTTCTAAAGTTATCTGTTGTCCCCTCTCTTCTTCTACCAGCTCCTTAATCCTTCTCCCTCTAAGCAGGCAATGCTCAACTTTTGCAGCAGGAAAGGTCTCTTTGGAAGGCCTGAGGGCCAGCCCAACTTGCCAGTACATTTGCATATATTTACATTTAGTTGGCCTGCAAACATGAGGATTATGCAAAGTGCGAGTCTTAGCAGTGAAAGGATTCTGTTCGGATTCAGAAACTTTAGGTTCCATAGAACACAAGGAGGTGGGAGGGGCTGTAATGATTGCTGTTCCAGGGAGAAGCCTAAGTGTGATTTATGGGAATGAGTGATGGACCCAGGGGTCGGGGCCAGCTTAAATCCACAGCCATCCAGCAGGGCTCCTGCCTTGTCCTGCTCCCATCTCCCCAAGTGTCACCTTGCACATAGTTAGGCGAAGAGTTGAGATGCTGCCTCTCACATTTTGAGAGCATGCCTCTGGCAAGCTGCTGGAACTTTCTCCTCGGTAAGCCTGTTTTCTAGGGGCCTCAGCTTCTCTCATTTAGTAAATTCTGCACATCTCTCTGCTGAAAGGAGCTTTCAGACCACCAGCCTGCTCTTCTTCGTGTGTTAAAAGTTGTACTGGGTCCCGACCAGTTTTGTGTTTCCTAATCAAGGCGGGGTCCATAGGTAATGACCAGTTGCCAACATCTTTTGAATGCAAGGGTCTAGAGCTCTCTTTGTAGAAAATAATCATCACTTGGCTGTAAGAAAGCAGTGTGGTGAGTCAAAAGATCTAGAAAACGACTCTCGTATCTGTAGTCACCCAACGAATTCTTCCTACCCACTTCACAGAGTGGGTAGGAAGTTCACAGTTCACTGAGACTGTGCCAATGCAGTAGAGAAACAGTTTAACTGACGCGAGGCTGGCCACAGCAGAGAACTGGAGTTATTACTCAAATCAGTCTTCCTAAAGGCCTGGAGGTTAGGGGTTTTTAAGGATAGTTTGGTGGGCAGGGGGCTAGGGAATGGGAGTGTTGGCTGGGAATGAAATCACAGGGGATGTGGAAAATGGTCCTCGTGCACCCAGTCTGCCTATGGGTGGGTCGCAGGGCCTGTTGCATCACAAGCAGCAGATCTGGATGGAGTCAGCAATTTAAAAGTCTGAAAAGACATCTGAAAAGGCCAATCAGAGGTTCCACAATAGTGGTGTTATGCCTAAGAGTAATTGGGGAAGTTACATATCTTGTGACCTCCAAAACAAGGGTTGATTATCTTTTAACCACGCCCGTATCTTAGCAGAATTCAAGCCCCTGTAGTAACCCTAACTTTGTGGACCTTCGTTAGTTTTACAAATGTGGTTTAGTTTTGGGAAAGGCTATTGTCATCCTTGCTTTAAGGTAAAACTATAAACTAAATTCTTTCCAAAGTTAGTTTGGTTCACCCCAGTAATGATAAAGGACATCTTGGATATTAGAAGCAAGATGGAGTGAGCTACTTCAGATTTCTCTTACTGTCATAATTTTGCAAAGGCAGTTTCATATCTATTACCTGTGCTAACTTAGGGATATGTATTAACCTTCTAGGATCTGTTTCTTAATGCATAAAATAAAAGAGTAGAAGATGGTCTCTGAAATCCATTTCTGCTCTAATGTTCTAGACGTTTGTTCCTGGGAGTATACATTTTTAACACTTCTCAAAATTTTTTCACAGATGATTTTATATCATAGTCTATCAATTGTTTCATTTGCTCATTCACCAAATATTCATTAATATCTCCCATGTGAAAGAATATTCAATGAGAATTTATTGAGCACCGTCTCTGAATTAGGCACTTTGCTACACACAGAGGATAAAATAATGTAAATCATAACTATCTGTCTTTCGTAGGATTGTTTCTGCAACCCTCAGACTATATTTTAAGCACTTGGAGGACGCATTGGTTGTGTCAGCCTGAGCACCTAAAATGTGCAATGTGGATGTTTGCTCAATGGAATCAAATTGAATCCCACTTTAATTCTTTTGCCCATATTTTAATATTTTTAATGATGAACAGAGACATTGATAAAGGAGACAGTAGCCATATTTACGGAGTTTTCTTTTCTTTCATTAGAAGTATACGTTGGGAAATATTGCAGCAGATCAATGGCTGAAGTAGTCTAGTGCTACTCTAAATATTCTAAGATACTCTGAATCATTCTATGCCTTCTGGATACCAAACCACCACTTCTTAAGAAATCAGTAAAACGACTTACTGATTTCTGGAATGTCAATTATATTTATGATATGTTAGAAACTATTGGGGAGGGGGTTGAGAAAACTCCAAGGACATTTTTATTTTGGAGGAGAGGCAGAACATACATTCACAAAACAACTAGAGGAAATTATTTCAAATGAGCAAGAGTTAAACTACATTATAGTATGGCCAGTGAGAGTCTATTTACTCTCCACGTAGACTGAATTGACATTTTCTTTTGAATGTCTTAGGGACACTTCGAAGTCAACATGTCCAGAAAGGAACTCAAACCTGGCCTATGTCTAGTGTCCCTCTCCCAGTGATTGGCACCTCCATGCACTTAGGTCCACGAGCCTTAAACATCACCGTCATAGACATTGACTTCACTTTCTGTAGCCAATGATACTGTCTCAATCTTCTCAGGCTGCCAGAACAAAATACCACAGGCTGAGTGCCTTGAACAACAGAGATTTATTTTCTTGTAGCCCTGGGGGCTGGGAGTCTGAGATGAAGTTGGCATCAAGGTTGGCATGTGGTGAGAGCTCTCTTCTCTTGCAGACAGTGCCTCCTTGCTGCTGTGTCTTCACATGGCCTTTTCTCTGTGCTTACACACAGAAAGATCACTGACATCATTCCTCTTCTCATAAGGACAGCAGTTCCATCAGATTGAGGCCCTAACCTTATGAACCCATTTAACCCTCATTACCTCTTCAAAGGCCTTGTCTCCCAAAACCATCAAATTGGGGGTTATGGCTTCAATGTATAAATTTTGGGTGAACCTAATTCAGTCTATAACAGGTACCAAGTGAGGTAACTCCAGCTTATTGCAGCCTCAGTGTTACAGTGACTTAACACAATGAAACTCTACTGCTTGTTCCTATATTCCACTTGTCCGGGAGGTGGGAGAGGGCAAAGGGCTAGGTTACACGCAGTCATTCAGGAATAAAAGTTGATGGCAGTGCTGCCATCTTCAAAGCATGATGACAGCACCAACTTTGGTCACAGATATCTAGCAGGCAGACTGCACACGAGGGTAAGGACTGAGTGTTAATAAAAGGTTTGTTTTTTATTTTGGAGGGAGCTGTTTGTTTTTGTTTGGTGAATAGCTAGCTTGTCTGTGTCATACCAAAGTTTTTTCAATGTTCTTCAAAAATACTGGCCAACATGGTGAAACCCCGTCTCTACTAAACATACAAAAATTAGCCAGACGTGGTGGTACACCTGTAATCTCAGCTATTCAGGAGGCTGTGGCAGGAGACTCGCTTGAACCCGGGAGGTGGAGGTTGCAGTGAGCCGAGAGGGCACCATTGCACTCCAGCCTGGGTGACAGAACAAGACTCTGTCTCAAAAAACAAAAATACTTCTCAAATCTACCCACTTCTTTTCACCTTCACTACCCAACAATCTAGTTCAGAATACTATTGTCACCTGCCTGAATTACCACAAAAACCTACCAACTTCTTTACTCACATATATCTTGTAATTGATTTTATTTTAGTAAAATATACGTAATATAAAATTTACTATTTTAACCATTTTAAAGTGTCCAATTTTGTGGCATTAATTACATTTAAAACATTGTGCAACCATCACCACTCTTTATCTCCAGAACTTTCCCATCATTCCAACCTCATTTAATGCACTCATTAAACAATAACTTTCCATTAATTCCTCCCCCACTCCTTGTAACCTGCTCTTTACCAACTCCAATTACCCTTGCAGCCAGAATAATCTCCTAAAAAGTCTAATCATTTAATCATTGTACACATACAAGCACACACACACACACACACACACACACACACACACACCCTGTGTTTAGAATTTCAAATAGTTTCCCTATGGTTTCGAGGGAAAGCATGGAAGCTCCTGTGATGGCTGGCACTCTCCGAAGCTCTCACCCATAGATATCACTTTAACCTGAGCTAAAAACACCCTCCTCTCCAGGTTATGTACTCCAGCCAGCCAAAATGGTCCTTCAGAGCTTCACGTTCCTCAAGCTCTGTCACTTCCTCAGCAAAGTCATCTCGCAACTTCCCAAGTAGGCTGGGCCTGCCCACTATGGAGTCTCATAGCACTCCCTACGTCTTTCAGAATATGTATTGCATTACTACATATATCTTCCTAATTCTGTAATAGAATCTCTCTGCCTACTGGACCTCAGATTTCACAAAGACAGAGACTGCACTGTTTATGTTCACTATTTTATTTCTAGTACCAAACATAGTGCCTAGTGTATGGTAGGCACCTGATGAATAAGTTATGAATGAACAGCTGAATGCTAGTGGCATCAGCAAGTTTGAAATCAGAGTTACACAGAAAATGGCTTGGAATAAAGGAGCATGAAAACATTGGTAAAATTGGCCTAAAACGGCCAGGTGCGGTGGCTTATGCTTGTAATCCCAGCACTTTGGGAGGCCAAGGCAGACGGATCATGAGGTCAGAGATCAAGACCATCCTTGCTAATGTGGTGAAACCCCATCTCTACTGAAAATATCAGAAAAGCAAAAAAAGAGAAGAAGAAAAAAATTAGCCGGGCATGATGTCAGGCACCTGTAGTCCCAGCTACTTGGGAGGCTGAGGCAGGAGAATGGCGTGAACCCAGAAGGTGGAGCTTGCAGTGAGCAGAGATCTCGCTACTGCACTCCAGTCTGGGCAACAGAGCGAGACTGTATCTCAAAAAAAAAAAAAAAAAAAGGAAAAAAAAATTGGCCTAAAACAATGGGAAAAATTCCCTATTGAATGAAACAGCAAAATTAATTAATTTGCTATTTTATTATTATTCATTTGACATTAAATCTATTTAGCATATCACCTTAAAAAATCTCGGTGATAATGGTATGATGGTCAGAATCCTATTGAAAAATAAGAGTTTTTCTTAATTTTAGAGCATGCCTGTCTTTGAAGGAGAGGAGAAGAAAAATCAATACTGTTGAATAGTAACCACTGTGTAAGCAATTTCACATGAGATCATATTTGATATTAAGGTCCTCTTAAAAGAGTATCTATTACATTTCTACTGCATCCTTGAAAGCTTTAACAAAGAGTGAACCCGAGTCACAGCTATAGACTAATGCATTGAAACTCACGGATACAAAAGACAGGACTAGAAGTTGATCATTCAAGCTCTCAGATAAGTTGTTTCTTTCTCTCTTGGCCTGGTATCCCAGTCACACACTCACATTTCAGCTCTTGAGAAATCGGATGGATTGGCAATATTGATAAAGCCTAGTTAATATGTGAAGGAATTTTTCTCCAAACTATCTTACTGCTATGTCCCTAGAAAACAGACCTTGAGGGAGTGATGAAATGCCAATACCTTATTTTTGTGGTGAAATCACAGGGCAGAGAGATGGAAGGCTAAGGGAAATCAGGAAGGGAAGAACAGGAAGCAACTCAAGGTAGTGCTTTGCCGACACTGGCTGCATAGCAACAACGAACAGGGGAGAGAAAGGGCTGGTGACTTGGCAAGTGTTTCTGCTCAGCCATGCCGGAGGTCTACAAAGGGACCCTGGAGAGAGTGTATGCCTTGGAATCGTTGGTTCTCAGAAAGAACAGATAGTGAATGCTTTGACCTGGCTCCCCCTCATCTCATATCCTGTCTTCCTTTGGTGCAAGTTTGCTTCACAGGGAGTGAACACCTTGGATGTCTGGATTGCCTTCCATGTCCCCTGCAGCAATCACTAGAGAAACCAGATCCCATGCCCTGAAGACTCACATTTCATCTGAGGTTGGATGCAGCAGAGGAGCCAGAGATTTTGGAGGTTCAGCTGGTGAGCTTCAACAGGTGGAACTGCAAGGTCGTGCCAGCTGCAATGGCTGGGGTATCTGAGCAAACAAACAAAGGTTTGGGAGTCAAGGAAGCCAAAAGAATCTGAGGATCCATGTAGGACATGTGTGCTACACGAGGCTTTTGAAGGATTGGCGCATTTAATGTGGTTAGCTTGTAAATTCTAACCTCCTCTCGTAGCTACCAGATGGCTAAAATTTTAAAGGACTGATAATACTGTCTTGCTGAGGATGCATCTTAAGTGAAACGTTCAAATACTGCTGCAGGGAGTTGGCTCAACTGTGTTAGAAAACTGCTTGGTAATTTCTATTAAATCTGAACATGCATCACTTTATGCCCCCAAATTCAACTTCTAGGTATTTTCCCAATAAACATTAGTAGTTGTACATTCAAAGGACATGAATAAAAATGTTCAGAGCAGTTTTATTCAAAATGAATAAATGATAAAAACCAACCAGTGTTTATCATAAGAGAATGAATAAATAGATTATGGAATCTGTAAGTGGAAAACTACTCAGCAATTTAAAAAATGAACTATTAAAACACACACAGCATGGAAGGATATCACAGATATTATGTTGAGTGAAGGAAGCTACACACAAATGAGTACCTCCTAGATGAATCCATTTATATGAAGCTGAAGAGAGTCACACTAGTGGTGATCTTTGGTTAGGGTTAAATGCGAAAGGGCGTGATTAGAGCTTGTGGAACAATGGAATGTGTTATATGTTGATCTGCATAGTGTTTGTATGGGTGATTACACATATATAAGTTCTCCTTGCTGTACATATAAAATCTCTGTCCTTTTTTGCATGTAGCTTATGCCTCAGTTACACACACACACTCGAAACCACTGTCTTCCTGAGGTTTCATGGAGTAAGTTTGCCATGAAAACATGGATAAGAGCACAGAAACCCATCGCTTTTGGATGTGTCCATTAAAACCCTTTGTGTAGGAGACATGGAATACATTTTCCCTCCGTGGAATTTGTAGACATTACAAGAAAAGAACTGGTTTCCAATTATTGAAATAGAGATCAGCCATCATCTCTTTCTACCTCTAGAGCCCAGACAGCTACAATTAAAGTAATTGATTATAAAAGAGAGAACAAACATTTAGGCCAAGAAAAGCCATCAAATGAATTACACAGACTGCTAAAAAATATTTGCTTTCTGTTCCAAGAAGAATGATGAGAATAAAAAAAAACAAAAAAGTTGACTCACAAAGAAAACAGAAGGATGACAAAGCTTTAGTCCAGCAGTAAAGATCAAAATTCAAGTCCATCAAGTGACAAGAGAAAAAATCTCAGGGAGAATAACAATGAATAGAGGGGAAAGGCATCCTAAAAAGAGGAGTCAAACAACAAAGACAACTGAAGAAAGGGGGCCTCTTACAAAAGAGCAAACATGAAAAGAGGAGAGGGAAGCGTGGAAACCTGTAGAAAGGCCACTGAAGAAGCCAAGAGCACAAAAAAGGACTTGAGATGAAAAATAAAAATGGAAAAGATTAAAAGGAAGAGGTGAAATGGCAGAGAGAGAGGGACTAACCAACTGCTCTGTGGAAAAACATGGCTGTGCTAGGAAATTGATGTTTTCATGCCAGTGGGGGCCGAGCCTGATGTGGGTCAGGGGGCTGCCTCATCTGTTCTGCTGGCTTCAGCTGGCTGGTCCTGGAAGTCCAGGCCGGCCAGGACCTCAGTGGAGGAGAACTCTCAGGACCAGGAGACAATGGCAGTGCTTCTCATATCCCATGGTCCTGGGATGGAACCATGGGGTGCTGGCAAGAGAGTACCACATGGTGCTTTGGAGGCTCTAGTGCCCTTGTCTTGTGCTGATCCTGGTTGCAAGCATTTATCATATCACATTGGTGTTGGGGAAGCATCTCCATGCAGTGGACAGGAAAAGAATTTGGAAGCAGAAATCTGGGTTTGATATTTAGTTCTCTGCTGACTGTACAGCCTCAGGCAACTCATTATATCTCTTTGACCCTCAACTTCCTTAACTCTAAATGGCAGTCATTTAAACGAGATAATGCAGAAGAAAGAATTTCATCCAACAGAAAGTACCTTATAAATTTTAGTAATTTTATTATCAGTTTGGGTTATTCGGAGGATGTTGGAAGCCTCAGGTCATTTGATAATAAGGTCAAAGGGGAAAAACACGCACATTCTGAATGGATGTCTTGGCTTCATGTTTGCTCCACAAAGGAAAATGCTGGCATCTGTTTCTGAGCGGTAAAACCCCTGAGATAGAGCACATAAACCCGAGTTTATTAAGAAGTGTGACTACCTATCAAACATGAAACAGCCTGGGCTCTGAGCTTCGCTTCGCCTGGAAATTTTAAATGGCTCCTTCATCGCCCACAGTTGCACCTACCTAGTGCGTTTTGAAGAACTGAGACGTTAAAAATAACAACAACGAAACAGAGCTGATTAATGACTGCAAAAGCTGTTTTGGGGGAGAAAAGAGAAAAGTTGTTGTCCTATTATATCTCTGGAAAAAAAAATGAGCATTTTATTGCTTCTACAAATTGCTCCCTGGAAAGTACTTTCATTTTCTAATTGTTCATAAATTTACTGACAGGTGGTTACACAGTAGGTATAACATCGTTATTTTCATTTTATTATATACACTGTTTTAACAAGAAAATCTGGAAGGGCTGGGTATCATATATCATCCGATATACCCTGAAAATGTGTGGGTGGGCAGGCATGGCCCACGGCTGCCACTTCCCCTAGCATGTTTAGGTCTGATTCCCCTGGCACAGGGTCAATTTGGACAGCTGTGACTGCTTGAAATACATTAAGATGATGACAGTAGCAATACATTGCTTTTCTATGCTTACTCTTTTGCTTAAAAAATAATATTAAAGAATAGTCTCCACTTTCACTGAAAGAACTGTCACAAGTTTTCATTACTAGGAGCAAGAGAAATTTGGGAGTTTATACGTACACTAAACACTTGATATCTGATGACCATTAGTGGTGTTGGATAGACTGCTCTTTTCAATTTAACATGTTGATCCTCCCATTTCTGATTCTTGACCCTGTGAAGCTCAGAATTGTTTCAATGCTGCTAAGCATATCTGCAACATCTAACGTTTTGGTGAGATCATAATAAGAACTTAATAAATATTTGCAATTTACTGTTCCAACTGTGATTCAACATTTATCTGTAGGGATTCATATATTGATTAATAAAACTATCCTCTCATAGAAATAATAACGTTATGATTTAAATAAAGGCAACTGTAGGCAAATGCGTTCAGCAAATAGGCTCAAGTGTTTATGAGAACTGAAGAGGCAGAACAAGTTTGTATAGTTGGCTTCCCACCACACCTTTACTGAAACTGCTCATATCACTAGCATAGTATGATAACAAGGTTACCGTTAACATCCAAATAGCTGGCTTTTTTTCTTTTCATATTTCTCAACAGATTTTGAAGCCGTTGGCCACTTTTTACTTGTAGAAACACTCTTTTCTTATTTCTGTGATATCACGCACCTCATACCATCTTTATGCCTCTACCAACTCCTTCCATTCTCTTTCAGGGGTGCCTTGTCCTCTATGTAATCTCGGATCACTGGGCTCCAATGATTCCATCACAGCCCTTCTCTGCTTGCTCTACCCCCTACACCATATTGGTCTCATTGATCCTGGTTTCCAGTCATAACTCCACTCACTCTACCCATTGCTCCATGTTGGTCTCATTGATCAGAGTTTCTAGTCATAACTCCACAGTCTGTTCAGCAGCTAAGTCCTTATCTTCCGGGAGACACAAGCATCTCAGTTCCTACAGGTTACCTCATGCTTAACGTGTCCAAAACAAATCCCCATACTCACTCCTTCTGCTCTTTCTTTTCTTTTTTCTATTATCAAACATGTCACGTATTAGGGTTGCTAGATTTAGCAAGCACAGCAACAGGACATCCAGTTAAATTGGAATTTCAGATCGGCAGCAAATCATTTTTTATTCAAATTTAACTGGGTATCCTGTATTTTTCTGATAACTGTTCCCCCAGTCAGTTGCCAAAGCCTAAAACAAGACCCAACTTTGACACTTCCCTGTCTCTTGTTCCCCCCAAAATAATATGTTTAAACCTATTTTTCTGTTATTTTGAGTTAATGGAATACTTTTATTTATGTTCAAAATCAACATTGTTATACAAGGTCCTGTCGCTTCTTACCTGGATGCTGTCAAGTGCCTCCTGTCTGTTCATTGTTTTTTGCTTTTTCTCCTGCCTCACCTCCCTCCACTCTGCACCCTACAACACCATCTTGCTAATCTTTGCCGATCAGGTTAAGTTACATGAACAGTGACCAGAAAAAGAGCACCAATGTAGGTTTCTACAGAGAGGAGTGTTGTTTGGAGGTGTATATTTTAGAAGCTGTCCATGATCTGAGTGGGGCTTGTTGATTTCTGTCATCTCAGATGTTTCTTCCTCCCTCTATCAGCACTAATATCTGCCACGTTATACAGCCTCTAAGTCACCACCATAATCTCCAGCATCTCTGAGCTGTGGCAGTTACTTATGCCTCTTCCAGGAACAGCTCTGTTCATCCCTTCAGAATGCAGATCAGAGGGCATCTCTTCAGGAGAGAAGAGTTTCACATTTCCCGAATGTGAAACTGAAATAAGGTGCTTTCCTATGTGCTGACACGTGACACACATGTGCCAGTGTTGTAGGAGTTTGTGTCTGCTTGTATTTCTGTCTTCAAAACCATACCATGAGCTGTTTGAAAACAGATGTGAAGTTTTTTATTTCTGCATACCCAGCACCCAGCACAGTGCCTGGCATCAGTGAGCTCTCAACAGGTGTATGTGATGTGAGGAAGAACAGCCATACCTGCAAGTATCTGTCACAGTTCCTAATTGTAATGGGTCCTGGGAGTCCTCACTGATGCTAGCCATTTTGAAACACGTCTAATAGAGCTGTTGGAACTGTAGGCTCTCTTTTCTATGCATATTGGCCACATCTCTATTGTAGCACTTGTCATATTGTTTTATTCATATGTTTAAATACCTGTGTCTCCATTTACTTTTCCAAGAAACATTCATTGAACTCCTCCTACGAGACAGGCACCAGGCCATATGTAGTCCCTTTCCTTAAGGAGCTTGCAACATTTGGTATAAATAAAACAAGTAAGGGCATTAATAGATACAGTATCTCAGGCACTATACTAGATGCATGAACAGGGTACAGTGGGGCTTAGAGAAGGAAATGGTAACTCCTTCTGGGGCATGGCTGGAACATTTTACAGAAGGACTGACACTAAACAGAGTCTGAAGGATGATCAGGAGTACCACCTGACAAGGGAGTACAGGTGTTGCAGGCATGGACCTGAGCAACTCTCAGCCTATTCAAGGCATTCCAAGTTGCTGTGGAGGTTGGGGCAGGGGGGAGGATAAAGCTGGACAAAAAAGAAAAAGTAAGGTACTGTGAGGAATAAATGCAAAGATAGGGAATTTGGAAACCACAGAAGGATTTTAAATTGGGAAAGAAATAAGATTAATATGATGAGATTTTGATGTTAAAAATGTATGTATGTTATGAATTCAGATAAGGTGTATAGAAGATAGGGAAAAGGCTTATAAAAATGAAAAGTTAGCTGATCTATATGAATGAATGTTTCTCCAATAAGGGCCTCATGACATGGCTCAAAGCCATCTTTGTAGAAGTGGGTTTAGGATTAGAACAAACTGCTTCATTGTTAGTTGGTATGAGCCTTTAAAAAAACACATGCATTTACTAATCAAGCTGCCCTGAGTTTTTGATTCTATACTCTTTCAAATTTGTTCTTTTCTGAAAATATCTCTGGTGTACAGAACAGTTTTAAAGGAAGATTCTCTGTGTGTGTGTCTATATATATGTAGACACACACATACATATACATATATATCTTATATATATAACATATATACAACTTTATATATAGCTTTAAAAAAACATTTTTCCTAATATATTCAAATGATGAAATGCATCACACCTGCCAACGCTAAAAAGCTATAAATAGAGAACGAAGTATAAATCTAGAAAGAAAAATAAGCAGATCCATTCTATATCTATTGCAATTAGGGGAGTATTTTGGTAGCAAACGAGAGGGAAATGATTACTGAATTGCTTATAACACTTAGGAAAAGGAGATATAAGATATATAATGGCCAGAAAAACTATGTATCTATTGAAAGAATCATTATGAAAGTGTTATGAATTATCTAATAACTCCAACATCCCAAATGAATTCATTAGATTCACTAACCTACAGGTGAAATGTCAAACATCCTCTTTAAAAAAGAAAAAAAGGATAGTTCAACCCAAATATTGCAGCCATCTTTATATCAGGAATATTGAGGGTGGGTGTTGTAGCCATAATCCCTAATGTTAAGTATTAATGCTTCAGAGATACTGAGCGTTTTCTATATATTGCACAATCTATCGGGATATAGAGATGCCATGACATGTAGGTATGATCTCTCCCCTTGCACAGTTTACACTATGGTGGTGGACACAGAGAAGTAAATTATTGTGATCAAATGCTGAGATACAGTTGTGTTCAAACAAAACATTATGAATTTGTGGAGGAGGAAGTGAACTGTCTGGAGTGGTCATGGAGTCTTTAATGAGCTGAGTTTCAGATGATCGACATGTAGATGATTTCCAGCTAAATAAGTCGTGAAGCAACATTCCCTGTAGAGAGAACCAAACAGCATGCAAAATGGCAATAGTGATTATGTTCTGTACTAGCCTAGTAGTAAGTGAAAATAACAGACTTGCCCTCAAGGAACATCCAAGTTAAAGAGAAAGCTGATGCATGTAATATAGACAATAATAAAGCAAATTCAATCGGAGCTCATTTCCATAACTTTGGGAAGAAGAGTTCGGTAAGACTAGGGTAGTGTTTTGAAATGGAGGTGGAGCTTGAACTGGGCCTTGTATAATATGTAATATTTGGAAAGGTGATAGTAGTGAAGAAAAAGGGAGTGCAGAGAAAGCATATCTAAATCTAGGCTGAAAATTTTTTGATTTGACATGAAATAAAATAAAAAATAAGGGGATATTTACAGATTTGCAAGCAGGTAAGAAAAAGCAGTGTTTAAAGATTAGACTGCCCAAGGTAGGCAGAAGAGCTGAGAGAGGAGAGAAGACAGGAGCCAAGAAGGCGAGATGGGAGGGCGTGGTGTTACCTTGGCATAAGTAATGAGGGGATGAAAGAGAGCTGTGAATAGAGCAGGAGAGAGCTCGAGCAATATGGCTCACATTACCAAGGGAAAAATGAGCGAATTGAAGATGGTTTGGATAAAGAGGTTAGAAGAAATGTATAAGTGTAATGTTTGGAAAATATGTGAAAAAAAGCATTTTTCAAATTTTACTGGCAACCTAAAAAATTTGAGAATTGTTTCCGTTGATATGTGTGTGATTCCTGTCTTTATTTTCTTTATTCTGATGCTTTGGCATTTGGGGTCTTGCTGACCTTGGAAGGACTGCCTCTCCCAGGATTAGCCAATTTTCAGAAATAGGAAAGGACTCACCTGTAAGTGAATAAACCTTCTATATGCAAACAAACCAATCTAGAGGCCACACCTTCAATCATCTCCCTTTCCTCAGGCTCTCACACTCTGCGCCACTATCCCCTGCCCTAATTACCCTAGGGCCAGGTACCAGATAATTACACCCTTATACCACCTGTGTCCCCATCCAACTCTCATCTTGAATTGTAGTTCCCATAATCCCCATGTGTCGTGGGAGGGACCCAGTGGGAGGTAATTGAATGATGGGGGCAGTTACCCTCATGCTGTTCTCGTGATAGTGAGTGACTTCTCACAAGATCTGCTGGTCTTATAAGCAGCTTTTCCCTCTTTGCTTGGCACTTCTTGCTGCTGCCATGTGAAGGATGTTTTTGCTTCCCCTTCCACCATGATTGTAAGTTTCCTGAAGCCTCCCCAACTATGCTGAATTAAACCTCTTTGCTTTATAAATTACCCAGTCTCGGGTATGTCTTTATTAGCAGGATGAGGATGGATTACTACACACCTTCACTTGCACCCCAGAGCCCACTGAAATTCTTCAGGCCAACCCATCGTAAGCCTGCTTGCCCTTCCCTGCTCTTTCCTTTCCATGGAAAGCACAAAAAAACTTTCCTCGCACTTCTTCTGCTTCCCAACCCACCCTGGTGCTTCCTGGCTTGGTCCTGCGTCATACGCTGGGCCCCTGTTTCCAGGAATCTGTGAATATAATGAACTTCTTCCTTGTGACAGTCATCTCCATGTCTGCATGTCCTACCATATCTAATTAAAGCAAATCCCAGGTATCTGATTGAAACAACTTATTGAGTACAGTAGATAATGCTTGACTTGCTGATGCAACCTAGCTGATCAGAAGATAAATGAGCATTATATACAACAAAATTATTGTCTTTAATTTCTACTTGGACCACACAGGCACGACCTTAACTATGATCGGCTAATTTATGTATAATCTTCAGTGAGGTTTTTTTCTGGATTAATGATGTCCTTATCGCATATAAAAGGGGGTAACTCAAGAAACTTTCAGAAATGAGTGCCAAAATACTGTTACATAACCACTGTCTTTTATTATGCCAATAATATCCTCTTTTAAAATGTCAGAAAAGTCTAAAAATTATTTTTTGCTTTGTTTTTTTTTTTTTTTCTATTTGGCCCCAGGTGCAGCATTGAGTTCATCATATTCTTTAGTTTATGACACTTTGTCATCTTTGATTTGTGGAAGGTTGTTCTACTTAAAACAAAATCAAGCAGTTAAAGAAAACTGGAAAAAAACATTAACTAGAAACATGTCAGAATTAATATTATTCTGTAAATTGGCTGTAATAATTGATATAAAGAAAACAAAAGGTACTAATAAGTTAAAAATATATGTATTTTGAAACCTAGATGTAAAAATTGTTAACATAAGTATGTTCATAAAATAATCTAATTCACTTATGAAGAAATTGTACATTAAAATGTCATTTTTCAATTACTATACTGGCATTTAAAAAAATTAAAGCACTTAATAGTGAGAAAGTCGTGGTTAACAAGGGCACTGTTATAATTTTTTGGTGAGGTATAAGTTATTTTACAAAGCAATCCACAATATGTATCTCAGCCCTTTAAAATATACTTGTCCCTTAAGCCAGTGATTATACACCAATTAATTCTTACTAAAGAATAACAAACATCAGATGTCAATGTATAATGATGTTCATCACATTGTTATGTATGCCAATAAAGAAAAGCTATTTGGAGTCATAAAGAAATGGTAGGGCTGGGCATGATGGCTCACACCTGTAATCTCAGCACTTTGGGAGGCCGAGGCAGGTGGGTCACAAGGTCAAAAGATCAAGACCATCCTGGCCAACATGGTGAAACACCATCTCTACTAAAAATACAAAAATTAGCTGGGTGTGGTGACACACAGCTGTAGTCCCAGGTACTTGGGAGGCTGAGGCAGGAGAATCGCTTGAACCCGGGAGGCAGATGTTGCAGTGAGCCAAGATCACACCACCACACTCCCCCAGCCTGGGGACAGAGTGAGACTCCCTCTCAAAAAAAAAAAACCACTTTGGGAGGCCAAGGCAGGCGGATCACGAGGTCAGGAGATTGAGACCATCCTGGCTAACACGGTGAAATCCCGCCTCTACTAAAAAATACAAAAACCTAGCCGGGCGAGGTGGCGGCGCCTGTAGTCCCAGCTACTCGGGAGGCTGAGGCAGGAGAATGGTGTGAACCCGGGAGGCGGAGCTTGCAGTGAGCTGAGATCCGGCCACTGCACTCCAGCCTGGGCGACAGAGCGAGACTCCGTCTCAAAAAAACAAAAACAAAAAAAGGTAGATTACAATTTAGCCGTTAAAATTGTACTTGAAAGAACATTTGGTAATATGAGAGAATGTATTCGTTACATTGATAAGTTGAAAGAACAGGACACAAATGTGTGTGATGTGTATGTGTGTGTGTCTTCTCATAGGTGAGAGCAGAGAGCGTACACCACTACATTACTAGAATAATTAATAGTATAAAGACTGGCAACACCAAGTGTTAGTGATGATGCAGAGCAATTGTGATTCTCATACATGGCAAGTGGCTGTATACAAATTTACAGTGATTGCAAAAATGCTTGATAGTTTCTTATAAACTTTACCGTATATCTCTACCATGATTCAGCAATTATACTCCTTAGTATGAGAAATAGGAACTATGCCCACAAAAAGACTGGCACAACAACATTTATAACAGATTCGTTCATTTTTACAAAAACCTGGAAACAACTCAAATATACATCAACTGGGGAATGGATAAACAGACTGTAATATATTCATATAATAAAATACTACTCAGCAAAAAAAATAAATGAACTATGGCTGCATAAAAGAGGAAAAATTCAGAAGCATGATGTTAAATGAAAGAAGCTAAATGCAATAGATATATACTGTATAAAATCATACATAAGAAACTCAAAATTAGGCAAAACAAATTTATGGTGATAGACATTAAAACAGTACATTTCCTCAAACCTAGGGCGATATATAGTATTTCCCTTTGTTTTCATAATTTTCCTTCAGTGGCTACTACTGAAGGAAAGTTATGAGAGAACTTTAAAAAAAAATTCTTTGTTTTGGATGGCAGTTACTTGAGTATATAAACTTTTCAAGCTCATCAAATTGTACACTTAAGATCTATAGTTTGCAAATTTTATCTCAGTAAAAGCATCCAGATGAATTAGAAGATGGATTAAATACTTAAATCTTAAAAGAACAAAATAAGCATACACACACACACACACACATATATATAGCCTAGGTGTAAATATACATAAAGATATATGTAATCTCCCTAGGTTTTAGGAAATACATTTTTAAACCAAGACAAGAAACCTAAAAACTAGTTTAACAAGAAAAATATATTCACATTTAACTCTGTTTACTTTTGTAAAGAACTTACCCTATGATCAAAGTATTATTAAAAAGCCAAGAGATTAACAATATTAGGAAATAGGTTTAAAAGCACAAGACAGGTCGTGTCTATAAAATCCTTCAGCATGGCAAGATGTATCATGGAGTATTAAGATCACAAGTCAAATCAGTAAATTCTTTGTATGTGTGAATGTGTGTTAACATCCAGGACATCCGTGAGACTCTAAGGACCTATTCATAGAAGGCCACTGAATTATAGGTTTTGTCTGGGTTTTCAGTTGGGTAACGAAACGCATCGCTGGAAATGAAAATGTTGCAGCCAGGCTGTTAAAATGGTTTCTGCCTGAAAGAGTCTCTTCTGTAAACATCCCTAGGATAGGGAATGCAGATCCAGCTTAAAAATGAGAACATGATTGTTGGCCGGGCGCGGTGGCTCAAGCTTGTAATCCCAGCACTTTGGGAGGCCAAGACGGGTGGATCACGAGGTCAGGAGATCGAGACCATCCTGGCGAACACCGTGAAACCCCGTCTCTACTAAAAAATACAAAAAACTAGCCGGGCGAGGTGGCGGGCGCCTGTAGTCCCAGCTACTCAGGAGGCTGAGGCAGGAGAATGGCGTGAACCCGGGAGGCGGAGCTTGCAGTGAGCTGAGATCCGGCCACTGCACTCCAGCCCAGGCTACAGAGCCAGACTCTGTCTCAAAAAAAAAAAAAAAAAAAAATGAGAACATGATTGTGCCACATGGAGATTTGGGCAGGACCTTGCGAGGCCCCTGAGCGTGCCTCAGGCATCTTTATTCAAACAGCTTTTTTTTTTTTTTTTTTTTGGAGGGGGCAAGGAGATCATACATTTGTGGAACTGTCATCAAAGCAGGTAGCTGACATTTAAATAATATTATGATTTAAAAGGTTCCTTTGCATTCATTCCTTAACTCATTACACCTTCACAACTCTAACACAAGACGAGCAGGTGACACTATTTCCATGTTAAAAATGAGAACACTGATATTCAGAAAGATGAAGTCATTTTTGTAAGGTCAGATATCTTTCAAGTGATGGAGCGGGGACTTCAAGTGAGGTCCGTCTGTCTCCGGTGGCTCTGTGATTCTCAGGATATCATCCTGTCTCCACCAACACAATGTCGCCACAGAGGAGTTGCTTCCTGAGTGGTTCCATAATAGCCAGCCTGGTGTATCTACTCCTTTCGGTCTCTTTCTGCTTCCCCATCTTCAGCAAGGCAAGGTAATCACTCTCTTCTTGGTATGTGAGATATGTATCTATTCTGTCATATCCACCTCTCAGTTGTCACATAGCCAAACTATGCAAATGCGGCCATCTCCACATTTCTGTTCAGCATGGCTGCCGCTCCACTCTGGACTCCTTCCAACTGTTCAGATGGGCAGGGAGGAGTTTCATCATCAGAGATGATAAAGAAACATGACTATTCAGCCTTTTTCATACACCTGCCGAATACCTAACTAATGATGTTCTCACCATATTGAAAAAAAAAAATCCAGAATGACGAATTTATTCCCTGAGTGCCTCATGACAAGTGAGTCAGCCACCAGAATTACAAGTGGACTGAGCTGGGTGATGGCGGAGCCTAAGGAAGTGCAGCCTGTCCCGACTATAAAGGTGGTCCTAGGCTCATCGAAAATCTGCACCAACAACACACAACAAAGTGTCTAATGCTGCGAGTAACAGAGCACCCAACTGTTGGTGTTTGAGGGGAGCAATTGGTAGCTCTCTCTTTTTTTTTTGAGAGAGAGTCTCACTCTGTCGCCCAAGCTGGAGTTCAGTGGTGCAACCTTGGCTCACTGCAACCTCTACCTCCTGGGTTCAAGCGATTCTCCTGCCTCAGCCTCCCGAGTAGCTGGGACTACAGGCACTGGTAGCTCTTTTCCCTGCCTAAGTTCAGAACAACTTGAGAGACAAACAATGAGAAAATAGATGGAGATAAAAATAGCCCTTCATTTCTGATAGAAATTAAAAGCTGGGAATGTGGTTTATATCTTTACATAATCAAAAGGGCGTCCCAATCCTGAGCCTCAGGATTAGACCCCGCTCCCCCAGTCATAGGAAGTGCGAGGAGGCCCCAGCCGTGGGTCTGAGCCTGGCCTCTTCCACTGCACGACACAGGACATCTGCTGGAAGGTCAGTTTCTAAGACAAAATAAAGAGCTGGTATCTTCTGATTTATTCTCCCACAAACCTAATCAGATTGAGCCATCTCTCCTCCCTGGTGGTGAGGGATGTGTATAGGTGTGGGGTGGGGACAGCGGGAGGGAAAGTGAGGGAGGGTGCCAGGAAAGGCACAGAGTGTTACGTGGCAGAGTTTCTTTTGGGTAAAAGAGGCATCAATTGTGTTTCCTTCCAACACCGACTAAAAAGAGTTTCAACAAGAAAGACGTTTATTACCTCACGTAAGAAATCGGGGCTGCAGGGCTGGAGTAGAAGTCAGGACTACAATGAGAGCCTCAAGGCCCGGGTTCTTCCTGTCTTCTCCAGTGTGTGACTTGGACTATCACAATCAAAAGATGGGGGTAGCAGTTGCAGGCAAGCATGTGGACACAGCAATATTTAGCGGAAGCAAAAAGGGAAAGGGATTTTTCTTGCATGTCACCTTTTGTTAAGGAAGGAAAGCTGCTCCAGATCACTGCCCTCAGACTTTCCCCTGGATCCTGCAAATTAAGATTTGATGGCCTGGCTATGCCCAGCCTCGCTTCCAGGGAGTCTCAGAAAATGAGTTTATGGTATTTGAGCTTCTTTAGAGGAAAGTGGCTTCTCTCATAAAGGAAGCAGGTTGTTGGTGTTAAGGACGGCGGAAATAGCTATTGCGTATGTAAGCAACCGTGTCTGCCATAATTACACCTCCAAGTTCCACAAGGAACATCTGCACATGTGGAAAATTTCTGCAGGTTGGACTACATACGACAGTCCCTAATAACTCAGTATACTTTTGAGTTCTCATTCCCAATCCAAAATAAAATGAGGCAAAAGGAGACTGAAATGTAAATATTCTGTCCTGTCTGAGCCCATGCCTCAGTAGTTACATGCTTCAAGGGAAGGGTCATAGAGTGGACAGATCAACAGATGATTAGATCTGCACCTTGAGGATTTTGTAGTGCTGCTTCCTCATCTCTAAAGATGGGTTGTCCTCACAGGAAGAGATGAGGAAGCAGGAAGAGACTTTAGAGATGAGAAAGCAGCACTTTCTTAAAACTTTTAACATTTTTTTCTGTTCACTCCACCCTACTGCCCTTGGAAGCCAAAAGAAGGTTGTAAGGCATTCATGATCATATGTTGTCACTTAGAATCCAGTGGCAGGAAGTTGACCTTCAGTAGATCCCAGAATGAAGTCACATTTTTTCCACTATCACCCAACTTGTTAGGGAGGATGAACTGGGCCGATACACTCAGGACTAGAACACAAGATTCTAACTCAACCTTGCATGCGAGATAAGAATATAACGCCCTCTTACTGTGATGTAAGACCAGCTGCAGAGGAGCTCATGTTCCAAGAGGAACATTCTCTTGGAGATTTTAGTAGTTTTAAGATTTGTGCAATTGTGTTTGGAAACCCAATGTCATTTTTAACTGTGAGACAGAAACACTGCCTGTGAGTATTACAGTGTGGAGTGGTTCTTCTGGAACAACTTTTGGGTATAGAATTGTGATGGCCAATTATTTAGACATCTTTCTCCCCTTAAAAATCTGCAAAAATTGTGGAAATCTGAATTCCCCTATTTAAAACTATGGGGTATGCTTATTTTTAAAATATAATACAATCTCCCCATTGCAAAATAAAAATTGGTATAGTTTTAAGAAGTCCTAAAGAACACTTAAATTATTTCCAGTTCTATTCCTTCCATCCCTTGTTCTTCAAAGAAAACAATAACAAAAACAAAAACTTTACTCAAATGTTGTTAAGGCTCAGGAATGATCAATGGCTTATATGAAAAGCTCTCATCAAAGCATATGATTTAGAAAAGAGACTCATTTTTCCCCCCAATATACCTTGTCATGATTTTTTCCTTTCTGAAATGGAGTTTTTTTCAAGGGAACAAAAAAAAAAGCAAGACTTCATGATATATGTCTTGCCTACCAGAGAAATTTGACCAAAAAAATTTGTTGCCTAAACTCTAGCTGGCAGACATACTTAATCTATTATCTCGATAAAATCAACTTCAAGGAAGATCTCAGATTGTGCTGTCATCAAAATTGATTTTATCAAACAAGATAATATTTGCTGTCAACAAGCAGCGCTTTCTTAAAACTCTTAAGATTTCTTCGGCCGGGCGCGGTGGCTCAAGCCTGTAATCCCAGCACTTTGGGAGGCCGAGACGGGCGGATCACGAGGTCAGGAGATCAAGACCATCCTGGCTAACACCGTGAAACCCCGTCTCTACTAAAAATACAAAAAAAAAAAACTAGCCGGGCGAGGTGGCGGCGCCTGTAGTCCCAGCTACTCCGGAGGCTGAGGCAGGAGAATGGCGTAAACCCGGGAGGCGGAGCTTGCAGTGAGCTGAGATCCGGCCACTGCACTCCAGCCCGGGCTACAGAGCAAGACTCAGTCTCAAAAAAAAAAAAAAAAAAAAAAAGATTTCTTCTATTCACTCCACCCTACTGCCCTTGGAAGTCAAAAGACGTTTCCAAAGTAATCATGATCATAAGTCATCACTTAGAATCTCCCCAAACAAAAGCGGCAGGAGGTTGAACTTAAGCAAGCAGCTTTCAGACTACATTCATGTTTAAGGAAAAGAAAACTGAAATAGTAAATTTAGAAAGCTATGTGTTGAAAATAAACGCCTCCCCCCCCCCCCCACGCCCCCAGGATACAGGATGTCCATTGTTTGAAGCAATAAAGTGCAAATGAAACCCATCTTTACATGCACAACTGGGCATGTGCTTCCATAAATGCCTGATTGTGTATGCAAATGAGTGTTTTGCTCACCCAGTTACCTGTTTGCTATATTCATATTTTTAGGGTCGATGTAAGTGCTTTTATTATTTTTTTTAATAAAATTGTTCTAAATTGTCTGTGGATGAATGATGCTTTAGAAAATTGTTATTTCCCTCAAATCCAGTTTAAACAAGTCTCTCTGAAACTTTGCAATGAATAGATATGTGTTAGTAAAATCACGTGCAGAATTAAAGCAATTATCTGGGTGCTTCAAGGAAAACATACCACTGTGTATACATTTGTCACATAATTCTGTTATTTTAGGTAGAAGAAAAGGCCTATTTTGTCCAGCTCATGTAGCTTTGCACTATATTTAACTAGTTTAGTCACAACACAGGGCCTAGACTATAAGGCAGTCTCAGCCTCCTCTTAGAATACATGCTGGCATAGGGAAGTGAATCCATTGCACCACAGTGATCATATGTCCAAGCAAATAAGTTTCCATATAATGCCTCCTGACTTGCATTTATTCTGGCTTTTCTTGGAAAAGAAATAGCGAATATGAGGATACACTAAATTAAGGTTACAGAACTGTGAGTGGAGAGGAAAAATCTCTGAATAATTTTCTTGCCACTTCATTCAACCCCTTCAGGACCCATGGTGATAAAGCAGTGAAGATTTATTTTAATGTGTAAAAACCCTGCTCTGTTCCCCTGGGAGATGCTAAAGAAGACACTGGGAGGCTCGGGGATAGTTTATATTTATCAGGTAAAGTACTGTCTACTCACTAATAAGCTTCATAAATATTTTTCCCTTCTCTTGAACTTAAAAAAAGATCCAGTTTTGCAATCTAAAAAAGGAAAAAAAGAAACAAATTTCAAAGGTTCTAATACGTTCATAGAAAAATGTATCTGCATTACTAGCTGCTTTGCTGGCAAGGCTGTTCGAATATCATTTATGTAATCCTGACTTCATTGACACGCCATCAACTAGCCAAGCATTTAATCACCAAGACAGATGACTAGGTCAGGCGCAGACCACCTATTTATCTATTTTTTGCTTCTGGAGTTGTTAAACCTAGGAAAGGAATTAGATTTTTTTTTTTTAACTGAATTTGAAGCTGAATTCTTCTGGCGAGTCTTTCTGGGTGAAAATCTCGGTCCACAAGATGTGACACAACCGTCCCTTACTGATGAGTTCTCCCTATTTCCACTTTTTTTTTTTTCCAATCCTGTCTGATCGGACCTTCTTAAGCCTCATCGCTGAGACCAGACCACCCCTACATTTTAGGCCTGGTTCTCCCAAAGTAGGGATGGACCTGGAATCATATGCTAGCCTTTCTCTGAGCCTGCTGATGAGGCAGTTCAAGGCTTGGAAACCTCCATCTTTGAGTGGCCACAGTTACTACTCTTGAGTCACAGCTTCGAAATAATTTAGCCGTAGTCTAAGTTGCCCTTGTTCAGCAGGTGTGTGTCCCTGACATTTGCTACCAGCTGTCTTTGATGCTGAATTTATTGTTTTGGTCTTCCAGTACTTCTGGGCTGGCATCCTCGATTTTGGTCTTTGCTTGGACTTTTGATTATGTATCTAAGTTCTATTTTGAATATTAAAGTTCTTAAATATTACTTTATATATTTACTTCCTCCTATTCCCACAGGCATTAATTAAGTGACTAATATGTTCCAGGCAGGTATTAGACCCTTGCAGTGCTCAGGACACACAGACATTGTCCATATGGAACTTTCTTGTGTCTAGATTCATTCACACTGGTTGATCACGTGCCTGTGTTTAGGGCCAGGCCCTTCTGGGACCCAGAGGTCACATGCTCTTCCATGTCCCCCTCAGGATAGTCTCTGCCTTTGGGAGACTTCTAATTTGGATTGGAAGATTGGGAAAGCCCTCCTTATTGGAGCAGCCACTTCTGTCCTATCCACTTCATGGGCCATGAAGGTGCAGAAGGACTTAGGAACTAATATCATATTCTAAAGGGAAGAGTGGCATGGAAAACATGAACTTCTGCATTTGTTTTCTCTAAGAGGCACTACATGGAGAAGCATAGTATTAGATGTCAACTGCAATCACTTTTCTTCAGAAAGCTAAAGAGCATGTATATGGACTCTCTCTCTCTCTATATATATATATAGAGAGAGAGAGCATATATACAGACTATATATATATAATATATATATCCAGCTTGATGTAATTCATATAATAATATAGATCTTGTAACTCCTGTGTTCAGACCCCTGTATTTAATAGATATAATAGAAATCACTATAGCTGGTAACAGAAAGAAAAGTCATGTTCTGTGACTTTGTGTCAAGAGAGAATTAAATTTCAATAATGCCAACTGTAAATTTTCCTAACAATGTGTGCATTAGTTTAACCAGTATGCATGTGTAAAAATCTTGTCAATGGCATAACAAGTAGGTGAGTTTCCTTTTGCTGCTCCAGGTCTTCTGTTAACAAAAAATGTTCGTATCTCATTTTAAAACACATTGAAATCCATGTCTCCAAAGATGAAGGTGGAATTAGATAGTAAGTACAAAAAAAATTTTTATTGAGCATAGGTAGAATTATTCTAGGTTGATCAATGCCCCAGAAAAAAATATCCTGAGGTATCTATTTTTGCCCAAATAGGTGTTGGGAAAACCAGGTAGTCATAAACAGACCTACTTCTTCAAGTGTAGCCTAGATTCATTGGCTCTCCTTCCTTTCACTTGACTTTTATGCATCTTGCAATTGTGGCTTTGACCCTGACCAATTTGCTTTTTTTTCCCTCTTGTTTACTCACCTTCTGTTTGTTCCTAAAACATGTACTTTGCCTATGATTCTTCTTCTCTACAGGTTCTTTTCCTGAAACTAATAATAGCTTACATTCATTGAGTTCCTGCTATAAGCTTTACTAAGTACTTTGCATGTATTATAGTCATTTCTCGGTATCAATGGGGCACTGGATCCAGGACCCCAACAGATACCAAAATCAGCAGATGCTCAAATCCCTTGTATAAAATGGCATAGCACTTGCATTTAACCTATGAACTTCCTCTCATATAAATCATTTCTAGATTACTTATAATACCTAATACAATGTAAATGCTTCATAAACAGTTGTTATGCTGTAGTTTTTTATTTTTGCTATTTGTATTGTTATGTGGTTATTTTTATTGCTTTATTTCTGTGGTTGGTTAAATCTGCCGACATGGAACCTGCTGATAAAGAGAGCCAATTCTACTTCATTCAACCCTCACATCAATGCCTGGAGGAAAATACCATTATTAATCCTATGTTGTAGATGAAAACCAAGGCTTAGAGACAAGAAGCAGTTTTCCCAAGATTCCACTACTAATGAAGGGCAGAGCAAAAACTTCTGCAAGTTTTGACAGACCTTATAACTTGCGCCTTTTCCCCTGTACTGTAAGAATTCACTCAGAGACCACAAATATCCACTTCCTGTATTATTGGCAATAACCAGTGGTCCTCTTACTCTTTTAAAATTGTTATTTTTGAGCTATCTCCTCTGCTGTATCCCATGTTATAAGCACATCTTTGAAAAAAATTAATAAATAAAAAGGCAAGCTCCTTGAAGCTCAAAGACTGTTTTTCTCATTTTTAATCCTTTGTAGAGGATAGATAGAGTAAAATACATGTGCATTATTTATATGTGCAATAAATGTGTCACATTTTAATTGGACTTGAACACTCCAGCTAATCAGCGAACTGGCAATAAAAACTGTCAAGCAGTACAGTGGCAAAAGTTAGAAAGTGCTTGTTAAAGTAATCAGGTTTAAAACAGTCAGTGACAAAACCGTAAATCTCAGTATGTTACTGGACTTTCCAGCTTATGAAAATAAACAAATTGTTTCTGTATGTCTGAATTCTCTTAGATACAACCTCTTTTAAGATCACCACATTTTATTTGGGAAATGCCTATCCCATCATCAAGGCCATTCCGAAAATTCTACCTGTGAATATAGATTGAATTTGAGAGAAAGATTTGTTTTTCTCTCCTCATTTCAACTAGAGAGAATTATCATGTGTTAGGTATTTCCCTGTGTTTTCAAGATTCAACATTTCGGGTAGACCTTGTCCTACAGAAGCAGCTCGTTCGTGGGGAGAGAAGGGACGGTGGTGAAGAAGGTAAGACAGACACACAGGTGGTATAACATGAAGACACACTGGTGCAGAGGCCCGCAGAGGGACGGAAGAGGAAGGTGCCACTGCCACTCACTGCTGTGGAGCCTCAAGCAAGCCCTATTTTTTTGGGCTTCAGTCTCAAAGGTTATTAAATGAAGAGTTGGCTAGGGGTCACTCAGAATTCTTTGAACTTAAAAACGGTATGATTTTCATGGTGACAGGGCTTCATCAAGGAGGTGAAATTCAGGCTCAGGAAAATCTGATGGGGGAAGCAGGGAGAAGATGGGTGTTCTAGGGAACGGAAAAACAGACCAAGTCCAGCAGGTAACAAAGCTCAGGGCCTGTCTGGGCAGCACAAGCAGCAGACTGAACCGGAACCGGGAGTCCTTTGAAGAAGGCAGCAGGCCTAAGGCATGGGAAAGTTGGCTGGGGTCATATTCTGGATGGCTTGAATGCCTTTTTCTACTTGGGCCACGATATGGAATACAACCTCTACTTTTATCCCATTTATTTATTTAGTTAACATGGATTGACTTTGTTGACTGGTCATCTGATTACTACACAGAAAATAGGTGTTTGGTAATACACTTCATGTCTGAAAATAAGCACTTGAGAACTCAACAGATACAGCAGTGCACCCCCAGAAGAGGTTTCAAAAGACTGCTCTTGTTCATTCCATGCAAGCATACAATGTGCTCCTAGAACTTTCACCAGCAACCCTAATTTTGCTTCCCAGATTTCTTCTTTCTCCAGCCATTCTGCATGCCTCGATAATACTATTACTACTTTTCTCAAGTAAAAAAGTATGTCTGTTCTCTAAATTCAATGCAAGGTGTTATGTGCTGCCCCTCTCCATCCTGCTAAAAGGCCATTATATATTATTTCATCTTTCAGCATTTGTAGTTACCCCTAAGATTCTTCGTACAAGGAACGGGGAAGAACAACTGGGATTCCAATATCTATTTCCTTGGTTTTCTTTGAAGTGTTTCTTGGGACAGTTCCAGTGGTTTGGCAGACAGGAACCCCATGGAATTCTCCTAAAGGTGAATGCTTAGGTATATAAAATCAATTAGCTGGCTTTGTTTTGTTCCATATGCATGTTTAGAGTTTATGCAGTTCTTGCAACAGACTGAAAATATAGCTGTCTTTGAGGTTTTCTTGAATTGATTTAAAGCTCAGGGAGGATGTCCTGATTTAGATTCCTGAACAATGAGCTCCTCTTTTTGTAAAAGGGCATGTATCCTGTTGTACACCGGCAAAGGTTTACCCAAGATGTAGCTTTTTTGTTAGAGAGAACAGGATTACAATGCTCTGCTTTTCTCCAGGATAATGGCCATCGGCCTAGTCTTGGGAGGCTCTCCAGGAGGCCCGGGTGAGCAGAAAGGGTGACATCCCTGCCAGCAGCTCATCCCATGCCACTTCCTCTGCAAGATGAAGAGATTATTTTTTTTCCAGTTTCTTTTCATCCGTTCTGCCCCTATCTAATTTTAAATCACAGTTAAGGGAATGTGACATCGTCCAGGAATACGTTTCTAAATGTATTGCTTAGTCACAGATTTCCTCTAACCATCCTCTGATTGGTTGTCTAGAATGAATTGAGGCTGTGCCTTGAATCTGATGAGAAGCCACTTATGGAGCATTTATGGCTCTCTGGGGCAGAATTTCCCACAAACAGAATAGCAGAAACTAGGAGACTGGGCTGCAGAACCCAACCACCTACCAAGGCGGCACTAGGCCCTGCGCTCACACGTTTGTTCTGGCTGTGAGTGAGGCACTTCTCTCAGCTTCATCCCAACCTGATTTCCTGTAGCCCCTCAGCCCTACAGGGGATCATTTGTTTCTGGTTAACCTGCTTTGGCATCTCAAGCTTCTCCTTAGGCTGTGACCACTTATTCCCAGTTTGACCCATTTTATCATGCTAGCATTTATCTTCTGTCCTTGCCCTGCTATCAACTCCAAGCTTCCAGCCTCTGTGATATTTTCCCTTCCCACACCTTCCTAGTTCTGATGAATGGAGTATGACTGAATCAGCACGTTGAGGAGATGCTCAAGATAAAACAGGTCTCACAGTCTGCTATTCATGTAAAGCTTGAGAAAAATAATGTGAGCTAGAATTGGCTCATTTTGCCAGTTAGTCTACAAAATTGAAAGCTGTATTAATTTTAATATCTATAAGTTATTTATATTACAAACTAATGCTTCGTAAGTGCATGTTCATTATTACATACACAATAAATTAATGTAAAAAGTTAATACCTCCAGAGCTGTTTTGTTCCAAGGGAAAAAGGTTTTGGATGTGGACAACACTTGTTTTTTCTTCTAGGTAACTTAATGTGAGAAAGCTCTTCCTGAGATCCAGCCTACATTCTTCTTGATGAAATATAAATCAGTCCAAATCATTTCTTATTTAACCTTCAGCAAACATTAAAAACCTGGTTACCATGCCTTAATAGTTATAGAAAAACTTGAAGGAAATTATTATACCATTTTGTGGCAGTATATATAATCAAACACCAAGGTCAGAACCCTTCTCTGGCTGTGGCAGGCTGTTTCTCCTGTGGAACATCTCCTCCTGTTGCTACTGTTAATGAGTCTTGGCCTTGAGTGGGATGACCACCTCATCAAGGTTTGCCTGGGACTGTCCTATTTTTTCCCATCCTGAAAAACCCTTCAGTCCTGGGCAGATTAGAACAGCTGTTACTCCAGCCTTGAGTTATTACTGCTGCCTCCAATTAAATTACTGACTTTCTCTCATTGGAATTCGTCGAGCCCTGGTTTCCATCTCCTAATACTGACATCATTTTTCTGCTTCAAGTTGTATTCCTCCCCCTTTCTTCTCACACACATCCACTGTAATATAAATAATTTGAAGGAATTTGTCCTTTCATTCATATAACACGTTTGTTTTCAGTGCCTCATGCATGCTAGTCTCTGGAGATACAAAATTCATAAGATAAAAACCTTGTCCTCAAATAACTTAAAGTCTACCTGAGGAGAAAAGAAAAAAGCAATAACTATATAACATGGTTATTAAATATCCATGTGATGAGAATTTTCCAGATAAAAAGCGATGGGAAATCTAAGGGAGGAAGGGTGGGATTATTTTTCGTTACAGGTGTCAGGGGAAGCTGTGTGGAGAAGTGGGGATTGGAACTGAACCACAGTGGACTGGGGTTAGGGAAATGGGCCCTGCTGGGGGTGCTTTCCAGGTATAGAGACCAGTGGAGCTGCAGCACGCAAAGATTTCTCCTTACTCATTTTTGTGTCCTCTCTGTATCTAAATCAGGGATCAAGTTACTCATTTATATCTGTCAAAATGAACATACGACATCGTTAGAAACGGCAACCACCCCCGTTAAAAACCGGGCCAGCTTCAAACTTTGTACGTGGAAACCAAACGAGTTAGGTCTTCAAAGAATCCCAGAGAAATGTCATGGAGTTCTCCTAATTAAAATCAGAAGTTAATTTTCAGGTGATTTCTTAGCCGTGCAGCTAGAACTAAAGTAAATCTCGAGTCCCTGGAATGAGCATAGCGGGAAGGCAGAGAAGCCATTGCTCCCCATGGGGCTTTAACTGGGAGCTCTCCCCTGAGGTATAGATGAGATCACAGAACAAAGCCATAGGGAAGACAGAACAATCATTTTGAATACAAAGTGATCAAACCACTTTAATTGTCTATGGAAAATGTTTTTCTTTCCAGTGACTCAAGGAGGTTGAGGTTGATAGCTTCTTACACGACAGATCACAAATTTGCAGTCATCCTTTGCATTTGAGAAGTAATTAAACATTTGTAAAATGACAGTTTTCAAATGAAATGTCTGGCCAGAGTCTCCTTCAGAAATAATGATGTGGTTTCTTTGGCTGCAAGTAATGACAAAGACCATGGAGCCAGCCTCCCCCGCCCGCTCCCCGGGTTCCAAACGCCAGTCTTCAGCGGCAGCTATTGCAAAAGCTGCTCTCACTGAGTCCATTTTCCCTCCGTGCTCTCTGGTAGCCAACTATCCCGTGAGACAATGTGATACAAATACCTGCACTTTGCCATGGTTTCAGCCCCTTCCTCTTAGTGTGCTTTGTTATACATGATGACAACGAGGATGGGAAGCTTAGATGTGTGCTGCTGCAGGGTCACAGATCACTTCATTTGGGGAACACTTTAGTTAAAAGTAACTGGCAAGAGATTTACAGCCAGATATTTATATTATAGAAGTTTGTGACTTCTCCAGCCGTTTTGGCAGAGTTTCCTAACTAACCTCAAGAAACAGCTGAGTAATCCCCCTAGATGTAAGCACTCTTGTTATATTATGGAGAGGAGGGGCTGGAGATGCAGCCATGGGTGTTCCTAAGCTAGCTTATAAATTAACCAGGTGCCAGTAGGAATGTTATTTTATAAAACTGGATATAGAGTAATTGATTCTCATGCACAAGCATGGTTGCTTGATTTACACAGAGCTGATTTAGCATTTTCCTTGCTAAATTTATTTGAAAAATGTTAACTCAACGTAACCTGAATGTACAAGGAGAAAAAGTGTGTGTGTGATGGTTACTAGAGAGACAGACAAATGTCAGTGCAAGGAAAAGAGTAATTTCTGGGATTGATATTTTATTTTTCATTTATTCTCATTCACAAAAGTAGATGTCAGCACCTTCCATGCTCCCTATACTGTGCCAGGCACTAGAGATACAGATATGGATCAGACAGCTCCCAGGCATTGAAGAGAGGTGGGGAGGTGATATGTAAACACATGCAACGATAATGCAGCATTAACACAGAGGTATATGAATGGAAGGGTGATGGCTATTTTAAAGTAACACAAAGGAAGGAACAATGCACTTTGCCCAAGGAATGGAGGAAGCTTTCCTGGATGGGTGGCATTTCAACTGACTCTTTAAAGGAAGAGCAGGGATTGAACTACAGAGGAAGAGGAAGCACGGTGGGAATGGTGTGCTAAGCATACAGCAACTCTGTGCAAAGGCTTGCAGCCTGAATATTTGCATGCTGTCGGTAAATGTGGGTTGTTTGGTGTGGCTCCTCCAAGCAGAGCACGAGGGTAGGCAGAGAAACAACTGTGGCTGGAAATGTTACCAGGAACCTGCCAGGAGTAGCTTGTGAATGAGGCAGTGAGGCCTGGTGGAAAGAACACGGTCTTGGAAGTTAGACCCTATGAGGTCAAGCATTCACACTAAGACTTTTGACAAGGTACCAAAATGGTCTGATTCTCATTTTCTTTAAACTGGATATGAGAATAATAATAAAACTTATCTCGTTATGTCATTGGGGTGAATTCCTGGCAGAATAGGCAGACCTACATGTCAGTTCCTTTTGAGACCCCTTTCCCTTGCATGCCACGCACAGAAGGGTTTGGCATTGATTCTGCATATGCCTAGAAGCTTATGAGAAACACGAATTAAAGAAGTGATGGGTCAGTTCTTGGTGTATTTAAAAAGTCACTCTTACACTAGTATGAAAGAAGGCCTGCATCATAGTGAGACGGGGGAAGCAGATACGCCAGTTGGAAGCCTGTTGTACTATTTCAGAAAGGAACTAAGGGCTTGGACCAAGGTCAAAGTGGAGGCAATGACAAGAAAGAAAAATATCTCAGACATATTGGAATTCACGACACACTGGAGGTACACAGTGGAGCAGGAGGAAGCAAGGATGATTGGTGATCAGATTCTCTGGTGAGCAAAGGAGTAATTGCACACATTTATTTGGAATACCTGTGTATGTACTGAACGCCAGGCAGCCCTTCGGAAGGCCCAGGAGGGACTGGTTTCCTGGAGGATGCCCATTGGCAAAGGTTAGTTTACTCCCCAGAGGCTCCAGTCCTATATTATTACCATTGATTATTCCTGCTGCAGGTCATATTTGCAAAGAGCAACATCATCATTTTTTATTAATTCTCTTCCACAACAAGATGCCAAGCTAGATTGCCCAGCATCTTCAGCAAAGCTGGGACTGACACCCTGGAGTCTGGGTTCAACCAGCTAACCTCCTCTCTATTACTTGGGCTTTACTGAAGCAAGTACCGTAAAGCCTTACTTAATTAAAATCAAAAAAACACGCTGCGCTGGCAGGGTTTGAACAGCCTCTAGTGTTAGAAAGAAATAAAAATAGCAGTCCCTCTTCCCTGGACTGGTCAGAATGATAAAGCGGAGACATAGTATTGTGTCTTGAGCAGAATGCGGATCTGAAGGTGCAAGGAGTTGGCTGCTGACTAGAAGTACACAGGGATCCATAATGGCTTACAGCAGTCAAGCATATAGAATTCACTTGAGCATGTGCTTTCTGTGAGAACTGTGGTTTATGTCTTACATACATTGGTTTATTGAACCCTTCCAATAATTTGTTTATCTTATTTTTATTTATATATAAACAGATGCACATATTTTGGGGTACATGTGATGATCTAATACATTTATATAATTTGCAAAGATCAAATCAGTGTAACTGGGATAGCCATCACCTTAAATATTTGTCTCTTCTTTATTCTAGAACATTCAAATTATTTTCTTCTAGATGTTTTGAACTATGCAATAGATTATTGTATACTACAGTCACCCTGCTGACCTAGCAAACACTTGCTCTTATTTCCTCTACTGAACTGTATGTTTGTACCTATGACTCAACCTCCCTTTCTTCCCCCCTCCCTCCTACTCTTCTCTGCCTCTGGTAACCACCAAACTAATTCCTGTCTTCATGAGACCCACACATGAGTAAGAACAAATAAGTCTTTGTTTACCCCTTCTGTTAGTGCTATCAATAGTGTTGATTCATATAAAAGGAAACTGAAACTTAGATGAGACAAATTACCTAAAATTACACAGCTAAAAAACTCACAGAGCTGAAGCTGGAACCCAAGTCTGACTCTAGAACCATGCCCTAACCACTGTGTGATATGTCCTCAGTATAGAAAAGCAGGTGGTTTAAGGCTAGGTCTCTATTCTTTGTGTGATTCAAATATACACTGTGGGCTTCTATCACTGGTTCCAGAACACCAGGATGCAGGAACCATAGACCCGACCCAACTCAATGTAGCCCCGTCAGTAGTTATTGAGCTCCTCCTAATGTGTTCAAGGCAGTGTTTGGCCCTTCAGAGACAAAAGCTCGGGAGGAAATATTCTGGCCTCCATACTTTGTGTTTAAACAACCTACAGTCTTGTTATAGATTATCCCTAGAGACGCCACCCAACCTCATGATGCTGTACAAAAGGCTGGGGGCTCCAAATGCACAGTGAGCATCCTCCTCCCTGGCAGCAATGACAAGAAGCTAAGGGGTCCAGTTGACTTTTAAGATATTCCACTGTTCACAGTAACAGTGAGAGCAACAACAACAACAACAGAATATTTGTAATTATAATAGCAATTAGTCCAAGCCCTATCATTTGTTGGGCACCTACTGGTGACTCAAGCACCTTGCTGGTGCTGGTAACTTTACTCGCTTACTTAATTAGTGATGTGATTGAAAAGTCTGCCTGAAAACAAAATTCCACCAGAAGCCAAAATATAACCCTTTTTCTCTAAGTTATGTCACACATACTCATGGAACTGAAACCTAACAGATAGAAACCCCTGGGAAGCAATTTCTACATACTGTCTCTCCAAATTGGCTCTAACAGTACTAACAGAAATAATAAAAAGAACTGGGGTGAGTGGTGGGTGGGGGGAGGCACTGCTCATTTACTTATCAATTCCAGCCCTAAGTCCGTGGGATTTTTTCTTATTTCACTTGCAGATTTTTTCTTCGTTCTAGTTCTTAATGTATCTTTGTCTTCTTTTTCTCTGTCTCCTAACTTCAGGAACATGCCCTAATTGGCTCCTGGGTGCAATCACAGTCCCATTGGCCCAGACGTGGGAAAAGGGGAGAGGCTTGGGGGCTGGTGTGATGGTCCTTGCAGGGCGGCTTTGCTTGATGTAGAGACAGAAGGTGGAGGTGGGAGATGGGCTGGTGGCAGCCCTCCTGGGTCAGCTCTTCCTGAAAAGACCTCTGACTCTGTGTCTTTTCCCTCAGATTACAAAGCAAAGCCCGCAGACAGCATCCTGTAAAAGGAGATGCTTTAACAAATGCAGGGGAATCAGGCAGCGGAGGTCTAAGATGAGCAGGGCAGAGGTCAAGGAAGTCAGAGTCTGTCTGGGAGTTCTGGACAGCTGCCATCGTGGGACAGGATGAGCGTCTCCCCAGCAGGCAGTTCCTGGGGCTGCTAATTGCTCATTTCTCTATATATATCCGGCTTAAGCAAGGGCAATTGTGTCCAGAGAGAAAGCCAAAGAGCTGAAGATGGATTTAGGAAGGCACAATAGATCCAGAAAAGTAGATGAATAAATAAAGGCATTAACTTTTAATGTAAATAGGACTGAAGCATTCTTATTACCTTTTCTCTTGAAGATACAAGAGGAAATTCCTTCTGCCAATTTGAACAGCTTTAAAGTGTACTTGAGGACACTCAGAAAGAAGAAAAAGGACCCAAGTACCAGATAATATCTGCTTACAGGTGCCAAGGGTAACTCAAAAGTGTTCACAGAGCTGGAGAAGTATGTGCTGCTGCTCAAATAGCTGGAAACCTAACTAGAGCTGAAAGGAAGCTGCTGGTCACTGGCAAACCATAGACTTTGCTCTTCTCATTCATTTGTTCATGTATTCGTTCATTTAGTCAGTCAAGGCATATTGAGTTCTTCCTATGTGTTGGGTGCCTACTATACTATGTAGATTGGACATGGACGAATCTGTGTTCTCAAGGAGGTTGTGGTCTGAATTTAAGATAGGAGACATTCTTTATGATGTTGATGAAGTCTGAGTGTGTCTAGAAACAATCTCAATATTCCTTGAGACTAGACTAAGTTGTAGCTGGGGCTCAGGGCCAGGGGAGCAACAAAATGAAGGAAGTCCCCTGGTTAGTGGTGTCCTTTTTATTTATTTTTATTTATTTCTTTTTTTGACACAGAGTCTCTCTCTGTGTAACCAGGCTGGAGTGCAGTGGCGTGATCTTGGCTCACTGCAACCTCCACCTCCCAGGTTCAAGCTATTCTCCTGCCTCAGCCTCCCGAGTAGCTGGGACTACAGGCGTGTGCCATCATGATCAACTAACTTTTTTTTTTTTTTTGTATTTTTAGTAGAGATGATGTTTCACCATGTTGGCCAGGATGGTCTTGATCTCCTGACCTCATGATCCACCCGCCTCAGCCTCCCAAAGTGCTGGGATTACAGGCATGAGCCACTGTGCCCAGCTGTGATGTCATTCTTAAAACCATGACGACAAGTTATTTTATGCTGCAAATGTGCTGACACTATTAAAGGCACATTTGCATGCATTATCTTTAGCCCATGCAATGCTCCTGTGATCAGTATTATTGCACTTATTTTCTAGAGAGGACACTTAAGCTCAGAGAAACTTAATGCCTCACCAAGTCACACAGCTGGCGTGTGACTGGACTATGATTCGTAGTATTTTAACTTTAAATACTCCCTTTCCACCTTTCTAAACCCTCTGCATGCCAGGACCAGATTAAGTTTTACTAAAACTTGTTTCTTATAATAGGTATACTCACCACCTTCAAACTGTCCTTTTGAATGGATTCCAAGTTCCTTAGCTCAGATTTAAGCCTCCACAGCATCTGATTGTATGCTTACGTTTTGGTCTTATAGGCCATCAATGCTTCAATATGCCCTGCACATCAATTAAACCAAACTATTTGTCATTTCTGAAAACTTTGTTAATTTGCCCACATTCATATTAATTAAAAAGGCTGCTGTTCCTGATTAAATGTGGGAGGCAGAGAAGAAGAAGATGACAAAGTCGATTCTGCATTTTTCAGGGCTGAGTGATTAAGAATGTTGGTGTCTTCAAACAAAACAAGAAAGTCATGGGGAGAGGTGGCTTGGGGGAAGAGGATAGATCTTATTTTAAAGACTTGTTTGAGCTGGTGGTAGAATATTCAGGAGAACAGCAGCCTGGCCTCCACTTAGGAAAAGCCCCAAAGTTCATAAGGGCATCAGAGCAGGAGCTGATGATTTTGGAAACTTCTGCAAGGGAGTGAGAGCTGCAGCTGCAGGAGTGAAGGATGTGAGCCAGGAGAAAGGACTGGAATGAGAAGGAAGAACTCCACACTGAATCTTAGGGAAAGCTCAAGGGCCTGTTATGGTTGAGGGTAGGCAAATAGATGTAAGGGAAATTAGAGGAAAACAAAAGCAAGGCACAGATTCCTCCCTGTATTTTTTTAAGGAAAATAAACACAAAGAAGCAGGGGGTAATTTGGTTCCCAAACCAGGACTCCTCAACTAGCTCCATGACTCTGAGGGGCTTTCCTTAACTGTTGAGGACAGAGGCCTGGAGCCCAACAGAGGACATACATGAGCTCCTGCTCATCTTTATACTGCGGCTCTTGCTTTCCAAATAAATATTTAGAATCATTTGCTAACAAATGGGGAGCACCCACGAGTATTCCAGGCACAGAGCATGAAACGGCGAGTGAGATAAAGGCCCTGACGTGGTGGAGTTGACTTTCTTGTGAATTACATCCCCTTGCAAGTTCACTGATAGAGCTAGCGTAAAGTATCCGTAAAGTATCACGGGTGCTGGGGGACTCCATCAGGGAGGAATTGGAAGCTGGGTCTTATAGGATACAAGGTCATTGCTCAATCTAGGATATAAGATATAAATGAGTTAATTAGGAAGATATAATACAATTAAAGGGTTAGAAAGCAAGATATGTGAGAGCACCTTCAAGTAGTTTAGTATTGCTGGAGTACAATCAGGTAGGAATACAGTTTTTGGCAAGCATGAGATTAGATAGAAAAGCAGGGGCCATTTATACACTATGATAACTTTTGATGTTATCCTTCAGATGATAAGAAACCACTGAAAGGTTTTTAAGCTGGGCAATTATATAGTTCAGATTATTTTTAGGAAGACCCTTCTGACAGAAGGAGGATGAATTGGAGAATGGGGAAACAGGGAGATAGTTTAGGAAGCTGCTATAGTTATCCAGGCAAGTGATGATAAGGATTTGGATAAGAGGAGTGATGGCAGAGATACAGAAGAATGTATGGATTTAAGAACTCCTTTGGAGATGAAATTGCTTGAACTAGTGATGAACTGAATGTGGAGGATGAAAGCAAGGGGCTGCAGAAGATATATACAGGCCCGCCTTTGGTGACCAAGGAGATTATAGCACAAGATACAAGCACAGGAGTAGGTACTGGTTTCAAGTAAAAAGGTATTAAGGTCATTTTGGGTGTGTTGAATTTGAGATTCCTATGATGAATCAGTAGGAGATCACTGGCAGACATGTGAATATACAAGTGCAAATCTTGGACAGTCTAGGCTGGACATATAGATTTAGGAAGAAGAGGGATAATTCCTGGAGAACACCAACATTTCGCAGGCACCCAGATGAAGAGCAAACTAGGATGGAAATAGAGAAACTCTCAGAAAAAGACTAAATTTTGTACAAGTTTTGTAGAAATGAGGAGAACGCAGAAGCCTAAGAAAGAGAGGACACTGATCTCAGGTAGAGCAGAGGTGTCCATTAAGAAGAGAACTGGACTAAGCAGTCAAAACACGAGGTGGACCCTCATGGTGCAACTCACTACCCTCCATGACCTGAGCACTAAGCTGTCGGTTTAGGGAAAGTGAACAACAGTGTGATGCAGAGGCAAACTTAGGCCACATGTGGTTTCCACGATTCCTTTTACTGCATTGCTGGACCTCAAGGGACGCTACATCTCCTCATGGACTGGGATTTAATTTAGGTAGTGCAAATCATCCTTACTTAAGAGATAGGGATGAGTCCACAGACAATGCCAAGGTCTTCACAGGGAAAACTGATTTCCCTGAAACTTTAAGGGAGTGGAGAAATGCTTTTAAAATGCAGCATTGGGGACCCCACACAAAGGAGTGGGAAGGTTTGCCAAGGCTCTCTTGGACAACTCCTGATCATGGTTACTCAGTATGTGTGAGAGAACCAAACTCTTGCTTTATAGGACTCAGAAACAAACAGATTTTTTTGTAACTGTAAAATCCAGGCTGGTAGAACACTTGCTGCCTATATTAACCTACAAAACCAAGCTATTTTTAGAATTTTAAAAGAGAAAAATTAAATGTCTTTCATGGGAGGTGTAGTATAACAATCTATAGGTTTGGGAGGGTTTTTCTTTTACATTTCCTTGGAAATAACACATCTTGTAGGTGAGAATATATGGTGTCGATGGTAATTGCCTTTTTGCTGGAGCTACGTTTTCATTCTCCTCCCTTTCTCCTCCAATATTAATTATCAGGACTAAAAATACTCCATTGTGAGATCTTTGTGCCTCTGGGAGGCTTCTGTGGAAATCTGACATCTGTGCAGGAGGCTCTGCCGCGATGTGTGTCTCTGAAGCTGTCTCCTGTTTGTGAATTCAGTAAACACTTGCATAGTGAATGCTGAAGTGTCTGTCTCTCGCAATGGCTGTGAGTGGCAGCCTGTGAGAACAGTGTCTTGTTGAGCAGACATGACTCATAGTGCCTGGAGGGAATAGAGAATGCATGGAATATTTAGGATTAAGAGCATTAGTAACAATAGGAAAATATTGATACAAGAACATGCCGCAGTGTAACTGTAGTATGCAACCAAACTGCCATGGCCTCTTACAGTTTTCCTTTTAGTGTGTACCTACAAACCGATGTACCCCTCACCCTGACTCCATTTGGAGAAAAATAGTATAAAGAAACTTTTAAAATAGAAAAATTAGTGAGTTGTTTGTATCCATGATCAGTTTAGGTGGAGTTAGGTGGGTGCTAGGAAGGTCTTCAAGGACCAATACCTAGCTGCTGGAATCAGAGACTCATGGATCTGTACTAAGCCTCTTCCTAAAAGAACAGCTGTCACGGCTGGTCAAGTCATTCTACACTTGATGAGATTTCATTTCACCAGATATTCTTTAATTATCTTCTTGGACTGAATGTTAGTTCTGATGGGATGCAAGGTGAGGGGAAGGATGGAGGATTATGTGGTAGCGTGGATATAATATCCCTGCCTTCTAATCAAGACACATGTTTTAACAAATGAGTGCATTTCTAGGAAAAGCGAGATTGATTACTTTAAAATTGGGCTGTTCTAGAGAATCTGAGATATATGGTTATATAACTATGGGGGATTGGTTTATTAAGTAATCCTAGGTGGAGCTTCAAAGAGGGGTGCTCTCTACAGTCATGGAGCAGAATAAGAGCTCTGGGAGGCAGGGATGGGTCTAGGAGGAGGCTGAGGGGCAGACCAGGGAGGAGGAGGCTGAGGGGCAGACCAGGGAGGAGGGCATTCTGAGCAGGAGGAGAAACCATTTCACAGCTATGCCCACATGGGGGTAGTTTATAGAGAATGGTTGGTGCTACAGAATTTTTCGTTTTAATTTTTCACCCCAAATAGTCACTTTACAGTCAGCTCTTCTCTTCAACTTGACAGTTATTATTTAATTCCTTCAAATTATTTAATTTGTATATACATTATACACTGGCAATCAAAAAACAAATTTTATTAATGTTAACTATTTAAGCCAGGTGCGGCGGCTCATGCCTGTGATCCCATAATCCCAGCTACTCAGGAGGCTCAGGTGGGAGGATCACTTGAGCCCAGGAGTTCCAGGAGTTCAAGTCCAGCCTAAGCAATGTAGAGACTGTGTCTCTACAAAAAAAAAAAGTTAACTATTTGATTCAACAGATATTTACTATCTCCTAAGTATAAGAAAGTTACAAGTCACTAAGAATTATGAAATATGATATACATTTAAGGGTTGAGAAATTTACCTGTTATAAAAAATAACCTGGGTATTTATCTACTCTTATAGTTTCCATTTAACATTATATAAACTACTCATTTTGAATTAGATTTTGGTCCCCAATTATTTTCTTGTTGTCACACATCATACATCAGGGCTGCAGACTAGTCAGTCGGTGTACATAGGAGTTGAAAATGTACGTTTCTTTTTAGCCTAAGAAAAACATAATTTGGAAGACAAATTTGTTCAATAAAAATCTTCTTACAGCCCCTCTCATACAAAATAAACTACAGCCACTTGCCATCTCAAATGATAAGCAAGGAAACTCCACATGGAGAGGCTGGGAAGACTCACGCTGGCCTTTGGTCCCTCCACATTTAGGCCTATGTGAAGACTATTTCCAGAGTGTTGTCACGTACAGAATCTTCGTCTTTGTAAAGATGAAGGCTGGCCGAAAATATTTGGTTAAACATATCCACCGAGCGAGTGGCTTTTCTGATCTCTTGACCAGTTGGTCTGGTATCTTTATCTCTCAGAACAGAGCACCATTAAGCTTTTTGTCCTGGTTCTTTGAGTTTTCCAAATTATGGCATGGGAGCGCCAGGATTCAGTCAAGATGCCTAGAGTTTGCTGTAGGAGCACCTGGGACCTAGCAGTTGAGAAAGACACCCCAGAGCTGTGCTCCAGATCCTGCCCATACCTCTTCCCTTAGACTGATCTTTGACTAGAGCAAATCTTCTTTTACTGATTGCATTGTATTCTGGAGAACTCTGTAACATTTCATTTAAAGGCAAAACAATGATAGTTCGGTTACATAAGTTTGAAAAACATTGATTGAGATTATCCAAAAGCATCCCAGAGAATAACCTGATTTTCCCCTGAAAGGGAATGTTTGAGTATGCTATGGCTCAGTTTCACTGTGAATATTATGCTGCAGATAAAAAGAATGAAATAGCCCAGTATGCTGTTAAATAGGAATATATAGTAATAGTGTTAAGTTTTAAAAGACAAATGACAAAACAGTATGTACAGCAGGATTCCATTCATGTAAAAAATATGCAAATCAAAACTATAGACTCCTGTATGTACAACTAGGTGTACGCACTCGGGACTTCTTCTATATTGACCTTTTGGTAATGCCACCAACGCCTATCAGAAAAAGAGAAATGTGAGATGTGAGCCTGCCATTTGGAGTTGTATTTTTGTGTCAGAGACCTTCGGTTTGTGCTTGGCTTAGGTTTTCTCTCTTTTCCTTCTCCTTCTCCTTCTCCTTCTCCTTCTTCTTCTTCTTCTCCTCCTCCTCCTCCTCCTTCTCCTCCTTCTCCTTCTTTCTCCTCCTCCTCCTCCTTCTTCTCCTCCTTCTCCTTCTTTCTCCTCCTTCTCCTTCTTCCCCTCCTTCTCCTCCTCCTCCTCCTTCTCCTCCTTCTCCTCCTCCTCCTCCTTCTCCTTCTCCTTCTTCTCCTTCTCCTCCTTGTCCTTCTCTTTCTTCTCCTTCTTCTATTTTTTTCTCCTTCTCCTCCTCCTCCTCGTACTCCTTCTCCTCCTCCTTCTCCTTCCTCTCCTTCTTCCTCTCCTTCCTCCCTCCTCCTTCCTCCTCCTTCCTCCCTCCTCCCCCCTCCTCCTCCCTCCTCCTCCTCCTCCTCCTTCTTCTTCTTCCTCCATAGTTTTTATTTTTGAGTTAGAGACTTGGTCTGTCACCCAGGCTGAGTGCAGTAGTGCAATCTCGGCTCACTACAACCTCCACCTCCTGGATTCAAGTGATTCTCCTACTACAGAATCCTCGCTCCTGAGCAGCTGGGATTATAGGCACATGCCAGCACGCCTGGCGAATTTTTGTATTTGTAGTAGAGATGGGGTTTCACCGTGTTGGCCAGGCTGGTCTCAAACTCCTGGCCTCAAGTGATCCACCCGCCTTGGCCTCCCAAAGTGCTGGGATTACAGTCGTGAGCCACTGCACCTGGCCATGCTCGGCTTAGGTTTTCTGTCTGTTGAATAGTGATAAAATTGATCATGGAACTAGTAAAGCCTTTTCCTCAAAACTCAGGACTAAGCTGAAGGAGAGAGAACCACCTCACAAATAAAAGCCAAGTTATATTGAAGATATATATTTTTAAAAGGTTAGCTTTAGTATTCAGAAGATAAATTAAAAAAAAACACATAAACTAGAAGATGCTCACAAATATTGACCCAACCATGGGAGAAAAACTATTAAGTGACTCAAATTTCAATGTATAAGGGATGATCAATCAGGGAGTTATTTGTATTAAATTCAGAGGCAGATCATTCTCATTGCACTTCTCTCCATGGCCTCTCTAAGAAACAAATTATAGTGCAAATCTGTTTTTTGATACACCAAACATTATGTACCAACTTACTCGGATTAATATTACAAAGTGTTGATGAAATTTTCTAGGCAGTGCTAAGAACTAAAAAGATAGTTTTTTTCTTAAATAGGATGTGTTGATACTTGTTTTCATGGTGACTATTAGTTGCATATTTAATTTACAGAAATGGCGTGCTTTGGAAACTATTGCAATAGTTTGAGATATTGAGTATCTGCATGTCTCCCATGCCTCGACTTAAAAGAAAATTCATTGAGTGCCTACTACGTTCCAGGCGGCCTGCAAGGGGTCGCAGTGCAAGCCTACTACGTTCCAGGCGGCCTGCAAGGGGTCGCAGTGCAAGCCTACTACGTTCCAGGCGGCCTGCAAGGGGTCGCAGTGCAAGCCTACTACGTTCCAGGCGGCCTGCAAGGGGTCGCAGTGCAAGCCTACTACGTTCCAGGCGGCCTGCAAGGGGTTGCAGTGCAAAGATAATTTTTAATTGTTACTAACATTATGAAATGAATGCTAGCTGAAACAGACACATACCAAAAATAGCAATAAAAGGCAATATATGTTAGAAAAGAGGTTGGCGATTGCTAATATGAGGATGGAAAAGAACTAGACTGCAAATTCCAGGTGGGCAAAGACTGGGTTCGTCTCTTTTTCTCTGTATCATCAAGCCCCTACCACAATGCCTGATACTTGGTATATGTTTAATAACTATTGGTAGAATGAGAGAAAGAATGGAACTACGAATGGAGTGAGAGTTGTTGGAGAAAGCTTCGTGGAAGATATGACCTTTCAACTGGGTCTTCAAAAAAAAAGAAACAAGTAAAGTGGGAAAGAAACAGGAGGGCATTCCAAGTAGAGGCTTGAGCACATTAAGGAAAACTCTTGTCAAACATGTCAAATAAAAGGAAACAATGCACATTAAAATGCATATATTTAATGTGTTAAATCACATGCATACATACACAGATAAAGGATATTTTTGTTATGTGTGTTTTATCCTTGTATATTTTATCCAAATATTGGGTATCCTATATGCACAAATTTAAAAATTCTGCAGCTGTGAAGCCATCTGCTCTAGAGGATCAGCCATGGTCAAGCCCTGCCTTCCCTGTTATACCCTGATAACAGCATTTGCCATCACAATTGTCACTCATGTGTTCTATGTAAACCTCGTGCTTTTCAGGCCTCATGTTAATCAATAATATCAGTAGTCACTGTCAATAATTACCACAAAACCTTTGAGGAGATCAAAGCCCTGACTGAAATGTGATCTTTCCCTTCATTTGTCTTGCATCTGATAAAGCTTGGGGCTATTCCAAAGCTTGTTAGCAGTAAAGAGTCAAGAATAAGAGGCCAGTAAGATCGTCAGAATCATCTCGGGCAAGCAGATATATGCCAGCCATATGTTAAAAGCCTTTAGAGACAGGTTAAACAGTCTCTTCTAAATGCCTTTGTGTTATCCTATTTCATTTCAGCTTTATTCATCATATTCAACAGTGAGAGAATATGTCTTCATTATTTAATACCTTTGCACATAGCATGTTGTGAAATGGAGTAGTAATAAAGTCTAAATCAAGCTGTTTTTAAGCTGAGGTAGCTGCAGAATGTTCCTAGAAGAATAGAAAGATAACAGTTTAGAGTTCACAAAGAAAGTGGCATGGTGGTTCTTTCTCTTTCTTTGATTTTTAAATATTATCAAACTCTATGAGTAGACATGTCTTGTGTTCTATATTTAGCCAAAAGGGTGGTTTCTCAATAAATGTTATTTGCTGTCTACATAGATTCTATATCAGAGAAGAAGCAGGGTGGGGGTGAGGGTGGTGATCTAGCTGCTAGAAATTCAAGTGCTTCAAGGAGGTATGCTGTAGATATCTGTGTAAGCAAAAATATCCGCTGTAGCTCAGCTACCTGAAAGGAAGGATTACAGCCTCTGGATGCTCTTAAACAATCTAGTCAATTTATGGCATACCTATTTCAATGGGAAGCCAATTCCTGTGCTCCATTTTGCTATGCTTTTTCAACCAAAGGTCATTTTTACATACTTTGGGAAAGACAGATATGGTGCTTAGGAATTAAGAGTAAAGAAGAGAGTTTTCCCCAAGACTAGGAGCCCTGTTCAGTTTAGGTAACAAGTCTGCTAATCACAGAAGCAGATTACCCCTCCTCCTCCCCACCTCCTAGATCTGTTGTCTACAAACTGTTTCACATAAACACAACACAACCCTCAGCAGAGCAGGTCCTTAGAGGTTTTTGCTCTAGTCCTTGGGGTCTAGCGGTGGGCGTATATGCAAACTCCTCTGTCTGTCATTTTCTCCCTTTCTGTGTTTCTTTCCTTACTGGCCCCAATAAAAAAATTAAGAGATGTTTTGTCTTCCTAGAATAAATGTTCAGAAACAAAGCTATAAGGCAGAACTCCAACTGGCAGTTTTTGTTAAACAAACAAACAAAAATAAATAAATAAAAGAAAAAGAAGAAAAGAGGGAGACACATAAAAATAAAAATGTAGATAGGACAGACATATGTCTATTCAAAACCATCTGGCCTCTTAGGCATTTTTGCAAATGATGCTTTGTCCAAGCATAATAATGACAATAATAATAGTAGCCAAATTTTATTGATTCTTTAACTCTGTGTCAGGCATTATCATAAGCACTTTACCTTTATTTTCTCATCCAGTCTGTACAAAGCCACTATGGACATGACATGATTATGTCATGTATGTGAATATCCAGTCTCTGGGAGGTTGAATTGCTTGCTCACTGTCACACAGCCAAGTGGTTAAGTCTGCACAGTATCCAGATCTAACTGATTCCAAAGCTACTTCTTTTAACTAAAACAATGTATCACTTACTCATTGAAATTTGTAGCCAAATACAATAGAGGGTAAGTACCTGTTAGAAAAAGCTAGTTTGATTTACAACCAAATCAAATTTAGGCATATGCTGTCCATGGCTCTTAGCTGATCCAACCCTTGTCATCCCAGAGATAAGCAACATAAACACAGATTTGACATAGCCCAAGAAAGCAAGCCAATTAAAAACTTCTATGACTGATGCCTCTGCCACACCCTACTGATGCCCTGAGCTTTAGCAGCTTAAGTGCTGGTGTTGATTTCCTCCAAGACCTTTAAACGTCATGGACGAAAATTGCTATTTTGTTCTGCATGCACAGGTCCTAATTCTGGGGCTCAGAAAGTTCTGTGGAGTCTGTGAAATCAGCACGTGCCCCATCTCCCCCAAATGCCTTTACCTTTCCAGTACTGTAGTTGATTGTCTACAGGCAGCTCCCAGGGCTGAAATAGGTTTCGGATTCTTCAGAGTTTTCATTAATGGAAACTTGCAATTCAGCAAAAGGGAAAAAAAGAAAGTAAAAGCGTTGTGGTACAGACAGGTGTTGGAGAGGACCATCTGCTTGTTAATAACTTGCCCACAGATTTTCATGCCGCAGGACGGGGACACATTTATTATGTGATGCTGGGCCCGTTCCATTCCACTATCATTTCTGTAGAAATATTATTACTTGCACAACGTGCTATATTTTTAAATTTACTTTTTAAAATCCTCCTCTCCCTGGATCATGTTCTCAATATGCCTTTTCCCTACCTCCCCCACCTCCTCCTCCCCTTTCCTGATGTACCACCCTTTTCTCAGCTCTCACAAACCGCGGCACAGCCTCAGACAGCAGCCATCATCACCAGCAGAAACAGTCTCTCAGTTCACAGAGAGACAAAATTCACTGAGAGACAGAACTCTGATTACATACCTTGAAAATAATACTTTCCAATAGAGGTCAAAATGTAGCCCAACAACTCAATGATGATTTTAAAATTTTGATTTAATTTTGTATTACGCACATGCCTTGAAATAGAGCATATCTGCCTTGAACTTGGGGTTGGGAAATCTGAGTGATAAGAAACATCATGTGTAATTCTGGCTCTGCCGTTAACTAGTAATGTGGACTTAGGTTTTATGTATGAAATAAGTGCATTGGACTCAACTGATGGATTGATTCATTCATTCATGAAGATCAGACCATTTATTATTTTCCCCCAGACTTGACCAGCTTAGATTTTCATACCTGCTTTGGACATGGTGATATAATTGGATATTCATCCTTGGCCAACAGACTCTCTTGAGTTAAAACCAGCCCATCCCTTCGAAAACTTATGCTTCTTTCTCCCTGTACCTAGCTATGTGGTATGTATTGCATTCTGAAATGAATATGGCACTCATAATTTGACCCAAAATTAGTTTTGAATTAGAAATGTATAGATATAAAAATTATTACAAAAGGGTTGAATGTAAATGGTAATTTTAAAATTATAAAAGCATATGTCTCAATATATTTTAAATATACACACATTATTACTCGATTATCTCATTGTTATAGCTGTTGCTATAGTCTTCTCAATCTTTTCTCATGCATATATTTTAAGAAATTTAGTGATTTATGACAGCATCAGACAGTAATATCTCCATATCTGCTCCAGGATGGGATGTTATTATTTAAACATTATTTAAGTATTAAATGATATTTAAATAACATTTAAATATTTAAATTGTAATATCTAATTTAAATAATATTATTTAGAATATTATTCTTTAAAAATATTGTTGGTAAATCTGTAAGTGAAAAATGTCATTTCAATATTATTTAACAATATTATCTACTTCAGCACTTATGACCTTATGTATTTTCTTTTTAATGTGCCTTTTTGTCTCAAGGGTAAAGAATCTTCACCTCAGGTAGGTTGGCATTTACTCACAGCCCCTTTGGAGGTTGCTTTGTAGGCTTATAGTTGGTGAAGCAGAACAAAATCATAGCTAAGAACACAGACAGATGGGGGCACACATCCCTGTTTTTCTCTTTATTATTTGTGTGGCATTAATCAAATTTGTTAATCTTTCTAAGCTTGCAGTGATATACAACTTTCTTCATTACTGTTATGATAAAATTGAATGAGACAATATGTTTACATACTTGGTGCACTCTTTAGCACCAGCAAATCCTCTTAAAATGATAATCATTATGATCATCATTTTTTCCTTTAATCCATTAAATAATTCTTTCTCCTAGAATTGATTTTTCATGGTTACAGGACGAGTATCACTAATTAATTAATTAGTTGTTGTAACCATTAATTGATTAATTTATTCTTTGTTCAACTAATCCTAGGAGTCATCTTTATTCTCTTACCCAAGCCACAGGTGGTTCTGTTAGCTGTACCTCTAGGCTTCATCTCAGTTCTCGCCATTTCTCTCCCATGTCTAGTGCTACAATGATCTCAATGATCTCTCTCCGGATCTACTCAGTCTGCTGGCTGGCCTCTTTTTCTCTGTAACTTTTTCTGCCCAGCTTCCACCTCCATCCATTTTCAACACTGCAAGCAGACCTCTTCTTTAAATATGAACAAGGCTACATATTTAACTATTTCACAGTGAAATTCTCGAATGTGGTCTCATTGTGTTTGGAATACAGTGCAGACTCCTTGCCATGGTCTACAGGAAACTGAGTGAGGTGCCCCTGCCTACTTCCACCACTTCACCTTCCACTGCTCTCCTCCACAGCTGCCTCTCCCAGCCACACCGATATCCTTGCTGGTCCTTGAATTCGCCAAGCTGTTTCCCTCTGGGGGGCTGTTGAACTTGCTCTTCAGTCTGCCTGGAATGTTCTCCTCCAAGACCTTCACACAGGCTCCTGCCCAGTGCCACGTTTTCCTGCACGCCTGCCCTGACTTTCTTGCCCAGACTTCAGACACCTCATATTCCTTTATAGTCTTTTACTTTCTTAATTACCCCCATCACTGTCTAAAATTATTGTCATTTCTATTTATGTCTCCCAGTGCTTTTTTTCATTTCTCACTCTCCAGAACTCCATGAACATGCTCTCTCCTTGAAGAGAAAGGCAGTCTGTTCTATGGATTGCTGTTTGCCTGACACCTACAACAGAATGGAAAATCAGTAACTATTAGGTGAATAAACAAGCAATTATTTTGGGGGCTTCACTACATTCCAGGCACAGAGAATTACTAGGTCTTAGACCAAGAGGTTGGTCATCAATCATTTGTGATTTTGGTGGGTCTTCCTTTGATCTTTGTACATTCTGGACCACTCCTTTCTTTGGGGAAACATACAATGAATGCAGGTACCTATGTAACCAAGAATGAGCTCTGGTCTACAAATCCTGGCTGTGTTCAGAAAGCTTAAGCCAAGCATGTCCAGGAGGTCCTGCACTGCAGGTCTCTTGCTATAGGCATGCTCACTCACTGGAGGACCCAGTCACCCACCCAGCAAGGCAAACCACTAGTTTATATGCATCAGACAGCTCGAAGTCTTGGCAAATCCTAGGCCTGGACAGTCACCAGTATTCCAACAGTTGAGGTCCCCGGCCCTTTGCTGTCTCTCACATATTAAGGTAACTTGGATCCCTATATTCTCCATCTTTTTTCCCGATACCAGCCAGGTACCCTGGCTTATCCTGGGCTAGGTTATTAATTTTTCCCCACAGATCTCTTCCCCTATACACACCTCCCTCAGGCCCCGAGGTACAGCAACGAACTGGTCCATCTCTCACAATGCCTCCACTTGCCCATGCATGTGCCGATACGCCCACAAAAAATGCACACTTTGAAAGGTAGCTTGTGGCTCCCTAGACCTTTGGAAAATATTCCTCACTTAGACAAAGCATAGAGAGAGGCTTCTGTCTCACTTTGACTTGATGAGTTGATATTGCTCCTCGTATAGCTTTCTATTTGGAAACAACTCTGTTTATATCACACACATTTTCTGTATTTCTACTGTCTCATTTTTTACTATTAAGGACACTTGCCTAGAAACAGAATCTGTGCTTTTTTTCCCCAGTGTTCATCTCCTCTCGCTGCCTGTTCTTCACCTGAGTATATCACGTTTGATTGCTACACTGCAAAGCTGGGCACAGCTTTATCCCCACTATATAGTATCAATCTGTTTACCCATCCATCTTTCTTCCTATCTTTATACACACACGAACACATAAATGTCTCTAGTGAAATGTGTATGTGCTAACGTTTCTCAGAGATGCAGGGACGATGTTTCCTTTTATTTCTCCGATAAACCACAAAATAATACTGCACTGAGCATCGACGTAACATTTCATTTATTTTAAGTAATTAATCCTCATAGGTGCCTGTGGAAACACAGTCCTTACTGTTCCCATTTTAAAGATGAGGAGACTGAGACAGAGAGATGAACTTGCTTGTTCAAGGCGATGTGAAAATTTCTCAGCACAGTGGGGTATTAAAATTCAGAGTGACAAACTCCCTAATCCCGTGATTAGATCATCAGATCCTGGTGCCATGTATCCAACCTCTTAGAACTTGGAGAATCAGGTACTTAATATTGCTAAAGGAAATTGATGGAAAGGTCAAACATAAAAGGTACAAAGAGCAGTTCCTCTTTTACTCTACAAGTAATGAAGCAGATTTCTTAGTGTTTAATTTAAGAACCACTTGGTATATGAAATACATTTCTTGAGAGAGAGAGAAAATGGCTTCGTGTCTAGACTCCCAGTCTTTGGGATTAAGAGCACCTGCCTGGTTCAAGGATCTGCATTTCTCCAAAGTGCTCTCCTCACGCCCGTCCCTGTCTGTGGCGCCATAATCATTTCCACAGCAACTCCAAAAGGGGCGATGATTGTAGCATCACATGTAGGAGATTATACAGCCTCAGGCTGGGGATAACTAACAGAAGGAGAGAGATTCTTATTGAACAACAATCTTGCTTTGTGCAAATTTGAGCAGGAGAGAAGAGGGAAGGGAGGAGAAATACAGACAATCTAAGATCTAGGGGAAATTGGTTTTAAATAGGTTGTTTTTCAAAGGTTTCTGGAAGATATTGGTTCTTCTAGAGAATTATGGAAAGTGCTGAGATAATTACCTTAGCCTTATAAACTTAAAAAATATACATTTATTAAAAAGTGTGTTTAGTGTTCGGCAAGCTGTCAGATAAATTTGCAAGGAAACCAGAATCTCCAGGAGGAAAGGGCTCCCGGCAGGCAGAGCACACAAAGGGATGTTAATGTGCTGGACAGTGGCCCACATTGGGACCCTGGTCACCGCTTAACTGCTCTATTGTTTATGCTGGTGTCATGCATGTGTGCCATTTGTTTAATTCACGTAGAGGTATGGTTAAGAGCAGAGACTTTGGAGCCACGAAAACCTGCGTTCCACTGAAGTGCCAAGTAAACTTTCTAAGCTGTTTTACTTTATCTGTAAAACATGAATTTTACCTACCTCATGGGGATCTTGAGAATTTTAAATAAAACAGTCCATGTAAAGCATTCATAACACGGCCTTATAAACCACAGATGCTGAAAAATCATGATTTCTCTGGTTCTTGTTATTGATATTACCAACATGAAAGCTATGACTGATGATTAAACGATCTGCTTCAGATATCCATTTTCTTCATTTCCGTGAAATGAACACTGTACTACACACTGTAGATGTGGTCTTGTACTACACACTGTAGATGCGGTCTTGTACTACACACTGTAGATGCGGTCTTGTACTACACACTGTAGATGCGGTCTTGTACTACACACTGTAGATGCGGTCTTGTACTACACACTGTAGATGCGGTCTTGTACTACACACTGTGTAGATGCGGTCTTGTACTACACACTGTAGATGCGGTCTTGTACTACACACTGTAGATGCGGTCTTGTACTACACACTGTAGATGCGGTCTTGTACTACACACTGTAGATGCGGTCTTGTACTACACACTGTAGATGCGGTCTTGTACTACACACTGTAGATGTGGTCTTGGAGGAGGCACTTTGTTTTAGTCTTAGATTTGTTCATTCTTCCATTCATTTACCCATGTTCATTTTATTCAGAAAATATTTGAAGTAGGTTACAGAAAGACATAAAATAAATTTTAAATCCAAACCTCTTTATTATGTATATAATATATAACAAATAAAATTTGAATTTTAAGAATATGAAGTTTATGTATTCAAATAAATGTTATAAAGCCCTGCAGAACTAATAAGATAGGAGTTCAGCTGTGAGTTTCCTGATTCCTGAGGCAAAGAGGGAAAGAAGGTCGTTAAAAGATTTACATTGCCCACAAATAGAAACACACCAATCTCACTCAGGTGAGGGTTCAGCAAACCAAGCCCAGCTGGCCAAACCCAGCCCCTGCCCGTGAGCCAAGGAGAGTTTTACATTTTCAAGTGTTGTTTAAAAACATGAAGAAGAATAAGCTACAGAAACAGCATATGATGCTCAGACTGTACTATTTACTCTCTCTTGCCCTTAACAGAAAAAAATTAACAACTTCCCAGCAAAAATATCTAAGGAAAATTTCTCCCCCGCAAGAGACTTCCTTTCAAATTCATCTTGCTCCACTTTTCTTCTTCTTAGCTATGCTCCAGTCACTCTGCCCATTCTCCTATTCTCTCCTCCTGGGTTAAGCTTACAAATGAGAAGTCCCTCTCCACTGTATCCTAGTGGCCTAGAACACCTAGCCTTTGCCTGGTGCCTCAACTGGTCCTTCGAACCTGCACTTAAATGTTACCTCCTCAGAGAGCCTTCTCTGATCACCTAGTCCAAAATATGTTATCTTGCGTCTTGAATAGCAACATGTTACTTTCCAGTGTAGCAATTTTCAGAATCTGAAAGTTTCTATTCACTCGCTTACTTGTTTGTTTGATTCTC